>NC_138529.1:6492705-7692705 GCF_964234715.1 Podarcis melisellensis
CGGGGGTCTGTTTGTCATCGACGCCACGTGCGTGGTGATCCAAGCCCACTACATCCCGCCCCCTCGGACGGAGCGGGTCCGCTACCTGGGCCGCGAAGAGACCGGCGCCGCCCCGCCGCCCGGCTCCCCGGCCCCGGCGTCGATGGAGGAGCGAGCTGCTCGTATCCTGGGTCTCTCCGTCAGCGAGCTGGGCTTCGCCGGGGCGGGAGGAGGAGGAGGAGAGGCCCCGGGGCCAGGGAGCCCTGCGCGCGGGGCGGCGGGGAGCTGCGCGAGCGACGCGGCTCCCTTCGGGGATGCGCGTGCAGTGGGGCAGCCTGCGGGGCCTCCTTCGGCCCCGGGCAGCCCCGCGAAGCCCTTAGCAGCCCCCGACGGGTCCCAGGCTGGGCCTACGGAGCTAGCCGGGCTGGCGTGCCCCAGCCAGAGAGGGGCAGCCCCTCCTGGCCAGGAAGGCGGCTGCCCGCCCCGAGGCGGAAAAGAAGCCGAGGCCAAGCCCACGCTGCCCTCGCCAAGCAGATCCTACGCCCGGGATCTGAAGGAAGCCATGTCGAGGATCCGCCGGCACACCGCGCCGGATTCGGACACGGACGAGGAGCAGGAGCAGGAGCAGGAGTGGCAGCCGGCCTCGGGGCGAGCAGCCTGGAAGCGGCGGCTGGGCGAAGGGGCCCTTTGCTACAGCAGCAGCAGCAGCCTCGACAGCAGCAGCTCCAATGCCACCGTGGTGCCCGGGAGCGCCCCCCTTGGCCTGCGGAAGGGGCCCGAGTCTGGCTGGGAGCTGCCGGCTGCGGGGGGAAGGGGCTTGAGCCGGGCCGAAGCAGGACCACAGCCATGAAATGCCGGAGAAGAGAGACTGTGACACCCGCGTCAGAGCCCCATACCCGCCAGCACCCCCACCCCACCCCGTCTCCCAAGTGCCTGGTATCCCTATGCCTCTGCCCAGCTCCTTCTCCTTGCCACAGGCTCAGGGACACGCGTGTGTTCAGGGCTGTGGGGTGTAGTTGTAACACTTCCCATATCAGGTTCTGTACTCAAGTGTGTGTTTGGTGTAAGAATGGAGCCTACATGTTCAGAGGCAGTATATCTGATTACTAGATGCTAGGGAGAACCTAGAGGATAGCCATTGCTGTAACACCCTATAATGCTGAACCTCCCAGGAACCTCCTTGCCCGACCTTAGTTCAGGGATGGGGAAGCTTCGGCCTCAGGGTCAGGGCCAATTGTGGCCCTCCAGGCCTTTCTGCCTGACTCTCGGGACTCTCTCCTGGCCACACATCCTGCCAGCTTGTCTGCACACTCTTCTTGGGTGCTTTTGCCAGCCTGGAGTGTGTTGCTGAATACTAGCAATGCTTCTTGCTTGGCTGGGCAGGGTAGAGAGGGCTGCTCAAGTGCACAGAGAAACTAGGCACCTGCTCAAAGGTAAACATTTGTTGCTCCACCTTTTGCTTCTGACCCCGCCTCCATGCGGCCCCTGGATAGAAGGGAATGTGGCCCTTGAGTTCCCTGCCTTAGCTGGAGACGGACAAGAGGGGGGAGAGCAGGTCCCTTTGGTTTGATCAGGCAAGGCTGTCCTTACATAGCAGGGATATTTCCAACAAAGCTACCAAGATGTTTCCCCCCTGCTTTTCTATGTCCATATGATTATTGCGGTCCATGTGTGCCAGGTATTCAGGAACTAATAATAATAAACACGTCTTTCAAACACAGAAGCTGGATGATGAGTTCTCAGTTTGATTAAGCCAAGAGATACATCAGTGCCTCCTAACACCCCAAAGAAATGCAAGTTAAGATCCATACATCAACATTTCAGGAGAGAATTAATAGAAGAATGAAATAAAACATTAACATGAAAATGGTTAAGTGAGCTGCTGAGACGGTGCTTAAACAACTGTGCCCTCCTGTGCATGTCTACTTAGAGGTAAGCTGCACTGAGTTCCATGGGAATTCAAACCCAGGAAAGCAGGTGTAGAACTGCAGCCTAAGAACACCAGTTTCTTTTTGAAATTGCCCATTTAATTAAAACAACAACAACAGCCCAATAGTTGAAGATGAACAATACTCTATTAGAAACAAAATTTAAAAAATCCTTCCAGTAGCACCTTAAAGACCAAATAAGTTTTTTATTGGTATGAGCTTTCGTGTGCATGCATACCAATAACATACCAATAACAAACTTAGTCTCTAAGGTGCTACTGGAAGGATTTTTTAATTTTGTTTTGACTATGGCAGACCAACACAGCTACCTACCTGTAACTAATACTTTATTAGGACTAACTCAAATGTCTCAAAAGAATGAGCAAGCGTTTGAGTTCCAGAGTTCAGGGTAGATACTAAGAAAAAACATGAGGGGGAGGAGAGGGAAATTGGCCCCTTGAAAGGGTTTTGTGTTTCTGATATGGTGCTTTACATGGTCAGCTTTAAAACGGGGGCCTGGAGGGCTAGCCTGTGTCCCTCCAGATGTTGCTGGACTGCGTCCCCCACTGGTCCCAGCTACTATGGCCAATAGGAATGATGGGAGTTGTAGTCTAGCAACACCTGGAGGGACACAGATTAGCCACCTGTTTCAAAAGGCATTGTAAAAGTAAAGGGAGCTGCTCTGAACCATAAGGAAAACACACATCCTTATTAGGGCAATTCCATTATTAGGCCCACCTATTGCAAAATAGTGTGCAAAGTTCAAGTTCTAGGCTAGATAGTGAACACAGCAATGGGGCGGTGGGTTAGAAGAAATTTGTTTCTAGCTGATAATGAAGATACGGAGTCTTCATCTGCTCACAATCTTCATATGGGTAGTGGAGGAGGTAGACATTCAAATGAAACTATTTAAGTGCTATCCAGGCATCAGGTTCACCAAAGCCTGCTGGGAACAAGAAGCATGTAAGTGGCTGGTTTCTTCGTGTCTGGAAAGACAAGAATGGACAGTGCCCAAGTCTCCATCCTTGGGCAGAACACACCTGTGGTGAAGACCTGCATAACAGTTCTTGTGTTTTAAGACACGGGGAATCAGCCAATTGTGAGCAGTGCTGGTGGCAAGCAAACAAGTTTGCAAATCCCCAGCTGCCGTTTCACCACTGACTGACAGGTGAAATTTGAAGGGCAGAAGCAGTGAGCAGGGGCGTGAACTGAACCTTTTCGCAGCCACTTCTTCTCGCCCCAACCCACAGATTCCAGTTTGCCATGTCAGTGAGGAAGACTGGTGATGGTGGTGGGACTGTGGTTGCAGGGGGAAAGTATTGAGCAGGTGAAAGGCTCAGAGGAAGTGGCAGGAGTCTATCCAGACACAAATTCCTACAATCTTAAGTAACGAAAGGGCTGGGTTGTGTATAACGGTCCAAACAAGTTAAAAACGACAATTTAGACAAGACAGTAATTGTGCCAGAACATTATTCTGTCCCTCTCCTCTTCCACAATCACCCTCCTGGATTTTTTTAAAAAGCCATTAAGTTTTCTTATTCCTTTTAGAATACCCTTGTCTCCTCCTTTAGCTCATAAACGGAAGCCTGCAAGTCCACCTGACATTCTTCCCCAAGCTGCAGTACACAGTGTTAAAGAATGCAAACGCCCACCCACACACCCTGCATAAGCAGCTCTCGGGTAATATAGGCATGCTTCCTACAAGAACGCTTGTGTGCTGAAGAGAGGCTGCACATGGGATGAGAGGTGAGACCCAGCTGTGGTGGTGATGCAGACGGCATTGTGGAGTTTTGTGCTTCTGCACACAGGTGCTTCTGCACCTAGGTCATTTTAGACTCTGGATTCAAAGGTATTACAGTGTGTGTGTTTACTACAGATGTCCTCAGGAGTTGGCACACATGGGTTATTCAGTGCTGATGCACACAACATGTTTTTTCTTTCCCCATCCACTCTGACACTCCATGCTTTACAACTCCTTCTACATTCCGTATATATTGCCAACCCTCATAAGCAGAAAATTCTGAATGCATGCAGTTTCTTATTTTAAACTCTGTGAAATCATAGCACCGTCATGACTATGTAAATAAAATGTGGTTTGCTTCTGCTGCCTTGATGCTAAGCACATTGATTTGGTAATAAACACTGCTTTATTGCAGATATATATATATATATATACATAAAATGAGGATCTGTGCACATAATGCAGCAAAAATGGAAATCCAAAGAACAAACTAGAAGAAAGGAGCAAAAGCAATGGGGTAGACAGAAAATGAGTGGTATCAGTCCAACACATTTAAGGCCATGCTGATCCTTTTTCAGGGAAATTAAGAGAAAAGGGTCAGCATTTTGATGTGCTGTCTCAGACCCCAGGCCCAGCTCTGGCTGAACCGCTGCCTGCAGCTGTGGGATGTATTGCTAGAGCAGTCAAGTACAACATTTTCCTGTTGCCTAGAATGGACACAGAGGGGAATGTGGCTCCAGACAGGGAGGCTCCTCCGCTTGTGTGTGACCAGGTAGATGGGCGTGGCCCTACCTGACCATGTAAAAGGGCTAGCCATGCAGCCATCTTCCCATTCTCCCCACAGCAGTCCTGTCCCAGCCCCCTTTGCTGTGAAGTGGTGGCAGCCAAAGTTTCCAGACCTGTGTTTGCTGCTGAAAGCAAAGATTGTGTCCCCCACTCCACACACAAACCCCCCAAACTTTCAGCGGTGGTTTGAGTGTTGCATGCATAGGAGCACATTCAGAAGACATGATTTGTATTCCCCTCAGTGGAAGAGTTCGAACAGCTCAGAAAAAGGATAATAGGTACAGAGCTAGTTACTGAAAGGGTTCCATCCATTCATGACTTCTAATGTGACAGTGGTATCCTGACATTGGCTCTTCCCACAATGAACATTTGCTGCAATTGGCCTACAGTGATGCTTTTTACAGCCTTATATTGATTATTATATTTCAGATATCTCTCTTCATAAAATAATCTGGAAAGTATTTTTTTCCTTATGTGTAACCAGAACTCAGAGAAGGGTGTGTGTATTTGTTTTGTTTGTCATTTTACCACTGGATGGCGCTCTGTGTCCACTATTATATTTTATTTGTTTCACCTGCAGGGCAATACTAGATCTATACCACCACAAAACACTGTTCCAGGTTCTTTTTCTCAAACTCCAACGTCTCTGTTCAAACATATCAGACTCTTTCCAATGCCTGGGAGCTGTGGTTCTCAGTTTCCACTGGAACCCTCCACCTGAGCTGTTAGATCCTGATCTTCAGCTGGGAAGATATGGAATCCCTAAACCAGCCTTGTAGCAATCTTTCCCTTTAGGTTCAGAGGATTCGGAATGGGCAGGTGAATCATGTTACTGATTAACGTAAGTAACTAAAATGTAATTATTTCACACGGATTCAAGGAGAGAATCCCAAATCTATAGTGAATCTGAAGAAATAAAAGAACAGAAATGTAGCAATCTGTAATAAAGGGCCAGTAGAGCTGCCAACTGACCAGAAAGTGCATCTGGACCTGCTCCCATGCAGCTTGATCTGCATTATCTATTGCTAAAGTCAGTCTACCAAGCGGCTGTTGAAGGCAGAGGGGCTGAGAGAACAGGTAGAAACTCCAAGAGACGACTTCTTCTTTGGCGATCACTTGTAGCCGAGTAAGATTGTTTTCCATAAACACAGTTTTAACAATGAGTCCTAAGTGACTGTGGAGGCCAATTCTGGATCCACACGTCCTGGAATGTCGTAACAGGTATATCCATATGCACTTTAAAAAGAGAAAGTGTATACAAATAGAAATCAGGATGTTTTTCCTCCAATAGAAAAATACCACATTCTTTCACTTCAGCAGACCAGACTGGGCAAAGGTGAAGGCCCAAAGCAAAATAATACCATTTTTATCTAAAAGCAACTGGTGGTAGTTGCACATTAGCATCACATTTCCACTGAGGGGGTCAATAGCAGCTCTCTCTCTCTCTCTCTCTCTCTCTCTCTCTCTCTCTCTCTCTCTCTCTGTGTGTGTGTCCAATTTAGATCAGGGAAATGGACCAGCGGGAGAATTAACCACTCCTCTGATCTAATTTGGAGGCCCCTGCTTTTAAATGGAAAATGGTATCTGTGAGGAAATCTGATAATGGATCTCTTGCCCCTCAGCTATTTTAGCCCTAGAGTTCTTATCCCGTTTGTACTGCTTGGGCCACCAGCATTTCTCGAACTTGGGTCTCCAACTGTTTTTAGACTACAATTCCTATCACCCCTGACAATGGTCTCTATTAACTGGGGCTGATGGGAGCTGAAGACCAGCAGTATCTGGAGGGCCAGAGCTTTCCCCATGCAGGCTCAACAAGTACAGGAGAGCCCCCACTCTAGAAGAAGCCAACAGACCCTCTCCATCCTTGGTAGCAAGGGACTGACTGCCTCTTACAGCCAAACCACGTATAGCTATCTGGGATCCTTCCTAGGAAGCAATAAATAAATGGTACCTTTTGAGAAAACTGCAAGAGATCTTTGGAGAACAAAGTTCATCGCATTTGGCTGAGATCTGACCACAACCACAAGTGAATGAAAAGCTGATTGTCTTGAAAAGCAGATACTATTTTACAACGATAGCGGACCTTGCTTTTTTTTGTGTGTGTGTGTGTGTCAATAATTTTTTATTATTTTCTCAACACAGTTTCATACAATACATCAAATCACATCTATACTTTTAGCTCTGCCTACTTCCCTTTAACAGGTATCTCTTATTTCTTTAAATCACATATTATAAATGATGAGTCTCTTATTTATTACATTGTAGGAGTTATAACAATCCTGTCAAGGTTTTTAAAGTTTTACAATTATGCTTTAAATACACCATAAATTTACTCCAACTTTCTATGACTCTCTGGTTGTCCTGGTCCTGAATCTTGCCGGTCAGCTTGGCTAACTCCACATAGTTCATCATTTTCGTCTGCTACTCCACAATGATTGGAATTTCTTGTAGTTTCCAATTTTGGGCCAACATGGCTCTTGCCACTGCTGCGGCGTACATGAACAGTCTTTGATCCAATTTCTTGATCTCTTTCCCCATCAAACCCAGCAAGAAGACTTCTGGCTTTTTTGGGAAAGTATATTTAAATATTTTCTTTAGTTCAGATAGACTTAATAGAAGGCAGAGGTAAAACATTATATAAGATGTATGATTTGTTATTAGAATGGTATACCAAAGATGAAGAAGTGAAAGAAGCAGTGGCGTAGCGTGGGGGGTGCAGGGGGGCCCGGCCGCACCGGCCGCAACATCTGGGGGTTAGGGGCGCAACATCTGGGGGTTAGGGGGCGCAAATCCACAGGTTAGGGGGCGCAAATTACTTGCCTTGCCCCGGGTGCTGACAACCCACGCTACGCCACTGGAAAGAAGCAATGATAAAATGGGCAATAGATTTTGGACATAATATTGAATTGGATGCCTGGTATGAATTATGGGATGTAAATATGAAATTCACTGCATGTACAGCTTTAAAAGAAAATTTGATGAAGATGATTTATAGGTGGCATCTGACACCTGTAAAGTTGGCGAAAATGTATAGGATGAGGGATAAAAAAATGTTGGAAATGCAAGGAGGCTGATGGAGACTTTTACCACATGTGGTGGACTTGTGATCAAGTCAAGAACTTTTGGGAGATGATCTATAACGAACTAAAGATAGCGGACCTTGCTTCAGTCAGCGTGCTGCCACTGACCCATCCCAAATTCGAAGTACGGTACTTTGTGCTGTACAGCCATCCATTTTGTACAAGTTACAACTCCCAGGATGGGTTAACAACCTGTCTTTCTTCCCAGGGAACTCTGGGAATAGGGGTCTCCTCACAATTCCCAGCAGCCTTAACAATTGGTACTTCCCTGCCTGTTAAATGGGACCTTGGTGGCACAGTCCATCTCGGCCCCATCATGGTAATGGGCGATGTGGCCCAGGCCTGTTCATAGACTTTCATGGGTTTTTTTCTTCTAGTTTTCCTGAAACCTGCTTGACCGGACAGTGGGGCAAAAGAAATGTGGCCGCTGTTGTTCTAATCATTTTTTTTTTCATTGTCAGGCATTCTGAATTTTTTTTGTTGGTTTTCACAATATTATAAAAAACAAACAAACACACAAGACAAACAAAACAAACATAAATCATAGCATAGCCTTATTGAAAATTAAGTTATTAACTTTGTTAAGTGACTTCCTCGCTTCCCCTTAGTTGAATTTCATTGCATATCCTATTAACGGTTTTCCAAATCCCAATTTTTATGAAATTTAACTTAAACATTAACATCCTTAAATCTTCACCTTATAGAATTAAACATATTACTTCATCACTTAACATAAATAAAATCCTAAGCCCATTAGGTATCTGCAAGCTATTTCCAGTTAATTTAACTTAACAAATTTAACTAAATTATCATTAAATTTATTCCATTCTTCCTGATACTCCTCCTCCTTCTGGTTGCGGACTCTTCCGGTTAGGCCGGCTAGCTCCGAAAAATCCATCATCTTCATCTGCCATTCTTCTATTGTTGGTAATTCTTGGGTTTTCCACTTTTTAGCTAACAAAATATGAGTAGCAGTTGTGGCATACAAAAATAATTTAACATCTTTCTTGGGCAATTCCAAACCTGTTATTCCAAGAAGAAAGGCCTCTGGTTTCTTTAGAAATGTATATTTCAACATTTTTTTCAATTCATTATAAATCCTTTCCCATAAGTCTTTCACCTTGGGACAAGTCCACCACATATGATAAAAGGTTCCTTCCTTTTCTTTACATTTCCAACATATATTGTCACAATTATGATATATCTTTGCTAATTTTACAGGAGTCAAATACCATCTATACATCATTTTCATTATATTTTCCTTTAGCAAAGTACATGCAGTGATTTGACCCCTTTCTTCCACAATCTTTCCGAATCCTCAAACATTATATTATGTCCTATACCTCTTGCCCAATGTTGTTCTAATCATTCTGATGGATACACCCAGGGCTTTTTTTTCCAGCTGGGACTCACTGGAACTCAGTTTGGCACCTCTCTGGTGGGTGCCATTGCCATTATAAGAAAACAAGGGAGACGTTTATGGTGAGTTCCAGCACTTCTTCTTCCAGAAAAATAACACTGGATGCACCTCAAGAAACGTATGCTCCAGTCACACAGAGATCCCTGTGAAGCCGTTGCTTATAATGGCTTTATTATTGCTTTGTGGAGCACATTCCAGGAGAGGGAGCCATTCTCCTGCCTCCCGTCCTCCAGGTCATTAAATGTACTTGCAGTCTAGAGCCGGAGTGCCTCCCCCCCCCATCTTTTTTGCTTCAGGTGTGAAAATGTCTAAAGGCCAGGCCTGGGGGTGGCAGTGGCGGTTATGGGACTCTGCTGACTGACTCATCCAGCGAGGGGACGTGAGCAACTTCCCATCTGGGACAGCCCCCACGGCTGAATCATCTTGCTTGTCTGGGGGTCCCAGCAGGAAGGATCCCCCCGTGGAAAGACAACAAACCGCACAGAGAGCATGGCCAATTTGCACATTATTTAAAACCAGCTCAGCCTCCCCCTCCCAGCGACCCTGTCATTATCCCAGTGACACGAGGTCTGGAGAGTTCACGGAAAGCCAGAAGCCCAGGCTCCTTCGTCATAAACCCTGGGCACCCTTTGGCCACCGGAGAGGAGAGAAGAGAGCTGAGGAATGCCTTGGCAGACATTCTTCTCCCTCTCCAAACATTCAAGAGAAAACCCAGGATCGTTTGGCTCTCTGCCCCATCCTGACCCACTTTTAGTCATGCCCAAACGGCGTGCTGGGTAGGGGTGGATTAATCTGTCAATTTTGGCTTCTCCTGAATTTCTCATTTGTCCTATCTTCACCACATTGCTGTATTAGTCTGCCGTTTGTTGTTGGAAGAAAAAGTCCTTACAAAAATTCATCAGCGTTTTAGTCCTAATATACTTTTTGTGAGCGATTTCCCATACTATATTGCATTTTTGTATGCTTCTTCCACCAATGCATGTGCTTTTATGCACACCTTTTCCCAATTAATGCTTCTTTGTCTGGTACACACTGTTTTGTTTTAGTTGGTTTGGTTTGCAAAACTCAGAGAAGTATGAATTTTGAAGGACGGTTTCGCTTCACTTTGCATATTTATTTATTTAATCCAGAGATCACTTACTATCAAAATATTTCAATGTGGTTTACAGTTGAATATGAGGGTGTGTAATGCTTTGGGAAATGCAAATTACATAAGTTTGCATTGAAATGTGAACCAAATAGAATTTATCTTCCATCCCTAATGCTGGGCAACACAAGTTGTTTGTGTGCCATAAAAGGAACTGTTAAGTCTGTCATGGGGTGTATTAGTAAAGAAACTATGGTTTGTTGTGCAGTAGGAGTGCTAACTGGAATAAAAAAGGGGGGGGAGGTAAGTCCCACCCCACATAATCAATCACAAGATGTAGCACGCACACACCATTTGAATGCAAATGCCCATTAACTTTGTGGGGGCCCGGTCCCATAAAATATTTTATTGGGGGGACCAAAGGGACCTTGGCCCCTAGGTGTTGACTCAGAATGTTGTCCAGAATGCATGTTATTGAATATTTTTGATGATACCAGTGTAAATTTATTGTCAAAAAAAATGGTCTTATATATTATTTTGGCAGCACAAATAGTAATTGCCACTCAATGGGAAAAAGCCCAACATCTTACACTGGACGGTTGGTACCAAATACTCTGGAATAGAGCTATAATGGAGAAAATCACCCATAATTTGAGATTGCAAGAAAACTAGAATCTCCAGTCACATTTCGTATGGTTTGGCATTCCTTTACTACATAAACACTGGAACCATTATTTCCAAGACAATCCTCCCTCGTCACAAGCCTGGCAAATCGGGAACTAGGCTTGATGCTCTGAGAAAGTTGATGGTCTTTACATGGGCTTTGTTATTTTAACTCATGTGCAACTACACATTCTACTTGCCTATTTTATAGTTTTGTTTTTCATCTTTGAATTGTTGTCTGTTGTGACAATTGTTCTCTCTGTTTTATATGCATTATAAAATGAAATGAAATAAAAAGAATATGAAAAAAAAAAACTTTACCAAAAAAAGTCAGTCATGGGTTTGTTGGGGGAATTAAATAATTAAGTTCTCCCATGAGACCAAACTACCATGTTGGTGGTGTCTCTGCATGGTCTACTGTTCTTTTGACCTTTGCCTCTTTCTAACAGTCAGCTTCTGCCAGGAGCAGGTATCTTGTGTATATCTTTGCATCGAATCATCCAAACACTTCTAATGCAGAGGTGCACCAGAATTATCTAGCATCAGATGAGTTGTCTATTCCTTCCTCGGTTCCTTCCTGGCCCCCAACGTGGACCTGTATATGCCCATCTTGACAGTATGTTCTAGATTACACAGCACAGCTAGAACACCCACATTCCCTGATTACACATCAAAACTATTCATCCTACAGATGAACATAGGCAAAGGTAAAGGGACCCCTGACCATTAGGTCCAGTCGTGACTGACTCTGGGGTTGCGACGCTCATCTCGCTTTACTGGCCAAGGGAGCCGGTGTATAGCTGGTCATGTGGCCAGCAGGACTAAGCCACTTCTGGCGAACCAGAGCAGCGCACGGAAACGCCGTTTACCTTCCTGTCAGAGCAGTACCTATTTATCTACTTGCACTTTGACGTGCTTTCGAACTGCTAGGTTGGCAGGAGCAGGGACCGAACAACGGGAGCTCACCCCGGCGCAGGGATTCAAACTGCCGATCTTCCGATCGGCAAGTCCTACGCTCTGTGGTTTAACCCACAGCACCGCCCGCGTCCCCACAGATGAACATAGGAAGCTACTAATACAAAGTCAGACCACTGGTTTACCCAGTCTATTCTATCTGTTCTGACTCCCTAGGTCTCTTGTAGAGATCTTGCCTAATTAGATAGATAGATGATAGATAGATGATAGATAGATGATAGATAGATGATAGATAGATGATAGATGATAGATGATAGATGATAGATGATAGATAGATAGATAGATAGATATAGATATAGATAGATAATGAATGATGATAGATAGATTAGATAGATAGATAGATAGATAGATAGATATAGATAGATAGATAGATAGATGATAGATAGATAGATAGATAGATAGATAGAGATAGATAGATAGATAGATAGATAGATAGATGATAGATAGATAGATAGATGATAGATAGATGATAGATAGATGATAGATAGATAGATAGATAGATAGATAGATAGATAGATAGATAGATAGATAGATAGATGATAGATGATAGATGATAGATAGATAGATGATAGATAGATAGATGATAGATAGATAGATGATATAGATAGATAGATAGATAGATAGATAGATAGATAGATAGATATAGATGATAGATAGATAGATGATGATGATAGATAGATAGATAGATAGATAGATAGATAGATAGATAGATAGATGATAGATAGATAGAGATAGATAGATAGATAGATGATAGATAGATAGATAGATAGATAGATAGATAGATAGATGATAGATAGATAGATAGATAGATAGATAGATAGATAGATAGATGATAGATATAGATAGATAGATGATAGATAGATAGATAGATAGATAGATAGATAGATAGATGATAGATAGATGATAGATAGATAGATAGATAGATAGATAGATGATAGATAGATATGATAGATAGATATAGATAGATAGATGATAGATGATAGATGATAGATGATAGATAGATAGATAGATAGATAGATAGATATAGATAGATAGATAGATAGATGATAGATAGATAGATAGATGATAGATAGATTAGATAGATAGATAGATAGATAGATAGATAGATGATAGATAGATAGATAGATGATAGAGATAGATAGATAGAGATAGATAGATGATAGATAGATAGATAGATAGATAGATAGATAGATAGATATAGATGATAGATAGATGATAGATAGATAGATAGATAGATAGATAGATAGATAGATAGATGATAGATAGATAGATAGATGATAGAGATAGATAGATAGAGATAGATAGATGATAGATAGATAGATAGATATAGATGATAGATAGATAGATAGATAGATAGATAGATAGATAGATAGATGATAGATGATAGATAGATGATAGAGATAGATAGATAATAGATAGATGATAGATAGATAGATAGATGATGGATAGATAGATAGATGATAGAAAGATGATAGATAGATGATAGATGATAGATAGATTGATATAGATGATAGATATAGATAGATAGATAGATAGATAGATAGATAGATGATAGATAGATGATGATAGATAGATAGATAGATGATATAGATGATAGATAGATAGATGATATAGATGATAGATAGATATAGATAGATGATGATAGATAGATAGATGATAGATATAGATAGATAGATAGATAGATAGATAGATAGATAGATAGATATAGATAGATAGATGATAGATAGAGAGAGAGAGATAGATAGATAGATAGATAGATGATAGATAGATAGATAGATAGATGGTGGGTATGCTTATCCAGGGCTTGTGTTTCCGTCATAATGAGGTAGGGCCCGAACCAATGGATCCAAGCTGCAAGAATGGAGATGAACTTTCTGACGGTATGGCAGTGGAATGGTCTCCCTCGGGAAGTGGAGGAGTTTTTAAAGCAGAGGTTGGATGGTCATTTGTATGGATGCTTTAGTTGAATTCCTGTATTGCAGGGAGTGGACTTGATGACCCTTGGGATCCCTTCCAACTCTACAATTCTATGATTCTGGCAAAGGGTAACAAATGTTCAAGTGGGGGGGGGTAGCCCTCTTCTGACTGTTTTCTGTAAGGCAGAACCTCTTCCTAAACAGCTTAGAAGTAAATCTACCTTGCTATCTGCAAGAAAAATCTTTCCCTTCCACTTCTGACTCTAAACATTTCAAAGTTATGTTTTATTTTGACTTTTTGTACTGGATTAGATTATTATCAGGGGTGTGTTCTTTGTTGTATATATTGTGGCTGTCAGCTGCCTTGTGTACAGTAATAGAGGAGGGCAGTATACAAACAGAAATTGAAATGAAAAATGAAATGCGTCAATTGGAATCAACAGTACTGCTCTGGATGGATTAATGATCTGACCAGGTAGAAACCATATAAAGATACACCTAATCACACAAACTGATGTAGTATTAGCCACACTACTATTACAGTTAGGATCAGTAGCACTGCCATTGAATTATCATCAGCATTACTCAAGGCTTGTTTAGGTGACGGAATATTTTGCCTCTTCCTCTTGATCTCTCCTGGTCTTTCTTCTTCAGTGAAGGAAAAGCTTCCAGCTTTCCCCTTGACGTTCCGGTTGCCTTCTCCTTGCCCTAAACAATATCCATTCCACGGCTGGATGTCCTGTTCCCCCAACCCATGCAGTGTCACAAATTCCGGGCAAGGGTGAGTTCTGAGTCATATTAGTAAATATAGCCTGTGATGCTGCTCACACTTTCTTTCTTCTTCTTTTAAAAGGAGGGTCTGCCCTTGAGCAACAAAAGCCTGGCCATTGGATGATGCACCTTCACACACACACAGACACCCAACCCAGTCCAGAGGAATGACAAAGTCTGAGCACCCTGCCCTGAAATTACAGTCATTATAGTCTGGACTCACCAGCTGGCTATTTCAGGACCACAGATCAGACTCTCCTTGTTACTTCTTAAAGAAACAACATCCAATTAACCAAACACATGGATCCTTCAACTTAAAAAAGGAAAATCAAGAAGCTGTTGCAATTCTTCTGCCCCCTGCCCTGGTCCTGAATCTCTGATGGTCACAAACTCCAAGATCTCTTCTAGCTTATGCTGACATATTTTTTTTCCTGGCACAGTTCTGTTCTTTTAATAGCTTGAGTCACGAGCGAGCGATCATCGTTTACCTTCATGCAATTACCTGCTTATTTCTGCAGGCTGAGCTGCTCTTAAAAGATACACAGGCGCAAGCCAGAGTGATTTCACTGTCAGTTGCCCACTCGGCTTTGCACACAAAGTTGCTGCCAAAAGGCTGAGAGGGACTGTTTCATGGCAAAATGAAAAGGTACCATAGCGAGAGGCAGAATGTGCAATGCCTAATGGACTTTTCATATGATTGGCATCAATTTTGCAGGGCACGTGTATCCACATGTGTCCATGTGAGTGGTAGCAAGAGAAAGTACAAACCAGTTTTATCATAGCTTTCCAATTGATTTGTGACAGTGATGTATCTGTCACTTGACTGTACCGCTTCACACTGCAAATGAGGGATTGGTTCTCCAAACACTTCCCCATGTGCAGAGGCACTGTCTTGTGCCCAAGACTGAAGGGACCTGGTGCTCGGTGCTCACAGGTCACATGGCATGCGTCACATGTGTGCAATGTCATGTGCACGATGTCACATCGCCGGGAAGAGACCAAGAGCGGAGCCCAGCGTGGCTTCAGTGGTTGGCGGCTCCTCCTTTCTCGTGCTCAGGAGGAGTCCATGCCGTGCTCAGCTCCATGCTCAGCCTCCTCTGCCCCCTCCACATTGAGAGGGCCTGGCCCCCTGACAACAGATATTGAGCAGCCTGAAGACACCTCAGCCTTACAGGCACAACTATTCCATGCTAATTTGCAGAAGCCAAAATCATTGCAATCACAAAATCCATGGATGTTTTGAGATTTCTCTTCTTTTGTTAGTAACTTCTTCACTGGGGCTCTGGCTAATGTGTTGGCCATGGCTAGTGATTTCCCATGTTGAAGGAAAATGACATCAGCCATAGACTTTGGATTTTGGGACAGGGGGAACGTTGTCAAGGATCTTTGTTCCCAAGAGTGCCAATAAAGACTTGCAATCCATTTCAACAGTACAATTTACAGTAGACAGTTAGGTCTAAGCTGTTCACATGACCTGGCTGTAACTGCACAAGCTTTCCTGATCGAATGGAGCTTTTTGCTGCTCTGTTTCTGTTAGACTTATTGATATAAATGCAGCTGATGCATGGATATATCCTGACTGCTTTTTGCATGGCTATTGCCCCAGCCCCTAGGCTGATGCATCAGCTGCCACTGTGGTTGGGAAATCTAGTGTGCTAGAATAAGCTACCATAAATCTTCTCCATCATATTAAGGGGATTTGGGTGTGGGCTCTTCCATAGAAGCATATTAAGCAGATCACATCGGATGAGCGAAATTTGGTATGGATTTATCAACGTTAAGTTGTGGGACTGAAGAACTTACTTGAAGTAGGAATATCCCTGGGTTCTGCAAGTCAGCAATGCTATCAGTTTGTCTGGAATAGAGCAGACTGAATTCCTTGTTTGCAGATTATGTGTCCTATAAATGTTACATGTTCTTTTCCAAATTTACATTTTTTAAAATCATTTTTATTTTTAGGTAACAAATACTACATGAAAATGAACATCAAAAACATAGAACAAGAGGTACAAAGGCCCAGAGATTTTCACAGCATTGCCTAGCAATCATGTTTGTTTTTCTTCTAGATCTCAAGTTTGCCCAGAATCACTTATGTTCAGTTCACAACTGCGGAGCACTGAGAATTCACACTTCTCCATCAAGTTTAGGCCAGGCTGCTGGATACATTTCAAAACTGCATGCAGCCAATCATGGTGTTCTTCATTACTGGCAGCTCCCCAGACACAATCTCAGAGATAATCTTGTGAAAATGTTTAGATGCTGATGAAATACCAAATGGAAGTCAAGTGGACTGGGACCTTCCAAATGGAGAGACGAGTCCCCAGATTCTTTGGCAAGAGGGCCTTGCCAGAATCCTGCTGTAGCATCTAACTTTGAAAATATTTTGGCTTGTGGTAGCTGTGTGCTAATATCTGTTCAGCTGCAGGAAGAATCTCCCTCCCGCCCCCCACACTTTTATTTGAGTTTTGCATGATCCACACCAATCCAAAACTTGCCATTGGGCCGTGGCACACCATCAGTACCTGCACAGCCAGCCCATAGCTTCCTTCACTGGAGATATTGTGTTGCAATCACTTGCGGCTCTTCACTCAGAGGAAGTTCTTGGACCTAGTAGAGTGTCAGAGATGAGTTGTGAGTGCTAGCGGAGATAGGAATCCGGGAATCCAGTCATATTTACAAAGATTTATTGCTATTTACAGTCAGCGTTGAAAGTCCGTTCCAATCATGGCAGGTCAGTTGCCTCGACTAAATTTGCTTTCGGTTTTCCCCAGCATAGCCACTTCCAAAGCCCAACTCCCCTCTTTCCTCTCTTATGAGATTGGCTTGGTCCCGGAAGTGCCTCCTGACAGGTTTTCGTCACCCTCTCTCCCCCTTCTCTGCCACCCATTCCCTGACATAGAGTGAGAAGAAAGTGGGTGAGGAGAAAGGCGGGTGTTTTGTTTTGTTTTGGTTGCTTCCTACCCAGTGGCGTAGCGTGGGGGGTGCAGGGGGGGCCGGCCGCACTGGGTGCAACATCTGGGGGTTAGGGTTAGGGGGCGCAAATCTACGGGTTAGGCGGTGCAAATTACCGGTACTTGCCTTGCCCCGGGTGCTGACAACCCACGCTACGCCACTGTTCCTACTTCCCCATTGTAGCTCCCTAGTCAAACCTCCCCATTCCCATGGTATGGCCCAGAGGGCTAGGAAACCCTTTGGAACAGTGTGGGAGGTGGCACAGGAAGCTGCTGGAGAAAGGAAGAGCATGCAGAAATCTCCCTCCCACCTCCTCCTTCCATGTCTGGAAGCCTCCACTGGAGCAAAAAGCCTTCTGTGAATGAAGGCAGCAGCTGGATACATATCAATATCCTCATATTTTTTCTATCTCTTAGCTGCTCCTTTTGTTAGGTCTTCTGTGCAACAGAGTAGGAACCGTGAAGGACCAGAACTGTATGATCCTAGCAAGGGATGGCTGTTGCCAACTGGGACTGGTGGGAGGGAAGGCAGGGAGTCCAGCAGTAGGTGGAGCCAGAGAGCCAGTGACAGGCAGAACCTACTACAGCAAGTCCACAACTTACCGTAAGCGCATTTAACTTGCGCGTATTCGGCTTCATGCGTGTGGCAAAAAATAAAATAACAACAAAAAGGTGGTGAACCCAATGGGTTTTGACTATACACGATTGGCTGTGGCACAATCCCCAGTGTGAGTTGCATGCCTTCCGTAGTTACAGTTTTGTCTCCATTCCTGATGAGTTCAACAAGTGAGACTAAGGAGGAGGAAGCTGACAGGCCGTTCAACCCCCTTGGATTGGTTATAAGTGAGGCAGGCGGGGGGGGGGTGAACTTGACGGTGGGCAAGGTCATTTGCCCTAAGGGACTTGCCTCCACTGTCCCTATCCTCCAAGCACAGCATCAACCTGAAAAACCAAAGGAACTGATGGTGCACATCTCCCTTGGGAACAAGGCTGGGAGGAGACCAGCAGATGTGGAATTGGGGAGGGGGCTGCCAAGGAGGCAGCAGATTGGGCCTCCAAGGAGTGCCCTGCATCCATTGCTGCCACTGCGGCAGCAACAGTGGGCGACGCCTTCCTTGGAGACTGGATCGGCTGCTTCTGTGGATCCTGCCGCCTGAGGCAGTCGCCTCACCTTGCCTTCATGGGTGGGCCGGTCCTGCAATGCCGGCACACAGACATTTCCCTCATGGCTGCAGTTCTGCTTTGCATTTCAGGCATCCCAATATATGGGCAAAGAAGAATACTGTGCTTTAGCCCAATCCACTCATGCTAAAATGGCCATATTTGTGAAATATGGTTGCATAAAGTATTACAGGCTCCCAGTTTTCCAAACCTTTCTTTTCACATCATGCTTTCCTTCTTTGACAGAACTTTAGACTGGAACTGTTCATCTGCATTTCTGGCACTATTACCCCAATCTCTTTTTTCAGGCAATCTCCCTCACCATGACAACTGCATACTTTTGGCTGTGTTCTGTTTTGTATTATTATTATTATTATTCTTACTACTAGTTTTTTGTTTGGCTTCGTGTTCCTCGGCTCCTGTGCTAGAGTGTGCACCTAGCTTTCAAACAAACAAACAAACAAACAAACAAACAAACAAACAAACAAGGCAATATTCAAATATTTGTTCGCCCAACATCAAGGCTGTCACCTTCCTGCCCCCCTTTTTACATGCTGACAGGATTGATTGATATTGATTGATTGATTGATTGATTGATTGATTGAATCGTTATTTGCACCAGCCATTGGCCATAGAAATAAAACAACAATACAATATACAAAGAATAGAAATAAAAAGCCAATTATGGTGGTACCTCGGGTTACAGACACTTCAGGTTACATATGATTCAGGTTACAGATTCCGCTAACCCAGAAATAGTACCTCGGGTTAAGAACTTTGCTTCAGGATGAGAACAGAAATTGTGCTCCAGTGGCGCGGCAGCAGCGGGAGGCCCCATTAGCTAAAGTGGTGCTTCAGGTTAAGAACAGTTTCAGGTTAAGAACGGACCTCTGGAATGAATTAAGATCTTAACCCGAGGTACCACTGTATATAAAAAACATTTTAGGGTTTTGAATCAATAGTCAAATAGTGGAGACTGACAGGATTGAAGAGGACATCATGCAACTGCTGCAGCATGGCTGATTCTGCGTCAAGTGCTCCCACAAAAAGTGGCTGTGTATTTATAGTTGCGCACCGACAGTAGGAAAGGCTGTTGCTAGGCTTCCGACCGCTCTAGATTAATTTAAATGTAGCCACCCTGCCCTTTGTGTTGTATTGCATGCTGAGCGGCATCAGAGAAGGGCGACCAAAGTGATCAAGGAGCCTGAAGTCACTCCTGCACAAGGAAGGGCTGCAACATTTGGAGTTGTTTATCTTGGAAAAAAGGCAAATCGGGGGTAGTGATAAAGTAAGGTGCCCATTTATGCATTGCCCCCCAAAGAGGATTTTCACCACACCCAAAATCGAAATATACCGTATTTTTTGCACCATAACACTCACTTTTTTCCTCCTAGAAAGTAAGGGGAAATGTCTGTGCGTGTTATGGAGCGAATGCCTGCGGGTGGCGGGGGGATCTGCTGCAGTCGTGATCCATGGTTCCCCTTCCTTCCCTCCTCTGTGGTTACAAAGCATGGATCCACATGGATCCTCAGGATTTTTGCATTGGACTGCTCCAAACTCACTGTCAGATCACATGCCTGTGGCCACAGCATGAACCACAAAAATCATATATCCACTATTTCGTTTAGAATTTTTTTTTCTGGTTTTCCTCCTCTAAAAACTATGTGCGTGTTATGGTCTGGTGCGTGTTATAGAGCGAAAAATACGGGTAATACATTTCACCATAGCAGGGAAGGCAACAACCAGGAGATTTCTGTAGGGTTACCATATGACCAGGAATTCCCAGACATGTCCTCTTTTGGGGGTCCTACATGCCCATCTGGGGGGGATTTTACATTTAAGCAAATGTCCTGGATTTGCGGTTTTTAATTTTGTGCTCTGGCATGGGTGACCTGGGCTCGGGGCTCGGGGTTGGCAGTTGCGGAGGCGCTATCAGGAGGCGATTGCTCTAAAAAAGCTAAACAACTTTTTGTGCCCAGATTTTTACCTCTACAGCAACCCTAGCCTTGTGTGCCTGCTAAGTCTGTTGACCGGGTGCTGCTAAGCATAACAACAACAACAACAACAACTTATGACCCTGCCCATCTGACTGGGTTGCCCCAGCCACTCTCAGCAGCTTATTACACACACACACACACACACACACACATGCATACATACGTACATACATACACACTGTTGGATGGGCAACTTTGGCCCGTTCTGCTCTCCTTTTTAAATGGTTCTTTCCCTTTAAACCAAACTGGGACTGGGTAGTCCCCCAGATAGAGGATGTTCAAATAGAGGAGTGTCTTCTGTTAAGTAGAGTACATGACTACCCTAGGACAGAAGACGTGTATAAAACTAAGCATGGTGCAGAGAAAGTGGACAGTGAGCTTTTCTCCCTTTTGCACAACATGTACAGTGGTACCTCGTGTTACAGATGCTCCAGGTTACAAATGCTTCAGGTTACAGACTCCGCTAACCCGGAAGTAGTACCTCAGGTTAAGAACTTTACCTCAGGATGAGAACAGAAATTGCGTGGCAGGAGCAGCAGGAGGCCCTATTAGCTAAAGTGGTACCTCAGGTTAAGAACAGTTTTAGGTTAAGAACGGACCTCCAGAACGAATTAAGTTCTTAACCAGAGGTACCACTGTAGAACCCCGTTTGTCCAACGCTATTGGGATCCTGGAAGTTGTGAGTCGAGGCCCCGCTCCCCATTTGGTGATGAAATAAGACACATGGACACAAGTATTTAGGTTAACGGGCTAAAAAAGGCCACAACTTTATTGGTTACAGAATGTGAGTGGTATTGGTTTAGGCATTGGATTTGAACACACTATACTTGACCCCCCACCGCTCTGCAGGAAGTCACACAAGGGTTAACAACCTGTAAGGGGAGCTTGTTGATGCAAATCAACTGGAAGCTTTTCCCCAGAGCAGCGGTTCTCAACCTGTGGGTCCCCAGATGTTGTTGGACTACAACTCCTATCATCCCTGAGCTCTGGCCTTGCTAGCTGGGGGTGATGGGAGTTGTAGTTCAACAACATCTGGGGACCCACAGGTTGAGAAAGGCTGCCCTAGAGTTACCGGAGGGTCGTGCCATGGCCCTAGCCATCACCTAGGCATTGGACAGGAACCACGATACGATCCATGGAATCCGGAAAAGCAAGGGAGAGCTCATGGGCCCATGGCCATTTAAATCCAGCTAAACCATGCCCCCCAGCCAGCCGGATTGGCTGGCTGAGGGGCATGACACGGGCCCAGGGCTCCCGTGGCGCAGGGGGCCTAGCCACGCCCCCCTGTGAGTGCAGGAAGCGATTCCCGCTCACAACCCCTCTCCTCTGGGAAGAGGAGAGGTTATATAGGAAGTCCTTCTTCACACAAGCACATTGTTAGAACTGTGGCGTTGCCAATAGAAAGATGCAGTGCGGGCTATTAGCCTGGATAGTTTTTAAAAGAAGAGCAGACCAGTTCACAGAGGAGAGGGCTGTGAGTGGCTCTTTGTCATGATGGCTCATGCCTCTGAATTGGGGATCCAGATTGGGGAAATACAGTCATAACTCATGTTACGTCCGCTTCATGTTACATTCTTTCAGGTTACGTCCCGCGGCAACCTGGAAGTACCGGAAAGGGTTAATTCCGGGTTTCGCCGCTCGTGCATGCGCACACGCACAAAATGACATCACACGCATGCGCAGAAGCGGCGAATCGCAACCTGCGCATGCGCAGATGCGCCACTGTGGGTTGCGTTCTTTTCATGTTGTGAACAGGCCTCCAGAACGGATCCTGTTTGCAACCAGAGGTACCACTGGACTCCTGTTTTCAAGGCGTGTTTGTGGCTCGTCTTTCATAATTTCCAGATTATAATGCATTTTGGTATGTTTTTCTTTTCACTTACACAATTTTATGTACAGTCTGCCGCAGCATGTGCATCTCTGTACACATTTCTTGGCTGTAGAACTGCATTGCAAAATCCTGAAATATGAAAATTTTGAGGGATGACTGTTTCAGTTCTTGTGTTTTTTCCAAAAAGCATAAATTTGGGAGATTCACGTTTAAATGACGGCTAATTTTCCCCCTATCCATTCACCCTAGTCAGTGTGATAAGATTGTGCTTTAAATTATTAAATTTGACGGGGGTACGATTTTCATTAATTGAAAACACATAATTTTCTGATGCACATTAATCAAGACTGGATTTCTAGATATCATCACTAGATGTAAATCCCCATTTCACATACTGATAAGTATTCCTTGGGGGTGGAAAGACATTGAAAATAGGGGTTGTAATTTCAGCCTAAAATGATTTTAGAACAACTGTGTGCTTTATTTAATACTTGATCCTGCCCCTGCTCCATTTAAGAAACTTTACTGAAGTTCTTTTGTTGGATTTACTGTAAAATCTAATTAAAATAAAATAAATAAAAAGGAAATAGCAGCTGGCCCCATAATTAAATAAACAGGAATACAATGGAGGGGTATGTGTATGTATACATAAATACCTGGAATGCAGGTGATCAATATACTCAAGGCACCCCCAGAGTGTCAGTATATTATGGGATGGACTCAGGCAGATGTTGAGAAACCTAGGCTTGTGCACTTAAAAGTGGATTGAAGTGCCCTGTCATCTTAGCACAACAAATCCACTTCATAAAAGAACTGGGCTTCTAGGGCTCCAGACAATCTATTTATTGAGTATTCATCCTGATTTGTTTGCACAAAGCTTACATGGAGGTTAGATTATATCTGGTCTTTATTGTGCATTCGTTCCAATTTGTGGGGGTGGAGGAGGTTATACGGCACAAGTATTCATCCTGATTTGTTTGGGGGTGTTTATATGTCTTCCCATTAATCATTGATTCCATGCTTTTCAGTTTATTTCCGGTGCCTCGTTGCACCTTTGAGGGTTGCCTTTATACTTTGCTCCCAGGTTTCCCAGTGTGTGGCATTCACTGGACTAGACAGACTTCTGATCTGCTCCAGCAAGACTCTTGTTATGCTGCTAGTTAGCATATTGCCGACTTTCCAGGGTACGCAGCACTTTTAGCCCCAGGCACCAGAAATAGCTGGGAGAGCTCAAGACATTTTGCCGCCTGAGGCAGAGCAGCAAATTGTATCCTCAACCCGTTGTCAAGATGCAGAGCACCCAAGTCAAGTTATTTTGGCACTCACAGTAGAAAACACCACAATCCCCTCCTCTGCTGTAAAATGAATAAAATAATCAACAATTTGCTGCATTACTGTGACACGCAAAAATTAGCCGCCTGAGGTGGATGCCTCACTCTGCCTAATGGAAGCGTTGGCTTTGCTTCTAGGTAAGTAGTAAGGCAAGAAGCGGGGGAAAGACTATCGTTGTGAATGTAACAGCATGAACAATACTGCCTGCCCTTGCAGAGAATTGTGCCTTTAGTGAGGATGCAGAGAGGCTGAGAAGATTTCAGATCATAGAAAGTTGGGCTCCATAGAGTTGAGAGGCAGCTAACATGGTGCCCACCTCCCAACACCCAAGCTGGCTGGGGCTGATGGGAGCTGGAGTTCAATGGCACCTGGAGTCACATGGTCTTGTGGCTCCCTGTATTCATGGTCTTGCCGCTCCCTGAGTGTCAAAAGGTGTTCCAAATAGGGACCAGTTGGGTGCTTTTCCATGAGTTTCAGCCCAAACCTCCCCGTCTCGTTCCCTGCTGAGAAAATGACCTTCTACTAAATTCATCTCTGGCCGGGCACCAGGACATATTCCACTCTATTCCCATCCCAGGAACACACTGAGAGCTGGAAGGCACTGAGGAACAAGAGACAGGAGGAAGACAAATAAAAGTCTCAAGGCAGCCTGCAGCAGGTGCCACATTTGCTTTCTGCAACAGGAGAGCAATGAGCAACATGGCTATGGTGACCCAGCCAGCCTTCACATCTTCTCTGCAGGGGTGAAGATGGCCTGCGTAGCCAACCAGATGTGGCTGAATGTCAGCCCTTGTCAGTATTAATAATAGTCAGGAATGATGGGAGCTGTCATTCAGCGACATAAAGAGGGCTGCAGGTTCTTCATCCCTGTTCTAGGAGTTCAGATAGACCTAGGGTGGGTGGAGTCTGAGCAAGTCAATAGAAAACCTTCTGCCCAGGCTCATAAATAATCACTCACCAGGTTGCTGCAGGCAGAGAGGGGATGGGTGCATAAACAGGTAAAGGAAATGGGAGGGTGAATGTAGCTGTTTGGATAGAGGGCCCAGCAGGGGGAGAGGTTGGATCTGAAATGAGAGGTCCACTTCTCTTGCCCATCTACAATCAGGATGCTCAAATATGTAGGGCTGGCCCCATTTTCAAGGCCTGTATTTTAACTGAAGAACTTTGCATCCCACAAAACATCTTTGTTCATAACCTCCCTGCTTGTTGGAGTCCATTAAGCAGCGATAGGAAAGCTGAGGTTCTCCAGGGGTTGCTGGACTCCACAGGCCAGGCTAGCTGGAGCTGGGAGTCCAACAATGTTTGAAGTGCCACACATTCCTCCTTCTTGCCATTTAAATGGCTGCAGTTTGTGTTTATTCATGCTTGGTGTGCAACACCTCTGTCTGAAGTACCACCACACATTTATGGAACTTGCTTGTTTGTATGCTAGTACAGTGGTACCTTGGTTGTCGAACTTAATCCATTGTGGAAGTCTGTTTGACTCCCAGAACTGTTCAAAGGCATGGCTTCCGATTGGCCGCAGGAGTTTCCCCATGATGGGGTGAGCTCCCGTTGCTCGGTCCCTGCTCCTGCCAAGCTAGCAGTTCGAAAGCATGTCAAAGTACAAGTAGATAAATAGGTACCGCTCCGGCAGGAAGGTAAACGGCGTTTCCGTGTGCAGCTCTGGTTCACCAGAAGCGGCTTAGTCATGACCCGGAAGCTGTCTGTGGACAAACGCCGGCTCCCTCGGCCTATAGAGTGAGATGAGCGTGCAACCCCAGAGTTGGTCACGACTGGACCTGATGGTCAGGGGTCCCTTTACCCTTTACCTTTATGCTTCTTTAAAACAGCAACAATTCATGGACCCCAGAACTTTCTCCCCACAAGGACTCTGACCCTGCAAAAGATTGCCATTCAGAATAGTGGGGGCATGATTGATATGACTCTTTGTTCATTCGAGAATGGACAGAGGTATTTCCTCACACCCATGGAGCTTTCTCAGATTGACATAGTCATGTTGGGTGATGTGAACAGCCTTTAATGACCATGTGCAAAGAATTATACATCCACACATTAGTGGTCTGGGCATAATTCAAATTTAGGGCTTATCTGATGTATGCTGCAAAGTAGACCCTGGCTACATTTTTTTCTTATGATTTCCCCTCAGGCGGGATCCTGTGCAGAAGCCCAGGACTGATCATGGCATGTTCTGCATGTAGCACATCTGCTCTGCCACTGAGCTATGGTCTCTCACACACAGGAGAACAGGACCGCAGAATGGCGGGGCATTCTTGGGGGTGAGGAAAGAGAGATTGGATGCTTTGACTAGTTATGTAAATGTGAGGCATACTGGAAAGGTGATGTGTAGTTCTGTCACACCTGTGGTCTAATGCCTGGAGTTTAGAGGAGGACGTGGATGACAATGACTGTAATATAGTTTTTATAGCACTTCCAATACATTATTATTATTTTTACAATTCTTATCTTACTTAGTTTACTATGGATTCAAATTATGATTCAATTATGCATGCTGTAGGGGAGTCAGATTTTTAAACCCAATTCTAAATAATAATAATAATAATAATAATAATAATAATAATAATAATAATAATAAATAAAAAATTTTGTTTTGGTATAATTGTTTTTGGTTTGTTTTGTTTTTCTATTTTGTAAATGGAGGCTAGTATGAGGCTTGGGATTGCTACCGTGGAGGGGCGAGGGAGGTATGGCGGTGAGGGCAGATGTTATAGGCGAAGGGGATCAAGATACGGATATGCTCGTACCCCTTCCAATCTGCGCCAATATTCTGTAAATATTGACCTGAAATGGATTATTTCCTCTTATCTTGAGCCATGGAGGGGTGTGTGTGTGTGTGTGTGTGTGTGTGTGTGTGTGTGTGAGAGAGAGAGAGAGAGAGAGAGAGAGAGAGAGAGAGAGAGAGAGAGAGAGAGATGTGCACTTGTTATTATCGATTTCGTTTATGAATCACTTCCCATTAGGCATCCTGAAGCGATTTATACTTCTCACTGCAGTCCCTTTGCAAAGGGTGACCTTCCCCTTTGTGCGTGTTCAGCGCTGCCCCCACTTTATGCCTCTTTCCTTCCCCTCCTGCTAGTGCAGTAATGCTGCTCAGTGATATTTTCTGGGGGTGGGAAGCATGACCACAGGTAGGCCTGGCCCACTGCCCAGGCCTCGGACGCTTGGTGACACCAGAGCCTCCTGCTAGCTGTTCCAACCCTGCAATTAGGACAGATCCTAGCTCAACCACAGCCCAAAATTACCACGGGGGCCTCTCGTCTGGGGAGCCCACAGCAGATACGTCACCCAGGGGCCTCAGCAGCTTCCTACAGCTGTGGGGAACAGCAATATTGCTGCAGAAGCCCTGTACCCCACTCCTCCTCGCAGCCAGAACCCCCACACCACCTTTGCTTCCTAGAAGAGGCCCTATTAAATTGAAATAACAACCATCTCCAAGAGCGTCCCTCCTGCTGTGCCCCAAACTATGCCCCATTGGGCAACTAGAGTAGGTTCAGGGTGGTGTCTGTGTTCCAGATTGTCCCTGGCTTCCACAGACTGTCATGTTTTAAGCTTGGCTGCTGCTACAAAAAACAAACAGCACAGATCTGGGCCCCACTGGGGGAGCGTTAGGATGAGGTGTCATTTCTGTGGCGAGACAGTTGGGGGCATCCAGATGTGAAACCGCCGTTGGTCTGCATTTTGGGGACAAGTGTCCATGCGAGCAGCTGAGTCAGGGCAAAGGACTCGCCACCCCCCCCTCTCGCCCCCCCCCCCGACACGAAACTTGCAAAAATCTGCTTCCCATTTGTGATGGTGGCTTCTGAGCTCCATCATCCTCTTTCTCCCTGAACGGCTGAGGGTTCAAGTCATATGGTGGAGGGAGCCCAAGGCTGGGGGTGGGATGGGAGAAGAAAACAAAACAGGCAGGGGGCAATGTCCCTTATAACCAGCAAAATACTACCTCAGCTTTTTACCTCGCGTGTGCCAAGGACTCAGATAGGAAAGAATGAATCATACCTATGGCCAACGTAACTGGGGGGGGGGGGGGGACAGGAAGTGGAAGCAGCCTTGCCCAGCTGTGCTCCTGCTGTCCCAGCAACTGTGACAGGCCCTGCCTGCTACCCTCTGCTCTTAGCTGCAACAAACTGCACCATCAATATCATTATTAAATTTCTATCCTGCCTCTCATCTTAAGATCACAAAACAGTTTACAATATAAAAACACAAAACCACGTGCCATAACAACAAACAAAATCCACCCACCCACCACAGTTTAAAAGACCTGGTTCCTAAAGATATGCAATGAAGGCGCCAGGCAATTAGTCCAGAAGCGGGCAGCCACTACAGAAAAGGCCCACTCTCGTGTTACCGCCTCTGAATTTCTCATAGAGAAAGCACATAAAGAAGGGCCCCAGAGGATGATCACAGCGTCTGGGTTGGTTCATATGGGGAGAGGTGGTCCTTGAGGTATTGTGGCAATTATAGGTTTTATAGGTCAAAACCAGCACTTTGCAATGGGCCCAGAATCCAATTGGCACCCAGTGCAGTCTGGCCATGATTGGTGTAATATGCTCAAACTGTCCTATCTAGATGACCACCCTGGACACTGACCTTCTGCATCAGCTGAAGTTACTGAACTGCCTTCAGAGGCAGCAATAATTCAATCTAGCGGTTACCAGAGCATAGATGACAGAAGTTAAGCTATCCCTGTCCAGATAGGTGTGCAGCCACCAAGGGCAGCTGAGCCTCAAGCGACAGCAAAGGATG
Organism: Podarcis melisellensis; assembly: GCF_964234715.1. Taxonomy (NCBI): domain Eukaryota; kingdom Metazoa; phylum Chordata; class Lepidosauria; order Squamata; family Lacertidae; genus Podarcis; species Podarcis melisellensis. The sequence goes on from NC_138529.1 coordinate 6,521,091, forward strand.
CAGGTGTTCCCCCAAAGCTACATGTTTGCTACTTCAGAGGAAGTGTAAGCCCCTCAAGAGCAGGCAACCTCCCATCCATCCAGTCTAGGAAACCATCCTGTAACAGTGCCTCAGACTTATCTGGACTGAGCTTCAGTTTGTTGGCTCTCATCCCGTCCATTACTGAGACAAGAAGCAGGTCCAGCACATCCATTGCCTCACCTGCAGATGTAAAAGAGAAGTAGAGTTGTGTGTCGTCAGCATATTACTGGCAGTGTACTCCAAAACTCCAGATAACACCATTCAGTGGTTTCATGTAGATGTTAAACAGCATAGGGGATAAAACTGAGCCCTGAAGAACTCCACATGGAAGACTCTACGGGGCCAAAGATTATTTCTCAAGCCTTACGTTCTGGAACCAACCATCCAAGTGGGACCAAAACCCGCACCTCACTCTCATTCTGAAAATAGTGCTTTTTGTGCGTACTCTATTATGCACAAAAGCAATCTTGAAATTCCCTCCAAATTACAGTGCTTTGTCTTCTGGTTATTATCATGAGTCAGCAGAACATTCAGTTCAATCTGCTTTAAGGACTTTGCTCCACCCCACAAGCAGGTACAGTACAACCTCTCTTGGTTTCCTGCTGTCACACTACAACAAAGGTTCTGCTGGACCCAGCAGGGAGTGACCCTGAAGAGTCACCACCACTCAGGTCTCAGCATAGATGCAGGGTCTTGGAAATTGCTTCCAGCTCTTTTTCCTGGTACGTAGAAGTACTACAAGCAAGGCATGGAAAAGAGCAGCCATGTCTTGAAAGAAGACTGCGTTGCTAAAAGAAGTGTATGGATGTTCTATGCATGACCTCTGCATCTTTATATGGTTGTGGCAGCAGTGTGTGTATACACACATGCCTGCACACCTGTGAATATACAGGCAAAGCTTGAATGCAAATTCAGGAGTGGTCATGAAATGATGGGGATGGCCAACCGATTAAAGAATTTTTGCAGCCCAGTCCTATTGATTGCTTACTCTCGCCAAGTTAAATACGACTGTCTCAAGTAATTGCGCATAATGCTGAACCTGAGCATGATCCCTGCACCTGTTTTTGAATGGGGATAAGGCAGATGTAAAACACAAATGCAATGGGACATCTGCTTTGAGGACTGAGATACTGTACTGTAATCAAAGGTGGCATGTGTGCTCAGAAAACAATGACATGTTTTACAGTTGAACCCAAGTTCTAAGTTTCCAACAGGACTAGGAGCTTGGAAGGCTCCCCATTGCGCTTCTCTTCTTAATCTACTACTTAAACCTATTAAAGGAGACTATAAAGGGTTGTGTACATGTGCATATACGGTATGTGGGTCAGCAGGAGGTGGGAAATGAGAAAAACGGCTCTGTGTGTGATGTCAGGCTCTGCATGGTGAAGATGCATGCTTGTGGATGTGTGTTCCAAGCATGCATGCTGCTAACACATAACTTCATGTCATTCCCCTTAGACTGAACATTGTGGCCTTCCCTCACACTCCTTGCCCACAGGCCGCAATCGCCACAGGTCCTGGCACAGCACAGACCACCCAGTAATTGGAAGAGAGGTGGGTGGGCAGGTTGCCCGAAGCCTCCCCCACCTCGGAAGCTTTGCCGTCATCCTCGTGGCTTTGGCAACGGGCTGAGCAGCCTCGACCTCCCTGCTCACTTGCAGGGCTGCCTGGGGAGGGAATCTAATGGGAAGGGGTGTGTGTAGCCAGTTGGGATGGCTGAGTCTAGCCAAGGCCTCCACCTCAGTACTTCTTGGGTTGGCAGCCCTGCTGTCTGTGGCTGGGTCACGGGGGGAACAGGAAGTCTCTCCACCCGGCCTTCTAGGTCACCATAGCAACTCAAGACATGTGCTACCTGACAATGCTGGTTCCCTCCTCTGCGCTGCGGCCGGTGAAGTCTGGCTGAAAGGGTCTCGGGGGGAATAGTTGCACTTTCAGCCAAGCAGCAGGCCCCTTACACCCATTCAAGAATCTGTCTCCGATAGCTTTCCTGACCTCCTTCTTTCCTGGCGGGGAAGGGGGCACCATTTTGGGGTTCCTCTCTGGTGATGAAATGTCTGGGACTGGCAATGGTTTTAACTGGTTTTTATTTGGGGGGGCCTCCAGTCGTGCTTTTCATTGCGCATTTGTTATGCCTTGTGCTTAGGATGCTATCAGGCCAGTCACACACAATCCCGCTTTCAATACTGTTTGTGCCTGCAAATGTTTTGGCCACTGTGCTTCATTTCCATTCAGTGCATATCCTCCCATTTCCTGTGGGAATCATGTCACTTTTTATGCTACCATGTTCTAGTGTGGTTTTGTCCTGTTTCTGTTGTTCTGTAACCCCTCCGGGCAGGCAACAATGCGATAGCAAGTATTGCAGAACCAGCAGAACCAGAAAAATGCCACCACTAATGCACATTATTGTGTCAGGATCATATGCCCCCAATAAAATATTAGTCAGGTGGGGCCCTTTATTGCATTGCATTCCTTGCACACTGCTTAGGAACAATTGGTATAGAAATTGTCAAAACAAACAAATAAGCATCGCCACACTTAAAAGGGCCAAGCGGACCACAGATCGACTTGCAAATGGTGGAAACGAAAGCTGAAATTACAGTTCAAATAGGATTCCATTGTTGGGTTAGCACCTCCTTGGTCATTGGCATAAGGCTGGATTAACCATCATGATGCATATTCTACAGAACAGGGCCCTGCTGTGCGGAATTTATTTTATATATTTTATTAGTGATAATTGTATACTCCGCTTCATTCAGAAGCACATTCAATGTAGTTTACAGAGGTCTTGAACATTAACCTCTAAATTAAAACAGCATCAGCTACAGTTAAGTCAAAGTAGAAAGCGGTGGCAGCATGAAATCGGCATAGAACCACTAAGTTGTTTTCCAGCAATTAAGTAGCCAACTGTCTAACAATGCCAAATAAACTATGGACTACTTTCCTGAATGAATGCATATATAGGAACCAGTTTGTTCTTTTCGTAGGCGATTCTCCTAAACAGCGTGTGCTTGCGCATATGCACATGGCCCAAGGGGAAACTGTTTTCTCAGCTACATTTGGTCCAGACCATTTTAGGGCTTTATAAGTTATAACCACCTTTACTCATGGCTGGTAACACACTGTCAACCAATGCAGACGGGCAAAAAGGTGTCGTGCATTCACCACATCCAACCCCTGAAAATAAACATGCAAGTCCATTCTGCGCCACCTGAAGCTTCCCTACAGTCTTCCAAAAGAGCCTAATGCACGTTCTTGTGTTGGGTGAAATACTTCCTTAATCCTGTGATGAGGGAGCAGAAGTCTTACCTGTGAGGGAATGTAAAATACAGGTAGGCTGCCCATTAGCGAATGAAGGATTACTGTTTCCCTGTCTGCATCTGTAAACTGAAATTTTGTGTTGGCTGATGTTTGACGAAGCAGCTTAATCTGTGGAGCTTCTTGATTTGATGGGGGTGGGGTGGGGATCCCTTACCATAGCTCTTGCATCACCCCTCCCCTCCCCTCCCCTCCCCTCCCCTCCTCTCCCCTCCCCTTCCTCCCAAACCCAGTCTCAATTATTTGTTTTTTAAATGAATAAATTTTGTCACAATTTGTTCTGATAACATAATTTCCTCTTCTTCTAGGATTTGGAACTCTTTTCTTCTTCTTTACTGTAGGGAACATAACACCCCACAACAAATGATTGCTTACTGGGGGGGGGGGCAGTGCAACCTAATTATGAGCAGTAGCCTGGCATCGGCCCTCCATAGCATGTGTGAAACTTTGAAGGGCCAGGGTGCCATTTGAGCTGATATGGAGCAGAGGTTACATGCTGAAAAGGTTCCAGTTTGGATGTTCCTTCCATGGATGCTCCCACATCACTTGACTGTTATGGTGCCTTCTAGTCAAACTCAAGAATTTGTGAACAGAACACACCCGATAGCAGCAGGCAAATACCAGCATACTTTGAAGGAATGGTTATCTTTATGCCAGCACTTACTCAGACATCAGTCCATTCCACCATCACAGTTGAAAATGTCTACATCTAGGGCAGTTAAAAAAGAGAATTGGCATCCTATCTATCAATCTATCTATCTATCTATCCATGCATTCTTCCAGTTATGACTACCATTGCACATTGGTTTCCTTTTTGGGCGGACACACAGGTTTGTGGGAAGCTGACCGCTCTCCCATGATGCCATGGGATCTGTCTCCTCTTGCGGGGTTGAGGAAGCTGAGCTCTCCCGGCATGGCAGCTTTGGTGGAGTGAATGCCGCATTGTCACGCCGGGCTGGAGTCACAGATAATTACCTCAATTAGTTACAATGGAAGAGTAATAAATACAGGCTTAGTGTCTTCTACCCCACTGGGTCTTCTCAGATTAATCCAGCCCAGCCGAGCAGCACTGAAAGACATGATGGACAATTCATTAAACTCCCCAAATGCCACACAACCTACCCATGAAGGTTTGTGTTAGACCCCTGGGGCTCAGTGCTTTGTCCCTAATTGTCTCTCCCAGGCATGGGCCACCTAACAGCCAGTAGGTGACGGGCTGAAGCGCCCGGGGATTAGGGGGGATGCCTGCCACGTTGCCTTGGTGAGCTGGCCAGTGGGGAGAGGAATGCCCTCGAGGAGGGTGGGGGGAAGCAGAGGGGCGTTCCGACAAGGTGGGGTACTTGCCAAACACAAAACCAGAGGCGCAAGGAGTTAATTAGAAGCCAGGCAAGGGGCCGCAGGCGGCGGCGGCGAAATCACTTCCGAGGATTAATACGGGACAGGCTCAGCTAAAGCTGACGGTGAATAATCTAGGAAGAGGAGCCCAACTCTTTCCCACACATGTCCCCCTCACCAGCTTGTCCTCGGGAGCATGATCCTAAACACTTTTCTCCCACTAGTCCAAAAAAGATAAACGATCACTTAAGCAATTGGTGCCAGTAAGGATGGCCCTGTTCCTTTGGCCTCCATACCAAATTGACACTTATTAAAGTGTGCATTCCACCTGAGGAACAGTTCTCTGAGGCTTGAAAGCTCGCATGCTCCTCAAGCAAACAAGTTGGCCCAGTTATACATATTACTTCATCTGCTTTGCATCTCATGCACTCTGGGATGGCAGCCACCACCTTCCAAATTGCTGTGGAGCTGGGCATATGTAGCACAGACCCACCACATCCTTCCCAGGCCCAGGCATTGGGTTCATTCGCTCCCCGATCTCCACCACAGGTGAAGCCCAACTCTGTTTCATGGCACCAAAGTGTCTTCGGCCGCAGAGTGCCTGGAAACACCTATAATTTGGCCAAAACACAGCAGAGGCACCTCGAAAGCTGGATTCCCATTACAGTACTATCATCTCCATATTTGATATGATTCCTTCATTTAAATCAGTAACGGTTTCTTTTCGCAGGCGTTTATGGTAGGTTCATCTTGAAAACGGCTTGAATACTATCATATTGAATACAGAAATCTCGTCTGTATTCAAAAATACACGGTGGTGCACGATTTGTGTCTGCAAAGCAGCTGTTTCTGAGGAGGCTCTGTTGCTTATCAGGCTCATGGCATGACAAAAAGTGAAATCCTCCTGAGGCAATAGTTGGCCTAAGGTCTACTGGCTATTAAAAGCAGATCAAGTGCCAATGATACATTTCATTGGGAAGAATGAGCACCAGGTTTGGTTGTGTGAACACCACAACCACAAGACTGGGATTAATCCTTTGGCACTCTTCCACTCAATTGTACCTTCCCTCCCAGTGGAGTACAATGACTTTACCAGAGTCCGTTCAGACTCCCCGAGCCCAGGAGATAAGTAACTATTCAACCTTTAGAAGACATCTGAAGGCAGCCCTGTATAGGGAAACTTTTAATGCTGAATGTTTTATTAAGTTTTTATATGTGTTGGAAGTTGCCCGAAGTGGCTGGGGCAACCCAGTCACATGTGTAGGGTATAAACAATAGAATTATGAATTATGGTGACGGACGAGGACATCCCTATTTTCACTGGGGAAATGTGGGATGATATGCTTTATGTAATAAATATTTACTGTACTGTATTTACATGGGAGAGCAGATTAGCATCCATGCTATGTAAGTCTTTAGGGCAACACCTAAGCAAACAGCATTGCATTAAGAGTCTCCCGTACTTGCCAGCTCTGCCCACTCAAGGCTGCTTCTTGCAAAACTCAAGACTTCTAAATCTATTCAAACTGATCTCTTTCTCCTGGCTTCATCCTTAGCATGAGGTGCTCTAATTACTAGCTGGCAGCTATCAAAACCAATGAGGCTCATCTACGCAACGGTCTCATGGAGGAGATGGGAGTGCAGTTGTGAGTATAGATCGTTTGGAGCTGCCTTGAGAGGTGCCAACCACAAATCAGCCTAAATAAGAGAAAATAAGCATTCACCTAATAGCTAAACAAGCCTTGAGAAAAGAACACGCCAGACACAAAACAACAGCATTCTCGTTATACTATACCATGTAACAAAGACTCCAAAGTGCAAAGCACAAGCTCATCACATGTGCCAGAACCCGAAAATAAACTTCTCCATATAAAAATACTTCATATAAGTCACACATTACATTTCATCATGTAAGATACATCAGTCCATAAAGGAAGGAGGATATATGGGTGAAATTATCATTATCACCATCACCACCATCTATCTGTGTTGTGTCATCAAATTCATTATATTATATCCAGTCATTCCCAATGAATTCTTTCAGACAGGGCCTTAATTTGCAGATAGGTTATATGGCCAGTGGGATGTTGGCACCAGGTTTTGGGAGATTTTTTACGTACAGAATTCTCCCTGGGTGGGGAAAACCAGGTTAAATGGGGGAGAAGCACCGGCTGGCATTTTGATGCCAATGACATTAGGAACATGGGGACCTGCCTTATACTGACCCTTGGTTCACCTAGCCCATAATGTCTGTCCTCACTGGCAGTGGCATCCGGGGTTTCAGGAATCCAAGGTTTCTCCCAGCTCAAAGGCTGCAAAAAGCTGGCATGCTAGAGGAGTGCCCGTTCCACAATAAGCCCCCGTCTGTAAGATCCCCTATTCCAGTGGTGCTCATGCTGGGTTCAGGCTTGGACAACCCCATGTGTGCTATCATTCTCCATTCCCACATTAAGAAAATTCTGCCAGCTTCTCTGACACTAAGTCCTTGGTTTAAGTCCTTGGTTTTTATTGTTATTTATTTTATTTTAAAAATATTTATAGGCCAACTTTCTGAGTTACACTTTCTCAAGGAAGCAGCATACATAATAAAAGCTAAAACTACAGCTTCATCTCTCTCTCTCTCTCTCTCTCTCTCTCTCTCTCTCTCTCTCTCTCTCTCTCAGTGCAGTTTCTACAAAACATGCACATTATTTTACATGACCTTCCCCTCTAAGGTTTAAGGGCAGATTAGGTTTCTTCAAAGTTGGCTTGTTTTACTTCTAAAGGAAATTATGAAATTCTAGTCTAATTGTTATAAAGATTGAAAATTTGTGAGATCTGCTGAAGAGCACTAAGACTTGAGCAGGACTATTAGTAGGTCAGAGTTTCTCTGCTGTGACCTAATTTATATCTATGTCAGGAACCTGGGAAATATTACAGGATTGAGAAAATAAGTTAAAGTGTGTGCATGCTGTTTAATGTTTTCTAAGGATATTATCTGGGTTCCAAAATGTTACGTGGTGTGAAGTACACTAAGCCTGGTCTTTCGCTTCCAGTTGCTGCTTCACTGAAATAGCTATGAAGAGTTAAATTCATGAACACAGACTGAATAAACTGAAAATGGGGAACTTTCTTCTTCTTCTTCTTCTTCTTCTTCTTCTTCTTCTTCTTCTTCTTCTTCTTCTTCTTCTTCTTCTTCTTCTTCTTCTTCTTCTTCCGGAATCATCTTTCTTTCTCCACCTCCCCCCCCCTCCTCCCCTTAACCAATCTCCTCAACCAGAAAAGTGCAGTTTGTGGCTAAAGAATCCAGATGTTGCTCAGCTTCCCAGATGTGATGGGTCTTTCCATTCCAGGCGGGGCCAACTGTGCCTCTTATAATGAAGCAAAGGGGGTGGGGAACCAGCAGGACTATTTTTAAAAGCCCTCTCGGCTTATTTATAATTTGCACCCACCGTGTCTGAGTCTCCCAGCGGGGCGACTGTGAAGAAGGAGGAAGAGGGGCCCATTTGCCAAAGATCTGAGATGATTTCAACCACCCCGCTGGAAAAGCTGCGTAGCAGAGTGACTGAGGAGAAAGTCATTATCTATATTCTTAACTCCCCACCACCACAGGGGAAAAAAGCTATTTATTTTCCCGTCCGGGATTTCGTGATAGCTCCTGGCAGACAAAGGTGATACACTGGTTATTTTCGAGCGTTTGTGATGCTTCTCTATTTCCAGGTTCTATTTTTCTTTGGCTTCTCTGGTTCTTATTTTACCTCACGGTGACTCGTTTGCACCTTGGCCTGGAGGGGCCAGGGAGGCTCAGTTTTTCCACGGTGATATTTCTGGAAGCACGTAGCAAGTGTTTGATACTCAAATACCACAAGCACCCTAGATAAGGTCCATTGGCTTTTTCAACCTCTGAGTCACCAGAAGAGCAGAAACCTTTTGCATTTCCCACTTTCCATATCCCAGGATCACTATTATTATCCGGATTCCAGTTACCTGGTGGTTCTCTCCCAGCTCACCATCTTTACTATATTTATCCCCCACAACGGAGTGTCTGGACAGGTTTATTGAGCCTCCTGGACACAGACAGATACACTTCATAGGTGAGAAGTTAGCTTCCCAGTTGACCAGAAAGGAAAGTGAGATGGCGAAAGAACTGCATGAGCTGTGCCTGTGGCTTTAACTGATGTTCAGAAATCAGCAGGTGAAGCTTTTCCTGGTGTGGAGAGAAGCACCACTATCACCTGCTAATGGAAGGGCAGGGAACCTGTGGCCCGCCAGAGGTTGTAGGACTCCAATCCCCAGCCAGCATGGTCCAAGAATCAGGGATGATAGGAGCCATAGTCCATCAACATCTGGAAGGCCAGCTCTTGGCACATGTCTGGAAAATGAGCAGTTGTTAAAAGCATGGAAACATCGTTTGGCAAAAAGAAAAAAAAGGTTAGCATGGGAAATATAACATGAACTGGAGTCCAGACAGTAGCTTAAAATAGATGCATGTTATTAATATGATTTGCTTTGTGATGATTGAAAATATGGCAGGAGAAGAGCATAACTGATAGTCATGTTTTTCCTGTCATTTTCTTATTCAGAAACAGCATGCTCCCAAGCAGTTCATAAATGAAATTAGGGGCATTCTTGTGTATCTATAACAGTCCTATTCCCACATGAAAGGCAATTGCCTTCACCTCCCCCCCCCCCATTATTACACTTTGCTGAAACATCTCCTTTGCCTGCTACATTCTGTATTGTGCAGTTGCTCTCCTTCATTGATTCACTGTTTACAGAGAATTAAGAGAAATATTATTGATGATCTGTTGCACTCTGGTGTTTTCAATAACTGGATGGTTACTTCCACAGTGTGATGGTTTGACTTTTAATTAGTCACTTCCTGTTTCAGGGGGAAAGGAGTGTTAGTTATAGTTCCATCTCATTTCTCTCCTTTCTGCTTGTTATTGCAAAATAGTGCTATTTCACTTTTTTTTTTTAATGCAGAAAAGAAAAAGCTGAGTGGATGCCAGTAAGTAGGCTCTCTCCATCTATTATTATTATTATTATTATTATTATTATTATTATTATTATTATTATTATTATACCCCACCCATCTGGCTGGGTTTCCCCAGCCACTCATGGGGAACAAGAGCTGACTAATTAAGGAACAATTTGGTTCTAATGCAACACTACAGTGGTACCTCTAGTTACAAACTTAATTCGTTCCAGAGGTCCGTTTTTAATCTAAAACTGTTCTTAACTAGAGGTGCGCTTTCGCTAATAGGGCCTCTTGCTGCCGCTGCACCGCCAGCACATGATTTCCGTTCTCATCCTGGGGCAAAGTTCTCAACCCGAGGTAACTCTTTGAGGTTAGCGGAGTTTGTAACCTGAAGCGTTTGTAACCTGAGGCGTTTGTAACTCGAAATACCACTGTATATGGCATAGGAAGCAATTAGATGCTAGAAAGAGGAACCTTCTAGTGAAAGAGACAGTAGCCCTGAAAAGCATCAGCTAGTGCTTTGCCTAAGTATTGCCAATACTTTGGCCACCTCATGAGAAGAGAAGACTCCCTGGAAAAGACCCTGATGTTGGGAAAGATGGAGGGCACAAGGAGAAGGGGACGACAGAGGACGAGATGGTTGGACAGTGTTCTCGAAGCTAAAAACATGAGTCTGACCAAACTGTGGGAGGCAGTGGAAGACAGGAGTGCCTGGCGTGCTCTGGTCCATGGGGTCATGAAGAGTCGGACACGACTAAACGACTAAACAACAACAACAGTGCTTTGCCTGACCACTCTGGACAATTGTACTGCATTATAAGTGAAGACAATGGTCACAGTTTTTGTGCAAACACCACAGAAAACACTGAATGCAACAGGGTGGCAATGACATTGTCTGGGCTCTCTGCTAAAAATGACCCCCCCCCCCCGATTGCTATTTCAGACTAAATAACCAATATAGATGAAACTGAATTGAGATGCTATTTTTTCCACGTAAAATTCAGTTTTGAGGAAAGGGAGATTTTCCATTGCACCATGATATCATGGTTGAAGGAAGTTCCCCCTTAGCCCAGAAGACTTAATCAAAAGCACTATTTGTGAATTTAGATACTATTATTGAGGACACAGAATCAGGGCTCAAAAGTTGGCAGCTCTGACTGGAAAATATAGCATGAGCTGGAGGCACAGCTAATTTGCATGTCTTGATGCTTATCATGAACATCATCTGGTACTCCCACTTTCTCCCACTTTCAAATCTTTCCCTCTCTTAACATGGCAGTGAGACATCACACTGTTGGTGCTGAATCAGGGTTAGCTTAATACTAGCAGCAAAGCTTGTGGTAGGTCTCCCCTAGGGATAGGAGATCATGTAGCTTCAGTTCACACTCAAAGGTGAACCTACCTAATTTGCACTTTCTGAAATAATACACAAATAAAATTTTGCAATTCAACTCTCCAGCCAAGTCATGTAAACAAAAGTGCATCGAGTGGGGTTAAGTGTCCAGAGAAATGCACATATTAGTAAAAATAACAAAAAATGAACTACAGTGGTACCTCTGGTTACATACTTAATTCATCCTGGAGGTCTGTTCTTAACCTGAAACTGTTCTTAACCTGAAGCACCACTTTAGCTAATGGGGCCTCCTGCTGCTGCCGCCGTGCGATTTCTGTTCTCATCCTGAAGCAAAATTCTTAACCTGATGTACTATTTCTGGGTTAGCGGAGTCTGTAACCTGAAGCATATGTAGCCCGAGGTACCACTGTATATAACTGAAGTTGTTTTGCAAAAATGTGTATATTAAGCAAATCAGATAAAATTATGTGTATATTTTGAAAATTTCACATTAAAATGCTGATGAATTTTCATGAGGGATTTTTAAAGGGGGAAAAACAAACGGATATAGAAATCTGTAGAACTGAACTTGAACATGGAAGAATGAGAAGCTGGGGGAAAACAAAAGTGACAGACTTGCCCGTCCCTGGTCTCTCCCCCAACTCCACGTTGTCTAGAAAGGTCCCCAGATTGAATAGGACTCCTCATGTTTGAATTTTTGATCTGGCAACTTTATCTCTCATTGAGCTTGAATGCGGGCAAAAGCTGGAAATCTGTGACCAGTTCTCTTGTCTATTTCAATTTGTTTTAAAGCTGGGATTGCTAACCGAAGGCCCACGGGTCATATTCAGCTGAGTTGGTGACCGGGGGAGGGGGTAATGTTCCTCTCCATCATAGTGCTGGGTTGCGCAGAGAGATTTCAGGCTCTCCATCTGATGACACCTGCTTCCCACTATCCAGACTGATCACCTGAAGGGAGAATCTTCATCCTCTGCACATGTATGTATATTGGGGAGGGGTGTCTGTGTCCCCTCAGGTATTGCTGGACCACAACTCCCATCATTCCTGATCATTGACCATGCTGGCTAGGGTTGAGGGTAGTCCAACAACATCTGGAGGGCCATAGGTTCCTCACCCCAATGTATATCACTTGCTTTTGCAGCACATGATGATGTGGGATAACTGACTGAATGAACCGATTCCATGGAAAAGGCATTTTTTGTTCAAGGTCATGTGAAGTGACATGAAAGTTCTGCCTGTGGTGTTAGGTCTTTGAAGGCCCATTCACATATGTGAGCCTCTGCTTAATGTTGCAGTTGCTGAATGAAGATGAGGCATGTGTGAACCAGTCAGTATGAAATGCCAGATGTGACTGGGGAATCTCTCCAGTCCTCCTCTGAGTAACCCTGCTTTGACACTTCCAAAAAATACTAGCTTTGTGAGGAAAGCAGAGAGGTCAAGTTGCCTGGGTTGAAGGCCAGCTCAAAACAGGAGTGAACCACCTGCATGAGTCCACCCGCTTGAATTCAAAGCCGCCTCTCCCATCCCATAATGAAACACTTGGAGATTTTTTAGCTCCCCGCTATTTTGGGGTTTGAGCTCTTGATGCACCTCAAAAACCACAGCTCATTTGGCTCAAGAGGGAACCAGCCCTGCAAGCATCCCTCCGTGCTTTGCTTAGGCTGTGTGGGGATTAGCAAGGTAAATAGCCTGATTGAAAGCAGGCAGGAAGCAGTCGAACCAGAGAGCTTTGATTTTTGGGCGCAGCACCCTGGCTTTTGAGCGCCTGCTGCTGAGGTTTATATAACAAGGCTGTGGCGCATGCAAAGCTCTTGAGCTCCTGCCCACGAAAGCAGTGGCAGTTGACAGCTGTGATGACCCATCTGCAGCAGAGACCACAAGGCCATGGGGCACGGTGGAAAGCTACAAGGGAGCAACTTCCCCCAGAGAAGGCTGGAGGTGGACTGAGGCCTGGTGAGTCCTCCCATCCAGTCTACCCATGTTACGCTCCACCACGTACCAACTCTACCATTAGGTAGCATGAGCAGCTGATTTTTGAGTGTCATAGAAGGGCAGCAAACTGCCTTGTGTCAGTCCTGGCTCCATGCTTCAGCCTGCCTGAAAAATGTGAATCTTTAAAGAGCCAGCCCTCTGGCCTAAAGGGAGGCCGCTTCTCTTTCTGTAGTCTTCTAGCTCCCTGCAACGGTGGTGCAGGTATGGCGGGGCAGGCAGGTGAACTGAGCTCAGGGGGAAGCTGCCTGCAAGTGTTCAGGCTTGGGTTTTGCAGGCTCCTGACCCAATCACCATTCCCAATCCCAGCATCAGGAACCTGGTCTAGCCCCTCAGCTGGAGGTACAGCAGAGCCAGACTCAGGTTGACTACAGGTGACTTTTTAACATTCATCCTGATTCATCTGCACAAAGTTAGCATGAAACTTATATGAAACCCGCTCTTTATGGAGCATTCATTCCAATTTGTTTGCAGGGAGGTTATGCAACACTGCATCAAGCAACAGTCACCCCACACTTTCCAGGACTTTCCTTTCTACAAAAAGTTCATTTGTGTGTGCGGAAATGGGTCTGCTGTACAACAGTGCCAAATCCACTTAAATTATGCAATCTGGATTTGCCAGCTTGTGACAGAATCCTGCCCACAGAATAGCAAGTCTGGAAGCGGCTTGAGCTCCATACCTGGACCATGGCAACAGTCTCCATCAATTACAGGGGGTGCTTTGAAGTTGGAGAACAATCCAGGTTCCATCTGAAAACAATGAACACCTACCTCCTTGTTTTTACAAACGATTTGGCTACTCCAGAAGCTATAGGAGTAGATGAAAGTGTCCCAGTAAGCCCCCTTAGCTATCCTGTGCCCAAAGCATTTTGCTTTCAGCACCATTGACAAGTGGACAGGTCCCTGCCTCGGACTCCACCTGCTAAGGTGCATAAATCCACCAGGCTTAAAGGTGTATTTCTGCCCCATATGTTTTTCTCTGAAATATATTCCAGAATACATCTGAATCAGCAGTTGCAGGCTAAACCTGGCCCCAGATGTTGCTTCAGATTAGAACTTCTCTTTTGGGTTTCGTCCCAAGGAAGCCAGTAACTTTATCAAAAGGCTTCCTTGGACTGTTCTTGGAACATGTGTATATCAAAGACACAAAGATCAGCTCATGAAGCCAGAAAAACAAGTGGGCAAGGGAGAAAGAAACAGCAGCAACAACAAAACCCCATCAAATAATAAAATGAAACAGAAAGTGACAAGAGGGCAAGGGAAATACCTTTCCTTTTGTGAAACTATCAGAAAAATAATGAACAGCACCTCAAGAAGAACTGTAAAAGGGGAGAGCATATGAGGTCCTTGTTCGCTTGGGGGGGGAATACTATTGAAACTTTTAATCAATGATTTGTATGGACATGGAAGTGTTGACATTTTGCAGGTCATTACTCAATGACAGCTGATGTGGTGCCAATCACATGTGGCTGAACTCCAGCTGCCATCAGCCCAGCCAAAATGGACAATGGTCAGTTGCAGTCCAGTAGGGAGAGTACTACAAACTCCTGCACCACGAGGTCAAGTGGGCAACTTCATATTGGATAGATTTGCATGCCTAATTTTGGATCAGAGAAGCTCACTATGTAGCCAACAGTGTAGCAGTGTAAACTGATGCAAATGTGGTCTATTATAAACAGCACAACACATTATTCAGTGCTGATGATTCTCTACATATATCTGCTGGATACTTTGATCAACACAGATTAAAATCTTGCTCCTGCTGCTTAGCTTAATGGGAATAAGGCCATAGGGCATTGGCTCAGCACATGCTTTCGATGCAAAGGGTCCCAAGTGGCATATTCAGTGGAAAGGATCTCAGAAAGCAGGGATGGGAATCTGTGGCCCTCTAGATGTTACTGGACTCCCACTCCCGCCATTACTGACCATTAGTCATGCTTGTTAGGACGGGGGTACTTGTGGCTCTCAGGATGTTGCTGGACTCCAATTGCCTTCAGATCCAGCCAGTCCTACTTCCAGAGGGTGATGCTTAGGCTCTGTGGAGCCTTCCATGTGAGGTTCCTCAAGGTTCAATCTTATCCCCTATCCTGTTTAACATCTACAAGAAACTGCTGAGTGGGGTTATCTGGAGTTTTGGAGTACACTGTCAGCAATATGCCTATGACACACAGCTCTGCTTCACCTTTACATCTGCATGTGAGACAGTGGATGTGCCAGACCATAGCCTTGCTTCAGTAATGGACCGGATGAGAGCCAACAAACTGAAACTCAATCCGGATAAGACTGAGGCACTGTTATGGGGTGGTTTCCGAGACCGGATGGATGGGACCCACAGCTTGGGGCTTCTTCTGGACCCAGTGCTGTCGCTTGAGGCTCAGGTGCCCTTGGTGGCACAGAGTGCCTTCCATCAGTTTCTGCTGGTGGCCCAGCTGCACCTGTGTCTGAACAGGGATAGCCAAACTTCTGTCTTCTGTGCTCTGGTAACCTCTAGGTTAGATTAATGCAACATGTTATACGTAGGGCTACTTCTGAAGATGATTTGGAAACTTCAGCTTGGGCAGAATTCAGTGGCCAGGTCACCAGGCAAGATGGTGTGATCATATAACGCCAATCCCGGCTTGACTGCACTGGCTGCCAATTAGTTTCTGAGCCAAATTCAAAGTGCTGGTTTTGACCTATTAAGCCTTAAATGGCTGAGGACTGCAATACCTCCATATGAACCAACCCAGACACTACAGTCAACAGCCAAGGACCTTCTTCGTGTGCCTTTCCTGTGAGAGGTCTGGAGGTCTTTTCTGCTGTGGCCCCCCACTTGCACAATGCTCTCCCCAAGGAGGTTCGCCTGGCACCTTCGCTGCATATCTTTTGGCACCAGGCAAAAATATTCCTCTTCTCCCAGGCCTTTGTCTAATTAAACAATTTATGGCTTTTAAAACTATTGGTTTTGTTTGCTACTGTGGTATGTATTTTGTGTTTTTATATTGTAAACTGCCCTGTTATCTTTGGATGAAGGGCGGCTTATTTAATAAATAAATAAATTTAATGAATAATCAAAAATAATTATATGCAGTCAATAAATAAAAAGGCAAACACTTTGAACTCTGGATAAATGAATGGCATACAGGAAGATCCATTAGCCTAGTCATCTATCCATCTCTCCATCCATAAATTGCAGATTTTCCTACCCCTTTAATTCAATATAAGATGTGTGGAAGCTTTATCATAGATTATGCTCCCTCTAGTAACATGTCTTCGTTTTCTGCTTTCATATAACCCTGCAATGAGATGGCTTTTTAACCTAGCAGACCAAAGCCTAACAAATTCCAGCGTCTGGAAGCTTGCAGTTAGATGAATTCAAGCTGGAAGTGAGATGCGGCTTCTTAATAGGGCGGGTAACATTGGAACAGATTAGCAAAGGATGTGGTAAATTATCCAACACTTGGAGACATTAAGTGACGATTGGCTGAGTTCCCAAAAGATACGTTGTCACTCAGCTGCAAATAATTCGGTTTAGTGTGAGGATTGCCAGGCAAGACGCCATGACCTGTGTGGAGAGGAGGTCAAGTTAGGAGTGAAGGTGATCTGCATCCATCTCAACAAGGATGCCAAGTAAGCTTGTGCTGCACAACTGAGCCCCAATGCGGAGGGTAGCTCAGATTCAGGCACTTCCATTCTTGGCCTTTCAGCAGAATGTAGCAAACCCATTAAACTCAGTTGAATTGATAAAAATATATACTTTATTCTTTTCTAGAGTGCCAGAAACAGGATTCAGGACACATAAATCTAGGAGCAGGAACCTTGGTCCAGGCCTACAAGAATATGAAACAGGCAACAATAAATATTTTATTTACACACGTATGTAAAATTCTCGGCAATCCCAACCACTTCTTCAGTGCATATTACTTACAGGTTTATCCGGTGAGTGGGTGAGAGAAGAGTGAAACGAAGAGGAGGAAAAAACACAACTTTTTTAAAGAAAAAAAAAGCCAGTACTTTCTCCAAACACATTTTCTTGGCAAAGTGATCAAAGGCCAGAAGGCACATAAGTGTGTGTGCATGCATGTGTGTGTGCGTGTGTGTGTGTGCGTGTATGCACATACACGCACACACACACGCGCACACACACAGCATTTGGGAATAGTTGTAAACACATGTAACAACATGTAATTTGGGGAAACTGCCTGCCTGCCTGCCTGCCTTTGAACTTGACAAGCACTTGGCAAGTCAACACCAGGGGCCTTTGACAGATCTAGCCACTGTATCGTCACTTTGTCGTGCACAGATGTGACACTCGGAGATAGAACCAAGGGACTGGCGTGCTAAGACTGTGATGTTCTCTTTTGCATGTCCCATCTAAAGAAATGAAAACTGCCCAGAGTAGGGCTCTTGCTCACTTCCCATTCATTTTGATGGGGCTTATATAGGCACACCAAAACTATATGCCCCATAGCTTATAAAATTGTGGCTCCACAGAATGCTTAGAACAGACTTCCCCCAGCGGTAGAGAATATACCCGAGCTGCCCAAGGGGCGTGGAGGGTGCCCTCCCAGAGGGCTGCTCTCTGCCACTGGGTTAGAAGAGCTGCTGCCACCGGGCGTGAGGTGTGCTGCCCACTTGCCTGCCATTTTGTCACCCCTCTCAGTCATGACACTGGGGCGGCCCACACCTACTGCACCCCCCTTCCCCAGCCTTTGACTTCCCCAGCCTGGTGCCCTCCAGATGATGGGGGGGACTACAACTCCCAGCATGCCTTCCCACTGACCATGCTGGGAGAAGCTGTAATCCAAAACATCTGGAAAGCACCCAACTGGGGAAGGCTGGCCTGGGATTGGTGCTCCAGCGATGCTTCATGGAACTGGCACATTGGGTTGCATCCCTCATGGGATGGGGGATACGAAAATGCAAAGTATTAAATAAAAGACATTCACTCCAACACCTAGTAATCTTATACAGTGTCACATCAATGAGAAGGAAAGTCCACTGAGGCAATGCTTAATCTGTGAAATGAAAGATGGCAGGTTGCGTGTTGGTCAAACATGCCTGGAAGATGCTCCCTGTAGTCTGGACACTCCTAAACCTTTCTTCACAAGCTCAGAGGTATTTTTTTTCCTATTCTGACCACTCTGCAAGAATAGGAACAACAGCAATGACAGCAACAACAACAACAACAGTTAATGGGAATACAGCTAATACACTGGGAGATACAAGGCTGAGTGTGGAAGTCTTCCGGGATTCTGCCCCAATGAAGAGATCTGGTTCAAATTAAAGCCTGTGATGAGAATCTTGACAAGCAGGCAGGACCCGAGGGGCTGCCTAACAAGCAGAGAGACACAATCTGAACTCGTGGGGACCTGGGTCTGGCAAGCATATATACACACAAATGTCCCCTTTCCTCCCAGGCTCCTTTCAGCCATCCAGCTTGTGCTGAGTCTCTCTCTCCATGTAGTCTGTGGACAGCAGAACCTTGTTTGGGGCAGGGGTGGCTGGGTGCGGATAACTCAGGTGCCTGATTGCTAGACCAGTAAAGGGTGCGCAGGCAGATGGAGAGGTGAGGTGGCGGCGGTGTGTGCATTTTTTTGATCCCCTCTATTAAGAAGTGTTTTGTTTCCTGGATGCAGAATGTTCTTCGCTTTCCTTTCTTTGCTCACAAGCACTCATGCAACACTTGCATGTTGGTGCAGTTCAAGCAGCTGACATGGCAGCACCAGTGGAACGTGCAGTTGCAGCGCTCCGTCACCCGCTGCGTCCGGGTCCGGTACCCCCTCCCACAGCACAGCAGCTCGCAGCCATCCAGGGCAGGGGAGGAGCTGTTGCAGGAGCGGCCTGCTGTCCCCGCTGTCCCTGTCTTGCCACTGTAGGTGCAGAAGTTGGGCGACTTCTCAAAATAGACCAGGTCGTGGGGGGAAGGGGGCTTGTGGGCAGGGTTCTCGGGCTCCAGGTGGTGCAGCTCCACTCGGGAGGCCCGGTTGCTGCCTTTGTTGCCGTAGATGACCCGTGAGGCACCATCAAAGCGGTCCTTGAGAAAGTCCCCCACGGTTCGGAAAGTGGGCAGCCGCATCCAGCAGGTCTTGACCGTGCAGGAGCCAGACATCCCATGGCACTTGCACTCCTGGCGCATCTCGGTGAAGACCGTCTGAATGGTAACAAAGGAAGGAAATGCCTGTTAGAAGACACCAGAGCAGCAGGGTTCTGAGCCAGCCGCAGTATGGACCACACCATAGGACAGGCATAGGCAAACTCTGGCCCTCCAGATGTTTTGAGACTACAATTCCCATCATCCCTGACCACTGGTCCTGTTAGCCAGGGATGATGGGAAATGTAGTTCCAAAACATCTGGAGGGCCAGAGTTGGCCTATGCCTGCCATAGAATCATAGAATTGTGTGGTTGGAAGGAACCCCAAGGGCCATCGAGTCCAATGCCGTGCAAAGCAGTAATCTCAACTAAAACATCCTCGACAGATGCCCCCCAACCTCTGCTTGACAACCTCCCGTGAAGGAGAGTCCACCTCCTTCCAAGGGAGTCCATTCCACTGTTGAGCAGCTCTTACTTGCCAGAGTTCTTTTCTGTTTAGTCAGAATCTCCTTTCTTGGAACTTGAAGCCACTGGCTCAAGTCCTAGCCTGCAGAACAGGAGAAAACAAGCTTCTTCTCTCTTCCATGTGACAGCCCTTGAGATATTTGAAGATGGCTCTCATATCTCCTCTCCATCTCCTCTTTTCCAGGCTAAACATACCCAGCTCCCTCAACAGTTCCTCATAAGGCTTGGTTTGCAAGACCCTTGGTCATCTTGGTGGCCCTCCTCTGCACACCTTCCAGCTTGTCCAGATCTAAATTCATGCCTAAACGCTTGGCTCCTAGGGCTGCATACTTTTCATAGCATAGTGGAACAGCTAAGTCATAGTGAAACAGTAGTCAGGAAGTTTATGGTTCAAATAGTGCCCTGGCCACAAACTCACTTTGTGACATTAGGCAAGCCAATATCTCTTACCCTCAGTCTTCCCCCACCTCATCTGCAATAGGGGGAATAACAGTTTTGAGTAGCAATGGCCACCACCTTAAGTGACTCTAAAAGAGGATTAGACAAATTCATGGAGGATAACCTATCAACAGCTTCTAGCTATGAGGGCTATGTCCACATCCAACATCAGAGCATGCCTCTGGATGCCTCTGAAAGCCAGCGGCTGGGAATCACAAGGGACGGGGAGCACTGATATTCTCAGGACCTGCTTTTGAGCTTCCCATAAGGACCTGGTGAGATGCTGGACTAACTGGGCCTTTGGCCTCATCCAGCAGGACTTGTCTTTTAACCTACTTTACAGGCAATTGTGGGGATTATGTGGACCATGTACTGTACATAAAGTGCTCTGAAGTGCCTTATTTTTATTTTTATTAATTATTATTATTATTATTATTAAGATCATCATTGTTGTTATTCATTCCAACAGAGGAGCTTGCCCAGGTTTTCTCAGTGCCCGCGAGGTGAGGGCTGCTTGGCTATGTGCTTCTCACTCGCTCTGCTCTGCTGGGAACCCCTCCTCCCACCAGACCCATCTCTCCCACCCCTTTGCCTGCAAGAGGGAGCTGTTCCCTTGGCGCACTGTGGGCCCCCCTCCCACCCACGGAATGTGGATGCGTCTTTCCAAGCCCAGAGCTTTCCCTTCCAAATGGGTTTTACTGCAATTAGAAGAATTGGAACCATTTCCTTCCAGATGTGTAGGAGCCCACATGGCAGCCGGGCTTGTGGTTCTGGGCTTGGCTAGCATGCAGGAGGTTTGCCTGCTTAAGGGCTGCCTTCTCCCCCTGCTCCCCCCCTCCTTTTTTGGCCATCACACCACCACAGCCCACCCCTCCCATGCTGCCTACTGCCACCCTCGTCGCCCATCCTATAACCTACTTCTGAGAAGTCAGCAGGGACACACACGTCCCAATGCACATGTTTGCACACATACATGGATGCAGAGAGCACAGAGATACACAAATAGCTCTTGCACAATTCTGTTCATGAGTGTAGAGGCCCCGCCATGAGGTCAGGGAGCAGATTTTATGATCCCATAAGTGGCAGACAGGCAGATTTGATGCACTGGGCACATAATCCACCAGGAAGTTCTCCTGTGCAAGCCCTACTGTGCAGAGTAGCTGCTGCAGAAGAGCAATTTGGTGGCTGTGTACACACCATACATTAAGAGCACATTGCTTCCCTAAATAATACCAGGAACAGTCCTTTATGGCTTACAAAACTGCAGTTCTCAGCATCCTTAACAAGCCACAGTTCCCAAGGTCCTTACAGGGAAGCAATGTGCTTTAAACGTATGGTGTGCACATACAGCCTAAGACCTTGCACAGCTCGTGTTCAATCAGGGTCATGCAGGGGGAATTGTGCCCTGTGATAAATTGTGGAAGGCAAAGTGAGGTCCATTTCGGTCTCCTGCCAAGCAGAACTTTAAAAAGTTAACAGAGCACCTTTTACTCTGATTTCTGGGACTTTTTAGGGTGATCAATTTCTTAGAGATGATGGTGTAAATATTTTCGGTCCTCAAACTGGGGATTGGGTAGAACTTGACAATGAGCACCCAGACGACTGTTCAAAAGAGAAAAAAAATATTATGGGAATAAAAACTGCAAACAAAACAGAGGCCCTTTGGAGAAGGAGCAATGCCTAGATGTGTACAGGCTGATAACTGAAGCCACAAAGCCAAGATGGGAGAGCTGGAATGCCATATATAGTGGCCATATCAGAAACCTGGTGGAACAGTGAAAGCCAGTAGAATATGGTTATAGTTGGATATAAAACCTCTAGAAAGGGCAGGGAAGGCTGTGTTGGAGAGCCAGAATAGTGGACCAGGACTTGCACTGTCCAAGACCCACTGCCCAGCTAAGCCAGTGGACCGAGGGGCTTGGCCCTTCGGAGAAAGGGGTGGGCAGGAAACAGAGGAACATGGGAAGCTGCCATACACTGAGTCACACTCATTGGCCCATCTTTTCTACACTGGCTCCTGGGATCCCTCCCAGCCCTACCTGGAGATGCTGGGAATTGCATGAAAAGCAGATGCTCTGCTCCTGAGCTGTGGCCCTGACAAGTATCTTAGAGGTGAAAGGTGGAGGAGGGTTCATTTTCTTTAATAAATAAACAAAATTAAGAAGGGGCTCATGTCCTTTGCAGCACTCCGTCCCCCTAGACTTCCTAGAAGGGCTTCAGACTGTTGCAACGCAATGGGGTGCCATGTTGCTCTGGAGCCTCTCCATGTGCTGAATGGCAAGAGGGAGGCAGCCGACCCACGCTTCCTGGAGTGGCTCCAAAGTGGTGAGACATCATATAGGCGGAGGGATCTGGCAAAGAGGGGACTGTGCTACTGGGAGTAGCAGGAGCCCTATCTCTTAAGAGTTTAAAAACTTCCTGCATCTAAAGCAAGAGTGGAGAGGGCAGAGCTGGCGGTGGCAGAAGGCACCTGGTCTCCCTCACAAACCTATCAGTGCCTCTGGCAGCAGGGGGCGTTCCTCTATGTCCAAAAGGGTGCAGGGCAGAGCGGGGAAACTTCTGGCCTTGCAGATGTTGTTAGACTCCAAGTCCCATCAGCTCCAGACAGACTGGCCCAATGGCCAGGGAGTATGGGAGTTGGGGCTCCAGCAATAGAGAGCCACAGAGCGTGAAGGCTATTAAACCAGGCAGCTAAAGAGAAAGAAACTTCTTCATAGAATTGCTGGGGGTGGAAATAATGATTGCACAGCCAAAGATCTTTCCTTCATTTTTCTGGGGCCGTTTGTCACACATCAAGCGGGGTGGGATTCTCTGCTTCCAGGGATGTAGGGGGAATGAATTTCTATGAAATGTTCGAGGTGGGAGTTAACCTTCGTTAACTATGAGGAGGCTAAACCCCACCCCCTTTTTTTTAAAGAAAGAAAAAGGAAGAAAGAATACTTGAGCCCAATAATGATAGCAGGCAGCCTCTCCTGGTGATATTTCAGAATGCCCATGGGATTGACACTAGATGGTGACATACCGTCACTCCCAGAGGCGTGGGAAACATGGCTGGCAGGCTGCCGAAGGCTGTGCTGCTGCTCAGAGTGGCTGGGAGGCCTTTTCTCCTTCCAATTGCAGAAAGAGAGAAATGCAGCTGCCAGTATCATATTGCCTTTATTAAAGTCCATGGGGGGGATGGATTAGGAATACTAGATATGGTTCTGGGTGGGATCTGGTCCCTTGGCAGGGACACGGAAAAGGGCTTTCTTGGTGACTGCTCCCGGACTCTGGAACTCCTTGGAGAATCCAGACTGGCTGCCTCCTCATTGTCCTTTGGCCGGCAGGTAAAGACCTTCTTCTCTCAACAGGCTTTTGGGAACTGACTGTTTTAATGAAAGGGCAGGTGCCCTGCTGATTTCAGTACAATTATTTGTATGTTTTAAACAGATCTTATGTATGTACAGTGGGCGCTCAGGTTGCAAACATGATCCGTGCGGGATGCATGTTCGCAACCCACAGCATTCGCAACCTGCAGTGGCGCATCTGCGCACGTGCGGGTTGTGACTCAGCGCTTCTGCATATGCACAAAGCGCAATTTAGCACTTCTGTGCATGCGTGACCCCCGAAACCCGGAAGTAGCCTGTTCCGGTACTTCCGGGTTTCGGCAAATCCGTAACCCGAAAAAACGCACCCTGAAGCATCTGTAACCAGAGGTATGACTGTAAATAGTTTTAATTCTATTATTATTTTGTATTATTGTTTCTTATATATTTTTAGCAATTTAGCTGCCTTGAGTTCCATTGAGGAAAACAGGAAGAAGAAGAATGCAAGGAGGACCCTGCTGGGTGAGAACAAAGGCGCATCTAGTTCAGCGTCCAGCCAACCAGATTCTGCCTCTGGGAAGCGCAAAAGCAAGTCATGAGTGCAACAGTGCTCTGCCAACTTGTGATTCCCCATTCAGAGCACATACCCCACCCCAAGGAATCCTGGGAATTGATGTTTTAAGTGTGCTGGGAAGTGCAGCTATGTGGTGGATAAACTACAGTTCCCAGGATTCTTTGGGGCAAAAATCTGCTTTAAATGTAAGATGTGTACGCAGCCAGAGTTAACTGTTTTGGTGGAGTTTAGTACAGTGAGCCAATCTTGTGAGTACTTGGACACTATTCAAATCATTACACATCCGCTCTTGATTGAAAGCCATTTTTCCACGTTTTTTTGGTGGGGTCAGGACAGAGTGAATTATGGTCTAGAGTCTAGACACATGTTGAAACACTCACAAGAACAGTTTGATAGCTCAGATAACAGCAAAAGCCAGCTGTTTCTGACTTCACCATGTGAAAAATGGTTGTGTGAATGGCATCCCCTAGTCTACACACAACAGGTTGTCATTCTCTCTAACTGCGGTCTTACTCGTATTTTTGTTTGCTTTTCAACATGCTTTTAAAAATCTTGCCAATGCCACTGTGATCCATTATCCCCATCGTGGAAAGAAAATGGCTTACAACAGCCCAGCCCAGTGTTAATATTGCAGCTGAGATGTGGGTTTCTGCACGTGCTGTAGTGCAGATGAGGCTCATCAACCTGGGAAGGTAGCCCATCTAGAAGAAGGAAAACTCTGATCCTAAACCTCTGCTGCCTTGCAGGATATCTTTGGGGAAGAAAAGGCTAAGGAGTGGAGTCCCTAAGACGTTGGATGGCACCTTGTACACTTCCTTGCAACCCAGGACACCTCCTGGCAACCCAGGACCACCCAGGCTTGCACCCTGGGGAAGTTGGTTTGGTGCTGCAAACACAGCAATCTACACACACACACACACACACACACACCTACACCTGCAAGCACATATACAACTTTGTCTACACTTCCTCGCCCACACGCTCTCTCACTTCCTACCAGACGTCCTGCTTCATTGTTGTGCAAATTCATCAGGAAACGCAGGTCCCGCCCCTTCTCATTGGAGTCCACAAACTCTCGTCCAAAGACCCTGCCGAAGTCCACATTGTCGCTACAGCCACCCCAGTGCCAGTCAGGACCCCCTGGGCCCCGCCGGCGGTAGTCGCAGGTGCAGGATTCAATGGAGCCCTCGGAGCAGGAGCGGGCCACAGAGTGGGTGACGCCAGCGCTGGTGATGGCGAAGATGAAAGCTGTTTCGCGGCAGCCTGGAGGTGGGAGATGGGAGGGGGAGATATGGCATGTCAGCATGCGGCATCAGAGTCCACAGTTCATTTCTCCCCATTCAGAATAAAGGCCACCCCAGCACACGCCTGGAGATCAACATCACTGCTGGCACAAACAACAGCTGCTGCCTCATTCATCAAGTATCCTCTGGGATAGCTCAGTTGGTAGAGCATGAGGGTGTTCATCTCAGGGTTGTGGGTTCAAGACCCAGGTTGGGCAAAAGATTCCTGCATTGCAGGGGGTGGGACTAGATGACCCTCGTGGTCCCTTCCAACTCTACAGTTCTTTGAGTCTAAGTATTTTCTCTCCCTCTTCACGTTTAGGAAGATGGAGGCACCTTGCAAAGTGAACTTTTATTGAAGCATCCAGAAGAATATCCATAAAAATCAGAAAACCAAAAAGAAACGGTTCATAGAATCATAGAACCACAACATCCTGCCTTCCATCCCTGTCCCCCAAACCGGAAGGATCCCAAGACCCTGTTTTTGCCCTGCCCTGTTCACAAGACAATTACCGGCAGGGACCAAACAGCCACGAGAGTCTCCTTGCCATCACCATACTTGGGAGGTAGTAATATCCAACTGCCAAACTCCATCCACAGTTCACCTTGCATAATCCAACCAAAACTGTTATAATAAACTGATAGTAGGTAGCCTGCACAACTACGTTGAGATAGGTTATTCATACAAGCAAACTAAGCCAGATGTTGCAAGGAACATGGGGAAAGCTCGGGGTTACAATCCAGTGTGCCTACAGCAGGGGTGGGGAATGTGTGGTGTTCCAGATGTTGTTGGACTCCAGCACCTGTCAGTCCAGCCAGCATGGCCCAGTGGTCAGGGATGATGGGAGTTGTAGTTTAGCAACATCTGGAGTGCATCAGGTTCCCCAATTCTTGCTGTACAATCTCGATTTTGTGCTTACAAGATGTGTGTGATGGTACTATCTTAGAAAAGTCTCCCCTCTTTCTTATACAAAAGGAGGACAGTCACTTTTAAAAACCTGCTTCCTAATGAATTGGGAGCATCTTTTCGAATCAAAGAATTGAAAAGATTGATTGGCTAAATACTGCAACCCATTAAAAAAATTCTTTAGCTGGGAAAGGAGAGCAAGAAGAGGCATGCTAAAGAGTCTGAGAGTTTGTGGGAAAGGAATGTCTTTCCTCTTCATATGGAGAGGAAAATAATAACAATTACTGACTATTAAAAACCAAAGTAATACATGATGCCTGGTGTACAAATCCCAGCTGTGTGCTGTGTTTATGCGCCGATAATAGAAGGAAACTTTTTGCACACAGGAGCTGTGCACTTAAACTGCCTCCTCTGGACAACACAAGCACATTTTGCCTTTTCCAAGGATCTCTCTCTCTCTCTCTCTCTCTCTCTGTCTGTCTCTCTCACCAGCATAGAGCACCACTGTGGCACCACAAGCCATCCTAACCAGGATGAGGCAGAGATGATAGCCAAGGTGAAATAATGGTTAGTGTGTCAGATTAGGATGGGGAAAACTCAGGTTCAAATCCCCAGCTGGGAAGGAAGTTCACAAGGGCCAGCTGCCCTCTCTTAGAGCAACCTACCTCAAGGGTTGTTGCAAAGACAAAATAAGGGGTCTTGCATGCTACCCTAAGCTCCTTGAAGAAATGGTGGGGCAACTGCTATATATTTTGGAAAGTACTGTAGTTTCTCTGTTCACTATGCATTTGGACTCCTCTTAAGAAACGGATTTTAATTCCAAAACTGATTTTTGGTTTCTTAGAATTCCCAAGCAACTGTGAGTACAAGGCTGTTGGTTAATAATAATGACAGGTAACCAGAAGACATTTTCAATACATGAATTGGGAACCCATGGTAGGTTTCCAGTGCTTCATGGCACTTCCCCGCGCACTGAATAAATTCAAGGCGACTGTGGTGCCTTCGGACAGGTTGTAGTGCTTCATTTGTGTGCAAATTCTCCCAGTTTCCCAAGGACCAGGAAGTTCTGGGGCAGCTGTTCAAGTTCCTCCTTATGAGGGGAGAGAACTAGAGACTACTGGAATATTTTTCAGTTTAAAATATCTATTTAAATCATGGTAGCTAATCTAACTCTGACCTTCCAGATGTTGCTGTACTACAGCTGCCATCATCCTTGGCCTTTGAGATCTGGAGCCCAGCTCCAGATGTTATCAATCTGGAGAGCCATCGGTTAGTCATGAGGCAGCTGCCTTGGGTGGCAGAATCCCAAGGGGCAGCGTCACCATGGGTGCCCCATCTTCCCCTGCCGCCACAGCTGGAGAAGCAAGGAAAGCAGTGGCAGCAGCTTCTGGCGAGATCTTGTGGTCGTGGTGGGTGCCCTGCCCACTCCCTGCTGCTAGAGATGCAAGGAGAAGCAACTGCAGCTTCCAGGTGCCTTAAAAATCTTGTGAACCCCTTCCTGAAACCTGCAAGCCCTGCATGCCTGGGAAGTGAGGCCTCAGAGGGGGTGGGTGGGGTGGGGGTGGCCTGAGGCAAGATGGGACAGGCCTTCCCCGTGTTAATCGCCCCCTGATATACATGGAGCATGGGGGAGCAGGCAAGCTCCAAGACAGACAACGTTAAGTTTATAAAATAGCACCAATTCAACCTAAAGCAAACAGCACTTATCTGGACCCCCTTCAAACAAACACCTATCCTGCCACAGGCTGCTTCTTCCACGCTTGAACTGGTGTCTCTGGGTGGTCACACTGCAATGCTTATGGAAGAGACATATTCTAGCCACCAAACCCCACGGAGCAAGCCAGCTTACAGAACATCAGCCGAATTGACCATCAAGACCTATAAGCAAACAGGTGTTCAACAAAAGATGCTAATCCTTCCACTGGATATTTTGACAACATGCGTAATGTTTGTAATGAATCATAGAATCACAGAGCTCTAGAGCTGGAAGGGACTCCAAGGGTCATCTAGTCCAACCCAGGAATTTCAACACATGGTTCCCCATCCAATCTGAAACCAAAGCAGACTCTACTTAGCTTTGCAAATGTGCTAGCAGTTTTGTTGCAGCACCACTATGAAGATAATATCCTCCTGACACATATTGTAACACTTTCAATAACAATGCTTCTATTCTCATGCCTATTTTGCATTCTGAATAAGGATGCACCTGGGGCAGGTGCGGCTATCTTGCTCTTCTAGTTAACACTAGACAGCAATAGCCCAGGCTTGACTTGGGTAACTTATGACTTGTCCCACCTAATTCCTGCTTTTGATTACACATTTCCCACTCTCATTTCAGGAAGTTTAGGTAAAGTAAAGGTAAAGGTTAGAGTGGCCTGTATTGGTCTCAGGCAGTCTGGGAAACTGATGTGCATGTTAAGACTTGCATCGCGCGCCCTTGGAGTATTTCTTGTGATCATCGCTAACTGGGCCAGGGGTCTATGGCAAATGCAAATATCTGTGCTGCCGTGTGGATTTATAATGTTTTTAAGCAAAAATGAAAAGAAGCTCTGATTGTGAAAGAGGAGGGAAGAACAGACAATAGGGCAGCAGTGGTGCAAAAACTTATCCTTTGTTAATGAGTCACACAAGCTGCAGTCACACATACAAAACACTGGGAAGCAGAACACAAATATCATGAAATGCAAAGTAGTCTGTACACTTCCTTGCATTACTTCCTGTAGCAGATTCATAAGAAATCCTCTCATTTGGTTGTAACAGACTTCCATTTATACCAGGGGTGGGGGATCCGTGGCCCCCCCCCCAGGTCTCCTTAATCCCAGCCACTATGGCCAACGGTCAGAGATTATGGGACAGCCCTGGTCTAGACTGGGGGAGACAGATGTGAAAGAGCACATGGTTATTGATTCAGCCAAGCAGAAGAAGAGAAATAGAGCTTTTCAGATTGTGGTGAACCAATCATCTGGGATTCTTTATTCTCTTGTTCCAATGGGTGGGCAAGAACACAATCTCGGCTGCACCAGGCTCATTCTATATAAGCGAATGGATCCCCACCCTATTAAAACTTCCTATTGCCCAGTCTCCGCCTCCTGTCACCTCCTTACCTCTGTTGACAATCTTGCCAAAAATGTTTGGCCCTGGGGTGGTGGGGCAATTCCAGCGGCGGTTGCGGAACTGCCACTTGCACTCCTTGATGGCGCTCTGCAGGCCGCTGCTAATGCTGTGCAGGATGCCTGGGTTCTGGCGGATTAGCTTGCGCTGCTTGCGGCTCAGCAGCTGCAGAGAAGGGTCCAGCACCAGCTGTACGTTCTTGGAGTCCGTCAGCAGGTTGGTAGATGAGGCCACATTGATGATTCCCCTGCAGTCACAGAATGGCAAGGGTTTCCGCAGAAAGTTCAAATTCTGACACACAAATTTTGGGGTGTGAAATGGCACATTCAAATTTCTTGCAGCATTGAACACAGATATTTACATCAGCTGAGGGACTTATTGGCATCTTCTGACTGTTTTCATAGGCATCAAATGTAAAATCTCATTCACTGCCACCTGTCAAATACTAAATATCATTGCTTGTGAACTGTTGAAAGCTGTGAAATGCTACAAACCACTGCATGCTTATTTAAAACCATTGGGGGGGGGACCACACTCCATAAAGGATGATTGAGGTATCTGACAATGATTAAAACCAAGAATAAGAATAATAACAAACAGCAACATGAAAGGAGCACCGGTAATATTC
Organism: Podarcis melisellensis; assembly: GCF_964234715.1. Taxonomy (NCBI): domain Eukaryota; kingdom Metazoa; phylum Chordata; class Lepidosauria; order Squamata; family Lacertidae; genus Podarcis; species Podarcis melisellensis. The sequence continues at coordinate 6,550,849 of NC_138529.1, forward strand.
ACTATCAAGCAGCATAAAAGTGGTGTTACAAAATAATTTTTAAAGTTTGGAATTAAAACTTCCTACAGATTAACCTCACTGCCGAAAGTATCAGGACAATCAACCATAAAATACCAGAGGGAGATCGTAACCAGCTTACTATCTGTCAGATGCCTTTCTTAAAAGAACCAACTTTGCAATTTGGCGGAAGGTCATCAGAGAGGAAGTAAGATGGAGTTGCCTGCACAGGGAGTTCCAGAGCCTGGGCACACCTACAAAGAAGCCTCTTACCGTAGACCCAACTAAATATGCTTCAGACGCTGGCAAGTCCCACAAGGCGGCCTCTGTTGATGACCTTAATGAGCAATTGCCTTGAGTCCCATCAGGACAGAGGTGGATTTAGGGGAGTGCAACCCGTTCAGTGGCACTGGGCGCAGAGTCTCAGGGGAACTGCAGGGGATGCAGCAACTATGCTTTAGAACAGAGCATGAGAGGCAGGGGTGCCAAATTCTGGTGTTGCACAGGAGGCCACTGAAATTTGAGACCCCAAGGTCTGCCACTTGGCAGGGGAAAAGATGGGGTATGAATGAATGAATGAATGAAATATTAAAAATGGAAACAGCTCCTGAAGTCTACAGATGATTTATTTATTTTTTTAAGAAAGAATTGGATGTGGTACAGAGCCCTTGATACTGAGTCATGTAGTTGGGAACTTAGTCTAGTTCTCCATCAGCCTCAGACAACATGTTCAGTAATGTCAGGGATTCTGTAAGTCAGGGTCTCAAGACCACAGGGACACAGGTTCCCCATTCCTGGTCTAGTCATCAAACATGAGGGAGGCAGAGTGTTCCCATTTCTAGCCAGGGACACCCTATATATCCAAAGAGCAACCAAAAGGAAATGCCATACATGTTTGCCATTAGGGGCACTTTGCATGCTGGAAATGTGGTAAATATTGAGCGAGAATTTCCTTCCTTTCCTTTCTATTTCATCCATGGAGAAAGAAGACTACAGAATTACCTAGCAAATCCCACAAAAAACACATTAGCAACATATAACTCACTAGCCTAAGTGGCAGTCAAGGGTCTACATAGCAGGATCAGTGCAGAGTTTCTGCATCTTTCTTGCAAGTACTGTACCTCCTCCTTCAGCCCCAAACAGCGGATTAGTTCTACAACTAGTAGTGATTCCATTTTGCTGCCATGGCTAATACACAATCCTCCATTAACTTGCTCTCACACTTTAAAATAAAATTTAAAGCCAAATAATCTAGTTGCTATAGGGACGCAGGTGGTGCTGTGGTCTAAACCACAGAGCCTAGGACTTGCCGATCAGAAGGTCGGCAGTTTGAATCCCAACGACGGGATGAGCTCCCGTTGCTCGGTCCCTGCTCCTGCCAACCTAGCAGTTCGAAAGCACAACAAAGTGCAAGTAGATAAATAGGTTCCACTCCAGAGGGAAGGTAAACTGCATTTCCGTGCACTGCTCTGGTTCGCCAGAAGCGGCTTAGTCATGCTGGCCACATGACCCGGAAGCTGTATGCCGGCTCCCTCGGCCAATAAAGCGAGATGAGAGCCACAACCCCAGAGTCGTCCGTAACTGGACCTAAAGGTCAGGGCATAGCTGTCAACTTTTCCCTTTTCTTGCGAGGAATCCTATTCGGAATAAGGGAATTTCCCTTAAAAAAGAGAAAAGTGGACAGCTATGGGTCAGGGGTCCCTTTACCTTTAATCTAGTTGCTATCGCTACATCTGTGGTGGTGAGTTCCCCCACTTAGTGATACACTGTGTGAAGCAATTCCTTTTCAAAGTGTCGGAAGGGACCCTAAGGATCATCTAGTCCAACCCGCAGCAATGCAGGAATATGCAGCTTCTTGGCTGTGAACCTCCCACTGCCAATTAACTTTCCTGGGTAATGCCAAGAATCAATCAATTTCTCTCTCTCTCTCTCTCTCTCTCTCTCTCTCATTCTCTCTCTCTCTCTCCTCCATTCATGATTTCATAATTCTCTATCATGTAACACTAATATGTGAAGCTGAATAGAATATATGTTTGTTTTTTTGTTTGTTGTTAATGAGAAATAATAATAGCAACATAATTACAGATCTATGCTGCATATTCTAAGGGTCAAGCTGTACCTCATGCCCCATCCAGTGGAGGAGACTGCAAACAGCACCTGTGTGGTGACTTCTCCCCACAGTGGCCGCAATTTGTAGTGCTGCTGGCCACCTGGATCTTGTGCCTCATGCGCAGAGCACAACATACCACACATTCCTGGCAGCAGCTTGGACTGGCGCTGCTACTGACCACAGGATGAAGAGCATCTACATGGTAAGAAGCACCACACACATTGTACGCATGCCATGTGCAGCAGCCTCCCTCTCAGTGTGTTGAGTCTGAAAAGAAGGGAAGCTGTAATAGGTCACAGCACCTGCTCTGTGGATTAAGCTTCCACAAGAGGAGATGTTCCGTGAGACCTTATGCAGGTTTCTTCAAGGACCGTCCAATTACAGAAAGCATTTGGCTGAATGGCTGATCTGGTGCAAATTGTTGGTGTGTATTGCTGCTACTGATTATAATTTTTCTTGTTTAAGCTATTTTATATTATTTTAAAATGCTGAGGGGGTTGCTTTTGTATCTGAAATGCAGGATAAAAACAAAACAAAATTAATGGAGCTGGCTGTGAACATTCCTAAGTATTGCGTAAAAGTAAACAGCAAGCAGTCCGATGTGCCTCCTGCTTTCAGTCTATAGATTATTCCTGATATCCATGAACATTAAATCAGATTTGTTGCTCTGTTGATTCTGCTTTGCGGTTTATTACTAACGAGTGTCTCACATAGATAGATAGATGGGTTCAGTGAATGACTCACAGATGTATTAAAACTGTTAGGATACTTCCTGATGAGTTACAGTCCTAAAAATTTGATACACCTGGTGAAAGAGACCTTGATTGCCAGAAAAATTCCCAAAGTAGAACATTTATACAACTCTATCACAAAACGGTGTCTCAAATAGACCCATACAATAATGAAGATTCTTCCAGGAAACCTAAATTTGGCATTCACACAGCCCAAGACATTGGAATTACTAGAAAAGCATCCGAGGAACATATATTTTAAAAATATTTTCCAAGATATGTGAGGTGGGGTGGGAGAGAAGGGAGACTTTTTTTGCACCTTCTGGTCAAAGCTTGGAGCACAGAGTTTCCTTTTCAGAAAAGACCAGAATTCTAACTTAGATCAAGCCAAGCCACATGCTCTATAAGACAGCCTATTGGTCTGTAGGACTTCCATGGCATCCTCAGATTTGGATGTGGGGCTTGCAGAGGACTTATTAACAAGGGACATATAGCTATGCTTGAAGAATGCAGGCTTCATTTACTAGTAGTATTAAAGACATTTGGGCCTCACTGACTCACACACTGCGAGTTGGAGCAGCAGATTCTTAAGGTACTTTCCGATGAGTTAGAACTCTGAAATTGGGTACACATGTCATCCAAGACACTCCAGTTCCAGAAATAATTTGAAACGTGGGACATTGTACTTCTCTCCTTCAAAACAGGGAGCTGATGGTGCGTCCCCAAATAATTATGGTGCTTCAAGTCGACCGAGAAAATGAATCTGTCAACAGATTCTGAAAATGCCGGTGCTCCAAGCAACTAGCTTGGCAAGCTGTACAACAGAGTGAGCCAGTGATAATTCATACACTGAACAAATTATACAGTTTAGAGCTAGACTGCGGGATTCACACATAAGTTTTAACGCAACAGAGTTTTTAAGATGAGTGTAAAGGCCAGAATGCCCATTCACATTGCAAATGCCTCTACTCACATGTAAAATGGTCAGAAGCACATGTGGACCATGCTAAAGAAGTGCAGGCTTGTTATTTAATTCTGATTTAATTGGGAATTGATTTAATTCTTGCAGATTTGAGATTTAATTCTCAAGGACACACTTAAGCAGCCCCCCTGAGAATGGTAGAGGTAATGGGAATGATCTTTCTCCCAGGGCTATGATTAATGATTAATGGATTGCAGTACCTGCCCCTAAATATTGTTATGGGGAGACTAAGCATCTAAAAGTAAAAATGAAAGTAGTAGTATAGGAAGAAATATTAATATAACTCATAGTAATTATGCAACAATAAATGAAGTAACATATAGCTGTGCCACAGCACCAGTGCAAACTGTACAGTAGATTATTATTATTATGTACTGTATTATATATGTATTTAATACCCCACCTTTTGCCCCTCACAGGGACTCAAGGCAGCTTGCAAATGATAAGACACACTTTCCTGCCCTTAATTAACCATCACTGTAGCTGTAACAGCAGCAGCAATAGCATCATCATCATCACCACCGTCGTCACTTTTCTAAAAGAAACTACTACAGCACACCTGTACGCTATCAAACTTCCAAATTAGACCCACCCGCTGACCTCAGTTGCCAAAGGCGCCTTGGAGTGTCAGTGAAGGCTAGTTTAAGCCCTATGTCTTTTTCTGCCCTATATGTCTTGTATCACGAGGATGCCTCTCTCAGGCGTATGCAGATGCCCTGGTCTTTAGCTAGATCAGGATTCCACAGCAAAGGGCCAGGCGATACAACGTGCCTGCGGTCGGGAATATTACAGGGCAAACCAGGTCCGGGCGGCTCGCCGAGCGTGCGCCCCCTTTGAGCGCGCCTTGGGTTCTTGCCTGCTCATCCACCTGGGCACTTGGCGCAGCTTCCCGAAGCTCTGCCAGCAACACTAGGAGTGGGGAGGCGCAGGTCACCTCCGTGGGAGCCGGGCCGAGGCGGGTTTGATTCCCCTCCCCAGGCTCTTCGAATTTGGAAAGGCTCCCCAAAGGCGCACAGCGCGTAAAGCGCACTTACCACCATCGGCCGCTGTTATTCACCGCCAGCGTGTTGGAAAGAGAGGAAAAAGCCAAAACCCACAAGGTCTTCAAGCCTAGCATTAATGCCACGGGGCTCATCGCTTCGCCTGCCCTGCTTGCCTGCTCGGCTGAACCGCCAAAAAAAAAAAAAAAAAAAAAGGCAGCGGAGAAGAGATGGGTGGGTGGAGAGGTGGGGTAGAGAATCCGTCTCCAAAGACCTTGCTGGAGAGGCGTGCACTGTGCGCCCGGGGAAAGGTCCTCACTTGTGGAGAGTAGTTTGAGCCCAAATCGAAGGTTTTTTTTAAATAATAGTAATAATAATAATAATAATAATAATAATAATAATAATAATAATAATAATAGAAAGAGAGGAGCAGCCGGCGAAAAGTCCCGCGAGGAGCTGCTCTCCGCTACCGGCCGTCCCGGATGGCGACGCTTCTCTCTGAAGAGCAACTAAGGCGCAAGAGGGGGAGACGTAGCGCGTCCTGCTAGCTGGGGCCCCCTCGAAGCACGTCTGACATCCCCTCGCCAGGGCCGGCTTCTTATAGAGGCTGTGATGAGGGTCGCCCTGGAGTGAGCCATCGAGCCAGAAGGACCCGGCGCGGTGCGCTACCGCGAACAATGCGCCTTTGCGCAAAGGAGACGCATCACAGCCCGACGGGGAGGGAAGGGAGGGGGGAAGCCAAGCGCCTTTGGACGGGCCGCTCCCCTTCCCGTCACATTAAATTCCAGGAGACCCGAGATACAGAAAACCCTCTTTCTGCAGGAGGGGAGGCTGCTTCTTGCTTGTCACTCAACTCCCCCAGCCCTTCACCCCACCCCAGCCCAGGACGGGGCCGCGGCCAGTCATTCCCTCCGAGGGACCTCTAGCCAGGCGCTGGTCTCCGACGTTCATGATCCAAGTGAAGAAGGAGCAGGAGCCAGAGGGGACGTGAAGGCACTTCAAGAAGGCCCGCTCGGTCACAGGAGTGGGAAGGCTTGCAATGAGGACGCGGCCGAAGATCGCCTGGTCCTGCTCAGTAGCAGGAGCCCCATCCCGCAGGATCGCCTCTCTCCGCGGGACTCCAGTCGCCACATTTGGCCGCCGAGGCTTTGCGGTGGCCTCGTTCCTCCTCTCCGGAGTCTTTTGGCTGCCGCTGGCCAGACGTCATCCCCCCGCTTGGGCTTGGCCTGGAGAGTCCTCAGCGCCTCCTTTCATCCCGCGGTGGCGGAGAGAGAGAGAGAGACAGCAGCAGATGGAGCGAATTAAGCTGCTGCCACTCGCGCGCTCGGCTCCGCTGGTTCCAGCTTGGGACGCAGCCGCTGGGAAGCTGCAAAGAAGGGGAAGCATGGAGAGGGCAAGGCTGGCGCATGGGGGGCAGAAGTCCCCACTGAATGTGGTCCTCAGTAGCTACACATACAAGACGCTGCCTCCCGGTCCTGTGCAGAATTGATACTTTCAATCATCCCAAATGGCTGGTCATGGCGCGGGCGGGCGCGCACAATTTTCGTATAGGATAGCGCTGCAAACCTTTCTACATTGACCAAAACTCTGCGCTGCCTGCCTGGGATTATACGTTAACAATCGGGGTCCAAAATCACATTAGTTTATTCCTGCCTGAAAAGTTATTTGTCCCTGGAACGGTTGTAGCCATTGACAAGCCCCACCAAGAGCATTCCTCCCTTAAGATCTGTCTTTATACACTCCATCTTTTCTTTATGCAATATATTCATAAAAAGAAGTTTTACATCACACAGCCATCTTGGCCATCCTCTGCACCCATCCAGTCACTGTACAAATACACTGTTGCTCATCTTTCCGTGTATGTGAACTGTTCACACATGCAGGCCATCACTTCATTGCTGCTGTGATGTATGAACGACACATCACAGATCAAAGACCACAAATCAAGCACATATTATTGCTTTACATTTCCCAGATATGATGTTTCAAAGGAGTCAGTGAATGCAGTCAGCTATCCCTCATCAGGCTTCCATAATTCAAGTGTGGAAAAAGGAAATGATGTCCTGAGTGGCAGTTGAATGCTATAAACTCCAGTGTTCTATATTGTATTTGAAAACCTGTAGTGTTACCTTGTTGATAGCCCTTTCACACATACAAATCATCCATCGATTTTACAACCATCAAATGACTGCATGTGTGAACAAGACCCATACCATGCAAGTACACAGCTCACGACTCATTCCTGCCTGTCTGTTCCACCCTTCCCCCTTCCCCACATGCACACCTCTTCTAAGCTTTAATCTATAAATCTAGTCAGCCAGTCTTATAAATGTACTACTGCAGTATTCTCCAGATCAAACAGATTAAAAACAAACAAGTAAACAACAAACCATTTTTCAAATAAGAAAAAAAATTACAATAATTTGGCTGTTCAAAAAAAACAGCACATAGAAATCCTAAGCCTAATCACCTGGGGGTTAAACCACAGAGCCTAGGGCTTGCCGATCAGAAGGTCTGCGGTTTGAATCCCCGCAAAAGGGTGAGCTCCTGTTGCTCAGTCCCAGCTCCTGCCAACCCAGCTGTTCAAAAGCATGAAGTGCAAGTACATAAATAGGTACCACTCCGGCGGGAAGGCGTTTCTGTGCTGCTCTGGTTTGCCAGAAGCGGCTTAGTCATGCTGGCCACATGACCCGGAAGCTGTACGCTGGCTCCCTCAGCCAATAAAGTGAGATGAGCACCGAAACCCCAGAGTCGTCCGCAACTGGACCTAATGATCAGGGGTCCCTTTACCTTTAAGCCTAATCACAGGAAAAACTCAAATATCAACTTACCTATATAAACATTTAACATAGTCCCAATAACATTTAAATGCAGCTGATGTGTCCTCCCTCCAGTCCACGTGTGCCAGTTTAGCATGTGCTAAGCTTAGCTGCATGCATATAGATTAGCAGTCATGATGAACACATTGATACGTGACAAGGACTGCTTACACAAGCCTTTTTCCTATGATCTGCATCATAATTGAATCCAGCCATGGACCATCATGCATCCTAAGTACTGTTAGCATTTATAATTTGGACCAGAAATAGGGCAGGTGCTGTACAGTTCAGCTGTTTAAAACCTTTGAAGTCAATTAAAGTTAAACAGTGTAACTTATCATCTACAAAAAAAAATATTAAATCCTTCCAGTAGCACCTTAGAGTGCAGTGGAAGAGCCTGTCCTTTCACCCTTATTGGAGTAAGATCTACCTGACAATTCAACTGTATGGGCCTGTCAGTCCCAGAGAATGGACTGAAAGCCCATGGGACAGTTCCACTGTGAAATGCTTGGACGAGAGATCAGCTGTGAATTACAGTGGTACCTCTAGTTATGAACTTAATTCGTTCCGGCAGTCCGTTCTTAACCTGAAACCATTCTTAACCTGAGGTACCACTTTAGCTAATGGGGCCTCCCACAGCTGCCGTGCCACCAGTGCGCAATTTCTGTTCTCATCCTGAGGTAAAATGCTTAACCTGAGGTACTACTTCCGGGTTAGTGGAGTCTGTAACCTGAAGTGTTTGTAACCTGAGGTGTTTGTAACCCGAGCTACCACTGTATATGTAGGGTTGCCATATTTTGAAGAGGACACATTTGCCGACTTCTGGAGGAGACTCTTGAGAGTCCCATGGACTGCAAGAAGATCAAACCTCTCCATACTGAAGGAAATCAACCCTGAGTGCTCACTGGAAGGACAGATTGTGAAGCTGAGGCTCCAGTACTTTGGCCACCTCATGAGAAGAGAAGACTCCCTGGAGAAGACCCTGATGTTGGGAAAGATGGAGGGCACAAGGAGAAGGGGGCAACAGAGGACGAGATGGTTGGATAGTGTTTTCGAGGCTACCAGCATGAGTTCGACCAAACTGCGGGAGGCAGTAGAGGACAGAGGTGCCTGGCGTTCTCTGGTCCATGGGGTCACGAAGAGTCGGACACGACTAAGCGACTAAACAACAACAACAACAACAACTATGGATCTCTATGACTATTCTCCTCATGAAAAAGAGGACATATCCTGGAAAAAGAGGACATATGGCAATGCTGCTCTAAGCTCCTCACAGGCAGTCAAAGTAATAATAAGTAGGGAACTTTATGAAGATCAAGAACAGGGGTCAGCAAACCTTTTCAGCAGGGGGCTGGTCCACTGTCCCTCAGACCTTGTGGGGGGCTGTACTATATCTTTTGTGGGGAAATGAACGAATTCCTATGCCCCACAAATAACCAAGAGATGCATTTTAAATAAAAGCACGCATTCTACTCATGTGGAATGTAAAAACACACAGATTCCTGGACCGTCCGGGGGCCGGATTTAGAAGGCGATTGGGCTGGACCTGGCCCCTGGGCCTAAGTTTGCCTACCCATGATCACGAATAATGGCACTGAGGTGTCCTCCATTTGGGCCATCTTCTAGGGCAGCATGGCCAACTACATCTGGGTTACCCATTCCTGCTTTAAATGCCAACTGGTTCAAGCATGATTCCATCGTGTCTCTCTTGCCAGCACCATCTATGTGTGAATCTCCCTTTCTGTAAATCGAGGGTGGCAAATAAGACCCTTCAGTCCCCTCTATGTGATCCTTGGAGCTCTCTGCAAGTGATGTCCTTGTTGAGTGCTTTTACTTGGAAGGAATGTGTCTGTAGCCAAACTTAAGGATGTATAATTCGACTCCCACCTGTCCTTTGCTACCCTTCTCTCTCCTCTCCCCCCCCCCCCGTTGCTTATTAAGCATCTTGGGAGCAAGAGCCAATATTTTTCTTGTGTAAATGCAAAACACAATCGATGCTAATGGTACTGTATAAACAGAAGTAAATGAAATTGTTACTGCTACCACCATGCAAATTAAAAGATCACTTGGAATGCACAACTTTTAATTTTTCTATTACATCTCTAAGACTAAAATGAATCTCTTAGTCCTGAGGTTGTAATAAATCACTTTTCCTTCTTTCTTTTTTGGAGAGGGGGGATGGAAAGGGCTAAAGTACTGGCTGGGGGAGCCCTGGGCCTTTCTGTCCCTGGGGAACTCTCCTAAGCCACACCTGCTCCTCAAGCGCACCCCTCACCTGACCTACTTCATGTTCCTGAGTGCTTTTTGCCAGGCTGGAATGTGCCCTTGGACCTTGGTGATGCATCTTGGCATGTAAGAAGTTCTTCACCTCCGAACTGAAGTTCCCCAGACACTGAAATTGGTTTCGTAGTTCAGTGCCAGGCCTGGCCAGCAGGGGCTGTTGCAGGATCGACTATTATGACATACGTCTATGATATAGAGGTGTTTGCATGTGTACACACACACCCCTCTGGCCTGAGAAATGCGCACAGTGCTCCTTACGCGTAAATGCATGTCATGTTGGTCTGTTTGCCCTTTGAAACAAAGTGCTGCCCGTCCGCAAAGCTCTACCTGGCATCCAGAGCAGAAGCCAGTTGGGGGCTCCCCTTTTCTCTTCACGATTGGGCAGACAGCCCTGTGGGGCGGGCGCCATGTTTTTCACAGAGTCCAGCATCCCTTCCCCTTCTATTGATTCCCTCAAATGTGCTTATAGCCTGCCTCCTCTGCCAAGGGCGCAGCAGGACAGATCACTGCTAACAAACAAACAAAGCAAGGTGCCAGGAGAACTGCCCCTTGCAGGGAGGTGACCTGAGGAGAAAATGCAGGAAGGCCAATGGGGCAAATGGTTCAGAAGGGTAGCCATAATGTGCTTAAGCCTAAACTGTGAGCCAGAAAGGGGCATTTACATGATGGCCTTCAGCTTGGCTTTGCCAGACCTGCAGGTCACCCTGGTTTTCAGTGCTTTGCCTTTGCACCCCCACCTGCAGTTCAATTTCAAATTGAGTGGCAAAAACAGGTCACCTGGTGTCTGCCTACCTGTCAAACTGTGGAGGGCAGGGGAAGAGAATGATCTGTATGGTTACTCATAGGTTTAAAAAGAGACAGATGACAAGGAAAGCCTCAAAACTGAACGGAAGGGCTACAATACATCCCCTCAGAAACAAGTGTGAGGTGATCATGTAACTGAAGTAAACAGCAAATAGATATAATATTATTTTGATAATGCATTAAGCTTTAATATTATTATTACATCACTTCCTACCAAAATAGAGTTTTAAATTTTTACAAAGTATAAAAAACCAGTTGCATAAATAAACCTTAAAATATAAACAGTCACCCACAATTAAAATATACCATAAAACACTACAATGAAAATACAATAGGGTGCAAGGCTTTAAATGGCAATACAAAAGACTGAGCGACATACAAAAGATTTTTGAAAACTTACGACTGCTGTCTTATACCCACTTACCTGGCTATACGGTAAGTGCCATTCAAATGAGCAGGGCTTGATTCTGAGTAGAGATGTATAAGACTGCTTTGTAAGAGTCCATATGGAAGATACTGTGGCAATTTCAACCATTGTTTCACAGGTGTTTTCTTTAACCGCTGGCACAAACTCCCTAGAATTAGTCTAGTCAATTCATGTGCACAGCAGTACTACTGCTTGTTTCAAAGTTGTCGTAGAATATGAAATAGATCTGGAGATGCAATATAACCAGGACATCATATCACCTAGTTACCAGGTAGGTAGGTCCATACCAGCATCTATGTGCATGGTACTTTACAAATAACAGGCTTGATGGGGACCTGCATGTGGGGCGAGTGGGTGGCCGCAAATTTGTTGCCTTTGTAGTTATACAATGTGTTTTTACTGAAATCAAATGTGAGCCAGTATACTATGGAAAAATCAGGTGCTTCCTCTGATGCCACCTTCTTATGCTCAGAAAAAAGGGATTACTTTGCCGGACAATGATGCTAAATGTAGCAAACACCACCTCAGTATGCAATTTGAAGCCACGTAAAACAGGAGCACGGAACAGCAGTGGCAGAGGAGCGAGGACATCAGCTCAGTCAAAGGTAGAAAGGTGCATTGTATATTTTTTGACGGTTGGTCAAGAAGGCGTACCTTTTTGCCCTGAACTTTGGATGAGTTGTTTATACCTTCCCTCCTCCTGCATCGCTCTTCTGTTCCATTAATTTTGTCATTGGTCTTGTGCTTTTATTCTATGATTTAAGTATAATTGATGCTTGTTCTATTTGTGATACTTTAGTAACCTGCCGTGGGATAATCAAGGGAAAGACAGCCTGGTAGTACAAATAATATATAAATCTAAGCAGGAGAAGTAAAACACACGGCTCCACTTTTCAGAACAGCAAAAGTGAGATGTTTCTAACTTCTGGTGGGATTTTCTTTTTTATAATGTGCACACAGGTGCTTCAAAGTAGTGGCTGTGAACACACCATGCATCCAATGTGCATTTAAAGAACACATCCCCCCCCCAAAAAATATCCTGGGACTTGTAGCTTACCTCACAGAGAGCTACAATTCCCAGCACCCTTAACAAACTAGAGTTCCCAGGACTCTTATGTGTGTGTGCATGAAATGTATGGTTTGCATGCAGCCAGTGAGCACTTCCCGATATTGCAGAATTTGCAATCAAAGCGCTGGCAGCCGGTTTATTTATTGGATTTCCCTTGGAAAGGATAAATCAGGATTAAATGGGGGTGGGAATACAGGCTGGCATATTGACACCAACAATATAATGTGGATGCGGAGGGGGGCGGGGCGGAACTTGCTTGCATGCAAAGTGCATATCCCATAAAAAACACCATTCTGGACCTTTGAGAATATTTGACACCGTGACCTTGAGATACTCGCTGGAGGTGGGCTTTTGACTGTCTGCTTCCCTGCTGTCCCCCATTTAGTCTTTAATTATTCAAACATATCTTTGCAAACTTGAAGGGACAAGGTTTTTCAGAATTCTAATAAGCCCCAGGGTGAACCGTATTTTATCCCCCCGACATGTTTTATTGCATGAATAACTTAATGTGACGAGGAGAATGTGTCTGTTAATGTGCACTGGAGGACAACCGACAGGTGGCTTAGGCAAACCACACCTGCCTGGAGCAGCATGTCCAGGTTGATTTTCTTACATGTATATCCTACTGTTTTTCCACCCTGGAATCCAATGTGGCATATATGTGTTTTCCAAGAGGTCTCCCACCCACCCACTGACCAGACCCAGGCCTGAAAGGCGCTGGTCTCATATACTTTCAGGCCACAACCCTGGACCACCAGAGAACATCTGGTGTATTCACAGCAAAAACCTCTGCCATGAGTGATTAGAGGGTCCCAAAGTTCAGTTTCCTGAACCTCCTTGCCTCAGATACTGCGAAAGAATGTAAAACGCAACACATTTAAAAATACAAAAGCAGGAGCTATAAAAGTCTAATAGCAGCTCGGCACCAGAGAACGCCACCTCAGCACAAACAAACTATATTATTATTATTATTATTATTATTATTATTATTATTATTATTATTACTGTAGCTGGCTGTAGCGTGTCTCCTTATAGAATCATTATTGCACAGCAAGGATAGACTTGCCTGGGTAAAAACTGCCTTTTGATTTTGGGAAGCACAAGGGCAAAGTGAGCCAAAAAGTGTGTTTTGATTCTAGCCAATGCCCATAAACGGGTACTTTTACCTGGGAGGGAATTCAGGGGGGTTAGGCAGTCATTACCACAACTTTCCCTTCAAAGGCAAAGCGATCACGGCTTGACTCATAGGCCTTCCATGGCTCTAATGATATCAAGAGGCTTGCATGAAACATCCAGGAATCCTAACGCCCTCTCAGGTTGCAGAGCACCTCCTACAGCCTGGGGTGGCAAATATTCTGATTCAGTACCAGAGGCAATTGTCTTTCGCCTCCTGAAACGTGAAGATCCCCCATCTTCTCTCTGCCCCCCTCCAGCTCCAGCAGCTGCTCTCAAAAGAGGCTGCCTCCTTCCAAGGTGAGTAAATATTAACTCCTCCCGAGGGGAGTTCTGCACCTTTGCAGCATGTCTTGGCACATCTGTTCTAGCTGCGGAGCCACATGGAATTTCGGAGAGGGGGGGCAGGGTGCCTTACTCAACCCATCATCTGGGAGGGTGTCTGAATGTATCCAACCTGCCATCTGGGTGTTTAAGGAGCATGTTGTTGGACAAGTGTTATTAAGGGCATCTCGGTAGCAACAGCCCTTTCCAGAAGTAGCTCTATTACGACGTAAGGAGAAGCGCCGGCCTACAGTGGTGGCTTTTGGTTTGGATGTGATTAGGGCAATGGATTGGGCGACAGACAGATCAGATCCATGGGGCAAAATGCATCATGCAGGTCCTGCACCAAGTCCTGCAGAGAGCTGCACAGGAGGTTTCAAATGCATTGTGCAATTGCCCTTGTGCAATTAGAATCCGTACAAAGACTGCACACGAGCTATAACTTTAAAGTACATTGGAAGCATCTATTGCCTCAAAGAATTCTGGGCACAGCAGTTTACCTCTCTGAGTTGCAGTCCTGAGCAGCCCTTAACAAACTACAGTGCCCAGAATTCTTTGAGAGGGGAAACGTGCTTTCAAATGTGCTTCAAACACAGAGTGTGCACAGAACCAGAGCTAATGTACTCAGCTCAGAGCAAACATAAATACCTCTGCAATTGAGCCTCAGGTGTCATAAATAGGTATAGCCCATCTTAAAACTTGCTTCATTGCATTATAACAGGAATTGTCATCAGCTAATGGTCCATTTCGCTTGGGCTAACCCTTCTTTACAATGTCTGGGTAGGGGCTAGGCTTCAAAGAAAAGTGGTTTCTGCAACGCCAGAGCTCCACAGAGATCCTGAGCAGCCTGTGAGAAAAGCCAAAATAGTTTGTTTGTGCTGAGGTGGCGTTCTCTGGTGCCGAGCTGCTATTATACTTTTATAGCTGCTGCTATTGTATTTTTAGATGTGTTGTGTTTTACATTATGATTTTCAGCTTGTAGTGTTTTGAGTTTTTTAATCTGTTGTGAGCTGGCATGAAAGGCAGCCAATAAACAAACAAACAAACAAACAAATAAATAGGTGATGGGATTTCAGCAGAAGAGTTCTATTTTTGGCATAGAAGCGCACAACATTTGCCCTCTGAGGCATCTGCTGTGTGTGTGTCTCTGCACACACACATTCTTTTCTGAAGAACAATTAACGTCCCAGGTTCCAGGTGACCAGCATAGTGGGGGTCCCTGCATAGCCTATTTGCCATTAAGCCTCATTCCCCACTTCTCCCCACCTATCCTTTGCTCTGGGAACCGCAAGTCAACGCAAGTCACCCCTTCTCTAAGAACCTAAGAAGAGCCTTCCTGGATCAGGCCAACGTCTCATCTAGTCCAGTGGCCAACCAGATACTTATGAGATACAGGCAGGCAGGACGTAAACGCAATTGCCCTCTCCCTGTGGGAATGTTCAGGGAGGCAGGAGAGGATATAGTTTAATTATATCCTTCCCAATTTGTGTTAACAAGTTCCACAATTTAGCAGAGTAACATCCCCCTTTTAAACTTACACAGCGGATAGGTTTGCCAGGCTTGTTTTAAGCCTCTAAAATAAGTTTTCTGGTAATTCCCCTTTTATTCCCTCCTAAAAAGAAATAGACACAACACAGTCTTGTATAAAATAGTTTACTTACTCATTCTGTTCACAGATGGATCCCAGAAGGCAGACTTAAGTTACAGAATATATACTGTTCACCTGGATTCTATCCCATAGGGAGATAGTTCCTTTCCAAGAGAGCATCTCAGGCTCGACAAAAGCAAAATGGAAACGAGAGAGATGTGGTGGGCAGTCCTGTGCTTTTGTTACCTGCACAGGTGAGGTCATGCCCACCTCTGGTCACATGTAGAGAAAGTTTGTCCCAGCACAGGAGGAAACAGGAAGTTTATCTACTGGCTGGACAAACATCCCTCTTCGTGTCTAAACATGTCCACTCTAGGAATGTTGTATTTGACTGCTCTGTGTTTCACACCCCACACTCCCCACTTGTGATTCCCAGCAAGTGGCACTCATCATGCCGCCTTCCAACCGTGGAGGTAGAACACCACCATTGTGGCCGGTTGCTAAGTCTGTCCAATGGGAGGAAGGGAGAGCAGATCCTGGATGCCGGAGCCTCTTATCTATCCACCAAGAGTAACAACAGAGCTCTAACGCAGGCTGAACACTGCACAGATCTATTCAAACCACAACATGCGGACAAATTCCAGAGGGGTAACCATGTTAATCTGAAGCAGCAGAGGAGTCGGATGGCGCCTTAAAGAGCAACAAATGTTTCTCAGCCTAAGCTTGCATGACGAAGTGGACTCTGCCCCATGAAAGCACCCAATAAAAAACAAAACACTTTTGCTGTTTTTGCTGCAGCCTGGTAGTCATTTCAGATTCATTGGCACAGAATGCAAGCAAGATGTGCCTATGAAGCAGAAATCATCTGCTCTCTCTCTCTCTCCAGAACCCAGTACATCTGTCTCAAGGTTGGTAGTTGATGTTCCAGCACCCTCAACAGTGTTTTAAACTGCAAAAACGAGATGGCCAGGCTACGTTTCTCTGGAAAATACACACCCTTATCCAAACATCAGATAAGTGATGGCTGTTAAGATTGCCACACTTGTTTTTTGCCCTGTTTCTGGCAGAAGAAAGAGACACTTTTCCAGAACAGGAGAAACTGAATGAAATTTGGAGGAATTTAACTGTGAGGGTACATTGCATTAAAATGTCATGTGTATTGATGGTGCTACAGAAATAATCAAACATTATATATACACTGTGGGATCAGATCAACCTCTGGCGCTTCCACACTGTATTTTGCAGGAAGGATTCTAGGACCTACTGCATGGGTAGGCAAACTAAGGCCCGGGGGCCGGATCTGGCCCAATCGCCTTCTATAACCGGCCCGCGGATGATCTGGGAATCCGTGCGTTTTTACATGAGTGGAATGTGTACTTTTATTTAAAAGGCATCTCTGGGTTATTTGTGGGGCTTAGGAATTCGTTCATTTCCCCCCCTCCAAAATATAGTCCGGCCTCTCACAAGGTCTGAGGGACGGTGGACCGGCCCCCTGCTGAAAAAGTTTGCTGACCCCTGACCTACTGGAAAAGTTAGCTTTGTGCCGTTAAAATAGATTAAAAGGCTCTGTCGCCTTTTGTTTTTCTAAAATAAAAAAATAAAAAAATTGAGAGGTTAGGAAAGTGAATGGGAAATGCACCGAATAATGTGGAATGAATGAATGATATATAAACAGTGCACATGGAAATCAGGATGAAATGCTCCTTGCCATATAACCGTCCCACAAACAAACCAGAACAAACGTTCAGTTAAGACAGGATCTAATTAAACCTCCACAATAAGTATTGTGCAAGCAACTCAGGGTGAAAGCTCAATAATAGGTCATATGGACAAGCCCTAGTCCAACATCCTTTCCCACAATGGCCAGCTGGGTGTCTCTGAGAAGCCTCACGGGTAGCACATCAAGGTAGTGGCTGTTATTCAGTGGTATACTCCCTCTGAACATGGATGCTCCATATAATGTCATTACTGGAAGCCCCTGATAGACCTATCTGGCTCCAATGTCCACCCATCAAACCATTTAATGGCCATTACAACATCGTGTGACAACCTGCCAAGTTCGGGGGTGGGGGCAGTGGACTCGCAAATGGCTTTTTGTTGTGGCAAATCCTTGGTGGTGAGAGAATGCACTCTGCACATTCTCAACAGCACTCTTCTCATGTCCCAGGCCCTTCTCGTGTCCTTGCACCCCCCAGCTTCCAAAACAGGAGTCCTGGCCAGGATTCAGAGCCAGCCCTCCTTTCTGAACCCCAGTGCATCTCTCCCAGAGCAAAGGCAAGAGCCGAGAACGTGTTGGCTCGTTCCCAGCCTCATGTTCAACTTCTAACCCTCCAGACCTCAGTCCTCTTCCTCCCAGAGACGGAAATAGAACCCGAGACTAGGCCTGGCGCCCAAAGCCTGGTGGTCACCCACCCCCGGGGAGAGGGATAGCCCGTCCGCCGCTCAATCCCACCCTCAGCGCCTCACCTTCCCCTCCGACTGACTCATACATAATCGTCCCCTGCAGCCAAGATAAACGGGCGGGGAGAAAGCAGGGCGGACGCGAGGAAGGAACCGCTGCGAGCTGTGCAATTGCATCCGAGCGCCTCGCGCGCCGCCCCTGCTGCAGTCAGGGAAGGTCCCGGCTCCCGGGGAACGGGCACAGGCAAAGCCCACCGAGCCTGCGGATCAGGCGACGCCACCCTGGAAAGTCCCTCTCTTGCACGCGAGTTGGGCTCGCCGGGCGGCTTCCCTGGCAGTATCGCGGAGCCGCGCGCGAGGGCGGGAAGGAAGCGGCGGGCACCCAGCGGACTGGAAACTTGGGAGTGTCCTGTGATGGATGGATGGAAGCAAGCAGCAACCCCGCCAGGCTGCAGGGCTCGGAGAACAGGAGTCCAGCTGGTGGTGTAGCCTCAGACACACGCCCCAAACCCCGCTGTGCAAAATGCTCCTCTTCCTTAGGGCGCCTGCTGGCTTGCGCAGCCAGCCCGGTTTGCTCGCTCCGTAGGCCCCAGAACCTAACACTGCAACGCGGGGGCTGGATTGTGCGCGAAGTCCTCTAGGTGGGAGTTGCTCTGTGCAGGGCTGATTTATGCCTGGAGGGAAGGGTGGGAGAGGAGATCGCCGCCTTTGCCTCCCCATTAGCGATTGCCCGCGCCCCTTCCAGCTTTGCGAGCGGCAATAATTCGAAGGGTAAGGAAGGGAGCCTAAGCGAGCCAAGGAAAGTCGTGCAACCCAGGCATCCTGTCCAAGTGCGCCGTGCAATTGAAGCGCAAGCCGTGCATGCTTGCTCTCTGCAAGGCAGCGCACCCGACGTGCAGCCCGATCATATTTAGAGTTAGGTTCGCAATTTCTGCATCGCATCGGGCTGCTATTATCCGACGTGGCCTCGGAACCAACCCGCCTTTGGGGCGCTTGATTGCTGCGTGGCGGACCGTCTAACTTACGCTACCGACTGGCTCAGCAGCGCTTCCGTCTGCTCAGAGTCCACGCGCCACCCGGCACAACGCGCTAAAGAGGGGCTCCTCCCCCCCGCCCCGAACACGTCTCAGTTCTTCGTGCAGCAATGCAATTGAATCTGAGAAGGAGCTCCCGGGTTGATGAACGACCTTGCAACAACTCTATACCAGGAACTCAGTACAGTATTGGGGGAGCGAAGATAGAGGTTTAAATGCTTGGCCAACAATCAAATTTCTCCAGGCCAATCAATGCTGCCTCTCCTCCCATGGGGCTAATTGGGAGAGCCATAGGTAAGATTCTCCCAAGAAAATAACGGGGTTGCAGTTAAGTGTCGTGCATGCAGCATTTATGAAAGGGATGCCCATTCAGTTGTGGGGCGTTAGGCTCTCGAGACGGAGCCCCCCCCCGCTTCACAGCGTTAGGACTCCAATTCCCATCAGCCCCAGCCAACATTGGCAATGGTGAGGGATGGTGGGAGTTGCAGTCTGGCAATTTCTGAAGGGCCTCCCTGTGTTTAGGAAAGGGGAATTGCAGAATCCTAAACCACAAAATTACGGAATTATAGCATTGGAAGGGATCCCTAGGGTCATCTAGCCCAACCAACTACCTATCTCAACACACGGTGTCCCATCCAATTTGAAACCATACCGGACCCTGCTTAGCTTTGCACAGAGGCTAGCAGTTTTATTGCTGCAATGCTGCAACCTTTCCGGGGCTTATCTTTGAAGACTGGCAAGAGTCCCGAACGCGCCCGGCTCCTGTTTTTGGGGAGGTGCACCTGCTCTCTCCGTAACACGCGGGGGCTAGTTTGGAGGGGCGGGTGCGTCGTTCTGCCTTGGGGCTGTGCGCGCTCCCCGTGTGTGTGTGTGTGCGCGCGCGCGTGTGTGCTGGACTAGATGGCCTTTGGATCTCTCTTTCCTCCCGCGCGATTTCCCACCCGCCCCCAGGAAAAGGGGGGGAGGAAGCGAGGCCGACCCACTCGAGCGTGTGGGGCTGGGACGCCCGAGGCAGGAGGGACGGCAGCGGAGCCTGCTAGGAAAAGGGGAGTGGAGACATGAAACCTGGCAGCAGGCTGCAGAAGCGCCCGAGCGGATCGTCCGGACGGAGGGAGAAAAAAGGCCGGCGAGCGAGGTTAGAGGAGGAACGCGACCGAAGGGCGGGCGAAGGAAGGCGAGGGAATCAAAAGAACCGAACAGAAACTTTCCTCTGCTCTAATCCTCTCTATCAATCTGCGGGAAGGCAACCTGTAGAGGCTTGAAAGCAGGGAGAGGCTGGGATCCAGTGGTTGGGATCCAATCGCTCAGGGGAGACGGGATCGGGGTTTGGGGCGCCAGGACGCCTGGGTTCTCTCCGGTGGGAGGCGGGCGGGTCGTCTCCCGGTCAGCCGAGGAGCTGCGGGAGAAGGTGGGGTCGGCGCTTTGCGCCTGGGGAGAAGAGAGGCGCCGCGCGCGGCCCGTGGGACCCACGGCGGGCAGGCGTTCACGCCCGTGGGTGTGGGCACTGGAACCGCACCCGAACTGAACAGCTGCTTCCCGGCTCCAGCTGCCCCCGGATGGGGAGGGGAAAACCTCGCCCAGGCGAGGCTCTCTAGCGGCCGCGGAGAGGGAGAGGGAGAAGGGGCAGGTAGATGAGCGAGAGAAGAGGGACGAGAGGGGAGGGGATTCCTGGCGGCCACGGTAAGCTTGGGGCAGGCGGAGAAGGAAGGGCGCGCGCTCTCCTCGGTTGCATGAAGGCAGGTCTGCTTGGGGGGGCGGGGGACGACTGTGAGCTGTTCCCGCATAAACTGGGGATCTGGGGTCCCTGTGTTTGAAGCCATGCCGCTAGGTTCAACGCAGCCTTACCATCATTGCCCTCACCTGTATCTTTAATTACGGCCAGGCAGGCAGAAATTCAACTGATAGTGCTCTATCTCCATAATGGAGTATGGGATTTCTGCCGCTCTTTCACGCTGGAGTGGGCAAGGGGGCTTTTGGCAATCCTAGGTCAGTGCCCCGTTGTAAATGTGTGTGTGTGTGTGTGTGTGTGTGTGTTGAGAACTGGGTTGCCTTTCCAGCTGCAGGAAGGAATTTGTGGGAGGAAAATAATTGCTGGAGCTTGAGCTTCTTTCTGACCTGTGCTGCTATTGTTATTACTATTACTAATTGAATTTATATACCGCCCTGTACCCGCAGGTCGCTCTTCCTCCTCACAAGTTCATACCCAGTGTAGCCCTTGAAACCTGATTGCAGTAGGTGGGATGGAGATGGCAGAGCTTGAGTAGAATGAATTGAGGGAGCTTCTGTCAGGAGCCGTGCTCACATGGCAGCCTCTTCACTTTTTGTATTGATCCCTTTAGCTGCTGCCATTTAAAATGCTTTAAACTACGGGGAGGCCATGATTCAGCTCATATTTTGGGGTAGGCGAAGGAGTCAGGGGCTGGGGAAATGACCCCTTATTCCTCCAAGGGAATCAGGAGGACGTTGGGAAAGGGTTATTGGCTCGCTTCCCCCCTGCCCACTCCCCACCCCACTTACCTACTGTCTCTTATTCCAGAACCTTCCTCCTTCTGCCCCGCTTGGGAGGGCCATGAGGGAGAGGGTGACCTCCAGCCAAACTAGAGAGCAGCCCGGTCAGAGCTTGGCATGGCTCCAATGAGCCCCTGCGTGGCCACCTGTCTCTTTGCCGCCTGCCTCTGCCTTTGGAGAGGGTAAGTGATTCACTGAGGTGCGGTGCTGCGGTGGTGGGAATGGAGCTGTCCCAGGAATTGCTGCCCCTGTCCTGCTGGGGATACTGAACAGCCAGGAGAATGGCACTGGTGTGGTTATGTGGGGCTAATGAGGGTCCCTGGTGTGGAAGGGCATTTATCTGCCCAGTTGGCACCGTGCTTGCTTCTTCCTTACTACATCAGTGTGCAGCAAGCAATATGCCAAGGACAAACTGTACAGCTGTAGCCTCTCCCCAGTCAGCTTCCTCTGTCCCTGCTTTCCCACTGGGTTTTTAAAATGTGATGCCTGGATTTTCCACGAAAGCAGGGAGTTTAGAGGGTTAAAGCTGAGGGAAGATGTAGGCGGAATTCCTGGAACACATTTCTGATGATCGCTGAGGACATGTTTCTTCACTCTTTTTGGATCCAGGGCCGACTTTTAACCCAAACGTGCATTTGGAGACCCATTTCTTATATGCCATCTACTTGTGTGAGGATAGTGCTCCTGTTGTGCCCCAGCTTGGATCATGGCACAGCCCACCAGCTGAAGACCAGTAGCTCAGGATGAGTTAATGATGGTCTGCGTGGATTGTTTGTGATTATGAGCTGGTTCCGCACGTAACGTTAAGCCAAACTACAAGCAGAGCTTGCACGCCTGCCTATTCACACTATGACATAGTTTGGCTCAGTATTACATGCAAACTAGCTCTGTGTATGGAACCAAGAGTGGTAGTTCCTCCAGATTAATCCACAGCAAGAATTGTGTGCCATGTGTTTTTATATGCAAGTCAATGCTAGCTTTCACTAGATTTAAGACCAACTTACGTATTAAGTTGGTTAAAATAGATGCCATAACAGCATTGCCCAAGCTAGACCAGAGGTGAGGAATGTGAGGCCCTATTGATGTTTTCGGACTTCCAACTCCCTTCAGCTCCAGCCAGCATGGGCTTTGATCAGGGATGATAGGAGTTGTAGTCCAGCAACATGGGGAGGGCCACACGTTGCCCATCCCTGAGGTTGAGCTAAGGGAGGTGACATATTTCAGTTATGAGACACATGACATTGCAGGCGTGGGGTCCCTCCCAGGCTCAGACCCTAGCATCTCCAGGAGTTTGAGACGGCAGAATTCACAAAGACCCCTTTCACGAAACCTTTGGACAGGGATGGGGGAGCTGTGGATCTCCAGATGTTTTTGGATGCCAACTCACCTCAGCTCCAGCCAGCACAGCTGGTGGTCAGGGAATGAGGGGAGGTGTAATTCAATAGCATATGGTGGGTCACCTCTTCCTCATCCCTGCCCTAGAGAGCTGCTGCCCATCAGAGTAAACAGAACTGGGTTATGTGGGCCAGTGATATGGTTAGATGTGAGGCAGCTTCATCTGTTCAAAGCGCAGGCTCGGTTCATTTTCTCTTGCAGATTGAGGGCTTACAACTCAGGAACTAGAAGAAAGACAAGGAGTGTTAGGCAGTGTCGCCTGTGCATCAGAGGTGGCACGGGTCTCTTCTAAACCTCCAAGAGTCAAACATTCTCTATGACTAGGTGGGGTGTGAGAGAGTCATTACCTGCAGGCATTTCTCTACTCGTTGTAGATGACCTAGCAAGGGGCTAAGCACAAGCTTATGCTAATATGTGCTGGAGGGTCTCAGCTGGACAGTAGCTGAACGAATGGACACCTGTGCGTGGAATGAGAGTTTCTTCCTCTGTGAGGGCAGTGCTAATGGGCTATCCCCATCTTGACCACATGAGGTAGTGATGACCACTAATTTGGATGGAAATAATAATAATAACAATATTTCTATATTGTTTATATTTTTAAGAGGGGGGAATCTCAAAGTGGTTTGCAACTTTGAAAGAGGATTAGAGAGATTCAGGGAGGATAAGGCTCTTAATGCCTCTGAGTCCTGATGGCTCTATTACCTCTGGGCTCAGAGGTGTGCTGGGGAACCGAAGCGGGAGAGGCCCATTGCAGCCATGTTCTGCTTGTAGCCTTCTCAGAGGGTGAACTGCGTGGGAACAGAGTGCTGGACTAGAGAGGCCTTTGGCCTGGATCCAGCGGGGCTGCTCTTATGTTCTTATGCTCAGATGCTTTGAGGACGCTTCACGTTCGAGAAAGGAGATGGTATCGCAGCCCTTTGGAAACTGATTCATCGCGGTTTGCATTTTTGTAGCCTTGCTTTATCAGATGTGTATGCGGACTGAGGGCTGTGCTCGCCCTGACACAGCAGCATATAGACATAAAGTGTACGTTGACATAACATGCCAGCAACGCCTGCCTCTTTGGGTGGTGTGTCATTGGCATGTTGTGTAACATGGGTGGAAGCTTTATGCATTCCCAGAGTGGCTTGGGAACAGCCACAGCAGACGCAGCTACCATGCCACTACAGGCAATATGTAAAACCAGGGCGGGGAAGCTGTGTCCTTTCAGCTGTTGCTGGACTCCAGCTCCCATCACCCCCAACCATTGGCCATGCTGGCTGAGGCTGATGGGAGCTGGAGTCCACCAGCATCTGGAAGGCCACAGCTTCCTCATTCCTGATGCAAAGTGACCCTGAGAGATGTTTTGGAGATGTAGGCTCTTATCTGTGAATCAGTGAGGATTGCCCCAGGCCGCAATCAGCCAGGCACAGTACAATTCTAAGCATGTTTACTCGGATGTAAATCCCACCAAATTTAACAAGGCTTATTCCCAAGTACCTATGCACATTATTGCAGCAGCTCAGCAGAATCCTATGCACATTTACTCTTAAGTAAATTCTGCTGTTGTTTAATGGGCCTTTCCTCCAGGTTGCAGTCCCTTGCCCACTTCGCTCAGGATGCTGTCAAGTGGGACTTACCTCTGAGTAAACATGCACAGGATTGCCGAGTTGGTATCTAAGCTGCAGTAGTGGTTCTTGTTGGTATAAAGGAAGGAAGGAAGGATTCATAGGTTCAAAAGAATGTCCCTCTGAGCATCATAAACTGGATGCATGTGACAGCCACAAGGGCTTAGTGTGGCAACAACCCTGCACACATGGATGACAAAATCAGTCGGCCCCAATTCTGTATAGGGAGAACGTTCTATAATGTTTGACTCCCATATTTCTGTTCAGAGTATGATAGATAGATATAGATAGATGATAGATAGATATACCCGGTAGATAGATGATAGATAGATAGATAGATAGATAGATAGATAGATAGATAGACAGACAGACAGACAGACAGACAGACAGATAGATAGATGATAGATGGTAGCATGCCTAAAAGATCTATCATGTGCCCTTAGGGGCTGATTTGGTCCTCTTGTGATGAGAGGCCCTAAGACAAGTGCCCCACTTATGGAAAACTCCTTCCCCATGGGGCTTGTTGTGAAAAATGCTTG
This sequence comes from Podarcis melisellensis, assembly GCF_964234715.1. NCBI lineage: Eukaryota > Metazoa > Chordata > Lepidosauria > Squamata > Lacertidae > Podarcis > Podarcis melisellensis. The sequence goes on from NC_138529.1 coordinate 6,575,619, forward strand.
GATGTTTGTCTGGGGTAATTTTCCGGGAGAGGGTGTGTGATAGGAGGGACTGCCACTGATCTCTCTGTGTCCGCAGGGAGCAGTAGCTGGAGCTGCAGGTGAAAATGACCTGAGGATGTCCCTCTCCACTGGGCGGTTGCTATGGTGGCCCCTTCTGATCAGGAAACTTGGCTCCATTTCCCTTTCCCATATCGGCATGTCTGTGTCTGCCACTGCCGGGGTTATTCCTGCTCCTCCTTCTGTTGCCACGGAGACACCCTGTGTTAGATCTGGGAGGGGCTCCTCTGCTTCTCCCTCCCTCCCTCCCCTCCGCCCCCACCCCCTCTTTGGGTGCTGAGCCGCAGGGTGATGCTTTTGATCTTCAACCTGGCTTTCATCTGGTGCCAGTGAGGGGGGTGGGGGGGCAGGCAGGGAATTTCCCCCTGGATACTCGCCCACCCAGGTGCACTGATCTCTCCCTCAGGCAACAGAGATGGGCTGGACTGCCACAAGGGTTTTGCACGACCATCCACACATGTATGATGAAATGCATTGGCCCCGATTCTGCTCCAGAAATGTAGGAGTTGTGCTTCCTAGTCATTCCCTCTCTCCCTCCCACCTTACCTGAGAATGGAATGAAATGGAGAGGTTGTAGCGCAAAGATTGAAGTCCTAGGGGCTAAGGTGGGTTCTTCTGCATCTGGCTGAGAAGAAAGAGGTGTTCAGTGGGTCAGAGAGCGGACAGGGAGGGGGAATAGCATACATAATTCAATGAAGGGAAAAAAGAACAATTTAGCTTCATTCCCAGCTCTAAATTGGAAGCTATATATATCTGAATGTGGTGGAAAGGGTATGGATCTGTATGATTCAGGGGATAGATACAGATATGGTGGCACCCCCAAATTTCTGGCGGTGTCCACAGAATTTTGCACAGAAGCCCCTCCTCTTTCAGAGGTCTCCCCTACCCTGCATTCCTGCAGAGACGCATGGAACTGAGATCCTGGCTGATCCAGACCCTGGAGAGACCTCCTTGGCACCCCATTCCCACTGAAGACATAGAGAAACCAATCCAAAGACAGCCTGTAGAGCCCCATCTCTGAGATGCCTCACCTGGACACACCCTGCCCCCCCCCCACATCCCCACTCCATGACCTCATCCTGAGCCCTGCCTTTCTCTGCAGTTCTCTCCTTTAAGCCTTGGGTACAAAGGGAGGCTGCAAAGCTGGTGGAAAAGCCAAAGCCACAGGAGTCTGTTTGACTTCCAGACAACTCTGACCCAAAGGGTCTACACTCGTACCTTGGGTTAAAGACGCTTCAGGTTGGGCGTTTTCAGGTTGCGTTCTGCGGCGACCCAGAAGTAACGGAACGGATTACTTCCGGGTTTCGCCGCTCGCACATGTGCAGACGCTCAAAATGACGTCATGCGCAGAAGTGGCGAATTGCGACACGCGCTGACGCGGGTTGCGTTCTGCTCAGGATGCGAACGGGGCTCCGGAACGGATCCTGTTCTCATCCAGAGGTACCACTGTATACTCAGAAGGAAGGATCTGCCCACGAGGAGGGAGAATGACCCTGCAGAGGACCTGGCAGAGACAATGGCTATATAAGTCCTTCAGTCTCATCTGGACTTTGCTGGTTCAGAGCTCCTTAATGCTCCGGTCTCTTTGCTCCAGATCCATTGTTGACTCCAGCTAAAGCTTCCACATCTGGTGCTAGTGATGGACACAGGCCCAGAGAATTTGTAGATACCTTGTGCTATTGCCCAGATTTTTTAGGCCATTGTAGCTGATTTTGTCTAGCCAAGGACTTGTGTAGCTTACTCCATGCCCAGATGGATGGGTGTACTTTTATCTAAGGGGCACCCAATCTCAATTATGGAGCTTCCATCGTTTAGCATTCTGTTTTGCCCACTGTGTTCGCTCCTGTCTGTTATGATCTGCGGGTGAGGCAGTAAGTAGCCTCTGCCTTTCTCTCTCTCTCCCTCCTCCTCTTTTGTCCCCAAAGCCAAGTTCCTGCTTAATTCCTCTGTTCTCCTACAGGATCCTGGGCCATGACTTCCTAGGCCCAAGGGTACCGGCTGAACCTGTTCTTACTCCCAACACCATCTGCATGACCCTCCCCTGGCTGAGCCGGCGCCAACTTGGGCTCTGCACCCGCAGCCCAGAAGCCATGGCTTCAGCTCTGCAAGGCGTCCACCTCGCCATCCACGAATGCCGCCATCAGCTGCAAGAGAGGCGGTGGGATTGCTCGGACTTGAGCAGCAGTGGCACCATGCTTCTCAACAGCGCTGTTCTGAAGAGAGGTGAGGAGCTTGAGAGGATACTTGCCGTGTGATGTGATTTGACACTTTCCTCTTCTTCTGTTGGAGTCTGTGAGCAATAAAACCAGAACTTGATTCTTGCCTTGCTATCACTGCTGCACCCTCCTTCACCTCCCCACTGGCCCTCCCTCTAGGAGCTGATTCAGTGCCCCCTTTCCCCTCTTGTGACAACAGAAATGGAGCCAAACAGGGTCACTGCAAATGGAGGGAAAGCCAAAGAAGGTCTCGCTGTCCCTTGGCAAGTCACAGGGCCAAAGAAGGCCCAGGGAGTTACAGTGGTAATTCCAAAACAGTGTGCCATGAAAACCTTGCTAGCATGCCACAAGAAATAAATGAACTGGATGCAAAAGGCTGGTTGAGCCAGAAGAGCCCAGTCACAGAAGAGGCTGCCTGCTGCATCCCTGTATGATTCATCAACCAGCCTCTGCTGTGAATGGTGATTCTGCTCTGTGCTCTTTTTCTGGGGTTACTCAGGGGTACGCAGTACCAGCACCCTTTTTTTCTAGAAGAAAAACACTGGCTGAAAGAGTAGCACTTAGTGTAGCAACTTCATGGGGAATGGCCTTCTCAGTAGTGGCTCCCGCCCTGTGGAACGCCCTCCCATCAGATGTCAAGGAAAGAAACAACTATCTGACTTTTAGGACACATCTGAAGGCAGCCCTGTTTAGGGAAGTTTTAATGTTTGATGTTCTGTTGTGCTCTTGATTCTGTTGGGAGCCGCCCAGAGTGGCTGGGGAAACCCAGCCAGATGGGTGGGGTATAAATAATAAATTATTATTATGAAGAAAATTATTATACCAGCACCATTTTTTTCTAGAATCAAAGCACTGATCCTGCTACTTCTCTGCACTGAGTGCAGCTGGATTGTTTAATTACGCGCGATGCAGGATTCACAGCAGAATTTATCGCTCATCAAGGAGGCTGCACCCAGCAGCTCTGCATGTCACCTCTGGGCTTTCCTCCTTCAAATCGGGAGGCATTGCGCCAGATCACTGACACATGAAAGGCACGGCATCTGGCTCCTCTGGCGATGCACCAGCAGTTCTGTCCTGGTGCGCAAGTGTGCCCTGGCTATAAAAGTGACATGTACTTCCAGTTTTAATTTGTGGGGTGAAGGGAGTACTCCAGCTGTGTCAGGTTTGGGAAACACTGAGCTACACCCATCATGTCAGGAGAACAGGATATCATCATCATCCATTGTTCACCAGTAGTCAAGGATTACTGGTGCTTAGACCAGATTTGCTTGACATTGTTATTCCTAGTACAGTGGTACTTCGGTTTCCGAACGTCTTGGAAGTCGAACGTTTCCGAACGCCAAAAACCTGGAAGTGACGGCTTCGGTTTCTGAATGCACCTCGGAAGTCAAACAGGAAACACGACTTTCACTGAGTGCAAGGCCCTGAAACCTAGCTGTTGGCTGTTGAGTTTTGGTTTTCGAACGTTTTGAAGTCAAACAGTCTTCTGGAACAGATTATGTTCGAAAACCAAGGTACCAATGTACCAAATTAAGGCAGGGAGTGCCTGGCGTGCTATGGTCCATGGGGTCACGAAGAGTCGGACATGACTAAATGACTAAACAACAACAAATCAATAGTGGAGGGAGGTCCCATTCCCTAAACTGTCTGTGGTTGAAGTCTTTCTCCCTCAAGAGAATTCTTGGGCCAGGAGTAACAATAAATGTACCTTAAGGATAAGAACGAGGGACGCGGGTGGTGCTGTGGGTTAAACTATATAGCCTAGGGCTTGCCGATCAGAAGGTTGGCAGTCCGATGCCTGCTCCTGCCAACCTAGTAGTTTGAAAGCACGTCAAAGTGCAAGTAGATAAATAGGTACCACTCCGGCAGGAAGGTAAAAGGCATTTCTGTGCGCTGCTCTGGTTCTCCAGAAGCGGCTTAGTCATGCTGGCCACATGACCCAGAAGCTGTACGCCGGCTCCCTCAGCCAATCAAGCAAGATGAGCACCGCAACCCCAGAGTCGTTTGCAATTGGACCTAATGGTCAGGGGTCACTTTACCTTAAGGATAAGAACAGACTGGGTGGTGGTGAGAGGGCTGGCCCCAAACATGTTACTGCCTGAGGCAAAGAACAAAATGTCACCCCCTGCCCCCAGTCCACACAGAGAAGCTGACCGAGCTTGCATTTGAATCTTACTTCAACCCTAGTGACTGTCAAGCTTCAGGGAATCTGATCCCTCCCACGGTGGCAGCCAAGAAGCTGATAAGCAAGAACAATCTTACCAAGTATTTTATTCAATCTTCACAGAGAACATAGAAATGCCATCTATCTCAGATAATGACGTTGCTCTGAGTAAAGTCCCACTCCCTCCGTCTCTCCTATTATACGTCATCCCTGCATTGCCTGATCTGAGCTTTCTGCCTCTGAGCTTTCTGTTCTCCTACTTTCAATGCACGCTGGGTCCTGGGAGAGGGGGGTCAGGAATGCTTTCCAAACACACTGAGTCTGTCAGCTATCTCTCCTCTGGTGCTGCTGCTGCTTCCTGCTGCTCTCCCAATATTTTCCAGCCTCTCCCCTCTGCAGCCTCTGAACTATGACCTGCAAACCGCTGCTGTAAATCTATACTGTCCTCCTCGGGAAGGTGCAGGAAGGGGGGGCAGTCTCCACCATTCCTCCTCAGTCCAGCCCGACAGTGACTGGATGGTGTCCCGTCCCACACCTGAGGACAACAGGCTGGTTCAAGGGGAGGGGGCTGGAGCACAGCAGGCTGTGCTGCCACTGCAGTTCTGTCCTCCCTTACCTTGCTGTCCATCTCCACATCTGCCGCCTGAGATGATCCAGTTCCCAGAGCCTGCCTCAGGGCTGGTGTGAGGAGCTAGCATCTTTGGACAGCTACTAAGTCTTCTCCTGAAGCCTGCTGCCACTATGGAGGAGGAGAAGGATGAGCAACCATCTTTTTAGTCAAGTTTTAGAAATAGAATTGGGCTTGTACACCACTTATATGTTCAGAGAAGTTGTTAGTGGGCGTTGTTGTTTACTGTTTTTTGTTGGGAGCCGCCCAGAGTGGCTGGCACAAGCCATTCATATGGATGGCATCATCACTGAATAACTTTTCCTGAACAAGAGATTTATAAATTTTCCAAGTAAATGAACACCTGCGTGCTCTCTTATCTTGATGGGGACTGGGCATCCCTCAGGCAGTTGGGCCTGCTTCACTCGGCCGATTCTCCTGAGCACTGCCCTGCCACTGTGCCCATTCCTGCTCCTTTCCGCCACTGGCTGCTCACTTTTCTTCCTGCCTTTTAAACTCTAAGGCACATTTATTGTTACGACTTAATAGCTGGGTGCCAGTCCTGTGTGAAGGGGTGATTTGTAGCAGATGGCTTAGCCAAAACTAAGGAAAGGGAACTCCTCCTGGTTTTCTGACTGATGCTCCTAGCCACCCTTGCCACTTGCCCACTGGGGCGGGCAGACAACTGGCAACAGTAAACAGCAGATGATACTGATGCCTGCCCTCTCTGCCTGTGCAGCTGATACGGAGGAGGAGGCAGTGACCTGGTTGGTGGGGCAGGGTGGTGGGAAGCATCTGAGTGCATCTTCCCAAGCACATACCCCCCCCCCCCGCCAGTACACTTAGATCCTGTCTGCTCTGCCCTGCCTGCCTGCCTGTCTTCATGAGCACCACCCCTGGCTCTTTCCCCTTGAACCTGCTGCAGGCACCTTTTCTTGGGTGCACCTTTCCCTGGTTGCAGATGTAGTGGCCAACACCTGACCCTAGAGGCAAGTTGGCCGGGAGCTCCTTACTTTGGTCCTCTGGATCTCTTTGATTAATTCAGTTTTGAAGGAGCCATTTCCAAATTTAAATCCAAGATCAAAGTCAGCCCCTGGGCAGACAAGAGCTTCATCCAGCTGCAACCCATGCAGCTGGGCTCTGAGCCTTTGCCTGATGTGTCATGGAGGGTGGCGGCGGGAGTTTGGCCAGCTCATCAGGATCTCAGGCAGCATCAGATGGGAAGACGGTAGGAAAGTGAGGATCAATAACAGAAAGGCTTTGGCTGGTCAAGAAACAAACCGGAAAGGTACCGTATTTTTTGCTCTATAAGACTCACTTTTTCTCTTCTAAAAAGTAAGGGGAAATGTGTGTGCGTCTTATGGAGCGAATGCAGGCTGCGCAGCTATCCCAGAAGCCAGAACAGCAAGAGGGATCGCTGCGCAGCGATCCCTCTTGCTGTTCTGGCTTCTGAGATTCAGAATATTTTTTTCCTTGTTTTCCTCCTCCAAAAACTAGGTGCGTCTTTTGGTCTGGTGCATCTTATAGAGCGAAAAATACGGTAAATCAGGATTAGTGGAGACAAAGGGCTGGATGATGTGGAAGAGCCTTAATTTACTTGAGGAAAGAGGGCTAATCTTCACTACAAAAGAAACCTGCATTGATTTTAAGAAAATACCAATATTGCTAAGCCTGAACAGATCAGGATCTAAGATTGCTTCCAGACAACCAGTTTAATGAGCCCTCAGCCTGATTTGTTTGTGGGGAGATTGTGTCACATGAGTGTTAATTGCACCCTTTCCAGTGCATCCTCTCTGCCCCACAGTCATTTTTCTTGTTGGAAAAAGTCTGATATTTTGGGGAAGCGGATATGTTTTACACAAGCACCAAATCAGCCTTAGTTTGCTGGGGTATGACTGAATCCAGCCTGAGAATCATGACTGCCTATAAGCACCCTAGGACTGCAACCCACATTTAGCATTGAACTCCACTGGTGCTTGCTTCTGCATTGCACTGTAGAAGGTCAAACCTATACTATGGATTGGCTTACTTATAATAACCCCAGGGAACCTTGGGACTTGTAGTTCTGTGAGGGGACAGCTAGGCATCTTTCAACTCCAGGGCAAACTGCCGTCCTTGCAGGGTTCTTTGGGAAAGCCCTGACAGTGACATAAACATGCCACTTCTAGGATCATGCACAACCCTCTTTAATTTAAAATTACTAGATATTTTAAGGTGCGTCTGCCCAGCCTGAAAAATTGTGAATGGTCACAGTAGTTAGTTGCTAAAATCACGGTCACACACAACCCCAACCAGTTTAATCCCAGCCCAGCCCACGTAAAAAAACCCTTTGTGGTGGTCTGAAAATACTGGAAGATTTTGGCATCCTGCCCAGGGAAGGGCACTCTCTCGATTTGGGTAGCTGCTGACATTCTAACTTGGCATACGAATGGCATTACTAAGATGATGTTCTCAGCTGATCTAAGCATGGCTCTATATACACTGTGACCTCACCGCACAAGCACAGAATTTAATCCTGAAAAGCTCTGCTTTCTGTTTTTGGACTCCTCCAGATGATCTGTTTATTGAGCGTTAGTTAGCTGACAACAATGGCTGTTTAATGAGCATATACCGGTATTCTGATTTGTTTGCAGGGAGGTTAGATGATGTTGCATCAAAGCAGCCGTTATCCCACATTTTCCGGTGCTTTCCCCCATCACTTTCCATGTCCCAAAAAGTCCAGGCTTCTAGAGCAGATGTTCTGCCGCTCAAGACCTCCCAATCAACTATAACAGCACAACTTGAATTTGCTGGTGTGACTAAATCTCACCCGAAAAGAACGACAGTCCAGAAGCACCCTTTGCTTTTTTTAAGAAAAGTAAAGTTCCTAGCCCTCAGGACTGTGAAAGGGTTAAAACTGGGTGGATAATACCTGAGGAAATCACAGAAGCCAGACCATGAGGGATTGAGCAGGAATTCTAGTGGCTAAAGAAGGAGTGTCCTGCATAGCTGTTTCTGTTATTTTCCTGCCCGTGAATAGAATAAGGAAAAGAAATGATGAGAAACTAGCCATTATGTGCAGAATGCTTGACTAGATTTGTACCAGATGCAGAATTTGTCTATCTTGGTCCAAGTTCTGGATTAGCTTAGTCCTGGATCTGTGTGTGTGTCAGGGATGGCAGTAGTGGTAGTGCAGCGTACAGGCAGCCCGGATTTCAGAGGTCACACAATGAGACGAGAGATGAGTCAGTCCCTTTCCAGTGCTGCAGCCTGGGCTGTGGAATGCTCTCTCCAAAGAGGCTCACCTGACAACTATGTCAGGATCTTTTTTTCGGTGCCAGATAAAGACCTTCTCTTTCTCCCAGGCCTCCTATAGCAAACACTAGGTATTTAAAAACTATTTCCCCTTGTTGGGTTATAGTGCTTTAAAAAAAAAAAAAAACGCTTCCATGTGGGTTTATGCTGGTTTTACGTTAATTTTGTGCTGGGTGCAGCTTTTGCATCAATTGTGTTTTCCATCTGCATGCAACTGATTTTAAATTTGTGAACCTCTCAGAGGACATGGTTGGTCAGCGGTATATAAATGTCAAAAACAAATCAGTCAACATGACTGTTGGACACACCCACATGCCCAAAATGTGCAGGTCTAGATATATAGCCAGGCATCCTTTCTCTCCCTGTCTTCTTGCAAATGCTTCCTCGCTTGGTTATTTGAGCTGTCCTCCAGTTGCATCTCCAACTCACCCTCTTCCTTCCTCTGTGTCCCCACAGGCTTCCGGGAAAGCGCCTTTGCCTTCTCGCTGCTGGCAGCTGGGGTGACCCATGCAGTAGCCACAGCCTGTAGCCTTGGGGAGCTGCAGAGCTGTGGTTGCGCCGGGCAAGGCACCGAGAACCAGAAGCTGAAGCTCAGCCAGCTGCAGACCCTGAGCCGCGGCAAGGCCTCCTTGTGGGGGGAGCCTGGCCCCCAGGACACCTGGGAGTGGGGGGGCTGCAGTGCAGACTTTGACTATGCCCAGAAATTTGCCCGGCATTTCTTGGACCCTCGAGGGAAACCGCGCGATGCTCACGCACGGATGCAGCTCCACAGTCACCGCGTAGGCAGAAAGGTAGGAGGCATCCCTGGGGCAGGGCTTTGCCAGCCAGAGCATTTGGTGTGACTAAAGGGCCGGGCTGGAGTTAGCAGGGAGAAAGGGTCCCCCACGGGGCTGGATTCCTGAAGGTCTACGCACGCTTTTGTGTTGGCAGCATTAAACAGGCAAGTATATAATCCGGTATGCAGTGCGCTATGTGGCATCCTCAGGATTCATGTTGCAAGTCTGCAGCGCTCATGGTTATGGATCAATCAGCTGATGGTCCGTGCAGGCAAAAATGGGTCACTCAATGTCATTGTGGCAGGTGGGATCTCCTAGGAATCCCGCTGTTTTCCTGTGTGTGTTGTATTTAAATAACCAAATTTGAGTTGGAAGGATTAGCGTGCAGTATTGTTCCCAGATTTGTTCCTGTTCTCTTCTCGAAGACTCTTTGTGGGCACTAGGGGGCTGTCGTGTGCAGGATCCTGGCATAGGCATGAAGTAAAGGTCCGGGTGACTCACCGCCTGAACTTCCAGTATAGAACTTGAAGGGCAGGGCACCACTGGAACCCAGACTTCTTGTGGATGCAGATGAGGGGCATTCCTCTATTCCTATGTTTCTATAGCAAATGCAACAGATGTTTGGTCCACTACCTCCCGAGGGAGTCTGTAACACACACACAAACACAACTGTATAATGTTTTGCATAATGTTTCAGCGCTGAGGTTGTACATAAAGACTGAATAGTTTTATTTTTAACAAAACTAAATTGGTAAGACTAACAGCAGAATAAAGTTTACCCTATCCTGAAGGTAGGGATTCCCTCCCCGTAGGAAAAGATGCATTTTCTGAGATGGAAAACATTGTGAGCTTTGTGTACCCCGAAGATGCAATCTTCCCACAACATTCAGAAGGACATCCTGAAAGGGTGTTGTGTGATTTTTGTGATTCACGAGAGAAACAAATGCATAAGAACATGAGAAGACCCTGTTGGATCAGGCCAGGGGCCCATCTGGGCTAGCATTCTGTTCTCACTGTGCTCAGCCAGCAAGTTGCCTGTGGGAAACCAGCAAGCAGGATTCAAGCCCCAGAGCCCTCTCCCTCCTGCTGTTTCCAGGAACTGGTTCTGCAGCCTCCGTCTCCCCACACAGCTGGGAGAGCTAGGTGTTCGGAAGCATTGCTGGAGGTAAAGCATAGCGATCATGGCTTGTAGTCATTGATGATGAAGAAGAGTTTGGATTTGATATCCCGCTTTATCACGACCCTAAGGAGTCTCAAAGCGGCTAACATTCTCCTTTCCCTTCCTCCCCCACAACAAACACTCTGTGAGGTGAGTGGGGCTGAAAGACTTCAGAGAAGTGTGACTGGCCCAAGGTCACTCAGCAGCTGCATATGGAGGAGCAGAGATGCGAACTCGGTTCACCAGATTACGAGACTTAACCACTACACCACACTGGCTCTCAATAACCCTCTTCTCCATGAATTTGTTTAATCCTTTTTATAGCCATTCAAGTTGCACACACAGTGTGCCCTCTATGCACTGGCTGAAAAAAAGAAAAAATGAGTTAGATGAAATAGTTATAGATTGTTGTGGTGATTCAGAGATTTAATCGGAAATCAAACTGGATCTGAGTTGGTTGGTGTCTTTGGTAACGTCTCTTTCCCTGCAGCAGGAAGCTCCTCCATTTTTCTGTTGTGATGTGATTAGATGCTGGAGAATATTTTTTAATAGATATTAACCTTCCTCCCTCATGTTTGTGAGTTCAGCAGAGTGCTATCCCTTTGCAGCTTAAAGGGAAGCTTTAAGCTTTTAAGGCAGACTGTATTTTCCTGGTATTGACCCCTCCCCCCCCAACCATCACATAAACCCTTGTAAAATGTAAAAATAACATTTATTCACTCAGTATGCTTCTTGAAGAATAACAGATACAGTACAGCAACTTTGTTCAAGTAAACTTAAAATGGTAATTCGTAAGTTGTATTTAAGTCTCACTTAAAAATGGAGTCTGAACTTAGCAGATGTAGGAGCCAACTACTAGGGGCCAAGGGGTTTTCATCCCCCCCCCCATAAAATATTTGAGGGGGCTGCCCCCCCCAAGTTGATGGGCAGGAGGTTGTCTTCCTGTCAGGGCCCACTTCCTGTCAGGGCCCAAGGGAAATGATCTCAGAGAGTTCTCTCTAGGAAATTTACAGGAAAGCTCTGTGAGCCTCAGCCCCTCGGTGCACCTGTCTGGCAAAACATGAATTGTTGGTGGGACTGCCGTTAAATACCCCACGTTTTCCTGCAGCTGATGCTTCCTTCTTGTCTCTTTCCCACCATGTCCTTGGCAGGTTGTGTCAGAGCTGAGCCAGCGGAGATGTAAATGCCACGGCCCCTCAGGGAGCTGCCAGTTCCGGACCTGCTGGTTGGCAGCACCTGATTTCCGCCGTGTGGGCTCTCACCTGAGGGAGCGAATGGACCACGCCATACTCTTGCGGCCGCACAACAGCAACTCGGGGGCCTTCCGGCCCCGCCTCCAGCGCTCGCGCCTGGCTAAGCACCTCATCTTCTACGAACCCTCGCCTGACTTTTGCGAGCCTGACCCCAGCCTGGGCTCGCCGGGCACCCATGGCCGCCCTTGCACCAAGGGCAGCGTCCGGCCCGACGGCTGCAGCAGCCTGTGCTGCGGCCGGGGCCACAACGTGCTGCAGGAGGTGCATGCCCAGCGTTGCCACTGCCGCTTCCACTGGTGCTGCCATGTGGAGTGCGAGGAGTGCCCTGCAACAGAGTGGGTGAACGTCTGCAAGTGACGTGAAGCGAGGCCCTGTCCTCCCAGAGACCTTGCTACATGGGGCATGGCTGCATGGCGCGGGCCTGGCGCCATGTGCCAATGAGCTGCTTTTGAATGGCACCGCGTTTCAGGGGGCCCAGAACCCCCCAAGACTAGGCCTTCCTCGGAACATGCTTACTGTGGTTCTTCTGCCACATGCCATGCTTGGGCCTCTTCTAACACCATGACAGGAAGGATTTGCTGCAGTGTGGAAACACATGTACAAATAGATGGATCGCAGATGGATTTCTAAGCCCAGCCTGGAAGCTGTAGCCTTCCCTCGGCCTGTTTTCCCATGGTGGTGCCAGACTCTCTGTGCATAGTGCCTTGTTTTATGATGAACTGCCACCCAAGGATTATTTGGGGGTTGGGGACGGCGAGGAAGCAGGCATGACATGTTGAAGGCTTTGTGTCCCAGTGTGTTGCTCTTCAAATACCTGTTGTGGGGGAGACACCTAACATTATTGGCATAAATCCTGCATCAGGGCTGATGCAGGCGAGTGCAAAGGATGAGTTGTGGGACCCCAGCTGGGCTGCTAGTTGTTTCAGAGCCCCAGTGCAGCCAATGGAAGGGGCTGGGACACTGAAAGGCTGTGTGTGCATTGCCAGATTAACACACAGCTAGGTCTCTCAGTTCGGATTGAAGATAGTGTGTGGGGGGATGCATCAAAACATAGTAGTATCCCATGAGAAACAGTGGGATGCATAGGATTGTGGGTCACGTTGTGTTGTGTCCACTGCTTCCCAAACCAGAGATGGGAGAGTAAACGGGAGTGTGTGCACAGCCTAAACATTTGTTTAGGGTGGTGTGCACATGTGCATGCGTGTGGCAGGTGTAAGCAGCTCAGACTCTCCTTTTAGGAGGCAAAATGTACAGACAGGTTTGCAACTCTTGCAGTCGTTTGGAATAGCAGCGGCAACCAACCCAGCAAAAGCAAGACGAGCAAAATGACAGTGGGGTGTCCTACTGCAGGGTTAATTTATTCTTTTGCTTTGTTACTGAAGTGTGTTGGTGAAGCCATTTCATATGGAGGTATAAGATTATCCTGGGGAACTGCATCTTTCCACTGGCCCAACGTCCGTTTGTTTTGTAGACCTCTGTGGGTTTTTGTGTGTGGTATATGTCAGCAGTAGCTGGCTCAATCTATTTTGCTGCCCTGGGTGAAAGTTATGTTTGCCCCTCCACACTTGCCCCTCTTGTAGTATGAAGGGGAGGCTTCGGTGTAAAACAACAACACCTTTTGACCACCTTCCAACCTTGTCCCCACAGCTGGTTCTCTGGTAGAATGAGGGCCAGTAGGGGCTGTATACAAAACCTAAACATCTGTTTACCCATAAACACAGGTAGGCACAGAAATTCAAATCCACAGACACATTAATGCATTTTTTTAAAAAAAACCCCACAAATAATAATTTTACGAAAGCAGTTCGATTGGCATTCAAAACCTAAAAGATATGTATTTTATTTATTTATTTATTTATTTTGATGAGAGATTCTTACCCTACAGGGAATCAAGAAGTCCATTTTCCAAAGTCAGGCTCTGAAGTCTGGGAGCAACCTGCATGAGGCCAGTACACACCTTTTCCTGAGAACAAGGAAGCAGGAACATACGGCCCATTGCAACAGACAGACTCCAAAAAGAAAGCTCTGAATAGTAGTTGCCCCCATGGTATACATGAGTGTGTGGCATGGAAGACGTTCACATTTGTATGTGACCTTGGCTATGCAGCTTTTGTGTATTGAACGAGATAAACACCTGTTGCTGTGTATCCTATAGGTGTGATGTGCAATGTGGCAGAGTATGTACCTGTCTGTGTTAGAAACAAGGTGAGGTGCCAGCTTCAATCCTATCCTGCAACATGAGACCCACTTTTTCAAAAAAAGAGAGACCATTATATATTAATCTTTGTCTTGTTCTTTAAAAACATGTTTTACGAAATGGCGGTTCTTCTGCTGGGGTTACCTTAGGCTGCGGCATGACTCAGTTTTGTTTGTCAACCCCCAGACCATATTCTATGTCACATAATCTATGTTGGTAGATTAATGTACACAATGGATTTCTGCCATGTTTAAAATCTAAATACCATACCTAAAATCCTATCCATAGTAAGTGTCTGGAGATAAGTAATACACAGGACTAAAGTTAGTTCCCAAAATGGAAGGTGCTGAAACCCAGACTTTCATGCAAGTTGATTCCTCTAACTCAGATCTCATTCCCTAATCCCACATGTAGTCACCCAGTGGCAAGAGAAAAGACACTCTTTAGGCTCAAAGTCTTCCCTCCCTGTTGTTGTTTCTTCTGACTGAGGGCTCAACCATACAGTTGCTTAATGTGGATTATAATTCTTCATTGTCCATATGACCTTCTCCGAATCACTGCCTTCTCACATTTTTTCCTCCCTGGATTTTCTTACTCCATGGATACACTGAAAAGGAGATGGTATAAGAAAATGCAGATTAAGGGAGGTGAAAAGGTTGAAAGGCACCGACTGGAGGAGAAAGTCGTGTGGACAGCCGAGAATTAGTGAACGAACAGGAAGCTTACCGTCCAGGTTAAACGATAGTATGAATGAGCTCTGAGCATTAGTCTTGAAGGTGAAGGTGCCTCTCCCCATCCCAAGTACAGAGGCCAACTGGACTGGCAGACAACAGGCTTGAGTCCCCCATTGCACCCAAGGCAGCAAGGAACCACTAGGGGGTTGCTGCCCCCAGCATCAGCTGTTTGCGATGGTGGCCTTGCTGTGCCTAAATGTCAGGGCTGGCCCTGGAGCCATGACTTCAATCATTGCTTTTCAGACTGTTCCTGGACACCTTGGAAGCTCAACAAGTTCCTGGGTGGGATCAGCAAGCTTCATTGGAAGACAGCTTGCCCACCATCACCAGTCTTCCACTGCAGCCCTGGGAGAGGATTAGCCATGCTCCCAGTTTGTGTGAGTTGCAACGGGCCTGTGGCTTGAAGCGGGATGCACCTAGGACTGCTCACAACACACTGGCGTTCCTCAGCAACTGCTTCAGTGTGATTCCTTGAGCTTGCAAAAGGACTGACTTAAATCCTGAAAAGGAGCAAGGAAATATGGGGTGCTGGCAGGGAGAGAGACTTCAGTCTGTCCCTGGTGTAACATGAAGACAGATAGCAACTAGCTACTACAGGTAAATGTCACAAAATGTAAATGTCCAGCCCAGTGCATATAGGAAGCCTGACTGTCAACACAAGTGTGTGTCATAAGCAGACCATATATTATTTCAATAGTGCAACCAGATGTGGAGCCTCAGGAATTACTGGCACAGCCCAGTGAGTGTCCAGTAAGCGTGGGAAGCGCATGTGATAATAGTGTATGTGATCAGCATGGAGTGTGTGTGTGCGTGTGTGTTTGCAATTAGCTTGATGTGTATATGTCAGTGTTTCGGTGCCAGAACATCTCCTCCTTCCAACCCAAACCACAACCTCTCAAAATTCCTCTCGACTACTGTCAGGCCCTGGCTCTGGTCTCGGGGAAAGGCGCTTGCTGCAGCCAGCTCCATGGGGTGATTTACTACGCGGCCACTGCAGGGTTACAGCTCACATCAGCCCCAGGATGATGCTTCTTTCCAGATGGAACTGATGCTCAGAGATTCTTCCAATAAACCTAAATTAAAACAAAGCATTGCTTTCTTGCACAAGGATTTGTTTGGAATTAGAAGATTATGGGGTGGGGGCTTCGCTACATTTAGCTATCACCCACTAAGGCAATGAGGGAAGAAAAGGCTACTTGCAAATGGGGGCGGAAGGGTTAACAGCAACAATGCATACCTTCCCTTGTATCCTTTACTTGCGCAAGGCTGGGAAAGAAGAGGATGGGCAAGGGGGCTCTAAGGCGGCGTACACATCATACATTTAAAGCACAATGGTTTCAGGGAACTGTAGTTCCCCTCACACCACAATTCCCAGCACCCCTAACAAGCTACAGTTCCCAGGATTCTTGGGTGGGGGGATGCCTTAAACCTTTGATGTGTGTGCAGCCTAAGACATTTTGAGGTGGAAAAGCCAAATGGCATTTTACCCCCTACCCCCAAAATAGCAACATTTATATATCACCCAAGTGTATTGAAATCTCAACACAGTTTGCAAGGAAAGGTCCTTGGTGTCTAGCACACCTTCTGGGGACAAATGCAAGAGAGTTTCTCTGCAGTCTCTGAAAATGAAGTGTGGTTTGGGATAGGTTCCATTCATTTAATGGGGATTTGTGTCCTGTGGGTCAGAAGAACTTTCTGTCTTTCCCCATCGCCGCCCTTTATGACACTTTTTTCGCCTTGCCTGATGATACGGACACCACGGAGATTTTCCAGCAGATCCTTCCAAGTCGAGCTTCCTTAACACAGTGGGCTTCTACAAAGTTGTAGCTGCCTCCAAGCTCAGAGTGCTTTCCTTCTTGTTTCTTTTCCAGTAGTTAATTACTAAGGAGAGGTTCAGTTAATTACTAAGGAGAGGTTCCAGACCTCAAGGCCTTTCTGGAAGCTTTGCCCCTTGTTTGCAGTTGTGTATGTCACTGCTGAGATTGTGGCTAAGGGAAAGGCACTTTTCACATGCTCAAAGGAACTCAAGATTCATTTCTTACTGATGTGTCAGGGTTAAAAGCATCTGTAAATGTTCTGTGACTCGGATTATAAGAACCTTTTTACTCTATTTTTCCTTCGACGTATTCTGACACTCTTTAGAGAAGCATGCAACCGTTAGATTACCAGAAAAGATCCACTGTGAAACACAGCTTTTAAATATGTAAGTGAATGATTGGTTGCAGTGGAGCAAATCACTCTTTAAAACAATTAGATAATGAGGAAGGAAAAGTGGGGAAATGTCTATGAAACGGAACAGTGTGGTTCTCTTCCAGCCAATCAGGTCTCATGTCTCTTCCCCTCCCTCATGCTTTTTGCTTGGGGGGGGGGGGCGGACCAGGAAGGGGAAAGCAAAGTGGCAGATCATGGACTGTGGTATGGAGTGGACCACCTCCTGCAATTTGCTACAGCAAATGGCACAAACACAACACACAAACACACACTGGTCCAAACGCATCTTCAGATCCAGTTGGGACATTTTCACAGCCACATCCTTCCTGCACTCCAGTTCGGCTGCACCATAGTGCACAATTGGGAGTTCAGAAAATGTGCCTGGGTAAGGCAGGTGCTTTTTGCCACCCTCTCACCATCCTGAAAGTTGTTTTTTTTTTTTTTAAGTGGTGCAACTGGTGTCAGTGGCAACAGATTTTGCTGGGAATTATGGGGTGGGAATTGAAGCACTTTTCCCCATTTGCTTCTCATAGTAGCAGACCAGGAAATCTAGTTGCTGACTAGTGCTTTCAATTATGGGATATCCTGCCCCACATATTGTCTTCTCCAGTGCACCTGAACGATCACAGAGGCTGAGTTTAAGCTTTTTGTGATCTGAAGGCAGAGATCCCCAGCCACTTGCCAGTGTCCTCATCCTGGTCCCAGCCCAAGAGGGACCCACAAGCTGTGAGTCAGGCTGGACCAGGTCTGCTTGCTGAACTCAGCTTGGTCTCCACCCGCAGCCATGACTTCACTTGTGCTGAGTTTCTCTGTGCACTTCAACAGGGAGTGGTTGCATCTGAACACATGGAAAGCTCAGCCAACTGCATGTGTGAGACGGTGGAAGGAGAGGGGAAGCAGTAGGGGAGAGAGGTGTGTTATTGTGGGTGCCACTGAGGGGTGGCTCAGCATTTGACCACTGGGCAAGGAGGGGGCGCAGGGTGAACTTCTGTCCATGCCACCTCATAGTATGTTCACAGCAAAAGTAGGATTTGGCAGGTTAGCTCAAACTGCTTGAAATGTGTTTTAGCAGTAGGCACCAGAGATAAATGTGTTTTGCTTCACATTTAAAGGCAAATACTGTCACACCTCGGGTCACAGATGTTTCAGGTTGCGTTTTTTCAGGATACAGACATGCCGAAACCCGAAAGTACCGGAACAGATTACTTCTGGGTTTTGGTGGTCACGCATGCACAGATGCGCTAAATCACGCTATGTGCAGGAGCACCGAATCACACCCCGCACGTGCACAGACGCGCCGCTGCGGGTTGCAGACACGCCACTGCGGGTTGCGAACACGCCGCTGCGGGTTGCGAATGCTGCAGGTTGTGAACGTGCATCCCGCACGGATCACATTCGCAACCTGAGCGTCCACTGTATGCTTCTTAATTCACACTTGCTGAAACAATCCACAAACTGAAGCACAATCATCCTTTGAAATTCACATTTCCCCAAATTCTGCAATGCAGTTCTCCAGCCAAGTAATGTGTACAAAAATGCCTATACTGGGATAAAGCATGCATAGAAATGCAAACATAAAAACATGAATGTTATGGAAATATAAATATTAGGCAAAATAAGCTTTGCAAAAATGAGTATACAATTACAAACATTTGGTATACCAGGAGAAATTCATTCTAAAACGCTGATCAGTTTTCATTAGGGCTTTTAAAATCATCTTCATCATCATCTTCATCTTCATCACTACAGGAGAACTTTCCATAGAGTGACAGCAATGACAATTGGCTTTGAATACTAGCATGTGCCACGCTTGTTGCAGTTTTGCACCACACAAGTAATGGGAAGTTAAAGGTAGCCTTCACAGATTTACAGTGCACATTTACTCAGAAGTAAACACTGCATTCAGTGGGACATGCATGCTTATCAGCACTTCTGACTGGGATAGCTCAGACGGTAGAGCTTGAAACTTTTAATCTCAGGACCATGGGTTTGAGCCTCATGGGCAAGAGATTCCTCCATTGCAAGAGGTTGGACCAGATTGGGGTTACCAGACGTCCCCAGTTCCCGGGGACAGTCCCTGGATTTGCAAATGTGTCCCCGGACAAATTCTGTCCCTGGAATGTCCCCAGGTTTACAAATCTGTCCCCGGGAAATATGGCAGTGGCAGCCTCAGCAGCCCTGAGCCAGCCTGGTAGCGCAGTTGGCTCTGGCTAGTTTCATGAGCTGCTCGCTGCCGTGGCGCCCGCCATTTTCCCTCACTGGAAGTCTCCATATGATTTGTTGCGCACAAGACACATTATATGGGGACTTCCGGTGAGGAAAAATGGTGGGCGCCACGACAGCGAGCAGCTCCTGAAGCCAGCCAGAGCCAACTGCGTTACCAGGCTGGCCTGGGCCTGCTGACTTGCCGCTGCTGCCGCCACTGCCAAAGGGGAACCAGGGACATCCGTCAGTACAGATCTCCTGCCCCCTTTCCCCTTTGTTTTGACTGATCGGGAGTTGCGGGCGGCTGGCCGTTGCCCAGTTTTTTAAAAAACCTGTGCATTTATGTTTCACAGAGTGCGAAAGTAGGGCTTTGCACCTTGCCTGGCAGAGAAACTGTGTGCCTTGCGCCCCTCCTGGGCAACGGCCGCCCTCTCGTGACTCCCGAGCCTCCCCCAATCTGTCAAAACAAAGCGGGAGGTGGGCAGGAGGTTTGGGAAGCTTCGGGAGTCATGGATGGGCAGCCGTTGCCCAGGAGTTAAAAAACCTGTGCGCATTTATGTTTCACAGGGTGTGAAAGAAGGGCTTTGCACCTGTATACAATATGCATGTGTGCTTGGGCCCAGGGTCTTTTGCCTCACCGTCCCCACTACTGACTCCCTGTTGCTACTAGGCTTAAAAAAAAAAAGTGTCCCCGGATTCACTGAAAAAAATCTGGTAACTGTTGTGACGTGGGGTTTGTGATTTCAGCTCTCTTGACATAATATGCTGGAGACAGTTCTCTAATAAAACTTCTTTATTCAAGCAAACAAGACTGAGACTTGAGGAGGGGAGAGCTACATTTATAGGGACAGGGAACTAGCTAGAAAGGATACATTTTGGAGGGAACAATCTCAGGCAACCACAGTCCTGCCTTTTGGAGGAAACCAATAAGACAGAGGATCCAAATACAGTACAGCAGCTTAAATGAACCAATGGTAGCTGTACCCTCTGGAACCAAAAGGCAGTTACTTTACAGACAATAATAATACAGATATAAAATCCTTTGACTCAATACACAACAGTAACCATAGACTAGATGACCCTCAGAAACTCTTCCAATATGAAATAATACCACTGGGCTTGCACTGTTAGGCTTCTTTGGAAAGAGGACAGCTCAGGCAGGAGACAGATTTTTCTGAGCTGACGCTGGTTTGACAGAGGCATCATTTCCCTTGGCTAACATACATCTCTAGTCAAACATCTTTTGCAGGTTTCTGCATTGTCTCAACAATATGTTTTTACCACAGGTAAAAGCGGGATAACACACAACATGCAACAGCAATCCCTCTTTTAATCTGCCATTGGTTCTCTGAAAATAGACAGCTCCCCAATATGGAAGCATAACCTTATTTAAATCTCTCACCACTTTATCTACCAAACTTTCCAGGCCTCAGCACGGAGAAAGCCAACAGCAGCCTATGAAAGCTTACACCACAGTACATTCATGTGGAAGTGTGGAGCTGGATCTAGCTGGTGAATCAGAACATTATTTTCTCCCATCCTTCCCAGGCCAAGTCTGACATTATTTCACTTTTTTTGCCCACAGGGTATTTGTGGAGTGATTTGCAAAGGGCTTCACAAGACCCAAAAGTTATCAGATTATTGGGTCTTGTGAAGCTCCTTCCAAAGCACTCTGCATGATGGCACTTTCCAAGGGTCTCAGCAGCACCATCTTGCAAAGCCCCTTGATGCCAACTTGAAAAAAATATTGGGGGAGCCAGGTAAGTCTAGCCCTTAATAATCAATCATGACGCTGGGCAAACACACCATTTAAATGGTAATGCCCATTAACTTGGGGGAGGGGGCTGGCCCCTTCAAATATTTTATTGGGTGGGCCAAAGGAACCTTGGCTCCTAGGAATTGGCTCCTATGCATAGTGCTATCTAGCAAGGGAGCTGGCAGATTGCCAGGCCTTGCTGAGCCCCTTGCAAAGCAAAGGACCCTCACTGTTGATTCTTTCAGAGCTCTTTGCACAGGGCTTTGCTGATGAGCAGTGCCAGCAACCCCCTGTCTTCAGCAAAGGCAGGTACTGTATGGGGTAGGTTGTTGCTGTTATTTAGTTGTATCCGACTCCTTGTGACCCCATGGACCAGAGCACGCCAGGCACTCCTGTCTTCCACTGCCTCCCACAGTTTGGTCAAACTCATGTTAATAATAATAATAATAATAATAATAATAATAATAATAATAATAATTTATTTATACCCCGCCCATCTGGCTGAGTTTCCCCAGCCACCCTGGGTGGCTCCCAATTAAGTGTTAAAAACAGTACAGCATTAAATATTAAAAACTTCAGATGTCTTCTGAATGTCAGGTAGTTCTTTGACATCTGATGGGAGGGCATCTGATGTTAGTAGCTTTGGGAACACTGCCAAACCATCTCATCCTCTGTCGTCCCCTTCTCCTTCTGCCCTCCATCTTTCCCAACATCAGGGTCTTTTCCAGGGAGTCTTCTCTTCTCATGAGGTTGCCAAAGTATTGGAGCCTCGGCTTCAGGATCTGTCCTTCCAGTGAGCACTCAGGGCTGATTTCCTTCAGAATGGATAGGTTTTTCTTCTTGCAGTCCATGGGACTCTCAAGAGTCTCCTCCAGCACCAGAATTCAAAAGTATCAATTCTTCAGTGATCAGCCTTCTTACTCCTTCATGGATCACTGCCTTGTTGTGGTGAAGGGGCTTGAATAACTCAGAGAACCTAGGAACTATGCTGTGCAGGGCCACCCAAGACAGACAGGTCATAATGGAGAGTTTTGATTAAACATGATCCACCTGGATCAGGAATCAGCAAGCCACTCCAGTATCCCTGCCAGGAAAACTCATGGACAAAAACAACAGGCATGGGGGAGGTAGGCATGTCCAAAATTGCCTGCTGCATAGTGTATATAGGGATGGACTAATATTTTCAGTTGCTACCGAATTCACCTTTCATATTCATAATGCCCATAATTAAATATATTAACTAATTGTTGGATTTGATCCACTGAATCCATTTGCTAGCCTTGTTTGTCCTTAAGGTTTCCACTGCACTGGCAAAAAGCTGGAGCTCAGTTTGTTTGGGGGCACTCAGTGTGCCATGACTCAGTGGTTCATTAGCTCTGTGCCACAAGAGCCGGATATCATTATTCTGCTGGTCTCTGCAAAGGCTCTGCAAGGCTGGGGCATCTTTGCCATTCTGCTCCTTCTCTAAGATGGGAGTCCAGCAAGATGGAAATTCCCAGATGAATACAGTAAGAAGAGAGTCTGTATAATCATATTGATATAAGCTTATTCACACAAGAAGAGCCTGCTGGATAGACCAGTGGCTCATCTAGTTGAGCATCCTGTTCTCACGGTGGCCAACCTGCAAAGGGAAACCTGCAAACAGGACCACTGCCCACCTGCAGTTCCCAGCAACCTGGTATTCTGACAGTGGAGGTAGAACATAGGTATTGTGCCTGGGAGCCATGGATAGCCCTCACCTACATGAATTTGTCTAATCTTCTTTTAAAAGCATCCACGTTGGTGGTCATCACTGCGTGAGTTAACTATGTGCTGTTAAGAAGTACTTTCCTTTATCTGTCTTGAATCTTGCAACATTCAGCTTCGTTGGATGTCCATGAGTTCCAGAGTTATGAGTGAAAAAAACACAACTCTCCTCTGTTTTCTTCATGTCATACGTAATTTTATAAACCTCTACCATGTTACCTCTTTCTCAACTTTTCTCTAAAAAAGAAAAGTCCCAAATGCTCCAGCCTTTCCTCATAGGGTTCTTCCATCCCCTTGGTCATCTTGGTTGCCCTTTGGTGAACCTCTTCCAACTTACAATATCCTTCTTGAGGTGAGGCAACCAGAACTGTACACTACAGTGGTACCTCGAGTTAAAACGCAGACCTCCGGAACAAATTAAGTTTCTAACTAGAGGTACCACTGTATATTCCAAATGTGGCTGCCCCATTGATTTGTATAATCATTGGGTCAACATCTTCATTGACTCAAAGGTTGTGTTCCCAGTCAGACACAGCCAGTTCAAACTCCATGAGCATATTAAGGTTTTTTCCCCCAACATGCCCCCAAAATACTTTATACTTGCTTACATTGAATTACATTTGCCATTTTGCCACCCATCCACTCAGTTTGGAGAGGTCCTTCTGGAACTCTTCACATTTTTTGTTTGGCCCTGAACAATTTAATGTATCAGCAAACCTGGCCATGTCACTGTTCATCCCAATTCTAGCTGGTTTATGAACAAGGTAAAAGCCCAGGTCCCAGTATCAGTCCTCGAGGGACTCTGCTTTCTACAGCTCTCCATTTGGTGACTGTCCATTTATTTCCTACTCTCTGCTTCCCACCACTTAACCAATTCCTGATCCACAAAAGGAACCTCTCTCTCCTCTTATTTAACGACTGCTAAACCCAGTATATTTCAAACCAGAGTTGGTCCTTCATTGCCAAACCGAATGTATTAAAAAGTTATAATATCAGATCAATACACTAAAAACTGTGGATCATGTGTATTTATATTTAAATTGTATCTGCACACTTGTACAGACTGTCTTTGTGCTTCTCTAAGCCCCATTCCTTCACCCCGTTTCCTGCTGCAGGCTGGCCCTGACTGTGCTTCATAATCTGGGAGGTAACATGAAAACCTGTGCATTCCAAAATGCAGCCATGGTCCTCCGGCAACTCAATCGTCTTGCACCCCAGTTGAAAAGAACGAGACACCTACAAAAGGTGCTGGCTCTCTCAGGAAGGGGGGGGTGCTGATAGCTCAGTCAGTACAGCACGAGACTCCGAATCTCAGGGTTCTGGGTTCGAGTCCCACGTTGGACGAAAGATTCCTGCATTGCAGGGGGCTGGGCTAGATGACCCTCGGGGTCCCTTCCAACTCGGCAGCCCAGGAGCCGCTTCCCCCGCCCTGCCCACCTGCACCGCCGCAGCTGCTACCATGGAGACGGTGGCTGGCGCGGGGCATCTCGCGAGACTCGCCGCCCCCAGGTTTGTGTGTGTGAGTGTGTGTGTGTGGCGCGCGTTCTCGCGAGAGCGTCGTGTCCACGGGCCTGCCTGCTCCCTGCTTCCGGCTGGCAAGCGGGGCTGGGAGTGCAGAGTCAGCTGGGCAGCAGGAGGCGGAGGCGCGCGCAGGAGCAGGAGCAGGTGGGCGCCCGGGCCCCGTTCGCCGGGCGGGCCGGGAGGAGGGGAGCCGAGGGCCGGCGGGAAGCGGGCGGCGGAGCCCTCCCTGCAGGCGCGGGCGACAGAAGCAGGCCGGCCGGGCTCCCGCGGAGGCCGGCTGGGGGCGCGAGGGGCCATTGCGGCAGCGGGAAGAGGCTCTTGCGGGGGGGGGGCGCGTTGGCCAGGAGAGAGGGGGGGTCTCCGGGAGACGCTTCTCACCCCCCGCCCGCTTTTGCCCGGTTGGAGGGAAGGCCAGGGACGGCAAAGTTAGATGGCGCGGGTGGTGGTGTTGCAATATTTAAACGGGGTGCGGGGGTTTGAGGGGGGGGAGTGCCGGGTAGCATGCGGCCCGAGAGGCGCCGCGGGAGCGCGCGCGTTGCGCTGTGGGGGTGTCTGGCTGGCTCTTTGCGCTGCGGCGGGCGGGCGGGGGTGGGGGCAGCAAGCACTCGGCCCCCGGCTGGCCCGGCCCGGTGGCAGTTCAGGGCCGGGGTTGCCGGGGAGAGCCACGGGCTGCGTGCATGCGCTTGCCAGGCAGCGCGCGCGCGCGCGTGGGTGGGTGGCTGGCACTCGAGTGGGTGGCCGCGGCGGCGGCGAGGACAGGCGTCGTGCCTTCTCTCCTGAGCGCTGGAGAGGAAGGCTTCGGCACGGGGGCTTGCCACGGAGTGGGAAGGCATGAGGCGCAGGAGCGAGGCCCCCCCCAAGTGACACCTGGCCTGGGGCATCCTGCGAGTCGGGCCTGCGAGGCCACCTGGGCCTTGAGAAGCTGCTGTGGGAGATGCCGTTACTGTTTCTCGGCTGAAGGGGGCGCCAGTAGCACCCGGCAGAAGCAGGATTCTGGGATGTGTCAGCGCCTTCCCACGCACAAAGCTTCCTGGTTAAATCAAGGGACAAGACACCTGGATATTTTTTTTATTTTGGAAAAGAAGCAGATGACAATGGGTTGAGCCAAGGCTGTGTTTGGTCAAAGCCTGAAACAGATCATCCAGGTCTCATGGCAAGGGCAATAGCAAGGCAAATTGTGGGGGTCAGTTTGTTGACTCCGTGGATGTGGCTTCCGACTGAGCTGTCTGGCAATGATGAATGCTGCCATATGTGGCTCGCTTTATGTGACGGGCAGTGCCTGGCACATGTGCTCTCTTTCCCCCCTCCCTCTGTTTTGCCTTTCATTATTGTGACGCAGGAGAAAGGATCCCTTATAGGTCTCCACTGACACTGGTATGCTGATCCCACCCTGCCCCCAACGCTAGCTCTCAATCAGGATACTGTTCCCCATCTTGCTTGGAATCCTTCACTCACCAAATGTAGCTTTCCTTATAGGGACGCTGGAATTTAGGTGATTTCTGGGCAGCGGCAGCAGCAATAAGCCATTTACCCAGGTTAGAAGGCATTGCATTCTTCCCCAAACATAGCCACATCATCTGATGTTGAAGCACTTCCCATCTTGCTGAACTGCATACCTCCACCTACTAAGGCATGCTGGGAGTTGTAGTCCCTAGTCTTAAACTAGCAGCATAGCTATGCTTGCTTCTACTCATCCGTTTTGTTACACGATAGCAACTTAACTTCATGTACTTGAAGAAAAGAGGTGTGAGTGCCTTGATCCCATCCCATGTTATTCAACTTCAGAAATTTTGGAGACACTTGATAGTTTTTATCCCCCTCCTCAGCCTTTGGCTGATGATATAGAGCCTGCCTTACTTCCACACTTTGTCCTCTTCCACAACTTGTAAGAATCATGGTAGGGCTTGGGAAACAAATTTCATACTCAAATGTTGTTGTCTCAAGTAGCCTGCATTCCTTAAAGGTTCATAAAACAAAAGCCTTTTCATGCAGAGTCATAAAATCTTATTTGTCTTGTTACCTATGGCCACAGTTTTTAGTTTCTAGTTTGGCAACTGGGGGCTGGGGCTGGACCGGTTGCATGGAGTCACCTTGCTCAAGCCGTCTCCTTTCTAAACTGTAGGGGCCTGATCTTCATTGGGGGGGAAACTGAGAAATTTCTGGAGGAAAGTAACACAACTGTAGGGGCACTAGATATGATCAGGAATAGTCTGATCAGAATCTTGGGATGCTCACGCTTATCTGAATTTTCTAGAAGTTCAGGTGGTGTTCGGATAATGTGATTCTTCTGCGTAGAGGAAATAATTGTTCATAACATGCTTGTTCAACAATATAGGGGGTTGAGGATGTGTAGCATTTCTGCTTTCTTGATTTTTTAAACTGGAAAACTTCACGAGGCTCAATATTAGTTGGTTTTGAATTTTGTGTGGCCTTGTGTTTAAGCTTCTGGTTTTAAACACCACCCCCTGTTTACAAATAAAATGGAGCCCTTGGTTTGTTTGGGTTGCTTAGGGATAGATGACAATTGCAACTTCGAAACTGCCTGGTTTGCCTGTATGTATCCATTTATTGTGTGACAAATTTTATTAAATGATACTTTTCTTTTAAGACATGGGGGAACAGTGCTGTTTGTATGTTTGTGGGATTCGTCGAATTCGTTATAAGTTGTGAGCTTCTTCAGGGGTAGAAATGGATGGGGCTCATTGAAAAGGTAAGAGAAGATTATGGTCACATCCACACTATACATTTAAAGCACACTCAATGCACAATTAAAGCACATGACTCCCCCCCCCCCCCGGCAAAAAAGAATCCTGGTGCTGGGAATTGTAGCTTTGTGAGGGGCTTTGGTAAACTTTGGTTCCCAGGATTCTTTTGGGGAAACTGTGTGCTTTGAATGTATGGTCTGGTTGTGACCAGAGTGGGTCTTTGTTTAGCCTGCATGAAGGATCTTCAGGCGGGAATAATTTAGCATTACCATCAAAGGGAGGGCTTTTGAAGAGCCATTTGCCTCCTGGTAAGCAAGCATTGCCTCCAGAAGACCAGCCGGGTCTTGATGAAGAGAAAAAGAATTGGCATAATATCCTTTCAGGCAGTTGCAGTGTCACAAATGAAAAACAAAATTTTGTGGGTGGGCTGTGTTGTAGTCAGTTATTAACTTTTGTGATATTCATTTGTAGGGCTGGCTTAAGTTGCAGAAGGTGTGGCTTTCAGTTCAGCAAAGCCTTCCTCCTGTTTGAAAGAAGATTCCATTCGAAAGAGGTTTCCAATGGAGTCTTAGATCCACGCATCAGATTACCCTGCGTTTGTGAATAACCTACAGGCAGATTCAATACCGCAGGAAGAACTTCACTATCTTCTTCATACTTCCTGTGGAGTCTGTGTTTCTTGCAGGGGGT
This sequence comes from Podarcis melisellensis, assembly GCF_964234715.1. Classification (NCBI taxonomy): domain Eukaryota; kingdom Metazoa; phylum Chordata; class Lepidosauria; order Squamata; family Lacertidae; genus Podarcis; species Podarcis melisellensis. Next base: position 6,602,910 of record NC_138529.1, read on the forward strand.
AAGGAAATTGTAGCTCACCAAATGTTGCTGGACTACAACTCCCGTAATCCCTGGCTATTGGCCATGTCTGCTGGGGCTGATGGGAGTTGGAGTCCAACAGCATCTGGAGAGCCACAATAACAATTGGCTGCTGAATGTGTGGCCAGGTGTTCTATGCTTGCGTGTGTGAACCCAGCCTTAATGGATGGTGTAAAACTCATCATATTGCTTCAGGCTTATCTCTTCTTGTAGGACCTGCTAGTCCAGTCTTCTCCAGCTTGGTGCCCTCCAGCTCCCATCAGCCCTGACCATTGGCCATGCTGGCTAGCGATGATGGTAGGAGTTGGGAGTCGTAACAACATCTGACAGGCTCCAGTTTGGGGGAGACTGGAAATCCATGATGGGCAAGTCTCAGGAGCATTGTTCTGGTTGTTGTTATTGCCATGCCTCCGACTAATAGCCTTTCTCCATTGTCACAGGACTTGTCCTTTGACACCGACTGGACAGAAGAAGCCAAGTCCTGCACTGTTGAACCTGCCGCCATGGGGAACATATTTGGAAACCTGCTCAAGAGCCTGATTGGCAAGAAGGAAATGCGCATCCTCATGGTGGGTCTGGATGCTGCTGGGAAGACCACCATCCTCTACAAGCTCAAGCTGGGAGAGATCGTCACCACCATCCCTACTATCGGTACAGCCTCTTGCCTACTACCAGTACAGTATGGGGAACTGCTTCCCGCCCCCTTCCTTTTCCAAGGGTTGAATTGAAGCCAGGCCATAATATGTAACTTCAGGACAGCAGTATCAGCAAGCACCTTGCTCCCCCATGGGACCCATTGCATCCCGTCTTCCCTACTGCCCCTGGGATTCAGTCCCAGTCCTATGAAAGCGGTGTGCTGAGGGGGGTCTGCTACGTTAAAGCAATTTCTCTGTCATTTGTACTAGTCCGTTCCCTCCCCGACGGAGCACACAGCAGGCTTAATTAGGGTGACTCACAGAAATAGGAGCCGCTAGATCCAGAGGAGAACTTGTAAACATGCACATGGCACACAGAACCCTGCCTGCCATGCCAGCGATTTGCCCAAATTTGATTGATTACTGCCATTCCAAGCTTCCATCTCCAGCTTTGGAAAGGCACCTTGCTGGGGCAGGGTCTCCCTAGCAGTTGAGGGTCTTGTTTCTGGTCAGGAACAAGAATCTTGCCAGCTCACTCAATTCCTGGGGTGGTATTGAGTGGGCTAGCAGGCTTTAAGCAGAGATGGTTGTTGCTTCTGCACTTCTCAAAAGCACATTTATCTCAAAGCCCATTGGAGCCGCGGGAACTTAAGAAGAGCCCAGATAGACCAAGGGTCTGTCTGGCCCACCAGTGGCTGGCCAGCGTAATGTCTGGTCAGGGCATGAGGAGGAGAACAACCTTCCCTCAGCAGCTGGTTTCCAGAGATACCTTCCTCCTCAAATGTAGAAATTCCATTTCAGCTATGAATTATGCCTCTGATATGTTACTGTAATCTCGGGATCACAACAGGACTGGCTGGTTTGGTCTTTCCTCAACCTTTTAACTGAAACAAAAAACCATGGCTGGTTTTATGGATTTGAAAGGGAAGTTTGGAAACATTTATAGCATTGTTGTTAATGGCTCAGAAACAAGGAAAATTGGGGTGGGGGCCCCTCTGTGAGGCCATTACGAGTGCAATTGGTTATGCGCTGTTGCTGCGCAACCTCCATTCATCAGCGGTGCCTGTGCTGTGGAAGGAAACAGATTGTGGAGCACTAGCGCTCCCTGGATTGCACCATCTGATTTTTATCCAGCTATGTTGGAAAGGGTGACTCATTATTCAGAATATTTTAAAGAGTTAGTCACATTGGAGCCCATGGGTTAAATTCAACAAGGTAATTACATGAGCAGAATGGCTCTTGTTTGCACTAAAGAACTTCCCCTTCCTCTTGTTCCCTGTGTGTGACCCCCCCCCCCCCACAGATACCTGCCCCCACTCTGCTCCAGAGGAGCTTTTTAGAAGGACATACGGACCCCAGGACAGATTTTGGGATTATGTGGGGGGCACACGGAGAGAACGCATCTTACTGGTGAAGCTTGAAGAGCAAACTAAGATCCCTTTTTGATTTAATTTTGCCAAATTATTTGTTGAGAACAAATCTTGCCTCATAAAGTGTTTTTATTATTACTAAATTCGTATACCGCCCTCCATCCGTAGATCTCAGAGCCGTTCCCAAAGTACAATTTAAAACATTTAGAATATCCCTCTCTGGCATTACCAATGCATAAAATGAGAACCAAAAAATAGTTGAACCATGCAGCAGCATATAGCCTCAGTTTATGGCAACCTCTAATGGCGACACTTGTTGCTTTTCTGTTGTCAACCAAAGAACCTGCCAACTGAAGTCTGAACTAGAACTGGAAGCAAGACAGGCTTGCCCGCTAATTCTGGGTCCTATGCAAAATCATGCTAATACTTGGTGTGTTGTCTTTAAATGTGGAAGGCTTGGTTGTCTCTAGCTCAGAGGGAGGGCTGAGTCCCCTGTCGTGCTAAACTTGGTTCTTAACCTGCTGCTCTTCTTCAGGGTTCAACGTGGAGACAGTGGAGTACAAGAACATCAGCTTCACCGTGTGGGATGTTGGTGGCCAGGACAAGATACGGCCCTTGTGGCGGCACTACTTCCAAAACACCCAAGGTATGGGATTTACCAAGCTCCTCTCTCCCCATCACCTTCCAGGCTGGCATGGCTCTGGGCTTGTTTTCACCCTTGGGATGTCTTGGGCACAGCAACCCCCGGACTCAGTTAAACCCCTGATTTGTTGACTTGAGGTAACTTGGCCAGAGTGCTTTGCTGCTCCTATCCCAGGATGTTTAAACAGGAGCAGGTGCCTCTCTCACTGAGGTGTGGATCTCACAGTTCCAAAGAGAAACAAAGTGACTTGCAAGCAAAGGGTCATCAGGACTGTGTGGCTGAAAACTTCCCTTGGGAGGGGGTGGTATGTCCTTCCTTGGAGGTTTTTCAGCGGAGGTTGGATGGCCATCTGTCCTGCATGCTTTAGTTGAGATTGGGGTCCCTTGCCACTTGCAATTGTTTATTTTGAGCTCTATTGAATTCTGGGAGCTGTAGTTTGTTGAGGGTGCCTGAGAGGAGTTAAAGGTAAAGGTAAAGGTACCCCTGCCCGTACGGGCCAGTCTTGACAGACTCTGGGGTTGTGCGCCCATCTCACTTAAGAGGCCAGGGGCCAGCGCTGTCCGGAGACACTTCCGGGTCACGTGGCCAGCGTGACAAAGCTGCATCTGGCGAGCCAGAGCCGCACACGGAAACGCCGTTTACCTTCCCGCTGGTAAGCGGTCCCTATTTATCTACTTGCACCCGGAGGTGCTTTCGAACTGCTAGGTTGGCAGGCGCTGGGACCGAGCAGTGGGAGCGCACCCCGCCGCAGGGATTCGAACCGCCGACCTTTCGATCGGCAAGTCCTAGGCGCTGAGGCTTTAACCCACAGCGCCACCTGCGTCCCCCTGAGAGTTGTTAGGAGATCCCTATTCCCGTCCTAAAGCTACAGTTTCCAGAGATCATAGAATTGTAGAGTTGGAAGGGACCCCGAGGGTCATCTAGTTCAACCCCCTGTCCCAAGCAGTCTCTGAGTGGACCCAAACCACCAACCTTCAGGTTAACAGCTAGACACAATTCACATGGGGATCTAGTACTTTTTAGGGTCTCCTAAGAACTCTCAGCATCCTTAACAAATTGCAGCTCCCAGAATTCCTTGGAGGATGTCATGGCTTTTCAAAGTGCTAACATAGTGCTTTGAATGTACATTGTGAATGTGGCCTGGGGTAGGGTGCAGGTGGAGCCGGACAGCATGACACCGAATAAATTTCAGCCCTGAGGTGCTGGCATTGTAGGTTGACTCTGGGACCATACAATCAAGATTCTGTAGCTATCAGGCAGCCTCTGTTTTCCTGACCTTCAGCATCTTGCATGAGAGGCCTTCCTGAAGGGGTGGTGGGGTTAATTGGTCTTGGTTTAACGCGTGCTTCTTGTTTTTAGTCAGACAATGCCCCTGGACAATTGAGAGATCTGTTTAAAACTTGGAGTGCTCATTCAGGACATGAATTCTATCTTTCAAGTTTGAAAACAAGCCCATCCCTCCATTTCTTTGTGTGTATGTGTTGGTAGGGCAGGGAGTAAAAACCAAAACAAAAAACCAAAGAGAAAACGTTCACAGAGTTGCTGATAAGGCTGTGTGGTTGCAAAGGCCACCCAAAGCCTGAGATTTTTCTAAGAGACTTCACTTCTCCTTGAGAGGAAGGGCTGTGAGTTTCCATTGGGTAACTTTTTTCCTTCCATCTTCTCTTGAAAAAAACGGGGTTGAGGACTGGCTTGCATCCTCACTTCTGCCTTTCCAGATGGTTAGATCTTTTGAGCAGCTGGCCTGCCCTTTGCAGTCTCCAGAGTTCCTCACATGTTAATTCTTTATTGTCTATTAAATTTGTATACCTCCCTGTATCCACTGGTCTCACGTTCTTTAATCCCATTTCCACATCCTCATACTTTGCTTGCAAGATGTCAGTCTCTCTCTCTCTCTCTCTCATATACCTTGTGTCCCTTCATCCTCAGCCTTTCTTGCTTTCAGGTCTGATCTTTGTGGTGGACAGCAATGATCGGGAGCGGGTGAACGAGGCACGCGAGGAGCTGATGCGGATGCTGGCAGAGGATGAACTGCGAGATGCTGTTCTCCTTGTCTTTGCTAACAAACAGGTTGGTCCAGAGTGAAAGGTGGGGTGCTCCAGAACATCGGAGATTGGTGGGGAGGCAGTTGAGCCTCTTTGATGGGCTGATCTGATCTAGGTCTCTGTGCCTGCCTGCCTCTGGTAAGCAAACATGCCTCTAGCACTGCGATTTGACGAGGAATGCATGGTAACATATTGGCCTCCTGGCAGACTGCGTTTGACTGTCTTGGGAATGCAGTAACAAAGTGCTACTGACCCATTCTGTAGGGCAGAGGCAGGCAGAAGAAAGATTTACAAGTAAATACCTTTGCATGAGATTGGCAAGTTTCTAACTCTAGTGTTTTTAACAACATCACTAATAAAATTGTCCATCCCGTTGTCCCCTGTCCCGTCCCCCCTCCAGTCAGCTGCTGAAATGAAACTAACCAGGCATTTGTATGAAAGAACGGTGGACTCGTTTCATCTCTTGTGTTGAAAGCAAATTCCTAGGCTCTGAATGTGCTCAGAGGCACTCTGTTCTTTAGTTATAATTGTTCGTCTCTTGTACCTGACTCATGGTAGTAGATCTTCAAGTTCTAGTTTAAAAAAATGAAGGAGATTTGACATGTCTGAAGTCTGCCCACTCCACCTCTGGGACGGAGGTGCAAAACCTGTGACTGCAGATGTTTGTTGGACTACTAACTCCTATTATTCCTGGGTGTTATTCTCTCAGGCTGGCTGGAACTAATGGGAGTTCAGAGTCTCAAAAACAGTTGGAGGGACACCGGTTCCCCATCCCTTCTCTAGTGAAATTTGGAGCCTTTGGCTGAAAACCCAGCCATGAACCTGTAGAATCTCAAGAAGGACTCTGTGGAACATGCTGGCTTCTCTTTAGGTGGCTAAGATTTTCCCGTGGGCCATTGGGACAAACGGACACCTGCATCATACATGGTGTGGAGCAGCACTGAAACTACAAACTGGGGTGTGTGGGAAGGTGTATACTGCCATGCTGTTGAGCCTCTTCCATAGTAAGAAACTTTGGTTGTAGGATTCCATGCAGCTCCTCACAATAGCTGTTCAGAAGGAAAGCGCAGTTGCTGCTTTTGCCCATGTGCATTCTGTGCAGATGAGGGGCTATTGTTGGGTGCAGGACTGAGCAAAACAAATCATGTCCTTTTGTGGCTGCAAAAATAAGTGCATGGATAATTCAATGCTGCGTGTGCACTGTGATTCTGTGGGAGTGCACGTAAGATAGTGGTATGGGTTTTGAATTCTGTTTCCTCAGCTCCTGGATTTATGTGTGTCCAAAGCGAATTTCTAGCCCTTTGGATTGCAATAATGGACTAGGAAGTGTGTGGGCCCGGCCTGGTTACATCAAAGGAGTTGTTCAGTAAGAGTTCCTTTTGACTGATGCATCAGTTCCTCTGTGAAGCAACTCCACTTGTTCGTCCCTGTGAATAGCAGAATGAACTGTGCAAAATAGTACTTAAAAACAATTATATGCCACCCTTCAATCTTAGTTTTCAGGTGGGTTTTCCAAGTAAACAAGAGAATAATATTGATACGATTTAAAGCAACATTAAAAAACGTCAAACTTGCTTGTAAATGTCCTTATAACACTTTTCAAAAGTCTGGGAGAGTAAAAAATGGGATGTAAAAGATAACTAAGCAAGCCTCTGTGGGGTAAGAGTTCCAGGGGTGGGGAACCACAACTAATAAGATATTCCCTCTGGTCACCAACCTGCCTCATGTGGAGGAGGCCATTGGCAGATGGCAGCAGAGGTTTTCTACAGGAGCAGGCGGGTGGAATCTGTTTCAATTTTGACTACCTTGGTAGCCAGTTTACTAACTTACATACATACTTGTTAGTGCAGAGCAGGCAGAACCCATGGGCAACGCTTGGTGAAATCTGAAAGGTGGGTGGGTGGGGAGGGCTTCATCGCCAGGCAGGCATTTTAAGCTCTTCCTGTATGGAGTCTGGCTACTGAGCTAGCAGCAAATCTTAGGAGGCTTGAAGAAGGAAGGAAGGGGCAGCTAGATGGTGCCTCTAGCAAAAATGGACACTTCTTACCAGGGCTGTAATATCTGGAAATGCTCCCGCCACCTCAACGCCACTGGGTCAGTTGCCACTGACTCAAACCCACATTGGGTCCTAAATTGATTTTTGAGGGTGCCTCTTTGAGGCTGGCTTCCTCTTTCTCCCCTCCCCGCCTTTCTTCTTGGGTAGTTAAACTCTCTGGTCTTTTTCTGCCTCCTCTTCTCCACCCAGGACCTCCCCAACGCCATGAACGCGGCCGAAATCACGGACAAGCTGGGCCTGCATTCGCTGCGCCATCGCAACTGGTACATCCAGGCCACTTGTGCCACCAGCGGAGACGGTCTCTACGAGGGCTTGGATTGGCTGGCCAACCAGCTGAAGAACAAGAAATGAGTGCAGGGGTGGTGGTGGGGCTAAGCCCCCTCACTTGTTGGTTCCATTATGGGTTGATTCCCCCCTTCCCCAACCCCCCTCTCCCCTTCCCCAACTTCCTTTTCCCTATTGGGTTTGCTTTTCCTTGCCGGCACCGGTTGCTGTGGGGGTTGGGGTGGGTAGGGGGGGGTTAACTTTTGGTTTCTCTCTCTCTCTTTTTCTCATATTCCGGCTCTGCCGGGATTTTTTGCACGGTCTCTGTGTGTGCGCGTGTGTGTGTGATAAATATATATATAGAGATAATAAAATATATGGGTGTGGTGGGAGGGTTGGGGCAAATGGGGGGTTTGGGTGCCGATTCTGTGGCCTTTCTTTTTCTCTCTCTTTTGTTTCCCTTTCTATTTTGTTGGTCAGTTTTGTATTTTCTTGGTGGTCTGTGAAGCTTGGTTCTCTCTCTCTCTTTTTTTTTGACCGGAGGTGACCAATACTCAGTGGCAGCTGCTGCTTTCTTGCATTTGTGTGCTGCGCTTTGGGTTGCAGCGAAGGGACCTAGGTGGTGAAGCCGGGGACTTAAAAAGGATGTGTGTGTGTGTGTGTGTGTGTGTGTGTGTGTGTGTGTGTATCTGCAATATGTGCAGGGGGGGGGAGGGAACAGAGACCGATTAGTGCAAGGAGGGGGCATTCTAGGAAATGGGTCTGCAGGTGATCAAAGGCCCCTTTCTCCTTTCTCCTTCTCTTCCCAGATTGGGGCAATGTTCTGGAGGGAGAGCAATGCTACTACTTCATTCTGTCCCCGACCCCCCAATTGTATTCTTTCTGTCCCTGTATATATATTTTTTTGTTGGGCGGTGACCCCTGCTGGCAACAATTGAGATTGCAGCAATACTGAATGCCCTCCTTGCTCTTCCTTCCCCGAATCCGTCGCCCTGTTAACAGCATCCTCATGAGTGGCCCAGGACGGTTAGTTGTTTTTTTTAATGCTGCTGATGGACTTGAAACATTTGCACTCCAACTTCTTAGACCAAATGGCACTGGAGCCCTTGATAATGCACCTCTCCTGAGCCCCATCAATTCCTTACTGTTTTGCTCCCTTCCCGGAAAACAGACCAGGGCTTGGTGGCGATTGGTGCAGGCTGCCGCAGTAAATTTGGGACCAATGCTATCGTAAAGCTGCCCATGCAGATGCTAACTGCACATTTTTTCCTGGTTTGGCCTGCTCTTTCCAGCCAAGGGGAGCATGTGCATGTGCAAGGGTGCCCCCTGCCCCGGCCCTTGGCAGCTTCAAAAGGTTGGCTCTTTAGTAATGTTGCTACTTACTCCATGGATATCTCCCAGTTGGACAGAACATTCCATCTTTCCTCCGAAACACTCCTTCTGTTGCAAGATTCCTTTTCCATGATGGGGGAAGTTGGAAGAGTTGTATTTTCCCCCCTTTTTAATTTTAGGGGATAATGATTGTATTAGGGTTAAACCCAGGTCACTGCATGCAACTTTCTGGTCACCCCCCTTCCTCTGGACAGTGTTGGTACTGTGTGTTCCCTTCCCCCATCCTGGCAAATAGTATTTATTCCTCTTTTTCTCTTCTCCCTACCCAGCTTCAGCCCCCTTTGCTTGGTGTAAAGTGGTTTCCTCCTCTCCCCACCCCCTTCTGATTTGTTCATTCTCTGGGCCATGGCTCCCTATATGTGATTTTCTCGCCCCCTCTCCGAACAGTTGGATGCACCACGACCTCTGTGCACTCCCATTGGATATTAAACTTGTTTTATGTAGCGGCTGGGTCTAGTCTGGTGTTTGTGGGTTTGGGGCAAGTGATTTATATGTTCTGCAGCTTTCTCAATATGAGCTTGCCTTTCTTGAGGACTGTTTTCACACGAGCAAAGTGCAAAGAGGATTAGGTACATTTAGAAGCTTTTGGCGTGCGACAGTGGCCTCTCCCTGGGAATGACTTTGACTGTCCAGCTAAACCAGGAGAGGTAGCTGTTGGGTCTCAAACCCTCTGTGATTTAGGAACATACCCTGCGTGTCAAGACAGGCTGCAGTGGATGGAGCAGATGAGACCAACAGTGGGTCCAGTGGTCAAGGAGGCAGTTTCTGCACGTGCTGTAAAGGGGGCAGATGGGGCTCATCAGCCTGGAAAGATAACCCATCTAGGAGAAGGAAAACTCTTATCCTAAAACTCCTCTGCCTTGTGTGATATTTTCAGATGAAGAAAAGACAAAAGAGTAAACCCTACACAAATCCAGAGTGGAGTCCCTAAAACAGTGGGATGGTTCCTTGTACGCCTCCTTCCAGCAGCTCCTGCAGCCAGGCTGGTGCCAAACATCTTGCTCTGCTTTCTTTTGGACCACATCAGTGAGTCCGAGAGAGGGGTCTTGTCGTCTGGGCAGCCCAGGACCTCCATACACACTGGCCGGATTTGCTCCCCAGAGAGGTCACTATGGTGCTGCTAATTCAGCGGTTTGGCTTCACTCCCAGACACCACACTGTCGAGTTCTGGGCACCACAATTTAAGAAGGATATTGACAAGCTGGAAGGTGTGCAGAGGAGGGCAACCAAGATGATCAAGGGTCTGGAAACCAAGCCTTGTGAGGCACAGTGGAGAGAGCTGGGTATGTTTAGCCTGGTAAAGAGGGAACTGAGAGGAGATATATAGCCATCTTCAAGTCCCTTAAGGGCTGTTAATGTGGTGGATGGAGCAAGCTTGTTTTCTCCTGCTCTGGAAGATAGGAAACAAACAAAGGCTTCCAAGTTACAAGAAAGGAGATCCTGACTAAACACCAGGAAGAACTTTCTTTTAGAAAGAGCTGTTTTACAGGGGAGCAGGCTCCCACCAGAGGTGACAAACTCCATCAGAGGTTTTTAAGCAGAGGTTGGATGGCTACCTGCCCTGTATGACCTAGTTGCAGGGGGTTGGATGGAGGAGATACATGTAGGAGATACAGTGGACATCTTTTTCTGTGATTGAAGAATGCTAAAAAAAATAAAATTTTATTTAATTAAGGAGAAGCGGAAAGCGCATAAGTAAAAGGTGTTTGCCCTTTGGAATGGCATCTATACACCTGCTCCCTCTTCTCAGGACAGATCGGGGGGTTGATGGTCTGAGGAACAGCCTTGGCTCAATGATTTGAGCATCTGCTTTGCATGCAAAGTCCCGGATTCCATCCCCCTCATCTCCAGTTGGGTTGGGAGACATCTCTGAAGTCCTGGAGATGCCCTGCTAGTCATTGTAGACAAAACTGGATAGATGGACCCAAGGCTCTAAAGGTAAAGGTACCCCTGCCCGTATGGGCCAGTCTTGCCAGACTCTGGGGTTGTGCGCCCATCTCACTCAAGAGGCCAGGGGCCAGCGCTGTCCGGAGACACTTCTGGGTCACGTGGCCAGCGTGACATCGCTGCTCTGGCGAGCCAGAGCCGCACACGGAAACGCCGTTTACCTTCCCGCTGGTAAGCGGTCCCTATTTACTTGCACCCGGAGGTGCTTTCGAACTGCTAGGTTGGCAGGCGCTGGGACCGAGCAGCGGGAGCGCACCCCGCCGCAGGGATTCGAACCGCCGACCTTTCGATCAGCAAGTCCTAGGCGCTGAGGCTTTAACCCACAGCGCCACCTGCGTCACCCAAGGCTCTAACTTGGTCTAAATTGTCTTCTTCGTTTTGCAAATGGTGGTTAGTTCATTTTTAACTGCCTGTGAGCATAGAGCAGGAGAGGGGTGGTGTTTCTACCTGTTGCCTGAAAAAGAAGTGTGTCTTCCATCTCTGACCCCCTGAGCAGTCTTTCCACGCTGGCTGATGAAACATGAAATTTACAAGCTCCTCCTTTTTGGCTGGGGTCGCCGTGGCTTGCTCAGGGAGGGGTGATGGACATGTAGGGGCTGGCTTTAATTAGAAACAGCTTAACTGAGCTGCACTTTTCTATGGAGGAAGGGGTGTATTTTTTAATCCGGAGTGGCATTTAGCCCCCTCCGCTCCTGTATTGAAGGGAGATATTGGATGAGCAGCTAAATCCCATTAGTTGCTAATCCAAGAAAAGGTGGGGGAAGATTGCCCACCCTGACGACATCAGATTGGGCTCCGTTCCGCTTCCTCCTCTGAAAGGGATAAAGCGCATAGCAGGGTCTAAAAATCCTACTCAGACCCTCTTGTTCTACATAAGTGCCTTACCTCAAATCTTTAATAGATGTGATGAGAATAATACAGAGTGGCTGTAAAGAGAGATGGGCCTGATAAGTTAAAAAAAAAAGTCTGTAGACCCCTGAGTCTCTAGGCCAAACTTTCCAACAGAAATTGCACTGTGTTAAATGTTCGGAAAAAGTCAAAAGCCCAAGGCAGTATAAGTTCCTCAACTAAGTTCATTCAACAATTGTCAGTGACAACAGCTCACTCATAGGAGCACAAGAACCAAACTGACTGGACAACACGATAATAATGCCAACCATGAACTGACCGTTGGCAGTTGAAAGAGCATGCGCTTACTTGCCATTATAATGCCCGTCTACCAACGCTTCTGCGATTGGTTAGAACGCGCCTTGTAACATAAAGTGTAAACCCAATACATAACACTCCTCCCCCCAACTTCCTAACAAAAAGAACAAACATAGTCATCAAGCTGGGATCGTCGGCAGTTCCTGTGCCAAAGTTCCTCTGGTACCCACTGTCGTGAGTGGAGCAGTCAGCGAGGCCAGCTCCGAAAGGGTCACTGCCGATGGAGCCACTGAGAATTCTGGCCTGAGGTCACCCTGCTGGGGTAACTCAGTCACCAGCAACCCATCTGGTTCCACCCTAGCCTGAGCACAGAATCTCTGAAGTGCCCATTTCTCTGTCCTCTGGTTCCGCTTGAAGTTCCATGTTTGGACGTGCCCTGGCTCTGATCTGGTCGAGGTGTCTCTTCCAAACCAGTCCCCCCTCATAGGAAACCAGACTTGTACAGCGGGCAATGATCCAGGGACCCAACCCTGTCCGGGCCATAGTTTTGGACGTACACAGTGTCCCTGGGAGAGAACCCTCTTGGAGCCCCTGCACCACAATGGATGGCAGTTGATCAAGAGCCCAGTCAGGGTCCTTACGATCAAGGAGGGTAATGAGCCTCCTCCCCATAAGCAGCTCACCATGCTCCGGCCAGTCACTGCACTTGGCGTAATGTGTTGGGCCAATAAGAACTCCGCTAACAGAGAGTCCAGTCTCCATGCACTATGCGCCTAAGCACATCTTTGGTAGTATGGACCATGCATTCAGCTTGGCCGTTAGTGGCTGGGTGAAAAAGAGTGGAACGAGCGTGGCGGATTCCATTCTTTGTTACAAATTCTTTTAATTCCGCCAATGCAAAAGCAGTCCCATTATCACTCACCAGTGTGTCTGGCAAGCTGTGTATCGCAAATAGCTTCCTGAGCGTGTTTATAGTAGTGGACACGGTTGAGGTCAGCACCACCTCGAGCCACTTGGACTGAGAATCGACCACTATTAGGAAGTGTTGGCCCTGAAAAGGCCCCGTGAAATCCACCTGCACCCGAGACCATAGGGACTGTGTGGACTTCCAGGACTGTACTGGTGCTTTGGATGGATCCGGCCGGGAGACCTGGCAGGGCTCGCAATGTTTCACCCAGCCCTCTTATCTCCGCATCTATGCCCTCGGGTGAGACATGTGCAGCCCTTCTAAAACTTTTTTCCTTAATGGGGGGGGCGTGGACTATGACACGACTACCCCATAACACGCATCCTCGGTGAGTAGACAGCTCGTCCTTGCGGGCTGTGTAGCATGAAAATTCTGGACCCGGCTTCCCGGGCCACCCCCTCCCCACCCAGTCCAAGACACAAGACAACAGCCTATCCTTCGTGGTTGCGGCGGCAGTGTCCTTCAGATGCAAGGGCTGGTCCGGCCACAGGATCTGGTGGACAGGAGCAAGGTCAGGGCCGCTCTCCAACAACAGCAAGCGGCTGAGTGCATCTGCGTGACCCATGGCTTTCCCGGGTTGGTGCTGTAGCGAGTATTGGTAACTGGCCAGGAAAATGGACCAGCGCAATACTTGTGGTGAAAGCATCTGGGGTGTCTTGCGGTCGGGCGCAAATAGTCCCAGGAGTGGTTTGTAGTCGGTAACAATAGTGAAAGGCCGACCATAAAGAAAGTCATGAAACTTTTTGACTCTCTTAACTATTGCCAAACCCTCCTTGTTGATCTGGGAGTAGTTGTGCTCTACCACGACGTGAGAGTTTGGGAGAAGTAAGCCACTGGGACTTCCCTCCTGTCCGGAAGCTGGTGGCGCAGTACTGCGCCCACTCCATAAGGGGAAGCGTCACAAACCAGCACCACCGGAAGCTTTTCATCGAAGTGTGCTAACACTGAGTTGGACACAAGCAAGTCTTTGACCCCTCGGAAGGCCTTGGCCTGTTGAGGGCCCCAGACCCACCTTTTTGTCCAAGAGCCTGTGCAAAGGCTCAGCTACAGCTGCCTTGTGCGGCAGGAACGCGTGGTAACAATTAAGAAGTCCCAAAAAGGCTTGTAACTCTGCCTTGCTCTTTTGGTCTGGGGCGTTGCAAATGGCACACACTTTGTCCTCTGCTGGATGGAGGCCGTCCGTGTCAACCTGGAACCCCAAGAAATCCACACTGCTCACTCCCAACAGGCACTTTTTCTGTTTTACCTTAAGTCCTGCCACCTGGAAGCATTGGAGCACTATCCGTAATCTGGCGGCAAAGTCCTCTCTCAATGATGCAGCGATCAGCACATCGTTGAAAAATGGTGTGACTCTAGGGATGCCTTTAAGGAGGCGGTCCATTAGGCTCTGAAATAACCCTGGTAAAGTAAAGGTAAAGGGACCCCTGACCATTAGGTCCAGTGGTGACCGATTCTGGGGTTGTGGCCACGCTAACTCCAAACTGTCGGCATTTGACCCTGAAAGCACCCCTATGAGCCACAATTGTCTGGGCATCTGCAGTGGCCTTGTCAACAGTTAGCTGTTGATAAGCTTGCATTAAATCCAGCTTCCCGAAGATCTTGGCTCCAGCCAGGGTTGCCTAACACGTGACTCACCACCGGAACCGGCTACGCATGGTCCTGTAAGGCCCAGTTCAGAGTGCATTTGTAATTGCCACGGATACGGTCTGAGCTTCCAGCTTAACCGGTGTGACGATTGGGGTTTCCCAGGTTCCCGAAGCTCTAGGACCCCTTGAGCGACTAAGCAATCAAGCTCCTCATCAATCTTGGGTTTAAGAGCAAACGGGACTCTACGGCCCTTGACCCGAATGGGTTGTACCATGGGGTTGAGCCATAGGGAAATCGGGGGTCTGTTGTATAGGCCCAGGGTTCCATCGAAGACTGATGGAAGCTCCTGGTAGATCGATTTGAAATCTGCCCCTGGGGAAATCTGATTAAGCCCTGAAATACCTAAGCCTAACGGCCCAAACCATGCTGGGCCTAGAAGGCTAGTGAATGGGCCTTCAGTTATGATGAGGTTCAAATTCTTTGTGTATTTCTTAAAATATTCCTTGAATGTGCCCATCCCCTTCAGCTAGATTCTTTTTCTGTGGAAGTCCCACAGTACTATGGGGGCTGGGCGGAGGGGAGGACCGCCGTTAGGGCAAAGCTCTTTCAGAGTCTTAGCAGATATTATGGAGTAGGATGAGCTCCAACTCCATAGTGCACGAGGTTCCCTCTATCTTGAGTTGTACCCTAAGCTTATTGGACCCTGGGGACAGAAGTTGAAGTACCCTGGCTGGAGAGGTGGACTGTAACTCCTCTATGTAGGCCTTGTGGACACGTTGCTTGGGTCGTGCTCCAGAGGTCTTGGAGCGGCAGACTCAACCAATGTGCCTAGTTTTCCCACAGCAGCAACATGTGGCGTCACGAAACCTGCATGTCCGACAAGGTGCGTCAGATGACCGCTGGTTCAATGATGCACTCTTAGCTTGGGAACGTGGTGTCAGTTGGATTGGTCCGAAGCTTGGTGGACATCCTCATTGTGGGAATCTATGGCAGACAACCGGTCTCGCTGGATGTGGTGAGTTCTCCTTTCGGTACGTGGGCTGTGGGCCGCCTCGTGGGCGTTATCCTTCTGAAAGGCCGTGGTCATATTCATTGCTTCCATCATCGTGATTGCCAGCAGCTTGCGGCAGAGGCGGATATCTCGCGTGCACCAGTGAACCTTTTGAGAAGTCGTTCCTTGATGTCAGTGAAATGACAACACATCACAATTCCCGGAGCGCTGCGATGTATTCACTTGCTGACTCTTGCATTTGTTGCTCTCTGTGTGCAAAGTCGTAGCAGCGGTGGTTCTTAGTTGGCTGAGGCGCAAGGTGTCTTGTCATAGCCTGTGTCAGCTCATCAAAAGTGCATGCCTCTATGTCCCTGAGTGTCATCAGATCTTCCAATAGAGTGATGGTGGAACTTCCCAGCACTGTCAGTAGCACATCCACCTTGTCTGCCTCCCTAGTGAAGCCTTGTAGTCAGACATAGCTCCTTACTCGGCAGAGCCACTGCGGCCATTCCGCAGGATGGCTCATATTGAAGTCTAGTGGTGGCCGACTATGCCTGGTAGCCATCCTCGGATCTGGAGCAGTCGCTTGTGCAATTGTGGGTGGTTTCGAAGACGCAGCACGTGCGGGGTCTCGTTTCCAGGGATATTTGCTGAGTCCAGCGTTGCAGTGAGGTCGCGCTTACTGCGAGGCGACAGGTGATGGTGCTGCGGTGTGGTCTTAGGCCTCTGGCAGCCGGCAAGAAGTCATCAACATCCCATCCTCATCGCCAGTTGGCAGTTGAAAGAGCATGCGCTTACTTGCCATTAGAACGTTCGTCTACCAACGCTCATACGATTGGTTAGAACGCGGCTTGTAACATAAAATGTGTTAAACCCAATACATAACACACTGAAAGCAAAGGAAACAATGCAAAATCTCTTGAGTTCCATAAGAAGGTAAGAAGAGTCTGCTGGATCAGGCCAGTGGCCCATCTAGTCCAACAGATGCCTGTGGAAAACCTGCAAACAGGATCCGATCTCAAGAGCCTCTCCGGCAGCTGACCTTCAGAAACATCTGCCTCTAAGTGTGGACTCTCAGCACAGTTGTCGTGACTAGTAGCCCTCAATAGCCCTCTCCTCCGTGAATTTGTCTCGCTCTCTCTTAAAGCCATCTAGTTTGGTGGCCATCACTGCCTCCTTGGGGACCAAGTACCATAGCTGAACTGAGTACTGCTTGAAGAAGCACCTTCCTTCTTTTTATCTGTCCTGAACCTTCAACGTTCAGTTGCATTAGATGTCCACGACTTCCAGTGCTTTTTATCTCTAGCACTTTCGTGAAAGCCTGGCCTGGTATATGGCAGCTCTCTTGCCATCTATCCCATTAGTGTCTATTCCAAGGGTGCCTAACCTGAAACCCTCCCGAATATGTTGGCTTCAAACTCCCATCAGTCCCACCCAGCATAGTTAACTGCAGAGATGTTGTGGTTCAGCAAATTCTGGAGAGCCACAGGTTCCTCATCCCTGGTTTATGGCAGTGGCTTTTCAGGGTCTCGGGCCCAGAGAGGTCTTCTCACATTGCCTGCTCCCCCCACAAAGATCCTCTTAAATTGAGATCCCAGGGACCTGTGGTCTTCTGAACGTTGCAAGCATGTGCTCTACCACTGTGCTCACTGTGGATGAGACTGTGCTCTCTGGTTATGTACCATCCAAGCCAGGTGTGAATGAGACCAGAAGTGACATACCATAGAATCATAGAATCATAGAGTTGGAAGAGACCACAAGGGCCATCGAGTCCAACCCCCTGCCAAGCAGGAAACACCATCGGAGCACTCCTGACATATGGTTGTCAAGCCTCTGCTTCAAGACCTCCAAAGAAGGAGACTCCACCACACTCCTTGGCAGCAAATTCCACTGTCGAACAGCTCTTACTGTCAGGAAGTTCTTCCTAATGTTTAGGTGGAATCTTCTTTCTTGTAGTTTGGATCCATATATCTCTGTTCTTTTCCTTTATAGTGGAAGCTCTGTAGTGTGGCAAACTTATTTCAGGGGAAATGTTTTCATCTTCCCACTGAGGGAGACCAGGCAGGGAACTATGGCTGAGAGACAGCCTGGCTTGTGAGCAGTATATACGGAATGAAGCCCACAGAGGAGGGGGAATACTAAGGAACCAAGAAGTCTCTCATGCTGGCCAGTCAACTCCTCCCAAACCTTTGTCTCTCATCCTTTAGCACACAGTACAGTCATCCTATTAAGTTTCAATCACCCTCAGGGCCTTGAACTTTTGCCCTTGTGCACAAAGGCTAGGTTTCTGAGGACTAGGTTGGGTATAGCTCTGGAAGCAATTGCATGGCATTGAGCAGCGTGATCTGAAGTCATCTATCTGCCTTTCCCTCATGCCTGTCACTTGTGCAGCGAAGAGGCGTTTGCAAAACACAAGTGAGTATGATGCCCAATGTTGGCAATATATTGTGTGACTGAAGAATCTTTAAGTTCAAATGTGTGGAAATGCATACAAAGCAGGAGGGTTATATATACGGGTGTTTTTCGGTCAACTGGGCGTAGGCTGAAGGCATGTGGTGCACACAGCAAACTGCTGAGGTTAAGTTGTTCTGAGTCTAGTCAGCGCCTGGATTGCAGACTTAACTGGGAATCCTGTGTGAATGCCATTTTGAGTTTCACGGAAGAGAGGAGGATATAGTAACTGGGACCTGGGGGAAAGTTGCAGTGTGGTGTTCAGGTTGCCTGCCAGCTAGTCACTCTTTCCCTTGAAACTCTAATATCCCCCAAAATTATATTAGTTTATTTTGGGATCTTCAGGTTTACAAACAACAACAAAGAGAACAATTAAGATACAGTGGTACCTCGGGTTAAGTACTTAATTCGTTCTGGAGGTCTGTACTTAACCTGAAACTGTTCTTTAGCTAATGGGGCCTCCTGCTGCCGCCGCGCCGCCAGAACACGATTTCTGTTCGCATCCTGAAGCAAAGTTCTTAACCTGAAGCACTATTTCTGAGTTAGCGGAGTCTGTAACCTGAAGCGTATGTAACCTGCGGTACCACTGTATAATCAATGAATCCCCTTTGACTTCCCTCCTCCCCTTTTGTGGATCCTTACGCCAACATTTTCTCCTGCATCATGTCTGTTACTCGGGTGGTTACTGCTCCAGTTTGCCCAGGGGAGAAGCAACTTGGATGAGGAGAAAGCCATGAAGGAAGTGTGATGGCCACAACCCAGAGCCAGGTGTAAACTTTTCTGTCATGGAGAATCAAGCCTACAGTTGCACCAGCACACATGTGCGCTGTGGGGTGGGGTAGGGAGACTGAACACAGCCAATACATATGTTACAAAGAGAAGTGGGAATAGAGTCACACTTGCTTGGCATCTAAATGGAGTCCCGCTATTTCGATTGTGCGTCCCCAGCCAGTGCTAAAATATTTCTATGTGTGCTGTCTCCTGCTGGGAAAGTTTAGGGATCAGTCCCTGGGTGGTTTTGAAAGTCTAAGCAAATGAAATAAGAATGTGCATTTCGCCCCCAGATAAGAGTACAAAGTTGTGCATTTGGGACGGGCTGCACAACTCGGTGGCTGAACACTTATTTTTCATGCAGAATACCTCAGCCTCTGGCATCTCTAGGTGGGGCTGAAACCTTGGAGAGCCTCTGATAGCCATTATGTAGGATCTGCAGCCCTTGGGTGAGGGGCCACTGGCATCAGGAATCTTGAGTGCTCTGGGCGCAAGCCACAAAATGGCTGCCATTAGGTTGGCTGGCCGGGCATAACACAAAATGGCTGCCACACCTAAAAGAGCAGAAAAAGAGATGGGCCCACAGAATTGTGCCAGCATTGGCAACTGCCCCATCAATGCACCTGCATCAGACACTGCCATGCCCCCCTCCCATAGAGAAGCCCTTTGCTCTTCTCCATTCAAAGGGTGGGTGGGTGTCCAATTCTGGCCTTCAGTGTAATGTAAGAATGCTTAAGGGTCTGTAGTTCGATGTAGGAGAGGCCGAGCCAGCAAAAGAGGTACTACTGACCAGGAAGAACAAGTAGCCTCTTGTGTGTGGTGGATTTTTGAGGGGGTATATTGTTTTGCACGAGGTACTGGCAGGCACACTGGCATCTCCAGGTTACATGCTGGCATGTTGGCATGAAGCAGCTTCATGTAATTAGTATGCCCCCCCCGAAGTCATACTGCTGCCCTGCCTTCCCCTACATGGCGCATGGGTATCCAGAGCCAGAGAATCTACACATGCCACTGGCTGCCTATACCTGCAGAGCACCGGCTACATGCATAGGTGCCCTGTTCTCAGATGCCCCCCTCCAGCTGTGAATGTCAGAGGGCAGAACCAGGAGACATGGCGGGCTGTAGCCTCATTGCCCATTCAGCACATCTGAAGAGAGGCTTCTCTCTCGGCGTATCACGTGGAGTGTGAATCCTGGGAAAGCCGTGTTCTTCCTTTATGTTCCACAGTTCGCTATCTGACAGGCCGTGAGCCAGATTTGCTAAGGAAACAATTTCACCTGATCTGTTGTAACTCTACTACCCCCTTTTAATCCAGTCACGAAAAGGTAATTGCTTCCATTTTTCATGTGAAAGAAAACTGCCACCCAAAGCTGACATTTAAATCATGCTTCTCTTTTCGGGTTCTCTTACGTCATGCTCCCTGCTGGTTGCTACTCGGTATTTTATTATAGTCTAACTGCTGCAGAAGAAGAAAACAATCCAGGGTTGGAATCGGAGGTTAGCATCACTGGCAGGACCGGCCCTACCGTTAGGGCAGAGCAAAGCAACCTCAGGCAACAAGTGCTGGGCAGTAGGTAGTGGTAGTTTGGTGTGGGAGGGCAGAGTTATGTGTGCCATGTAGCCTGCCCTGTGCCCCCTCACCTAGTCCTGCAGGTGCAGGGGTGGCAGCCAGTGCTGAAGTGAGATTCAGCTGCCAGTCTTGACAGCTTCTGGGCAAGGAATGACAGGGCAGGGTGTCGTGCCCTGCTTTGTCTCGGGCGGCAAAATGCATTGGACTGGCCCGGATTACTGGGCACTGGCATGAGGCCGACACGCCACCCAGTGGGCCTGCTGCCGACCCCTGGAATCTCCAAGCCCTTTGCCTTGCTATCACCTGCCCCCTCTGAACACGGGAGCTATGACAAGTGAGAAGGAGCAACCAGAACAGCAGCATCCTTCTCCATCTGCCCTGCGCTCCCCCTCTGGGTGGAGGTGCAAAGTGGGCTTGGAGGAAGAAGGGAAACGGGTGGATGGAGGGCTCATCTTGCACAAGCGCCATCCAATACCTGGAGACAACACTGGCACAGCCTTGGTCATTCCCATTCTGTGCACAGCTCCGAACAGGCTGGCGCTATGCTGAAGTCTCAGGAGTGATAATGGACGAAAGCAGAGGAGTCTGTGATGCACTTGGGGCTGCCTGTTACTGTGGCCACAGAGCTTGCCAGTCTCAGCACCCAATCCTGCTGCATCGGTGGAGAAGCCATTGCTCTTTGGCATCATGGAGGAGAAGGGGAGCAAGCTGACAACATTGATGGGGAGAGACAGAGTGCCTTTCCTCCCCCCCCCCTACCCCCAGCCTGAGCTGGAGCCTGCCTCTGGTTTCTCACCAGTTCTGGGCTCATCCATCTTGCATTGTCTCTGGGCAGAGGAGGGGGAAGCGCCCATAATCCCATTAAATGCCGCCAGCCCGTCTTCGGCTCATCACAGCAACCAGGGCTGGTATGTCAATATGGAGGGGGGCAGCCAGAGCCCTGGAATGACAATGGGGGCAGCAACACAGCAGGGGAAATAGCTGGCATGCCTATCCCGTCACCGGGGGCACCCAGCCTGCCTTCTGGAGGCACCGTTCCAGAGCGCTCTTAAGCACCATTCCCAGTCTGGGCCTGCTTAGCCAAGTGGTCTACAGCGCCATCCAGATGCCGCAAAGCCGTGGTCTCTGAGGGCGGGGCAAGTTAGCTGGCAGGGGTGTGGGGCTACAGTATTCGGATGACGCAGGCTGCCAACTTTTTAGCTGGCCACCGAAGCTGTGCTGCTCAGAGCAGCTTGATATGCACAGATCACTGTCTCCACATGCTCTGGGAAACTTCCTTGCTGGGCTTCTGCATATCAAGTTGAAAGAGTCCAAGAGCAGGCCGAGCTGTTCTCTCTTTACTCTTCCTTCCTTCCTTCCTTCCTTCCTTCCTTCCTTCCTTCCTTCCTTCCTTCCTTCCTTCCTTCCTTCCTTCCATCCATCCCCAGGCATGACTGGAAGAGCAGTAGGTTTTAAGTAAGGATCCTGGGATCCCTGGTGAGGGAGGAGTGGATTTGTGGGAATGCCTGAACGCCAGTTATCCTCGCCCATCTGTGTATCTCTAGACTGGCGTGGGGAGTATGGCTTTGACAATGCCTGGAAGCCAACAGGCCTGGGTGTTTTGTAAAAGGATGGGTTACAACACAGGTAAGCCCACCTGACACAACTACTTGGGTGTATGTGCATTGCACACCTGGTAGACTGCTACCTTTCATAGTTCATAAGGAGTTTTTCCCAAGGGGACAAAAATGCTCTTGGGCTGCAGAGTGCCCTTCAAATGTAGCCAGATAAAGTCAATAAAGCACCGTGAGCTAGTTCCTTGTGATTCATGCTGGATGCATTCCAGTGGGACGACAAACCTGTCTTGTCAGGGACTGGGATGGCTAGAGGGAAGGGACGTCACTTATGCCTTTAGATTGAATAACCTCGGGGTGCTTATTTTCCGGGGTGGGGGGTGGGGGTGGAAAGAGGATTTGTGACGTTTTGCTGCCACACAGTGGTGACAGCAATGTACTGCACCTTTGCAAAATCTGCATTTTGTAATTTATAAGAATTTTGTAATTTATAAGAATGCCTCTGCACTGCCACTATTTTGCTTTGTTGCTTAGTCGTGCCCGACTCTTCGTGGCCCCATGGACCAGAGCACGCCAGGCACCCCTTCAACTTTAAAGGCACATCCAAACTGGTGTGGGGTGTGTTTCCTGCAACATGTCATTGACACAATAATAATGCATTAATGGTGGATATATACTAGAATGTCCACACATTGTTCTGTGTTCTTAGTTGCTCTGCAAAGCTTCCCCAATGCCACTGCATTAATGTGATACAGAGGGGCACTCTTGCACAACAAAAGCAGGTTGGATGGCGGCTAACAGATTGAGGTTAAATCCTGACAAGACAGAAGTACTGTTTTGGGGGGACAGGAGGCGGGCAGGTGTGGAGGATTCCCTGGTTCTGAATGGGGTAACTGTGCCCCTGAAGGACCAGGTGTGCAGCCTGGGAGTCATTTTGGACTCACAGCTGTCCATGGAGGCGCAGGTTAACTCTGTGTCCAGGGCAGCTGTCTACCAGCTCCACCTGGTACGCAGGCTAAGACCCTACCTCCCCGTGGACTGTCTCGCCAGAGTGGTGCATGCTCTAGTTATCTCACGCTTGGACTACTGCAACGCGCTCTACGCGGGGCTACCTTTGAAGGTGACCCGGAAACTGCAATTAATCCAGAATGCGGCAGCTAGACTGGTGACAGGGAGTGGCCGCCGGGACCACATAACACCGGTCCTGAGAGATCTGCACTGGCTCCCAGTACGTTTCCGAGCATGATTCAAAGTGTTGGTGCTGACCTTTAAAGCCCTAAACGGCCTCGGTCCTGTATACCTGAAGGAGCGTCTCCACCCCCATCGTTCAGCCCGGACACTGAGATCCAGTGCCGAGGGCCTTCTGGCGGTTCCGTCATTGCGAGAAGTGAGGCTACAGGGAACCAGGCAGAGGGCCTTCTCGGTAGTGGCGCCCGCCCTGTGGAACGCCCTCCCATCAGATGTCAAAGAGATAAAGAATTACCTGACATTCAGAAGACATCTTAAGGCAGCCCTGTTCAGGGAAGTTTTTAATATGTAATGCTGTACTGTTTTTAACACTGATTGGGAGCCGCCCAGAGTGGCTGGGGAAACTCAGCCAGATGGGCGGGGTATAAATAATAAATTATTATTATTATTATTATTATTATTGTTGTTGTTGTTGTTGTCCCAAAAAATAAAAATGATCTCTGGACATTTGTGCTATAAAAAAAGGTTACATGATTTCAGCAGGAAGCTACAGGACGTGCACCAATGAGAGGCAAAGGAGTATGTCCACCCCAAAACTTCCCCAGGCACAGACTGTATTGAAAGTGGGATCATGTATAATATTATTATCATGAATGCACAGTTATTTCATCTAGCTCCATACTGCTAATACTGAGGGACAGCAGCAGTCCAGGATTTCGGACAGGGTCTCTTCCATTCCTACCTTGAGATGTCAAGGACTGAACTTGGGATCTTCTGAATGCAAAATGTACTCTACCACTGAGGTATGTGCCTAGGTCACATGTGCTTGCAAACACAGATTTATTGTCCTCCTCCCATGCCCCTCTCTGTACATTTTCAAATGTACACTTAAACATTTTAAGCCGCCCAAATAGATTCAAAGCCATGGGACGTCCCTCCAGTTGAATCAATATAGTTCTGAGCAAGCTTGTGCAAACAAAAGTCACTAGGTTCAGTTTTGAACAAGTTAATACAATACATAAGCTGATGGCAATTTAAAATGAAAGCTCTCTCATTAGCTACATGCCAATGGCTTATAAGAGTGCCTTGTGCTGTTTAGCTTTCTCTTCCACAAAATTGTACAGTGGTACCTTGGGTTACAAACACTTCAGGTTACAGACTCCGCTAACCCGGAAGTAGTACCTCGGGTTAAGAACTTTACCTCAGGATGAGAACAGAAATCGCGCGGTGGCCGTGCGGCGGCAGCGGAAGATCCCATTAGCTAAAGTGTTACCTCAGGTTAAGAACGGTTTCAGGTTAAGAATGGACCTCCGGAACAAATTAAGTTTGTAACCAGAGGTACCACTGTACTTTGTTCTGTGATTGGGGGCAGTGACCATGTTCATGTTAAGATGAATCCTGGGATTCCGGTGACTCCAGAGTTTTCAGACTTTGGTGCTGGCCCCTAGAAATTAGGAAAACATACAGGGCTGCTGCTGAAGAATGCAACGTATTTTCCCCCTAGTCATTAACAGTTTGTTACAACAGCTGTTCCTCTACTGCCTGGGTTCACTTTGAAATCCAGACTTGTCTTTGCCTTCTTCTAGAAATGTGAAATTACACACATTGGTGGATTACATCTGTTTTGTTTAGACCAAACACCACCAATACTAGATCTTTCCTCATCTTCGAGAAGTCCCCTTATCTTTTTTGGCAACTGCTCTTGCAGCAAGCTCAAGGTGACAGTCTCTGCTGATAGGAAATGGCAGGCATGTTTGCTTTCCACGTCAGCTTTAATAACAGGCAAAGCTACCTGTGAAAGCAAATGCCTGAGAATTGTCCAGTCCTTTCCATTCCATATGGTCAAAGAACCCTGTAGCTGAATGTGTGTAATGGTCTAAAGATTTTCTGCAGTCAGACACATCTTAACTGCAAGTTGAGGTGTCTCTGTGTATTCCTTTTATTTTTAATTGATTTTAATTCGTTTTGCTACATCAAACATTAAAACAAACAAAAGAAACATACATAACACATACACATAAAAAAGAAATACATAAAAAAGAGAAATAATAATAACGAAAACAAAAGAAAAAACATCTCCTAACGTAAGATACCAACAAATAAACTTACATTTACTAAATAACACACAACACTGATTGACTTCCCTTCATCTCGGTTTCAGAATATATTATATGATTTTTTATCTGCAGTTTCTTTTCCTCAAAAAACTCTTTACATCACAAGTGTTACGTCACACCTGTGATTTTTAAATTTTTAACCTGTTTCCATGTATGTCATAAATTTATTCCATTCTTTGTTAAACTTTATATCTTTTTGATTTCTTATTTTCTGTGTCATTTTTGCCAATTCTAAATAATCAAATAGTTTGGATTGCCACTCGTTTATAGTTGGCATTTTTGATGTCTTCCAATTCTGCGCTATTAGAGTTCTGGCAGCCACTGTTGCGTACTGAAAGAGTGTTTGATCTTCCTTTTTGATTTCCTCTCCAATTATCTCTGTGTATTCCAAGTTGTGTGCTAGTGCCCACATTGCTTGTACCACCATCAGTTTGTGTACACATCTGCACATGCATTTGCAAGTGTGCAAATAAACATTATATCCATTTTGGTAGGCTTCTTCATATCTGGGCTAGAGGTTGAATCATTAGGGGCAACGGACAGGCTTCTGCGCTTTTCATTACGGTGCACAAACAGCCTTTGGGCAGGCAGAGCTTGTTCTGCAGGATATGCAAAGCTGCAGGTGTACACATTACTTTTTGGAAACAATTAGTAAAAGTTCAGAAGTCCCATGTTCTCCTTCCCACCTGGCCACTCCAGTGCACATCTGTGCATATTCACAACCATTATAATTATTCACTGCCAGTGTGTAAAGCACTAGACAAGCAACATAGACAGGTCTCTGCGCCCACAGAGCTTACAGCTTAAAACAGTGAAGAAACAATAGGGCAAAGGGAGGAAAGGCAGAGGAAATGTAGGCAGATGCTGTCACCTTTCTTAAAGTATGCTGGTAATTGGGAATGAATGGGGATTAAGAGGAAAAGCCAGACGAAATGTGGAAAAGGTGGGTTTTGAAGAAAGGGAGAGAGCAGGGATCATGTTTATGGATTGTGAATGCAACAGTAGATGCAAGGGTCAGCAGCCCTGGAAGAACAGGGAGAGATAATTTAAGAGACTAGGAGACCTTCAGTGTGCTATGGGTAGGCAAACTAAGGCCTGGGGGCTGGATCCGGCCCAATCGCCTTCTAAATCCGGCTTGCGGACAGTTGGGGAATCAGCGTGTTTTTACATGAGTAGAATGTGTGCTTTTATTTAAAATGCACCTCTAGGTTATTTGTGGGACTTAGGAATTCATTCATTATTATTTTTTCAAAATATAGTCCGGCCCCCCACAAAGTCTGAGGGACAGTAGACTGGCCCTGTACTGAAAACGCTTGCTGACCCTTGGCCTAGTCCAATAGTGTGAGGCAGGGATGATAGCGCATGCGGACAGAACTTCCACATGGTCATGCAGCCCTAGCTCTCATTCCCAAATGTGGGATGGGTTCTTATAGGTAAGAGAGGATATATTAATTGCAATTAATCCTTTCAGGTGCCCAAGTATGTGGTTTGAACAGTGTTTTAAAATACCATCCTTGGCAGAAAAATTAAAATGCATAGGGACTAGGCCAGGGGTCAGCAAACTTTTTCAGCAGGGGGCCGGTCTACCGTCCCTCAGACCTTGTGGGGGGCCAGACTATATTTTTTTGGGGGGGATGAATTCCTACGCCCCACAAATAACCCAGAGGTGCATTTTAAATAAAAGGACACATTCTACTCATGTAAAAACACGCTGATTCCCGGACCGTCCGTGGGCCGCATTGAGAAGGCGATTGGGCCGGATCCAGCCCCCAAGACCCAGTTTGCCCACCCATGTCCTAGGCTGTAAAACCTTGATTTGAGCAAGTCCAACTTTGAAGTAAGCTGGCTATCCTATTATTACCAGCTTAACAATCAATCAGGCAATAAATTGGGAAGTACCGTAAACTGGAAAATATAATTTATATAATTTGGGACACGGGTGGCGCTGTGGGGACGCAGGTGGTACTGTGGGTTAAACCACAGAGCCTAGGACTTGCTGATCGGAAGGTCGGCGGTTCGAATCCCCGCGACAGGGTGAGCTTCCGTTGCTCGGTCCCTGCTCCTGCCAACCTAGCAGTTTGAAAGCACCCCAAAAAGTGCAAGTAAATAAATAGGTACCTCTCCAGTGGGAAGGTAAACGGCGTTTCTATGCGCTGCTCTGGTTCGCCAGAAGCGGCTTAGTCATGCTGGCCACATGACCCGGAAGCTGTACGCCTGCTCCCTTGGCCAGTAAAGCAAGATGAGTGCCGCAACCCCAGAATCGTCTGCGACTGGACCTAATGGTCAGGGGTCCCTTTACTTTTACCTAATTTATTTACCGGTACGAGTCCCATGGACTGCAAGAAGATCAAACCTCTCCATACTGAAGGAAATCAACCCTGAGTGCTCACTGGAAGGACAGATTGTGAAGCTGAGGCTCCAGTACTTTGGCCACCTCATGAGAAGAGAAGACTCCCTGGAGAAGACCCTGATGTTGGGAAAGATGGAGGGCACAAGGAGAAGGGGGCGACAGAGGACGAGATGGTTGGATAGTGTTTTCGAGGCTGCCAGCATGAGTTTGACCAAACTGCGGGAGGCAGTAGAGGACAGAGGTGCCTGGCGTTCTCTGGTCCATGGGGTCACGAAGAGTCGGACACGACTAAACGACTATAAACAACAACAACAACAACAACAACACTTTATGATGTTGCACTGGTTCACAGCAATGGCAGCAGTTAAAGCCATGCAGGCAAAATACTTATATTTAAAGTGTAACCCACTTGAGGCATCTGCCTGAACTGGAGCAAGCACAGCATAGCTCTACCCTCATGGTTGGTTGAAGAGAGAGGGGAGCAGGGAGTAGTAGAAGCTCCTTCCTCTCCAGGAAAGGAGGGGAAATGACATCACACAGTGTTCTTTCTAGCATTTGTATTTCTATGGTCTGAGCATCTGCCTATCAGTAATACAGCTCTGTGGTGTTAGCACTTTCTCATGCTGGTTAGAATACCTTTATTAGCTTTTGGCCGAGTCTTCCAATTTGTGAAGAAGTGCCCTGTGAGCATATGCAGAGTGTGCTCCCCCTCCCAAGGCTATCCAGAGCCAGATGGGTGGGGTATAAATAAATTATTATTATTCTATTTTCAAAGACGGTGGGCACCTTCCTGGGCGCCATTGTGTGGGTGCTGTGGGGAACAGTGTGCTGACCTGCAGAACTCCCTGCTGCAGGATTTCCCCAGAGCCCTGCATGGGGAGAAGAGGCCTGCTTAGCCCACCTTCCCCTTCCCACAGCAGCCGGATGCCAGTGAGAATCCTGTGAACAGAAGGGCACAAGGAGGCACCTGTTCTGCAGCAATAAAACTGCTAGCACGTTTGCAAAGTTAAGCAGGGTCATGTATGGTCTCAAATTGGAGGGGGGGTCCTGCATGGCAAAGGGGTGGATTAGATGACCCTCGGGACCCCTTGCAACTCCACGATTCTTCTCCAGCAACATTCCCACATTACTTGCACCCCGTTCGGTGTTGCTGCGCACGTGTCTCTCGAAGGCCTGAGAGCACCCCCTCAGCTGCGCTCCCGGTGCCAGGAGAGCCCCTTGCTCGCTCGCTCCGTCCCTCCTTCCTTCCTCCGGGGCGGGGAAGCGGGCAGCAGGGGGCGGCGCCAGGAGGAGGCACCCTGCCCTGCCCTGCCCTGCCCTGCGGTGCAAGCCCGGCCGCCGCTGCTCCGACTCCGTGGGCCACCTCTCCTCGCCATGCTGCCACCTCTCCGCTTCGGCCTCGTCCTCGTCCTCCTGTGCGCAGCCGGCAGCCGCGCGCAGCGGACGGAGGACGAGCCCGAGAGCCCGAGCGAAAGTGCGCCCCGGGAGCTGCAGCTGGAAACCCTGGTGAGGGCGCGCGGGCGCAGCTGCCCGGCCGGCGGCGAGAAGTGCCCGGCACGCCTCCGAGGTGCCGCCGGCGGAGCTAGGAGGGAGAGACGCAGCCCGGGGGCGCGCCTGGTCCTCGCCCGGGCCTCTTGCGCGGCGGGTGGGGCGGGAGGAGCGCAGCAGCAGCGCCGGGGCCGCTGACTCTCGGCGCGCGCTTTGGGGCGCAGCGGAGTCTTTGGAGAGGCCGCTCCCCGTTTGCGCGCTGCTGCACGGATGGAGAGCCACGCGCGGCTGGGATCCGGGCCCCCCGCTGACGCCCTCCCCTCTCTCTCTCGGCTCTCCGCAGGTGGAGCCCCCCGATGACTGCGCGGAGCGCTCGGCGCTGGGAGACACGCTCCACATCCACTACACGGTAAGCCGGGCCGGGCGGAGGGCGCGGGGAAAGCCGCGCACGAACACGTCAGCACCGGCGCTTCCCGGCCGCCTGGGGAGGGGCTTCCCGCGGCTCCGCCCTCCGGCTCGGCGCGGGTGCTGGGCAGGAGAGATCGGGAGCGCGGGGCGCCTTGGTGCGTTTGGTTTCGGAAAGCCGAGCTGTGCGCCCCGGTGCCAGTCCTCCCTTTGCCGCCGTGGAAGAGGCTGCGCGTGTTTTCGGAGCAGCCTTCCGCGTCACGAGGCCCAATAGGCTTTTGCTCGGCTGCCACATGGACACCGGGACAAGCCCGGGCTGAGGCTTCTGCGGGGCGCAAGGGCAGAGGAAGAAGGCTTCAGTTGCAGGCAGGCTGGTGCAGACCCGGCGTGGGCCAGCCGGGTGCCCTCCAAAAGTCGGTGGATTCTGGCTCCCGTCAGTCTCGACCGCTGGTCCTGCAAGCAAGCGGCTGGCGGAGCTGGGAGTCCCAACATATGGAGGGGATTTAGGGCAGTGCAGGCAGTTACCCCGCACAGGGCACCCAGTTCAGGGGACACAAAATAATAATAATATTAACAAGAACAAAACCCAGATTTATACAGGTACTTAAGGAGCAGATGGGGCTCATCCGCCTGGGAAGGTTGCCCATCTCAGAGAAGGAAACTGATCCTTAACCTCGGCTGCCATGCAGGACATCTTCTGGAGAAGAAAAGCCTGAGGAGGCAACCCTACACAAGTCCCTAAGATAGTTGCCTCCTTTCGGCAACTCCTGCAGCCAAGCTGGTTCCAAATGTGTTGTTCTACTTTCCTTTGGACCACATCAGCAAGGCCTGTCTTGTGATCTGGGCAGCTGAGGACCTCCATACACACCGCCCAGGCTTGCGCCCCAGGGGCCTCACCTTTGTGCTGCTATTGCAGCTGTTTGACTTCACCCCTGGAGGTGCACTCCATTGTCTCTCAAGATAGATGCCAACAGCCTACTGAGAAAATCCATTAAAAAGCAACTGCACCAAAAGGAATTATTGTGAAAATAAGAATAGGTGCCCAATTTTGTCCTCATTCATGGTGCTGTATTACCAAAGTCTGCCCCTGACCTCATTGGCTGCCCCTGGTGTAGAAAGTGTCCCTTGAAAGTCGAACAGGTATTCTGAAGGGAGGGAAGCATATTTTCTTGGTTACTGGGATAGATGGTGCACACACCACAACACCGTAGAAGAGGTGTTCCTATCAGTGTGAGAAAAGCGAATGTGTCTCCTTTTTAAAAATCTGGCTTTTTAAAAATAATAATGGAAAATGGTGTCATGGTAGAAATCGCCACCAGCCTTTTTCCTGACACTGTGTTGCTCCATTTGTCTCAGAACCACAAGTTTCCACACTTCCTGCAAGCTTTGTTTTTCCGTGCAGTTTAGCAATTGCTTGTGGGCTTCCCTTAGGAAATTGCTTAGCTGCCATGAGACTAGACTGGCTGGGGCTTTGGTGGGATCTAGCAGCTGTCAGCACTGATGGCAGCAGCTGAATTGCTGGATCATAGTGTTCTTTCTTTGCAGGGTACCCTTGAAGATGGGCGTATCATTGACAGCTCTCTGTCCCGTGACCCACTGCAAGTGGAGCTGGGCAAAAGACAAGTTATCCCAGGTACATCTTTGGAACTCGCGCTCTGAGGCCAATTTGGCTAACGAACTTCCCACGCAATTTGGACAAGAACTGGAGCAGGAATGTTATCCACTATTGGACCTTTTCCAATACAGTGATACCTTGGTTTACAACCATAATCCGTTCCGGAGGTCCTGTTGTAAACCAAAACAGGTTGTAACCCAAGGCGCGCTTTCGCCAATGGGGCCTCCAAAAAAAAATGGGTTGTTATCCAAAAAAAGGGACACACTCTTCCCCTTCATTATATATCTTTAGTGCCAGGTAAAAACTTAAAAAGTTTAAACTGGAAGCCCGTGTTTCCTGTTGCTCCTTTACTTTGCTTGCATGTGGCATCATTTAAGTTCTGCACTGAGTGCATGCTGCTCTACGGATGCACTCAGCAGCTCACAAGTGACTCTGACCCTGGCTGAAAGCCGTGTGGCTTGCATTCTCTGTCAAGTATAAACAGTGCTGAATGTAAGCCACACTTAACTCTTACCTGTGTTTATTCTTTTGCTCAGGTTTAGAACAGGGTCTGCTGGATATGTGTGTTGGGTAAGTAACTTTCAGTGTGCTTGCCTTGTAGTCTGTGTTACCATCTCTGAACCCCTTCCCTAAAATGGACCTTTCACAAGCTTAATGTAAGCCACAATTTCTCACCTTCTGATGCGTCTCATCCTATGCTACACTCAAGATACCCCAGCCCTACCTTTCTTAACTTGGGAAGGTTCCCTGTGAGACAGTGTAAGAACTCTTGGTCTCGTCCCATAAATGTGCCTGCTGAAAACTTCTCTGTTCTGCCAGGCCTTTTCAAGTGATTAAGATTATATTGGGCTGGAGTATTGTTTAGGGCCTCCAGCTGTTTTTGGACTACAATTCCCATCATCCCTTGCCACTGGTCTTGCTAGTCAGGGATGATGGGAGTTGTAGTCCAAAAACAGCTGGAGGCCCAAGGTTGGGAAACACTGGTTAGAGGGTTGCTGCTGCTGTTGCTGTTAATTTTTTGGATCTTTATTTTGGATCTTCTGGTTTATGTGGAAGTTGTTAAATTTGGTTGTGCTTTTCCTGTTCATTTGTTTATGACTACTTTTGTCATTTTTGTAGTTGTGTAATTTTTTTATATGTTGTAAGCCGCCTTGAGCTTTAACTTTGGAAAGGCAGCATGCAAATAAAATGATTGATTGGTTGATATCCCATAATGGTTTTAAGATGTTTGTTTTAAATTGTTTTGACTTTAGGATAGTTTTGATTTTTTTATTATTTTACTGTATGGTTTTATGATAGGGACGCGGGTGGTGCTGTGGTCTAAACCACTGAGCCTAGGGCTTGCCGATCAGAAGGTCAGCGGTTCGAATCCCTGTGACAGGGTGAGCTCCCGTTGCTCTGTCCCTGCTCCTGCCAACCTAGCAGTTTGAAAGCACCCCAAAAAGTGCAAGTAGATAAATAGGTACCGCTCCGGCGGGAAGTCAAACAGCGTTTCCGTGCACTGCTCTGGTGTCCGAGTTCCGTTGCGGCTTAGTCATGCTGGCCACATGACCGGAAAAACTGTCAGCGGAGCGGACAAACGCCGGCTCCCTCGGACTGCAAAGCAAGATGAGTACCGCAACCCCAGAGTTGTTCGCGACTGGACTTAACTGTTAGGGGTCCCTGTCCCTTTACCTTTATGATTTTATAGAGTTGTAAACCACTATGATTTATTTCTATATATCAATAACCAGCATACAAATATTTTTATGTATAAATGTGACAAGGAAATCCAACTTTTAAAAAATTGGTGTGAAGCACCTGTAGAGCATTTATTTGAATCCAGCCAAGGAATTTCTAGATTGTTTCACTGACGACTGCAATTTTCTGCCCGGGTTTTTTTTTTTTTAAATGCCCAATGAA
Organism: Podarcis melisellensis; assembly: GCF_964234715.1. NCBI lineage: Eukaryota > Metazoa > Chordata > Lepidosauria > Squamata > Lacertidae > Podarcis > Podarcis melisellensis. The sequence goes on from NC_138529.1 coordinate 6,635,381, forward strand.
TCCCCACTGAAGTCAACAGCTTTGTACACCCGTGTCCTGTCCTCAAATGCTGACATGGCATTCCTTCTTCCTGGCAGGGAAAAACGCAGAGTCGTCATCCCCCCCCACCTGGCATACGGCAAACGAGGTTCCCCACCAGCTGTCCCAGGTACAATCCAGTGACTAGCACCTACTTGATGGCCGTTCGGCAGGACATCTTGGCAGGCTGGGTTTTTCTAGGCTGGTCTATCTGCTTCTGTTGCCTATGGATGTACAGATGGCACATGGGCTCTGATTTGGGGTTGAGGAACTGAAAAGGGGAGCTTGGAAAGTAACGGACTGTAGCGGGGTGGTCGCTTACAGCATTTTGATGCTGTGGGATAGCTAGATGTGAACTACCACTGGGTGACTGCATGAGAAAGAGGCGATGTGGGGTGCTTGGTACAGTATTGGCAGACAGCATTTCTCCACCAGTCTTCTTTTTAAATGCAAGATATTTAGTTCCTTCCATTCCCTTCTCATCTCCTGCTTATCACGAAGCAGCAGGAGCAAGCAGTGGGTTTAACATCTAAAAAGGGCTGAGCTGAGCCTGAATCCTGCACAGAAGCCGTGTTGGGTCAAGATTTTCCTGCCTGAAGCAGAGCCCAATGGCCCCTCTTAGGGCTTTTAGGTTTACTGCAGCATGCAGCAAATTCCTGGCTATGTTCCTACACCCAGATCTGCAGTAGTTAAGCAATGGGGAAATGTACTCTGCACACACTCAGAAGCACTCTTTGCTTTATTATTACTTCATAATTTCCTGGGCCGAAACAAGGCATTTAAAAAGGTTTTCTGGGCTGAACAGTGGTTTCACATTTCTAGTGAAAATGCACCCTAACATAAGGTGAATTCAGGCATGTTGACTTAATGGGACAAAATTCACACAAACGTGTGGAAAGTCCAGAGTTGCATTTGAACGTGTGAGGTAAGAGTCGCATCCACAGGTGTTGCAGTGTCACTGAATGCACACAACTTCTGGAGAAAAACATGGTGGCCAACCTGTGTAGCTCACAATGGAGCATCTGGCCAGTTCAGTAAAGAATTAGGATGTTTGACTTACTAGCTGCTGGCATTGGGGCTGAATGGGATGGCATCCTCAGCTGAAGCTGCCCTGTGCTCATCACCCCACATTAACCCCATTGCTTTAAGGATCTGTGGCTGCCCCCAAAGTGTGGCTGGCATATGTGGTTGCAATCCGGGTATCAGCTTGGGCGAAGAATGGGCTCCCCTAGGAATTAGTTTGCATATAGTTTGAATCAGTTTGAATATAGTTTGCAGTTAGACAAGCAGCCGTGGCCCTGCTTACGTCCTGCCCTTGCGTCTGGCAGTTCTTGTAGCCTGCAGAGCCATGCATTTTGAGCCTCCATACAAATGCAGGTTGGTGGCCGTTCTCTCTGCTGGCTTTTGTGCCCTGGCCAATTGCACCAATGCAGAGATGCCGGCATAAAGAGGATAAAGGCAACCCTTTGGGTCTCTCGCGTGGAGCATCCTGTGAAGAATACAGACCCTCAGAGAAACCTAGGACGCGCAGTGTGGTCTACGTTGACTGGCTGTGACTGTCCAAGATTTCAGACAGGATTCTCTTCCAGCCTTACCAGTGTAGGCCGGGGACTGGATGTGCTTCTTTCTGCATGCAAAAGAGGTGCTCTACCACTGAGCCACAGTCCTTCTGCAAATGTTACCGTATTTTTTGCTCTATAAGACTCACTTTTTCCCTCCTGAAAAGTAAGGGGAAATATATGTGCGTCTTATGGAGCGAATGCAGGCTGCACAGCTATCCCAGAAGCCAGAACAGCAAGAGGGATTGCTGCTTTCACTGCTCAGCAATCCCTCTTGCTGTTCTGGCTTCTGAGATTCAGAATATTTTTTTTCTTGTTTTCCTCCTCCAAAAACTTGTCTTGTGGTCTGGTGCATCTTATAGAGCGAAAAATACGGTCCCTTTTGCCCATATAGAATATGGGGCTGGAGGGACCGATTGCCTAGCACAGGGAAGCAGAACTAAGTTTCTCTTTTCTCCTATGCTAGAAATGACATTTAGTGCAGCAACACCAGTGGGTGCAGTTTGCACTATGATATTGTGAAGGGCCTCTGACTAATTTTTTTGAGCGAGCCCCCAAAGTCCTGACAGCACCACTGAGCAGTGCAGAGCCTTGTTTGTGCTTCTCTACCTGCCATAGATGCCTAACACTGACAGGACAGATTTCCTAGGGACCTGCCTTGCCTGAATTGTCCCCCAGCGCTGCTTCACCCAACTCCCTCCTCTCTCTCCAGCGGATGCAGTCCTGCAGTTTGAGGTGGAGCTGGTGGGGCTGTCCAGAGCCACTTACTGGCAGAAGATGCTGAATGATGTGCTGCCCCTGCTCTGCATCGGGCTTGTCCCTGCGCTCTTGGGGCTCATTGGCTACCACCTGTACCAGAAAGCCCGGGCACCCCGTGTCTCCAAGAAGAAACTCAAGGAGGAGAAGAGAAACAAGGCTAAGAAGAAATAAAGTGCCCCCTCACCTTTTTGGACATGGCTTTGCGGTTGCTTCTGTTGTGGGGTTCTGCTCTGTTGTGCTCGCACTTTCACAAAAAAGCGGAGGGAAGGGGTAGGTTGGATGAAGGGCTGGTCTCACCTACTAGGATGTAGTAGTTTGAACAGTCTTTAACCAGGGAAGGGTATCTAAGGGGTATTATTGCAATATATAATCGGCTCAGTCTAGCTGATCAATCGAAGATTGCCTATTTCTGAGAGTCACGTCTAGCAAAGCACTGGCAGGCCATTCAGAATATACATTGAGCAGTACTCATGTATTGTTTTACAAAGTTTAAAATTCCCATGGCCTAGATTGTGCTGCAACAGGGGGCAGAGTGATGCATTTGCAATCCTTCAGGTATATTTGCAATATGTTCTCTAGACGTCGGTGGCCTCCAGCTCCCGCCAGTCCCAGCCAGCATGGACAAAGGCCAGGTACTCCAGGAGCAGAAGCCCAGCAGCGTCTGAAGGGCATCCTTGATTTGCGCAATAAGCTTTAACTAATTACATCTTCCTTGGAGGCCCTGGGAATTGTAGTCCTGCAAAGTGAAGGACTTTTTGCAGCACACATGATAGATCTGATCTCCCAGCATTTGGCAGGGGTATTAAGTCACCTAAACCCTACCTCTGAACTTTAGGATGGAGAATTAAATAATAAGCTAGCACTCTGGAAAGGAATCACACACAAAAGTTGGCACCTGCGCAAGTGCTTAGCCGCCTCCTTTGCAAACAGCTCTTAGGCCTGTGCACAAGCCTATAAAAGAAACCACTGGCAGTAGACGCACCATAAATGAGAGTTCCCAATATACCAGCCTCGGGGGCTTGGCTTGCAGAGGGAAGAAAAGGCTCTAGTACGCATCAGCTCAGCTCTGTTCAGCTGTTTAATGGCAGGTATTGGCCCTTCCCCAAAGGCCCCCCAGAGGCCTCACTCTTCTCTATGCCCAGTGGTCTGTTAACATGACAGAGGAGGATAGTTTGAAATCACATGCCGCTGACCTAGAGGATCCGCTTGACCTCGAGTGCTGCCTCGACCACGTTATAGATCGGCTGCTTGGCAGGCTGGGACGAAGGTGGGGCGATATTTTGCTGGTTGACAATCATCAGCGGATTGATCTGGCTCAGAACCTCGTCGTTCACCGAGATGCCATCCAGGTACTGCTTGAGCAGCTGCCTCAGCCTGAGGTTGTCTTGGAGCAGCGCTTGCTTAGTCCGCTCCAGCGAAAGCTGCTCCAGCCTCACCTTGTTGTATCTTTGCCAGAAGCGCTCCAGCCCCACGTAATCCTGCATCATCTGGAAAAGACAGACAGGCTTCTGGGTTGGTTCTAAGGAATCTGGACAAGAATCCCTGCTTTGGGTCAGTGGCTGCACTGGGAGAAACAAGCTGCTCTTGAGCAGCTGCTAAGTCAGAAAGTGCTGCTTGTGAATGTAGCAGCCAAGGGTCTTGTAGCAAAGATTATTTCCTATAGCTGTGTGGCAAGCGAACGCCACAAAGGCAGGCGGGCCTGGATAGAGAGGCAGGCAGAATGCATTCTGGGAAAGTACCAGAGGCAAAGGTTGAGCAAGTGTCATGGGGAAAACTTTGCATGGTGCTAAGTGCATCACTTGAAGTTGTATGTGGTTCCCCTGCTGTGAAGAGCAGACATAGGGAGCCTGATCAGGATTGGGGCTGCGACATGGGGGTTAACTCTGCCCCTGCCATGGTCTGAATGGAAACCCGCCCCCCGCCGCTGTTGCTAGCCTTGGGGTGGGGGCTCCCATTGGTGCCAGGGCTGTATTTTCTCAATCTGACCAATCGTCTGGGAAAGAACAGCCCTGAATGCTAAACTGGAGACACAGAATAATCCTGACAATGAACCGAAAGAACTGTTTCCTCCTCTGCTGGAGAAGCAGGCACACATGCCTTCCTCCCCTTTCCACACACAGACAATTCACCTGGGCTAGTGGCTCTTCCGGTTTCTCCAGGACCACCTTATCCACAGTCTTCTGTTCTTCCCAGGTCAGGGAACTGGCATAAAATGGCAGCACTTTCTCCTCCTCCGACTCTAGCCTGCGGCACATCTCAGCCAGGCGCAGGATCAGCTCTGCCTATAGGGGACAGGGAACAATAATCAGACTCTGTTTTCCTTTATCTGGCACAGGATACACTTCCCAGGATTGGGTCTTCCACTGGAGTGTCTGTATAGTTCTAAAGTGGGAGATTTAGTTCTCTAGAGGGCTAGGAATGCCTTCACAGGATTTTCAGCACTTTTATCAAACTACAATTCCCGGGATTTTTTAGAGCAGGGTGAGGAGCTTGTGCTCCTCCAGATGTTTGTTGCTGGATTCTAGCACCCAGAACTCCTAGCCTGGCCAGTGGTCAGGAGTGGTGGAACTGGTGGTTCTGACAATGGGAGGATCGTAAGTTCCTCAATCCTGCTTTAGGGAAAGCCATGGCAATTAAATGAGTATAAAGCCAATATAAGTTTGTAATGTAGGTTTAGTTGCCAACAGTCACATGAGAGAAACTCTGAACTGTACATCTCAGCTAAAAGAGCAGAATGCATGGAATCTGCTTTGCTCTCTGGGTGTTTTGAGTTTCCACTACAATGTCAGGGCACTTTCAAGCCAATCATGGCTCCTTTGGAAAGAAGAGGCTATACGGCTGTGTACACATTAATGGCTCAAAATGCAGCTAAATTGTTCTTTTTCTCAATCCAGATTGAAGCTGGTTTGAGGGGAAGCACATCAAAACACAGTATTTCGTAAGAAACAACCACATAGATATCAATTGTGGATAATGCCATGTGCACACTACTTCTCTAACCAGTGGTGGGAGCACATTGGGTGCAGTGTGAACACAGCCTGTATATTGTTGCCACATTACAATCATCCCTGGGCTCCTGTACCTTTAAGACACACCACACATGATGTTTCCCCCCATGCTGAAGTAATCTGTGTAAGAAGGGACATGTACACCACTTTGTGAGAAAACTGCATACACAACTGTCCTCTGAAAGCTGCTCAGCACCCTGGCTTCTAAGCGGATTACTGTGACAAAATGAGAGCCATGCACAATTTTCACACAAGAGTACATATGGGTTTTCCGCACCATGAAGAGATTTAAGATTTGAAGTTATTTAAATGTACACTAAAATATCATGTGACTGGGACGAACACATCTGTGGCAACATGCCTGTCACACAGGGACACTCAAAAGAGAGCCAGAATTGCGGACAGCTCCTTGGCAAGGGAATATTATGTGACAAGATTTACAGGCACACGGTATAGTATGCAAAACACTTGTTCTGTTATAGTACAAGGAATTAGGTTTGCACAATGGAATCCCCACCCCCCACCCCCACATGCATGCCCTGCACCCTCCCCAAATCTGCTCCAGAAGGTTGGGGAAAATCCCAAAACAGATTTAGGAGATGCACAGGGAGAGGAGAGGGAGGGGATGTTCCATTGTACAGCCAAAACTCCTTGTGCTGATCAAATGAGTGCTTTCGATGCTGTCCATAGTGTCTGGAAAGAACATCATCCTTTCAAGGCAGAGGAGACAAGGAGTCTTGGGAAGGCTTGCATGCTCTCCTGCCATCTGAGGCTGGGAGGACCAGCATTAATTTTTTTAAATAACCTTTCTAAACCGATAGATAGATAAATAGATAGATGATCTCAAGTGTACAAAAACTCAAGGACAAAAAACCCCCATTGATACAAACCAGGATCTGAAATTCAAAAATAAATCAGAGCATCATAGGATAGAAAAGTAAAGGGTCCAGCTTTAATAATCAGGGTAAACTTGCACAAGAAAGCTATGCATTCGACAGGGGTGGTTGCTAAAAGGAACCACATGCTAAGAACCTCCATATAGGCCAGAAGCATAAGGAGTAGCCTTCACTACTGCTGCTTCTCTCTCACTCTCACCATTTCTTATTCTCGCAGGAATTCCCAGCCATCTCTTCTGTTTGAACAATCCCAGCCACTGTTTGTTCCTCCCCCCCCCCCCAAGAACACCTTATCTTTGCCCCCAATAGACCTTGCAGCTCCCTCCCGGCTCCTCCCCTGGAAGTGCTTTCTGTTCCAGCATGGCCAGGACTAAGAGAGGCAAGAGTCAAGCTCCGCTGCTCTCCAAGGTCATGTGGGAGCACTTGCACACAGAGTAGCCATTGCTTCTTAAAATACAGTGGTACCTCGGGTTAAGAACTTAATTCATTCCGGGGGTCTGTTCTTAACCTGAAACTGTTCTTAACCTGAGGCACCACTTTAGCTAATGGGGCCTCCTGCTGCCGCCGCGCCGCCAAAGCACAATTTCTGTTCTCATACTGAAGCAAAGGTCTTAACCCGAGGTACTATTTCTGGGTTAGCGGAGTCTGTAACCTGAAGCGTATGTAACCTGAAGCGTATGTAACCTGAAGCGTATGTAACCCGAGGTACCACTGTAGTTTAAAGAAAGGTGAAGGGGTAGGTGGTTTTTTTTAAACCCTATTATTTTCCACATTACCAGATCTCAGCTGCTCACAAGTGTGATATATCTCATTTGCAAGATGGGAAACAAAGGGCAATTCCTCTAAGCAAGGGAGCTTCTCAGCAAGGGAGGTAAAACCTGGCTGATTCCTCCCTGCCTTGGAAATGTCAGCAGTATAGGCATCTGTGTCCATTCAGGAGGCGGTAGCCCCCCACTCCCCAGAAAGCTAGTTTCCACTAAAACAGCGTTATTTGGAGCCAAGCAGGTGCTATTTTTATAGGCCAAAGCTGTGCTTGCACATAATCTGCAAGAACTCTCCTGGATCTGAGCTCCATTTTGGGAATCCCAAGGGCTACCAGAAATCACCAAAAGTTTGATTTATGCATGTTCTCTTCAGCCAGGGGCGAACAAAGGCGTCATGACACCCAGGGCGGCAAACCGCTATGTGCGCGCATGTACGGTGGCGCATGCATGTGCTGTACATTGCACATACACTGTACATAGAGGTTTGCTGCCAGCAGCGCTCCAGCGCCGTACGGGTGACGCCAGGACCCTCTGCTCGCGGCTGCAAGATCCTCTGTTTGCAACTGTAGTGGCGACGGAGGAATCCTACCACCATCCGTACAGCACTGAAGTGGCGCCGGTGACAAACCACTATGTACAGCGCTTCTGCGGTGGCATTACGTACAGCGCATGCATGCGACGCCACACATGCACTGTACATAGCAGTTTGCCACTGGCACCGGAATCCTCTGCTCACAGCTGCAGCCCCGAATGGAGGATCCTCCACATGTGGCTGCGGTAGCGTGATGGCTGATCGCCCCGCCGCGAGCCCCCGTGGGGTGCCTTCTTGTCACTCCCCAGACATGGCACCACAGAAGCGCCATGGGCACCATCCCCTCCCCTTTGCGACGCCACTGTCTTCAGCTACCTCTGTTCTCCCCATCCTATGTACTTTCTCAGTTGTGGGAGAAAGGAGCCTGAGACCGTGACTACCCAGAAGTGCATACAGTTTTACCTTCTGCATAACACGTTCCAACACTTTGAGAGCCCCGCTGCTCTCCCTGGACAGCTTAGCCAGGTTGCTACGGGCCTTGGCTCTGGCCCGGTTCATCTCGCTCTTGAGCTTCTGCAGCTGCTTCAGCACCACCTCCTTCTCATCGCGGACTCGCCGGTTCTGCTCCTCGCTCTCCCGTGCATGAAGAGCAATCTTGTTCTTCAGGATGCCAATGAGGTCCTGGTGACAAGAGAGGGATCTAGTCAGCCGACAGGAGGTCTTCTGTAGCAACTATAAACTGAAACCCATGGCTGCAGGAAGAGGTGCGATTAGATGGCCATTTTGGTTTGCAGCTTTGGTGGTGTGAGATTTTACTGTTGTAGGGGGTTCAGAGTAATGACAGGATGAGGAACAACTGCAGATATTTATAAGGCATGGGAGATGGGTGGGGGCAAGTTTTCAGGAGGATCTGTTGCTCCGCCCACCACTGATATGCATCACCAGATGTTTGCCCATGAATCTATTTTTCCCCAGGTTCTTCTGTTGGTGGGATGAGGGGGAGAAGGCAGATTTATGGAGAAGAGTGCTGGAGGCTGATGATTTTTTGATCTGTCCAGTCTTCCGATTCTGTCCACTGAACTTTGCAGGCCCAAATAAAATGTTCAGTGCTCCCTCCATCCGGCATGACCTCCAAAGCTACCACTGGAATGGCAGCCAGTCCAGGATCTACCCACATAGAGGGGATTCAAAGGTAAAGGTAAAGGACACCTGACAGTTAAGTCCAGTTGCAGACGACTCTGGGGTTGTGGCGCTCATCTCACTTTAACAGGTCGAGGGAGCCAGCATTTGTCCGCAGAGAGTCCCCCCGCCCCCCGGTCATATGGCCAGCATGACTAAGCCACTTCTGGCGAACCAGAGCAGCACACAGAAACACCGTTTACCTTTCCGCCGGAGCAGTACCTATTTATCTACTTGCACTTTTGGGGGGTGCTTTCGAACTGCTAGGTTGGCAGGAACTGGGACCGAGCAACAGGAGCTCACCCTGTCATGGGGATTCAAACTGCTGACCTTCTGATCAGCAAGCCCAAGAGGCTCAGTGGCCACCTGCCACCCACGTCCCTTACATAGAGGGGATAGTTCATATAAATTAATCCACAGACAGCAACACTTCAAGACAAGGCCATGATAATCACCAATGCAGGTAAAGGCCCTGCAAAGAGTGTCTCCACCATGGGAACCCAACTAAGCTGTGAGCCAAGTGGCAACCTCACACACGCCTGGAGGTCACTGCAAGTGGACTGCCAATTGTAGAAACTGGGCCACCGGTTACCGTAGGTATCTCTCTTGATGGTGAATTGCAAGGGGTGGGGGGATATAGGTCAACGAAGGTAACTTGGGGAGGCTGTTAATGCTACCATTTTGAAAGAACACCACTGCGTAGAAGGGACAGCACAGCAATATCTCAGCTGCAGGAGAAAGCAATGCCTGAATAAAGCCCAAATGTTTCCCTGGTCCGACCAGCCCAAGCACGGCCACTCACTTGCATCTTCTGCAGTTTCCTCATCTGCATCTCAATCTCCTTGGTGCTCTTCTCATCTCTGCGTTTGAGGCCTTCAAAGGCAAACTTACGGTCTTCCGTTGCCTCTGTGTAAGTACGCAAGGCCTGCTGGAAGCGTTTCCACAGCTCCTCCACTTTACCCTCCAACTGCATGCGCAGGTAATGCTTCTCCTCCAAGTTCTGGGGCGGAAATGAACACAGATTAGTATTCTGCCAGCAGAACAGCCAGTCCTATTCTTGTCTGCTCTGGAGTTTTCCAGTCAACTGACTCATTTTGGACTAACCCTAGATCAGCCTGCCCAGGAACTCCTTTCCCAAGCAAAAGAACACCATACATTTAGAGCACATCTGATGCACACTGAAAGCTCATGACTTCCTCCAAAGAATCTTGGGAACTGTAGTTTGTTAAGGATGCTGGGAAATGTAGCTCTACGGGAGGAAACTACACTTTGGAAGATTCTTTGGAGGAAGTCATGAGCTTTAAATGTGCATTGGATGTGCTCTAAATGTATGGTGTGGAGGATCTGCCCTTTAAAAAATTGTTATTGTTTGTTATTATGCTATATATTTGTGTAATTTTAGATTATAAATTGCCCTGTCATATTTGGATGAAGGGCAGTACAGAAATTTAATATAAATAAATAAAAAGCCTTAGTATGCCCAACTGGTTTTCTTTGGGCGTTTTAAAATCTTGAGTATGGGCTCCAGCAACAAGAAACCTTGTACCTGGAGAAACAATGAAAATAAGGAGGACCTGCACATAGTTTCAGCTACGGTCTTGTTTCCCCAATCATGAGAATCTCTCATATGGCTCTTCCTGGGATCTTACATGGAACTGGATTTTACAGCATCACATTCTTTCTTTGTTTTTTTTAAATTAATATTGGCACATAGCAGACGTATAAGAACACTGGAAGAGCCTGCTGGATCAAGCCAATGGTTCATTTAGTCCAGCATTCTGTTCTCACAGGGGCCAACCAGAGGCCTACAGGCAGCCTCAAAGCAGGACCTGAACATAACATAACATTGTGATTCCCAGCAACCAGCATTCACAGATAAATCAGAGAAACTAATTAAAACTCACTTGGAATGGGCTAAAACGATTAAAAGGAAAAAAGGGGGAGCATCAGCACAGAGCTGATTATGAAATAATGAGGCCCCAACTTGCATATTAAATAACTTTTAAAAGACCTATGGAAGGCAGGTTTCAGGGCTATGCCATTGCTAAAACGTGCATATATTTTTTCCTGAAGATATTGTCCGTTTCAAAATATGATAAATCCTCCCATTCGTTAGCAAACTTAGAAATTGCCATAAGTTCCTCCCTGAGTTTTAACCCAGACCTTGTTCTTGACGTCATCTCTTGTACTCTGGAAGTCGAGCCTGGCCTCGTATTCACTGTCAGTAAAGTTTTGCTCCATAGCCAGCAGCACATCCTGCAGGTACCGGCTCTCTAGATTATGGTGGCCTATAATTATCTTCCTGGTGAAAATATGAAAAGCCGCGTGAGTTCTAAGAGTCCAACGAAACACAGTTTTCCACAGTTGCTGAGCCACCATCTTTCCCAGCCCCACCTCCCTCCCTTCTTCCCTTCTACCTCTCTGTGTCAAACTCCTTCTGCAGAGCTTGCAGCTCCGTTTGGTAATCCTCCTCTAAGTAGCCAATGCGGCAGCGCTGGAGTTCCAACAGCTGGTCTATGTTGTGCAAGTGGCTGCGCAAAGCATGCGCATATTGAGCTTCTGCCTCCGTGAGGTCCTTAGCGAGGGACTGGAGGAGACAGAGATGCATTAGACAACCACAGCAGGAGACCAATCTGTTTTAAAAAACTAAAGAATTCCACACTAAAAATACTGAGAATGCTAAAACCTAAAATAATAAATTGTGGTATCTGAAATAACTTATATTAAGCTGGTAAACACACATAAAGCTTCTGAACTGAATCTGCTGTGGATTGGCCCTGGCATTCCACACTGCATTCAGTTCTTATACCACTGGGACCCACTGATAGCAATAATAAAGAACTATTAAGAAGTCATTGCAGAATTGTACAAAGTGCAAACCACTTTTTCCTACAATACAGATGTGCCCTTTGTTATTCCCCTTTGCTCCTTATTGGCAAGTGTCACAGAGCTGCAGTGAGTCTCAGAAGCTGCATGACTTCCCTCTCCAATCTCCAATCTCTAAGAGAGCCATTAACAGTGACTTCCCTCTCCAATCTCTAAGAGAGCCATTAACAGTTTCACAGTCTCCTTCCAAGGGCTTTTCCCAGCCAGGGCTCACCTTAATGACATTGTCTTTGCAGTCCACCACACGTTCAAAGGTCTGGCTAAGAATCTCAATGTCCTTACGCAGCTCCCTGGCCTTGACTTCACGGAGCACCGTGCGCCACTGTAGGGTGATCTTGTGCAGGTTTAGTTCACTGTTGCGCTCCTCTTTGGCCAGTTTTTCCTGCATTGAGAGCCACAACTTTACCCAGGCAAGCCCAACACAGCCCAGACATTGCAAGATAAGGAACCAGACAAAGAATAGAGGTAGTAGGCAGTAAAATTTGTTTCCTAAAACCATTAAGATCACAAAACTAGTGGCTGATCAATAAACACAAGGTTCTGGACTACATGAGCCTTTGGTCTGATCAAAAGGAATTTTCTTATGTTCTTATGTTCTTACGATGGCAACCTTCTCCACAGGTCAGACACCACTTACACTGGTCACATATTAGCCCCAGTGTCAACAGAGCACCCTGAGCATTTTCTGTGCTGATCAACTGCATTGAAATATCCTTTTAGAGTGATGTGGGAGTGCCTTCAAATGATCATCAGGAAATACTTCCCAAATGTAAAGCCCCTTAGGCCATGTCAATATGACAGACAGACTGAGGGACTTGTGAAACGTCTTTGGAGGTGTTCATGAAGACAGTGTACGACCAATTTAAATTTAGGGATTTGTATCACTGGGGTCTTCCAACTCTATTGCCATGTTTACCTGAAACTATTCATTACATCACCCAAATTCCAGTTTCATACTCAATATGCCACCAAGTCAACTGGTAAGAAAAGGAACTGAAAGCATTTTGGGCTAATTGGCAGAAACCTTTGGTCAGAGCAAAAGAGATATGATAAGAACTAGAGTGACACACAATCTAAGCTTCTGGTACTAAATTTAAATTCACCCCTTGCCATGGCCCTCTATGGCACACATAGGGTCAATGCTCTCTCACTGGATTTCTGTGGCGGAAGTCGTATATTCCTGGCATCGGCTATTGTTGTAGCAGCAATCAGTTCAATTTAATATCAAAAGCGTCAGTAAGGGCTGCACTGTAACTTTGCTCACTGGTCTGAATCTTCATGAGTTAAGAAGTCAGGTGACCATGAGAAGCAGCCACAGCTCACTTTCTCCAATATAGGCTCCAAGGCCTTTCACTATTCTTCCATCTGAGTGACTTGTTGCCTGCCTACATCTATCTATTTACCCATCTGCTTGCCTTCTATGTCTTGCCTCTTACAGCAGAACAGAAGCAAAGATCCCCAAAATGGTACAGAACAGTAATTACAGGAAAATCCCAAAGGTGTTGAGCCTGAAAAACTTCCTCAAAGTAGTTTTAAAATAAACTCCAACAATACAGGCAGCCATTTAATTAAACATCTATTTTGCTCTCAAAGAATACTCCTCTGGGGGAAAGCACTGAGCTCAAAATGTGTTGAGATTCTAGGATTTCCCAATAAAGATTGTGTCTGCCTCCAAACCACTAACCTAGTTTTGACCTTTTGCCTTCCAGAGATTACATATACACTCTCACTACAATCTGCCATGCTAGTTTCAAGCTCTTTCACCTCCTGACTGCATAAAATGCTGCGGTCAGAGAATACGATTTTAAAATGACTCTGTTTTCCATCCTGCATTATCTTACAAGTGGTACGTTGCAGACTAAAAGATGTTCTTAGCCTCACTGCTAGAACACCCTAAGATTATATGATTCACCCTGTTCTCTCACATTTGGGAACAAGGCCCCTGGAGCACTGTTCTGAATTGTGAGCAGGTCTCCTGACACTCCTCTCCCCACAACATGCCACATATCTTTATGCTTCCTTGTAGCACAAACCCCTTTATGTCCAGGCAAACAAATGGTACCTTTAGGAACTGGGCCAGCATGTCCTCCTTCTTCTTCATCATTTCTTCCTCAGCCAGCCGCTTCTGTTGCATCATAATCAGCCGTTCTTCATCAGTCAGGGCCGCCCGCTTGCGCCCTCTCTTCTTCGGCATGATTGCACCTATAATGGAGGAAAGTACAAAGTACAAAGAGGAGGAACCCAAGCTTCCTCCTACCCCTTTGGTCTATGCTAAAGGGGGACAGCTCTAATGGTCAGACCACTTCTGTACCTATACCTCTTTTGTCAGTATAGACCAGTGATGGCCAAACTTGGCCCTCCAGCTGTTTTAGGACTACAATTCTCACCATCCCTGACCACTGATCCTGTTAGCTAGGGATGATGGGAGCTGCAAACCCAAAACAGCTGGAGGGCCAAGTTTGGCCATCACTGGTATAGACACACCAATATGGCTCTACTGTAGCCTCCTTTAACTTGTTGTCCATACCCATTCCTTCTTTATTATCCTGGCCTTGCTTTAAGGATCTCAGGATTATGAACATCAGAGAGGGGAAACCTGTAGCCCTACAGATGTTGACTCCAACTCCCATCAGCCCCCACCATGATCAATGGCCAACCTCATCTGGAGGGCCACAGATCCCCCATGCATAGTTTGCATGGTCCCTCCCCCTTTCATCCACATATAATCCTGTGACATTGATTAGGTTGAGAAGTCATGGCGGGCCCAAAGCCACCCAGGGAGCTTGATGGCTAAGTCCTATTTGAACCTGGCTCTCCTCAGATTAAGTCCACTAGCTCTCTCTTTCTTGCCTTTTATTTCCTTCCCTTCCCTCACCATTATTTTTATTGCAATTCTTAGAACTCACCTTGCCTGAAGCTTCAAATCTGGGTCAATCCACTGCCTCACAGGCTAGCTATGAAGACTTTCCCACCAACACTACCAAAGCTTTGTGAGGGACACGTCTGATGAGACCAGAATTGCCAGGAATGCCTATTAGAGGAGAGAAACAAGCATATATGAGCCTAGAAATGGCAAATAGCCCAACATCATTGTGGCCTGACTTGGTTGCCCTATGGGGAGGCCCCACTTCCTAAAAATTAGCGTTGCTACGTTGTTTACGGACAGATGCTCTGTGCTTTCTTTAAAGCAGTGTGTAGAGGTCAGAAATCTACAAGTCATGTCTCCTGCTGTCACTGCGTTTTCATGCCAGGTAATGCTCCCATTTTAAATGGTTACCTGCCATGCATCTGTTCAAGGAGCAGAGCCTCTGTCCTTAAAGAAGTGGCAAATAAGTTGGAGATAATCCCTTTTTCTTTCTTGTTAGATGTGTTATCCTGCCTGTAAAGTATCCCTCCCTCCTGGGATCAGTTTTGCCATCTAACCATGCTCACGAGACTATCTTCTGGTTTCTCCTATCAACAAAGCATACAAGAGACCTGTTTTCAGAAGCTCTTAAAGCACTAATTCCCAAATGGTGTGGCCTGACATAACTGGTAATGGCCACAAGAAATAAAATGGCATAATCAAGGGCTCCTGCGAGCCCAAAGCACCAAGCAAAGATTGCTCACTGTACCCTCTGCATGATTCACTGCTCTGGTCTGTGGTATCTCTCCATCAGATGCCTTTGGATCACCCATCCTGGCCTTAGGCCCAATTACCCAGCCTCAGGGGAGAAGGAAGGAGGGCTGCATCTCTGCATGAGTCGCTCCTCTGGGATCACCTGCTTCCAGGCACCTGAAGCTGAGGCAAAAACACACAGCTCCCCTGAGCCTGGGTAATTCTCACTCTTACATAAATGGGGTGGAGGAAAAGGCTTTTTGGGTATACAGATGACGATGCATGATTTTATTTTTTATTTTATTTTTTAAAAGCCTGTCACATGGATCCAACAGAATTGCTTCATGTTGGATGCTCCCCTTAGTAGTTGTTTAGTCATTTAGTCGTGTCCGACTCTTTGTGACCCCCTGGACCAGAGCATGCCAGGCACTCCTGTCTTTCACTGCCTCCCGCAGTTTGGTCAAACTCATGCTGGTAGCTTCGAAAACACCGTCCAACCATATTGTCCTCTGTCGTCCCCTTCTCCTTGTGCCCTCCATCTTTCCCAGTATCAGGGTCTTTTCCAGGGAGTCTTCTCTTCTCATGAGGTGGCCAAAGTATTGGAGCCTCAGCTTCAGGATCTGTCCTTCCAGTGAGCACTTAGAGCTGATTTCCTTAAGAATGGAGAGGTTTGATCTTCTTGCAGTCCATGGGACTCTCAAGAGTCTCCTCCAGCACCAGAATTCAAAAGCATCCATTCTTTGGCGATCAGCCTTCTTTATCAACTCTCACTTCCATACATCACTACCGGGAAAACCAGAGCTTTTACTATTCGGGCCTTTGTTGGTAAGGTAAGATGTCTCTGCTTTTGAAGATGCTGTCTAGGTTTGTCTCCCCCTTGCGCAGTCCTAATTTTGATACGGTGATGTGGCACCACCCCCTGAAAGGCAGGCAGGCAGGCACTTCGGATCTTGGATGCGGCGCAAAACATCTTCGCAGCCAGTCTCCTGTCGTGGTTAAACCTGCCCCCCCTCCCGCGCATCCCCCCCTCCGGCTTCGCTACCCCGCCGCCGCGCCTACCTCTCCGTTTCCCCCTCGTTGCTGCAGGCCGAGTCCCTCCCGTCTCCTAGCAACAGCCTCCCCGGCCAGAGCGAGGGCGGCGCAGCCGTGGAGGGCGGAGCCGGAGCTGGAGCGCGCTCTGGGCGGCCCGCTGGGCGAAGCGGCCTCCGACGATCCTTCCGACGCGGCCAGCAGCGTCCGGAGACTTTTCAAGGGGCCCCGAGGGGCGGGCCGTCTCGTCCAACCCCGTGCCATGCAGGATCCCCAGTCCACTCTGAAACCATGCCGGACCCTGCTTTGCACTGCAAAGGTGCGGGCAGTTTTATTGCTGCACCTGCTGCTGCTGCTGGCATCCGTCGGTCTCGAGAGCAGCGCCGGATTTACGGATAAGCTAAACAAGCTATAGCACTCTCTTGGGGGGGGGGGGAAATATACTTCTTCTTAATTGTATTTCACTATTAATACTGTATACTCAACCACTGCCACAATGTCCTTTCTTCTATCTGATAAAAAAAAGCAGATAATAGCAAAGGTTGCTAGGTTCATAGCAGGGGCAATCAGAATAATGGCTACTAACTGACGGCTGATTCAGGACTTTAAATTGTGCTCTTATATCAATTTTCCTTTTCTGCATATACAGTTCTGTAATGTTTTACTGTTGCTATGGCCATTGGCTAATGCTAATAAAGTTTTATCTTACCTATTAATATACTTCTAATATACTTCTTCTTAGTTGTATTTCAGTTACTTTTGATAAAATAACAAAATATTTTGTTATGTGTAAATGGCTTGAGATACCTATTGTTGTTGTTGTTTAGTCGTTTAGTCATGTCCGAGTCTTCGTGACCCCCTGGACCAGAGCACGCCAGGCACTCCTGTCCTCCACTGCCTCCCACAGTTTGGTCAAACTCATGCTGGTAGCTTCGAGAACACTGTCCCACCATCTCGTCCTCTGTCGTCCCCTTCTCCTTGTGCCCTCCATCTTTCCCAACATCAGGGTCTTTTCCAGGGAGTCTTCTCATGAGGTGGCCAAAGTATTGGAGCTTCAGCTTCACGATCTGTCCTTCCAGTGAGCACTCAGGGCTGATTTCCTTAAGAATGGAGAGGTTTGATCTTCTTGCAGTCCATGGGACTCTCAAGAGTCTCCTCCAGCACCAGAATTCAAAAGCATCAATTCTTCGGCGATCAGCCTTCTTTATGGTCCAGCTCTCACTTCCATACATCACTACTGGGAAAACCATAGCTTTAACTATACAGACCTTTGTTGACATAATAGATACCTATTAGGTCCATAAATATAGCATATATTCAACCTAAAAAACAGTGGCAATTTGTTGTTGACTAGGGACAGCTGGACATATAAAGGGCCCCATTACCTTCAGTAGCTTAAGGCCTCATCAAACCTAAATCCGGCCCTGCTTGAGAGTCAGTGGAGTGCGCCTCTGGGGGTGAAGTCAAACCACTGTGTCAGCAGCACTGAAGTGACCTCTCTGGGGCGCACGCCTGGGCAGTGTGTATGGAGGTCCTGCGCTGCCCAGACAACAAGACCCCCCCTCTCGGCCTCACTGATGTGGTCCAAAGGAAAGCCGGACAAAATGTTTGGCACCAGCTTGGCTACAGGAGTTGCCATCCAACTCTCTTAGGGACTCCACTCCGGTTTTGTGCAGTGTTTATTGCATAACTTTTCTTCTCCCAACGATATCCCTCAAGGCAGAGGAGGTTTAGGATCAGAGTTTTCCTTCTCTGAGATAGGCTACCTTCCCAGACATGCAGAAAGTGCCTGTCTTCACATGCAGGGCAAGTCCCTAACTCACAGAGGGTTTGAGACCCACTGGCTACTCTCATCTGGTTAAGCCAGCTAGCTGAGATGTTTTTAAAGGGGGGAGAAAAGGGGGGGGTCTCATATAATTGGGTTTGGGGGGATAGTGTTTTGGAGAAGCCAGTGTAGCAGCCTCACAGCGGAGGCTGGGAAAAAGCCCTCTTTTTTCTCTCTTGCAGCTGCTGTTTGCTCTAACTTTCCTCACAAGGTTGTTGTGAGGATAAAAATGCGAGGGGAGGAGGACTATTCTCGCCCCTTTGAGCTCCCTAGAGGAAAGCTGGGGTAGAAACATAATAAATAAATAAAGGGTATGAGGATCCCAATTTAATTTGTCTGCTAGTTTTGAACAGGGGCTTGTTTTGCTGCAATTTTAATACTCAATTGTGAACTGCTCTGAGCTTTAAAAAATGTGGGATTGAAATACCGTATTTTTTGCTCTATAACTCACTTTTTCCCTCCCAAAAAAGTAAGGGGAAATGTGTGTGCGTCTTAGCGAATGCAGGCTGCGCAGCTATCCCAGAAGCCAGAACAGCAAGAGGAATCACTGCTTTCACTGCGCAGCGATCCCTCTTGCTGTTCTGGCTTCTGGGATTCAGAATATTTTTTGTTGTTGTTTTCCTCCTCCAAAAACTAGGTGCACCTTATGGTCTGGTGCGTCTTATAGAGCGAAAAATACGATATTTTCAAGGAATCAATAAAATGAGTGCTGCAGTCCACAAAGGGGAAAGACCTGGTTGAAAAGCTGCTGGTTGGTAGCAGGATTCAATTTTCAACCAGGTCTTTGCCCCTTTGTTATTAGCAGAGATGCTCTGCAGTCCAATTGCCCACGGCTGTTACGTTATACCTGTGGCATTCCATATGTTATTGGACTATAACCCCCATCATTCCTGGCCATTAGTCATGCTGGCTGGGGCAGATGGGAACTGGGAGTCCAGCAACACCTGGCGAGACTCAAATTCCCCATCCCTGCCCTGAAGCATCCCCACACCTGCTAATCCATCCAACCCACTTACCTAAGGCATCCCTAGACTCTCTTCAGAGCCTAAGAGCAATGTCCTGCTTTGGAGCCTCTTTGGAGATGAAAGACTGCCGTTGTCATGACAACAGATCCTGCCTGTGGTACCTAGCATTAGATATCCCGACACAGCCCGGCCCATTTGAGGTAACAGCCGTCTAAAAATAACCTGGGATCCTCCTTTCACCGTCAGACCATCCTTCACAAGCTCTGTTCAATTTCAACAGAATGTAGGAACTTGGGTGATGAACACAGTAGGTTAAAGAAGGGGAGTGGGAGCTCATCCCCTGTGAAGTTGTTAAAATGGGCAGACACAGTGCCAGATTTACATATAAGCTAAACAAGCTATAGCATAGGGCCCCACTCTCTTGGGCCCCCCAAAAAAAATTTAAAGAAAAACAAAACTGGATGTACATTTCCAAAATATAAGATAAAAAGCAAATAAAATAAAACCTACATACAGCAACAGTGTTTTGTGTTGTGTATGGACCTATCAAGTCCATAAATTACCATATAGCATATATTCAACACAAAAAACAGTGACAATTTGTTGTTGACAAAGGACAGCCGGTTCAAAATCAAGATTTTGAACCAGATAAAGGAAGGAGAAAAGAAACCGAGATCTAAACCGAAGTCTCATGAGATCTTAAGAGAAATAAAATATCACCAGACGCAATATATGGAATTGATGAATCAAGAAATAGAATGGAAGATAAAGCAAATGAGACAAAAGACATTTGAATCGGCAGATAAATGTGGGAAACTGCTGTCATGGCAACTGAAAAAGAGGCAAAAGTTAAATACTGTGACATCCCTGGAAATAGATGGGAAAATTATCAACAAACCAAATGAAATAAGTAATTGTTTTCAAAGCTTTTTCAAAAAACTTTATGCACAAGGGCCTATAAACGAACAAGAAATAGAGGAATTTGTTAAAAAACATGGACTATCAAAGATTACAGAACAAAATAAAAGGATTCTGAATGAAAAAATTACAGAACAAGAAATAGAGGGTGCCATTCAGAATATGAAATTGGGGAAATCACCAGGACCAGATGGTTTGACTGCGAAATACTACAAAGATCTTAAAGAATGGCTAATACAGCCATTGAAGGAAGTATGCAATCAGATATTAGAGGGGAAAAAGGCTCCCGAATCGTGGAAGGAAGCATTCATCTCACTTATACCGAAGACAGAAACTGAGAAACATCAAGTTAAAAACTACCGCCCTATATCACTCTTGAATGTGGATTATAAAATTTTTGCAGACGTTTTGGCAAAAAGATTTAAGAGAGTTTTGGTGGAGGAGATTCATAAGAACCAAACAGGCTTTCTCCCAGGGAGACATATGTCAGAGAACGTGAGGAACATTATAGACATTTTGGAGATGCTAGAGGTAGACATTAACAGGAAGGCAGTTTTGATCTTTGTGGACGCGGAGAAGGCCTTTGACAACATTTCTTGGAAATTTATGAAGAAGAATCTCCACGGGATGGGGGTAGGCCAAGGGTTTGAAAACGGTATAGGTGCAATATATTCTGAACAAAGAGCGAAACTAATTGTGAACAATGTGGTAATGGATGAAATACCAATAGAGAAAGGCACACGACAGGGATGCCCTATATCCCCTTTACTGTTTATATCTGTCCTGGAGGTTTTATTAAACATGATTAGGAAGGACCAGCTGGTAAAAGGAATACAGGTCGGATCCAAACAATATAAGTTAAGGGCATTTGCAGATGACTTAGTGCTAACTCTGCAACAGCCAGAAGCTAGTACCAAAAGAGTTTTAGAATTAATGGAGATATTCGGCCAGGTCGCAGGATTTAAACTGAATAAACAGAAAACAAAGGTGCTGGAAAAAAATCTAACAAAAGAGGAGAAAGATAGGTTTCAAAGTGAAACTGGGTTGGAAATAGAAAAAAAGGTTAAGTACCTGGGGGTAAATCTGACATCAAAAAATGTGAATCTATTTAAGGATAACTATGAAAAATGCTGGACAGAAGTTAAAAAAGATCTAGACATATGGTCTAGGCTGAAACTTTCCTTGTTAGGCCGAATTGCTGTCATTAAGATGAATGTATTGCCAAGAATGTTGTTTTTATTTCAGACGTTACAGATTCTAGACAAAATGGACTGTTTCAAGAAGTGGCAGAAAGACATATCTAAATTTGTCTGGCAGGGCAAAAAGCCCAGAATAAAATTTAAGATCTTAACTGATGCAAAAGATAGAGGGGGCTTTGCCCTGCCGGACTTAAGACTTTATTATGAATCAGCAGCCTTTTGCTGGTTGAAGCAATGGCTACTTCTTGAAGACACAGACATTCTTGATCTGGAAGGATATGACAATAGCTTTGGTTGGCATGCATATTTGTGGTATGACAAGGTAAAGATTTATAAAAGTTTTAAAAACCATATTGTCAGGAAAGCATTGTACAATGTTTGGAATAGATATAAGGATTTATTGGAAAGTAAAACCCCTAGGTGGTTGTCACCAATGGAAGCGAAAGCAGTGAAAAAAATTAACATGGACTCTAATTGGCCTAAGTATTGTGAAATTTTAGAATATGATGGCGAAAAACTGAAGCTACAAAGTTTCGAGAAGCTAAAGCATAAGGTTCGAGATTGGTTACACTACCGTCAGATAAATGAGATGTTTAAGCAGGACAGGAAACTTGGTTTTCAGAAGGAGAGGTCAAAGTTAGAAACAGAATTGTTAGAATCCAATACTAAAAATCTATCTAAAATGTATAATTTGCTGCTGAAATGGAATACACAGGATGAAACAGTGAAATCAGCCATGATTAAATGGGCACAGGATATTGGTCATGACATTATGTTTGACGACTGGGAACAGTTATGGACCACCGGTGTTAAATTTACGGCATGTAATGCCCTGAAAGAGAATATAATGAAAATGATCTATAGGTGGTACATAACCCCAGTCAAACTTGCAAAGATCTATCACCTGCCCAATAACAAATGTTGGAAATGTAACGAGGCTGAAGGTACTTTTTATCATCTTTGGTGGACCTGCCCAAAGATTAAGGCCTACTGGGAAATGATCTATAATGAAATTAAGAAAGTCCTTAAGTGGACATTTGTTAAGAAACCGGAGGCTTTTCTCTTGGGCATGGTCGGCCAATTGGTACCAAAGAAGGATAAGACATTCTTTATGTATGCAACCACAGCAGCAAGAATCCTGTTGGCAAAGTATTGGAAGATGCAAGAATTACCTACTCTGGAAGAATGGCAATCGAAGGTGATGGAATATATGGGACTGGCAGAGATGACCGGCAGAATCCGTGACCAGAGGAAAGAGACAGTGGAAGAGGACTGGGGGAAATTTAAAATATATTTAAAAAACTATTGTAAAATTGTGGACTGATAAGATGTTAAGGGGTAGGAAACAAAGAATTACAGCTGTAAATCTTAAACTTTAAGAAAACTCAAAAGGGACTTGACTAAAGATTGATCGATGAGTTGCTCGAAAAAATGGTAAAACAAGGATGTGGCGAAGGGAAGGCATGGGGAAGTCAATTTTTGTTGTTTGTTTTTAGTGTTTGTGTTTGTTTTGTTTGTTCTTATTATGTGAAAAAACCAATAAAAACTTTAAAAAAAAAAAAAAGACAAAGGACAGCCGGACATATAAGGGGCCCCATTACCTTCAGTAGCTTAGGGCCTCATCAAAACTAAATCCAGCCCTGGGCAGACACAACATCCTGGCTAAATGTGTTCTATAGTGAGTGGTGTGGCAAAATACTTTTTCTTTTTTTGTAATCACTAAAAAACCAACTCCAGTCACCATACCCTGCTGTAAATATATAACAGTAAATATATGAGTTGCAATGATTACACATGCACCACCAGTTTACTCCTGCCTCCATTTCTTTCTTTCCCCCTGTAGTCTCCCTTGTATCTGTTTCTAACTGGAAGCTACTTGGGGCAGGGACCTGTCATGTTCATAAGCGATGAAATAATGACAACAGGAATAGTTACTACTGCTAAAATAATAATATACAATGTCAGGTGATGAGCGAAAAACAGTTTGTTAGTATACAAATTGAAAGGATAATGACTACAGTGGTACCTCGGGTTAAGAACTTAATTTGTTCTGGAGGTCTGTTCTTAACCTGAAACTGTTCTTAACCTGAAGCACCACTTTAGCTAATGGGGCCTCCTGCTGCTGCCGTGCCACCGGAACATGATTTCTGTTCTCGTCCTGAAGCAAAGTTCTTAACCCAAGATAATATTTCTGCGTTAGCAGAGTCTGTAACCTGAAGTGTATGTAAACTGAAGCATATGTAACCCGAGGTACCACTGTATTACACTTCTATTAGATCATTTAATTTTGTTATTGACCTCCCAAAAATGTGTATCGCTGGCACACACTTTTATGACACATAATTCGGGGGCAGCTCTAGGATAAATAGCACCAGGGTGAGTGACGAGTGCCCCTGGCAGAACATAGTTGGGGGCCAGCAAATACTGACTGGTAAATAACTCCAGCTCCCAGAAACAGCCCAGCCTGAAGAAATGTTGAATGTCTGAAGCTTTTTTCTGCCATGGAAGTTTGTGCCAGTGCTGAGCACCACTATAAATCTAAACACGAAGTCCACATGTGTCCCGCACACCAGCTAGAAGCCTTTCCCTGTGGTGAGAATCAAATGCCCTGTTTCCATTGGAGAAATGTTGGAGGGGGTGGAATGAAGGCTCGGCCTTCTGAAAGATTCAGTCAGTCCACCCCTTATCTCAGTGCCTGTACCCCAACTGCTCAGAAGGATAAAAGATCACTGTTCACAATATTTGAAGCCTTTGTGCAGGAGTTGAGCCCTATTAGGAGTTTTCCAGATTCAGGAAGGTAGCTGTGTTGGTCTGACACACTTGAAATAAATTTAAAAATTGTAAAATTGTCCCGTAGCACCTTAGAGACCGATTAAGTTTGTCCTGGGGATAAGGTTTCATGTGCATGCACACTTCTCCAGTGTCAGAAAATGCCAAAACAAACTGATCCCACAAGGTGGCAGCACTTCCTAAGAGTTACCAGGCTGTTTTCCTTTTCCAGGCCATCATTTTATTTTCTGGCAAATTTGTGTATCTTTAACATGTGAATGCAGGTAGACATTCAATAGATGCTGCGTCCCCAGTATGGTAAAGTGCAGGAGAAAGCTTTGCCTGAGTTTTCCTTTCTTTTTAATCACTTCCCATGAAGCATCCCTATAAAGAAGTTACATGGGAAGCCAATGTGGTGCCTTCCAGATGTTTTGGACTACAACTCCTGAAAGCCCCAGCCAGCGTGGTCCATGGTCAGTGATGAGAAGAGTTGTACTCCACAGCATCTGGAAAGCACAACGTTGGCTCTTCCTGGAGTGTGAGATTCTGGATGTGTTTATGTTACAGCTATTCCTTATAAGAGGGACGTGGGTGGCGCTGTGGGTTAAACCACAGAGCCTAGGACTTGCCGATCAGAAGGTCGGCGGTTCGAATCCCCGCGACGGGGTGTGCTCCTGTTGTTCGGTCCCTGCTCCTGCCAACCTAGCAGTTCGAAAGCACATCAAAGTGCAAGTAGACAAATAGGTACTGCTCCAGCGGGAAGGTAAACGGCGTTTGCCAGAAGTGGCTTAGTCATGCTGGCCACATGACCCGGAAGCTGTACGCCGGCTCCCATGGCCAGTAAAGCGAGATGAGCGCCGCAACCCCAGAGTCGGTCACGACTGGACCTAATGGTCAGGGGTCCCTTTACCTTTACCTATTCCTTATAAGTTTAATCAGATTGATTGCTTCATTAAATATATTTCAAAGGGCCGTTGCTATCATTGCTTTACTTACAAGTAACTAATGCCATGGCCTTTTTAGAACATGGATGAGGAAGAATGATGATGAGCATTCAAAGGCAGCTACAGCCAGTTCGGGAACAGAGCTTCCTGTCAGTGTAGGGCAAGAGATGGCAAGAGAATTTAAATACTTTTTAGTTGTTTATAGCCTCAGAATTTATAGCCTCCGTATAATAAAAGCTATGGTTTTCCCAGTAGTGATGTATGGAAGTGAAAGCTGGACCATAAAGAAGGATGATCGCCGAAGAATTGATGCTTTTGAATTATGGTGCTGGAGGAGACTCTTGAGAGTCCCATGGACTGCAAGAAGATCAAACCTCTCCATTCTTAAGGAAATTAGCCCCGAGTGCTCACTGGAAGGACAGATCCTGAAGCTGAGGCTCCAATACTTTGGCCACCTCTTGAGAAGAGAAGACTCCCTGGAAAAGACCCTGATGTTGGGAAAGATGGAGGGCACAAGAAGAAGGGGACAACAGAGGACGAGATGGTTGGACAGTGTTCTCGAAGCTACCAGCATGAGTTTGACCAAACTGTGGGAGGCAGTGGAAGACAGGAGTGCCTGGCGTGCTCTGGTCCAGGGGGTCAGGAAGAGTTGGACATGACTAAACAACTAAACAACAACAATTACTGACATGGATTGTTGAGATGGTTGGTATTGATATGGTATTGATACAAGTTGGCTTAGGGGTTACTGGTTACTGTCTGTTTACTGTTTACGTTTTCAGTCCTTATGTGTAAGTTCATAAGAACATAAGCAGAGTCTGCTGGATCAGGCCAGTGCCCTATCAAGTCCAGTATCCTGTTCTCAGAGTGGCTGAACAGTTGCATGTGTGGGAAACCAGCAAGCAGGAGTCAAGCACAAGAGCCCTCTCCCCGCCTGCAGTTTCTAGCAACTGGTATTCAGAAGTGTTGGTGCCTTCACCTTAGAGCCAGGGCAGAGCCATCATGGCTAGTAGCCATCAAAGTTCTTTCATGACCACTCTCTAGGTCATGTGACTCACTTAAAAATTACCTAAAATCTTCTAAGCACTGTATGGGACAGCTCCTGTCTGCAAGCTCGCAATCTAATATACACCACACAAAAGGAAAAAAAATGAGGAGGAAAGCAAACATAGGAGCAGCTTCTCCTTCCTGGTCTGTGGGTGGAGCCAAGTTGGTCTCGCCCTTATGTTCTTCCAATATAGACAGGATAAGGGGAGGGGAGACTTTGGCAGTGATCTCAGGTAGGTGTGAAATAACTGGGGATTTATTGTTTTGTTTGTTATTATGTTATGTATTTTTGCAGAGACATCACCTTGCCAACAAAGGTCCATATAGTTAAAGCCATGGTTTTCCCAGTAGTGATGTATGGAAGTGAGAGCTGGACCATCAAGAAGGCTGATCGCCAAAGAATTGATGCTTTTGAATTATGGTGCTGGAGGAGACTTTTGAGAGTCCCATGGACTGCAAGAAGATCAAACCTCTCCATTCTTGAGGAAATAAGCCCTGAGTGCTCACTGGAAGGACAGATCCTGAAGCTGAGGCTCCAATACTTTGGTCACCTCATGAGAAGAGAAGACTCCCTCGAAAAGACCCTGATGCTGGGAAAGATGGAGGGCACAAGGAGAAGGGGACGACAGAGGACGAGATGGTTGGACAGTGTTCTTGAAGCTACCAGCATGAGTCTGACCAAACTGCGGGAGGCAGTGGAAGACAGGAGTGCTTGGCGTGCTCTGGTCCAGGGGGTCACAAAGAGTCGGACACGACTAAACAAACAAACAAACAAACAAACATTTTTGCGTGGCCCTCAGATGAAGCGCAACAAACAAAAAATAAACTCAAGTACCTTCATATTTTTCTTAGAAAGCTTGTTGAACATGCATCATTCTAGATACAGTCCAGAATCACTTCAGTCAGAACTTGTCAGCCACTGATCATCCAAACACAGCACTGTCTGCTAGAAGGCTTCTCCACAATGCCAGCACACCACTCAAGACCTGACATCGCTGAGAGGTGGCACATTAGAGCATATTTTTACTTTTGTCCCCATCTTTGAAGAGGGCTGCTTTGCAGCGCAGTTTGCCATGGCAACAGGTGGGGATTTGATTGGATGCAGCCACCTATCTCTGTCCTCACCCAGCAGCGTAATTCTTCTTTTGAAAATATCATTCCTCTCATTCCCCTCTCAGCCCCTTATCAAGAGCTCTGCTTCATCGTCCGTTTCAGCTGCCTCTTGAACATCATCTCTTCAGCCATCTCTGCATCTCTCATGGATTCCTGTTTGCAGTTCAGTTCTTCCCCTCTTTCCTCTGCAGCTGCCTGAACAAATCACTTACAAATGTCGCCATTTCCCATACTTCTCTAGAAGAAGAAGAAGAGGAGTTTGCATTTGATATCCCTCCTTTCACTCCCTTTAAGGAGTCTCAAAGTGGCTAACATTCTCCTTTCCCTTCTTCCCCCACAACAAACACTCTGTGAGGTGAGTGGGGCTGAGAGACTTCAGAGAAGTGTGACTGGCCCAAGGTCACCCAGCAGCTGCATGTGGAGGAGCGGAGACCCGATCCCGGTCCCCCAGATTACGAGTCTACCTCTCTTAACCACTACACCACACTGCCTCTACCTCTGTTGAACACTCACAGGGGGAAAAGTGACACTAGGGGGCCTCCTGCCCAGAGCATCATCTTTCTTAACATGCAGCACAGTTGAATGTCCAAAGTGGTTCAGATACAGTTATGCTGTTCTTGATGTTTCTTGTGAATTGCCCTGAACTTTTATAGGGCAATGTGGCCCAGCAGGTCTTTCTATCTGACTCTCAGGATTTCCCTCAAGCCACACAACTCATGGGATGCGGGTGTCGCTGTGGGTTAAACCACAGAGCCTAGGACTTGCTGATCAGAAAGGCGGTGGTTCGAATCCCCGTGACGGGGTGAGCTCCCGTTGCTCAGTCCCTGCTCCTGCCAACCTAGCAGTTTGAAAGCACAACAAAGTGCAAGTAGATAAATAGGTACCGCTCCGGCGGGAAGGTAAACAGCATTTCCGTGCGCTGCTCTGGTTCTCCAGAAGCAGATTAGTAATGCTGGCCACATGACCCAGAAGCTGTATGCCGGCTCCCTCGGCCTATAGAGCGAGATGAGCGCCACAACCCCAGAGTCTGCCACGACTGGACCTAATGGTCAGGGGTCCCTTTACCTTTACCTTACACGACTCACCACCAGTCTTCCTTTCCTTTGCACCCTCTGTGGCGTTCGTATGAAGCCCCCGTCGTCTCATGGACTATTGACCCGTACACCACTAATCCGCTGCCACCAACCGGGTCCTCCCTGGTAAATCACTTAGTCTCAGTCAGGTTCTTAACAATGAAGATTGTAGTTTATTGCAAACACAAATAAACTTTAAATGCATTTGAAACGCTGTTACCCTTTACCCTCTTAGTCTTATTTTATTCTGCCTCTAACTCTTTTACCTCCCCTCACACAAGAACCAACTGCACTAACTGTCTCTCTACAGCACAGGTGTCAAACACAAGATCCGCGGGCCAAATCCGGCCCGCCAGACCTCGTCATGTGGCCTGTGTAGCCGCCGCCAGCCTTCACCTTTTATTCTCGCTTTTTTTTTTTTTGACACAAGAAAGCCGCCTCTTCAGCGCATGCGCGGCAGCCTACAAGCCAGAGAACGTCTGCCCTCTAGCAGCGCCGGCCATTCTACACAGGAAGCCTCCACTTTACATGCATTCAGGAAACCTCCACTTGTTTTTATATTGAGCGCATGCCATCCTGTGATGTGACAGATCCAACGGCTGCCTGAACCCTTCTCTCCTGTACTGTAAGTCCTACAGATACAACCGGCCCTTTGAGGGTGACCAAACTGCTGATGCGGCCCCCGATGAATTTGAGTTAGACACCCCTGCTCTACAGGTATTTCCATCTGTCTGCCAACTGCTTTCCCAACTGCCTTTTCCCAACTAACCAACCAACCAACTCTAACTAATCCTCAGGGCTAAGCCCTTTTATAAAAAGGTAGGCTCTGCCTCTGGCTTTTCTATTGGTCTACCTATTAACTCTTTCTCTCCCCGTGTACAGACATTTTCAAAAGAACGGGCCAACGCCACAGCCTCCTTGAGTGTTTTTGTCTGTCTAAGGCAGTGCTTCTCATACTTGGGCTACCGGCTGTTGTTGGACTATAGCTGCCATCATCCCTAGCTAGCAGGCCCAGTGTTCAGGGATGATGGGAGTTGCAGTCCAACAACAGATGGAGACCCAAGTTTGAGAAACACTCGCCTAGGGTGTGTCCTTGAACTCTGAGGGTGCTTCTTGCTTGGAGGGTTAAGAGGGATGTGTGACTGTGAAGAAAGTAGCGTCCTGTTCCAAGGCAAAATTGCTCTGCTCACTCCCCCCCATACAATATTTTATTGGGGTTTTTTCCATATTACATCACAATATAAATACACCAAAGCCATCACCACACCCTCCCCATCCCCCCACATATCCATCAATCAAACCTAATATTCCCTTGTCCCTCCCCCCACTTCCTCCGCCCCAACTCGATTTCCTCTACATTCTGAGATTACATTTATCTTTGCATTTTACAGTCTTCTCAAATCTTCTATATAGTCTTATTATCTTTCCTTACTAATTTACCTTCCCTCAGATACTTTACATTTTCATCTAGGCATATTAGCACATCTTTTTTTGAGCAGTATTTTACCATATATTCATCAAAACATTCCCACTCCTTTTTTATTTTTTGATTCAATTTGTTTCTTATAATAGCTGTTAGTTTTGCCAGAGTTAAGTATTCATTTAGTTTTCGAATCCATTCCTCCCTTAAGGGTAGAGTTTGTGACTTTTACTTAGCAGCAATCACTACTCTAGCTGCTGTACTTGCATATAAGAAGATTCCCCCCCCCCCAGGAGATAGATCTCGGGGGGGGGGGTTATTTGATATTTTCAACATCTTCTTTAATTCTTCATGTATTACTGTTCAAAATTTCTTAATTTCCTGACGCCTCCACCACATATGTATTGTTGTTCCTATTTCTTTACCACATCTCCAACCAAGGTTGGATTTCAATTTATATATCTTTGCCAGCTTAACTGGTGCTCTGCTCACTTTTGCCTCTCCCCCCCCCCACCACTGAAATGTGACCCCTGGAATTTTCCCCAAAAGGAAATGTGGCCATAGGATAGCCAGGATTTTTGTTGGGGGGGGGCAGGACTTTTGTGTGTGGAGGAGAACCAACTGGTCAGTTAGTTAAGTATTTCTATTGTTTTACTTGATGGGGGTCGGCTGCCGCCCCCTACACCCATTAATGTGGCCCTTGGTCTGAAAAGGTCCCCTGCCCTGGTATAAATACTTTTTAAAAATATATATTACAATGACCTTTTAAAGCAGGTCAGTATTATTATCCCCAAACTTCAAATGCGGCTGAAAGATTTGCTTGCCTAGTGAATTCCTGGCTGGGGTGAGATTTTAACCCGAGCCTTCCTGATGAGCAAGTTCCATCTGTCAGCTGCTAAACTTGCTCAGAACATGACTTTCTAAATAAATGATATATAAGGGAAGGAAAAACCCTCAGCCTGGACTTTCCCACTTTCTCATTAGGCTGGCTCTGATCCATGCATTCCTTTCCTCCACTGCCAGACAAGGAAGGTGTTGTGTTTTTTGTTTTTTGTTTGCTACAGTGTTACCTCAGGTTAAGAACTTAATTCACTCTGGAGGTCTGTTCTTAACCTGAAACTGTTCTTAACCTGAGGTACCACTTTAGCTAATGGGGCCTCCCGCTGCCCCCGCGCCGCCTGCACATGATTTCTGTTCTCATCCTGGGGCAAAGTTCTTAACCCGAGGTACTGCTTCCGGGTTAGTGGAGTCTGTAACCCAAAGTGTTTGTAACCCAAGGTGTTTGTAACCCGAGGTACCACTGTATTGCATATTTACCTATATGGAAGACATCTCGCTCAGCACATAACAACATCAGAATTCCCATGTGTGGTCCCAAAGCCAGGAAAGCATTGCCAGGAAATAAGGCACATAATTTGTCTTCTCCAGAGTCTTCAGAAATAAAGCAAGGAATTTGTCTTCTCTTTGTTTTGTTCCCTGCTTGGCAGGGGGTTGGACTCGATGGCCCTTGTGGTCTCTTCCAACTCTATGATTCTATGATTCTATGACTATCCCTTGTGCTATTTTCCATTCCACTGTCAATTAGGCTGTTAAGGGAAATGGCCAGGAAGGAAAGTAGTGCAGTAGTGGCATTTCCCCATCCATATGTTTACATGTGTATTAACTTGAATCAAGATGCATCTGCTCCCTTACGCTGAGAGATTTGCCTTCTAAAGTCACATCGTTCCCCCAAGAAAAGGTAAAACCAGGACAGTGTTTTTACAAGGGAAACAGGGAATGTGCTTCATAAACAGGGGCAATTGGAGAATATGAAGATGGGGACACAACGGATCCCCTTCCATGTGCCCAGATGGGCTTGCCCCTTGGTGCAGACACACTTAGGCATGTGCACATGAGTGGCTGAAAATTCATCCGGGTCATTCCCCCTTTCCTAGTGCATTTCAAGTCATGTTTAACATTGCTGCACACACCATTACTTGATTGTCTGATTTGTTCCCCTGCAGGTGGCGCTGGGTTAAACCACAGAGCCTAGGACTTGCTGATCAGAAGGACAGCGGTTCGAATCCCTGCGACAGGGTGAGCTCCTGTTGCTCAGTCCCTGCTCCTGCCAACCTAGCAGTTCGAAAGCACATCAGAGTGCAAGTAGATAAATAGGTACAGCTCCGGTGGGAAGGTAAACGCCATTTCCGTGCGCTGCTCTGGTTCGCCAGAAGCGGCTTAGTCATGCTGGCCACATGACCTGGAAGCTGTACGCCAGCTCCCTTGGCCAATAAAACGAGATGAGCGCCGCAACCCCAGAGTCGGTCACGACTGGACCTAATGGTCAGGGGTCCCTTTACCTTTACCTTTAACCCCCTTTACCGAACTGAATGGAAGCTGGGTTCAGGGACAGTTCACCAATCAGCTGCATTTCTCAAGAAACCAGAGGATTCAAACTCGGTTTTCAATACCAACGATAGGAGTGCAGTGGAGCCAGAATAAACAGTAGTGTGTACCCAGCCTTAGAGAAGAGTATTTGACATCCCTGTTTGTAAATTTGAAGCTTCTTTGCATTACTTGCTGGAGTGGAGTTAGAGAAAAGAGAGGGGAGGTTGCCAAACAGTTTGCGTTGAAATTGTTATCCCAAGTCATCAACCTCGCCTTGGATTTGTTTGTGCACAGGACAGTGGGCTTTTGTTTTCTCAGAAACTGAGCTCACAATCCTTTGATGACTCCGGCTGGAAGGCAGGGAGGTGGGGAGTGAGGCGGGGGGGGGGCACTGTGATGCTGTGGTTGCAACAGGGATATTCTGCTACACAAATGTAACATAAAAAGTAAAGATAGCTGACTAATACAGTGGTACCTCTAGTTACACACGCTTCAGGTTACAGACGCTTCAGGTTACAGACTCCGCTAACCCAGAATTATTTCCTCGGATTAAGAACTTTGCTTCAGGATGAGAACAGAAATTGCGCAGCAACGGCAGCGGGAGGCCCCATTAACTAAAGTGGTGCTTCAGGTTAAGAACAGTTTCAGGTTAAGAAAAGACCTCCAGAACAAATTAAGTTCTTAACCTGAGGTACCACTGGAATATTGTGATAATAGGGGAAAAAATACTTGGAATATCAGAGTTATTAATGGATCAGCAAAGATAGATAAATTCTAAGCAATATGTTGTGAGTTTATATGTTGTAAGCATCCATCTTCTGCATCTTTATCAGTATGGAACTCATTACGTATGTTTTTCACATTTAATTCTTCCTGCATGTTGGAGGTTGAAATGTGATTTACTGGCAATATATGTCTTGACCTTGATCTCTGGCATCCTTTGTTAGAGGAAGGGCTGGTTTCGGTTGGATTGTGGATTTTATTCTGTTTCTTTTCCTCATATATTTGAAAATTTAAAATAATTAAAGATAGCTTACCCTAAGAAAAATCCTTAAATCTGTATCAGGGTAACTAAAACTTTTATTAGCACAACCAAAATATCATAAGGCTCTCCTAGCTCCCTTTCACTTCTATGGGACAGAAGCAAATGAGATTATCGACAGTACTGTGGTGCTTAAACTCAGTTTCTTTCCTCCCCTCCCCCATATTCTCCAGGCCGACTATTATTAATCTAACCATATTTCTCTCCCACACCGCTGACATTTTAAGAACCATCTTGGAATGTAGGAAGGAAAAGTTTGTACAGCTCGGGGATTTTCTCTCTGTGGGGAGTTCCTACTCTGGTTAATGTTCAACGACGACATTGCAACATACATGAAATTCTGAATAAACCAAGCTAGGCTTAAGCGCTGAACTGAAACAAAGCAGGATTTAAGTCTGCCTGGAAGTTACATCAGCTTGAAAATCCTACCCCTAACTCAAGATGAGCTGAACACAGTGAGTTTTCTGCTGAAAATCCCCCCTATTTTTTTTAATTTTTTTATTTTGCCCCTAATGATGCTATTTCCTGTTTACCTTTGCAGGGGGAGGGGGCAAACAGCAGGTGGGAATCATAGATTCCTAGAATTGTAGAGTTGGAAGGGACCCTCAGGAACATCTAGTCCAACCCTCTGAAATGCAGGAATATGCAGCTGTCACAAATGGGGATCGAACCTGCGACTTTGGTGTTATCAGCACCAAGTTCTACCCAACTGAGCTATCCAGGCTGTCGGTGTTTTTCACAAGGAAACTGGTGCAAGGCTCCAATCTGGATTGAGAGCACATTCTGGACTGGGACTCCAGCTGTTGTTTTTTAAATTCAAAATCAAAGTGGCCAGTTTAAGCAGGATTTGGGTTTCTTCTTTATAGTATAATAAATATAAGATGTATTTTGGTGATAATGTTGCTGGAAGTGAATAATAATAATAATAATAATAATAATAATAATAATAATAATATAATAATAATAATAATAATAATAATAATAATAATAATAATAATAATAATTATTATTATTATTATTTTTATTTATATCCTGCCCTCCCCAGCCGAAGCCGGGCTCAGGGCGGCTAACAACAATAAAACAGTACAAAAGTACAGCACAAACAACACTCTAAAACCATTCATTATAAAATTAATTTATTCAAGCCACTGGCAACCATTGGGCCAGAGCTCCGCGAAGATTGCCGAGGGAGGGAGTCAGGCTGTGTCCTGGCCAAAGGCCTGGTGGAACAGCTCTGTCTTGCAGGCCCTGCGGAAAGATGTCAAGTCCCGCAGGGCGTTCCACCAGAGCGTTCCACCAGATCGGAGCCACAGCCGAAAAAGCCCTGGCTCTGGTTGAGGCCAGCCTAACTTCTCTGTGGCCTGGGACCTTCAAGATGTTTTTATTTGGGGACCGTAAGTTTCTCTGTGGGGCATACCAGGAGAGGCGGTCCCGTAGGCTGTTAAATTTGGGGAGAAAATGAAATTGAACCATTAAGATAAAAAGGAAGGGTTGAGACGGCGGAGTTTTGATGTTATGAAGTTGGTTATTACTAGTTCCTATTTCTTTATTTTCACAAAAGTTTGAAATGCAGTTTACAGGAACCAATAACCAGCCTTACCATCGGATCACCGTTGGTAGCAGGGAATCAAGACTTCTGAGTGCTTGTTCTGCCTTGGGAGATGTATGTGGAACTACTCAGGAACAATGTCCAGAGCCAAATTTAGTGACAAGCTGCCCAGCTGACTGCTGGGGGAGCCAGCTCAGCAGATAGTTTTCATGGGCTCTCTACTCAGCTATGAAGACCTGGAACAAAGCATTTCCTCTATTTCTGCCCTGTTCCAACCTGCTACCAGGCATGGAAACCTCCGAAGACAAACCCAACACCCCACAGGTCAAGAACCTTGTGGACGAGGCAGTGTTAAGGCAGTGGCAGGTCTTGGGGTCTTAAATTTCTGCAGCGCCCTGTGCAACACCAAATTCTGGCGCCCCTCCACCTGTCGCGCTCCATTGTAAATCCTGGTTGTGGCACCCAAGGGACTGGTTGGACCTGCTAGAGAATCCCTGGGGCTGTGGAGGAGGAAATGGAACCACCCCACTGGTTCTCAAAGATGCTGGCGCCAAAAGGTTTGGGATCAGGCTGAAGAGCAATGAGGTGGCAGGCCTCTACAGACCAGAGTCTACTTGTGAGTAAGCATTCCCTGAAACTCCTTGACTGAGGTCAGGAGGCCAGAGTACATAAGGCATCCTCTCTCTTGGAGGTTACCCTTTCTGTTTCTTTCTTAATGGAAAGTTTTGAGATTGGTCTGGTAAGAAACAAAGGAATAAGCCAAAAGTTGGCAAAGGCATTTTTGGCTGAAACACCTAAAGAACCCATCCCTTTTCTGGCATCTGTGAGATTCATTTCTCTTATTTGCAGCTCCTCCCTCTTGGGCCTTCAAGTTATTGGTCTAGTTCCCCTGCCTTACTGAACGCTCTGTATTGATATTGGACTGGTTCCTGAGCTTGCTTCCGAATCATGTTTGGACCTACACTGATTCCCTGCACTTGACCTTTATTTGATTTAGACTGTACTGTTCTGGGAACTTCCTGAATCAGTGAGTGCTTAGGTGAGAGGCTTACAGTGCTGGATTTACATTTAAGCTAAATAAGCTATAGTTTAGGGCCCCACTCTATTTGGGGCCACCAAAAAATTAAAGGAAAAAGGAACTGCATGTACATTTCAAAATATAAGATGAAAAACAAATACTGTAAAATCAAACTTACATACAGCAACAGTATTTTGTGTTGTGTAGGCTCCTATTATGTAAGTAATGCGCTCCACCTGCTAGCCTGCTCCCTAAAATATCACTGGTTTGCTCATTTCCATATAGCATATATTCAACACAAAAAACAGCAACATTTTGTTGTTGAGAAAGGACAGCTGCACATATAAAGGGCCCCATTACCTTCAGTAGCTATGGGCCTCATCAAACCTAAATCCGGCCCTGGAGGCTTATACCTCCTGAAGCTAGGACCCAAGTCACTGAGGGCACCTTCTGGAGGATTGCAATTTCCTAAGTTCAGGGTAGGAGTGTACATCCTTATGCAGCCAAAAACACACAAGAGCACAAGAGGGAGGGATCAGTGGGCTCAGTGGAACCCCAGGTTTTGCAGGAGTACAAAAAGTACTGTACTGTACAGGTGAAACTCGGAAAATTAGAATATCATTTATCAAGTTCATTTATTTCAGTAATTCAACTTAAAAGGTGAAACTAAAATATGAGATAGACTCATGACATGTCAAGCCTTTATTTGTTATAATTGTGAAGATCATGGCGTACAGCTGATGAAAACCCCAAATTAACAATCTCAGAAAATTAGAATATTAAATGAAATCAGCAAAACAAGGACTGCAAATAGAGCAATATTGGACCTCTGAGAAGTAGAAGCATGCATATGTACTCAGTACTTGGTTTGGGCCCCTTTTGCATCAATTACTGCCTCAATGCAGCGTGGCATGGATGCTATCAGCCTGTGGCACTGCTGAGGTGTTACGGAAGACCAGGAAGCTCTTCTGCATTGCTCGGTCTCATGTCTCTCATCTTTCTCTTGGCAATGCCCCATAGATTCTCTATGGGGTTCAGGTCAGGCGGGTTTGCTGGCCAGTCAAGCACAGTAATCCCATGGGCATTGAACCAGGTTTTGGTACTTTTGGCAGTGTGAGCAGGTGCCAAAGTCCTGCTGGAAAATGAACTCAGCATCCCCATAAAGCTCATCTGCGGAAGGAAGCATGAAGTGCACCAAAATCTCCTGGACCAACACCAGCTGATGACATGGCTCCCAAAATCAACACAGACTGTGGAAACTTCACACTGGACTTCAAGCATCTGACATTGTGTGCCTCCCCATTCTTCCTCCAGACTCTGGGTCCTTGGTTTCCAAATGAGATGCAAAAGCTGCTCTGATCAGAAAAGAGCTTTGGGGGAGGGCGGAGGGATCTTTGCACCACAGTGCCAGATATGCTTAAGACGGCCCTGGTAAGAAGAAGAAAAACTAAGGGGAGGGATTGCTGCAGAACCACCCAATCAGCATTGAGCATGCTCAGTGGACACAACATGTTGAGTGAATGTTGGGGGGTAGGGGGAGGAAAACCCCAGAGATTGGGAGAGAGAAGGAATGAAGTATCCTAGAAGAAGGTTGTGTGTCAGGAATACTGAACAGGAGCACTCCACACATTTTGTGGCAGGTCCCACTTGTAGTCCAAATCGTTTATTTTCCCTTGTAAAGCTGGTGGCCAGCAATCCACTGTTGTTCGTTTATTTTATTTTATTTACATAATCAATGCCTGTTTGAAAACTGGGTGCACACACAAGCAATTGTGATCAGATCAATGTATGCAAATGTGATCAGCTTGTATTTAAACTACATTAAAATCATTAAGTGGGCTGCATATATACAACACAAGGTATCCAAAAGTTGAATCTATAGGGATGGGGCACGAGATGATTTCTGTACAGTGTGCCATTTGGTCAAAGGCCACTGTTGGCCACACAAAGGAGATTGAGAGCCAGCAGGGCTGTTTCCCTCCTTGCCCATCTTCGAAATGGGTCCAAGGGCTAAAGATATAGGTAATGGGTGTCTGTATAATTGATCTCAATTTATTGCCTGTAGGTTGTAGGGAATTTTTTTTTATAGCTCTGTGCCTCAGTTTCCCTATCTGTTCTATGAAAGGCAATTCATAAGCTCAACTCTTTGAACAGCAGAGAGCAAGCTCTTTTCATCCCGTCCCCAAATGCTCAGACCGATTTGCAGCCCAGCTGCAAAAGTGATGTGAATTATCTGATGTTGCTAATGACAGGAACTAGACTGTGAATCAACACCTAGAACAGAAAGTGGAAGATGTCACACCTCTTTGACACATGAGGGCCAAATCTGTTTCAAGTGACTATCCATGATAAGCTATTTTCGAATTCTGCTTTCTGGCTCAGTTAATGGGAAGAGACACTGGGAATTTCCACGGCATATTGGCTGGCCAGAACCGACCCCCCTTTGCTCTCTGCAGCAGCATTGGTTCCCTCCCAAAAGAAATCCACTGGGCCAGATCTGTTTGAATTTTAAGAAAACGAGTCTAGGCTTTGGGGCAGGGTGGGTGGATGAAGAACCACTTAATATATTTTATTTGGTTGCTGGCATTATTCTCTTTTTCTTTATTGTTTTGTCATCTGTAACAAAACGTTTTAACAACGGGTTGCTGTGTTTCACTATTCTATTTCATAAGCTGTTTTGAGCATAAAAATTCATAGTATAAATGAAAACTAAATCATATTACTTTTTTGAAATTGCAACTTGTATCGCACTTTGTCTCCTATGTTGAAAAGAAGGTGAGCAGTTCTGTTTCATTTCACTTGGCACCTCCATTGAATTTCTTCTTCCTGCCCAACATCCTGAAATGACAGTCATGAATATTGCAATCCTATGCTTGTTTACTCCCAGTAAAGCCCCACGGAGTTAGAAACACAGGAAGCTACATTATTCCAGACCAGAATATTTGTCCACCAAGTCCAGTATTGTCTACTGGCAGCTCTTCTCCAAAGTCTCGAGCAGAGGTCTTTCCCACATGACTTGCTCCTGGAAGCTTGTAACTAAAGACGCCAGGAATTAAAACTACAGCCTCCTCCATTCATAGTATTTGCCTTCATATGGCACTGCAGTCCATCTCCAGTATCAATGTGCAATAAGACATCCTGGCAAGCATGCTTTGGATTGCACCCTTAACCTCACTGAAAAAACATGCACATAGTTGGAGGGTATGTCTGGTGTTGGCAACCACTACTTTTGGTGAAAGTGGGTGGCCCTTTACATATCCTCCAACATTTTTCCAATGAAAATAGGGACATCCTATTCCATAATTATAATAATTTTATTATTTCTACCCAGACCATCTGACTGGGTTGCCCCAGCCACTCTGGGCAGCTTCCAACATAATAAAGCATAATAAAACATTAAACATTAAAAAAAACCTTATACATAGCTGCCTTCAGGTGTCTTCTAAAAGCTGTATAGTTATATCTCCTTGGCTTGGGGGGAGGTGTCGCATAACTCCATACCCTCCAACATTTCTCTGATAAAAATAGGGACATCCTAAGGAAAAGTGGGACATTCTGGTGAAGGACTTCTGGGAATTGATTTATAATGAGATGAAAAAAAAGTTGAAATATACATTTGTTAAAAAACCAGAAGCCCTTCTATTGGGTATTGTGGGTACAGAAATTCATAAGAATGATAAAAAACTGTTTTTAATATGCAATAACTGCAGCAAGGACACTGTTAGCCCAAAGATGGAAACAAGAAGAAATGCCAACTAAAGAAGACTGGCAAGAGAAATTGATGAAATATGCCAAGATGGCGAGAGTAACTGGGAAAATTCAGAACCAGCAGGACCAGACTTTCCTAAAGGAATGGAAGAAGTTTTCGACATATCTGGAAGGCAATTGTAATCAATTGATACCGCTTGTAGGGTTAAAAGAAGTTTTGTAAGGAGTAATTTATAAATTATTGTGAAGAGAACTAAGAACAGATGTATTGGGAATCTGAGTTTATAGCAATAACTATAGTAACAAAATGCATAATTAGAAAGACTTTAGAAAACCATCAGTCGAGGTTGAAGGAAGTCTCAGGCTGTGATAGCCAAAAAAATTGAAAGGATGTTTAAAGGATGTTATGCTGGAAAATATGTGTAAAAACTAATAAAAAAATATTTATAAAAAAAGAAGAAAAAGTGGGACATTCTGGGATCAAGTCAGAAATCGGAATGGCTTCTTTAAATTTGGGACTGTCCCCAGAAAAAAGGGACACTTGGAGGGTCTGTACTTATTCTCTCCTTTGTCCCTTCCTCCCCATAGAAGGGCCTTTCACTCCTAAATAATAAATGTCACTGCACCGGGCAATGCGCAGAGCTGCTGCCTCCCTGACTCAAGGACAGGGACACAAAACAAACTCGGAGGGAGTTGCCTCTTGCAACGTACGTGAGAGACCTAAGGCTAAGGACTTAAGGGGGAAATAACCCAAATCAACGCTCTGCAGCTGGCTATTGTGCGCTATTGTGCAATTCACTTAGCCACCAGCCCCACCCTTGGGGGCCATCAGTGAGCAGCAGTGATATGTGACATTATTAATAAGAAGCTACTGCTCCCAGGGGCTTTCAGTATCTGAGGCTGCCTCTGAATTTCAGTGGTTGGGGGAACAAGAATAGGAGAGTACAGTTGGGCTCATGTCCTGTCTTTGGGCTTCCCAGAGGCAACTGGTTGGCCAGACTAGATGTGCCATTAGTCTAATCCATGGGTAGTCAAACTAAGGCCCAGGGGCCAGAACCAGCCCAATCGCCTTCTAAATCCAGCCCAGGAATCAGCGTGTTTTTACATGAGTAGAATGTGCCCTTTTATTTAGAATGCATCTCTGGGTTATTTGTGGGGCATAGCAATTCGTTCATTTCCCCCCTCAAAATATAGTCTGGCCCCCCACAAGGTCTGAGGGACAGTGGACCGGCCCCCTGTTGAAAAAGTTTGCTGACCCCATCCCTGGGCACCTTTGGGAGGAAAGGCAGGATAGACATGTAATTCAGTACATTGAACAAACAAATAAACCCAGAAGGACTCTCTTTCTGTCCTTATGATCTTTGACAGCTTGATGCCCAGCACACACCCAACAGCTCCAGCTTTCCTTAGCATGCAGTTGCTAGACGGGGGTCTTGTAGTCTGGGCAGCCTTGGACCTCCATATGTACTGCCTAGCCTTGCGCCCCAGAGAGGTAACTTTGGTGCTTGTTGTTTAGTCGTTTAGTCGTGTCCGACTCTTTGTGACCCCCTGGACCAGAGCACGCCAGGCACTCCTGTCTTCCACTGCCTCCCACAGTTTGGTCAGACTCATGTTTGTAGCTTTGAGAACACTGTCCCACCATCTCGTCCTCTGTCGTCCCCTTCTCCTTGTGCCCTCCATCTTTCCCAACATCTTTTCCAGGGAGTCTTCTCTACTAACAGCAAAAACCACTAGGGAGGCAGCAGTTACAGCTTGCCGGTCTCTGCAGCCACAGAAGGTACTGTGATTCTCCAACAGCTTGACTTCACTCCTGGAGATGCATTTCATGGTCTTTCAAGACTGTTGGATGCCAACAATTGTTGTTGTTCAATAACTGATAATAACTGAATAAGATTTTGTGAGACTGGGAAGCTGACCAGACTCCTGTTGTATGTACAGTGGTACCTCGGGTTAAGTACTTAATTTGTTCCGGAGGTCCGTTCTTAACTCAAAGCTGTTCTTAAGCTGAAGCACCACTTTAGCTAATGGGGCCTCCTGCTGCCACCAGAGCACGATTTCTGTTCTTTTCCTGAAGCAAAGTTATTAACCTGAAGCACTATTTATGGGTTAGCGGAGTGTGTACCCTGAAGCGTATGTAACCTGAGGTACCACTGTACAGGCCCAGGGCAACTGTGTGTTGGTACTTATGTGTTCTTTTTGACAGGGATGTTGAAAGCAAATTCTGTATAGCTTCTCCTTCTCAGGACGGTGGATGGGACCAGATGATTTCTCCCTCTGCCATATATAAGGGAACTTTGTAGGAGAATCTCTAGTTGAAAGAATCTAGCTGCATTTTAAAGCCTAGGTAAATTATTGAGATCCT
The DNA here is from genome assembly GCF_964234715.1 of Podarcis melisellensis. Lineage (NCBI taxonomy): Eukaryota > Metazoa > Chordata > Lepidosauria > Squamata > Lacertidae > Podarcis > Podarcis melisellensis. Next base: position 6,676,928 of record NC_138529.1, read on the forward strand.
AGGCATACACCAAGACAGCTCTTTAAATTGGGTGACATTATTGTCAAATTACTCAGTTTAGTTAGTGAGTCTCAACAGCTCAGACAGTGAGCCACTTAAGCAAACATGAGTCCAGCAAACATGACACAAATTTGGATTCCTCTCTGCTGGAACAATGTAAAAACTATCTATTAGAAATGCAACAAAGATTACCTCCATCTCACCGGAAAGACACTTGGTCAGTTCACAAGCATTAAGCAAGGTGAGAAGTTCACTCCAGCCAGTTCCAAACATCAGTGGCGTTGGGACCATTGACTAAAAAGTGGCAACCAAATGCCCACTATAGCCTTCAAAACTCAGCTTGGTTCAGTCCCAGTTTGTGGACAAGTATAAGAAGGCAACATACTTAGATCACTGCTGGGAATAGGATGAGTGTGATCCCCCTAGATTAGAGGCAGGATCCCATTCCGGGTCTTGGTCTTATTGTTTATCCCTGCCCATTCCTGGGCAGTTACATCATCATATTTACTCTGGAGCCATTTAAGACACAAACACATCTAAAACGGTATGTTTTGCTGAGCCAGCTTGGTCCTTAGAAGTTGCAAGCTTGAAAACTACATGTCTCCCCCCCTCCCTTTAGGCAAAAGTGTTCAAAGCAATGTGCCATCATCTGCCATGTTGTCATATTACACTTAATTATGTGTATGGTCCTCTGCTGCTGCTGCTGGGGCTCATATCCTGTTTGCCATCCAAGCCCTACATGAATTCCCAGTAAAGTCTGTTTGCTTCTCCTGTTATTAGAGCAATCTGCTTCCATGTCTGAGAGAAAGGTGACTTTCCAGGAGTGGAATTTGCCACGGGACAGATTGTTTGGAGGGGCAAAGAATCTGGGTTTGTTTTGGGGGCGTTGCCTAAAAATTGTTGGTGTGACAACAGAGATGGCTCTCTTGGGCTATCATTACACACATGGCCACAATATAGTGGTGCAGCTTGGCCCTTAATCACCAGGTCGAACAGAATTTCCTTGATAGTGAAGAGGGTTAGAATGTTTGTGTTTTCTCAGTCACTGACCCAAAGTCCAGTAAAGGTGTTTCAACTGCTTCACATAAAGGTAAAGGGACCCCTGACCATTGGGTCCAGTCATGGCCAACTCTGGGGTTGCAGCGCTCATCTTGCTTTACTGGCCGAGGGAGCCGGCGTACAGCTTCCGGGTCATGTGGCCAGCATGACTAAGCCGCTTCTGGCGAGCCACAGCAGCGCACAGAAACGGCGTTTACCTTCCCGCTGGAGTGGTACCTATTTATCTACTTGCACTTTGACGTGCTTTTGAACTGCTAGGTTGGCAGGAGCAGGGACCGAGCAACGGGAGCACACCCTGTTGTAGGGATTCGAACCGCTGACCTTTTGATTGGAAAGCCCTAGGCTCTGTGATTTATACCACAGCACCACCCGCATCCCTAACTGCTTCACATACTGGTCCCCAAAACAAAAAAGGGTGGGACACTTAGTTATTTTAAAATACTGATCTGATTCACCATTCCTAGCCACAATCTGACCATAATTCACCAGTGACCATGAGTCTGACTCAGCATCGAGTTTCTCATGGTATATGTGCACTTGGGAACCTCAGATCCTCCAAGTGTCCCTATTTTCTAGGGACGTCCCTGATTTAGAGAAGCCGTCCCAGTTTCTGATTTGATCCTGGAATGTCCTGCTTTCCTTATTTTCTCCCTATTTTCACTGGAGAAATGTTGAAGGTATGGAGGTATCCAACCCCTGAGCTGTCTGAAGGCAATCTTGTATAGGGAAGCGTTTTTTTAAAAATGTTGAATGTTTTATGATGTTTTTATATACGTTGCAAGCTTCCCAGAGTGCTGGGGCAACCAAAAAAATGTGGGGGGTATAAATAGTAAATGTTTCATTATGTAATGGGACATCCCTATCTTCACTGGAGAAATGTTGGAGGGTATGGAACCTAAAAATTGGTTGGATGTGGGATGAGGCACATCACTCAAACTATATTTTTATTTTTAACCAAAAGCAGGCATGGGGGACGTCCCCACACTCCTGATCTGGATGAGTGCATTTGCGATATACTGCAAACAGCACAGTCAGCAACCAATCACCACCAGGAAGAGCAATTTTTAGTGGGAAAGTGGTGCTGGGACCAATTTGGATCAGGAGGTCAGCATCAGATTGGGCTCCACCCTCTATGACAGGAACAAGACTGGTAAAAGAAAAGTAAAGAATAATGTAACAAGTAGGTTAGCTTGCCACAGAAACTGGTATGCATTAACCAGAGCAGCAGCAGGACAAGTCAGGACTTGATCTAATTGAGATCACGTATCAGTTTCGCTTTGTGTCACTCTGCTGTTTCTCTGTGTTTCCTACAGGGGGCGTTGTTTCCTTTTTTTCCTTAGAGCTAAAATGAAATTTTGTATAAATTTCTCAACATTTAGAGAAACAATGGAGAAAACTGAATGTCTTTCTCAAACTTATTTTCTTGAACCTACAAATATTATCAAAATATTCTTTCTCGTCTGAAATACAGACTCAGATATTTACAGATTATTATCTGGGAACATCTGGAGCAAAGGGGAGGACCAACCATGACTTTAAAAAATTGTTTTTCATTGAACTGTGGGTGATATTCAACTAAGTCATATTCAGAGTACACCCACTGGTGAATGGACTTAAGCCCACTGCTCTGATTATAGCCAGCCCTGGATATTATTGCTATGTATAATTCTATCATTAAGGTGAGATCACACAGACTCACACATGCAGACTCACCAAGTATCTCAAAGCACATATCTCAAAGACTGTACTTGAGGCTTACATCAAAAATGATAATACAAATGCAGATGTTGAGATTTCTAGATTTAGGGGTGGTTTTGAAAGACGAAAAAGAAACAAAACATACAAAAGAGTACTCAAGACAATACGTCCCAGGAAAAGATGTGCATTGACAAAAGTGTGATTTGTCGTTGTACAAAGCAAGGCAGATCATCAAAGCATTCTTGACGGAGCAGGTTACAATATTGTAGGGAAACACCTGGCATTAAGATATCCATTGCTTCCCCATCACCTTCCTTTTCCTTCCCTTCTCATCCCACCTAATCAAATTAAATCAAGCCCAAGCCTTCTGTATGCCTGGGTTGGTGTTTGCTGTGCCTCATCAACATACAGAATAAACCTATACCATAAACATGTTTTGTGTTCCCAGTTCCTTTACCTGCAACATACAAGTATGTTTTCCAGCCAGGGAAACAGCCATACCCTCTGAAAACTACCAACCAGCTGATTCTGCCGTCTGCCTCTTTCTATTGTTGAGCTATTTTTAACCTGGAAGCCGGCAGAAAATGAATTATTAACTTGCTATAAAAAAACCCAGGCCCGAGTTAGGACAGATTTCGGGATCTGTGTAAATGAATTCAAAGTTGAGCATTTGAATGACACTTGTTTGGGGAGCAAGACTATTTGGCAGGATGTTGTCCATTTCCTCCTACGTGTGACACTGAAACAAAACAAAACAAAAAAAACATTGTTTGGTCATTAAACCAACACACTTAGTCACTGGTTGATTAAAAAAAAATCCTGACAACTCCTAGGACAGCTCAGTCAATAGAGCATGAGGCTCTTAATCTCAGGATCGTGGGTTTGAGCCCCATGGTGGGCAAAAAGATTCCTGAATTGCAGAACTAGATGACCCTCGTAGTCTCTTCTAACTCTACAATTCTATGATTCCAACTCTCTTTCCAAAACCTAACCTTCAAGCCTGCTCCACCTCTAGCCACGTGAAAAAGCAAACACCAAGGACCCCTTTTAAATGAGTTACACTTAGAACCATAGAACCTCTAGACCTGGAAGGGAACCCCAGAGGCATCTAGTCCAACCCCCTTTAATACAAGGATCTCAGCTTGATTTGCCCCACGGTGCCTTGAAGGCTCTCCTTTTGCCGTAACCTGCCTCTCCCCCAATTGTACCCTGAGCCCGAAAGGTGAGAAATCCTTCCAGGCCCCGGAATGTATCTTTAACCTGAGGAGGAAGGAGGGAAAGAAACTCTGACTCAGCCACCTTGGTCTCTATCACTGGCCACCAGGTTGGAGCCCGGCCTCTCCTGGTTGGCTGCGCGGAGTCCCGCCTCCGCTGGTCATTGGCGTCTCCTATCATCTATAAAGGTAGCCTCCCCCGCCCGGCCGGGCTTAGTTAGAGTCCTGCAGCCGGGGAAGGAGGGAGGCAGCGCGCGCCAGCAGCCGGGAGTCGCGCCGGGATTTTCTCCGTTCCCTTTTGCGCTGCAGAGACGTTGCCCGGTGCGCCCCGCTTCGCCCCTCGACGCCGTCATGAGGGAGAGGAGAGCGCCTCAGCCGGTGGTGGCCCGCTGCAAGCTGGTTCTCGTCGGGGATGTGCACTGCGGGAAGACTGCCATGTTGCAAGTGCTGGCCAAGGATTGCTACCCGGAGGTAAGTGGACCTGCCGGGATCGGGGCCTCCGCTTGCAGGAGGCGTCGGGGGTCGGGCCTGGGGCTGGCCTGGATCGCCGGGGTGGAGACGTCGCATCGCCCAAAGCGCCCCATCTTTCTTCGGCCGGCGCCCTGCTTTTCACTTTCGGGAAGCTCCGACGCAGCGGCTCCCGATCCCGACTTAGCTTCGACGGCGTGACGGCGTCCCGCGCCTCCAGGGACTACGATGCGACGTTGCCTCCCCGGCTTTCCACAGGCCGGCTTCGGGTTTTGCCTTGGGCACCGATTCTCTTTTCTGTGGAGCTGAGCGCCGGAGAGGGCTTGCTGTTTCAGAAGGGGCGCGCGCGTTGCTGTCGTATCTCATCTGCTCGCACAGCAGGCAATATGGCCTCGGCGCCCCCCCCCCCCTTTTCTGTGAAATGGGCTTGATGCACATAGCTGCGCACTAACCGGCTTCTGCCCATCGGCGTCTGATGATGCGTGGATGGGGTGTCCGGACACCCACAACGTCGGGGGCTGACCCCACCGCTGTTGGTACTTGAAGGTACTGCCCTCCCTGCCCTTCGCATCCTTGGACATCGGTGACATTCTCCTGGCAGAGCTTGACACTGTAGCTGACAGTTCTTCCACCAAACAAGTTATAGCTAATGCCTTTGTGTATCTTGTCTCCATTGCTAGACATACGTGCCCACGGTTTTTGAGAACTACACGGCGTGCCTGGAGACGGAGGAGCAACGGGTGGAGCTCAGTCTGTGGGACACATCTGGTGAGTCCTCCTTTCCCCTTCTGGACTCTGCCCCACTGCTAAGGACCAAGCTACATCCTTTGGCTATGCTGCAGTCAAGCAGCCTTTCTAGAGGGGGTAACTTGTGGCAATAATAAGAATAATTCAACTTGTATACCGCCCTTTTAATAAGATCCCAGAAAGGTGAACAATACAAGTGAATCAGTTCAGAGAACAGATAGAGATGAGGAAGTGAGGATTTCTCAAGGGCTCAGTGTGGGGTGAGGCGTGGGGAGGATCCTGTCTAGTCGATGTTTGTCTCTTGGTCTACCTTAGCTTTGGGTATGGGGGAATACAGTGATAATAGTGGGTGTGGATTAAATTCTATTCTACCCACCTAGATCTAAGGGAAGGACCTTGCCAGCCTGAGTAAATGGCTTTGAATCATGTGTGTCTTAGTTAGAAGGGGTGGGGGGGGTTTCTTCATAATTCAGAGCTTTGGGGGTGGGGAGAACGTGTTATGCACTGCAGTCCTGAGCTGAAAAAAGGGGACATCTAGCATTGGTATGCAGAGCTGATGGCTCCTGCAAAGGAGGGAGGAGTAGGTGAGGCAAAGACTTTAGACCATCTTAGAGTTGGTATTCTGGCCAAAAAAGAACCAAGACCCCGTGTTTAGGGGATGCTGCCCTAAAAAGCAACTTGTTTGTGAGTGTGCACAGCTGGACAGCTGTGTGCAATATCTTAAATCTGCCCTTCTAGCCGTTAGCATGAGAGGCTCCAGTCCCTCAGGGCTGAAGTAAAAATGCAGTAATCCTCTTTCCTGCCACCCCCACTCGGCTTCCCCAACACTCCCGTTTGTTCCCACATCTTCTGCAGCCTCTGAAAGCTGCTGAAAGGTCTGTGATCTTCCAGCTTTGCCTATTATTTCATTCCCCCCCCCCTCCTGTGGAATGCAGAGGGGAGGAGATTTGTCCATTGTGTGCATGTTAAGGAGGAGGGATCCCAGGGCAGAGGGGGCTTGGGGTGGACTTTGGTCTTGAAATTGGGAGGAAATGGACACTAACAATAAGGGGCTCTCAAAGGGTATTGTGTGTGCGCGCGTGGAGAGGGGTGTAGTGGAGTTGCCCTAGCAACCGGGGATGGGGAATGGCTGCAGCATCCCCTCTTTTGAAGGGGGCTGGAGGTGGTGGGGGTCCCTGGCTACTCGGATCCCCCTTGTTGCCATGGTGATTGTGCTGGTGCAGGGAGCCAGGGGCTGCTTGCTATTCTGGGCACGCAGCGTCTGGGCTGCAGAAGCATTTTGGATGCTGCTGCTGCTGCTGCTTCGAAGAGGGGGGGGGGTGCTGTGCGATCCTATTCCTCTTCTTCCACCCCTTTGCATCTACGCAGCAGTTCCCCACCTCCAGTTCTTGCATCCGTAACATCCCTTGCACATATGCAACCTTTTTTTATCTATTCTCGCTGATGAGTGGGGTTGCTAAGCAACCCGTTCCTCCCTGTATGTTGCATTCCCCCCCCCCAAAAAAAAATCCCTGGGAAAAATGGGAGCCCTGCACCCCCCCCTCCTGCCCTCAATACGGCTTGTGCAGAAGGGTAGTGGAGAGATGGCCTTGGTTATATAAACCCTGGTGAAGCTATTCCTTGAGAAGGCTGAATATTAAAATGGGTGTGAGTGAGCATGCAGAGCCCTGCAATGTGGAGGGGAGGGTGGGTGGGTTCTTTTTACTTTCACCTAAAAGGCTTATTCGAATCGGATGCTGCTTACTGGCTTTGATTTGGTGGAGGTGGGAGAGAGTGTCCTGAGCTGGTTCATGACCTTCCTCTCTGCACAGGATCCCCATACTATGACAATGTGCGCCCCCTGTGCTACAGCGACTCCGATGCGGTCCTGCTCTGCTTTGATGTCAGCCGCCCTGAGACCATGGACAGTGCACTGAAGAAGGTGAGAGAGATGTGGGCTCGTCCCCATTCCCTGCCTCCCCCTTACGGCCTGAGGGTCGGATTGGGGGTACCGGCTGGCACGGAGTTTAATGCTCCACAAGCCAGACTTATATGCCTCCTGGGAAGAGAGGCATCCTTAAGGGGGTCATTGGTCCCTGACCTACATGGGAAGCATCCATGCTTCCTCTCAGATCTTGTGAAATCTATGAGCATCCAGGCATAGTTATACCGGGGGGGGGGGGGGAGAACCTCTAATGCAGGCCCCCCAGTGTAGATTCATAGAACTGTAGAGTTGGAAGGGATGATGAGAGCAGGGCCAGGCAGAGGCCCAGGCCAGGTAAATAATGTGCCCCCTCTTTTTTTACCCCAGGGATAATTGAAGTCTTACAAATAAGTAAATAATTTTCACAAAAGTTATGCTGACAAATAATTTTATTTCAAGGCTTGAACTGTATCTGCATATAAAGACAAAATGGAAAATTTAGATATACAATAGTGAATATGCTGACCGAGGCCCCCTTTGGAATCGGAGGCCCGGGACAAGTGGCCCATATCCCCCCCCCCCGTCTGGGCCTGCATGAGGATCATCTAGCCCCACCCCCTGCTTTGCAGGAATCTTTTTGCCCAATTTGGTCTCGAACCCATGACCCCGAGGTTAAGAGCCTTATGCTCTACCAGCTGAGCTATCCCAGCTGTACAGGGGGAATTGGCTCCATGTTAATATTTCTTCCGTTTTAACTTTACATGCAGATATACACAATACTGAGAGCTATTTACGCCTGGGCATACACAAGCACAATATAAACGAGGTGCCCAACTTTATTATGGAGTCTGCCCATTCTGCGAAACTCTTCCCTGTGTTTCCTCCCACCCCTCCCCAACCACTGTTTGGAGAAGAATGGCCTTCAAGACTACAGATGGTCTTGGAGATCCAGGTTGTCTGGGAGAATTATGGGACAATAGTTTGGTGGGGGTTTTTGAAAATAATATTTATTAAAGTTTTAAAAGTTACAAAAAGAAAAAATAAAAACACCATATTAAACAAAAACAAAACAGCACATCACAATAAGGAAAGGGAAGAAAAAGGAAAAAGAACAGAAAAATAGAAACAATTAAAAAACCCATCAAACCTTCCCAAAACTTATCTTTCATTTGCTTGTTTCCTTGACCTCCTCACACCTCCCTTTTTTGTATTCTAGTTCGGTTAACTATTTCAGCAAATCCTTTCCATCTTTTCCAATTTTTGTCCTGTAATTTATCTTAATATAATGTAACTTTACTTTCCCTCCTTTCACCAATTAACAGTCTGTTTTTTCCTAAACCTTTATAACATTTTTGCTAAAACCACATAACTTCATTCCAACATCCTTCTAACATTCATTAATTTTACAATGTTTCTGTAGATAGTCTTTAAATTTCTTCCAATCTTCCTCCACCGACTCTTCTCCCTGGTCTCGGATTCTGCCGGTCATTTCCGCCAGTTCCATGTAGTCCATCACCTTCATGGGACAATAGTTTGAAAGGCCATAAAACACAGCATGGGAAGCTGCCTCACCCAGCGTTGTCTATTTTGACTTGGCATCCGCTCTCAAGCCCTACCTAGGGCTGCCGTGGATTGAACCTGAAACCTTCTGCATGCAAAGGAGGACTGCTGAGCCCAGGGCCCTGCCTAATATCTTGTGTCCCCAGAGTTGAAAGTGACTTGCCACATCATCTAGTTATTCTCTCCTTTCAGCCACCTAAACAAATGCATGTCTGCCTCTCCTTAAAGGCCTCCAGCACCCACAATTTCTACATCCCATATGGACAATTGGAAATGGATAGTGCTGCTGTTTCCCTTACTTAACTTTTCCTCCCTGGTCTTCAATAAATACTCCAGCAAGGTATCCCTAAAGTCCTGGTCTCTATCAGCCTAACATATAAATAACAGTTTCCAACTTGAATTTCTTGCCACTTTTGAGCCGTTATATTTAGAAACATCTCTGTTCACCATCCCTTCATGTTTGTACATACTTGCTGCTTTAAATCCATGTGGAAAGTATTCTAAGCTGGCACTCCTTGGATAGTAAGGCAGCCAGTGAGTCCTGTAGTTGAGTCCCATTACTTGTGAGCCATATTGGTAGCATCTAATGGATTCTTTGGTGGATTAAAACACATTAAAAGCACAAATCCGGAGAAGTCAATTGCAAAAGGAGTATAGAATGGCTATTAAGGGGGAAATGCTATTAAGGGGGAAATGTGAGCTGATCCACTTGTTCAGGAAGCTGCAGAGTGTTCGCTGCCTGACCGCTAATCCCAAAGTTAGTGTTACTTTCTTCTGTTAGAAATTGCATTTTTTTCATAGCCTATCCTGCTCAAAGAAAGAGAGGAGGTCTTTAAAGTCTTTTGAAAGAGGTTTGGCCTAAGATATTACTATATTAACACCAAACCAACTGATCTATAAAGGATATTAGCTATTTAGGACTGTGATCCTGGTTTTTTGGGTTCTGGGGCTGCTTCTCTATTCTTATTTCCACAAAGGCTCTGTAATTCTTGTCATGCATAACTGTTCGAACTGTTGGATGGTGAGGGGGGTATAGAGATTGCTTCCAGGTGTCTATGGGAGTGGGGGGGGGGAGAGAGAACACATGTTTGAATTTTCATACAGAACTCTTGACACTCTGTTTTTTTAAAATCCCATGCCCACTGCAGAAATTAAGCAATGGCAACACCAAGTTAGACTTCTCCCAGTTAGCAAAACAGCTTGTTAAGTGAGCCCCAGAGGACAGGACAGCTTGTGTCACGGTGATGTGGCAATATCTCTACCTGGGACACGTTTTGAGTCTTGGAATGCTAAAGGGTTCAATTCCTCTTTGGTATGTTTTTCTAGTGGAAGACAGAAATCCTGGACTACTGTCCTAGCACCCGTGTGTTGCTGATTGGCTGCAAGATAGACCTGCGCACCGACCTCAGCACCTTGATGGAACTGTCTCACCAAAAGCAAGCCCCTGTCTCTTATGAACAGGTAAGGTCTGCATTTATAACCTGTAACGTACTCCACACCTACACACCCACCCCAGTATGAATCCCTTCCTTGAGCAGTAGATGCCTTCATTTTTTTAGTCTTCTGTGCTTAGGGTTTTACTTGCACCTGTAGATATGGTGGCACACATATCACACCCTAAACGGCCTCGGTCCAGTATATCTGAAGGAGCGTCTCCTCCCCCATCATTCTGCCCGGACACTAAGGTCCAGCTCCGAGGGCCTTCTGGCGGTTCCCTCACTGTGAGAGGCTAAGTTACAGGGAACCAGGCAGAGGGCCTTCTCGGTAGTGGCGCCCGCCCTGTGGAACGCCCTCCCATCAATGTCAAAGCGATAAACATCTACCTGACATTCAGAAGACATCTGAAGGCAGCCCTGTTGAGGGAAGTTTTTAATATGTGACATTTTAGTGTATCTTTCATCTTTGTTGGAAGCCGCCCAGAGTGGCTGGGGAAACCCAGCCAGATGGGCGGGGTACAAATAATAAATTATTATTATTATTATTATAAATTCAAGCTCAAATTCCTTCCTCAAATCGTTATTTTTGTTTTGTTTTGTTTTGTTTTAAGTTATCCCTCAAGGAATTTGAGCTTGAATGTGCTTCCTTGCAAACTGAAATTAGCTTTGTATACAACTTAAAAAGGCATTCTGAACATATCCTCACAAAATGATTCCAACTAAGAATGGTATTTTCAATCTGTAGATAAGTATAGATATATATCTATGCAGTCTTAGAAGTCCTAAGTTGGGTAGAATATCACTCCAATTGCATATACCAACTACAAACATTTCTTTAAAATCCACTGGGTATATAACCTACAAGCCTCTCTGCAAAGGCTTACTCCAACTATAATAAAGTGGCCTTGCTGAAATACAAATATGCTGAAGAATTTGAAATTTAATAGAACTTTGATATCTTGTATGTTGGGGGTATGGCCCTTTTGTTGGAACTTTCTTGGAACAAGCCACCGTGGGAACATCCCTCCTTGAGATGGATATTGGCAGCTTCATGGCACCTGGGCTGTGATTTGGCTGCACTGGCTATAGGACTGCCCAACTGCTCAAGTGCAATGCATTTCAGAAGGCCTACATTCTGGCATCCACATCTTGGCTTTACTGTTTGTGGTTTGTTTTGGGGAAAGCAAACCATGATCCTAGTTTCAAATGACAATCCGGACTCTGGCTTGTTTCCCAGTGGGCAGGAGTGGAGTGAGAACTTTTCATCAACATGCGCCAGTGCGCTGCATGTTCATAGTAAACCACAGTGCTCCATCTAACAATGGCTTAATAATTTTATTTAGCACATTTCTATACCACCCTTCATTGCAGTATAAAAACACAAAAATATATAGCAAACAAAATCAATGATGTGCCAACCATCTCGACATGTGTGTCTTAATTTGGAGCAGTAGCTCTGCTCCTTGGCTTGGGTCCTCATGCTCTTTTCCTTTCCCTTTTCAGGGTTGTGCTGTTGCCAAGCAGCTAGGAGCAGAAACCTACCTGGAGTGTTCGGCCTTCACATCGGAGAAAAGCATCCACAGCATCTTCCGGACAGCAGCGTCCATCTGCCTGAGCAAGCCTGGCCCCCAGCCCCCCAAGAGCCCAGCCCGAAGTTTCCCCAAGAGACTCCTCCGCTTTCCCAGCCGATCTGAGCTCATCTCTTCCACTTTCAAGAAGGAGAAAGCAAAAAGCTGCTCTGTCATGTGAAGGGGCCGCCTACTTCCGGGGAGCAGGGGGTGGCGGTGGAACCATTGCGGACACTGGGCCCTCCAGCTGGCCCTTCTGGGGTGGGGAAGGGAGAGGGCTGCCTGGCTCCCAGGGGCCAGGCCTGGAGACTCCAGAAGGATCCCATTCCCAACTTCCTCGCCGGCTTGAGCAAGCCTGCCGCCCCTTCCACATTGCAATGCTTCCCTCCATGCAGCTGCAGTGTGCGCTTCTTCCAGACAGACGTGAAGCGGGGAGGGGGAGTTTGGCTGGACTGCAAAGGTGAAGGCTGGCCCAAGACCAACCCTGCTCCGGAAAGCCTTGGGCCTTGGCATAGCAACATCGTGGACAGCAGTGGCTCTGGTGGTCGTTCCACATAGATTTGGAAGGTTCTAAAGAATCGCCCCCTTTCTGATGCACAGTTAATATCTTTGTTTGGCCCTGATCACCTCTTCCCATCAACTGCTTGTCTCCATTGCCTGTGTGAAGCAGGCCGAGTGCAGATCACTTCTCCCTTCTCTCCCCCCCCCCCCAAAAGCCTGCCGAATATTGTGTCCTTCCTTTTACCCTCCTCCCTCTAGCAGAGAGGTGTCCGGGTACCCTCTCCTTCGCCTCTGCAATTGCGGGTGGAGGGGGGTGGAGGGCAGGAGGAGGGAGTGGTTGTTTTATAGACATTGTCTCTTTGTGTATGGGAAGGAAAGGAAATGGGGCAAATCTGTTAAATGTTCAGTGTTATTAAAAGAAAAAGCTTATTTATTAATGAAAATATAATGCAGATTAACATCCACATTTGAGGGGTTTCTTATTTGTTAGTATCATTCTTGGATTTTCCTGGTCATGGAGGGAACTGGGAGAGATTGACTTGCAGATACCAAGTCCAAACCAAAGTGAGCCTTTTAGGGAATCCTTTCCCTCATTGACATGTCTTATGGTGCCTCTGTCCATTGAAATAGATCCTGGGGCATGTTCTCGAGTGAGCAGTCAGTTGGCCAAATCCGCCTCATTGATGCTATGCTTCAGTGCACTCTAGAACATACCCAATGCTCTGTGACAATGTGTGTTTCAGGAATAGCTTATTTCTAGGACAGGTTGTCTGCTGCTACAGATCTTCTGATTAGGGAATGATACAGTTCCTGCAGCAGAATTGATTGTCTTAACTGACCAGTACAATGGACAAGTCCCCATGCAATTTCTTCGTACCAAAGCCTAGCAGTACTTCTAGAGTGGAGGGGAATACAATGAATACAGCTAGAATAATATTGATTGAGGGGCATACCTTTTGCAATCTCTCTAGCTGAAGTTAATGCAAGATGATGCTAGCACTATCCAATTAAGCTGGGATGCTGGAGGTCGTCGCTCCCTTTTAAGCATCAGCTATGGAAGCGCACTTCAGTACAAAGTGGTTGCAGGTAACAATGATGTTAAATTGTACATAGCCTCCCTTCCTAGTGGTTATCTAAGTCCACACCTGGTTGTGTTCCACAGTTAACCCGCACTACAAGAAGCCTTAGCTTGAGCTGGGCTGGAATTCTGCATCCTTTCACCATGTCTAAATTGGGTTAGTGGACTATAGTATGGAAGTTTTAATCCTGTAGTTTCAAGTGGAATGGAGTGCTTTAGGTAACAGAAGCTTCTCACACGAGGCTGTCTGTACTCTTCTCTTTACCCAAAAGAGCTCACTGAGGCCTCATGACTACCTGACCTCTGCTGCTGGAAGTTAACTTGAGAATGTCTGCGGCCAGCTATTCTGCAGACAGTGGCACACCTATATAAGTTGTGATCTTGCTGTTACTGCCTGGCTGTGCTTGTGTTGCAACTGCAGCTCTCAGGAAATGGGCAGGAGCCCTACCAGAGTCTCCTGAATTCCAGCTTTGCTCATAAGGATTGAAGAGTCCTAGCCCTCCTTAGGATGTCCTACCCAATGTTAGTTAAAAGGGCTCTGCATATCTACAATTAGAGTACATTTGAATAGCTTGACACTTGCAGAGATGTGTTTCACCTGCTGATCATTATTTGCTTAGTTTTTACATGTTTTATCCTGTTTGGAGCAAGCTTTAAGCATTTTGCTTTCCAAGTGGTTGGTTCATGAATATCCTGTAGCAACCTAATTCTGTTACAGGGATAAAAATTATTGAAATCCAAAGCCCTAAGCAATCCCTTGGGTAGACCTGGCAGAGATCCTTCCTTCAGAGAGAGGGAGAAATGGTGGCAGAAGGGAGGATAGACATCCCACTCCAGCTCTCTTGGCCCAGGGTTCTTCCACATATCTTAGTTTTACTATGCAAGGCTGTAGCCAAGCAAGATCTCATGCTGTGCTTGGACTTTACCCTCTCAGCAAATATAGGCCTACTATCACATCCGGCATACTAATTCTCTTAGTTGCAACAGCGATACCGCAGGAGGGAACTATGTCATGGGAAAGAGGAGTCACACCTTCCACAGGTGTGCCCTTTCTTAGCTGCTGAGGTGAAAGGTCCCTGGTTTTCATTTTTGCTTTTAACAGTAATGATGGTTTTTGGATCAATTGAAAGGACCAGCTGGTCGGTAATGGGAAAGACTGTGACTACAGGGAGTCACTGTTGCTTTGAACAGACAATACTCAGAATGCTGGACTAGCTAGGCCTTGGAACTGATCCAGCAGGATGAGAAAACAGGCTGACCTGGGGTATGGCAAAGTTAGCTAGTCCACCACAAGTGTGTACTCAGAAGCTCAGGCTGCAACAACTGAACCTCATCCCATAAAACAGCACTCTGGGAGCCTCCCTATGCCCTGTCCCAACCACGGCATCAAGCTCTGAGTTGAGTGACTTCCTCTCGCACTGCGCTGCAAAATCCATCATAGCAGGCCTCCCAAGATTCTGATATCCCTGCCTGTTCCGCTGGATGGCACTATGTAATGTGGATGTAATGGAATAAGTTTTATATGCTGGCATCACTGCCATACATTAGACTATAAGCTTTAAGCTGTGTTCTGCCAACTTCACTGCAGGACCTGCAGCCAACTGTCATACTTATTTCATTGACCACAGAAAACGAGGGAGCCAGATGGGCTCCACAGTGCTAGAGAAGGGATTTAGGAGCAACTGTGTAGATGACGCCTCTCCATCTTGCAATTCTGCAACAAGACTAGGGCCTTGACAGGTGTGTCAAGTCATGTCAACTGGAATCTCAGAAATGTAAAGTTGGAAGGAGTCCCAAGGGTCATTTAGTCCAACCCCATCTCAGCTAAAGCATCCATGACTGATGGTCATCCAGCCTCTGTTTGAAAACCTCCAATAAAGGAGGGTCCACCACCTTCCGAAGAAGACCATTCCACTGTCAAACAGCTTTTGCTGTCACAAAGTTCTTCCTGGTATTTAGTCAGAATCTCTTTTTGTGTGCGCGTAACTTTAATCTATTGTTTTGGGTCCTACCTTCCAGAGAAAGAGAAACAAGTTTGCTCCAGCTTCCATGTGACAGCACTTTAGATATTTGAAAATGGCTATCATCTCTTAGCTTTGTTTCCAAATCCCTTATCTTGGTCACCCTCCTTCACACATCTTCCAGCTTGTCAATAATCAAAACTGCCCAGAACTGGACACAGCACTCCAGGTGTGGTCTGACCAAGGCAGAATAGAGCAGTACTATTGCTTCCATTGAACACGCCCATCCCAAACATTCAGGAATATTAAACGATCCCCCTAACACCACAAGAGGGAATAACAGCCACTGCAAATCCAAACCTCACCAGGAAACGATACATACATAATGGTGGGGTGACCTGTAGTCCTCACTTATTACCAGATCATTCTCAGCCCTTCCTCCAGTAGCATCTCTAGAAATGTATAGGCCTGGTGGGAAATGTGGAATTCCCCCCCCCCCCAGGCCTGCACATCTCTAACCACCACCAAGACTACCTGCATCAGCTCAGGAAGGAAGGCTGTTGAGCAGCAGAGCAGACTTTACACCAACCAGATCCCTGTTCAGTCTCTGATCTGGTGTCAAGAAAAAACACCCAATTCCAGATTCCAGACACAAGGCTTCCTAGTTAGATAGAATTCCTATGAACGATGGCAACCTGCACCCAGTGATGGGCTTTGGGCTCTCAAATTTATGCTAAAATTGGTTCCCTCCCACCTCTCTCGTGCTCTGTTCTACAGCATTGTTGTGGCACACTGGTCACACTACCCTAAAACTGCCTCTGCACCCCCAGTCTTGGTGCTGCTTCAAGTATCGGGACGGAGGGACGGTGAGCAAACTGGGTCAAATCAAGCCTGCCCAGCCCATCCACACAGGTGATACATGCCAGGTGAGCCACCTCATCTACAATCAAACCGCGGGTGAGAGTTGTTTGCATTTTGGACTGACTTGGCTTCTAGCAACACCAGGTGAGAGATGGCAGGTTGGCATGCCATCCCAAATCTTGTCAGGTGAGGAATGGCCCTGAAGAGGCAACCGCCTTAATACATTGGATACTCCTGCCCTTCACTGACCATCTGCCATCCCCCAGCACTATAACACCCCGTGCCTCTTAGAGGCCCCCAAGTTCTTCCTCCACTCAAACACAACCTCCACAAGCAGAAATGCTTTCTAATGCCAGCCCTTCGACAAGCTGAGAAGCCAGCAAACCTCCAAGAATGAAATTAATCATGGTGGCACACAAGAGTTTGTGGTGTGCCATGTTTTTATTGCTATTTTTTTGCTCTGCTTTATGCTGACAGGCACCTTGTGAATCCTTAAGAGTTTAAAGGGGAAAATATGGGAAAACTTCCAATAAACAAAAAATAAAATAAATTTGAACCCGCCAGTGCCCATAACTTTGATACAGGCTGGGTGCGCCCTCTAATGCCTGCTGCACCAACCTGCAGCTACAAATCAAATTGAACTCACAACCAAAGGTGGCACCTCGGGTTGGCTGGCTATTTCAAACCTTTTAACCTATCATTCCGTATAGTTAAAGCTATAAAGGTCTGTATAGTTAAAGCTATGGTTTTCCCAGTAGTGATGTATGGAAGTGAGAGCAGTACCATAAAGAAGGCTGATCACCGAAGAATTGATGGACTGCAAGAAGATCAAACCTCTCCATTCTGAAGGAAATCAGCCCTGAGTGCTCACTGGAAGGACAGATCCTGAAGCTGAGGCTGAGGCTCCAATACTTTGGCCACCTCATGAGAAGAGAAGACTCCCTGGAAAAGACCCTGATGTTGGGAAAGATGGAGGGCCCAAGGAGAAGGGGACGACAGAGGACGAGATGGTTGGACAGTGTTCTCGAAGCTACAAACATGAGTCTGACCAAACTGCGGGAGGCAGTGGAAGACAGGAGGGTTGGCGTGCTCTGGTCCATGGGGTCACGAAGAGCCTGACATGACTAAATGACTAAACAACAACCTATCATTCAAGTCAATTTCAAACATAATTACGAATTCACAATAAAAATCAAACCAGCACGTAGTCAAAGTGGTGATTCAGGTTTGTTTGGCTTTTGCACTGGCTGGTGGGGTGTTTTATTTGGTGGTAGTTGTGGTTTTGCGGGGGGGAGGAGGCAGGGTTGGCCCCATTTTGGCACCTGCGGGAACCATAAAAGGAAACCCCTTCCTTCCCACCGGGGGAAAAGGGGTGAGCGAAGATCCGCATCAGGAACAACGGTGTGAACGCAGGGCGGCGATGCCTCTGCGGGGAGCCGCTCCAGCCAGTTCCTTCGCCGGAAACCCGTCTCCATTCCCTCGCATGAGGGCACGCCTGAGCGAAGTCCCACGTACCCGGCAGAACAACATTTCCCAGTAGCCACCATGGGGGGAAGGCGGCGTTAATCTTCCGTCAAGATGCGAAACGCCCTCTGGGAATTGTAGTTTTCTTACTTACGTTCCGTTTACAACGCACAGGCTGCGTACCCCGAGAAGCTTATTTGCAGGGCGAACAGAGCGCCTTCCGAGTGCGGTGCATGCTGGGATATTTTTTCCCCTCCCTGCCTCGCGGTTTATATGGGAAATGTAGTTCTAAGCCTGGGCACTGAGGCGGGAGGGATAGCCCGAGTGGACTTGCTTTCCCATGATGCTCCGCGGCAAACCCGCTGTTGTGACCGGAATCAGCTTTAGTAAGATGGCGGCGATGTTGGCGGCGCAGTGAGTTGCTGGTAACGTCAGGAAGGGCTACAGGTGAGGCGCACCCGCTTGTCCCCCGCCACCGTCGGTGTTTCCAGCGACTGCAAGTGGGGAAAGCTATCCAAGAAGAAGGGCTGGAGGCAGAAGGGCTGCCGGCTTCAGGTCAGCGGTAGTTGCGGGCGCCTCACGCCGTCGCTTCTCTCGCCTTGGTTTGTTTCCAGACGCTCAGCCCTGACGGGGATGGTGCCAGAATAAACACAGAGGTCTGTGCACCAGGGTTCGTGGGAGGAAGAGACGTTGTTGTTGTTTGTTTGTTTAATTTGTATCCTACTTTTCCTCCCATTTTATCCTCACAACAACCCTGTGAGGTAGGCTAGGCCGAGAGTGTGTGACTTTGCCCCAGGTCACCCAGTGAGCTTCATCACCAAGTGGGGATTTGAACTCTGGCCTCCTAGGATCCAGTCTGGCACTCTAACCCAGGCACAGGCAAACTCTGGCCCTCCAGATGTTTGGGACTACAGTTCCCATCATCCCTAGCTAACAGGACCAGTGGTCAGGGATGATGGGAATTGTAGTCCCAAACACCTGGAGGGCCGGAGTTTAACTATGCCTGCTCTAACCACTCCCCCACATGGGCTCCCATGCAGAGTGGGGCATTCCTAGCCTGACTTGAGCTCCACTGTCTTACCTTCTACAACACCAAACCCCCTCCAGCCCAAAGATCAAGTATCTCCCTCCAGCTTTAGGGAGTGAGCTGGGTGAAAGAATTTGAGAAGAGTGAAGTCTTGATTGTTCTGTTGAGGTTTGTGCAGAAATAACTGTGATTGTCATTGTGCACCACATGCCACTTTTTCCGACATAAAATTTTATTTTATGCTCTATTTTTATGTTAAAATATGTTTTATTTGTTACATTTTATTATATCCCACTTTTCTTCCAAAGAGCTCATAGTAGTATTTCCCCCCTCTCCCAGCTTTTATCTTCACAACCACTCTGTGCATGACTGAGGGGAGATATGATCCCGGGTCTCCCTTTTCTCAGTCAGACACTTTTGCTCCTATACCATACCTGCAGTCATAGAACCAGCATGTGGGTCATCAGCTTTAAGAACTGCATGTTCATGTGAACATGCAGCATGCACCTGATCATGACTTTTTATCATGCCTATATGCAGAAGAACTACATGTTGTTGGACATGATTTTTGTGTGTGTGTGTGCGTGCATGCTTTTTTCCACTACCAGTCTACAGTATATGAATTCAAAACAATTGCTCATTGGCACACTTTAATTTATTTCAGTCTATGTGACATTTATAAATTTGTCCTGATCAATTTTTGGGCTTCCCCTCGAAAAACAGGCCAGCTGTGTTAAAACTGGTAGCAATAGCCTGTTTAATCAGTATTTATTTATTCTAAGAGGACCATGTTGAGAATGAAGTAGAAGGCAATATGCCAAGACTGCCACCTTCTCAAAATAACCTGCCAGCAAATCCTCTTTCAGAGATGCCATCCCCTCCACGGATTCCTTTTTCGTGTCTGAATCAGTAACTGGGAGGGGTTCAGGTGGCATTTCTCTTGGGAATCGGGGGCTCCAACTGTTGGTCCCTCACCAACTTCCACACCTTGAAAACTTTCTAAGGATTTAAAGAATGACATGATATGGTGTATAATGCGAGGAGTGAGATTTCAGATTCTTAATTAAGCTATATCCACAGACAGTTGGGGCAATTCCATACTGAAGCAGGTCTCCAATCCCCCTTCCTTTTCCCAATAACTTCTGTATATTAATACCATCAACAAAACTTTTTTAATCCAGATGGCTGGGGAAACTGTTGAAAAGAGAGAGAGAGATTCTTCACCCCTCAAGGAAGAGCGGAGACGCTCACGTTCAGCTGAACGAGAGCGAGACAGGAAAAGCTCCCCCATCGCAAAGGACAGGAAAAGGCACCGCTCCCGTGAGAGGAGGAGAGGCAGTCGATCAAGATCCCGATCCAGGTCCAAATCGACTGAGAGGTAAGGCCAGATTATAGGTCAATTTGGTTTGCTGCAAGGATGATGAAGTTTAGTCAGCCTTGAGTGTCTTAAGTAAGCAGGGAGTGCTGTTAGCTCCAGCTGTTTTTATTTGGCTATTAGTAGGATTCAACAATCCAGCACTGAACTAGATTTTGGACTCAAACCAACGATTTACCGAGGTAGCATCCAATTTCTCAGAGCAGTTACCTTCAAATGCTTTGGGGGTGCACTTAGTAACAGAGTCACAATCTATTCCCAACAGGAATGGTTCTTACATAAGTTCAAGGACACCCAGTGCATGTCCTTTGTGGACATACTGTTCTGCATTCCTTGTTACACTAGGGCTAGGTAGTCGGTATTGTTGGTTTTGAAATAAAAAATGGGTACAAAGTTTTCCTATACTACACTGATAGAGCTTGGTTTCTAAGACCTGCAAACCTGCATGCTAAACAGATTACAGTGTATCACTTTACTTCATATAACGCATCTGCTTTCTTTGGGGAAGGGAGCTTTGTGAGACTATGCAAGTTATTGATGCCCAACCAATGAAAGTGTTGCTCTGTCCTAATTCTCTCCTGAATTTGAGCTGTGGCTAATCTTTTTTTTTTCTTTCCATTTTTAAGAAAGAAAATTGAGGTTCTTATGATGCTGAATTCAGTGCTCTGTGCCAAATTCAGCGCTTCAGAGGCACTGTTGCAGAGTTACATCCACTCAGTCTTGAGTACATTTATCATCAATTTCTATGCCTTTCTAGGTCTGCTGTACAGATAAACCACAGCTGTACCCTTTATACAAAGGCTGAGTTGATGAGTGGGAGCAAACCATAAAGGGACTATATCTATAGGAGGATGCTAATTTAATTTGGTGGGATTGAACAGTTCCTACAGTTGGTTGGTTGATTTCTATTGATTCAGGTTTCTACTGTCTGATGGAAGGGGTGGCTTGATCTGTGTGCATTGAAATCATTCGCATGTAAACTATTTGTTTGTAGAGAGCGGCGATATAAAGAGCGGGAGCGAGACAAAGAGCGGGAGCGCAGCAAGAAGGACCGGGATCGTGAGAAAGATGGGCACCGGAGGGACAAGGACCGTAAACGGTCCAGGTAAAACACTGTTTCCTAGACAATGAATGCAGTTACTTCTGAGGTGTTGCAGCTGTTGTGGAATATAGCATTGTTTCATGGGTAGCTGGAGTGGAAACATGATGAAAAAGATACCTACAATTTCACCATTTTAGCTTTATGTTTGAATTTAAAGAGAAGTTTCATCTAAATTCTTGGGTTAACAGTTTACTATTACGGGAATTGGGCTCAAGGTACAATGCCTAGGTTGTTGTTGAAAGGGCAGTAGCATCTACAGTTACTATGAGTGACTGGTGCTGAGGATTTGTTCAATAGATTTATTTAGATTTGGATATATTTAAATATTTATAATGGTGAGTAACATACAAAATATAATAAAACAAAGTAGTCCATAAAAATATGACTGAAAACATCAGTGAAACATCAGCAGATACTAGTTGGTTAAAAAGAGAAATTCATATTTCAAAGGCCTGTCTAAATCATTGAAGACATCTAAAAGAAGGGAGGGAAAGTTCCTGCTGAACCTCTACTAGTAGAGAGTTCCACAGGGCAGGGCTTGCCACACTAAAGGAATGGTCCGTCACTGAGGCCAGCTGAACCTGAGGGACTGAAGCTAGACCCACCCAGGGAAATACAGTAACCCCAACTCCTGACTGTTCTATCCCTCTGGCACAGGAGCTCCTCTCCAAGTCGGAACAAAGACTCCAAATCCAGGAAGAACAGAGATTCTCGCAGAGATGATGATGATGATTCATTGTCAAAGAAGGAGAAGGTAACTGCATGTACCTTCTAGACGTCCAGTGCTTGTCAGAACATGTACAGTTTGGGTGGGTGGGTGGGTTTGAATTCCCCACAGCACCCTGATTCTTTTAATTTGAGACCTCTTTTTATTAAAAATTACAAGTCCATGTATATTTTTCAAAGTGTGTTTCTAGGATGGCATAGATAAGAGCCTTTTGTTGGTTGAAAGGCCCTATACTATAAATCTCTGGTATGTTTCAGTTCTCTACTTCTTTATACAGTATTTCTGGAAAGTGCTTACTATGAGATGAAAGGGCAGCTCTTCTCAATTAATCAGGCTACTTAAAAACAGTTTTCTACATTCTCTTTCAACCTTGCTATTTTGGAACTTTATAGCATAGCACTTTTTCCGTACAGCCAAAAGTATAGCTTCAGTGACAGCAATTCCTACTTTCTGGGTTTCTCTCTCCCACCCCACTCACCTCCACCCCTGATTTTAACGTTTACTTATTTTGTTCACAGGCCCAGCCACTTTCTCTGGAGGAGCTTCTGGCCAAGAAGAAAGCTGAGGAAGAGGCTGAAGCCAAGGTAAGAGCATGGGGCATGCCTCCACTTTCTTTTTCCCCACCTACCAATTCCATTTTTGCCTGGGTGAGACCAGCAGGTGGGTGTATTGGATTACAGCAAGCTGTGCTTCCTGGCATCTTCAGCAATTCTTGATGTGGGAAGTACACAGGGTTTCCTTGCACGCTCAACATCTTGCTCTGATTTCTTGCAGCCGAAGTTCCTTTCCAAGGCAGAACGAGAGGCCGAGGCCTTGAAGCGACGGCAGCAGGAGGTGGAGGAGCGGCAGCGGCTCATAGAAGAGGAGAGGAAAAAGAGAAAACATTTCCAAGAAATGGGGAGGAAGATGCTAGGTAAGGATTACCTCCCAGGAGATCGTCAGGTACAGTGGTACCTCGGAAGTTGAACAGAATCTGTTCGACTTCCAAGACGTTCGGAAACCAAGGCACGGCTTCCGATTGGCTGCAGGAAGCTCCTGCAGCCAATCAGAAGCCACATCGGACATTCGGGTTCCAAGGAACATTCACAAACCTGAACACTCACTTCCAGGTTTGTGGCGTTCAGGTGCCAAAACGTTCGACTTGCAAGGCATTCAGGATCCAAGGTGCAACTGTATTCAGCTTCGGGGGCATGATGTGATTCCCTGCTCTGAGCATGTGTCCTGATGCCACATTTCCTGACATTCTGCCATTTACTACAGAAGACCCCCAGGAGAGGGAGCGGCGTGAGCGGAGAGAGCGCATGGAACGAGAGACCAATGGCAATGAAGATGAGGAAGGGCGGCAAAAAATCCGTGAGGAGAAAGATAAGAGTAAGGAACTTCATGCCATCAAGGTAATGCTAGGCCATTTCATTTTCTCTCTGTAAGAAGTATGGAGATGAAGATTAATGGGTTTGAGCAAGGGGACTGGGATAGGAAAGTGTCTTTGATGTGCATCCAAGTGGCTGAAGTTGAATTCATTGATCAATTTAATGCAATCATACCAGTTTTTTGAGTGAATCATCACAGTTTTCTATGTCCTGAAAAATATATTATTGGTGTGGGTTGATTGTCACAGTAGACCCACTCACAAAATCAACCTGACAGTGCCAACGTACTTTCATTCTCCCCAAAAGCCAGCTTTAGAAAATGGTCCATAAAATTGTTTGATCACTTTTCATCACTCATATCTTGTCCTTTACATGACTTCATAACCTTAAGGCTAGGCTACTGTAATGACTTTTCTTTGGGGGTTCCTGAGTTTTTGAAATGTACACCTGAAGAAGAAAGCAACAGCCCAGTTCTTAACAGAAACACGTCTGCAGACACAGCTGTTTGGAGTTTTCAGCACTGGAATAAAAGGCTTTTTCCCCCTTTGCTGTGGCAAAACTGGGCTGCGGCAAATTCTTCCTGCTTATTCTTCCGGCTTTTTCCTGGGTCTTTGTTCCCAAAGTCCAATGATGATACACATGTTTTCTGGGCTGGGAATGAAAAGGATGATCTGGATATGAGCCCAAGTGAGCAAAAAGCTGATTTGGGAACCAATGCAGAGTCTGAACTGTTAGCGAGGGTGTCCCTAGTTCAAAGTGCACTTCTGTCACTACAGGGCCTTAGGGAAACTCTTGTCTTGTCAGCCTCAGGGACTTACCAGAAATATGAGGAATAATAATACTGACCCACCTTACAGGCCTGTTATATATGAAGCGTCTGGAAAACTTAGTAAGAGCAGCATACGTGTTTTTGTAACTTTGATCCAACCGGTGTGTGTATTGGATTATAGCATGCTTTAAGGCAGCAACAATCCTTGTCTCTTCACGGTCAGACTGAATTCTTGCAAAGGGAGGCACCTAGAGTTTCCTTGCAAAGTTCCTTTGTGTTTCATTGGGAAATGTTGCCTTGTTTTTCCTTTGGAAAAGTCTGAGAGGGTATGAACTGAATAAATACCATGTCCCCTTAGGAGCGGTACTTGGGTGGGGTCAAGAAGCGGAGACGTACTCGGCATCTGAATGACCGCAAATTTGTCTTTGAGTGGGATGCTTCCGAAGACACTTCCATTGACTACAATCCCCTGTGAGTATTGCTGTGGGAGGCGGGTTCCGTATGGGATACTACTTCAGAGTAGAGAGACTGGTGTCCGCAGAGCCACATATCTATCCTTGCTCCTGGGAAGAATCTGAAAATCCCATTTCCTCCTTAGCCGGTATAGCTGACACAAATGAACCAGGAATGTTCCCAGCCCTGTGAGAGGAAGATGACTAGAGGTCTGGGATTTGGGATTTGTAGAAAAACTACATCCTTGTACCCTAAAAATACAAATTCTCACATGGCAGTGAGTTGTGCAAATTAGGTAGGGCTTGTGGAAAAAATTGAGATGGGGTTCTGGGAGTTCCTAACCAGATTCTAACCACCTACAGTTTGGAGTGTATACAGTACCATTTGACATTCTGTTCAACAGGTACAAGGAGCGACATCAGGTTCAGCTGCTGGGACGTGGCTTCATTGCTGGCATTGACTTGAAACAGCAGAAGCGGGAGCAGTCGCGTTTTTATGGAGACCTGATGGAGAAGCGGCGCACGCTGGAGGAGAAAGAGCAAGAGGAGTAAGTTACATCCAGGGAGGGAGGGAGGCTGGTGCTGGTGTTGCAAAGTTTATGATGACATTTCCCCATCTGATGAGGGAACAGTAAACTTTTGTGGTTTGGCTGGATGTTGGTGTTCAGGTGGATATGGGAAGACATTCATCACATGTACAGTGGAACCTCAGGTTAAGTACTTAATTCGTTCCGGAGGTCCGTACGTCACCTGAAACTGTTCTTAACCTGAAGCACCACTTTAGCTAATTGGGCCTCCTGCTGCCGCTGCGCCGCTGGAACCCGATTTCTGTTCTCATCCTGAAGCAAAGTTCTTACCTGAAGCACTATTTCTGGGTTAGCAGAGTCTGTAACCTGAAGCGTATGTAACCCGAGGTACCACTGTACAAGGATTGGTGTGTGGTTTTTTTTGTTTTGTTTTTTCAGTTCAACCAACCAAAAGTCTCTGACAGGGAAAGTCACACTCTAAGAGTTCATTGTGAGGAGTGTAAATCATGAAATTGTTCAAATTATATGCATACACAATTAATAGAACAAATCCATTGTTAGTTTTTTTAGCCACACATGCCATTCAGCATCTACAGAAGTAATGAACTGGTTACTTGAGCCAGTTTGTGCTCACCAGTTTTCTTTCCTGGCTAGAGTTTTGTGCCTTTAGCAGTGGGGCTTGCAAAACCTTGCCACAGTGGCAAAAAGTTCTCCTGGCAGTAGTAGGAGGCGGTGGCAGAAGCTGCGGCAGCCTGCCTCAGTGAGGCCTTGCAGGCCGCCACTACTGCTGCTGCCACTGCAAGACCTTGCAGGCAACCATTACTGCCACTGCCATGACAAGGCCTTGCAGGCTGCCACCACTTCTGCACCCTGGCCTTTGCTGATTCTGCTTCTGCTACTGCTGCTGCCCAGCGGGCATGCTGGCAGTCTGGCACTCCCAGATTATTTGTATTCCCTATGACTCATTGCCATACTGTGGATTGTCCTGGATACCACCATTTGGTAAGGTAAAGGTAAAGGTACTCCTGCCCGTACGGGCCAGTCTTGACAGACTCGGGGGTTGCACGCCCATCTCGCTTAAGAGGCCGGGGGCCAGCGCTGTCCGAAGACACTTCCGGGTCACGTGGCCAGCGTGACAAGCTGCATCTGGCGAGCCAGCGCAGCACACGGAAACGCCGTTTACCTTCCCGCTAGTAAGCGGTCCCTATTTATCTACTTGCACCCGGGGGTGCTTTCGAACTGCTAGGTTGGCAGGCGCTGGGACTGAGCAACGGGAGCGCACCCGCCACGGGGATTCGAACCGCCGACCTGACGATCAGCAAGTCCTAGGCGCTGAGGTTTTACCCACAGCGCCACCCGCATCCCCTACCATTTGGTAGCCAAGCCCAAAACTAAAAATCCTGTTTGGATGCATTTTGCCTTGACTGCTGATTAAAGTGACCATGAGGTGATTGATAATATTGTCATTTATCAGTATTAGACCCCTAAGTGGCAGCAGTTGCCAGGACATTGTCATTTTCACCTTTGCGTAGTTCCATGCTTATTTCAGACATTGTGGTAGATTGTGATGTTTTGCTGGTGATAACATTGCAATGTTTAGCTGGGGATACATTGCGAAGTTGAAAACCAGATGTTGCCTAATCCTTGCACATACTGTGGTTCATTGCCAGGTAAAAAATTATGAAACAGTTATCGTGATGTGAACGTCTAACCGGTTTTGGACAATATCTCAATATATCGCCCGGTCCTATTCCTGGCATAGTTAATAGGTTGCAGTAAGCAAAGTTTTGTGCAAATGTAAGAGCTGCCCTCTTCCAGCTTGCTGGAGTTTTTCTTTGCTTTTGTCTTCTCCCATTTTGGCCTGCCTATTCTGACCCTGTTGGGATCTTCCTTCTTCGTAGGGCACGTCTGCGAAAGCTGCGTAAAAAGGAGGCCAAGCAGCGCTGGGATGACAGGCACTGGTCTCAAAAGAAACTGGATGAGATGACAGACAGGGACTGGCGTATCTTCCGGGAGGACTACAGCATCACCACCAAAGGAGGCAAGATCCCCAACCCTATTCGTTCCTGGAAAGACTCTTCGCTGCCCCCTCACATCTTGGAGGTCATTGACAAATGCGGCTACAAGGTGAGATGCAAGTCACTTCATAAAGATGGATTGGCCCTTCTGTTAACCATTGAAACTTCAGTTTATTTTGAGAGACTGTATAGTGTATATTTTAAATCCTGTTTTAAAATATAAAAGTTTATATTTTAAAATGATCATTTTTTAAAAAAATGATCATTTAGTTTATGGGGGTGGGTGTTGTTGAACAGGAACTGAGCATCATGGCATCTGGAGATCAGCTTTGTTCTTGAAAGGACATACTGTTTTGGATGTTGGGGAGGGCTAAGAGTTAGGATTCCTGGTTCTGTTGCTGACTGCCTGAATTCCCTTTGATTCCTCCCAAGAAGTCTAGTGCTTTCCTGAAGGTTTTATGCCCCGTTTTCCACAGGAACCAACTCCTATTCAGCGCCAAGCCATTCCTATTGGTCTGCAGAACCGTGACATCATTGGCGTGGCAGAAACTGGCAGTGGTAAAACAGCTGCCTTCCTTATCCCATTGCTGGTGTGGATCACAACACTTCCCAAGATTGACAGGTGAGGGAGGGAGTGATGAGTGCTGCGGCAGGTTAGGCCACTTTTCGGGGGTGGGGAATGAAATGGACATATGAGGGTCCTGGTTTGGGTCTGGGTCAATGCTCACATGCAAATGATTCTTCAGCCACCACAGTTTGCACTGGTGCTCTCAACAGCTAGGCATTCTTCTGCGAGGGAGTGATATTTATCTAATATCACACATCAAGTACAGTGGTACCTTGGTTCTTGAACTTAATCCTTTCTGGGAGTCCGTTCAACTCCCAAAAATGTTCGAAAACCAAGGCGTGGCTTCCAATTGGCTGCAGGAGCTTCCTGCACTCAGTTGGATGTTTGGCTTCCCAAAAAAAAATCCACAAACCAGAACACTTACTTCAGGGTTTGTGGTGTTTGCCAATTTGTTTGGGAACCAAGGTACCTCTGTAATCTGTTTGGGAAGCCTTTGTAACCCCCCTAATATTTCAGTAAATTTTGGTGGCAAAGCTCAGAATTGTGCTAGTCACTGCTCACCCCTGTTTTTGTGTGTATGTGAGAATGAGTGAGAGGTGGGGAGATGAGGATTTTTCTCCCATGGTAAAGCCATTGCTTCCAGGTGTGCAGCTTTGAGTGAGCAGGACCACAGTCATGGCCTGATAACAAACATAAGAATTGCTTTGCTCACATTGACAAAAAAAGGTCCATCTTTGTCCAGCAATGCTGTTTCCATCAGTGGCTACCCAGAGACTTCTGGGAAGCTCACAAACTAACCATGCTGGAGATAAGCCAAATCACCATGGATAGAAGGCTCCCCGCCCCCGCCCCCCACTCCTGTGTACACTGCAGGGACCTCCTTGCAGCTTTTGTTGTGCTCAGGCTAAATGGCTGGTGTCAACTTATGAACATAGAAAACTGCCTTGTTCGGAGTCAAACCATTGGTCTGCGTACCTCAGCATTGTCTACACTGACTGGCAGTGGCTCTCCAGGGTTTCGGGCAGGTTCCTCTCCCAGCCCTACCTGGAGATGCCAGGGATCGAACCTGGGACCTTCTGCATGCAAGGCATGTGCTGTACCACTAAGCCGGGGGTAGGCAACCTAAGACCCATGGGCCACAAGCGGCCCACGGGGATCGTTTAACCGGTCCACGAGCCACCCCCAAACCGAGCCACCCACTCGGCGAGTCCCCACATGCAGCCCTAAACTGGCACGGTGCAGCGCAGGGACTCACTTCCGCAGTGGTGAAAATTGTGTCTGCACATGTGCAGGCGCCGAAAATCATGTCTGCACAGACGCAGGCACCAGAAACCTTGCTGACCCCTGCACTAAGCGATGACCCTTCCCCAGAAACTGTGGCTTCTAGGTGAGCTTGAAATAATCTGGTTCAGTTGGAACCCATTTACTTCACTGGGTTGACACTTGGGGGGGGGGGCTTGTTTCCTCTTCTCCAAAATAATCGCTTGGCGCTCACCCTTACTTAATTTTGTTTCAGTGGTAGTCACAAATGTATACATTTCTCACAGTCCAATCTAGCAGGTGGAAACCTGGGGCATTCTTTCGTTGGGATCCTGCCTTTGCTGCAAAGTCTCGTAGGCCAGAGAGGGATGGTTTCACCCTGTCTGCTTCAGCTCAGCAGGTGTTTTTTGTTCCCTGCAGGATTGAGGAGTCGGATCAGGGGCCCTATGCCGTCATCCTGGCTCCCACCCGTGAGCTGGCCCAGCAGATTGAGGAAGAGACCATCAAATTTGGAAAGCCCCTGGGCATCCGCACAGTGGCTGTTATTGGTGGCATCTCGCGTGAGGATCAAGGCTTCCGCCTGCGCATGGGTTGTGAGGTGAGAGGGGCACCCTTCTGCTTTAAAGGTTAGGGTGGGTGGTCTGTAAGGGCCACAGCCAATGCTGCAGCTCTGCTGACACAACCAATTTCTCTCTTTAAAAAAAAAAAAAAATTATTAACAGGCCAATCACATCATATTGTTCAAATCACATTAGTTCCAAATTATACAGCCAGATTTTAAAATTTTTTTGGGGGGATACCCATATATCAAGCTCCACATGAGTCCAAAATTCCGGCTAAGACCAGACTTCACTTATTTTACTGCATTAATTGTCAGTCCTTTCCAGTTCAGTCCAGATAGTTCTTTATATATATTTTCTTCATCTTGTTGTTGTCGTACATTCCTTTCTTTGCGATCTCTGATGATTCTCATAAGCAGACTGAAAACTGGTTTTCCTGTGTAGGTTTAGTCCAGGACAGCCCTGTTCGACACCTCCGTAAACAAAATTAATCTTCATTGTCCTTTATTTTTCCAGGCTAGCCGAATAAATCAAATAGATCAGGGGGCTCTGTCAGGTCAAACTTCAGTTTTGTTAGCACGCGCTAATCGGAATCGGCGTCAGGAAGAGCTGACCTCACTGAGGGCTCGTGCCAAGTGTTCTGCACCCCCATCTCTCAGATCAGGGGGTGCATTATGAACACCGCTGGCCAGGCAGCACCCCACCACATCCTGGTGGGGAGGGAAGGCTGCCTACTTCCCATAGCAGCCCCTAAACTACCTCATGTGGGTCAGAGAGATGTTATTGTTGGCATCTTCCAATGCGCCCCCTGGTGGGCCCCCGACACAACCAATTTCTCATCCTGCAATGGAGCTGCTTCTTCCTCTACTGTACCCCCCCTGCACACCCTCAAAATCAGCTCCAGAGGGTAGGGGGAGATGTTAGAGTAGATTTTAGGGGCACACAGTGGGAGGAGAGGAAATGGAAATCCTGTTGTACCAGCAGAACACTCTTGGCATATTGTTGGCTACAACCCTAAATGTTCACTTTGTGCATTAGCACAGTGCTCCTGTGAGTGATAAATGATGACACCCAATCATAGCTTAATATCCTCTTAACTTCATGGCCTGGCTCACCTTCCTTGCCTGGATAGTACATTGGGAAATGTTGCACTGTTTCTTGAGTTCATCAGGGAAGGATGGGGAAAAGTTGTATGGACACAGGTTGCAAGGGTCATTTCCACCTCCATGTATCTGCTCTCTCTCGCTGAATGCCACAGATTGTGATTGCTACACCGGGCCGTCTGATCGACGTTTTGGAGAACCGTTACCTGGTGCTGAGCCGCTGCACCTATGTAGTACTGGATGAGGCTGACCGCATGATTGACATGGGCTTTGAGCCTGATGTGCAAAAGATCCTGGAGCACATACCTGTCACGAACCAGAAACCAGATACGGACGAGGCTGAAGACCCTGAAAAGATGTTGGCCAACTTCGAGTTGGGCAAGCACAAATATCGGCAGGTTAGTGGGGTTTGGATGCCTTGCTGTCACATCTGGTGTATTAACTTGTGAAAAGTAAAGCACTGGGGTTCAAGGCCACCATTGAGTTCCACCCTTTGACCCAAACACCCTTCCTTTAATCTGACCTGGTTAGCAATGTTTTTAAATTCAAATTTTTTTTGAAGGTATGGAGGGTGTGGTTGGTGGCTGCTTGTGGGCAGGGAGATGCTTTTATCTGAAAGCTGTTTCTTAGGAAACCATGTTCATTCCAGAAGGTGGTAGCCCCTAAACAATGGAGCAATGTGCAATGGAGCTTCCCTGTCTGCTCTTCTCTCCCCATATGCCCCCTGTGTCGGTGCCCTGTAAATTTGTTCTGGGGGTTACCTCTATCCTCCAGAGCTGATTTACAGGGTGTGTGGGACGCGGGTGGCACTTGCTGATCAAAAGGTTGGCGGTTCAAATCCCCACGGCAGGGTGAGCTCCCGTCGTTCGGTCCCAGCTCCTGCCCACCTAGCAGTTCGAAAGCACCCTAAAGTGCAAGTAGATAAATAGGGACCTCTTTCTAGCGGGAAGGTAAACGGCATTTCCGTGTGCGGTGCTGGTGCTGGCTCACCAGATGCAGCTTCGTCACGCTGGCCACGTGACCCAAAAGTGTCTTCGGACGGCGCCGGCTAACGGCCTCTAGAGCGAGATGAGCGCACAACCCTAGAGTCTGTCAAGACTGGCCCTTACGGGCAGGGGTACCTTTACTTTTACCTTAGGGAGAGGAGAGGGCCCTGAGACCTCTGGGTATAGGGCTGTATAATAATAATAATAATAATAATAATAATAATAATAATAATAATAGTCCTTGTGCTAATGGAATTGATCACTTGGGTTCCACCCAGAGTTCAGATTCATAGGCACAAAAGGTGAGGCGGTGAAGAGGGTGGTTAATGTTAGTGGCCATTCCCTTTTCCGTGGAACATACTGAGTGCTTGAAAGTGTGCTTTGAGAGGGAGCGAGGCAGAACAAGGAGAACATTTAAGCTTGGGCACCATTCACAGTAGGAAAACCCAACTTACCAGCCAGAAGTGGTAAAATGGTAGGATTAGATGCCCTTTGCAAGGTGAAGGGATCATTGATTTCCTTTATTTCTAGCTAAAATACCGCAAATGGAAGTGTGGAGACTTGTTTTAGCTATGATTGGCTATGATTGGAGGTAACTTTCTTAATAAAAGAGCTCTCTTTGTACATATTCCCTGCAATGTGACATTTGTGAAAATGCACCCTCCCCTTTTCTGCTTAAATTGGAGGAGTTCCATTATGTGGGAGGAGAGGCAGACTGCCTTGCACTCATGCTCTCTCTTTTCTCTCCCCCCCCCCCCGCAGACTGTGATGTTCACAGCCACCATGCCCCCTGCTGTGGAGCGCCTGGCCCGCAGTTACCTGCGCCGCCCAGCAGTGGTCTACATTGGTTCTGCTGGCAAGCCTCATGAGCGTGTGGAGCAGAAGGTCTTCCTCATGTCAGAGTCGGAGAAGAGGTAACCGCTGGTGTGGGAGGTTGCGTCAAGGGGCTTGGTTTGTCTAGGTCAAACGAGGTCACGGAAGCCTTTGAGGTTTGGGCCCTCAGGTGTTGTAGGCATAGAACATAGAACTGTTGTTTGTTTTGATTGGCACAGGGCTCTGTGCTTAAAAAGAGAACCCTTTGCAGAGGCAATTCACATCCATTTTATGCTTTTATCTTCGCTCCTTCCAAATTGTGGCATAAGCACATTTCTGGCTATGAAGTAAAGCCTCAACCCAAACATGGGGCTTCTGCCGTAATGTAATTTCCAGAGATGGGCTACGTGGAGTGAGCCAGCATTCCTCATGACTTGAACCATGAAACAGTTCCCAGATTCCTCAAGCAGAGTGGGTGGAGGTCCAAAGGAACCATGAACCCTCTTGTCGGGAAACTGAAAATACCAATGACTTGAAACGTGTGGAGAGAAACATGGTCTTGCATTTACTGTGGGGTGGGATCAGTGGGTCAGGATAACGACCAGTGCATCCTTTCCTTGGTGGGAGTGCAGAAAAGAGAATGTGGCATGTGGCTTAGAGTTGCAGAGGGACCCCAGAATATCATTCAGTCCAGCCCACCCCCCATATGCTTACTGTCAGCATCGCCCTTGAGCCAGTGCCATGAACTGGACTCATCCACTTCAGCCCCGACTGGGCTAGGCGAGCTGGGTAGCACTTCCAGAGACCACCTTCTGGACAGGAACAGGTCAAAGTGCTGTGGACTCACAGCTTAGAGTTGTGAGCACCGGATTCACTCCAACAAGAAGACAGTCGTCGCACAGCAGAGTCTAGCAGAGTATATAAATGACTCAGAGAGCAGCTCTGTAGAATATCTTCTTTATTCTATCTACAACTACTATACAACTATATACAGAGCTTAATGGGTTCAGCATAAAGAATGCTACACTACACTGAGTGTCTGCAGCTGCTCTTAGCAGCAACCTTATCTCTACACATGATCTCTAACACTCGGTCTCTCTCTCTCCAACACACACACTGACTGACTGACTTGGTGCTGGAGTAGAATAAGTAGAGAGCAGAACACACCTCCTCCTCTCTGGAGAGTCAGCAGAGATCATCAGGAGATTCTTGGATATGGGAGGGGTGAAATCTCCTCACTTACTTGAATCTGGGTGCACCTTTTAGTTACGTGTTACAAGTTCCAGCCCTCCTTTCTGCCAAGGAGCTCAAGACTGTACACATGGCTACCCTTGCCCAGTGTTATTAGTGTTGTTTCTGGATGTCATGGTACTGAACTGTTCCAAATGATAATACAGAGATGAGGCATTTCTTTGGCATGGACAGTTAGAGATGTGTGCCAGAGGGCAGGGGTACAAGGTAACATTTCTGCTGAACCAATTGCATCTTCAGAGCCCACCATCGTGCCTCACCTGTTTGCTTCTCCTCTCCTTTCCCCTGTACAGAAAGAAACTGCTGAACATTTTGGAGCAGGGCTTTGACCCACCCATCATCATCTTTGTGAACCAGAAGAAGGGCTGTGATGTGCTGGCTAAATCCCTGGAGAAGATGGGGGTAAGTGGCAGTCTCAAGAACTGTAAGTTCAAGAACTGCAGGTCCTGTGTCAAAGTCTTTGAGGCCCATGTGAGGTTAGCCAGTCCATCTTTGAGGCTCCCAGAATTGGCGTCCTTGTGTCCTTTGTCAAACTTTGGGAAGATATGTAGGTGTATTCTCTTACACTATCAGCAAATTATCAGAATAATGTGTTGAGCTGTTCAGCTTATGGCAGCTGGTAAGACATTTTCTGGCTGACTGCTGAGCCCTGAATTGGCAGAGTTCAGTGCTCATTCTTGGTCTAGCAGTTGCCATTCCCCCCCACCCCACAAGCCCCTTGCAAGGTAATCAACATCTCTTGGTAGTCACTAGGAATGTCTGGGAATGATGGAGCACTCTGCCCCGGTGTCTCCTTTTGAAACACTTGGCTGTCTTTCTCTCTGGATGAATTGTTGCTTGTTCATTGCCTTCTTGTTACTGTCCTCCTTGCCCAAACAAACATCTGGCTTAATGTAACCGGTTGCTCTCCCATCTCTGCAGTACAATGCCTGTACCCTTCATGGCGGCAAAGGTCAGGAGCAGCGAGAGTTTGCCCTCTCCAACTTGAAGGCTGGTGCCAAGGATATTCTGGTGGCCACAGATGTGGCTGGACGTGGTATCGACATCCATGATGTGTCCATGGTGGTGAACTACGACATGGCCAAGAACATTGAAGGTGAGCTGTCCAGTGCTCTCTGCCTTTCTATAGAGATCTTCTGGGCACCTCCTGGGTCTTAGAACAGAAACCAGTGTGCCTGTGAGGCATGGCTTCACCAATTTGGGCCACCTAACTGGAGAGGCGGGGTGGACGTGGTTGGCATGCTGTGCTGCTGAAGTCACAAAATTGATGTAGGTCCTTCTAATTTCACGTCTGGGAGTTGGCAGTATGTAGTCACAAAGTGCAGAAGTTAGAAAGTCTGGGTCAAATCTTGTCTCTGCTGCTTTGGGCAAGCCCTTCTGCCTCAGCCTCCTCTGCCATATGGAGTTATTAGTGATGGCCTACCTTTTTCTAGGACTGTTGTAAGGATTAATGCGATGTATGAAGTGTTTTGAACACTGAAATTCTATACTAATACTTCATCTTCATTTTCATCTTTAATGACTTATCTGTAATTGTTAAGGGGTGATAGATTCAGGCAGGTAGTCGTGTTGATCTGATGCAGTAGAAATATATTTTTTAAAAATTAAAATTGTCCAGTAGCACCTTAGAGACCAACTAAGTTTGTTCTTGGTATGAGCTTCCGTGTGCGGAGACACACACACACACACACACACATATATATAAAACTATATATAACTATATATAACTATATATAACTATATATAACTATATATATATATATATAACTATATATATATATAACTATATATATATGCTTTCGTAGATTTTCGTAGATTTTCACGGGTACAGGAATGCAGGTTTTGGTGTCCTCGGGTGTCTTCCCGTGTAAAAGTTGGGGTGTCTAGGCGACGTTTCGACGAGGTCTCACTCGTCACTCGTCATCTTCAGGCTGGTGCTTTCGGCTTCTTGTTACTCTGTTCCAGTAACAAGAAGCCGAAAGCACCAGCCTGAAGATGACGAGTGAGACCTCGTCGAAACGTCGCCTAGACACCCCAACTTTTACACGGGAAGACACCCGAGGACACCAAAACTCTATATATATATATATATATATATATATATATATATATATATATATATATATATATATATATATATTTTTTTTCTGTTAAGGAGTGGTCAGTCTCTGTCCTTGACCCTGTAGTATGAGCCATCATTTAGATTTTTCCATCCAGCACCAAAGGTTAGCCACATTTTAACACCTTCCTTCCTCCTTGCTTACAGATTATATTCACCGCATTGGCCGAACAGGACGAGCTGGCAAGAGTGGTGTGGCCATCTCTTTTGTCACCAAGGAGGACTCTGCTGTCTTCTATGACCTTAAGCAGGCTATCCTTGAGAGTCCGGTGTCTTCATGCCCTCCAGAACTGGCCAACCACCCAGATGCACAGCACAAGCCGGGAACCATCCTTACCAAGAAGCGGCGGGAAGAGACTATCTTTGCCTGAGTCCTGTAGGGTTGCTATTCAAGAGGCCCATCTGTGATTGCAGCCAGGGGACACTCTGGGCCACTGCCTGGAGCCTGGAGCAGGCTGAGAGCCTCCTGGTGAAATGGCTCTTTCTGGCCCACTTGCCTAGACCTTAATGAGGCAGTGGCTTTTAATGTGCTTCCCCCCCCCTTCAAACGTAGTAGGTACACCCCTCGAGCCATTGATGTGACGCCCAGCAAAGAATTCAGGACCAAACAATGAAGACTTCAATCTAAAAAGTTAAACTGTCTCCTTGGGAATCCTGAGCTAGACAATTCTCCCTCCTTCCTTTTCCCTGGAGCCTTGCTTTACATTTGAGTTGGGAAGCTGAGCTAGGCTAGGCCTGCAGACTCACCTTGCTGATTTGTGCCACTTGGTGGCTTTAAGCCTGCCACCTCCTCTACTCCATGATCAAGCGAGACTCTGAGGTTTTGTCCCGACTTTTTTGGGGGAGGGGGGAGTGATACAGCTTGTGGCACACAGGCTGGGATGCTGCAGGGCCCTCCTTTCCTTCTCTGGTGAGAACATCACCCTGTTTCCAGTACCATGTATCAGGGTGGTAATTTCATGAGGAAGGGTGGGGTGAATTTCTTAAGAAAACTTGATTTATTCAGAGGTTAGTACTGGCTACTTTCAGTAGAAGGGGACAGGTGATGTACAGAAAGACACTCATATTTTTCAATGATGTTTCTGTGCTTCTATAAATCCATGTGAAATGTTACTCAGGTCTGTCTCTTCCTTTACCCCTCCCTTTTTACAGATGCAAGTTCAAACTGTGTCTCCTCTGTGGAACTTGTATTCCTCTGTGTCCTGCTTCTGTGCCTTTTAAATGTAGCAATTGCCCTTACAAGCTATTTTTGAGACTATGAGCCAGAAGCAAGATAACCAGTTTTGCACTAGTGATATAGTAAATCTTGTGTGTGTGAGGGCAGTAGCAGCATTTGGAACAAAGCAGTGTTTGAAGCATGACAGCTGGAGGTCTAGAATAAAAGGGCAACTTATTTTCGTTAAAAACAAAATGTGTAGAAATTGTTTGTTCTTTATGTCCCTAACCCAAAAGGTTGATGGCATGTTGGACTTAAAACAAACAAAATATTTCTAGCTCAATATCCTCTACACTGCTCTCCAGGGGTTTCAAACAGAAGCCTTTTCTTGTCCTATCTGAAGATGCCTGGGATAAAACCTGGCATGTCTTGATGTCACTGCTGAATGTCTCAGCAACAGTGTGCACAAGTAGATGTTTGAAGAGAAGTGGGACCTTATGTGTGTTGCTGTAAAAGTGAACCATTTGCAGACACCATGAGGCACATGTATTTTTGCAAGGGAGTAGCTCTATGTCTGGTGAGCTGCAGCCCTACACTCCTGTTGCAACCCAGTGGTGGTCGTTTTTGGCAAGAGTGCCCCAAATGAAATTCAACATACAGTGGTATCTCTGGTTGCGAACGGGATCCGTTCCGGAGCCTCGTTCACAACCTGAGCAGAACGCAACCCCCGTGTGCGCGGGTCGCGATTCACCGCTTCTGCACATGCACATGACATCATTTTGAGCATCTGCGTGAGCAGTGAAACCTGAAAGTAACCCATTCTGGTACTTCCGGGTTGTCGTGGGACACAACCTGAAAAGATTTAACCCGAAGCGTCTTTAACCCGAGATATGACTGTAATGTGACTGGACAGCACCCCATTCAATTTGTGTAGCCCTCCATGCTTTGGGGTGACTTTACCTTTATTTGCTGGCCTGCTCCGGATAAGGCAAGAACTGCATGTTGAAAAGCTCCCTTACTCTGCTGCAACTGGAACAAGTGATGCAATATTGCATAATCTGAAATGTAAATTAAGTGCCCAGGGCAAAGAGTATGGATTTTCCACCAATAAATTTGCATTTCCACCAGGAATTGTGATAATGCAGAGATGAAGACATTTATGGTAGAAAGCTGCAGTACTGAGTTCACTAACTACGGAGTCTGGTTCATTGAAAGCAGGAAGGCCTGTCTTACGGATGCTTAGGACTGTACCACATGGACTTTGAGGACAGTGTGTTATTGGACCATCTTTGTTCTCTGGGACTGGGTAGCCACTTCCACAGCTTCATTTGCTAATCTGCAGACTGAATTCTTCAAATGTGCTCTTTAAAAGAGTCCCCACAGCAGGTGCTGGAGTGCAGAGTCCTGAGTGTGTGCATGGGGGGCTTGCAGGGGTGGGTAGGAGAGAAGGTACTTCATGTGATAGTTTATTGTGAGGGGAACTAAATGCTTACACAAATTCCCCTTTTGCTCCTGGTATACATCTCTGAAAACCAGGACACACATACATTGGAAGCAAAAGTGACATGCAGCCATTCACATACCTTGTTTTGCTTGTTGGAGTATTAACACCTGAAATGCGAAAGGACTCTTGATATGCAGACTCAAACCTTCCTTTTGGCTAAAGTGCCCTTTGTGCTGTGCTTCAGGTAGTGCTGACGGAGGGCAGGGTGTATGCTGCTGAATTGGTAGGCTTCAATTTAAGGCTCGGTGGGAAATGCACATTGAATTATCAGCACACGTGTCAAATGTCAACGGCCTCCCTCACCTGCCCAGCTTTTTCACAAGTGACCATCGCTTAATGTGTGTGTGTGCCCTTGTCAAGTCCAGCTACAGCCAACTGAACTTCTATGGGCTGCAGCTAAGCTCTTGAGATTTTCCATTTGATTTATGTGTTTTTCAATACCACATTAACTGCCATAGATTCCCTTAAGGAATCCTTAGGAACGCTGGTTTTGTGTGGCACAGCAGAGAGCCTTAGTTCCAGGGAGAGGAACACTTTTTGTCCTGAGAGCCACATGCACTTCTGTGCAGGCTTCCTGGGCAGCGTGTTGGTGGTGGATGGTGGGGCTGAAGTAAAAAATGTGTGGAGCAACAGATGCAACTTTTCCCCTTGTATGGCAGGCTATGTTCCTGCTCCACAAAAACCAACAGGTGTGTCTCTATTCAGGCAAGCGAGTGGCATCGTTGCAATTCAAAGACACATTCCAGTCTGGCAATGTCCAGCCTGGCAAAAGCAACTCGGGCTGGGTGCCTAGGGAGAGTCCTGAGGCCTGTGAAAGGCTTGCATTTGCCTCCTGGGTCTGAGGTTTCCCCCAACCCTCTCCTGTCCTAGGCTCTGCCTCAAATGCCTAAACAATGCAGCAAAGAGCTGTTAAGCCTCTTTGAAGGTTTTTGCAAGAAGTATCGCGTTTGTGAGTCAACACTGAACACACCTAACCCAGTTCACAGCAGGTCCTACCCACATTGCCTTTAAGAGTGCATAAACCATACAAAACATATTAATTTCTGCTCACTGATTACCCACTGAGCATCACTGTTCTTTACCCGTCATATTCCATTTAAAAAAAGACAAACCAGCCTTGTTTTATAAACAGCAAACGCTTGTTGTTTCAAACCGCTTACAAGTTGTCAGGGAAATAAGTGCTCTCTACAAAAGAATAGTAACAAAGCTCTTGCCATGGCCGACTGACCGGCAATTGCAGGGACAGAACCCGGATATCCCTGGCCCCTGGAGCCGCCTCAGTTCCTCCGGCCAGCCCAGGGCGTAGGACACACACTCAACAACTCCTGATGGTAGCATGCAGTATTTACAGGCTAATTTCTGATAGGTGTGTACGTGGTTTTAAAGGCAGGGAGCTGCCATCCACTGCCCAGTGAAGTGCTGGAGGAGGCTGGAGCAAGGGGAGGCGGGAGGACTGAAGGCAGGTCAGCTGGGCCTTTGGGGTAGGAAGGGGGCTTGTGCATGAGATAGGAAGCAGGAAATGGTGGGATGGGGTTGGCTCTAGCCCTATGCCTCCCTCCTCAAAACAGAATCTGTGAGTGATGCAGGTGGGCATCACTGCCAAGCAGTAATGCTGGCTGGTACTCGCCCACCCCTCCCAGACAGACTATGGAAGATCAAGGCCTCATGCAATTATAGCAGAGAACTCCAGGGAGGCTGAAGAAGAAGAATAAAAAAATTATCACATTGTGGCTTTACAACTGATTGTTATCCCACCAGCTCCTCGACAGAGGAGGGGTGGATGTGCACTGAAAGGAGACGGAGAGTCTCTGTGAGGGGAAGAGGGGGTCCAATGCAAGCAGACGCCTGGACTGTGGCTCTAAGGAGATGCATTGCTCGTTTGTTACAGGTTTCTCTTCTCTGCCAGGGAAAAAGTTGAATATTATATCCCCTGGTCTCCGGAGGCTGCAACTTTTTCAACAATGGAAGGGTGGAAAGGAGTGCTTCATCTTTTCTCCATTGCCTGTTCCCTACTCAAAATTGTACTCTCCTCCCACCTAAAACATGCTTCCTCCACCTGCCCCCCCTCCACCCATCTCCTGTGGATCTGGAACCCCCATCACTGGAAAAGCAGCTGGGAGAGCATTTTTAGTGCAGCCAATTTGCAAATGTTTGCGCAAACCTGCTGTTCCCTATCCAAAATCATACACTCCCAAATCTGCTTTAAATATATATATCTGAAGTGCAGTAGGATTGCAACTTGCACACATTTAACTTGGACGATTGCAGCTTTATGCGCTTGGCAGCTGGCCAGCTGATATCGTACAAATTAAACGCACAAAAGGCAGAAAATGCTTTTAAGCTCTCAGACTTTCTCATTGGGTTCTGAGAAGGTCTTGTGAGATCCTGGACAGCCCCACAAGATCTCGCACCGTCTCCTGAAGGTAAAATTGCTTGCGTGATGGCGTTTCCAGGGGGTTGTTTTGACACAATTTCGGCTTTATGTGCTACCCCCTGGAAATTAACCCGTGTGCAAGACATGATTTTACTATATCAGGACTTTATTACACATGTTTGTGTAAAATGTGCAGTTTACCTCTCAGGTTCCTAGGAATTAGGAGGGCTGCCACTTCACAGAAGCCAAACTGGGAGAAAAGAAGAGGAAGGAATTTGGGGCAGTTCTTATGGTTACTTTGGAGCACGACTTTGCTCATAGTGGCATCAAATCTCATGGTGCTCACAGGAGCAATGTCAGGCAAAGGCCATGTAGGGCTCTCCTATTGGTCTTAGCCACGCCTGTGAGTGATGATGCTGGAAAAAACAAGCATCCCCCCTTTTCAGGAGAATATCTCCAGGTGGAAAAGCCGCTGTGGGGTGGCCTCTATGACTGCATGTGGATGCTGTCTGACATTTCACAACCCATCATTCACCTCTTGGATTATGCCACATTTTTCCACTGCCATGAATGGAAGGGGAGAAAAAGATGGAAGAACTGTTTCTAGACTGCTACTTTAAGCTACAGGTAAGGGAATCACATTGTTGAATACATATATCTCCCTGCATACAGAAACTAAACATGAAGAAGAAGCATCATAATCTAGCCTTCTCCACACTAATTTTCTATATCAGGGAAATTCCTTTCCAATATGTTTAACTATGCAATTCTTCTACCCCTGCAACTTGAAGTGGTTCAGCCCAGGGGGCAGTTAGACACCCCCCCCCCACTGCTGCATATGGCTGTGTGTGATGCATCAAAGCACCTGCACAGTCGCCAATGCCACAAAGCTCAGGTGTCATGACTTCACCCACTGCAACGGCAAATCTGAAAATCTACTCGCAGACCACACCCATTCCCACAGCAGACATTTGCATTCCTCAGCAACCCCAATCATATTACTTCTGAACTGGCCTACAGCAAAGCATGAGAACGACGCCCAAGTCCTTTCAGCAAAATCCCACAATCTTGTCTTTCTGCTTGTAATCCATCTACTCCATCTTACCAGGAAAACCGATCCTGGTGTTGCTCCCTGCTAAGCCTCCTTTGTCCTAACAGTAGCCCTGCTCACCTGGAGTCAGAAAAAATAGAATCACAGCCCTTTCTCCACCCCCTTTTGTGTGCACACACACGCAATTGCCTCTCTCCTAGAGATGCCCGAAGCCCAAATCTCTCCCCCAAAAACAATGGATCTGGGATGAGAAGCTACCAATGGAATTTACCCTGCAAGGACATTATTGTGGCCCTCATTAACCCAAAGCAGAGGTGAGCGAGAGATTCCACCCGTCCTGGGTGTAGGAATCAGGCAGCTGTGGCTGTGTCTGGGGTTCCATGGATAGCACCTGTATACCAGGGCAGGACCTGTATACTGTGGGGCTGAGCTGGGAGGGGAGGAAGAGAGGAAGGCTTAATACCAGGCAATTGACGTGACTCGGGAGGAGAAGGAGGCCCTATCCCGTTTCCCTGGCTGCCCGGCCCAGGGAGGGTCGGGAGGTGCCCGGCCAGGAGGCCTCAGTAGCTGTCCTTAGCCCAGGGCCGGTTGCGCTGCCAGTTCCTCTCGTTGTGGTTGTGCTCTGTCTCGCGCTCCAGGAGGCGGTCCTGGGAGTCGTGGCCGTTGGTGCTGTGGAGGCCGCTGTTGTGGTTGCGGTGAGGCTGGTACAGGTCAGTGTAGGCATCCGAGTATTCTTCCTCCAGGTGCCGGGAGCTGCGCTGAGAGGCCGCCGTCCAAGTCTTGCGGGAGGCATCGCTCGCCTCGTCCGACTGCATCAGGCTGTCATGCTCCACCGGGGAGCGTTCGTTGCCGCGCTCGCCCAGCGAGGCCTGGTTCTGGAGTGGGGAACCATAAAGCGGGTCACAAAAATCACCCAAGGACACAGCGCCGTCTGGGGGCGCATAGCGCATCTGGGCAGGGCCCATGAGACAGTTACAGTCACTCACACTTAAATCCCATTGAAACATTTCAAACTAAAGAAGATTGGAAGAAGTTTAAAGGCTATCTACAGAAACATTGCAAAATTAAGGAATGTTAGAAGGATGCTGGAATGAAGTAATGTGGTTTTAGCAGTAATGTTATAAAGGAGTATGTAAAAACGGGCTGTCAACAGGTGAGAATGTAAAATCATAACATATTAAGATAAATGATTAAGATAAAAACAAAGATGGAAAGGATTTGCTGAATTAACTAATTGAACTAGAATACAAAAAAAGGAGGTGTGAGGAGGTCAAGGAAATAAGTAAATGAAAGATAAGCTATGGAAAAATTGATTTGTTTTTAACTTTTTTATTTTCCAGTTTTTTGTAATTTTTTCTTTTATTATTTATGTTTGTAATTTTTTGAAATGTTAATAAATATTACTTTTTAAAAAAAGAAGAAACATTTCAAACTAAAAATGGCAATCTTGAGCCAACGTAACAGGAAGCAATTCCCACTGGGTATGGAATTGTGTTGAATCTCGCACAGCTAGTTCCAGTGGCACTTAAGGGTGACTTATTTTATTTGGCCTGCTATAAGGTTGAGGCTTCTGCACTAACCCTTCCCCTCTCAGCAATTTTTCCCATCAGAATCAACAGTCAGAGATTATGGGACTTGCAGTCCCAACACCCGGAGGACCACAGCTCCCCGCCCCTGCCCCAATTGTTAGGTTATTTGTACCTGCAGGCCTGGAATGGCAGTCGAAGGTGTGGTGAGGTTTTGGCCGCCGGCAGCATGCGCAGGATGGTGAGTTGCCCGCCAGTATACTTCCAGGTAGTCTGCCAGGTGTTCACAAGCATCCTCCAGCTGGTTCTCGTCCAGGATCACATCAAATAGTTCCTTGGGGGAAAGGGATAAGGCGCAAGGGTGAAAAGAGGGAGAGAAAGGGATCAGTTCCTCAGAGACCCAGGCACAGAGGGTAGAATATGAGGCTTGTAGTGTTGGGTGGAGAACGTAAGCAAGTACCGGGCGGCCTGGCATGGTGTATAGCAAGGGCACAGAAGTGCCACCTTCAGCTCCAACCTTTAAATGTTCTCCCCCAAATTTGAGGATGGTGGACTGCAATCTTAAGATTGTCTGTTAAATGAGGCGGGAGCACTTCTTAATTTCTAGATGAAAAAGCTCTGCAAAGGAATCTCTGCCACTTGTCCTGGAAGGATGTTCCTGAATTCTAAACACATAAGGCCAGATTCAGGTTGCTCAGGGGCGTGGGAAAGGCGCTCTGCACATGCTCAAAGGCACGTTTTCCCATATGAGATGACTTCACATCAGTTTCTTAAAAGACAGAGTGTGGCCATCGATGGCGAAAGCACTTGCCTGGGGTTCCTTCTGCCATTAAGAGCAGAACCAGGAGATGCCGAGTGGAGGAAGTCAAGTTACAGGAGGCACAGAAGGAAAGTGAAGAGCCAGACAGAGCCCAGGGCAAGACAGAGGCATGTCACACGGAGAGAGACAGACAGACAGACAGACTCACCGGAGGACACTGTACAAGCTTGTCAGCTGCCATCATCTGCACGTTGAGATGCTTCACTTGTGACTTCCCT
The DNA here is from genome assembly GCF_964234715.1 of Podarcis melisellensis. Lineage (NCBI taxonomy): Eukaryota > Metazoa > Chordata > Lepidosauria > Squamata > Lacertidae > Podarcis > Podarcis melisellensis. The sequence continues at coordinate 6,721,122 of NC_138529.1, forward strand.
CTGGACTTGATAAGCCTCTGCAGCACCTTCCAAAAAAATATAAAATTAGAAGAGGACACAGCTACAGAGCTGGAAGTCTCCCAGCAGGCCACCTAAAGCGGGCGGGAGGGGTGCATTGGCTTAGATGACTGAGCTGTGAAGCAGAATTTACTATGAAACTATCACATGGTCTCTCTCTCAGCCTCCTCCCTCCACCTCTGCAGCTCCTAAAACTTATGAAGCCACTGACCAGCAGAACCATGGGGCTAGAAGAGGCAGCAGGGAAGCCCAGGCTTTCAGACAGGGAGATGCGTGGAATTGAACAGGAACCTTCTGCATGCAGAGCAGCTGCTCTCCCACTGAGCTGTGACACTTCCTATAATCCTAAATGGTTTATGGGAGTACCATTAATCCCACACACTCTCATGGGAAGACTGCATGCTACATGGGTCACCTGACACTGACATTTTCAATGGGAAAGTTCCCGCTGTTGCCACGGCCACCCAACAACTGAACCTCATAAGGGGGGAAAACGGAAACACCAGAAAATCCAAGCACACATTTCCCATGTACTATTGCTGCCGTCCCTCACAGCACGAAGCTCGACCTGGGCAACCAGCTTGGTTAAAGAGAAGACCTTCTGTGTATAGTAAAGGTAAAAGGGTTGTGCGCCGGTGTGGAAAGTGAGCCAACCTTGTGTTTTTCTTTGGCCCAGCAGCTGGAATTAGAGTGGCCAGGTCTTCACTCAGAGACCTCCCCTGTATCTTCGAATATCCAGAGTAAGAGAGCAGCAACTTTCTCTCCTCACCTGCCACCAGGAGTGGACTTTGGTAATATGGCGTCCTGTGTGAGGAGAAAATGTGGTGCCCCCACCTCAAGTTTCTTATTTTCACAATAATTCCTTTTGGTACTCTGAGTAGGTACCAGTATTATAAATATAGGTATATTAATGATGATGATAATAATTTTGCACCCCTCCGTTCAACACTCTGTGTGGGGGAACCAGCCACACAGCCTTAAATCAAGTGCTGCTGCTACTTCACTGCCCGGTTCCCCCGCTGGCACCTGTTGGGCAGCACACCTGGATTCCTTCTCAACAACATGCAGAGTCAGAGTTGGGGTTGCAATCTGGCTGCTGTCCTAGCGGAAACGAAACCCTGAGCTGAAATGCTAACTTTGCAAATTGGGGCTTTCAGGGAGGGGGTATATATAACTCTTTTGGTAAGGTTTTAAAACAGGACTGTGGGACCTGCTGCCCTCCAAACATTGCTGGACTTCAGCTCCCATCCAGCATGCCCAATAGTCAGGGATGGGGGGAGCTTAATATTTGACATCTGGGGGGCCCTAAGCTCCTATCCCTGTTCTGAACATGGTCCTGCCCATTCAGGAAAATGTGGGGTGGGCATAAATTAAACTAAGCAGAAACCAGCTTACCTAGTGAGCTGGGGAACAGCCTAGAGACGGGAAGAATCCATCTCCCACTGCAAAACTAGGGGATAGCAGAAAACACAGCTGGGAGAGCTGAAAGGGGCTTCAGAAAAACAGAGAATGATTCAGAGGAATCCCCTTTGTCTCCGAGGAGCCTTTTCCTCCCCTGCTTACCTTTGGGGAAGAGACCTTGACGTAGACGATGATTGGGGCCAGCGAAGTTTTGGCCAGTTGTGCTGGGTGGTTGATGGTGTCGGCATCCAACACAACCAGTTGCAGCGACTTGGCCAGTTCAAAAATTCGCTCGATCTCGCTCTGGACTTCAGCTGTGAAGGAAGCAGAAGGACAGTTGGCTGGACGCCCCTTTGAATAGGTAGGGAAGAAGGCTCTGTCTGCCTCCTGCCTCAGGCATCTCTCTGGCATCCACACACACTTGCCTCCCTTGAGTCTCACCTCCGCAGCTCCTCACCACCTTTGAAACTACAGTTTTTACTCTAGGCTGGAAGAACTACTTATGGTACGCTTCCTTCTTCTTTCTAAAAGGATTTATAATTGCCTGTTCAGGTCTCTAGACCCTAAGTGTCTGGGATGTAGCACTGGTGAAAGTTTCAGTTAGGATAGCAGGATGGCAGGCTAGGTTCAGAGGACACAGCTCTGTCCTCTCATCATTTGGGCATTGTCACAGCAGTATCTACTGCCTCAGCCAGCTTCCTCACTCTGTCCAATGGCAGGGCCCTTCTCTGGGTGCCGCGCAGGGACAGGAGCTTGTGGCCCTCCAGATGATGGGAGTCAATCACATGTAGTCCCATTAAACTCAGCAGGACAAAGCTTCTGAGTAGACAAGTATAGGACTGCCCTGTAAGGGACAGGGGGCTACACTCCGGAACTTCCTTATTTCAAATCCTCCAATTTGCCAAGGACTAATCAGGTGACATTGGGAAGGTTTGCTACTTTCTCACAGCCTTTATCTGCAATTCTATAGACCTATCCTACAGGGGTTTTACAAGGATTACAAGGTAACACATCTGAAGTGTTTTGGGCATTTGAAAGCACTATATAAATGCATGCTTCATTCATTATTATATTGTCCCACTATTGCTTCTAATCAAGCAAATTGTGCAGGTTTTTTTTTATGCCATACAATGCCCTGCAAAACCTGTTTTCCAGAAGTGAAAATGAGATAAATAACTATCCCACTTAGAAACCAGTTTCTAAATGAATAATTGTCCCTTTTCAGACTTGGTGGGTCTTTGAGATTATTATTACCCTTCCCCGTAAGCTTGGGAAATGAGCAAGAACCCATTCTGAAAATGCTGTGAGAGGTATATAAATAACAGCAGTGTGTTGCCTCCTGCAGGAAGCGGTGAAATGCAAGACACAGGGTACATTCAAGGAGAATGAGGAGGCTGCTTCAGGTGAACTGACAGGATCCAGTTTTATAGTACAATGTCAACATAAGGAGGGGAAAAACACCTTTAATTCTGCTAATGTTACTCATTTTTACAGGGTGACACTGAGATGCAGCCACATGACGCTTTCGCGCTGTGTCTGCATTCTGCGCAAGCACATTCCCACATGTGCAACTGTAACTGCACAGATATCGTGCAAGAAAACAGCATTAGGGCACTTCACAGATAATCTAGCTCAGTGCCATCTGCATTGACTGGCAGTGGCTCTCCAGGGTTTCAGACAAGCAGATACCATATTTTTCGCTCTATAGGATGCACCTTTCCCCCTCCAAAAATGAAGGGGAAATGTGTGTGCGTCCTATGGAGCGAATGCAGGCTCCTTGGCTTCAGCGATAGCACCACGAAGCCCCCAAAGCGCAGAGGGAGAGCTCCCCCCGCACTCCAGAGGCTTAGCGTTGCTTTCGCTGAAGCCGCTTGAAGCCCCCGGAGTGCAGGGAACTCCCACTGTGCTCCGGGGGCTTCAGGCAGCTATCCGCAAGCCTTCGGAGCGCAGCAGGAGTTCCCGCCGTGCTTCGAAGGCTTGCAGATAGCCGCCTGAAGCCTGGAGAGTAAGAGGGGTCAGTGCACACCGATCGCTCTTCCTCTCCAGGCTTCGCTTCGCTGGAGAGGCGCTGCACAGTTTTCCCTCTCTGCGCAGCGCCCCTTCAGCGAAGCGGAAGGGAAAATGTAAGGGGCTCCATTTCTCCTGCCGCTTCACTGAAGGGGCGCTGAGCAGAGGGGGGGGATTTTTTTTTCCTGTTCTCCCCCTCCTATGGTCCGGTGCATCCTATAGAGCGAAAAATATGGTAATTCTTAGCCTCACCTGGAGATGCCAGGGGTTGATGCCTGGAGCCTTCTGTGTGCAAAGCAGAGGTTCTCCCACTGAGCTGCAGCCTGTTCCCAGTAGGGATGCATAGAAGGTCTGGTCTCTGCCCAGGAGATTTTAAAACTGTGTTTCCCCTGTTGTGCTCAGACGAGCAATGAGAGCATGACAGCGACATATACACAAACCAAAATGATCTCTCTCCCCCGCCCCCAAGTTTTAAAGTTAATAGTTTCTGCAGGCATTTCTGAATCCTTGAAGAGAGAAGCCTGTATGCTTTCAGAGAGCTTGCACCCAGGGCCTTCTGTGGATTGCGGCCTTTCAAAGCAGGACCCTGAAATCTACTGATGGGTGAGCAGAAAGAAAGAGCAGGAGGTGGCTGTGAAGGAAACAGTGCTGTGAATTCTGCTTAGAAACTTGCACAATTTGCATCCAAGAGTGTCGCTTGAGACCTACCCACACCAAGAGGAAAATCTAGACGACCTTTCTCCCTGGCACACTCATTTTCTATAAGCAGGGAATCTGGGATGCAAGACCAAGGAACGCCATGGCTATGCCAGACAAGCTGCTCGCCTGCCAACTCCCGTTGCCCTTGTGGGACCTGCTGGGACTCACCGATACTGGACCGGGTTGTGGATCGCTCAATGATGGCCCGCTTGCCTGGGTTGTTCAGCACTGAGCGCTTGGCCAGTGACAAGTCAGCTGTGACCCGTGTGATGGAGATTCTGAAAGACAGGATGACAGGCGACAAGACCATTACCCAACACTCGCTAGCGGCACAGGAACCAGGCAACAGGTGGGGGTCGAAATTGCTCTTCATTTCAGAATAGTGCCTTACCTGCCATCGAATCTGTGCTTGAGAAAGTCAAAGAGAGCTTTCTGCATCATGTCTGTCACCTGAAAAGAAAGGACAGAGGGCAAGAGGGCAGCGGTGCTGGTCAAATGACTACCACAGCCAGGAATTTTTGTGTGACATGGGAGCTATTTTGTGCTGGTACCCGCAGCACTTTTAGGAATATACGAGTACTGGCAGCTCGTCTTCCCCCCGCCCCTACCAAAAATGCACTGGCTACAGCCATATTTCAGAATGTGGGTTTGGGGCAGAGTTTTGTCCCTTCCACGTTCCCATACCTCATATCCTTTCAGGGATGGCCCCACCAGCACCACCGGCCTCATGGAGGGCACGACATCGTAAGGTGGGATGTGCTCTGTCTGTAAAAAGGAGGGTGTGTCACAAAACGGCTTTTCCCTTCCTCTGCAGCCCAGAAAGTAGGAGAAAGGAGAGCAGGAATGACAAAGTGGGGGCTCTCTCCATTTCAACCGGAAACGCATATACGCAATCCCAATGGATGGTGAGGTATCAGATACGACCCCTATATCCCTTTTGCTTTGCTACAATATCATATCAGTATCAACACGCTACGAACTCCTTGCGACAGGAAATGGCCTCACCTGCTCAGCCCCAGCTCCTCTTCTCTGCCCTACACTGCCACCTCCTACTGCACCCACAGCAGCCACCCAAACTGATACATGTGGGCATTTCTCTGGGTGGCAGGGAGTAAAACACCGAAAGGGGAGAGCAAGCTAGTTTCTCACCAAAAAATGGGAAGAATAGAACCTGTACTCCCCCCCCCACTCTCTCCCTCTTTTAAATGAAAGCTGGGAATCAAGGAATTATGGCTAAACTAGGGACAGCAATTGTCCCCCCCTTTCTGTGGACACCCGGGCCACCAGCCTTCCCCTCCTCTCATATTTTTATGCTGAGCATGGGGAGGAAGCCCAGTCAAAACCGATTAAAAAGCCTGCTGCCTTTGTATCCTGGTCTACATGGGGCAAAATGCCCCCCAGCGCACATTGAGGTGGCCCTGTAAGGGGGGAAGACCCCCATCACTGCAGGCTGCTCCAGCCAAAGGCAGCAGGTATGTGCAAAGCACATTGGAAGCACATTCCGTGGGAGGCCCTCAAAGAATTCTGGGCACTGTAATTTGTTGAGGATTGCTGGGAATTGTAACTCAGAGGTAAACTACAGTGCCCAGAATTCTCTGAGGGGGGAAATGTGTTTTGAATGTGGTTTAGAGGCATACTGGAAATGCAGCCTTGGACAGGACGGCCTCATAGTTCACCCCATCCTCCGCTTGTAGGACTGGCTAGCAGGGAAAAGACACAGCACAGAAGAGGGTCATCCCAGCATTGAATCCTTACCTGCTTTTGCTTCTGTTTGGCTTGTTGGGGGAAAAAGAAAATACGGGGTTGTCAACAGTGAAGTATCAGCAAATGAACAAGACTACAAGGAGGACAAGGGGCCCTGCAGTTTAAGAGCTTTAATCCCTTGGGAGTTGGAATTGGGGTGGGGGGTGGCTGCCTTCCTGTTACCCCTTCTCCCTGGCCTCACTCTCGCAAGGCATCTCTGGCCTCACTGTTGTGGCGCCGGTTGTGCAACCCTAAAACAACCTCTGATTTGCCAAATCATGTGACAGGGCAGGCACAAAGTAAGCCTAGGCCAGGCACGGCCAAACTTGTCCCTCCAGCTGTTTGGGGACTACAACTCCCATCATCCTAACAGGACCAGTGGTCAGGGATGATGGGAATTGTAGTCCCAAAACAGCTGGAGGGCCAAGTTTGGCCATCACTGGCCTAGGCCAATTTGTCTTAAAGGGATACATTTGAAGTCAGCAGTGGCTTTTGCACATATGACATTAAAAGCATTTAACATTTGGTGCTTAGGGCATTGCATCCAAATTTTGTGCTAAGGAAAGTGAAATCCAGACAAATGGATGCATTGCTTGAGGAGATTTCACCCCTCCCATATCCAAGAATCTCATGATGATCTTTGCTGATTCTCCAGAGAGGAGGGGGCGGTGTTCTGCTCTCTACTTATTCTGCTCCAGCACCACATCAAAAAGTCAGTCAGTCAGTGTGTTGGAGAGAGAGAGAGACTGAGTGTTAGAGATTGTGGGTATAGATAAGGTTGCTGCTAAGAGCAGCTGCAGACACTCAGTGTAGTGCAGCATTCATTTATGCTTAGAACTCATTAAGCTCTGTATATAGCTGTATAATAGTTGTAGATAGAATAAAGAAGATATTCTACAGAGCTGCTCTCCGAGTCGTTTATACTCTGCTATACTCTGCTATACTCTGCTGTGCGACGACTGTCTTCTTGTGGCAGTGAATCCGGTGCTCACAACTCTAAGCTGTGAGTCCACAACACTTTGACCTGTTCCTGTGCAGAAGGTGGTCTCTGGAAGTGCTACCCAGCTCGCCTAGCCCAGTCGGGGCTGAAGTGCATGAGTCCAGTTGGTGGTACTGGCTCAAGGGCGATGCTGACATTGCTGTGTTTCCCTCTTTGACTGCAATTCTCTGTTCTTTCAGCTTCCAGTGTGGTTGGCAACACTATCTATCTTTCCCCGCCTGCACTGAGAATCCGGTGCTCTTGTTTTTCTTAGCTATATTTATTTGTCGCATTTATTCCTCGCTTACTACATGTCTCAAAGCGACTTACAATGATAAAAGCGCACAATAATACAAAAGTCAAAACACACCCAAAAGCTAAAAGAAAATTACGGACTAAAAGAGCCTGTCCTGAAATTGCATAAGGACATCTCCCACTCCACCCTATTAAAAGATAGCACCAGTGCAGGCTAGGGGAATCATCACACTGTATAAGCCCAATTCAAAGCTAAATGTCTGGATGTAGAGGAATTTTATATTTTTTTAATTATTAAATTTGTATACTACCCTTCATCCACAGATCTCAGGGCAGTTCACAACATAAAAATAAAATATAAAAGCAGAAAATGCATGATAAAAACCAGAACAAGAATCAACCAACCAGTAAGTCCCCCTCTTTGCTTGGCACTTAAAAAGCTGATAGTGATGTCGCCTGGTGCATCTCTCTAGGGAGAACATTCTACGGTCAGGGATCCACCACTGAGAAGGACCATTCTCCTGTTGCTCTGAGGGAGGGGGCACACAAATAAGGGCCTAGGCCAGGGGTCAGCAAAAAATTTTAGCCGTGGGTCAGTCCACTGTCCCTCAAACCTTGTGGTGGGCTGTAGAAGCGGCACCGGGGGGTGAGGGATCTGGAAGAAGAGGCGAGGGGGGCAAGTAGTCCTCCTCCCCACCCCCCAACCCCAGCCGCTGCGCTTATCTTCCCAAGGGCTGCCACCACCACCACCATTGCCGCTACTTCTCGGGGGTAGGCAGAAGGAGCTTGTCTGCTCAGCTCTCTGGCCCACAGGAGCACCAGAGCAGCGGCGGAGGGGAGATGAGTGGCGCGAAAGGGCTGGCTCTGGAGAGGGGCTGCTTAAAATGGCGCTCAGCCAGCTCAGCCCAGCTCCCTTCCTCCTCTAGGCAGGGCAGGGAGAAGCCAGGAGGAGGGAGGGAGGGTATGTGTGTGTGAAGGAGAGGGGGCGGGAAGGAATGGCGCTGGGGGGGGGGGAAATGGTGCAGCCCGAACAAACAGAATCCCCATGCCGATCCACGGACAGTCCATGGGCCGGATCCTGAAGGCAATTAGGCCTGATCTGGCCCCTGGGCCTTAGTTTGCCGACCCCTGGCCTAGGCTGACAAATGCAAGGTCTGCGTGGGTTCAGGCAGAGAAAGGCAGTTCTTCCCTTTTGGCCCTGCCTGTCTAACCACCCCTCCAGCAAGATCTTTTTGGTCTCTCTCTGTTTCTCAAGTGAAACTAGCAAGGGGGAGAAAGAGCTGGCATAGGTGAAATGCCTCTTCTACTACAATTCCTTCAAAGAGTGTCTTTGAGCGTATGCAAGGAGCCTTGCCACACGTGAAATTCTCAAGACAATAAAAAAAATCTTTTTTGCTCCAGCAGGTGGTGCAATTTGACACTAGCATCTGGCTTCAGAGCAGTTTATTTTGCCAGAAATTTTACACCTGGCGAGTACCTTCACTTTTTAGTGCCTGCTAAAAACATTCATGTTTAGGCAAGTCTACCCAAATATGTAGAATGCTGATATGTGTTTTAATCTGCTTTTAGCTTATTGCTGATTTTAATTATTTTCTGAATGTTTCAAATACCTGTTTCGAACTGTTTATATTGATAATTTTATTGTTTTGTTCTTTTTGTAAATTTCTTTGAGGGTTTTTTCCCCTTACAAACAAGCAGTATATCAAATTTAAGAAATAAATAAACCAAACCAAACTGGAATTGTTCCAAACAAAAGTGTGGGTGGGTGTTTTTGCTTTGCTTTTCTGTCTGCAAAAACATGCTAAGATTTCACCAGTCATTTTCAAGCGTATCATTGCAGCCGTAAGGGCTAGGATCTTGCTTCTGTGGTTTAATAAAATCTAAGGTTCTCAGGCGGTTGCATTCGGGGCTCCCACAGAAACACAGCAGACACCCAAACCTGTTTAAGGTTTTACCTAGTGACGGGGGAGGCGATCGCCTGTTGCTGATGGCGGGATTACCAGACTGCCTAATTGAGGGAGAAAAGAGAAAGTCAGTGTGGCAACTGGAGAGAAATGGGGAGCTCAAGCTATTGTTCCGAATAGGAAAGCAAAGTCTGGAAGATTCAGCAGCTGCCTAAAGAAAGCACACCCTCCTCCCACAGTCCAGTTTTCTCAATGGAACAAGGGCCAGTGCTGTATACTGAAGGTGGCTCATAGGACCTACCATATTTTTCGTCCCATAGGACGCTCCGTCCCATAGGACGTACCTACTTTTTTGGGGGGGGGAAATAAAGGGGGGAAAAATTCCTTTATTTCCCCCCCCCCCAAAACCAGGTCGGGGAACAGTGGGATGGCGGCGCTGCGCCTCCCCGCTGTCCCCCGAGCTTGTGGGGCTGGCCGATGTCTGCCCGTCGCTAGGGGTGCTCTGCTTCAGGGCGCCACCCGCGCCGGGCGGCAGGCTGCTATCCGTCTGTCCGGCACGCGGGGCGCCCTGCTTCAGGGCGCCCTGCCTGCCGGGCGGCAGGCTGCGGACTCCGGCGCGAAGCACGGGGCATCCTCCGGAGGGCGCCCAGTGCTCCGCGCTGCAAGCTGCCACCCGCAAGCCTTGCGCGCCCGGGGGGAGTTCCCCCCAGTGCGCAAGGCTTGCCGACACCTGCGCGAAGCACGGGGCGTCCTCCAAAGGGCACCCTGTGCTCCGCGCTGCAGGCCGCCACCCGCAAGCCGTGTGCGTCCGGGGGGAGTTCTTCCAGGAGCGCAAGGCTTGCGGAGAGCTTCCTGGAGCCTGGAGAGCGAGAGGTGTCGGTGCGCACCGACGCCTCTCGCTCTCCAGGCTTCAGCAAAAGCCTGCATTCGCCCCATAGGACGCACACACATTTCCCCTTCATTTTTGGAGGGGAAAAAGTGCATCCTATAGGGCGAAAAATACGGTAAGTTAGCATCTCACGTAGCTCTTCATTAATGCTGAACTTAGAAATAGCATCAGTGTCCCTGAACATGTATATTAAAAACCATACACAGTATCACACAGCGGTTTGAGTTTAGCTACCAAAGAAATTAGATTGGGGGGGGGCTGACTGAGCCAGAGTTATGTGCCATCCCACCCACTGAAGGCCCTCTTACCTGGCTTTCTGCTCCTGCTTCAGCCGAATGGCCTCCAGCCGCTGTGGGCTGGGGATGAAAGCGATGTCTCCCCCCTCCTTCACTAGCCGCCCGATCCACCAGTCATTGCTGTATTTCTGTAGAGACATCATGGCAGAGGGTCATGAATTAGACTTAAGTCTTTACAGATCTGTAGGGTCATAGACCCGTTAAAGACACCTTCCTACCATATACAGTGGTACCTCGGGTTAAGAACTTAATTCGTTCTGGAGGTCTGTTCTTAACCTGAAACTGTTCTTAACCTGAAGCACCACTTTAACTAATGGGGCCTCCTGCTGCCGCCGCACCACTGGAGCACAATTTTTGTTCTCATCCTGAAGCAAAGTTCTTAACCCGAGGTAATATTTCTGGGTTAGCAGAGTCTGTAACCTGAAGCATATGTAACCTGAAGCGTATGTAACCCGAGGTAGCAGTATAGAAAAAGAGGGAGGGAATGCGAAGTATCTCTCACTTGTTAAACTACTAATGTAAACAACTGATATATTTTTTACTATTTTGGAATCCTCAAGATAAGTAACAATATGTTAATTTTAAAAAACAAAAAACCAAGCCAACATCTATAAATCTTGCAGTAGCTAAAGATCTGACCCTTCAATACCAGAAGGCTATGACCAGATTTCACGTCACATATCAGACAGAAGAACCACTGGCTGTAGAAATCAGAGAATCAGCAGGATTTACCGTATTTTTCGCTCTATAGGACACACCAGACCACAAGACGCACCTAGTTTTTGGAGGAGGAAAACAAGAAAAAAAATATTCTGAATCCCAGAAGCCAGAACAGCAAGAGGGATCGAAAGCAGCGATCCCACTTGCTGTTCTGGCTTCTGGGATAGCTGCGCAGCCTGCATTCGCTCCATAAGACGCACACACATTTCCCCTTACTTTTTAGGAGGGAAAAAGTGAGTCTTATAGAGCAAAAAATATGGTAATAGATGAGAAGCTAGCACTGTAGAGGACGTGAGGAGCAGATGGAGCTCATTCACCTGGAAAGGCATCTCATCTAGGAGAAGGAAAACTGAAATTAAACCTTCGCTGCCTTGGGGGATATCTCTGGAAGAAGAAGAGTAGTACCCTCCACAAATCCAGAGTGAAGTTTGCTTTCTGTTTGGATATCATTGGGGGGGGGGGGATCCTTGTCATCTGTGCAGCCGAGGACCACCATAACACCACAATATGCACCAGGAAGGTCACTTCGGTGCTATTAATTTCGCCCCCCAGAGGCTCACTCCATTGTCTCCCAAGTCAGATAGATGCCAACAAAAACAGCACTAAATTCAATAATATCCAATCTGGCCCATCTGGTCCAGCACCCTGTTTTCCACAGTGGCCATGTCAACTCTGATTTTGGTGCTAGTACACAATCATCAAGACTCGTAGCCATTATGCTCCACGAATTTGTCAAATTCCTTTTTAAAGCTGTCCAATTTGACAGCCATCACTACATCTTTTGGCAGCAAATTCCATTGTTTATGCGCTGTGTGAATAGTACTGATTTTGTCTGCCCTGAATCTCCCCCGATTCAGCACGTGGCATCGTACCTCCAGGAAAAAGAGGTACTACAATTGCAAGCTGTTGCTGAAAACTCTTCTCCCTATCCCCATCTCCACCCAGGCCCCACCTCTTTGATGTGCAAGAAGTCTTTGGCTTCAAAGTTGATGGCAGAGTCACGCACAGGACATTCCTCATCCAGCGTCCCACAGTAGCTGACATTGGTACGAACAGCAAATGCAACTGGCTTGTTCTGAGGAGGAAAAGAAATCAGAGAGGGAGCCTGTCAGCGCCAGGTCAGATGGGACTTCCCTCTCAAGAACAAATGTGCAGGATCTGTCACTCTCGGGATTATGCCCAGTTCCAAAGGGTAGTTGATGGGCAGTTGATGAGCCAAGGACCATGGAGCCCTCCACTGAGGAAGCTAGACAAGGAAAAGTTCCCCTTAATGAGGTTTGTTAGTTCTCTAGAAAATTCTCTAGACTGAACAAGGTTTGACTTGGCTGTTGGAGTCATCTGAGGAAAGGACTGATGCTCACTCAGTTTGTATATTTCCACACACCTGCTCCTGCTCTCGCTGGTTAGAGAGCCCACTGATGGTCTCTCTTCTTGTAGGTGTTTAAAAGACTTTATATGCAATCCTGGCAACAGCCCTATAAAGTAGAGTCACATGTTGCAGGTGAGGGGAACGTAAGGAGAGGGGGTTGTCTCGTGAGTGTGGGGTGTGAAACACAGAGCAGTCACATACAGCATTCCTAGAGTGGACATGAAAAGAGGGGTGTCTGGACCAGCCAGTAGGAACTTCCTGTTTCCTCCTGGGCTGGGAAACTTCCTCTACATGTGACCAGAGGTGGGCACGACCTCACCTGTGCAGGTAACAAAATAGCACAGGGGATGCAGCCATCTCTCTCTCTGACTCCATTCCTCAAAGAAGCAACATCTCCTTAGCCTGAGATGCCCTCTTGGCTTCCAGACAAGAGAGGACAAAGGAACTATCTCCTTATCGGATAGATTCCACATGTATATATCTTGTAACTTAAGTCTGCCTTCTGGGATCCATCTGTGAACAGAACGTGTGAGTAAACTCTTTTATATTTTTATACAAGACTGTGTCGTATCTATTCCTTTTAAGAGGGAATAAAGGGGAATTACCAGGAAACTTATTTTAGAGGCTGATACAAGCCAGGCAAACCTATCCGCTGTGAAAGTTTAAAAGGGGAATGTTACTCTGCTAAATTGTAGAACTTGTTAACACAAGTTGGGAAGGATATAATCAAACAATATATCCTCTCCTGCCTCCCTGAACATTCCCACAGTGAGTTCATGGCTGCAGCAAGACTTGAACCGAGGGCAACCTATATTGCCATGATATCATACATGTATTACAACTAATGTAATATGGATTATATAGAAAAGTGATTTATGAGGCCAAATCCAGTATTACATTTAACAGTCTTCAGACTCCCATGCTTCCTTTGCGCAAGTGGCAAAAAGAGTTGTGGGAAGCAAATTTGAGCAAGAGAATGGCAGGAGCAGGAAGGCCAAAGCAACCCCTCCCTCCCCCACTCCTCAGATCAAACCCACAGCCTCACACGGTGCTTTTTATCTATTAAAAAAATACACAACAACCACAATCAGGAAACTATTGTCTGAATCTGCTTTGTAATATCTAGTTTGGCCCTTAGTGTAGTCATTAGTTGCAGCAACGGAACACGCAGGGCAGCCCAGATGTGCTCCCTCCCATACTGGATTGTTGCCCGTTTCTCTTTTATTCACTAATAAATGCCACCCCATTGGCTTGTGTGTGTTGTGTATGATGCCTTTGGAACACACGGGTGAGGATTACATCAATTGTGATCTACAGAAAGGAGAAGAAACCGCAGTCATGGAAACCAGTGAGAAGAAGGCCAAAAATTGCTCGCTCCCCTGCTCTCTGTAGTCTTCAGAAGCCAAAATGAAGGGCAGATGTGGGGCCACCAAGAAGTCGTTGAAGAGCAGCCCACCCCCGTCATCATGGATCATTTTGAGGTCACTGTTTGGGGGAGGGCTGAGGTGCTGTTATCCTGAAGGCAGATTGTAAATAGTCCTTTCCAGAATGTTCATGAGAAAGCAGTATGATGTTTACATAAAACATAAAGATTATTTTCTGCTCCTTACAGTCCACCCCTCCTGGCCCAGGGCAGGGCTGGGGAATCTGTGGCTCCTCAGATGTTGTCTTGGACTCCCACTCCCATCAGCCCCAGCCGGCATGGCCAGTGGTTGGAGACAATGGGACTTGTGGTACCAAAATATATGGGAGGCCACAGGTTGCCTCCCTCCGTGCATTCAGAGCTGCTGGGGAAGCTGTTTCATGGACAAAGAGGTCCTCACCCAACATCTGCTTAGCTGAAACCAAGGCTGGCGTACCCTCCCCTGCCAGTACCTTGGCTTTCTCGAGTTGCTGCTGAGCCTGGTTCTCCACTTCGCGCTTCACCCCCTCGCGCTCCTCCTCGAGCGACACGTCGGAGTCCAGCGATGGGCGGCTGGTGTACGAATCAGCGGAGCCCTGAGGAGAAGGTTCAAAGCTCGAGTGAGGTGAGGGATTTGGCCATACTGGAAGTCAGGATGCAGCCTGATTTGAGGAGGCCTGCCAGAGCTTCTCTCTGAGATGGCCGCTGAAAGGAGAGGTCCCTCGGCCGCACAGTTTCACACTGAATTCTGAAAACCTGTGCATTTGGACTCCACGCACTTTTAGGCTGAGAGCCTTGCAAGTTGCTAAGCTCGGCAGGGGTGGATCTGATGTGTCCCTGGATGGGAGACCAGATGGGAAACCACAGGGCATATGTCCTCCAATTCCATGATGGAAGAAAGAGAGGATTAAAAAACATATTAACCTCCCCCCAGCCCCGTGATGTTTGAGGTTTCCCTGGCAGGGTCAATACAGTGGGCCAGTCATATCAGAAGCTACAGTGCTAAACTATAGCGCCTTAAGGCACTATTCTGTTCAAGGTGTAATATAGCCTATAGTCCAGCCTTCGTCAACATGATGCCTAGCAGATGTTTTGGACTAGGACTCCATCAGCCCCAGCCAGCGCAGCCGTGACCCCGTCAGCTCCAGGATCAAATAGTGGGGCTGATGGGAGTCATAGTCCAAAGGATCTGGAAAGTAGCAGGTTGGGGGAAGGCAGATACAATTGGGAACTGCTTTACAACGCCAATGGTGGAGATGTTAAATCAGAATTCTTAAAGCTTGTTCCTCGGCTAACATTTCCTCAGAAGTATATAAGACTGCAGCCTTAATATTCAAATTAGATACCCTCCAACAGCTCTCCGGAAAAAGAGGACACTCTTGTATAATTACACCACCCTTGTCTTTGAACTAAAAATCACTGCCAGAAGGCTACCCGCTTCCCCACACCCCAATACACACACACTATTATACACTGCTGAAGGCTCTTAGCTGTATGCTATATTTATTTCCTGTGCAATCACCTGCTTTGTGCTGGTTTTGGATGAAATCTTATTAGTAAAGCCAAAAGAAAGAAAGAAAGAAATCTCCTTTTTTTAAACAGCAACCTAAACAATATTTTATAGCATTTATTTTCACAAGATATATAGTCAGACTTATGGAACAGCTGCAACTCAGATGCATTCAAGGAAATGTTCACATCATGGCTGAGGTGCAAAGGAAGCTTGTGCACTGTGCAAGAACCCGAACATGGCTTGTGGGGAATTTCTTTAGATCCCCAAATCTCCCCAAAGGCAAAATGCAGGCAGCCAAGGTACCAGGGACAAGTAAATAGGGAAAGCTGGAGCATATAAGGGGAAGTGGTAGAGCATCTGCTTTGTGGGTTCAATCCCATCATCTCCCAGTCGGGATGGCAGATAACCCTGGTGACGTCTTAAAGAGCCACTGCCAGTCAGTGCAGTACTGAGTTGGTGGAATAGGGGTCTTTCTCAGCATAAGGCTGTTTCCTACGTCCCTAAGTCAGAGCAAGTTCTGTTCTAGTATAGAATAGCTCAGTGGTCCGGGTGGCAGCTGTGTTGTTTACTTTGCACCAGGACTGCTCCTATACGTTCACAAGAACTGCTGTGATAGCTCAGTCAGTAGAGCATGAGACTCTTAATCTCAGGATCGTGGGTCTGAGCCCCAGGTTGAGCCAAAGATTCCTTCATTGCAGAAGGTTGTACCAGATGACCCTCAGAGGTCCTGTCCAACTCAATAGGTGAACCTTTTCCCACCATGCACCTTGATCCCAGGAAACCACCAACTCTACATGTTTGGGTATCCGACTGTCCTTAAAGGTACAGGAGCAGGGCCCACCACAAAAAGATGGCAAAAGTCCCTCATTCCTCAGGCCCTTCTCTCCTCAGTCACATATTCACTAAGTCAGCTTTTGCCAACCTAGCGCCCTCCAGACAGGTGAAGCCTGCTCCCCCCCCCAATCTGCAATACGAGGACAATAATACTGGCATCCCCTACAGGGCTGTTATTGTAAGAATTTCTCAGAGAAGCCCTTAGAAACCAAACACATGCTACATAAATGCTAAATTATATAATTGGTGCTGTTGGTATTTATTGGTTTGCCTAAAATCTTATTCCTATGGCAGCCAAGCTCTCCTTTCCCATTTCTCCACTGCACTTCATACCATATCTTTTATCTTCCTTCCTTCAAATCCCTCCTCAAATCCTACTTTCCCCTTAGGAAACCCAGATGAGTCCCCATTTCTAGCTTCAATCACATCAGTTGCCTTTGCCCACATCCCTTCCTTGCTCCCACTGCTCTCTGCCTTGTCTTATCTTCTCCTTGGCTGGTTTTCACGCGCAAATTCCTTGAGGGAAGGGGCCTGCCTATATCAGCTTAACAAATTCTGTGCATACGATACTGAACAAGAAAAGGCTGCCGGAGGTGCTGCTGCCCCACCATCCCGCCAAACAGCTTACAATCTAAGCAAGGTGGGAATTCAGAGAAGAAAACCAGAGGGGCTTCAGGTAAAGAAGGGATGAGGATGCGACCTGGGCGGCCACTGACAACCTGACTGCTTTTTCTTTAAAGGTGGAGATGGGGTTTCTCAGTCTGTCTAACAAGTGACACACCGACAGCAATGTCACTAGGAAAGCATCTGGGAATGCCATCCTATTAGAAGTCAAAAACAGCCGCCACCATTATTAATGCCCAGTATACCTGAAGGAGCATGTCCACCCCCATCATTCTGCCCGGACACCGAGGTCCAGCACCGAGGGCTTTCTGGCAGTTCCCTCACTGCAAGAAGCAAAGCTACAGGGAACCAGACAGAGGGCCTTCTCGGTAGTGGCACCCGCCCTGTGGAACACCCTCCCACCAGATGTCAAAGAGATAAACAACTACCTGACATTTAGAAGACATCTGAAGGCAGCCCTGTTTAGGGAAGTTTTTAATGTGTGACATTTTAATGTATTTTTAATCTTTGTTGGAAGCTGCCCAGAGTGGCTGGGGAAACCCAGCCAGATGGGCGGGGTACAAATAATAAATTATTATTAATACTGCATATTTGAAATGTCCCAACACTTTGTGTACATTATGCCAGCAATCCTCCACAACAGCCCTGTAAGGTGGGCTATAAGTGGAGCATCAGCTCTGGGTATAAAAAGATGGATCAGTTGGCAACTCTGAAAGATCCCAAGAAGGTCTCATCAGCACAGTTCAAAGGGCTACATCGGTGTAGGAAACCTGTGGCCGTCCAATTGCTGTTGGACTCAAGGTTCCCCATTACCTGACTAGACCAAACCTCTCTCAAGTCCCCACCGCCCTCTGCTACATTAAATGTGGTGTGAGAGAGAGAGATGCACTTCTATAACAGTTGCACCAGATAGGGAGAGTTGTGACAAAAGCAGGGAAGCTTCTAGACACAAGATCTACCCACCCGGGAAGAATGGCAGATGAAAGTGATGGACTACATGGAACTGGCGGAAATGACTGGCAGAATCTGAGACCAGGGAGAAGAGTCGGTAGAAGAAGACCGGAAGAAATTTAAAGACTACTTACAGAAACACTGTAAAATTAAGAAATGTTAGAGGGATGCTGGAATGATGTTATGTGGTTTTAGCAGTAATGTTTTAAGGGGTATGTTAAAATGGATTGTTAACATGTGAAAATGTAAAGCCATAATATATTATGATAAAATATTAAGATAAAAGCAAAAAGGGTAAGGACTTGCTGAAATAACTTTTGAACTAGAATACAAAAAAGGGAGGTGTGAGGAGGTCAAGGAAACAAGCAGATGAAAGATAAGGTATGGAAAGATTGATTTGTTTTTTCTATTTTTTAATTGTATCTTTTTTTACTGTTTTTTCTTTTTTCTTTGTCTTTATTTCTGTAATCATTTGAAACCTTAATAAATATTATTATTTTTTTAAAAAAAGACAAAAGCAGGGAAGCTTCTAATAAGTGAAGCTCCATTTCCCAAAATTCTCCTTTTTGCCCAGCAATGTAAGAGATGCAGGAATTCCCCCTCCCTTAAAAAAATGGGAATCTGAAAGTCCTGGCTGCTTCCCCCATTAACTTTAAAAGAAAAGAGGTAGTTCATCATTGGGGTTTGCACTTTTAATCCCCCTTCCGCTTCAGTTTTCACAGATTAATAGTAGGCATGTCTACTCAGAAGCAAACCCTGTGGAATTCAATGGGGCTTACTCCCAGGAAAGTGAAACTAGGGCTGCAACCTAAGCTGCAAGGAAAACATAGCAGCAGCCTATGGCTGGTTTTGGCGCCAACTGCTTCCAGAAGGATACCTTACACCAGGGGTAGGCAACCTAAGGCCCGTGGGCCGGATCCGGCCCAATCACCTTCTCAATCTGGCCTATGGACGGTCTGGGAATCAGCATGTTTTTACATGAGCAGAATGTGTGCTTTTATTTAAAATGCACCTCTAGGTTATTTGTGGGGCATAATAATTTGATCTTCTTTCTTCTTCCAAAATATAGTCTGGCCCCCCACAAGGTCTGAGGGACGGTGGACCAGCCCACGGCTGAAAAAGGTTGCTGACCCCTGCCTTACACACATAAAATGTGTATTTATTATTTTGGTATTTTACAATATTGTAAAATACGCAACTAGACAGCATCTTAAAAAGTAGAGACATCACCTTACCAACAAAGGTCCGTATAGTAAAAGCTATGGTTTTCCCAGTAGTGATGTATGGAAGTGAGAGCTGGACCATAAAGAAGGCTGATCGCTGAAGAATTGATGCTTTTGAATTATGGTGCTGGAGGAGACTCTTGAGAGTCCCATCGACTGCAAGAAGAACAAACCGATCCATTCTTAAGGAAATCAGCCCTGAGTGCTCACTGGAAGGACAGATCGTGAAGCTGAGGCTCCAAGACTTTGGCCACCTCATGAGAAGAGAAGACTCCCTAGAAAAGATCCTGATGTTGGGAAAGATGGAGGGCACAAGGAGAAGGGGACGACAGAGGACGAGATGGTTGGATAGTGTCTTCGAAGCTACAAACATGAGTCTGACCAAACTGCGGGAGGCAGTGGAAGACAGGAGTGCCTGGCGTGCTCTGGTCCATGGGGTCATGAAGAGTCCAACACGACTAAACGACTAAACAACAACAAAAATATGCAATGGGTCAGTGTGTCTGGCTGTAAACCAGAAGGTTGGTGGTTCCAGCCCACCCAGGGATGGCTGTGGGCAGGAATAGATGACTCTTGGAGATCCTTCCAACTTTACAATTCCATAGTTGTATGAACACCTAAGTGTGACTCTCTACGATTCCAGTGGGAGGAGGAGGATGGGTACCCCCTCACCTCACCTCTCCCGAAAGCCATCTTCTCTGCCCTCCCTTCCCACGCCCAACAGCGTGGCACCAAAAATGCCAGGAAAAAACCGCCATGCTGAACCAGCGCAGGGCCAGAACAGCAGCCTCCGATCCTCCCTCGTCTCGACTGCGGGGAAGGTGTCGTCCCTCCCCGGGGAAGGAGCGACAGAGAGAGGCGGAGAGGGAGAAGGGAATTGGGAGCGAGCACCACGGCAACGCGCAACGCCACGGGGAGGTGGCAGCACGCGGGCCTGTGTGAACGCGGGAGAAGAAGCGAAGCGAGGGCGATGGAGGAGGAGTGGGGCACCGTTTTAAAAACACGCCGCGCTGGCTGGCTCAGAGCTGCTGCTGCGCGCCCAGCCCCTTTGGTAAGGATGCGCACGAATCGCCCACGCGTGTCTCTGCCTGTAGATTCCACAGGGAGCTGCCACCACCAGGCGCGGGTCCCCCGTCGCGCGTCCACACGGCCCAAGAGGCACGTGGCAGAAGCCGCGCGCAAGAGGGGCCCGCGACGGAGCTTAGATCTCGCGTGGAAGTGGGCGTCTCTGGTGCAAACGGGAAAGGAGCCTTTGCGTCTAGGCGCCCCCGTGTTCAGACTTCAGACCCTCTCCTCTTCTGCCCGCCCCACACGTGTACGGCGCGTGCGTTTCTGCTGGCTGGAGCTCGGCGGCCCACGGCTCTTCCGCAACGCGGGAGTCTGGAAAGGCGCGCGTGGGTGAGGGAGAAGATGCTTCTTCGCGCATCCTCGATGCCCTTCCTGTTCCCGAGCTTCGCCTTGCAGTGAACCGCCTGCGATGTAGATAAACTGGGGAGGGGAATCGGGCCTGCAAAGCACAGGGGGATCCAAAAGGGCTTCGTTTCCCAGGGTTAATTGACAAAAGGAGACACGCATCTGCCTTGAAATCTTTCCCCAAAAAGCCAAAGGGGGGAAGGGGGGGTTGAAAAGGCATTTGACATTTTGCACATGCGTGTTGGCGCTCTTCTTCCACCCCAGTCCCTACTTTGGAATGGGTTTCCACTTGCTTGAGAATAACGGTGTGGTTAGTGATGTATGGAAGTGAGAGCTGGACCATAAAGAAGGCTGGTGGCCGAAGAATTGATGCTTTCGAATTCTGGTGCTGGAGGAGACTCTTGAGAGTCCCATGGACTGCAAGAAGATCAAACCTCTCCATTCTGAAGGAAATCAGCCCTGAGTGCTCACTGGAAGGACAGATCCTGAAGCTGAGGCTCCAAGACTTTGGCCACCTCATGAGAAGAGAAGACTCCCTGGAAAAGACCCTGATGTTGGGGAAGATGGAGGGCACAAGGAGAAGGGGACGGCAGAGGACGAGATGGTTGGATAGTGTTTTCGAGGTTACCAGCATGAGTTTGACCAAACTGCGGGAGGCAGTGGAAGACAGGAGTGCCTGGCGTGTTCTGGTCCATGGGGTCACGAAGAGTCGGACACGACTAAACGACTAAACAAAAACAACAATAAAACGGTGTGGTGCAAGGACAAAAGGCTGACTTGCAACTCCAGTTGTGCCAAGTTCAGATTTCACCTCTGCTGTGAATTCACTCGGTGGCCTAAGGCAAGCCGCTTCCTCTGGGCTTGACGTCATGGGGATAGTAATCCTGGCCTACCTTACAAGGTTGTTGTGCATTGGGAAGTGAAGCACTTTAAAACACTCTGAAGTGCTCTACGCAGCTAAGCAGGAAACTCAGCACCAGACTTAGGAAACCATGTTAAATTAACATGGGAGAGTGTTGATGAAGGGAAGAAATGGAAATCAGTAATTTAGGTGGGTTTTCTGAAGTACATTCAGGTCAATTACATTTTGGATTATGTTTCTTGTGTACAGTTGGCCAGTTTAAATGGGGGGCGGGGAGAGAGAGAGAAAGAGAGAGAGAGATAACACAAGGTTTTTGAGGGCCTCTTTCATATTCTTGCTTCCTATGAGTAACTTTCTTTTTTTAATAAAAAAAATTATTAAGTATTTAAAGATTACAGAATAAAAAGAAAAAGAATTAAACAATACAATACAATACAGAAACAAAAAGACCACATATACATAACAAAACAAAATAAAAACAATTAAAAACACCCTATGAGTAACTTTCAGAACTGGTGACTGAGTTTGCTTTTTTCATCCTCCCTCTCCCTCCCCTTTTTCTTTTGTGTCGTGTGTTTCACATATTCAGAATATACACTGTTATTTTTTTTATTGCTCTAGGGACCTTTTCAGCTGAAGATCAGGGTCAAAATGATTTAAATAAATAAATTAACACCAAATTAAATGCAAAAGCTTTGACAGCTTCAATCTGCAGAACTGGCATTGTTCTGCACTTGTAAGAAATCCATCTCTGAGTGTGGCAGCACCTGCAACTTGGAACTCCCTGCCTAAGGACACCAGGCAAGTGCCCTCACTTTTCAGCACCTGCTTAAAACGTATTTTGTTTAGGCAAGCCTATCCAGACATGTAAAAGTTACATGTGCTTTATTTCTTTTTCATTACTGTTGGATCTAATCATCTTTTGAATGTTTTAAAATACCTGTGTTTAAGTCAAATTGCCATGCTTTATTTTATATTTTTGTAAACCGCTTCAACATTTTCTTACAGTAAGGCACTATATAATTTTGTAAAATAAAATAAAATAAATGAAATGTCAAATGCATACTATATTGATATGTCACCCTCTGCTAGTACAGTATAATAATTGCATTTTGATTTCTCAATACAGGTTCAAATTCAAGCATCTACAGCATATTTACAACGACTGTCAGACTGGTGCCAGACACTGCTCATTTCAAAAACTCATGAGCAAACCCCCAGTAATCTAGCACTTATTAAACCATTATTGTTCTTTTCTTACCTTTAAGAAGACTGGTTTATGTTATGGATTTCCCTGCCTTTTTATTACATGTCCCAAGACAATATTATTATACTGTATTCAAAAATAGTTTTAGGCCTAAACCCTGACTCAAATTAGAGGATTCAGAGTGTTTTACAGGGCTCACTTGATCACTAGATGGAATCCTTTATCACGGCAAGGAATGAGGCCTAGCATTGCATCTGGGCCATCAACAGACAGAAATACCCTTTTCCCTTCCCAGTTATACCTTGGAACTCGTACCTTTGCCGTTCACTGGCACAAGTCAAGCAAGGCAAGGCAAAGGTGTGGCAAACTCTGTGGTCCTCCAGAAATTGCTGGACCTCAGTTCCCATCAGCCCCAACCAGCGCGGCCAGTGGTCAGGGATGAAGGGAATTGTAGTCCAACACCATCTCTCCACTGTTGGTCTAAAGCCACGTGATGCAGCAACCGCACAGTGAAGCTAAGCAAACCTGGAGCCTGACATGTACAGTGGGCCAGTATGTCTGGATGTTAACCAGAAGGTTGGTGGTTCAAGGCCACCCAGAGATAGCTGTGGGCAGGATAGCGGCAATTGCAGGAATTGGACTAGATGCCATTTGGGGTCTCTTCCAACTCTATGATTCTATGAGACCATCTAGGAACCCCACTTATGCCATCTTGAGCTCCACTCTGGAAGAAAGGTGGAACATAAGTGCAAGGAATAAAATGAAGCAGGGAGTGGGCAAGTTTCCAAAGGGGAGGAGGAAAAGGTAAACAGCATTTGAATGTCCAGGAGGGATCTGGGCAAGATTTGTTCAAAGACAAGGATGCGATGGGGCCCATCAAGGACGCCCAGAAGAGCTGACTAGTGGGGAGCAGGGATGCATATGGCAGCTTGTTGTGATGCTACTGGGATGCACTGCTAAGCAAGAGGAGCTCCAGAAGCGAGTGAGGGAACAGAGCGCAGAGCAAATTTGCATCAGCTAGCTCGGTTAACAAAAGCAGGCCATGGCAGCAGGAACAAAAGCTGTAAATGCACCCTTTCAGATTTAACAAAGAGAGCAGAAAGTCCAAAGTGATCAGATGCTACTGCTAGCGAAAAGGGGTTATTACAACCTGCTCTTCTTCTTGCATTTCATCCACCCTGACACAGAACATTTTGGGCTACAGGAAGACTCCCAAGCCGTGGTCTGTGTTACCCGCTCTGAAGCCCATAAGAGATTATCACGAGCTGAAGGAGTTTCAGATTCAAAGCCCCATTTTGCAGTGGCATCAGATCAGTGATAATAGGACACTGTAATTGCTGTTCCAAGCATCCAGAATGTGATTTTCAGCCTCCAGTAAGGGGGGGGGCTTCAAAATAGGATTGCCTGAGCAGCAAATGCACAGTTGTGTTCAAATGGATACGATGGAGCTCTCAGAGCTTTTGTTCTGCTTCACTAAATTAAAGCAGCTTCAGGTATACCTGAAGGAGTGTCTCCACCCTCATCGCTTAGCCCAGACACTGAGGTCCTTCTTCAAGGGTCTTCTGCTGGTTCCTTCACTGCAAGAAGTGAAGTTACAGGGAACCAGGCAGAGGGGCTTCTCGGCAGTAGCGCCCTCCCTGTGGAACGCCCTCCCTTCAGATGTCAAGGAGATAAACAAATATACTCCTTTTAGAAGGTGTTTTATTATGTTCTTAGATATGCTGTAAGCCACGCAGAGTGGCTGTGGAAACCCAGCCAGATGGGTGGGGTATAAATAACAAAATTATTATTATTATCATAATCATCCCCACTTTTGAGTTGCAGAAACAGTGGTGAGGGGCTGCTTAAGCTGTTCCCCATGTTCCCCTTTACTCCTGGGGTGCATGATTTTGAGCAGGAAAATGACTGTGATGAAAGGGTTAATCAACCCCTCCTGATGCTGTTCTCCCCCCACAAAACTGCAGCTTCCCCAAACCTCATTTCATTTATTTAAAAACTCAGGAAATTGTCACATACATTTGCATGTGCCATGTGCCTGGATAGCTAAAAACCAACAGTTTGGACAGGTATTCAAGGAATACTTTTTGGGCTTCTAGTGTGTTGATGTTTCCTTTGGGACTTTTATCTGCCTGTGTGCTTTATAATGCTTGCTCAACCTAACCGTGCATAAATGCAGCATGATGAAGAGGCTGTTAAGTCTCCAATGCTCTCTCCTCCAATGCACTCTCCTCCAAAGAAAATGGACCTTGTAAAGCCGGGTCCTCCAAATGTTGCTGGACTACAACTCCCATCAACCCCTGCCAGCACAGACAAGGGTCAGAGATGATGGGAACTGTAGTCCAAAGCAAAGCAGAGGGCCGCCAATTCCCTATCCTTGTGCAAAGCTTGCTTTATGGAACTCTGACTGCCTGGGAAATGAGAGGGAGTGGGGGATGTGAAACAAGACATGAAAAACATCTATTATGTTTCGATTCACATTCAGTAAGACTCACTGAAATTAATAACCATGAAAAAGTTGGCTCCATTAATTTCTAGTACAGTCCTCTGAGGAAAACTTAGTTCAACACAACCCAAGGCGTAGAGAATCAAGCCTCCATTCTACTGATATCTGAACCTCTACATTGGCCAGGGAAAGGACAGGATGGAATACCAGAGGGAGAGGAGTGACTCTAGAGCAGCGGTTCTCAACCTGTGGGTCCCCAGATGTTGTTGGACTACAACTCCCATCATCCCTGAGCTCTGGCCTTGCTACCTAGGGGTGATGGGAGTTGTAGTCCAACAACATCTGGGGACCCAAAGGTTAAGAACCACTGCTCTAGAGTCTAGAAACAGCAGGGTGATATTTTGCGCTTCATCAATCACAGCTAAAGCGAAACAAAACAGTTGTGCTAGATCCTAGTCAGAATTCTTGCCCGTTGCCCTGGATGCCAGTCATCCCAATGTCGGGTCAAATGCATCCAAAGTGTATATTTTAATCAGTGGCGAGAGAAAGGCACATTGCATGTGGCTAAGAAACGCGTCTCCTTCATTCACCACTACCTTAAGATCCCCTACCCTGGAGTCCTTGCCCAAAGTAAGCCTTAGAGCGGAGGCTCTGAAATTGTGACCCATGGATCTCTGGTGACCTGCAAGGTCCATTCAGGCAGTCCACAAAAATATTGCAAAACAATCACAAATCTCTCTACTGGCCTCGACCAGGGCCAGAGCCTTTCCAGCCCTGGCCCCAGTCCGGTGGAAACCTCTGTCACAAGAGACCAGGGCCTTGCGGGATTTGACATCTTTCTGCAGGGCCTGCAAGACGGAGCTGTTCCGCCTGGCCTTTGATCCAGGTCCAGTCTGACCCCCTTCTTTCTATGGGACCCTGTATGTACCGTAAGTGGCCTCCATAGCTCTTTCTATCGGCCCATATGGGACCAGCACAGGTGGGCGGGCCTGGTGAACTTTTAATTCCTTACCCCTACGGTTATGATTCGTGGGTTCCCACTTAATTTTATTTTGCTTTTAAATGTGATTCGAATTGTATTTTAAACTAATCCTTTGATTTTGTTTTTTCAATGTATTTTATATATTTGGTGTTAGCCGCCTTGAGCCCAGTCTTGGTCGGGGAGGGTGGGGTATGAATAATTATTTTTATTTTTATTATGTTTGCTCACAGTGGATTTCGCCCCTTAAAACTGACCCATAAAAGTGGCCAAACAATTTGTATAAAGCAGCACTGGTTTTGAAGCAGAGGCTGAATGGGGAGAAAGTTTATGAAGTGATCCAACAGTTTTGAGAACTGTTGCCTAAGAGAGCAAGGGGTGGGCAGCTTGTGCCCCCCTCAAGCCAATGCTGCTGGGCTCCAGCTTCCAGCAGCCCCAGCCAGCATGGCCCAGTGGTCAAGGATGATGGGAGTTGTAGTCCTAAGACTTGGAGGGGCTTCCCACTTTACAGATACCCAAAAGATGAGCGCCTATGTACTCACATGGCATTCTCCAGACAGGCTGAAAGGAACTGGACTTGGAGGAACAAAATGGAAAATCCTTAAAATGTCACCCTCCCTGCTATGGCGGAAGAGAGGCTCTTTCTGGCCCAATCTGTGTTGTCACAGCTGCAACCACAGTCCCCCCCTGAGAGGAGGATGAATCTCGGCCAAAGAGCTTAAGATCCAAGCTGTCAGCGAGCAACAGTCCCTCGCTCCCTCTCCTCTCCTCTCCCCAACGAAAAGCTCCACCACTTCACCCAGCTCCCTTCTCAATCTGCCTCTCCTTTTTGCAGGGGGCGAAAAACCCACCCACCCTGGGAGATCAATGCGAAGGGAGAGGGGTTTCACTGTCAACTTGCTACTCCTACACCCAGGAAGCGCACGGAAAGGCGAGAAGGAAGAGGACCAGTGCAGTGCCTTCCAGATATTGCCAGACTGCAACACCCATCGTGGGGATTATGGGAGTTGGAGTCCAACAACATCCAGAAAGTGCCACAATGACAATCCCTGGTACTCTGCCTCTCAGACACCAGAGCCTTAAACAACCCAGGCCCCCAAAATATCTGAAAGATTTCCTCTTTCCCTACAGACCCTCCCAGGTGTTAAGGTCTGCAGAGGGAACCATCTTGGTAGTTCTCCCTCCCTCGGGAATTGGGGGGGGGTGTCTGTGGCTTGGGATAATGTATTCTCTGTGACAGCCCCTAGGTCAGGGGTCAGCAACCCTTTTCAGCCGTGGGCCGGTCCACCGTCCTTCAGACCATGTGGTGGGCCAGACTATATTTTGAAAAAAAATACAGTGGTACCTCAGGTTAAGTACTTAATTCGCTCCGGAGGTCCATTCTTAACCTGAAACTGTTCTTAACCTGAAGCACCACTTTAGCTAATGGGGCCTCCTGCTGCTGCCGCGCCGCTGGGGCACGATTTCTGTTCTCATCCTGAAGCAAAGTTCTTAACCTGAAGCACTATTTCTGGGTTAGCGGAGTCTGTAACCTGAAGTGTATGTAATCTGAAGCGTATGTAACCCGAGGTACCACTGTATGAACAAATTCCTATGTCCCACAAATAACCCAGAGATGCATTTTACCGTAAATAAAAGCACACATTCTACTCATGTAAAAACACCAGGCAGGCCCCACAAATAATCCAGAGATGCATTTTAAATACAAGGACACATTCTACTCATGTAAAAACACGCTGATTCCCGGACCATCCACGGGCCAGATTTAGAAGGTGATTGGGCTGCATCTGGCGCACGGGCCTTAGGTTGCCTACCCCCTGCCCTAGGTTGTGGCATCCCCCCCCCAGCCCCAGTCTGACTTCCTCACTTTACAGCTTTCAGCGAATGCTGAGTCTGCCCCTCTTCACCCTGGCCTGCGACATCAGAAATGTGTGTTTTCACACCACACCTGATCCTTGTGACGGTAATTTGTTTTTAATTCTGAATTTTAAACTTGAACAATAAATTTGATGATGATGAGCTAAATAAGAAACCAGCCCATCTTTTGCTCCCTTTCCAGATCGTTGAATCAGATTACCATGACAAGGATTGGAGGATTCAGAATAGCCTGAAGACCAAAGCTGGCTATTGTCTGGACCCCCCTTTCTCCTCTCCCTTTGCCGCCAATTCAGCTCCAGTTCAGCCTTGCTGTCCACCCCATTCCTACCTTGCCCTTTGAAAACCAGAGTTAGCATGTTGTGTAGTCATTAAGAGCACCAGTCTGGAACGGGAGATAGGTAAAGGTAAAGGGACCATTAGGTCCAGTCATGGCCGACTCTGGGGTTGCGGCACTCATCTCACTTTATTGGCCGAGGGAGCTGGTGTACAGCTTCCGGGTCATGTGGCCAGCATGACTAAGCCGCTTCTGGCAAACCAGTGCAGCGCACGGAAACACCATTTACCTACCCGCCGGAGAGGTACCTATTTATCTACTTGCACTTCGATGTGCTTTCGAACTGCTAGGTTGGCAGGAGCAGGGACTGAACAACGGAAGCTCACCCCGGTCATGGGGATTCAAACCGCTGACCTTCTGATCAGCAAGTCCTAGGCTCAGTGGTTTAACCCACAGCGCCACCCGCGCTCAAATCACTACTCAGCCACATTGAGATCCCCAGGAAACCTTGGGTTCAGTCACTCTCTCTCAGCCTACCTCACCTCACAGGGTTCTTGTGAGGATGCAATGCAGGGAAGTAGAACCATGTATGCCAACCTGAGCTTGAGAAAGTCAGATTACAAGTGTAACACAGGAACATAGGAAGCAGCATTATACAGAGTCTCTTGGGCAGGGGCTCTCCAGGGTTTCAGACAGGAAACAGTCCTCTCTGGAGATGCCAGGGACTGAACCCACGACCTTTTGCACGCAAAACAGATGCTCTGCCACTGAGCCAAATTTGGTCCCCCGCCCCTGCAAAAATGAATGTAAATAATCCAGCTCCCATAAACCAGGAAGTAAGATTGGAGATGGTACGAACCAGGAGCAAGGATTTCTGGGCACAACTTGATTCTGGTTCCCAGGAATTCGGAATGCGAATGGAAAGTGCGAAGGCCTCTAATAACTCGCAGCCCTAGGCTACCACCCGCAATTCTGCACCTTCACTCTCCTCCCCTCCCTCTGCATATGGAGTGTGATCAACAGACACTGAGAAGAAAAAAATACTTTGCAACAGTCTTTAAAAAGTGCTTTTATGACTTAGGTAAGAGGTGCTAGAAATGGAGGCGGGAGGAGAGGTGAACATCTCGCACTTACAGCTTCCATCGTCTCTCTTCTCTCCCCCCCCCCCCCAGCTCAGGCAGACACTAGGAAATGCCAGCCCCCTCCCCCCTCCAAAGCCCAGTTCCGTCATGTCAGCTGATCATCCACCTCCTCCTGCCGACACCCACCCACACATTTCAAAGCGGAGCAGCTGTGCCTGCTGTGGATGCCTAACCCCAACCAGGTGGGCAGGAAGCCCAAGGACCGGGCATGATAAAAATTGTGCTGGCATCACACAGGGGAGCCCCCACACCTGACTTATAATTGATGGGCTCCTACAGAGGTTGACAAAGAGGCTTGTTCCAGACCTGCTGAACTAGCCTACTGGGTGGAGATTTTCCTAGCCATGTGTCCTCTTCCCTTGTCATCTATCTAGATTATAGCCCCTGTTTGCTTGCACATGTTAGGTGAAGGGCCATTGTCCAGTGGCTAGAGCATCTCTTTTGCATGCAAAAGACTCCAGGTCCCATCCTCAGCATCTCCAGCTAAGAGGAAGATCCCCGCCTGAATTCCTGGAGAGTCTCGCTGCTAGTTAGCGCAGCCAGTAATGAGCTAGGTGGACCCAATGGTCTGGCTCTGTACAAAGCAGGTTCCTTTATGCCCACATCCTCCAGCCAAAGCCCTCCACAAACTCTCCATCCAGGATTTCCGCAACTCCTCTTTTGAGCTCTAATGCCTGGGTGACAACAGCCAGGAAAAGTGCAGAAGAGAAACACCTCCTCCTCTTTCAGGAAGGAGTTATTTTTGGGATCCCACTTGAAGGGAGACATGAGACTTTCTCCACCCCTTACCCAAGCCATGTAGGAGGACCTCCAACCAAGGATCTACCCCAAAACAGGTGCATGGTCTGAGGGACTCTGCACTCGCTCCCGCCGCTCCTGGCTCAGGAATGCACAAGCCCTTCCCAAGAACCAGCTGCTGACAAGGAACACCATGCCAGGGTCCGGCCAATGCCTCTCAATGTGCATCTCTAGGCATGGTTGGGAGAGAGGGAAACCCTGTGCCTGCTAGGGTAGGCAAGACTGAGCTAGATGAAGCAATGGTCTGACTAGGGATGCAAGGAAGCTTCCCATGTTCCTACGTGCTGGATTCACCCACCAGCAGGGGGAGCTGTTAGGGGAAAGAACATCACTTCCCTAGAATGCCAGGGCAACCATCCTACTGCCCGCTTACACCCGGACATATTTAGAGCACCCCATCTATCCAGAACCATGTCCCTCCACTCCTTGGAGAGGACCAAACCTCCAAGTGCCTTCCAGCCCTGAGCCAAACAGAAGCCAAGGAAAGCAACTTACCACCACCCCATAACTAAGGGGTACCCTTAACATGCCCTGGTCCTCTTCCACCAGAGGCGCCCAGTTAAACCCCCATGGAATCTGTGATTGTGCCCTGAGCTCAGTCGCCTACTCCACTGTCTCCCCACTCAAAGCCACAACCCCCCAGCGCCCTCATGGGTCCTCTGCCCCAACTTTCTAACACCTAGTCCATAGCCCCAGAGCTCACCCCACCTTACCCCCTGCCATCCAGCCCTGCACCCAGCGAACCAGGACGATGCCAGGTTCTTGTAAGTGGGCGGTTCCCCTGCTGAAAATAGCCCCTGGCTTCTGCCAGACTCACCACCTCGGAGTCTTCGAATCCATGGAGACAGGAGTCGTCATACATGGGGGATGAAAGAATCGTTCAGGAACCAAGACAGAGGTGGTGGTGGTGGCAGCAGGGTGAAGGGGGGTGAAAAGGGGCAGCTCTTCCAATCGGAGGGATGCCCAGCGCTGTGCCCCCTGCCCCAAGCTGGGTTGGGGGCAGCGGATGGCACGCAATGGCAGAGCTGCTGTCTGCTCCCCGAGAAAGATTCCCCACCCTGGATGCGCTCGCTCGCTCGCTCGCTCTCTCCGCTCAGCAACGACGGCAAAAACAATAGCGCCCACCCACCAGCCCTCCCCTGGGGGCAGGCATTGAGACAGGCAAGCACGGAAGGAAGCGGGGAGGTGGGGGGCGGGCAGAGAGAAGGAGAGAGAGAGAAGAGAGAAGTGGGGCAGGCAGCAGCTCCTGAACTGTCCGGATGCGTCTGCACCCACCTGGGGGCAAGACCAAAGCGGGGTGCCAAGGGGCGCGGTGCAGAGAGCAGAAGGGGACCAACAGGAGGGGAGAGGGAAGACACGACCGGAGGGCATGTGATGTGGGATTTTGGGGGGCAGGGGTCGTTCTCAGTGCATTCTTAGTGCCCACCAAGCTCTGCCCTTATTCTGCCTCCAGAGACAGGGAGGGCAGAGAAGGATGCCTTGCTGGATATTCAGCCAAACAAAAGGGAATTGGCGGTTGGGGAGACACAGCCTTCCTGCTTGGGCCAGGAGAGGTCCGGGCACCGAGACCGGGCAAGCGAAGGAATGTGGGCAGTGAAAGGGTGAGAGGTCCAGGC
Organism: Podarcis melisellensis; assembly: GCF_964234715.1. NCBI lineage: Eukaryota > Metazoa > Chordata > Lepidosauria > Squamata > Lacertidae > Podarcis > Podarcis melisellensis. The sequence goes on from NC_138529.1 coordinate 6,752,561, forward strand.
CACCACCACGGCACGCCGTGCCCCCCACCTGGTTCCTTGAGTGCCCCTGTTTTCCTAGCCCAGGCTGCCTTAACTGCCTGCAGGTTACTGGATAACCAGGGCCAGCTGGGTGCCTCTCCGCGCGACCCCTGGCAATGCCACCCTCTGCCTCCCTCCAGCTTCCCTGATGCAGCGCCTCTCCCTAAGGCATCCATGGGGGTCTCTCCTCCGGCTCTACGCTCCGGATTGCCCACCCAGACGGTCTCACAGCTCCATCCCTAAAGGGCAGATGGGGACGTTCGCCTCCCCCCCTTAACTTCGGGGCAGGTGCTGCTGCTGCTGCTGCCCGCTGATCTGGACTCGGTCCTCCGGCTTTGCCGGAAATGGGGCCCGGTGGGGTTCCCCCTGCCATTCCCCCAAGCTGCGTCTCCAGATGCCTCTCCAAGCCCGGTGCCAGGGGTGCAGGCGCCACTTGGACCCCCACCCCGTCCCACGGAAGTTGGGCAGTCCCTGCAGAAAGAAGCCCCTCCGCCCTTTGCCAACCAGGACGCAGCACCAATCCTGACATCCCAGCCGCGAATCTAGGAAGCGCAACGGGACTGAAGGCGCGGGAGAGAGGGAGGCGAGGAGCCCGGCGAAGGGGCGGGCGAGGCGCGCAGCCGCCCGCCCCTTCTCCCTGGCGGGCTCCCCGGATCCTCCCGGAGTTGCTGTATGGGGGTGGGGAGGGATGTCTGGGGCGCGCGAGGAAGCTGCCGCTTGGCGCGGGAGAGGCGCGCGAGACGGGCATGGCGCCGGGGCGGGCGGGGGGCGGCGGCTGCGCGCTGCCTGGTCGGTTACCTCGTTGAGCAGGAAGGTTGCGCTGGAGTCAGAAAAAGACATAGACGGCGGGGGAGGGAGCCGGCCGGCCGGCGGGCGGGCGGGCCCGGGGTGCGCTGCCCGCTGGGGAGAAGGAAGGAGGAGGGAGGGAGGCGCCCCCCGGCCCCGCTGCGCCGCTTCCGAAGCGCCTGCCCGGCTCTGGCTGCCTGCGCTCGTCCGCTCGCCCGCGCTCTCCTCCTCCTCCTGCCGACGAGCGCGGTGCGCGCCGCCGCGCCTCCCGCCCTCCTCCCGCCGCGCTCCCCGCGCCCTTCCCAGACTGGGCTCGGGGACGTGCCAGGCGCTATATAATCACGGGGGGGGGGGCGGCGAGGATGCGCCCTGCCAAGCAAGAGCCTCTCCGATGGCGCCTTCCCCGCGCGCGCAGCTGGGGGCTTTCGGCGGGCTCCCCTCTCCTCCTCTCGCCCGGGTGGGGCGCTTCTGGGCTGAGCAAGAAGGGGGCCGAGCTGGCGTGCAGGGTGCGCCTCGCTCCAGCCGTCGACAAGCTCCAGATGCTCATCCAGCAGATAGAGAGATCTCCAGCTTCCCGGGGTTTTAAGGCCATCGCTCCCGCTCCCCCGCCCGTCGATGGCGCTGCAAATCCGAGAAGCTGGAGATGGGGGAAGCCGCTCACCCGCCGCCGTTCTCCCCTGCCCCTATACCACGCCTTTCCCCGGGGTTTCAGCCGGCCCTGGCACGGCAGAGGCTCATCCCTGGGGGAAAGGGAACAGTGGAAAGGACCCCAGAGCAAGAGCAGAGTGCCTTTCCGCGGAGTGGCTGCAAATAATTGCCACCGCCGGAGAGTTGTGTCTGAAGGCCCTCCGGCCCTAGCATCGCTTGTGTTACAACTTAAGCTTTGCCATTTCCCGCGGACGTTAAAAAGCAAAGCACATTATTCTCTCTCGGCTGCTCGAGATCCTTCCCGCCCCGCTTCCAGGGATTTCAATGTGGCTGCATCCAGCCCCTTGCCCCAGCTCCTTGGGGCGCCCCCTGGTGGAGATAAGAGGATAATCGGGGTTCGGCTTCCCTTGCTAGAGAATATTTGGTGCGGGTGGGTGTTTAAAACAGGATTAATAAAGCAGATCCCTATTTTAATCTCAGTTTGAGGCTTTTGTCGTCAGGGAATACAGGCCTCTGCCAGGAAGACTGGTGTGCAAATGCCGCTCATAACTAAATAAAACCCCATATTTGTTTACAATATGAAAGAACAGCTGGATTTGAGAAGGGAGGAAGAGGGAAGATCAGCTATGCCACTGGACCCTCTTACTGAGGGTGGGCGATGGGACACCTAGCTCAACCTAGGCAGGACCACCACTCTTAACTTGGGGTGGGAAGGAAGCCCAGGGGGTCAGGAGGGAAAGGAGGGCAAAACAAACTTTGGTGCCACCCTGGTCAGTGCAATGGAAAATTGTTCAGAATAAGCCTGTGAAAATAACATTTTAGAATGGAGCCTTTGTAGTTCCAGCCCTGCAGGGGGCACTATGGATTGAGGGTCAATAGTTTTAGATTTTGTGGAGGGGAAGCTTCTGACTTTGCTGTGTATACGAGGAAAACTGCAGAGAGCACAGATAGAGGAGGAATGTTTTAGTTACTACAGGGGTTAAAGCAGAAAATATTCAGCTGCTGGACTCTTCTGTATGGGGGGGCAGTGCTCCTGCCTTGGTGGTCTTCACTCAGCAGGGGCACTATAGGGCACAGGCCTTGAGTTCAGGGTAAGGGGGGAAAGGGGGCAGCGGATGGCACAGCAGAGCTCAAACACACCCATGAATCGCTGCAGCGGCTGGTGCCATCTGACTACCTGGGAAAACCTAACTCTTCTTGACAGCTCTGGCAAGCCTCTCAACCCACATCTCCTGCATCTGACTCCACTTTCTTGTGCTGCGGTTCTGCCACCCAGGCGGCCCACTCGCCAGGCTGCTCCCTCACCCCCTTCTTACCCGCTCCTCTTTTCCCAGCCCGCCCCCCAAGAGACAAGGATGGCGCCACTTTACCTCGTTGAGCAGGAAGACACTGGAGTTGGAGAGAGACATGCAGAGTGTCTGCTTTGCTGGACTGTAGCTGACTCTGCGTGGCTCACACACCTCCTCTACCTTCCTCTCATGAACCCAGCCCAGCTCACGGGGCAGACAGGAAGCCCTGCCCACAGGGACTCTCTCGTGGGATGGAGAGCCAGCAGCCTGCAAGCTCAGGGGCACGAGCAAATTGTGCAACGCTGCATGAGCATTGCAAGTCCGTCCGTCCCCTCCCCGTGCACACTGATGTCTTGTGGCGCCGTATGCAAGCATCCCATTGGCTCCCAAGCTCTTGTGGGACACTGTGGGTGTGGATGGGTGTGGGAGTGCGCATCACAAAGCCAGCTTTGTGAACCATCATCTTTTAGCACCAAGCACAAACAGCGCACCAGCCGCAGCAATGCATTTAAACATGACGCTGGCTTCAGGCATCAGCTCACAGCTTCTTGTGGGTCCCAACAGGAGCAGTTTCGGTGGCAGCCCATGACTACTGCGGGCCTATAGTGCAAATGGCTTTCTTGACAAAGATTCTCACAGGGTGGAGGCAGTCGCTTGGCAGGATCTCAGCGCCATGGGTCTCTGGGCTGTCAAAAGTGGCTACTGAGAAATGATGCAGTCTAATGATGACTTCTGGATCAATCGTTGAAACTGGTAAGTGAGCCCAATATGACTGCAGTGGAGACAGACCAGAGGAGGCATGACTGATGGGAGGAGCGCAGAGAGAAGAAACGCCATGGTGCATCTGCAACAGCACAATTGGACGCCTTCACCTAGCTGCCCTAGCTGCAACAAAACATGTCTCTCTTGTATTGGTCTCCCTTCCAACAGTTTGACTTTACTCCCAAAGGAGCACTCCTCCACTGTCTCCCAAGATGCCAACAAGTGCCCAATAAAAGCCTAAACCAGGGCTTCCCAAACTTGGGTTATCCTTAGCTAGCAGGACCAGTGTTCAGGGATTATGGGAACTGTAGTCCAAGAATAGCTGGAGACCCAAGTTTGGGAAACCCTGGCCTAAACCTTCCTGAGAGATCCCTCTAAATTGTAAAACTGCTATAAGATGGTACGTCATAAGCATGCCACCCAACTCAGCAGCACCTACGTTGGTCGACATTAGTTCCCCTCACCTTGCTGGAATTTCTCTTCCACCTGTGGCTTCTACCCATCATTGGTGCAGTTTCTAGACCACGGATGGGCTCTCAAATCATCCTCAACTGGACTGATATTTATCTTCAGTACATGTTCAGCAATTAGCATACTGGGAACCCGTCAGATAGAAGGTGAGAGCAAGAGGAGGCTCCCTTGCTCTCTCCACTGCCATTCCTTCCAGGACTCCGGGCCGGCTCCACTGAAGGCTTGCAGCCAAGGGGAGCTTCCGGACTGTTGCTGCTTTGGGCTGGTATTCAATCACACACGGGTTGTAGTGGATTGGGTGGTCTTCCACAACAAACTCGCTTCCCCCAAAAGATCAGAATTTGCAATCTGGAAAGTGAAGGTGGGAAATGCATTCTCTAACATCCCTGCAAACAAATCAGAGAGCATGCTCAGTGAACATCTGGAAGAGCCCAGAGTACTTCTTCCCGGATACCAGCTGTTCCTTGTAACCACCCAACAGAAGATCCAAGTTGCCTTTTATATGAAAGATGAGCAAAAGGCCTTTGGAAATATTGTGGAGAGCGTGAGGGGGAGCTTTCACTCCTGCATCCTTTCAAGGCAACTGCTCTTCTGTGCTTTGCTGGTGAGCCAGAAGCAACTGCATGCTGGTCTGCAACTGAGACTCCCCCCTTTCCCTACAGCACACGAGACCAGAAATACTGAGCCCCCCCCCCGTGGCGTAGTGTGGGTTGTCAGCACCCGGGGCAAGGCACATAATTTGCACCCCCTAACCCGTGGATTTTAGTAGGGGCAGAGAGCTGCGAGTGCAAGCGCGCCCCCCCAGATGTTGCGCCTGGTGTGGCCAGCCCCCCCTGCACCCCCACGCTACGCCACTGCCCCCCCCTCACCATATTCAACAACTTCTGCTTTATTCTGGCTGATTTTGGCCTAAGTAAAGACCCCCGCCCCATTTGGCAGATTGAGCTATTTATTTTCCCAGTGAAATGGTTTTTGAACCACTGAGGGATTGCTGGGAAGCCCTGCAGCTCTTTCATGGGATGGCACCTTACCGAGAAAACCCACGGATTCAGTAATGCAGGCTTTCCCAACCTAGTGCCCTCCAAATGTTTTGGAATAAAACTCCCATCACTTCCCAGCTGGCACTGGAGGGCATCTAGAGGGCACTTGGTGGGTGAAGGTGGTGGTGCTCCAGGCATGAAGGACTCCACCCCAGCAGCAGAAAACTCAGGCCATCTCAGGTGCCTGAGAAAGCCCCCTCCATCTCCTCCTAAGGGACCCTTCCTCTTCTGCCCCAGTGTGACAGCATTGGGGGACTTGGGCTCAGTTATACTCTGAAGGCGTAAAAGGATAAGGAGCCTGGATCTAAATTATTTGCCCCCCCCTTCACACACTGTGAGTCACTCCGCTTAGAAGAGTGGGGGAGGCAGAGCTGGAAGTGTGTGTTGTGTGTGTGGAGAATCCTTCCATTTGGCTGCCTCAGAGCAGCTTCATAAATAAGAAAACACAAAGCCAGGCAGGGCGGGGGAGGGGGCCCTCAGAGTGGCCTGCTAATGGATGCTCTCCTTTGCCAAGGCAGGCCCTGGGGATGCAAGAAGCATCTTCACTTTCCAGGAGAAGAGGGGAAGGGAATGCGGGGAGGAGGGGAGGCGGGGGGGGGCCTTCGCTCCCTCCCGTTGCATTTGGGAAAGGGAGGACAGATCCTGAGATCGCTTTTGTCAGGGATCCATATCGAACCGCGTACACAACCGGTGGCCCCCCAGCCCCCAGCCCTGTTTGTGGACAACCTATACTGGCAGCCCCATTAGGGCTTGGGGTACTTGGCCAAATGGGCCCTACCAAAAATAACCTCTCTGCTGAGAAACACTCAGCCATTCTTTTTAATGTCCTAGTGCTGCCAGATCTTAAGACAGAGATTGTGCTTATTAGGGCCATTTAGGGAGAGTATTTCCCCGCTTTTATTCCAAATTATAGGACTGTTCCTCCTAAGCAGCTGTGTCAGTATCGTTGGTCTTTCAGGACCTGCCCAACACATTTTGCTGCCTGGTACAAGATGGCGCCTTCCTGTTCTATATTATAGAACAGGGGTAGACAACCTAAGGCCTGGGGGCTGGATGTGGCCCAGTTGCCTTCTCAATCCAGCCTGCGGACGGTCCAGGAATCAGCGTGTTTTTACATTAATAGAATGTGTCCTTTTACAGTGGTACCTCGGGTTAAATACTTAATTTGTTCCGGAGGTCTGTTCTTAACCTGAAACCGTCCTTAACCTGAAGCACCAGTTTAGCTAATGGGGCCTCCTGCTGCTGCCATGCCGCCGGGGCACGATTTCTGTTCTCATCCTGAAGCAAAGTTCTTAACCTGAAGCACTATTTCTGGGTTAGCGAAGTCTGTAACCTGACATGCATGTAATCTGAAGCTTATGTAACCCGAGGTACCACTGTATGAACAAATTTTTAGAATATTAATATATAATCATGCAATCTTCACTGTGAATATCTAAAGTGCAGAAATGGCTAACAACTGTGAGGGAATGCTATTAGTCTTAAAATACAGTGGTACCTCGGGTTAAGTACTTAATTCGTTCCGGAGGTCCGTTCTTAACCTGAAACTGTTCTTAACCTGAAGCACCAGTTTAGCTAATGGGGCCTCCTGCTGCTGCCGTGCCGCCGGGGCACGATTTCTGTTCTCATCCTGAAGTTCTTAACCTGAAGCACTATTTCTGGATTAGTGGAGTCTGTAACCTGAAGTGTATGTAACCTGAAGCGTATGTAACCCGAGGTACCACTGTATTTAAAATGCATCTCTGGGTTATTTGTGGAGTATAGGAATTTGTTCATCTTTTTTTCCAAAATATAGTCCGGCCCCCCCACAGGGTCTGAGGGACGGTGGACTGGCCCACGGCTGAAAAAGGTTGCTGACCCCTGTTGTAGAATCAGGCTGGACTGACAGATGAATGCTACTTCTACACAAGCAGTGGTCCATCACACTTGGGGACAGCAGGCTGGCCTAAGGGGAGGAGCAGGGGAGCCAGCATACGGGACTCAAGGGAATGAGAGAGGGGCATTCCCAGTTCTACTTGGAGATGCCAGAAATTGCGCCTAGGACCTCCTGCAGGCCCACCAGATGCTGCCCCCCTAAGCGACAGCCTTTCTCCAGGGTAAATTGTTGTTCTGTGAAGGTGGCCCCTTCTGGATTCAAAGGACACAGTGGTGACATGGACCACTAGAACAAGGAATTCCCAGTTGTGGGATATTGGGGCAGGGGCAGGTTGTAGGCCTGCAAGATCTACTTTCCCCCCTCAATAGAGCCCTGAGATGCATCAAGTGACGCAGAATGCAAAATGGTGGTTCAGGTGGGCAGACGCGAGGCACTTTCAGACTGCTGTTTTGCGGGGTCTTGAACAACAAACCCACTTCCTCAAAGGAACAGGCTTTTTTGTGATAAGGGAAATGATATGGGGCAATGCACTGGAAAGTTTGGACTGGCACTTATTGCAACAGAATGTCATCTAACCTCCCCACAAACACTTAACCCCAAAATTAGTTTTTGGTACCAGGACTGGAGCTTAAACACAAATCCTTTTACCTTTTATACCAATCTTCTCCTGCTTCCCACCAAGGTTTCTTGACTGCACCAGCCTAATTTAGGTGAGGGGAAAGGCTTTTTGTTCCTGCTAACAGTTAAGACATTAGGAGTCTAAAACCCTTGTTGATCTACTTCAAATTACCCAGCAGAACCCGTACACCTTCTTCTCATTCTGGGTTGTATTACAGAGTAAGGCAAGGTTAATTTCCTCTGGCATCCTGGGATTTAGGGGCCCAAAAGACTTAAACCTGATGGGCTGGAGAGCTCTTGCCAGTTAGAATAAGGGGCTAACAGTGCAATCTTATGTATACCTGCACAAAAGCAAAAACACAAAAAACCGCATAAGCAAATCCCATTGATTTCAATGGGACTTACTCCCAGTAAGTGGCGGAGGGATGCAGCTTAGATGGACGGGTGTTCTGACTCAGTCCAAGGCAACTTCTGATGCGTGGTGCAAGGGAGGAAATATCGCTTTAACGTTTCATCAAATGTGCTAAAACAACCCGCAAGAACTCCACCGGTGCTCAGAAGGCACACTGTGACTAAACATTGCAACATGCTCCCCCACCATCACCATCAAATGGCGGCATTTGGATTGTGAACTCGGAGGTTCAGCCTGGGCTCCACACGCACCTCCCTCCTTTGTCTCCAGCTGGGCTGAGCGCAACTGCCCACCTTGTCACCCTGCCAGCTGGTATTTCAGAAGGCTCAGCAGCTCCGGATGCTCTCCTCTGACACAGCATTTGCTAGATATAAAAATAGCAAGACAGATCCAGGCAGCGCTATCTGGCCGGCATACTTCCTGCTGACTCTCACAAGCTTTGACGGATGCCACAAAAGTCCTCCGTGGCTCAGCCATGTGCTTAGCAAAGTCAACGCTGGCCCCTTCCTGGCTGATATTCCAGAGGCCTCACCGTGGTCTCCTTCAGTGTCACCACCACAATGGAGTCTTCGTGGAGGAGCATATTTTGGGGGCGTTTGACTCCAAACAGCTTTAGCAAGTTAAAGAGAGATGAGTGGGAGCTAAGACATTGCTTCTGCTTTTGCAACCTCAGGGATGAGGATCCTCTAACCTTGGCAGAAGTTGCTGGATTACAGTTCCCATGATCCCTGGCTACAGAGCCATGCTAGCTGATGGGAGTCCAAGCACAGCATCTGGACGGTCCCCCACCCACGTCCTAGCATACTGGATATGGAGGGCAGCTGGGAATTAAAGAGTGCATGTAAGAACAGTAGGTGATGGGAGGACACCACAGAGTTTTTTGCCCCTGGAGACTCCAGCAACTTCTGACGTTTCTTCATTATACTGCAGAACAAGGTTAGGAAGAAACTAGAGGCGTGGGGTTTTGTGTGGGGGAGGGAGAGTTGCTGCCAGTTTGGATCATGGCCCAATATTCCCCGTGATCCAAAAAGCAAGAACTGCTGCAAATTCACAATGTCTACCTATTTATTTTTATTTGTTGTTGTTATTTAGTCCAGAGCACGCCAACTGCCTCCCGCAGTTTGGTCAGACTCATGTTTGTAGCTTCGAGAACACTGTCCAACCATCTCCTCCTCTGTCGTCCCCTTCTTTTTGTGCCCTCAATCTTTCCCACCATCAGGGTCTTTTCCAGGGAGTCTTCTCTTCTCATGAGGTGGCCAAAGTCTTGGAGTCTCAGCTTCAGGATCTGTCCTTCCAGTGAGCACTCAGGGCTGATTTCCTCAAGAATGGATACGTTTGATCTTCTTGCAGTCCATGGGACTCTCAAGAGTCTCCTCCAGCACCATAATTCAAAAGCATCAATTCTTCGACGATCAGCCTTCTTTAGGATCCAGCTCTCACTTCCATACATCGCTACTGGGAAAACCATGGCTTTAACTATACGGACCTTTGTTGGCAAGGTGATGTCTCTGCTTTTTAAGATGCTGTCTACGTTTGCCATCGCCTTTCTCCCAAGGAGCAGACGATTTATTTTTATAGAAAACGTTATACTGCTGTATGTACAAGGTATCCAAAGTGGTCCACAACCTTATGAAAACAAAGCAAAGCATAGCAATAAAAATAATTAAAAACTGCATTACCATTCTAGTTATAAAAGCAAACCTTCGCTAGGTGACAGCATGTGCAGCCAATATTAACGACCAGAGGATTCCAGGGCAAACAAGGAGGGCAGTGTGGTTTAGTGGTCAGAGTGTCAGACTGAGACCTAGAGACTAGGGTTCAATCCACACTTGGCCATGAAGCTTGGGTCAGTCACTACCTCTCAGCCTAACCCACCTCACAGGGTTGTTGTGGGGACTCAGTGAGGAGGAGGAGGACCATGTATGTCTCCTTGAGTTCCTTAGAGAAAAAGGTGGGCTGTAAATGCAATAAACAGCTAAAAAAATGTGATGAAAGCACCTCCTGCAACTCTCAACAGAAGATGCTTTAGGAAAGAAAGGCGGGGGGAATCTGCTGAGAAGATGGGTTCTAGTCTGGATACTAGCATCTAAGTGGAGTAGACACAGGAATATCTGCACTAAAGATTTACTTACCCAGTTGCAATCCTAGACTCACGTGAAAGCAAATCCTGTGGAATTCAATGAGGCTAATTTTTGAGTAGAAGAGCTATATAGGCTTGCACTGTGCATCTGGTTTTAATAGTCAATCACTCCCTGCAAGGAACCATTGGAACTGTTTTGTGAAGAGCTCAGCTAGCAGAACATAGGAAACAACCATGTAACATCTACCTCAATACCATCCACACTGACTGGCAGCAGCGCTCCAGGGGTTTTCTCCTTGCCACACTTGGCAATGCCGGGGACTGAAGGCACAAGCTCTGCCACTGAACTACAGTCCTGACCAACAATGACCACTTGCAAAGTTGGCAGCCCTGGTTTAAACCCCTAGCTCAGCTTCAACAGGCCAATAACAGAGCTTCCTCACATTCCAAAATAAATCCCTTCTTTTACTTTCCTTCCACTTTCAGTAGGCCACTGACTAATTGGACATCTGGGGTGAAATATATTTAATTAGACATCCTTCGCACTGTAGAGCTAAATGTTCTGGTTTAAGGTCCATGCAATAAACACACAATCAAGCCCATGGCAGGTCTGTCTAACTCTTGCCCCAAGGCACCAAAGCCCAATGTAGAAATGACAAGCCGTGTGTGTGTGTGTGTGATCATTCCCCTTCTAGTCTCCCTAATATTTCATTGCATTCCAGTGTCTCCTGAATTCTCTCTGTTGTGGTGGGGGGGGGGAGTGGAGAGAGAGAGAGGAAAGGAGTGGGGAGGAGCAGCTCCCCAAGCCAAGACAGTCTCAAAAATTAGGACATCTTGCAAAACAGCTTCGGCAGCATATGAATTATTGAGGACTGTAGAGAGAAAGAAGTCTGCCAGGTGGTTTGGGAAAGAATGCAGGCGGAAGCAGGCTAGGGGGTTGCACAGCAGGGCCGGGGGGGGGGGCAGGGAGAGAATCTGGGCAGAATAGGATGGGTGGGGCACGTTAGGATGCAGCTGGCAGGGCTGAGAAGAGCCCCAATGTGCAGGGCACTCTGCGGCCCGACCACATCAGTCTCTCTTGGTGGCAGAATTCCAGAGACTCTATATATAAATTTTTATATATAATTTTTTATTAATTTACATCAAAACAAAAAACAAAAAAAAATTAGTTTCACATCAAAGTTTTACAACATATTCCTTTTCAGGACTTCCTCCAGCTTATCCGTAAATCATCCGTAGTTATAATTTAAATTACACATTTCTTAATTTTATATTGACATTATTTAGACAATATTTCTTAGTCTTTCACAGTGCTTCTTTAAATCCCATTAGCGTTATCTGGAAAGATCAGATACTTAAGTATCAGGAAAGATCAGATACTTAAGAGACCAAAAGTTCATCGAGGACTGGGGGAAATCTGTGGAATATCTGGAACATATAAGTGAGGGACAGAGACTCTAAAATAATCTGGAAAAGTTCTGCCGGGTAATCACAAGTGATCTCTGCCCCGCTCCGCCCTGCTGCCACTAATCCAGGTCTCTGAAACTACCCAGTCTGAGGTGTGTAGAGACGGTTGTGAGAAAAGGCCCTCCCATTTGGAAGCAATTTTTTTTCTATTTTTAATCTGAAGTTCATATACCTGTTCACTTGTTTTAATTTGCTTCTATGGATGCAGTTGGTTTAATTGACGTTATAGAGGCGATTTGTTTTGTATGTGTATTTATTGTGCAGTGAAATTGTTTTGCGGTGCTTCCTAAGCAGCAATTCCTAAATGAAATTATGGGAAGTGCTATCAGGAAGACCCTTGTAGAAGAAACAGAATTACCTTTCCCACCTCCTCCCACCCTTTGCTAGATAAAACTAGATGTAGGTGCGGAGCAGCAATTTAAAAAAAATAATAATCGATTTTTGCCAACGTCAGCAAAATAGCTTGAGCTAGCCCTGGCTCCAGACTGTCTGTTCTAGAGAAAGGACGGGTGGGAGCTGGTTGAGAGTGTCATAAGACGGGCATTTTGGGTAGTGGTGGAGAGAGCAAGCAGTAGCTGGGAAGTACTGTAGCTGGAAAGCGGACCTGAAAAGCCAAAGTCAAGAGCAGATTTGTCTTGTGGACTAGTGGCCACACAGACTATGGCAGAAGTGACCACAGGGAGGGAAAGGAGACCCGTCTCACAGCATGTGGTTTGTCCAGCGCATTTGTCGTCAGCTTATAGAGACAGCCAATGTTGTGGTCATTGAACTACAACTCCCATCAGGCCCCACTGTGTCCTGGGCTTGTGCCAAATGCAGCAGGACGCCTGCATCTTCCCCTCTATTCTCACAGTATCATCTTGTAACACAGCAACAGCAGCTGCGAGGTGGGATGGTGATGTCATCGCACGGCGAGTTTCCCTGCAGTCAGTTGAATGAAACATGGAGCTGCGAAAGCCAGAGCAGGGTGACATCACAGTGAAGTTTTTGGGATATCGAGATGCTACAGAGAGACTGTAGGGGGCGCTGTGACTTTTAATGGCATGCCAGGCCTGCTCAATCCATCCAGGTGAGTTCTGTAATGTAATAAGATGCACCAGACCACAAGGCGCACCTAGTTTTTGGAGGAGGAAAACAAGAAAAAAAAATCTGAATCTCAGAAGCCAGAACAGCAAGAGGGATCACTGCGCAGTGAAAGCAGCAATCCCTCTTGCTGTTCTGGCTTCTGGGATAGCTGTGCAGCCTGCATTCGCTCCATAAGATGCACACACATTTCCCCTTACTTTTTAGGAGGGAAAAAGTGAGTCTTATAGAGCAAAAAATACGGTTGCTTGCTTCTGGACAACCAGTTTACTGAGCATTCATTCTCACTTGCTTGTGGGTAGGCCAGAGGACGTTGGGTCAAAGCATGTGTGAGCCCACACCCTCCCGCAAATCTTTGCTGCCATTTTTCCTTATCGCAAAAAGTCAGATCTGCTGGGGAAGTGGATTTGTTGCGCATGACACCCCCCCATCAACTCTAACCCTGCACCCTGAGTTTGTCGGCATGTGGGTGAATCTCGCCAGAAAAGAGCCACAATCTGCACACCCCCACAGATACCAAGGAAGGCTATTTGTTCCATCTAGCCGAGTGCAGCCAGTTGGCAAGTAGCAGCTTTGCAGGGTCGTGGCAGAGAAAGACTTTTCTCATCACCGGCTCCTTTGGACTTCCATGCAAAGCATGTGCTTTGTCATTGAGCTGAGGCCTTGCTGAGAAGCAGAAGCAGCTGGCCCTCAAGAAATGGAGGGAGACGAGCCGCTTGTTGTCTTGCAAGCCCAGAGGCGAATTCCAGAAGACTGGCCATGTTAGGGCCAATTTGTACAACTACTCCGCATGTTAGATCCAGATGGTTTGCTTCCTTCCTGGGCTGTGTATCCAGTCAGGATGGGATGGGAGAGAATTTCATTTCAGATTGCAATTTAAAGGCGAATCTACTGGCTTTTCACTTTCAGAAACAATTTGCAAGCAGACACACAGCCTTCCTTTGAGATTCACATGACTCTGAATATTACAATGCAGTTCTCTGGTACAAAAACGTGTCTGCTAAGGTAAAATGTGCACAGAGATGCATCTATTTGTGAACATAACCTATAAGATGCATTATATTAGGGAACAGTGCTTTGTAAAAATGTGCACATTTGGCAAAATTGCATACAAAAATGTGTCCATAGAGGAAAAACCTGTACAAAAATTGCTGGCGACTTTTCATGAGGACTTTAAAAACAAACCACCACCAACTAACATGGAAAAGTGAAGAACTGAACTTAGAAATTGGAAAAATGAGAAGCGGATAGGGACAGAATCACCCACTTGGGCTTCAGCATTCACTCAAATGACACGTTCTTCACCTGTGCAGCGAAGAAGGAGCAACAGCCTTTAACATGTTGTGGCAACAGGCAAGAGGCCACAGCATCGCCCAGAGACTAGCTGGCTCCTTGCTCCATGAGCACAAAGTCACCCTGCTGCCATTGCTGTCCCCAGGGCATCAGAGCGCCAGGCTTCAACTGGCTTGTGCCTCAGGGCAGCTAGAACTCATGGGGTGTCTTCTGCCTCAGACAGAGTATCGGACGAGGACTGAGGAGACCTGGGTTCAAATCTCTGCCTAGCCATGAAGTTCCTTGAGTGAATTCCTTTTTCTCTCAAAACAACCTACTTCACAAGAACCGTCACAAGGATAAAATTGGATCACACATACCATGGGAGGCCAGCCTTGAGGGAAGGGGAGAAGGCGTCCGTGAAAAACAGATATTAATCACCAACAAGTGGTTTTTCACACTTTGTGTCAGGTGAACTCTGGTGTTCCTCAGGACTTTCGTAGAGGCTTCTTTGTCATCATCACTGCAAGGGCTGACACAACTTCCACTGTCGCTAACTATTACCTAGAATCTGTAGCTGCAGAGGAGAACTGAGAGTATTGTATCTAGGTTTCCTGTTTAAAGGAGGGTGGTCACTTATGCTTCACCCAAAATAAATAACTAAATAACTAACTAAACCTGCTTCCTTGGAGGTTTTTAAGCGGAGATTCGATGGTCGCCTGACAGGTATGATCTAGTTGAGATTCCTGCATTGCAGGGGGTTGGACTAAATGACTCTCAGGACCCCAACTCTACAATTCTATGATTCTGTGAAATAAAGGCAACACGCTGCTGAAACTTGCAGATGCTAAGTGTTCTGGTCAGGTGTAAATTTAGAAATAATTACTGTAGTTTAAATAGGAAGACCATGTTGTTTAGTCGTTTAGTCGTGTCCGACTCTTCGTGACCCCATGGACCAGAGCACGCCAAGCACTCCTGTCTTCCACTGCCTCCCGCAGTTTGGTCAAACTCATGTTCGTAGCTTCAAGAACACTGTCCCACCATCTCGTCCTCTGTCGTCCCCTTCTCCTTGTGCCCTCCATCTTTCCCAACATCAGGGTCTTTTCCAGGGAGTCTTCTCTTCTCATGAGGTGGCCAAAGTCTTGGAGCCTCAGCTTCAGGATCTGTCCTTCCAGTGAGCACTCAGGGCTGATTTCCTTCAGAATGGAGAGGTTGGATCTTCTTGCAGTCCACGGGACTCTCAAGAGTCTCCTCCAGCACCATAATTCAAAAGCATCAACTCTTCAGTGATCAGCCTTCTTTATGGTCCAGCTCTCACTTCCATACATCACTACTGGGAAAACCAGAGCTTTAACTATACGGACCTTTGTTGGCAGGTGATGTATCTCCCCATAGGGGTATTGGGGGTGGGAGGCTGTGACCTGGGTGACCCCCTGCCTGAAGCTGCTCAGGCTTCTGCCTAAGCACTCACTGCTGGGGGGCAGCTTCATGGCCCCCTTCCCTGCTCCCTCCTGCTTCTTGACCAGACATGCCTTCAAACAGAGGACCGTCCCCTGTAAAGTAGGATGTGTGGCCACCCTGATTAATAGTGGTCTTGCATTCAACCCCCGTGTGATTGTATCATGTGGTAGGGGGGCAAGCCAGTGTTTCAAATTGACTCTGATATCCAATAGCAACCTAAGGCACAGACATTAGCAGACGAATAAGCAGATAATACGGTAAGTTGTGTGCTGGGAAAAGCTTCACCTTCTGCTTCCTGCAGTTCAGAACCTCTGCTAAAGAGACCGGGGGAGCAAAAATCAGTTGGCATTTCGCTGTGCAGACTAGATCTGGACTCAGATAAATGGTGGAGGATCTGCTAGAACCTCTCCAAGGACTGTTTTCCAGGGGCTCAAGCAAGGTCTGACACCCCATTAAAAGAGAGCTTAGCCAATGAATTGCACAACTGGGTTTTTACTGTTGATGCAGTTAATTAAACTCTTGATTAAATTTGCATAGGGGTAAAAACAATGGCTCTCACAGCAGCAAACTTACTTTCCTCCTCCTCCAAAGCAATAATGGGGGGGGGGGAGAGCAGCAGAGGGGCAGCCTCCACGCACTTACAAGGTTCAACATGGAGCTTAGTTGAATCGTGCTGCCACCAGAAGACACCAGCCTTGACCCTCCTGAGGTGTGTTAGAATAGAGGCCTCATAGCCAACCCCCACTTTGAGCCATATAGGAGGGGAGGGGATGAGGGGTAGGTGGTTTTTTGGGGTGGGTTGCCGCCTCCTCCTCCTCCTCCTCTACCCCACTATGTCTGAGAGAGTTCCTCCCCCCACTCTGTTTGTTATATTTTTATCCTGCTTTTCAGCCAAAAATTGGCTCCCCAAGCAACTCGCAGCAATTATCCAACACAATATGCAGCTGAGGGAGGTTCTCAGCTGGAGCCGAATGCAGGAACAATGGAGGGGCACCTGGCTGCTCCTGCCCCCCCTCCCGATGGCTTCAGAGCAGTTGTTGAACTGTGTGTGCAGGGGGTGAGAATTTGGCCCCAGATCTCCCCCTTCCCCCTTATTGTTTTTTTTTCTCTGAAGGGAAGTAGCTGGAGGAAATTGCCCTTCTCTCCATTTTGCCACAATTTGCAACCATTCACAGCAGAGGGAGCCAATGTTGTGCTCTGCATATGTTGTTAGACTCCAAGGCAAAATGGCCAATCATCAGGGATGGAGGCAGCTGGAGTCCAAGCCATCTGCAGGGCACCACGTTGACTATCCCTGGTCTTATAGGGATGCTGAGGAGAGGTTGGAGGCACCAGCTGGGGAACCCCAAAAGGAATCCCCAGGAGAAGAAGGCTCAGAGCCAGGGGGCTGGTGGTGGGGCGAGAATAAGCGGTCAGAGGGAGAGGAGGCAGCAGACTGGGAGGAGGAGGAGGTGTCAGAAGCTGAAGAGCTAATAGGACTTAGTGAGCAAGAAGAGTCTGTGGCAGAGAGCAGTCCAGAATCAGAGACAGGAGATGGAGATGAGGCAGGCTGCGGAAGATTCTAGGGAGTCTCCTCACCCTTCTGAGACCAGCTCCCCTCTCCC
This sequence comes from Podarcis melisellensis, assembly GCF_964234715.1. NCBI lineage: Eukaryota > Metazoa > Chordata > Lepidosauria > Squamata > Lacertidae > Podarcis > Podarcis melisellensis. The sequence goes on from NC_138529.1 coordinate 6,769,448, forward strand.
CTGGTCTCCCCAAACATGAAGAGGGCGGAACAATGAGATACGAGGCAATGGAGTTTTAGGTTGCTGTGGAAAGACCCTGGGGGGGAGGATCCTTAGAGCATGGTGGGAAGGTGGGGACCTTCAGGCCTCCTTGCAACAGCCTCATTGGGGCAAGACCTACTGGGAAGGGTTGCTGTGATCACTAGGCCTGCACTGTTTCGGTTTCTTTCAACAAAGAGTTAACTTCACTGACACTGGTCTTCTTTATTGCTGACCTACACCTGACTCTAGGGACGCGGGTGGTGCTGTGGGTAAAACCTCAGTGCCTAGGACTTGCTGATCGTATGGTCGGCGGTTCGAATCCCCGCGGCGGGGTGAGCTCTCGTCATTCGGTCCCAGCTCCTGCCCACCTAGCAGTTCGAAAGCACGTCAAAAGTGCAAATAGATAAATAGGTACCGCTTTATAGTGGGAGGTAAACAGCGTTTCCGTGTGCTGCGCTGGTGCCGGTTCGCCAGATGCAGCTTGTCACGCTGGCCACGTGACCCGGAAGTGTCTTCGGATGGCACCGGCTCACGGCCTATAGAGCGAGATGAGCGCGCAACCCTAGAGTCAGACACGACTAGCCCGTACGGGCAGGGGTACCTTTACCTTTACTGTACACCTGACTCTGGTTCCTGACCAGGTGGTGGGTGCTTTATGCATATGTAGCACCCACCTGCTTGGTTTTCCTTCCTTCTAAAAACAATATAACAATATTTTCCTGTATATACAGAATTGCCACCCACCCACCCTGCCTTTTGTTGTTGTTTTTAGAGCAGTCACCCATTTCACTGATTGACATCAGGCCACTTAGCACGCTAACAGAAGGAACTAGTGAAACCTGCAACAAAATTATTATTATTATTATTATTAGAATTTATATCCAACCCTTCCTCCTGAAGGAGCCCAAGGTGGCTGGCACAACAACAACAACAACAACAGTTGCAATATCACCCAGAAGTGGAGTGTCCCTACAGTTCAACAAAGCCAAACACCCTTTCTGTGATTATACTGGTTGATTATTGATTATTTAATTTATATATGGCTTAATACATTAGAAATATCACTAAGTGGTGTACAAAAAAGAAGCAACAACCGACAACTGAAACAAAACATTACAAAAAAACACAGTTGCATGTAAAAATGTTACATTAATACAAAGTTTTATATATATATATATCAATACGCTTTTCTTCTGACATACCCTCCCTCTCAGCCACCATGTTTTCACCCAGGGTCCAAACCTTCAACGAACCCACAGAAGTCTCACAATAAGAAGAGCTGCTGGAAACAGCGGCAATCACTCTGGTCTCTCATTCTAGACTCACTTTTTATCGACAGGGCCAAGGCGGAGGGCAGTTCCTCAGGCTGCCCACAGCTGCACTCTGCACACCCAGTTCCAGGGGCAGCAGGTTTGTTGAGCTTCCCAGGGGGTCCAAACCATGGGGAAAGGGGGTCTCTCCACTCCCAGCTCTATCTTCACCCTCTGTTCTCTCCTACTCCAGCTCCAGGTGTACAAATACCCAAGAGAGGGGACTCCATTGGGAGCCAAACCACACAGGGTACACAAATGCACATATAACTGCAACATGATGGCCCCTTTTCAGAATGAAAAACCTCTTAGGAGAGAGTGGAGAAACAGCAGGATAGATGTTTGGCAAAAGTTGTGCATACACAAACCAGCAGCAGGAATACTCTGGGAGTGGACAGGAGCAGACCCTCAAAGTGTCCTTATTTTCCAAGGACAGTCCTGGATTTACAGAAGCCGCCCCAGTTTATGATTTGATCCCATAATGTCCCGTTTTTCCGTAGGAAGACCCTATTTTCATTCGAGAAATGTTGGAGGGTATGGAGTTATGCAATCCCCGAGCCAAGGAGATAAGTAACTATGCAACCTTTAGAAGACATCTGAAGCCAGCCCTGTAGAGGGAAGTTTTGTTCACGTTTAATGTTTTATTGTTTTTATATATGTTGGAAGCCGCCTAGAGTGGCTGGGGCAACCCATAAGGTGTGTGGGGTATAAATAGAATAAGAATAGAATAGGATGTCCCTATTTTGACTGTGGTGTAAACCACTGAGCCTTGGGCTTGCCGATCAGAAGGTCGGCAGTTCTAATCCCCGCGGCGGGGTGAGCTCCCGTTGCTCGGTCCCTGCTCCTGCCACCCTAGCAGTTCAAAAGAAATCAAAGTGCAAGTAGATGAATAGGTACCACTCCGGCGGGAAGGTAAACGGCATTTCCGTGTGCTGCTCTGGCTTTGCCAGAAGCGGCTTAGTCATGCCGGCCACATGATCCAGAAAAACTGGCTGCAGACAAACGCCAGCTCCCTCGGCCTGTAAAGCGAGATGAGCGCCAAAACCCCCGAGTCGTCTGCGACTGGACTTAACTGTCAGGGGTCCTTGACCTTTACCTTTTTATTTTCACCAAAGAAATGTTGGAGCTTATGTGGGACTGTGTGTGCATTATCAGTGGCATTTTGGGAAGTTAAAATGGTGACCAGATCCAGCCAGTCAGCCCTACTCAGACCACAGGTGGGGCTGGAGATGTAAAGGGGAGCCCAGGACAGGCAGCAGCAAGACTCCTGCTCAGTGATGCTTGCAGTAGCCCCACAACCACTTTGTCTTAATACAATGCTACTTCTGGGCTCTGAATTATGCTTGTGCTGAGCAACCGGTTTTGTTAAAGCCCTGTAGGATCTCTGGAATGTTCGGGGGAGGATTCCCCAGCTTGGAGTTCAACAGCCAGGAAAAGGAGGGCGGAGGGCGCCCCCGTGTGGGAAAAATGCGTCACTTCATCCAGCACACCAAGCTCTCTTGCCGTCTCTCAGACCCACAGGCTGCAACTGCAATATGCACACCCAAACCTGCATGCATAGGCCCGCAAGCTCTTTTAAAACACAGAAAACAGGGCGTTTCCTTCCTCACGTAACCGATGCGCTCCATCCATTGCTGACACTGTTCCAGGGCTCAAGACGTTTCCAGCCCCGCCTCCCGTGCTTTTAGGAAGCACTGAGTCAATGCACAACTCTTCCACGAGGAGGCGCTGCTGCCTTAGAAGTGTGAAAAGGCGGTTGCTGCTTTGATCCCAACCGGGCAAATTGTCCCCTAAGATCTAACAGCAAAAGCCCAAGTGCCTTTGGATAGCAGGGTTGCTGTCATGGCTCACCTCAGATCACCTGACCTGAGGCAGGAGGGAGGTGGCGGCAGGTGCCTCCAGACAGGACAGCTAAGGAACAATATAGGTAAAGGTAAAGGGACCCCTGACCATTAGGTCCAGTCGTGGCCGACTCTGGGGTTGCGGCGCTCATCTCGCTTTATTGCCCGAGGGAGCTGGCGTACAGCTTCTGGGTCATGTGGCCAGCATGACTAAGCCGCTTCTGGCAAACCAGAGCAGCGCACGGAAACGCTGTTTACCTTCCCGCCAGAGCGGTACCTATTTATCTACTTGCACTTTGACATGCTTTGGAACTGCTAGGTTGGCAGGAGCAGGGACCGAGCAATGGGAGCTCACCCCGTCGTAGGGATTCAAACCGCCGACCTTCTGATCGGCAAGTCCTAGGCTCTGTGGTTTAACCCACAGCGCCACCCTTTTCCCACAAGGAACAATATAGAATCACAGAATTGTAGAGTTGGAAGGGACTCCAGGGGTCATCAAGCCCAACCCCCTGCAATCTGATCTGGATCACACAGAACAGATGGCCATCCAACCTCTGCTTAAAAACCTGCAAGGAAGGAGAGTGTGCCGCCTCTCGTGGGAGTCTCTTCTGCTGTCGAACAGAAAGTTCTTCTTGACACTTAGTCAGAATCTGTAACTATACAGCAGAATACCCCTGTCTCTTACAGTTTGCTATGGGGAAATCCCATGGAAGCCATAATTGGCAGGAGGCCAATTGCTCTCGAAAGACAAGACAGCATGCCCTGCTCTGATGCTCTGAATATTGCTGTGCAGCAGTAAGCTGGTGAAGGTTTTGTTTTGCAGCATGGAAATTAACATTGTTGTTGTCGTTTAGTCGTTTAGTCGTGTCCGACTCTTCTGGTCCCTGGACCAGAGCACGCCAGGCACTCCTGTCTTCCACTGCCTCCCACAGTTTGGTCAGACTCATGTTTGTAGCTTCGAGAGCACTGTCCAACCATCTCGTCCTCTGTCGTCCCCTTCTCCTTGTGCCCTCCATCTTTCCCAACATCAGGGTCTTTTCCAGGGAGTCTTCTCTTCTCATGAGGTGGCCAAAGTCTTGGAGTCTCAGCTTCAGGACCTGTCCTTCCAGTGACCACTCAGGGCTGATTTCCTTCAGAATGGAGAGGTTTGATCTTCTTGCAGTGGGACTCTCAAGAGTCTCCTCCAGCACCATAATTCAAAAGCATCAATTCTTCGGCGATCAGCCTTCTTTATCAGCTCTCACTTCCATACATCACTACTGGGAAAACCATGGCTTTAACTATACAGACCTTTGCTGGCAAGGTGATGTCTCTGCTTTTTAAGATGCTGTCTAGGTTTGTCATTGCTTTTCTTCCAAGAAACAGGCTTCTTTTAACATTACTAACTGCTAATGTGTTCCCAGTGGGTGCAACGGTGCCCTTGAGAGCTTTCCCTCTTCACTCTCTAAATTTCTAAGCTCACCAGACCACCTCCCCTTTGGCCATCAGGTGGTAAGGATGGTGTCCTTTCTTTCTCTTGAAATGTACATCGAGCCAAAGAGGGAAGTTGAAAGAGTGATGCTCTCTCCCACTTCCTTTTTCAGCTCTAGATGCTTGATAAGACTCAGATTAAGCATACATCTGGTTCCAACTGTATCAAACGGAGAAGCAAAATTTGTGTGCACGTGCTTTCTGTCTTTTGGGGGGGTGGAGGAGAGTATTGATCCAGGGGGGAAATTAATCAAAGAGGGTGGTGCCCACAAGTCTGAGGAGGTCAGTAGACCCTGTACAAATGACTGCACACCTAGTTGGAAGAGGCACAGGAGTGGGGAGGGACAATCTTTAAAAAAGTTGGCAACCCTATATGCTGTGAGCGGAAACTTCCACAGCTTCAGATAGGACATGCACACCATATTACACAGGGTCAGGAAGGCCTCTGTTGAGCCACTGCTCTGATGTGGTTGACATAATAATAATAATAATAATAATAATAATAATAATAATAATAATAATAATAATAATTTATTATTTATACCCTGCCCATCTGGCTGGGTTTCCCCAGCCACTCTGGGCGGCTTCCAACAAAATATTAAAATAAAATAGTATGTTAAACATTAAAAGCTTCCCTAAATAGGGCTGCCTTCAGATGTTTTCTAAAAGTCTGGTAGTTGTTGTTCTCTTTGACATCTGATGGGAGGACGTTCCACAGGGCGGGTGCCACAACCGAGAAGGCCCTCTGCCTGGTTCCCTGTAACTTGGCTTCTCACAGTGAGGGAACCACCAGAAGACCCTCGGAGCTAGACCTCAAGTGTCTGGGCAGAACGATGGAGGTGGAGACACTCCTTCAGGTATACTGGACCGAGGCCGTTTAGGGCTTTCAAGATCAGCACCAACACTTTGAATTGTGCTCGGAAACGTATTGGGAGCCAGCGTAGGTCTTTCAAGGCCAGTGTTATGTGTTCTTGGTGGCTGCTCCCAGTCACCAGTCTAGCTGCCACATTCTGGATTGGTTGTAGTTTCTGGGTCACCTTCAAAGGTAGCCCCACATAGAGTGCATTGCAGTAGTCCGAGCAGCTGATAACCAGAGCGTGCACCACTCTGGCGAGACAGTCCGCAGGCAGGTAGGGGACTTTTAGGGTTTTCCTCGCTCACACACCAGGGTTTCTTCAAGCTCATTGTGCAACTTCGCAGCCGCATCTGCCATGTGATGTCTTAATGTGATTAATAGTCACATTCTGTCACAGAGGAAGGGAAGACACTAGAAGGAGCAAGAGGCAATGGGTCACCGAGATGGCATTAATTCATGAATCACAGAATCGTAGAATTACAATGTTGGGTAGGGTCATCTGGTCCACCCCCCTTGCAATGCAGGAACCACCTTATTAACTTGCACACAGCCAGGGTGCCCAGCTGCAAAAAAGAGCAGGGCTCTTGCATCTTCTGATATCTGTGCAGAAGAGGGAATATCAGCAGGTGCATTCCCCTTTTCCATATAACAACGAAAGTGCAAGAGCCCTGCCCTCTCCTGCACCCGGTCACCCTACACTCAGAGGAATCCTTACACCTATCAGACAGAGAGCCCATTCTTACATTCAAATATTCTTGTGCCTATGGTGTGCAGTACTAGATTTTCCCCCAAAGCCTCTCTAATATCGATCCAGAAGGCTACAAATTAGGGGTACCTTCAGATGCTGCTGGAGCACAAATCTCATCACCCCTGACCATTGTCCATGCTGCTGGGGGCTGATGGGAGTTGGAGCCTGAGAACCACATTGCCTACCAGCTCTAAATATTGCGAGAAGTTGCAACACAGCACTGAGCCAATTGCTCCATCAGTGCAAGGATTTCTGCTTCTGCCTGAGGGAACTATCTTCCCTGCCCTCCTCCCCTATGCTGTTCTGGGGGCTCTCCCGACTCCCCCCCACACAGGCAATTTTGGGAGTGCAGGGGACAGTATATCCTACAGCACAGTACGACCTTAAAACAGGCATGGCTGCAAATGAGCATTGATGTTGTCTGGCCATAAATTGCTGGTGACAAGCACTAATGCCCAGGCACCACAGAAATGAGGCTTTAGCTCATCAGGAAAATCACATTTGTGTAAAAGCCTCCATGTTCCACCCCTGGCGCTTCAGGCCCAGTGGTCTGACTCAGTATAAAGGCATCTTCATAGATGTTCCCAGTTTTCCTTGCACCTGTCAGCCCCTGGATCACTTTCACACAGGAGTTGATTGCATTGCTCACCTGCTTAATGTGCTGTGGAGAGGTAGGCGTTCTACCAAGAGTAACACCAAGGTAGCCTGGCAACGGTTCCTGGGCAATTTCATACCACAGTAACATATTTCCATACCTTTGATCTCATCTGCACAACTTGAGATGAAATCCCAAGAGCAGCGTTTTGTTGTGGTTCTCGGAACTATGGCACATACAGTTGAGATCTTCGCACCAAAACTGTTTCTTTCCTTGTGACTCAGTTCCTTCCTCCTGCTAGATGGGTGTTTGCATTGCTTGAAGGGCACCCGCTCTAGCATTGTGGGCACAGCAGAGATGGGGGTGCGCGAGGCTCTTTGAGCCCATGGATCACATTCCCTCTTGGGCAGCTTTCCAGAGGCTGTAATAGCAGGCGGACCAACCAGATGTGACTCTTGTCATATGAACCCGAGAAGAGAGCTGTGCTGGATCAGGCCAATGGTCCATCTACTCCAACATCTTGTTCTCACAGTGGACAACCACTGCAAGCAGGACCAGAGCACATCTTCTCCACTACCCTGACACTCTAACCACTACTCCATACCTCCTGGCTTTCAGTTGAGCTCAATTCTTTGCTCTGTCTTGTGAGTTGCATCAGGAACTGTCCCAGGTCCTAGCCTTAGCTTTCCCAGAGGTGTAGAGGAAGGTGAATGCAAGAGAGCACATCTCCAGGACTGTTTTTCAGAACAGGAATCTTGATGTCATCAGAAGAAGTGACAGGGCCATTGATGGACCCTCTTTGCCCTGGAAAGTGAATGAGGTGATAATGTGGCTTTGAAGTTTGTTTGTGACTGAGCACCATAGAGCAGGCATGGCCAAACTTGGCCCTCCAGCTGTTTTGGTAACACAACTCCCATCATCCCTAGCTAACAGGACCAGTGGTCAGGGATGATGGGAACTGTAGTCCCAAAACAGCTGGTGGGCCAAGTTTGGCCAGGCCTGGCATAGAGGAAGGCAGAAAATTTAAGCCGAAATACCCATTTGCTGGATTGTAGGCATTCCTAATTGAAAGCTAGAGGTTGCATTTGGCAGACCAAGTGTCTTTTGTTAAATGCTGGGGTGGGGAGCCTGTGGCCTTCCAGGGGTTGCTAGACCTCAGTCCCCATCAACCTTGACCACTGGTCAGCCTGTCTGATAGGAATTCCATGAACACCTGGAGAGACACAGTTCCCCCACCCCTTCTCAAATGCGTTTCGTGAGTTGAATCTATGCAGTCAGTAGTAAATACCCCTGGATTTAATGGAGCTTATTTCCCCAGCATGTGAAGACAGGCTCCGGCAGACTGAGCAGATGAGACCAGTCATGGGTCCAACTTGTCAAGAAGGCAGATTCTGCACATGCTGTGAGGGGCAAGTGGGACTCATCCACCTGGGAAGGTAGCCCATCAGGGAGAAGAAGTATGATCCTAAACCTCCACTGCCTTGAGGGAGATCTTCAGGAGAAGAAAAGGCGAAGGAGCAAACCCTACACAAATCCAGAGTGGAGTCCCTCAGATGATTGGATGGCGCCTTGGGCGCCTCCTTCCTGCAACTCCTGCAGCCAAGCTGGTGCCAAATGTATTGCTCTGCTTTCCTTTGGACCACCGCAGTCCAGGACCTCCATACACACTTGCACAGGATTGTGCCCCAGGGAGGTCCCTATGGAACTGCGAATACCACAGCTTGTCTTCATCCTCGGAAGTGCTCTCCATTGCCTCTCAAGACAGACAGAAGCTAACAACACCCAGGAAACCATGTATAGGATTGCAGTCATGATGATCCTATTAAATGGGTATTGTGCTATATACTGCTCCTCTTTGGTGTGTGTGTCGTTTGTCTATGCATGTAATCATAATGGATCAACACAGCTGCCTACACTTTTGGACTCTCGCTGGGGACTTGGCTATTGACTCTTCTCAGGAGGGGGGGAGTGTGGCAAAGCAGGACTGTCAAGAGGAGCACACTTGTGCTACTAGGCCACTGCATCTGTTTAGCTTGGACTCCATACACAAATGCTGCCTCTTTGAATCTTCTCTACTGGTCCAGTTTTTACCAGAAGCACCGAGCTGCCCCAGTCCCCAGGCCTTGGGTGTTGGCCGTGTTCACACTTCTGAGCAATCAAACTGCTCCTACACATTTCGTGAAACTTCAGCAGTTGACCGTTGTCTGCAGAGGGGCTGGATCGGGATCACAGGAACATAGGATGCTGCCTTACACCGATTCAGACCATTGGCTCATCTAGCCTGCCATCGCTCTTCAGGGTTTCATGCAGGGGTCTCCCCGCTCCCTCCAACTAGAGTTGCTGGCAACCTGGGACCTTCTACACCAATAACATCTGCTCTACCACCAGGCACACTCTTATAGCCAAAAGCAACAGTGGTTTTAAAAACGGCAGCCTGAGTTTAGAGGCTCTGGGAGTTTTGCTATCATTGGGCTTATCTGATTGTGCAACTTAACTGGCAAAACTTGAGAAGCTTTTCAGAAGGACCTGGAAGCCGGTCTGAAAAAATGTGTTTGAGGAATGTCTAAGCCAGAGTACACAGGTAAAGGGATTGTTTTCAAATCTAGTGTAAACATCTAAGTCCTTGTGTACCGGCTGTACACAATGGTTATTCAATGGCGAGGAAGTTTCCTTGTGACTTTTAGCAAACTCAGCCACGGAGTCCTGCCTACTTACTGCCTGCTCAGCCCTGTTTGTCATTTACCGAAATATACCCACAATGGCTGGGAAGAAAGCATATATAAATCATTAGCTTATTTGTTTTTATGGCATCCAGTAATGTGATGACTGCACATGTTAATTTTGGGATCAAGCTTTCCTGTGTGTGATTGTTCCCACAGTGCATGGCTATGCTCAGTGGAAAGAATTTCACTTGGCAATGAACAATACCTCCATTTTACAGGCAACTTAATAGGCAGGCTCAGGGCTGGAGTTTCTGACTCAACACAATGTTCGTGCAAAGGTTCCCCGGCAATCAGGTTGCCAACTGATCAGAAAATAATCCTGACAGGCCTGCTCCTGTGTCTGAAAAAGGAAAGACAGCTCAATGGGAAGAAAGAAACAGTGAAGCTAATGTTTGTGCATCGAGCTGTTTTTTGCAAACACAGCTGCAGTGCCCAGGGGGAAAGTTGGCAACATTACATGGCAAAGGGCATGGTGTAGTGGTTAGAGTGCTGGACTGTGACCTGGGAAACCAGGGTTTGAATCCCCACTCAGCCAGGAATGTCACTGGGTGATCTTGGGCCAGTCACTGTTTCTCAGCCTATCCTACCTCACGGGGTTGATATGGGGGTAAAATGAGGAGCGGAGAACCAAGTACTCGACCTTGAGGTCCTTCGTGGAAAAATGGGATAAAAATGCAATAAATGCAATAAGTAAAATGTAGGTTACTGAGCTAAGGCTTACCTGGGCTGGACCACTTCTGGTATTTGATGTGCAAATGTACAAATCCACTTACAAACATGCAGGCACTCCCACACAACCAAATATTCACATATACACACTTGCAAACACCCACAGCAGGATTCAGTAGTTAACTAAAGCGTTTGGTTAGAGCAATAGGTGCACCTGCCGTAGGTGCGACCCAATATGGTGAACATCCAAGATAATACAATATATTGACAGTTATTAAATGAATGCTAAATAATGCGGTGTTCTCTTGCTCGGAGGCTTAGTGAGGGCAACAGACCAGACTGGTTGGCATGTTTCCATTGGCCATGTGCATGCAGTCTAGCCCATAAAAAGACATCCAGCCATTGTTTGGAGAAGTGGGGAGAGACCCTGTACAGTAACAGCTAGGAGGTTTTTTCACCCAAAGGCTTTCCATGCAAGAGCAGTCTATCTGAGCAGCAAGAGCATGGAATTTCAGCAGCAGTATGGCTACACTCCACAGCCCCTCTTCCTGGTCCCTGAACCATTCATCCTGATTCTTCGTTTACAGGTTCCCCACCCCTGGATTAGACCAAGGCTAGCCTCTTTTACCTTCACTCCCATCACCTCCTGAACCCACTGGTGGGTTAGATATAATCCTGCCATAGTCCATTCAAATGTCAACCAAAGACTTCTCCCCATCGTAATCACCCCCATGGACTCCTTTCCCATGGAGTGATAGATGCAAATGTGCAAAAGGCAATGGAGAACACGAGAGGCTCTGTTGCCCCTGAGGGTTTCCACGGACTATTATGATTATTGATTGAATTTGTCTACTGCCCTTCATTCATAGATCTCAGAGTGATCCACATCCAATTGGTTCTCTGCATTTCCATTCTTTCTCCCCCTGTGCTGGGGGGCCTTCAGCCCTTCTTGAAACAAGATGTCCTCCACCAACTTTCACCCCCTCCACCGGTTGCCACAGCAACTTTGTTGACAGCGTAATTTGGATCAATGGAATCCCAAGCCGAGCAGGCAAGGGGCCGGTTGCTAGGCGACAAGAAGCCCTGGATGCCTGTGGATCCTTGGTGCTGGCTCTTCCCTGTCCTCCAAGTTGGGGAGGTTTGCTTTGGGAGCAGGGTCAGCCCCTTCAGGCCTGGTGACTTTGCAGGAGAAGCCAGGAAGCCTTTCCGCAAGTACTTGGGCTGGTGGGCGCCACAAGGGACTGAATTATTAGTCAATCCCGATGGAGGGCACTGTGGTGAACACAGAAACTCTTCACTTTCCACAGTATGCTTTGCCTTCGTGCATTTTGCTTCCTTTGGCCGAACAGGTTTTGTGTATTTGCATATTTTTGAGAAGGTACAAAAATATGCTTTCTGTAGGCAAAAGTGGTACATGCACCAGGAGCACCATCCCTTTTCCAAACTGCCTACAGCTCTCTCTTTAGAAGAAAAATAAAGATAATCTGTCTGCTGTTTAGGCAGTCTGGGAGGTCGTTTGCCTGGGAGCCACAAGTGTATGTGCTTTCTTCTGAAGATACAGTTAATACGTTTTATATACTAAATGATGCTGTGTATCCTTCTCACCTGAAAGGAGCACTTATGGTCCAAGCTTCCAGGCTGCCTTTCCCCTTATAGAGAAACCTTGTTTTCCATTTCAGCTTTCTAACTGAGATGGTTCTGCACTCCATGCTTAGCTCACTGGGCCGTTGGGCAGATTTGATTTGATTTTTAATTCCCTGCATACTTTGGTTCTCATTCTCACGTGCCGACATCTCCCTTCCGTTCCTCCGTGGAGCCAGTTCAGCACTATTTCCGTGGGCTTCTCGCCGCATGAATTTCCAAGGACTTGAGCATAAGAGGAGTAAACTACACCAGCAGTCACTTTTGGTTGGGGGTGAGAGGAGAGACCGTGAATCCTCCTTTCAGTAAAACGCAGGAAAGCGTCTGGCGTGGGAGGAGTGGAGAAGAGAAAGTTTCTTCAAAATCTTAAAATGATTCATCTTTCAAGATTCCAATCAGGGTTGGATTCTCTCTCCCACTCTCCTCCCTCCCCCACCCTCATCCCCTGAAGTCCCCGATGGTTTAAGCCTGGAGAGTTCCGGGTTGGCTCCATCTCTGATTGAAACCCTTGGGGACATGGATTTGCAAAGGGCTATTGTTCAGGCGGCCCGTTTCCTGCTTCAGCTGCTGCTGTTTTAAAGCTTGGCACAAACGCACTGCAAACAAGAGTTGGGAAGAAGTCACTTCTGACCTCTGCTCCTCTACACAGAAGCCATTCAGGGCAGTCAGAAGCCCCCTTAGATCAGATCGCTCAGGGTGGGAATGCAGCGCAGGCCAGCCCAGGGTCAAAGCTGCATTCCATGACTTTTGGTCTCCCTCTAATTCTCTCTAATGGAATGAGAGACTAGCCAGAAGGCTGTGACCTCCGCTCATTGGGGGGGGGGGGAGAATTCAGAGTTGCCCTCTGCCATCAGAAATTTGCAGAAAGCAAGTCCAAGCTGGGTACTGCCTAAATCATGGCAGCTCTCCTAACGCCAACCCTTTCAGGAACCTCAAACGAAAGGCTTTATGGTGTAAAGGCTCGCTGGGTCAGATGAAAGGTCCCTCTCGTCCAGCATTCTGTTCCCGCAGCAGCCAAGCCAGATTTGCCTCTGGGAAGCTTATGAGCTGACCACAAGGACAGCACTCCTTCCCCTTCTGTGTGTCCCCAGCACCCAACATTCACATACGCTCCCTGTTTCTCTTTACCAGGAACAGTCTGTCTTTTCTGGTACATGTCCCAAGTAAGTCACACGCCTTTGTGGGAAGCCCTTTTCAAAATGTTTGCAGCATCTTCAGGCGTGTCCTAGCTGCCCATTCACCACCACCACCACTCACAGCATGTTGCTGATGTGCTTGAACTGCAGTTATCCCATCATAAGTACAACCAGACACATTGTTAGATGAAACAAACCATTTCAGACCCTGTGAAATGAGGCTTTCTTGGTTGACCCAGCATTTGATAGCTGAAAGATACGGTTTCTGGCAACCTGAAATCACTGGCTGAGAATACATTTAACTGTTTTTAGAATGTTTCTAAGTGTATTTACACACACTTATTACTGATGTGTTTTCCACCCTGGGCTCCTTTGGGAGGAAACGGAATAAATAAATTGAATAATATATATTCTGAAGCAGGCATAGGGAAACTCCGGCCTGCCAGATGTTTGGGACTACAATTCCCATCATCCCTGACCACTGGTCCTGTTAGCTAGGGATGATGGGAATTGTAGTCCCAAACATTTGGAGGGCCAGAGTTTGCCTATGCCTGTTCTAAAGGTTTGGGATTTGTTTTTAAAGGGGGGTATTTAACACACATTGTAAGTCAGGCTATAGCAAGGTAAATAAATATGTTATTCAAAAAAGGGCATCTTACAGAATGAAGTGAGGTGTGCCTTATGTTACTTTGGGTGTGGACAGTTTACAAATGTCCGAGTTTTTGCCTAGGAAATGTTGTAGATTTTCCTTGTGTGATGGGACCTTATCTTCTTCTCCTATGTACATTTGCGGGGGGGGGCGCAACCCACCACACTTCTTGGTTTATCACAGAATCACATTGGGGGACCTATTTTTAAAAAGGGGGGAGCGTTTAGGGCTGCCACCTTTATCCCAACCTTATCAACCTACTGCATGTGCACAATCCTGTTCCATATCTAGTACAGGGATGGCTAGATTGTTGTCTGCATTTGAATTGATCCATTGTTCACTGCCTCAGAATTAAAAGTTCCTAGGAAGAGGAAAGGCTATGGAACTGGTTTATGTCTGTAGTGCAGATAGAAGCCCAGGACTTGGCTTCAGCTGTCCATTATTCTCCCATTCTGGAGCACCACTGCATTGTAGAAATGTAAGGGGAAACACGGAGGATGGTTCCACAGATAAACAGCAATGCTTACATGTGATGTGACACATTCATTTAACTCCAGATTCCAGAATTGAGTCTCAGTGTGGAGAATTCCATGTCGGAAGACCTAAATTACAAGGAAGAAAAACAGATGGCTGGAGGCCAGGACCTAAGTGCTGCTAAGGGAGTGGGGGGGGGGAGGAGCATTAAAAATAAGTTGTGGTGTCTGTTCTCTGGTGCTGTAGTGTTCTGAAATGTTCCATCAAGTTGCAATGTTCTGGGGTAATAGGGACAGTCCCTTTAAAAACATGGTGATTCTGGCAAACCTTTCTGTTCCTGTCTTGCCTGATGAATCACTCTGTGACCTTGGGTAACTCTCCCACCCCGTTTTCCCAGCCTCAGTCTCCCTTCCTTGACACAGGAGAATTGGTTCAGCTTGCTTCATCATGGCAGACTGTGGTGTTCAGTTTATGAACATTAAGCCCTCTGAGATGTGTTGGCCGGGTTCTTCTTATCGCTGCTCTGGAATCTCCCAGCAAAAAGAAAGAAACGGAAAGCGGGGGGGGGGGGGGAGCTGTTGTAATAATTAACCTCACCAAGCTCTGCAAACTGAGCTGGCAAATTGCACGTGGCCGTGATTTCCCGGCTCAGGAGTGGGACGCAGGCCTCTCCACAGAGGAGGGGAGAGATGCAGTAGCTGCATAATGCAACAGAGCTACGCCACTGTTTGGAATAGGAGGCGACGGAAGATGGGGAGCGAGCCTGTGTCGCTATGCGTGGCAAGGAAAGATTCCAAAGAAGGACAGTCCCTTGGGTGGCAGATCCTGGTTGCTTGTGCTAGGCAGGGGTCAGCAAACTTACTGCGCCTCGGGCCAGTGTCTCCAGCGCCAATCTCGCGGGAGGCCAGAGGGCGGGGATGCGTGTGCCCATACGAGTGCGCACATGCTATTTCTGGTGAACTTCCGGGTCAGAGGAGTGCACAGGCCTCCTCCAACCCGGATGTGCACCGGAAATAACACTTGCGCATGCACAAATAATGCTTGCGCATGCGCTCATGCTATTTCCAGGGCTCCTCCGACCCGGAAGTGGGCAGCCACACCGTGCGACGCAGCACAGCGCTGGTGAGAGCGGGCAGCAGGGGTTACCGTGCACTGGATAAATGAGTCCCTTGGGCCTTATACGGCCCGCGGGCCTTAGTTTCAGGACCCCTGTGCCTGTGGGAAACCCACAAGGAGCACATGAGTGCAACAGCACACTTGTGATTAAGGTAAAGGTAAAGGGACCCCTGACCATTAGGTCCAGTCGTGACAGACTCTGGGGTTGCTGCGCTCATCTTGCTTTATTGGCCGATGGAGCCGGCGTACAGCTTCCGGGTCATGTGGCCAGCATGGCTAAGCCGCTTCTGGCGGACCAGAGCAGTGCACGGAAACGCCGTTTACCTTCCCGCCGGAGCGATACCTATTTATCTACTTGCACTTTGACATGCTTTCGAACCGCTAGGTTGGCAGGAGCTGGGACCGAGCAATGGGAGCTCACCCCGTCGTGGGGATTTGAAATGCCAACCTTCTGATCGGCAAGTCCTAGGCTCTGTGGTTTAACCCACAGCGCCACCTGCATCCCCCACACTTGTGATTACTAGCTACTATTATACAGAGGCATAGTGCAACTGCTGGCGACTGACCCCAGTATCCTTTTCCCTGCCCAAGGGAAACATACCCAAACTATACATTATGGTGGAGAGCCAGGAGTGCCTCTCCAAAATCACTTTCTCTTTTGAAAAACAGCTGCTCTTTGTGTGTGTACACATGAGAGAGAAGAGAGAGCTTTGGATCAAGGAAGCAAAGTGGAGAAGTTTAACCCTTTCTCCCCTTTCCCCCACATCCGTTCCCTGATGCAAACCCTCCCACCCCACAAGAGCAGCTATTAGCTGAAATGGTGAAAACAGATGCCACATTTTAGCTCAAATTAAGCTCTGTGAAAAGCTTGATTTGAGCCAGGGCTCAGCTTCTGAACATACTATTAGTGCCAGTTCCCACCCCAGAAATATGCAAACAATTCAATCATACTTGATGAACAAATGAACCAGAATTACCAGCCATCATAGGAGGTTTCCTGCTGCATCTCTGCATGAGTTACTATTTAGGGTATGTTTCTTTTTAGTCTTTGCAGATCTAAGAGTGTTGTGTTTCCCTTTTCAATTCAGATAAGATTTTGTGCCTCAGCTATCCAAAGTTTAGGAAACACTGGCCTAGAATCCTCCAATCCACACCTTGCAAGTTCGCTAAACCCGCAGGATGGCACCATAGAATCGACTGAAAAACGAGCAGTATTTCTGTTTGTTGTTTGCACCCTGACATCCCAGTCACAAATATTTTTACTAAGAAAAAGTTCCACTAAGTTCAATGGGAGAAATCTCGGTGGTAGGCCTGATCTCTGCATGTTTAGGGTGCAAGGAGTGCAGTGAGATTGAGCGTTTGTGGGGAACAAGGAGGAGGCTCAGTTAATTTCATTGTACACAGGTTGTACATTGACAATAAAGGTATTATTATTATTATTATTATTATTATTATTATTATTATTATTATTATTATTACTAGATGGAATTAAGTTCCAGTCAGTTCAGTGAAACTACCGTAATTCCCTGGTGACTGAGCAAAGGCTTGCAGCCTTACCTATGTCATTCTGGTGCACTGCATTCTGTATTGGCTCTTAAATTCCCCATTGTGCTTCATCCACTGGCGGAGGAATGGGGGTTCCATCAGAGAGGGGGGTACCAACACAGTCACACCCCCAAACATGCACCGCACCCCCCCACACTGTGCCGGGCCCCACGCCCTTGGGACGCATGCCATGCCCTGTGGGCGATGTGTCACGCCCCTGGGATGCATGCCACCCCCCGCCTGCTCTCCGCCCCCCCCCGCCCATGCCGGAGCATGTAGCTTCGCCACTGGCTTCATCTACAGCAGGGGCAGGGAGCCAAGGGCCGCAATCCCCTGGGCAGCCTTCTGAGGGCCACATGTCAGTGGGGTGGTGGAGCCAGAGACAAAAGTAGGTGGAGCAACAAATGTCAATTTCCCCCTTGTACAGTAGGCTAGTTTCTACTTAGACAAACATGTTGCTGTCCTCCACTCTGGCAAGCAACAGATATCCAGATTCAAGGATGTTTTCCAGCAGGCCATGGCAGCCTAAGGAGAGCTCAGAGGGCTAGCTAGAGAGGCTGCATTTGGCCCTCAGGTCTGACTTTCTTTTCTCCTTCTCAGTGCATGTATCTTTGCCACCCAGCCCAAGACCAGTGGGGCATAATGCTCAAAAAGCATTTGATGCCGCATGCAATCATCTAATGTCAGGATTTGAAAAATCATTTGCAGCAGGCTTGGATTATTCCAGGATCAGGCTCAGGCTGATGCTAAACATTTGGCCTCTGCAGAGCACTCTTCCTGCCATGGTGATTGCTCCCAAAAACTTGCACAGAATTAGAGTGGAAAGCATCTCTTACTTAACACTCCCCCACCTGCTAGTCCTGGGCTTTAAGGGCTCCTTCATCCCCAACCTGTGCAGCTTTGGGGATCTTCCAGACTCCCTGAACAATCACAAACACAAATAATCACAAGCAGGCCTTTGGGGAAGTTATTCTTTAAAGCTGGGGAAATTCCATTATCTTCCCCACTTTCCACTGGAAAGGAAAACTCAGGCACCAAGAGACCAATCCAAGTGAGAGGGCAATCAGAAATTTACAGCTCAATTGGTTACATCTACTCAGATGTAAGCTCCACTGAGTTCATTGGGGTCTACTCCCTAGTAAATGGATATAGCGTAGCAGCCTTACATTACTTCCAGGTGAAAGTTTATTGTGGAATTGTTGCTGTTCACACATGCAAGGTTTTTGCACCGTCCATATGACTGTTCTTACCACCAAAATGGCGACACAAAGTCTCTCTTTCTCTTTTTTTACATTTAATCCATATCTCCTGTAGAAAAGCTGTTCAGTACAAATAACCCATTATATACCTGCAGTGACTACTGGAGCAGAAGCTTGCCAGCAGATGGGGGGCAGGGGGGCTGTTTGTCACATGCATGGTAAATGTTTTAGTAGGTTGTCCCCATTGCCACACTCCTGCTTCTATCTGCTCCTCACCTGAGTACAACTTGGCGATTTTGTTTCCCATGACCCAATTTTATTTTATTTTACATTTTCAAGTTCAGTTTCCCCACCTACTTCCACCGATGACCACATGCTGAAGGCACGTCAAAATTTTCAACAGCCCAGTTTGGAGGAGCTGTTTTCCCAAGATCTCAGTGCATGTGAGGGAGTCCCTTGAGGATTGCAATCACAACACATACATCAGGTCTTTAAAAATAATAATACAAGGTCTTGCACAAGACCTATGCATCAGAATTCCTATATAGCTAAACACAAGCTTTTCACAACTCTTAAATGAACATAAAAAAATAAATAAATGGAACCAGATCTCTCTGCACAGCACAAGCCTTCATTTTGCCCATAGTGAAGCATGATAACGAGAGGTAAAGTTTGCTCTTGTCCTCTACCTGTGATTTTTTTAAAGCTGTCTACGGCCCAGAACAGGATAAGGTGGCATTGGGGTAGGGGGGGGCAGTTGAGGGGAGAAACAAAAAAATATAGCATTCTATCAAGATGGGAAACAGCTGAATAGCTATGAAAAATCTATAATAAAAATAGAGTGTGTTGATGGTTTCATGCCAATCACGTACACACAAAATTCAGATCTGAATTACCTGTTCGTGACAAAACAAAACAAAACAAAAACCTGCCTGGAAGCACGTAGTGTTTAACGTTTTCAAAATTCAAATAAAGACTGTTTTTGAACAATTAAGCACAAAAGATGCATCATGAGATTATACTGGGACATGTGTTACTTTGGGATAACCCCGCTTTTAGAATAGGGAGGTGATGTCCTTGAAGTGGGACAATGATAATGTTTGCAGAACCTGTGTAGGCAGATGCTCATGAATCTTAAGGGTTTCATAAAACCCTGCTTGAAAACACTCTCCTATGACACTCATTGGAGCAGGAGTTGGAAAGCTTGACTCCAAATAACTGCCACCAGCCAGGTGAAAAGGGAACTTGCAAAGAAAACACCATGTCAAATTCACAATCTGGTGGAATTTTCTTCCATACTCGATTATTAGAAAAGGAGTTCAAATGAATCCATATATTTAGAGTAGCCATGTTAGAGCTCCACCAGGAAGAATGGAGATGGTGAAGAAGACAATGGCTGTGTACATAAGACAAGTTTAGAGAGCATGACTTCACACAAAGAATAATGGGAACTGTAGTTTTGCTAAGGGTGCTCTGTGAGGGTTAAGCTACAGTTCCCAGGAGACATAGCGGAAACAATGTGCTTTAAATGCATGATGTGTGCGCAGTCAAAGAAAAGAAAAGAGGCACCAAAGATATGTTAATGTGACGAGTTTCTGCCACATTTTCTGGCTCTTGTTTCTCTGTGTGTCCAGTTACAGTCTGGGAAGGGTTAAGGCCATCACATGACACCCAGTCCTAATCCCCCTGCCATCAACTATGATGCAATGGAACATTCAGGAGAAAGGCTTCGGAATCAATTAATGCCTTTCACACACCCTTCCCCTCTTCCTTGCCTGGGGAGAAGCCGAGCAAGCAGGCCCAGGGGAAGCCCAGACCTTCTTGCGCAGGGGATAATCACTCCCCAATCAGCGCTTTAATAAGTCACTCGGTTAAGGAGATTTGGTGGCATTATTCCATAGCCAAGCCAATCTGCAAAGCAGGGAGAGAGTGGAGGCGGCACAGGGGCAGGTGCCCTGGAAGAACCGCTCCACTGTGCCCTTAACAAAATGCCATCCTTGCCACTGCGGGCACTTCCCTGGCCCCGTGGGTCTCACGGTTAATTAACAATTAAGCTTACCTCTTCGGAGGATTGTGCCACGGGGAGGCCTGCCTTCCCCTTTCTTTCTCCCTCGCTGGCACAAACTAAGGGAGTGGCACGAACAGAAGGATTTAGGGCTTGTCCTCTGCCTGGCACTGTCCCCATGCCAAGGGCAAGCTGCTCACTAACCATTTCCCTTCCTCTGCTTGTATGCTGCTAGCAAGCTTGCGGGGGGAGAGAGAGACTCAAACCAGCCCTGAGAGATTGCCTGGGGTCGGGATCTGGAGCGGAGCAGAGCGGCCTCCAAGTTGGGCAAACAGGCTGGCCAGCCACTTGTTGATGGATGGAGTGTATCTGATGACTGACGCCGTGGGGCATCCAAACGGGTGGACGCTTATACGGCTGGCAGAGGCATGCCTACTCAGAAGTAAATGCCATTGTTTTCAGTAGGGTTGGCTCCCAGGTAAGTCCGCACAGACTTTCAGCCTGATATTTCTGTTGTGCGTTGCGGATAAGCAAAAAACAGAGGGGAGGTGGATTCTCCTGGTTTAAGAGATGGCAACAACAGGTGGTTCCTGAGCAAAACCCAAACGGCATTAAGAGATTTCCCCCTCTAGGCGACAACAGTTTGGCATCCACGAGTGTCCTGGGATTGGGAGATTTTTTAATGCTGGGGTGGGGGGGGGATGTGCGTACGAAGAGGCGAGAGCCTCAGAGACCCTTGTAGCCAAGAGTTGTGCTTTAGGACACCGGGGACTGTCGCCACCCACGGGCGGTAGGTGTTGCGTGTATCTCCCGGCGGGCACGCGTGTGAGCCGAGCGAATCCATCTACCGCAGAGTGGGGAGAGGCGGATTGCACCACTGGGCCCAGCTGCCGCTCTCTGCCCCCCCCCTTGCTCTGCCTGCTTGCAGCAGGTGCCCATGCTTTGGGCAGCCTCCGCCGCCTCTCGTTGCCAAGCGCCCTCGCTGCCTGGAATCACAGCTCCTCTCTCCCTCGGCATCTCTGCTTCCCCCGCGCCAACTGCCCCCGCATCCCCGCGCAACAGGCGAAGGGAAGGCGACAAAAGGGACCTTGTGCCTTTAAGGCCTCCTGCTTGGCGATCCCGGTCAGGAGCGCACGGAGCGGGGCGAGCCTTGTGGATCCGGGCTAGAGGGCGTTTACTCTGGACAACGCGGGGAGGAGGGGACGGGCCCAGAGCGGGCGGGCAGGCGGGCAGGAATGGAGAGGAGGCGAAAGCGGAGAGGGGGGCGCATGGTGTAAACAGATAGCGAGGGGCTGCAGAAGGATCTGCTTGCCAGAGATCGCTGCTTGCTACACCCCCCCCGCCGCCCCCCCCCCGCCGGAGAGGAGGGCCCTGCCGTGCCCAGAGGCGGCCCAGCACCCGGAGGTGAGTGGTAGTGGCGGAGGTGGTGAACGGGAGCAAGCCGGAGAGCGCACGGAAGATCTCTCCGAGGGGGAAATACGCTTTGCGCCCCGGAGGACGCATGGAGCCGGGCGGCGGCGGGGCGCTGGGAGGCTGGCTCTGGGAACCGCCGCGTCCAGAAAGGCCGGGCCTGCCGGGGGTGCGGCGGGGAGAAGCTAGCTGGGGAGGTGGTCCCGAGAGGGATGGCAGCGCAACGAGCAGAAAGGGGTGGCAGCAGTTAGGCCGTCCCCACGGCGACTTGGCGCACGGGAGGAGAGGGGACGCGTTTGGGTGCAAGTGCGCCGGCTGGGGGCGCTCTCTAGGCCCAGAGATCCGCGGCGACTGCGGGGAATGCAAGAGGGCGCGGGGGGGGGAGGGGCGTGGGGACAGGTGCGCACAGCAGTGGGCCGATGCGGGGCCCTTGGGGGGCGCACTTGCCCAGAGCCGGGAAAGTTCCATGGCTGCCCCCCGACTGGAAGACTGGCTATTGAATTAGGTGGGGAGGCAATAGGGTGCCTGCAGAGCGCAGGAGAAAAGGCTAATGATAATGCAAGTCCCAGAGTTGAAAGATTTCACCTTCCTTGTGTTCGTAAGGGCTGAACGCGGTAGGACTTTCTCCCCATTTCTGCTTCCCCCAGGATTGGTTTTCTGGGATCCCTCTGCAGGGATTGGTTGGCTCCCGAATGTGGGCTGGCCTGGGCAGCTTAGCTTCTCAGCCTGGTCAGGTTACATACCTGGAGGAGGAGCAGGTGGGCTTCCCCTAAAGCCTCTGTATTGTGAGCTGTGGACTTATTTATTCTTTGGCAGAGGGAAGGGGGTCTCTGGGCAGAGAGTCTCTGTGGGACTCTGGGCTCTTTTCCCATTGAACTTTGGAACCACCTCTCCCAAGCCCCTGGGACCTGGAGAAGGGGAAAAGGAAGTTGACCTATAACCTGGTGCAAGGCAGAGGGTGCTGTGCTATAGGGAACAGGCTCTTGAGTGAGGGATGTTGGGCTGCAGGGAGTAGGGTAAAAGTGACTATGCGAGGGGGCATGTGTTCTTCCTAGGATGCATAGCTGAACCAAGGAAGAAGATGCTGTTGCTGTTGTATCACTTTGTTATGCTTCGTTATTGCATCACTTACGAATGCGGGGGGGGGGGTTGCGGGGAGGGGGGGAATCCATGCTGGGGGAGCTGAGCTGTAATAAACCTTGCTATTAAGCCAAAGTCCTTCCCCCTCCCTGCATGCTTGAGTTTTCTTTCAGCCCGGCTTCTCCCTAGATGGGTTATGTCCTGCACCCCTTGACCTCCTCCGCTTGCCACAAAGCTGTCCTCATGTGCTGTTGGCTGCTGCTTCCCACAGCCCAGGAGGCTGCGTCAGAGTGCTGCTGGTGTGTGTGAAGCCATTCCTGCTGTGTGTGTGTTGTGTGGGGATTGGAGGGGAGGGGAAGAGGGGTCCAGCTTCTGAAGCCTGCCTGTGTGTTCCTACAGTAAAGGGCAATGATGTCATGACGTTGACGCCATCTCCCTGGATGGATGCAGATAAGAACAGTGTGGGAGGGCACTGGAATCGCTCTCCGAAGGGGTTGGAGCTAAAACAAGCCCTGGTTTGGCTGGCACTCAAGACAAATAGAGTTTGAAAGGGGAAAACTATTCCACTTTGGTTTTCAGTGAATGGGCGAGCTAAGCCAGAGGAAGGACCCAGCTGCCAGAAACTAGCACCGCTGCCCCTCCTGCCCCAAACTTTCCCTGGCCTCTGAAATCTCTCCTGTTGCACATCCTGGGCAAAACTCCACACCGTTTGGAGAAGAGGAAGGGCACATTGCTAAGAGAGCAGCAGAATGGCGAGCTGGAATTAGTGGACAAGTAAACTGAGTTTGGACTGAGCTGTGCCCATATAGTTCCTTTCACCTTGTGTTCTGGATCTTTGATGCGTGGATCAGGTGAGCCAACAAGTGTCGGAGACCAGTGGGGTCTGCATATTGTAGGCTGTGTTCACTGTACGTTTTAAACTTTTGTATCCATATTCTCGTGTGTGTGTGTGTATTCGCTGTGCAGAGATACCATTTTGATGGGCAGTGTGGGAAAAGGACTTGTGTTTTGCAAGGGCTTTGGTGGAGATTGGCGGGTTGCTGTGCGTGTGAACACTCTCTCGGTCCTCTCCCTTTGCCTCTAGTGACAGCCAAGGAGTGTGGTGTTGCCTTGAGATCTCTCTGAATAATTCAGTCCCTTCATCTGCATAACTCCACCTTTGCTTCTGTTTCTTGGGTGCTCTTAAGAGTGTGATGAAATGTTAGGAACCAGGTTTTGCTGCCAGGCTGACACTCGCTAAAGACTCTTCCCACTTCGGGGGAGAGAGAGGGGGGCAGGGCACAGTCGCCTTGCCACCAACATGCCACATGCCTTCTCAACCTGCCAGTTAAGAGTGGCCTAGCTCCACCCGATCCCCTCCAACAGCATTCTGTAAGGCCTTGATCAATGCCAACAATCCCCTCTGTCCCCTTATTGTTGCAATGGGCAGGATGTGTATAGAGAGGGGACCTGTGTATAGCACCCCCTCCCCATGGGATCTATGTTGGTGAGAGCAATGCACAGGGAGATTTTGCTGCAGGCAGCCACTAATTCTCCAGGTGCAGCACTTTCACTTTCTCTCTGGAGGAATTACTGACAGCCGCCCTCTCTCCTGTGGGAAGTAGGGAAAGTGTGCAGGTACACTGTTGGGGGTGGGGCTAATCCCATTCCCTGCTCCCTTCCTTGATCTTGGGGATTAAGAATCAAGCAGGTTTTCCCTTCTGCAACAAACCCCTCCTCATCCGCATAACACCATCCTTTTGGGGTTTTCCCCCCCTTAGTCCTTCTCCAGTGGGTTGGGATGTTAGGAGCCAGCCTTTTTAAAGAAGGAAAGAGAGATTAGCATATTGATCACTGTTCTTTTGTTGGAGCTGACCTTGGTAGGACAACTGTTGCTGCCTGTCCTCCACTTTGCTGCACCAGGGATGCTAAATTGAAGCAAGCCACACACACACACACCCGAGACTCTGTTAGCTGCTTTTTATGCAGGTCGGGCGGGGGGGGGGGGAACATGCACATATTTCTGATTCCCAGTATCAGCAGCAGATGGTTCAGTGACCAAAGTACCTGCAAGTCTCCCTCTGTCAGCACCACGCAACCTGAGGTTACAAAGCGACTTGTTTGAGCTGTCCTTTTGACTCAAGGCAGTTAATGTATTTATTTGTGTTTGTGGGCTGTTAGTTAGAGCACCGTGCTCATACTGTCATCCTTGTTGGAAGGGGAATAAAGGGATAGATATCTTTGCGTCACTCAGCATAAAGTATGCACGGGGGGGGCGGCGTGTCATACCCTGGTGGGAATCTAGTTGCATCTCAGGGGAAGTGTCTGTAATAGAACTTGAAGTCGAAAGAGAATGTGTGAAGGTAACCACAGATTGGCAAGTAGAGAAACATCCAGTCTCAAGTTCCCGAGAGCAGGAGAACGGGATGCAATGGGGGCTTCAGCCTTGGAAGAGCATCGAGGATGAACAACAAGCGTGACTGCTTTCTTTTCTTTGAACAGGTTGCCACTCAATGTTGAAGAGGAAATAAGAGACGCCCCTCACTGCTGCTGCTTTGCCTTCCCTACGGGGATCCATGTCGCCTCCTCGTGTCCAGTTCCCAGTGGCCTTCCAGGTATTGAATCTCCCCATGGCAAAGAGGGCAACCTCTGATGCATTGGCACCGACCCCTAATAAATCTGAACCCTCCCTCTGCAGGCTCTCAAGATGCTCTTTTCCAGAATGTGGATGCTCTTGCTTCCCCTGTCCCACCTCTCTACGTTAGGCACCTCTGGTTTATGTATCTTGCCACACAAGCTTTGCCTCATCCCCTGGCACTGATCCAGCTGCCCTGCTTGAAGAGCATCCTATATGGTGGCTGCCATCCTTGTTACCTAAACTGGAAAGCACCTTGTTACCTAAACTGAAAGCACCTCCTTCTAGGTTCTACGGACCCATGGCAGGAACTGCTCCCTTACTGGGCTGTGTGGGGAACGATGTGGGGTTGGTCCTCTCGGAGAGGCAAGCTCAGCTGACTTTCTCCCTTGCTCTGCCTGTTCTTATTTCTAATGCCCTTTCCCCTTCCCCCACAGTATGTCCTGGTTTAGCGGCATCCTGGTGCCCAAAGTGGACGAGCGGAAGACTGCTTGGGGGGAGCGCAATGGGCCCAAGCGCCACCGCCCAGCGCTCTGTGGCCCTCGCTACATGAGTTGCCTGCAGGACCCGGAGCTGGAGCGCGGAGGCAGCGGGGGACTGGGCCTGAACTGTTCGTGGCAGGAGGACCACTATGGCAAGAAGGCGCCGCCGCCACCCCCGCCTGGCACTGGGGACCTGGGACTCAAAGCCGTGGACCTGGGCTTCGAGGACGGGGGCGGAGAGGCCAAGGGGCTCTCGGCCAGCGACTGTGGCCGGCGCCTGCTGCAAGTGTTCCGCTCCAAGCGCTTCCGTTCGGCCAAGCTGGAGCGGCTCTACCAGCGCTACTTCTTCCAGATGAACCAGAGTTCGTTGACGGTGCTCATGGGAGTCTTGGTGCTGGCTTGTAGCATCATGCTGCTGTTCCACTGCGTGCCTGGCACTCCCCGCGTGCCCTATGCTGCTGCCCTGGCTGTGGCGGCCGCCCTGTTCCTCTCACTCATGGTCCTCTGCAACCGGACTGGCTTCCACCAGGACTGCATGTGGGCCGTGAGCTACTTGGTCATTGGGGCGTTGTGCGGGGTGCAGGCCCTGGGCACTCTCCTGGTCTCTCCACGCAGTGCCTCCGAGGGCGTCTGGTGGAGTGTCTTCTTCATCTACATCATCTACACCCTCCTGCCCGTCCGCATGCGGGTGGCAGTCCTGGCTGGAGCCTTGCTCTCTGTGCTGCACCTGGTAATCTCCTGGCACCAGAACAGGGCGGACTCCTTCCTTTGGAAGCAGGTAAGGGGGAAGGAGTGAGGGCGGAGGAGGCCTGGGATTAATGAATCCCTTGTGGACAAAGAAACACCTTGGAAGCTGAGGAAAGGCACACTTGAAACCGTACACTAATTGGGCAAAGGCCTTGGGTGTGAAGCAAAAAGGCTGCCAAGTCGGGGACTCGTATGGTAATTGCTTCAGGCTTTTGTTGGGGAGCAGTCAAGTGGCCTGCAGCCTAATTCTCCTGTTGAGCTGCGTGGGAACATGAATCTGTGGCCCCTTCCTAAGCTGGTAGGAGCAGCTTTGGGTAGTATAGGAGGAGCCTGCCTGTGGCTCCTCCCCATGCTGTGGGATTGGCCCAGTTTCTGGAAGTGGGCGATTGGGATATTTCATTTCCTGAGTTCCCCAAATAACACGGTTAGCTTGGCTGTTGGCGCTAAAGCCTTGTGTGTGAAAACTTCGTTTTGCTTCTGTCCCGTATCTGTTTGGTTCTTGCCCGCTTTTCATTGCTTGGTGGTGACAGAGGAACGCCTGGGAATCTTGTTTGGCCAGAACTAGCACTGAACATCTTTTCCCAGCACAGAATCTGATGGCACGTCCACAGGATCCTCTACTTAACACAGGAACGTTCTTTGTGGTGGGATGGTTGGATATTTTGGGGCAGTTTTAAGCTGCCCACTTGGACTCCTCAGTCTCCTGCCTCTTGTTGCTGCATGACTAGTAGCCCCTTTTTCCATCATGAGTTTGTCTAACCTCCTTTTAAAGCTATCCAAGTTGGTGGCCACAGCCGTGACAGCCATTTCCATAGCTTAAATATCGCTGGGTGAAGAAGGTTTCTGCCTTGTCTGTCCTGAATCTCCCAGCAACCATTGGATGACCTTGTGGCTCAAGGACAATGAGAGAGAAACCGCTGCCCTCTTTCTCCCCACCTGCATAATTTTATATACCTGTCTGGTGGTCTCTCCTTGCCCTTCCCTGGCCTTACGTGCCTTTTTTTTTAATCCCCTAAGCTAACAAGTCTGGTGTGCTGTTCCTTTTCTCATACAGGAGTTGCTTCAGCTCTTGATAATTTTGGTTGCCCCTTTTCTCTGAATGAATTAGGAAATCAGGCATTTGAAAGTGAATTAGAACAATTTGTATGATAAAGAGTTCTCTGCTGTCCACCAGTTGCATATTATAAATCAGTGCCATGAAAGACAAAGTCTTACCTATTTTGTACCTTAGTGAGTAATGTGCTAATTATGGTCTGCACTCCACAGAGAACCATATCTACACATTATGCCTAAGCATCTCTACCTGCTGTCATCACTGTATCATTAGTGCTACAGTGCTGTGTAGCATCCAGATTTATGGTGACCTTTTTATCAGCCTTCCCCAACTTGGTACCTTCCAGATGTTGTAGACTACCACCATCCCTTGCTATTGTTCATGCTGGCTGGGGCTTGTGGGAGCTGTAGTTTTAAAACATCTGGTGGACATTAGGCTGGATAAAGCTGTTTTTATATGCTTACATTCCAAGCCTTGAATTTACTTCCCTGATGCTCTGTTTGCTGCAGAGATGAAGGCAAAGGTGTAATTTAAATGTCCACATTTATTCAGCTGGTAAATGCAGAAGTTCAGCTAACCATAATTTTAATAGTCAGTTCCATCACCTCTTTTTGTGTTTCCATTTCTCTGGCCCTAGGATGGAGCAGTATAATTTACCCATTTCTTTTGTATTTTTATCCTTTTGAAATCCGTCAATTCAATGTGTCTAAAACTTACATAATTGCATTGCAATTAGGTTTTTGAACTACTACGTAACATACCTCTTAAACACGGGTCATTAAAATTGTGATGTTGAACACTACAGTGGCAATGAGGCATAATTCTAAAATGTGTAATGTTTTGTGTGTGGAGAGGAGAAAATGGGAGGAAAGGAAAGAGGCCACAAGAGGGTGGCCTACATAGAATAATGATCTGGAGCTTGCAGACTCCCTCAGTGATTTATATCTGTGCCCCTTTATTGACATGGTTTTAGAAAAGGGTCTTTAAAACACTCAAATCCGCAAGTTCACTGGTTGTTTCTCCCCCACTGCTCCCCAGATCTCTCCTGTTCTTGCCCTGTCTGTTAGCTCTGGTTAGCCCAACTTTCAGCGTTTCTCTTCTGGGAATAACTAGAAGGATCTGCGTCTGCAAAGTTATCAGAGTGATGAGCGCTGCCACTGGCGACGGAGAGGCAAATGTGGTGGTCAGTTTGCAGCTGCTTCTGCTGTTAGTGTAACCTCACGGCCTGCTTGGGTTTCATCCACGGCTCCATTTGGTTCCCCTTCCTCCTCGGTTCAGCCTTCCAGTGCTCCTTTCCAAAAAAGGATCAAGGATACAGCTGCTCACATCAGCCTTTTCTGTTCAGAAGGAAAGAAATAGCTACTTTCAAGGTTTGGGTTGCTGTGGATTTCTGGGTTTTTTAGAACACACACACACACAAATAGCTCCCCTATGATGCTTGGAATTATTGCTGTATCTTCAACTCATAAACTAAATTAGAGTTAACCCTCAACTATCCAGTGCTGGCAGCAGCAATTGGGGAGTTAGCTTGGAGTCTGGAGGTGTCTATATAAGTGGCCCAGTCACTGTCTGCCATAAGTTAGTGACATCCTAGTGGGCATTCATTTTTGCTACCTTTCAAAACTCTGGTCAGGATTTATTTATTACATGTCCATACCACCCTTCATACAAAGATCAGAAACCAAAGTTTACAATATAAAAACACAAAAATACAATGCTCCCCCCCCCCCAGTTTAAAAGCCCACAGATTGTTTATTAGCCAAAAGCCTGGGAGGAATGCTTTGCCGGTGCCTAAAGATTAATAAGGGGACACGGGTGGCGCTGTGGGTAAAACCTCAGTGCCTAGGACTTGCCGATCGCATGGTTGGTGGTTCGAATCCCCACGGCGGGGTGAGCTCCCATTGTTCGGTCCCAGCTCCTGCCCACCTAGCAGTTCGAAAGCACTCCTAAGTGCAAGTAGATAAATAGGCACCACTTTCTAGCGGGAAGTTAAACGGCGTTTCCGTGTGCTGCTCTGGTGCCGGTTCGCCAGATGCAGCTTGTCACGCTGGCCACGTGACCCGGAAGTGTCTGTGGACAGCGCTGGCTCCCGGCCTATAGAGTGAGATGAGCGCACAACCCTAGAGTCTGTCAAGACTGGCCCGTACGGGCAGGGGTACCTTTACCTTTTACCTTTAAAGATTAATAATAATACATTTCCTATATCCCTCACATCTGGCTGGGTTGCCCCAGCCACTTTGGGTGACTTCCATCAAAAATACAGGGGGGGAAACCAACAACAATGCAGCCAAGGTGCCAGGCAAGCCTCCCTGGGGAGAGCATTTTACAGGCGAGGAGCCACAGCAGAAAAGGCCTGTTCTCGTCTTGCTGCCCTCCAGACCTCTCACGGAGGAGGCACAGATGGTGATCGCAGGGTCTGGGTCACTTCACATGAGGAGAGGCGGTCCTTGAGGATTGGTTGACCTTGGTGAGATGAGATCAGAGCTATCAGACTGTAGTGGCATTGTGGGAAAGAGCCCGCTGTTGACGTTTGTGCTCCAAGACTCATCATGCTGCCAGCATCCCTAGAACCTACCATCAGTGCCCTGCAGTAATAAGCACACCTTTACCTGTGAGCATTCCAGCATTTATAGAGTGGAGGTTTCAGCTGACCCCCAAGCAGATGGGTTAAGATCCTGTTTCCAGTTATCATGGCACTATTAGGTGACCTAGGAAGAAGCCTTAGCTTGTGCATTATTTACATATATATTATTTAGACTCCTCCCATGCTATCTCAATGGCTTAGGGCAGATTACAGATTGGTGTCGCCTATTGACTGCGTTAGAGTAACAACAAATTTACCCAAGCTGCCCAGGAAGCTTACAAAGATACTGAGTGCCTGTCACTGTGACAAACATTGCATGGAGAGAGAGCATGAGCTACTAAGAAAGTCCCGAATGACCAAGGGACAGCAGGTGTGTGTGTGCGCGCGTGCGTGTGCAAAAGTGCCACTGATTAACAAGGCAGCAGATTTTAAAGTTGTATTTCATATTGTATATTAATGCAGCTTCTTACCAAAAAATGCAGGGGAGAAGTGCAATAGATGGTAGGAGTGGTCACAGGCTTTGCAAAGGTTCCAGGTTTAATCTTTGACATCTCCATTTTTCATGGAAAAATGCTGCCACTCTGAGTAGACACTATTGGGCTCAATTGATAAATAGTCTTTCCTGTTGTTATTATAAGGCAGCTTTCTGTGTTTCTTATGTTTGTAAAAGAAGAGTCGTTGTCTCTCCCGTCCACATAACCATGTGCGCACACTCAAGGAAATGCCTCTTCTAAAATAGCACTTGCTTTGCTATCTGCCCAAAAAATGCATCTTGCTTCAGGAACATTGTTTCCCCCTTAATGCCACTGTTTGCAAATGTGCATGCAGACATAATTGATCACACAAACTTAATTAATAGGTTAATCAAATAAGAGTTTCAGCTGATGAATCAGTTGAAATGTCTCTAATTGAGGTTGTTGCCCTGAGAATAGACGTCGGCCATAGACCAAGTCTGACAATTTCTTTTTCATACCTACTTGGTATGGTAGCAATTGCACAAAGATTTCAAGCTGAGGTCTTTCCCAGCCCTGTCACCTAATCTTAGGCCTTCCCCATTCCAAGACCAACTAGAGATCTGTTGACTGGAGGAGCCGGGGATGGCCTGTGGAGCTAATCATCATCATCATCATCATCATCATCATCCACTCATCTGACTGGGTTGATCGAGCCACTCTGGGAAGTTTCTAGCAAAACATAAAATACATGATAAAACACACTCCCAACCAGGTCCTGTCCAGGCCTGCTTGGCTTCAACATGGCGGCTGCATCATGTGCCCATGGACCATGCCCTCAACTTTTCTGAATAAATCTGTGCCTCTGTCAGCTTGTTTGCCCATTCCCTCCCAATCCCTTTCTCCATCATGTCAGCTGGACTGTAAGCTGGTGGGGAGAGGCTAGGGTGTTTTCTTAATATTTGTGCAGTACCTAGAAAACATTAATTAATTAAATGATATCAAGTTAAAGAGCTGAAGTGAGATTTCAGCTGGCAACTTCCTGGCCTGCAGCTCACCCTTTTATCCACAGCACCATCCCAGTTCTCGGCAGCACCTTAGCTCAGTGGCAGGTGAGTCCTGGAGGCAGGGCAGGCCCAAGATGTGTCATTGCCTGAGGCAAAAGACAAGACCGTGCCTCCCTGTTGCACATAACAGAAACCAAGCAGGCTGTTAGATTAATCTTCCTTCAATTATGGCAACAGAAGAGCAGGCTCAGCTTAGGCAGGCCAGGCTATGCGGCTCCCACAAGAGAGTGGAAAGGCCAAGGGGCTGTTGCTTCCTATTACCTCCCCCAGCAGCAGCCACCTGTCAGGTGTGAGGCAGGTGAACACTCGGCTCTGCCAAAAGGGGATTAGCAGGTATTGCTGGTCAGCTGATCAACTGTGCCTGCAAAGCGCTGGACAAGATGGTGCTCTAAAATGGGCTTCTAGGAACAGACAGCCAGCCAATGGTCTATATCCAAAAGCTCCTTTCAAAGTGCTGCACAAGCACTGCCTGTGAGGGGTGTAAGAGTTTGGCCCAGTGGTCAGATTCTGTTCCCTAGCCCTGCCTTAAACCTTAGGGAACTGTGTTTTGCTTGTTTTTCTTCCCACCCTCTGTCTCCCGAAGGCAGAAAATTGGGACCCCTTTTGTATCCTGGCAGCACTGGAGGATGAGACTCCATTATGGGCCAAGAGGGTCTCCTTGGCTTGCCCAAAGCTCCCAATTCATTCTTTAGGGAAGGGAGCAGAGGGTAACGGCACCTCAGGTGGAGGGAAGGTGGTCCACCTCACAAACGTCAGGAACTGGAGTTGACGATGAATGGGCTTTTTAGTAGGTCTAGGTTTCCTGCTGAAAGCTTGCTGGGAAAGAAAACTGCTTGAAGCAGGTAACTTCTTTCCCTGCTCCAGTATGTGTTTCACTTGGGTCCCTCTCTTGCTTGCAGCTTGGAGCCAACATTTTGATATTCCTGTGTACCAACGTCATTGGCATCTGCACCCACTACCCGGCTGAGGTGTCGCAGCGCCAGGCCTTCCAAGAGACCCGGGGCTACATTCAGGCACGGCTACACCTGCAACGTGAAAACCGCCAGCAGGTGAGGAGTCATTGTGGGGGGCCAGGGTTAGGCATTAGGCCGCTTGGGGACGAGAGGGATGCCAGAATTTTGAGAGTCTGGCAATACTGGGGGGATTGTGAATTGGGACAGAAGGAATGTTAAGGTTGGAAGAGAAGGGTGAAGGGAGGATTATCTGTGACAAGGCTGAAACTGGTGCCTTTAATTTCGGTGTGTTGTGTCAACATTCTTGCTCTGAGGGGAGTATTTATGTGGCTTTCTCTCTGGGGTGGTGGGCAGGAGCGGCTCTTGCTTTCAGTGCTGCCCCAGCATGTTGCCATGGAGATGAAGGAGGACATCAACACAAAGAAGGAGGACATGATGTTCCACAAGATCTACATCCAGAAACATGACAATGTCAGGTACCAAGCTATTGGGATATGGGGTGTGTGTTTGCATGTGTGCACCCTGGGAGTGACCAAGGCCTAGGAGTGGCAAGGACGTCAGTGAAGCAAAGGCCGTTCTACTGTAAACATGGAAAACTTAAACTGCAGGGCACTTACTTTTCGACAAGACGTGAGCGGGTGGGTCGCTGGGTGCTCAAGGAGAGAAAATGTTGGCTGGGTTCTGGGTGGGTTTATTAAGACAGATAAGACAGAGACCCCCTTGCAGGTTCCTATGCTCATTTCCTGTCTCTTCTCACCCCAACAGCATTCTGTTTGCTGACATTGAGGGTTTCACTAGCTTGGCGTCCCAGTGCACAGCGCAGGAACTGGTCATGACACTGAACGAGCTTTTTGCCCGTTTTGACAAGCTGGCTGCGGTAAGTGCGTCTAGCAGGATCGGCCAGTGGAAGAGCTGACCTGTGTGGGAATGATGATCTGCCTGTGCTCATTGGAGGAATATGGCCCAGTCGGGGTTCTGGCAAATGTCTGCATGTTTTAAGCATGTGCACCTCCCTTGAGCTTTGTGCTTATTACAGGTGTGCCTGCAGCAAACACAGTTGCCGTGTTAAGAAATCCCCACAAATGTTCAGCTCTGGTACCACCTCCTTCCCTATGTTTGTGGACAAAGCAAGACCCTTTAAGGCACATCCCACAGCACTCTGTTTATTCTTATAAGTTTACTTCCCCTATAGAAGTACAGATTTTGGCTTCTGGAGGGTCTTTTTGTGGAGCAGGGGCAGAGGTATTGAACTGAGGTGAGATAATAACATACAACAATACAAACAACCAAATAAAAGACTTCCTTTATCCTGTATCTGGCCTCCTTATTTACTTCTTATAAGATTTTTCTAATTATAATTTAAATATCCACAGTGTTATGCTCACTGTATGTTATGTTCACGTTTAATGAGGGTGGATTTGTGTATTGGGGGTTTGTGTTTTGTTGTAAATAAAATTCCAATGAAAATTCAAATTCAAAATGAACTGAGGTGAGATGTGCTTGGAAGGGGCATGTTGGAGTTTGGGGTGGTGGTATTTCTGACTTCCTCCTCCTCCCTTTGGCAGGAGAATCACTGTCTCCGCATCAAGATCCTGGGGGACTGCTACTACTGTGTCTCTGGACTTCCAGAACCGCGGGCGGACCATGCCCATTGCTGCGTGGAGATGGGCGTTGACATGATCGAGGCCATTTCGTGAGTGTGAGAGGGGGAAGCAGTTTGGTTTGCGAGGGCTGCATGCGTTCCTTGGTATAGTCAGTGCCTCGCCATATGCATGTAACATGTTCCTTGTGACAGTTTCCAGAAAGGTAACCTTTTTAGCCTGTCACAGCGATCTTTGGGGCACTTTTTAAAGACTAATACATTTTCTACGGCATAAGCTTTAATCAGCTCGGATATCACAAAATTGTGTGTGTGTTTGCTGTTTCGTATTGCACAATGGGCTAGTTTGGATGTCAGTAAACCATGGTTTGTCGTGATGGGAACAAGCACCAGCTAGCCTAGGGTGTTTGTGCTCTCCCCACCTCTAGCGTAGACTGGATGAGGGGACTTGAATAGTCAGATTAATGACAATTTATCAGTATATCCAAATCATAAACTGTGGTTAATCTGAACAGTGGTTTGTTTGAAGGACGCCCACTTCATAAACCCATGGTTTAAAAAAGGTAAAGGGACCCCTGACCATTAGGTCCAGTCGTGACCGACTCTGGGGTTGTGGCGCTCATCTCGCTTTACTGGCTGAGGGAGCCGGCGTACATCTTCTGGGTCATGTGGCCAGCATGACTAAGCTGCTTCTGGCGAACCAGAGCAGCGCATGGAAACGCCGTTTACCTTCCCGCCGGAGTGGTACCTATTTATCGACTTGCCCTTTGATGTGCTTTTGAACTGCTAGGTTAGCAGGAGCAGGGACCCAGCAACAGGAGCTCACCCCGTTGCAGGGATTCGAACCGCCGCCCTAGGCTCTGTGGTTTAACCCACAGCTTATTTCAGATACACTCTGGTTACAATGAATTGTCAAGTTTGGATGGAATGTCAAGCTTGTTAATAACTTTTGGGTGGAATGTCAAGCTTGTTAATAACAAGCTTGCCAAATCTTCCAGTCACCCCCTCATGGCCACTCTGGAGGAGGAATGGAGATTGTCTGACCCTCACAGGTGCAGCCTGTTCCCATCATGATAAACCGCGTTTTATCAGGATATCTGAATCAGCTTACAATGTGTGAGATACACCAGCCATGACTGTGGCAGTTTGCGCATATGCTTGACGCACAACATACAGGTGGCAACATCCTTCTTTATCGCAGTTCACAATACAGAAAGCCAGATTCGTTACTTCTCCATTTATACAGATCACTGAATGGTTTTAAAAACTTAGTATCTCTTTCACACTTGCAGCATTCAGTTGGAACCTGGCTTGATAATAACTTATATGAGATAGCATCACCAGGGCTATGAAGCAGAAATATCTAATCTCAGTTCCTTCAAATGCAAAATTGTGGAACTGAATAAATCATACATGTTGGGGAAGCTTCTGTTATTCTCCCATAATGTTCTTAGTGTTGCTTTGGCTGGCAGGAGGGAGGGAGGTGCCTTGCCCTGCCTTTGCTTCCTGGCCATTCCTCAGCACCCCTCCTCCTCGTCCTCAGAAACTTCATACTTCACCAGGCATTGCCTATGTAATGGCAGGATTATCTTTACAGCCATATGGTCTAGAAACTTCCTTTTTGCAACACCCCCACCCCCCCTAAAAGCCAAAGTCCTCTCAGGGTGTCAGTTCTCTGTGCCAAGCCCTGTGCGATTGTGCCGTGTCACTGAAGGAAAGGAGAAAGGAGAACCCCATGGGGTTATTGATGGACAGCTGTGAAACTGGAGCCCCTTCCAGAGAATCGAAATGCTTTATCTATAGGCCTGTTTTTTGTAAGGCAGAAGCATCTGTGAGGTGAAGAGGTGCGTGATAAAAGCCAGCAATGCCACCAGCTTTGTCCTTGCATCTGAAGTCACGGGTGGCTGTTTTCTGTGCCCCACACTGTACCATCCAAAAGCGGCAGCTGGTGTCAAAGCGGCAAGATGCTTTTTGGTCCCTCAACCCTCTGGAGCAGGAAGTCTGTGGCACAAGCGGAATGGCATCATTGAATACAACCCAGTGGTTTATAATGGTGTCCCACTTCTGTGAAGGCTCACTCAAGTCCTAAGTAGTTGCTATATGTATGTGTAGAGACATTATCCCCCCCCCCAAAAAAAACTAATCTGAACAAAAACACAGAAAATAAAAAGAAGCATACAAAGTCTTCTTTCACAGGTAAATCTTAACTTGACCAACACAAAACCACTGATAAAAGGGTCTAAAGATGTGCTTTGGGTATGGATATGGTGATAAATTAATCTACAGGTGTTTGAGGCTCCATATTCCGTATTTTCCGTACGTTTCCGAGCACAATTAAAGGATTGGCCCTGACCTTTAAAGCCCTAAACGGCCTCGGCCCAGTATACCTGAAGGAGCATCTTCACCCCCATCATTCTGCCCGGACACTGAGGTCCAGCTCCGAGGGTCTTCTGGTGGTTCCCTCACTGCAAGAAGCAAAGCTACAGGGAACCAGGCAGAGGGCCTTCTTGGTAGTGGCACCCGCCCTGTGGAACACCCTCCCACCAGATGTCAAAGAGATAAACAACTACCTGACATTTAGAAGACATCTGAAGGCAGCCCTGTTTAGGGAAGTTTTTAATGTGTGACATTTTAATGTATTTTTAATCTTTGTTGGAAGCCACCCAGAGTGGCTGGGGAAACCCAGCCAGATGGGTGGGGTACAAATAAATAATAATAATATTATTGTATAGCCGAAGCTTGTCTATTGATCCTAGATTATTTTGTTCTCGTACCTCCATCCCCACCCTGGCAACTTGCTTGCAGGAAGTTTCATTGCCCATTTTAACGTCAGTCGTCACCCTTAAGGGCAGTGACCTGTTTTCTTGTACCCTGCATGAATACGACACTTTGTTGATGGTATTATAGTCAGTCTTCCCCTGTACGCAAGACACAGACTGCGTTTCTTACTTCACGCGAGAGAATTCATGGGTGTATGAAGAGGGGGAGGGGTGCTTTGACACTTCTTTTCCTCCTGCTTTTCAGGCTGGTGCGTGAGGTGACGGGGGTGAATGTGAACATGCGTGTCGGGATCCACAGTGGGCGTGTACATTGCGGAGTGCTGGGGCTACGCAAGTGGCAGTTTGACGTCTGGTCCAATGATGTCACCCTGGCCAACCACATGGAGGCTGGTGGCAAAGCTGGGTAAGTCCAGTCCCCATAGCCCTGAATTAAGGCTGGGGCAGTAATGGCCAGTGGTCAGCCATGATAGCAGTAGGGAGTCCTGGAACCTGTGGCTGGAGAGCCACAAAGTCTCTGTCTTTGGAGCAAAAGGAGGGGAAAGTTGGGTTGGTGGAATTACTAAGAGGTGGCTCCATAAAGAGGAATGAGTTGATAGCTGGAACTGTAGGGTTGTGTCTGTTGCCTGAGACAGATCATGTGGAGCTTGTACATGTATTTGTGGGCAGGCAGGAGGAGAATTTGTGAGCTCCCCCTTGGTGGATGTCACAAGCACTGTCCAATAGGCGCCACCTTCCCTGTCCCAAAGGCCCTGCCCTATCCTTGATGCTTGGAAGTGGGGGTTGCTGTTATCCAAAAAATGGGGCAAGGGTTTATTTTTAAACAGCAGCCATTGTCCCACTGCCACAAAGATGCATTTTTGCTGGGGCAACGTTGTCTGACCACCTCAGCCACCTCCACATGGCTCTGCCCACCTCTGTGCCAGGAGAGACCCCATAGTTTGGCATAAACAAGCAGCTTGGTTTGGCCAGGACTTCAGCTTGCTGGTGGTATGAGCAAAGCCAGGCTCTCTAGTTTTGGTGGTCATCGTCTTGACCCAATGGTAGGGAACTGGATCTAAGCTTGCAGGCCAAGCTTGACAGGTGGGTGGGGTGGACCACCCTGACAAGCACCTGATAGCAAGTGGCCCAATTCAGCCCTCATGGTTTGGAGTCAATCCTTGCAGGCAAAGTCACTGCCATCGGCTTATCCCTGGCACTCTTGCAAAGCCCTGTCTCCACTGCTTGGCCTTGCAGGCCACAAATGAGGGCATGTGGGCTGGAGTTTCTCCACTACTGCATGGGCCAGGTGTGGTGAAGGTGACCAAAGACTGGGAAGACTTCCATCTCTTCCCTTGAAACTTCTCCAATGGCTTTTCCCAGTTGCTGCC
The DNA here is from genome assembly GCF_964234715.1 of Podarcis melisellensis. Classification (NCBI taxonomy): domain Eukaryota; kingdom Metazoa; phylum Chordata; class Lepidosauria; order Squamata; family Lacertidae; genus Podarcis; species Podarcis melisellensis. The sequence goes on from NC_138529.1 coordinate 6,807,636, forward strand.
TGCAGCCTCGTCACACTTCTAGTCCCTTCATTCAACACTCTTGACCCCAACTATCTCCCTTCTCATCTCCCCTTCTTGCACTTCTTAACCCATGTAAAGCCATCTGTCATTGCCTCTCCCAGTCCTGTCTCTGTGGCTTTCAGCCATGCTGTTCCCTGTTCCCGCCTTAGTTCCTGAAGACACACCTTCGAGGCTTTCCCCTGATATTCAGCTTAGTCCACTTTTGTATTCCCTGGAGTCCTATTGCTACCTCCTCCAATTTTACTACCCACCTACTTAACCTTTCTGTTCAATTGCCCATCGAACCTCCCATGAGAGTTGGGAGATTCTCCTTCATTGGAGGTTTTAAAGCAGAGGTTGGATGGCCATCTATCATGTATGATCTAGTTGAGATTCCTGCATTGCAGGGGGTTGGACTAGATGACCCTTGGGGTCCCTTCCAACTCAGCAGTTCTATGATTCCATGATTCGAGCCTCTTGCTCTCCAGCTTCGTGGGCAGAGACCAAACCACTTACATGTTGAACGGTGTTTTCTTCTTCCTCTTGTGCATATTAATGGCAGTTGTAGGTGTGGCTCAGAGGGAGCGGGAGAGGGGGGGCTCCACCAGATGAGTGACAAAAGTTTTGTGCTAGGCGGATCCACATTACGCGAGCTACGCTGCAGTACCTGAATGAGGACTACGAAGTGGAGCCAGGGCACGGGGGCGAGCGCAATGCCTACCTTAAGGAGCACAACATCGACACCTTCTTCATCGTGGGCTGCAGCCAGAAACGAGTGAGTCCTGGAGGGGCTGGGGACTGGGGAAGAATATCACAGTCATTTGCTCTTGTGCAGGGCTCACGAAAGGCTTTCCCACCGTGGCTCTTGGGCAGGTGCCCCCGTTTTCTCTCTCTTTTTAAAGGGAAGTCTCTAGCCCTCCTAGAAAAAGGTCATGGAGCAAAATGTGAATATACCTTCTGAGGTATATTTTTCCTGGTACTGAGATAGGTTCCCTGTTGCTTTTAGACTGCAAATGTTTGTGTGTGTAAGTAGAACCGATACTGTGTGAGCCCTCAGAATCACAGCAGGACATACCTCCCTTCCATTAGTAAGTCTGAGGTGGTCAGGGCTGGTAGTCTCTAAATTTGTGTTATGCCACATTCTCCACGGCAGCCATTGTGTGTTATGCAGTACCACCCCAGTGGCAGCAATTTTGTGACTGGCGCTCCCAGCACACTCTCAAAATGTGTCCCGTGGCCCAAAAAAGTTGCCTCCCCCCCTTCTCTAGGGTGTGGAGGGTTAGAAGACCTACCTGCCAGCCAGCAGGGTGCTGCTTATGCCCTGTAGGTGTGGTTCACGGGGAAGGTGAGCTTTGTGGTATCCAAAGCTGGAGCAGTGGAAGCTGCAACTCTGGCCGGCCAAGATGAGCAGCCTTATTCCAGGGGAGGGTATTGGAAAGGGCCTTCCCCCCCTCCCCATAGCCCCCTTCCCCCCCCCCCAGCTTCTTTGTTTGCACCTCCATGGCCTTGTTTTTCTCTCTGACAGAAAGAGGAGAAGGCCATCTTAGCCAAGCTGCAGAGGGCTCAGGCCAACTCTACCGAAGGACTGGTGCCTCGCTGGGTACCTGAGCGCTCCTTCCCCCGGACGAAGGACTCCAAGGCCTTCCGACAGATGGTGAGTGCCAGCGAGGGACAGAGAGAGGGCTTGCTTTGGGCGCACATCCAGCCAAGAGGGTGGGAGCAAAAAGGCAACTGGGCTTTGATCACGTTACACACCTGCTTGCAGGTCCTGGGTGGGTAATGGTCTGTTGTGTATATTTTACACTATTTATTATCCTTAATAAAATCCTAAATATTGAAGGGATGCGGGTGGCGCTGTGGGTTAAACCACAGAGCCTAGGACTTGCTGATCAGAAGGTCGGCGGTTTGAATCCCCGCGACGGGGTGAGCTCCCGTTGCTCGGTCCCTGCTCCTGCCAATCTAGCAGTTTGAAAGCACATCAAAGTGCAAGTAGATAAATAGGTACCACTCCAGTGGGAAGGTAAATGGCGTTTCCGTGTGCTGCTCTGGTTCGCCAGAAGCGGCTTAGTCATGCTGGCCACATGACCCCGGAAGCTGTATGCTGGCTCCCTCAGCCAATAAAGCAAGATGAGCACCGCAACCCCAAAGTCAGCCACGACTGGACCTAATGGTCAGGGGTCCCTTTACCTTTATTATCCTTAGAGAAAGAGGTGGAAGCCCCCATAAGGGCCTGCTCTCATGAATGTTTGAGCACAGGGGGTTGTAGCCACCTTAAGAGTAGACCTGTTACTCTTCATGGACCTAAGTTAAACCATGTCTTAATTTCAATGGGTCTGCTGTGAGCCAGGCTAGCATTGGCTACAACCCATAGTGACCATGGCAAAAGCCTTGCCTGTGTGGGCTTTTCTGACTGTGTGGCAAGCTGGTCACATGGCAGCATGTGCAGGATCTGGTCTCTTCGCTTCTTATTATTGGCGCAGATGAAGCTGATGTCTCTTATTGAGTCCAGTATTAATCTACTTTGCCCAGATTGATTGGCAAAAGGACTTTGGGTGGGGGTCTTTCCAAGGGCCGCTTATGTGAGCTCCTTTTACCAGAGCGGCTGGGGAATGAGCATGGCGAAATCTACGCATCCAGAGCCTGTCTCCGCTGCCATTTGGGCTGCTTCACACAGGCTCTTGAATGCCAGTCCAAATGGGAAAAGCCTTAAAACATCCTCAGAGTGCTTGAGAAGGGAGCCACCGATAACTTCCCTCTTTGGTGGCCTGGGTGGCGCAGTGAAGAAATCCGTCTTGCTTGAGTCTGCAACTGGCGGTGGAGCAAAGGAGAAAGTATGTGGAATTAAGGGAGAGGATTTCTCTGAGGCTTCTGTGCATTAAGGCTGTTTATAGGTCAGAGCAGCACCTTGACTTGTGCCAAGGAGACAATAGTGAGCCTTGTGTTGGCCCAGAATGAGGGGGGATGGGGATAGGGTGGGAGTAGCTGTTTAAGGCCATAGGCCATAACCATAAAGTTGCTTCCAGTGCAGTTGGATTACCAGCCATAAAACCGAACGTGTCACATGCCAGAGTTACAGTTTTACCCCACTTACAGCAAATTGCATCCATGAGAACCAGGCTGTTACTGATCCTAGCAGCTGAGAAAGCAAATAATGTCCCCACCCTTTATGTGATGTACAGATAATATATTTGATGCACAACAAGCAGGCTGCTTTTCTCTTTTCCTTGTGGCATGAGCCAGTTGGAGGCTTTGGGCTGAATCTGCTCATGTAATTTTTCTAAGATCAAGAGGATGGCATGTGTGTGTGTGTGTGTGTGTATCTACATATATATATATATATATAATGTGGAAGGTCCTCCTCTACCTCCCTCCCAGCTCAACATGAACCTACCCATGTTACAAGAACTTCCTTGGAGACACTGTTCTTCATGAACCCTTTTGCCATTTGAAGTAAATTGAGGGCAGAATTACTTGGGGTACGACCTCCTTGGTGGTGGAATCCAAACTCTGGAAGTCCCTCCCAAGGGATATTCACACTTTCCCTGATCTCTGTTAATTTTTGCTGCTGTTATTGATTTAGGCTGTGCCATCCCAGGCTGCCCTCAAAGTTGGAAGAGAATCTCCCACCTTCTGCTAGCTTTTGGTCATTGTTTATTGCTACTAACTTGATTGATTGATTAGTTCTTGATTATTATTATTTTTTAAAAAAATTAAGCCCCCTCTTGAATTATATTTATTTGGGTTGTTGTTGTTAACCACTGTGTTAAGGGGTGATATGATAGCCATGTTCAAATATATAAAAGGATGTCACATAGAGGAGGGAGAAAGGTTGTTTTCTGCTGCTCCAGAGAAGCGGACACGGAGCAATGGGTCCAAACTACAAGAAAGAAGATTCCACCTAAACATTAGGAAGAACTTCCTGACAGTAAGAGCCGCTCGACAGTGGAATTTGCTGCCAAGGAGTGTGGTGGAGTCTCCTTCTTTGGAGGTCTTTAAGCAGAGGCTTGACAACTATATGTCAGGAGGGCTCTGATGGTGTTTCCTGCTTGGCAGGGGGTTGGACTCGATGGCCCTTGTGGTCTCTTCCAACTATGATTCTAAGATGCTTTGGCTCAAAAAGGCAGGATATAAATTTTCTAATAAATAAAAGCCTAGATCCATATGGAGATATTGAGTAGCACCACTTTTTAATTTTGGAGAGGAACTGGCTTTTGAAATGAGATGTCAGCACACCAGATGTCCAAGAGTCTGCTTGGGTGTTGCAGCAGATGCGAAGAAGCATAGGGAATCTCCTCCATGTGTGTTTTTGAATATGTGTGTGGAATGAAGCCTGCTGTCTTTCTGTCTAGGAACACCCTCCATGAGGTCAGCAGAAGGGTAGATAAGTAGACTACACCACCAGCACAGATCCAGCTATTTACCCTGTCAACCTTTTGGAGGCTAGTTGACCAATGTTAAAAGAAAATCTATTGATACCATGCAGATAGGGAAGATCTGATGAGTTGTGTCAGCACATCATATTTCCCCTTGAGATAATCATCCTGAGAGACAAGCTAATTGGACAAATGAGGTGTCAAATATCCAACAAACAAGAGAACAAAAATACTTTTAGCCTTCTTTTTTGGAAAAAAAAAGTTATGGAAGGAATTGGGGTTAAAGTAGGACAGCATTGGTAGAGCACATATGCTGCATGCAGATGGTTCCTGGCATCAGTCCCTGGCGTCTCCAGTTAAACAGATCAAGTAGAAAAACCTCTATACCAGTGTGGTGTAGTGGTTAAGAGCAGTGGACTCGTAATCTGGTGAACCGGGTTCGATTCCCCGCTCCTCCACATGCAGCTGCTGGGTGACCTTGGGCCAGTCACACTTCTCTGAAGTCTCTCAGCCTCACTCACCTCACAGAGTGTTTGTCGTGGGGGAGGAAGGGAAAGGAGATTGTTAGCTGCTTTGAGACTCCTTAGGGTAGTGATAAAGCGGGATATCAAACCCAAACTCCAACTCCTCCTGTTCTTCTTCTTCTTCTTCTTCTTCTTCTTCTTCTTCTTCTTCTATCTGCCCGAGACCTTGGAAAGAGACTAGAGTTGATAGTGCCAGGCTAGGTGTATAAAGGGACTGAAGGGCAAGTATGGAGTAGCAGTTAAGAGTGTTGGACTAGGGACTGAGAGACCAGGGTTCAAAACCCCACTCAGCCAGGAAGTTCATGGGGTGACCTTGGCTCAGTCACCTTCTCTCAGCCTAACCTATCTCACATGGTTGTTGTGAGGATACAGTGGGATAGGGGGAGAACTGTGCTCACAACCGAGAACTCCTCAGAGCATAGGAAGGATAGAAATGCCAGAAAGTAAATTGACTTTCTTGGTTCCTGAATACCTGGGGCCCAGCTCTCTCGGGGGGGGGGGGGGCACAACAAGGGGCTGAGGGAAGGAAACTCTTTCATGCTTCCGATGAACTGTGTAAGCAGGCAGGAATTGGGTACCATGCCCATGTCACCCCAACCCACCCACCCTGGCTCCATGTTGGCTGAAACAGGACGATATCCAAAATGTCTGGAGACCCAGATGTGGAGCAGAGCTAAAAAGTGCAGCGTTCTACAATTGGAGAATCACAATTGACCGTTTTATCTGAAAACTGAACGGGTGGAGGCATAGTGTGGATTCTTAAAAGTCTGGCCTCAGGTGAAGAAATGTCTAGTTACAATGCGGAATTTGAAGGCGTTGGGACTACATGGCTTTGCCAAATAAATCTGAAGCATTTGGGTTTCTTAGGCTGTTTAAGAAATACAACAGCTATCAGGACAGAAGGTGCTTGCTTCAGGAACTAGGAGGATTATTTTGAAGCATTAGGGCTGAGGGACACATTCACATGTGAAAGAGCATTTATTACAGCCCTCTGGATTGTTTTACCACAGAAGGCAGGAGCAGAGTTGTGGGGAGTTTGTTCCTTCATGTGGAAAACAAGTAGAATAGTTCTTCTCCATATTCTGTGTGTAAAGGGTTTTTGAACTGGTGGCTTTTGTGGGGAGCGGGAGATTGTCTAGATTCTCTTTTTATGGCTTGTTGGGTGGGTGGGTGTGTTGCTAGCAGCCATTCTGAGCTGGTGGATTTTGCCTGGGGCAGTTTCAGTGCAGGTTGTTTCCAATCAGTCACTCACCCGAGCGAGAGGTGAGGTGAGCAGCTAACTAGGAAGAATTTCGTGCCTGAATCACTCTGGACTATCTTGCTTGGGTGGCAAGAATGAGAGTTGCTTGTGTGCTTATTCGGTGGGTAGGGGAACCTCCCAAGGTTTTCTGGGCATTCATGCAGCAAAAGGCTGAGTCCTTTCTGCCCTTAATCCGGTGTTTCCCCAAGTTATCTTCTGATAAGTAGGGCACACCTTTTCCCACCTCCATTTCACCGGAACAGATTTTATTTTGAGAAAATGTGCAAAAGAGGAGGTCTCTTACTTCTCAAAGGAGGTCGCCCCCTAGATTTCTGTGCAAGACCCCGGTGCCAGTGTGCAAACCTGGTTTTGCTACTCAGGCAGAGATGTAACTGTTGCCCTCCTAGTGGGTGAGGAATTCTGCCATGTCTATCTATACATGGAGTGTGTTTACATGCTCCAGTTGCACCCAGCGGAGTGATATAGCAGAATTAATTGCTCCTACTAGAGGCTGCTGTGAAGGGGCAAGGCAAGGTCTATGAGTTTTATTCAGCTAGGTCCTACTCGGTGTAGACCAACTGAAATTAACCAACCTTTGTTAGTCATGGCTGTTAACTTCAGTGGGTCTCCTACTTTGAGTAGGACAAGTATTGTATACCACCCAGTGAAATTGTGCAGAGTAGCAGTGGATGCATTTCCTTTGTTGCCAAGTTTGGTGCGGCTCAAATTACATAAATTGTTGAATTTATTACATGGCACACGGTTTAGGATTTACTGATCTAGCATTGGAAGGAGGTAATTCTTCCCCTCCCTGTTAATCATCCACATCCCCCCCCCCACTGCCCCACCTCCCAGTATATGAAGTTTAGGCTGGGTCTGCCTATGGAGCAGGATGAGGTCTCCAGAGCTGGTACATGTGAGGCTTGCAACAAAATATACAGAGGTACCTCAGGTTAAGTACTTCATTCGTTCCGGAGGTCCGTTCTTAACCTGAAACTGTTCTTAACCTGAAGCACCACTTTAGCTACTGGGGCCTCCCGCTGCTGCCGTGCCGCTGGAGCACAATTTCTGTTCTCATCCTGAAGCAAAGTTCTTAACCTGAAGCACTATTTCTGGGTTAGCGGAGTCTGTAACGTGAAGTGTATGTAACCCGAGGTACCACTGTAGTAGGATTGAGTGTTCCTGTTCAGGATCCCAACCACTTTTGACCTCTTCTGTTCCCACTTCACATTCAACTGGCCAGCATTCTCTGCCCGCTGAACATATTTGGGCTGTTTTGAGGGGGTTTTTTAAAAAAAAAAATTATACTGGCAAACTCTGGGGTTCTTCTGTATGTTTATGTGTGAATGGTGCTATTTTGACTACGCAAGGTGTGGGGTCACTTCTGTATGCCGCCCATGTAATAAAAGAAGCATAGCTGAGAAGAGATCCATTTTAATACCAGCTCCTCACCTACTTTCTCTATGCATGGAGTGCTCTTCTATGGAAAAGCTTTCAAAAACATTTCTTCCCCTCTTGCTTAGAGTCGGTCTGCTCTACTGCCTCCGTTCTGCTGCAGGTGTCGATCACATCTCAAAGAGAGTCTTGGAGGAAGGTCCCCTTCTGGACTCAGTTTCCTTCTCCTGCTATCAGCCACCACAGCCACCAGCTATCTCTCTCTCACCCTTTTCTTCCCACCCGCCAGCACGCCTCACCCTTGGTCTTTCTAGGAGAACTGGAATCTTGCTTCCCCTGAGTCATTCCTACTTCCTTCCTGTGACCTCGGCACAATGCCCTGCTTTTCTAAGTCTCCCTCCTCCCAGCCCTATTTTGCTTCATAAATTGCATGGAGCATTGTTATAGCAACAGTTGTTGCACATTGGGGCAGCTATTGTTCCCAATTTGTGTGTGACAGGGAGGGGGAGATTTCGAAACTATCATAGCTATGACCATTATCTTGATGTGCTGGCTAACTTTAAGACTTTGGAAGCATTTTTTTGTATATAAAAAAATAAGTTACTACATGTTGTTTGCTTTGTGAGATTCTCACAAAAAGCCAAGGTGACAACCTATTTAAATACCGTATTTTTTGCACCATAACACTCACTTTTTTCCCTCCTAGAAAGTAAGGGGAAATGTCTGTGCGTGTTATGGAGGGAATGCCTACAGGTGGCACGCCTACGGATTTTCCTCCTCTAAAAACTACGTGCGTGTTATGGTCGGGTGCATGTTATAGAGCGAAAAATATGGTAGCTGGGATACCTCAGTCGGCAGAGCATAAGAGACTTAATCTCAGGGTTGTGGGTTCAAGTCATGTTGGGCAAAATATTCCTGGTTTTTGCAGGGGGTTAGACTAGATGACCCTTGTTGTCCCTTCCAACTCTACAGTTCTATGAGTCTATGAACTGAGTGAGGCTTTAGCATGAAATCTACCAGCTTCTGCAGAATCCTGAGAGCCTTGGCTTTTATTTTAAACAAAACGAAAGCAAGTTTTTAGCCCCCACAGCTCATGTGTGAATGAGAAAATACAGATGGCTAAGTTTTCGGCTCTCATGGCCAGGGTGTGGCCCACAAGACCCTTTTAGCTGATCACCAATGCTTAAGCAAACTGTGTGACATTTTAATTCTGAGTTTCTGCAGAATGACCTTGGCTGTGCCTCTACACACTTGTTCCACGGCTATGAGGGCCCTTATTGTTAGATGTTGATAACTTTATCACAGAGCCTGACCACATCTGAAGGGATCCGATTGTGCCACAAAATATACTCCCAGCCCACAGACACGTTTCTTGAGAATAGATGGCAGATCCCCCGATACTGAAGCTGCCTTTCCCTGGTTTCAAAACCAAAGAGTGTTGGGTTTTTTTAAGTGAGACTTCATGCATTGCAACAGTTGTTTGTTTTCACTGCACCTTCCTTTTTCTGTGTTGGAAAAATCCCATTTGCCCTGTATAAATAAAACATGGTTGTCTAGGGATTTTGAACACTGTCAGCTCTGCATTGAGGTTGGTTTATTAATGCAATATCTATCCAGACTTCTTAGTCTAAGAAATGATAGGTCATAGAGACTATCTCAATTTCTGGCAATAGAAAACTTCTATGCAGAACTGCTACCCTGATTTCAAAAGTGTAAAGTGTGAATTGAGCTAGATTTTAAGCCAATTTGCATAATTCCAGAGTTTTTAAAAACCCACCACTACCACTTAATGTGCTCTTCTTCATCATATTGTCACAGTTTGCTGGTTGCTAAGGGACAACCCGGGGTCTTGTGTCATTCACTGTGAAGGGTTGCTGTTACTTTGTTGATTGCTCAATTGCAGGTTGTTGCTATGGCACTGGTTGCTCAGTGGGTTTTGTGGTGTGGCATCTGTTGCCATGGCATCCTTTGCATCTTAGGAGGAGCTTCATTAGCATGGGAGGAGGAGCTACTCTGCCAGTGGTGGCAGCCCATTGTCTGACATGGTTTGGTAGTGGCTGATTGGTTGCCACGATACTGGTGGCTGTTGCATGATCTGCCAGTGCCCTTTGCTCCCAGCACCTGTTGTTGTGGTTTAGCTAATTCAATACAGTGGAATGGTTTGTTGGTGATTCTGGTGCCTCAGGAAAGTCTCTGGGCTCAGGCTTTGACTTGTGCTTGGGGCCTAGGAGTGAAGCAGTTTGGGGTCACTTCAGCCCTACATGAATTTCTGAGTTACTTACCTTTTCCTCTAATTATGGTTGGATCACTTCCTGCTCAGTTTAAGCTCTACTTGGCCAAAGGTGTGAGGGCAAAAAACTGTGTTGCGGGCACCAGCAAACACCCTTTCCCCCAATGCCCCACATATCTGCTCCCAGGCTTCTCACATTCAGGTCTGCAAAGAGATTAAAAGTGTATTCAGCTGGATGATGACCAGGAACTCTGCATGTTGGGGATGTCACAAGGCGGGGCCCTTACGAGTTTGACTCAAGTGCCTGAACAGGACTTACGGCTATCCTGTTGAAGAGGAACCTGTTAAGATGGCCTGCTTTCAGAGGCTGCTGGATTCCTGAGGGGCCTTGGGCAGTTTGGGGCTAGTGTTTCTGTCAATGCTTTGCTCCGTGGAACATGGGGGTGACTCAGACAGGTGAAATAATCACTCCCGCTAGAAAGAGTCCGTTTGCTCCTTGGTTTGCTGCACTGGCTAGCATGGTGTTGGCAGTAGCGAATCCAACCAAACGCAGGTAACTGTTCATGATTGCCATTATTGACACAGAGTAGATTCAGTGAAGGAACAACACTTCCCCCTCACCGTTGTAACCTCACAATGCCATCCACTGGAGGGTATGTGACCTTTTCCATCTGAGCCCATATCCAGCTGTTAAAGACTCCCCAGAGGCCAGCTGCGACTTATTTGCTAATAATTTCAAAGGCAGAATTGCTCATATCTCCACTGTGTGGAATGCCTCCTTTACTGCCGTCTCTGTGATCATGTTCAGAACACCACTGAGTCACATTTTGTCGCTGAGGCCTGAGGCCATATGAGGGATGGGGGCAGCTTGCTGCCTGGATGCTCAATCCTTGCCCTTCCTGGCTCATTACATCTGCCTGGGGTAGTTTCATCTGCTGGGTCTAGGGGCTAAAAATGTCTCTTTCTGAGATAAGACTACCTTTTAAAGAAAACCAAGGTATAACCATTTTCCTGCACTGCAGAGGACTAGATAACCCCTGGGGTTCCTTCCAACTTTACAATTCTATGACCATTCTTGATAAAGGGCACTCAAGGATTCCCTCCTCCGCCCCCCAACATTACAAACATTCCATTTTGGGGCAAGGTTCTTGAACTGAAACTCAATCCAGACAGGATGGAGCTACTATGCATGGCTTATCTGACCAAGAAAGAAGTGTGGTTCAGCCTGTTCTGGCTGCGGTTAAGGATTAGATCTGTAGTCTTGGTATGTTATTCGGACTGACGTTATCTTTTGGTGGAGAATCCAGTGGCTTTCTCAGCTTCTGGATCCCTTTTGCCACCTTGGGTGGTACACCAGATGTGATTTCTCCTTGGCCGAGATTCCAAGCTGCAGTTTAGTATGCACTGATAACATCCCATTTTGATTATTGTATTTAGTGTGCTATATGAGGAGCCCCCTTAGAAGCTTCAGGTGGTTTAAAAAACTGAAGATTGCGGCTGGGGATTTGGGGCTTTGATTGTCTCTCACCAGTTTTGAAAACAACTGTGCTGGCTTCCTGTCTGCTTCTAGGCACGATTCAAAGTTCTGGTTTTGACCTTCAGGTCTCTAAATGACTTGGGTGACTTTGGAAGCCCATTTTCAAGTGCTCCCTCCATCTAAGGAGAGGTGGGAGGCGAGCCAAGATGGAACTTTCTCTCTGTTTGCACCCTGCCTTTGAAATGTGTTCCCCAAGAGAGATTTGCCTTGCACTGACTTGGTTTATCGTCTCAGCACCAGGTGAATACCATTCCCTCCCCCCAGGTCTTTTTGCTACTGCTGTGTCCTGATCTTATGTGGTTTTAATAACTGTATGTTATGCTCTGCTGTTTTAATATTTTACGTAGATATTTCTCTATTATTATTATTATTATTATTATTATTATTATTATTATTATTATTATTATTTTATTTTTATCCACCTTTTCTCCAAGGAACTCAAGTTGGTATCGATGGTTCTCCCCCTCCCCATTTTATCCCAGTTTAGGCTGAGAGGTGGTGACTAGCCCAAGGTCCGCCAGTGGGTTTCATGGCTGAGTGGGGATTTGGTCTCCCAGGCACTCTAACCACTATACCACATTAGCAGTATTTTGGTGAAGCAATACTTAGCAGGATTTTAAACAACTCTCCTCCCAACCCACCAGCTGATTGACAGGTGTGTGTGTGTGTGGTTTGGGGGATATGACAACAGAGCCCTAATTGGACCCCCTAATGGACCAATGCGGGTCACAGGTGGCGCTGTGGGTTAAAGCCTCAGCGCCTAGGACTTGCCGATCGAAAGGTCGGCAGTTCGAATCCCTGCGGCGGGGTGCGCTCCCGCTGCTCGGTCCCAGCGCCTGCCAACCTAGCAGTTCGAAAGCACCTCCGGGTGCAAGTAGATAAATAGGGACCGCTTACCAGCGGGAAGGTAAACGGCGTTTCCGTGTGCAGCTCTGGCTCGCCAGAGCAGCAATGTCACGCTGGCCATGTGACCCGGAAGTGTCTCCGGACAGTGCTGGCCCCTGGCCTCTTAAGTGAGATGGGCGCACAACCCCAGAGTCTGTCAAGACTGGCCCGTATGGGCAGGGGTACCTTTACCTTTACTAATGGACCAATGCACTGGAGATTCCCCACCGCTCTCTTAAATAAATAAATAAATATTGCAGGTACAGTGGTACCTCAGGTTACATACCCTTCAGGTTACAGACTCCGTTAACCCAGAAATAGTACCTCGGGTTAAGAACTTTGCTTCAGGATGAGAACAGAAATTGTGCTCCGGCGGCGCGGTGGCAGCAGGAGGCTCCATTAGCTAAAGTGGTGCTTCAGGTTAAGAACAGTTTCAGCTTAAGAACGGACCTCCGGAACGAATTAAGTACTTAACCCGAGGTACCACTGTATTTTAAGACTAATAGCATTCCCTCACAGTTGTTAGCCATTTCTGCACTTTAGACATTCACAGTAAAGATTTCATGATTATATATTAATATTCTAAAAATATCACAAGTTCTACATTTTTTGTGCATGTGTATACAATTTTCTTAAAATCTGCTGTGAACACTTGAACACTTGAATGATATCCACACTGTGGAGAAGTCTTCTAGCAAAGATCTGATGGGCATCCATGCTTTTGACTTTCTGGTGTCTCTTGAATACTGTTTTTAGGCCAACAGGCTTTTGCAGCTGTTTAATTAGCCAGTCACTTGGATGATTTTTTGAATTGTTTTTAATGGCTCTTAATATTTTGTTGCTGCAAACCACCCTGGTATTTTAAGATAAGGTGGTACTAAAATACTTTTATGAATAAATATAAATATCTGTTTCCTCTCTGTGTCTCCCTCTCCTTTCTCAGGGTATTGATGATTCCAGCAAAGACAAGTGAGTATCTTGCCTTGTTCTTGGGACCCTAGCAGCGGGTAGGGAGGCTGTGCCAGTTAGAGCCCCTTGCCTGTGTTGTGACAGTCTGGGAGCTGATTCTGCAACGAGTGGCGAGATGAATATGGGGGAGGGACTTCACCGGCAAGGCTTGCTTTACTGCCACTTGATGCCCCCACAACTAGTCATAAAACTGAGACATCTGCCTCTTGCAGCCGAAGCACGCAGGAGGCCCTGAACCCTGAAGATGAAGTTGATGAGTTTCTGGGCAGAGCCATTGATGCTCGAAGCATTGACCAGCTGCGCAAGGACCATGTCAAACGCTTCCTGCTCACTTTCCAGAAGCCAGAGTTGGAGAAGAAGGTACCTTCCCATTTGCTTCTGGAGTCTTCAGCTTTCAATCTGGGCATGGAAATCCCACACCTCTTTGTTCCAGTTCAGGCAGAACCACCCCCACTCCCCGCTGGTAACTTCCCTTTCTCTTGTCTTTCTACTCTGCAGTATTCCAAAAAGGTGGACACCCGCTTTGGCGGCTACGTGGCTTGCACCGTGCTGGTCTTCTGCTTCATTTGCTGCATCCAGATTGTCATCTTCCCGCAGTGAGTGACACATATGCAAGAGTACGTTCGTCATGTACTCTTTCTGCAAACGTGGTACATATGCATTCATGCCCATGTGTGTGCCTTCATGTGCACACGCAGTGAAGGCACACACTTCACAGGATCCCAGTATGTGCAGTGGGTCTGCATCCTACACTTCTCCATTGCTGCATATGGTAGCCATAGGCGAGGTAAGGTGGCATGTACAGATTCATAATAATAATAATAATTTATTATTTGTACCCCAGCCACTCTGGGCGGCTTCCACAAAGACCAAAAATACACTAAGATGTCACACATTAAAAACTTCCCTGAGCAAGGCTGCCTTAAGATGTCTTCTGAATGTCAGGTAGTTGTTTGTCTCTTTGACATCTGGTGGGAGGGCGTTCCACAGGGCGGGTGCCACTACCAAGAAGGCCCTCTGCCTGGTTCCCTGTAGCTTTGCTTCTCGCAATGAGGGAACCGCCAGAAGGCCCTCGGTGCTGGACCTCAGTGTCTGGGCAGAATGATGGGGGTGGAGATGCTCCTTCAGGTATACTGGGCCGAGGCCGTTTAGGGCTTTAAAGGTCAACACCAACACTTTGAATTGTGCTCGGAAACGTTCTGGTCCTAAGCACACCTAGCTCTCATAAAGGCTTATTATGCACTACTTGCCATCATGTGCCACCAGCAGATGCACAGGACCCTCAAGCCGCTGATTCCCAATAAGGCACACCCTGACACTGTGGAAGAAATTGGGCCGGGGGAATCTCAAAGTCAGCTGCTTTCTACCAATTCCAGCTATTGCCCCCTTCTTGCTCATTATTGTCAGCACCAGCTGGTGGAAGCTCTTCGAGATTTCAGACAGGAGTCTTTCTGATCCCTGCCTGGAGACACCAGGGATTGAGTCCGGGACATCCTGACAAACTGGAACGTGTCCAGAGGAGGGCAACCAAAATGGTCAAAGGCCTGAAAATGATGCCTTATGAGGAACGGCTAAGGGAGCTGGGCATGTTTAGCCTGGAGAAGAGGAGGTTAAGGGGTGATATGATAGCCATGTTCAAATATATAAAAGGATGTCACATAGAGGAGGGAGAAAGGTTGTTTTCTGCTGCTCCAGAGAAGCGGACACGGAGCAATGGATCCGAACTACAAGAAAGAAGATTCCACCTAAACATTAGGAAGAACTTCCTGACAGTAAGAGCTGTTCGACAGTGGAATTTGCTGCCAAGGAGTGTGGTGGAGTCTCCTTCTTTGGAGGTCTTTAAGCAGAGGCTTGACAACCATATGTCAGGAGTGCTCTGATGGTGTTTCCTGCTTGGCAGGGGGTTGGACTCGATGGCCCTTGTGGTCTTTTCCAACTCTATGATTCTATGATTCATCCTGCATGCAAAGCAGGTGTCATACCACTAAACCACAATCCTTCTCTCAACTCCATCTCCTTGTCCACAAGTGTGGAGGAACGCTGCTTGAGCCAATGGGTTTCAATTTCCATTTGGATAACCCAGGATATCCCTCATATATTTAGCCAACTCTGCCTGGATTCCAGTCAGTAAAATTATTTGCTGCCACAAATGTTTTAGGGGAAGAGGAGGGAAGAATTTCAGTTGCAGTTATTAGGGAGCATAGATGTGCTGTCTATCTGTGAGTATATTTACACTTTGAACCACGACACCCAAGTTCCCCCTCTCACCTGTGTTACACACCTGATGCAGAAGGGGTCGGCAGATGCCACGTGACAACATTGTGAGAAAAGGCGATATGCTAGACTGATTAAATGGCTAATTTGGGGATATCACTGAGCGAAGGAGGGGTAAATGGGGAAGTGGGGAGAGCACAGTCTGTGGTTGTGGAGGTTTTTGCTTTGAGGCTGATTCTTAAGCAAAAAGAGGAGGAGAAGTGACTTACCAACACAGCCCAACTGGTCTTGGGAGTCAGGGGTCACCACAAGTGGAAAACCCACACAATACACTATTTTAATTTTTTTTAAATTTAACATTCTGTCTTCCAACAATATGCACAATATTGTTAACTTACGCAGTACTTCTGCCTTCCCCGCACCTAGGGCATGGATCTTGTTGGGACCACAATTCTGTCATCCCTGACCATTGGCCACACTGACAGGGACTGGTGGGAGTTGGAGTCCACAAGCATTTGATGAGTGGTGGAAAGCCACATGCGTTACGGTATTCTCCTGACTGGTGGGGCTGATTCTGCCTTGTCTCCCCGCAGCTCCCCTCTGATGCTTGGCGCCTACATCAGCATCTTTGTCATCCTGGCCACCATCCTTTTCGTCTGTGCCATCTACTCCTGCCTTGGCGTAAGTGATTTTTTCTTCATGTCTTTGTGATTCATGACTATCCCAAGGACTCCCTGACCTTCCCTCTGCCAGTCCTTGGACCCCACCTGGGAACACCCCTTATGCCTTTTGAGGGTGCAGTGTGTGGGTTCAGTTTGGTTCCATGTGCACCTCCTGGGTTTTTGCCACAGTGTGACCCCCCTGCCCCTTGAGCCCTTGATGTGCTGGGCTGAGCAGATGGGCCTGCTGCCCTGGTGTCAGGCTCCTGTCCATTTAAGGGTGAGGAAAGGCAAAGCAAGTCAGCAGCCAGGAGGAGGAGGGTCCCTTAGTTGCTCAGGCCAATGAACAAGTTGGGTCTGGAAGGTTTTACATGGATCTGAGAGTATCTTCTGACCACCTCTGGCCTACTGTAGCTAAGAGGCTTTCTGGCTAATCTCCCTGCAGTTTCCTCCTCAGACCAGTCAGAACACAGGAAGCTAACTTCTATACCAAGCTTTGTTCTCCCGGTGCTGCTCTGGCTGGCAACTGCTCTCTAAGGTCTCTCAAACCTGGTCTGTTCAACTGGTCATGCCAGGGAGTGGGCCTGGGACCTTCTACATACCAAGCAGGAGCTCTGCCCCTGAGTGCGCAAACTAAATCCCCACCTGTTTTCGCCTGGGTTCTGATTCTGGTGTAACCAGGCTGGTGCGGGTGAGGGGGCAGTCAAGGCTTCGACTTTCCTGGAGCCGTCCTTTGTTCTAGCCTCTTGGGCATAACGGGGTGTGTGGTGGTGCCCCCCCCCCATCTAATACAACCTCTCGTGACTCCCTACAGCCTTTTCCAGCGGCCTTGCAGCGTGTCTCCCGCAAGATTATCCAGTCCCGAATGAACAGCACGATTACTGGTGTTGCTGCCATCCTGCTGGTCTTCATCTCTGCTTTTATCAACATGGTATGACGGTTGGGAGTGGTGGGCAGGTCTTGCAGTGAGGCCTTGACAGGTGGGGGGACAGTTGAGAACCAAGGCGATATGGGAGTCAGGAAAGAGCACAGAGGTTGCTCTAGGCTGGAGATACACACGAGAGAGAGAGAGAGAGAGAGAGAGAGAGAGAGAGAGAGAGAGAGAGAGAGAAAGAGAGAGCGAGACTAAAGTGGTTTGAGGGAGCTATGCACACACTTCTCATGTCCTGCTGTTTCCCCGGATCAAGCAGGTGTTTGGAACAGTACAAAATTGTATTTACCAGTGGGCAAAAGTGGGAAGAAAGTATACATTATGAGCAGCAGTCCCACTTCCAACCCTCTCCGAACCTTCAACTCTCCGAAGAACCCTTTGTCTGTCTCCGGCCCCAGAGCCCAGGCATTGGCTCTCCATTATCCTGGTTGCCCTAAGTCTCTGGCATTGGGTGGGATCGGGCAAGCCCAGAGCAAACAAGAGCAGCATTGAGTTCCCTGTCAGCCCTACATAGTCGGCCATTTTTCCCCCCTCAACCCAGTTTGCTTGCAGCCGGCTCCGCCTCCAAGACTGCGCTGCCGGGTTTCTCAACATTACACCAGCCGCCGTGGGGCCCTGCCACCTACATGCCCTCAACTACTCGTTGGCATCAGACACTCTGCCCTGCCAGGGGAATGGTGCTTCTAGCTGCAGCTTCCCTGAGGTATGTGTATTTCAGAAAGATTGGGGGGAGGGTTGCATGAGGTGTAAAGACTTGTGGGTGGGACCTGGGGGTTCAGTCACTGGGCCTGGGGTAAGCATTTACCTCTAAGTCCAAGAATGGTCCCTCCTCCCTTTGTTTACATCCTTGCTCCCACAGAGTGCCTTGATATCTTGTGGGTTTGTGGCTCTGACTGGGCCTTGAAGGTTGCTCAGGTGCAAAATCTGAGGCGGGTGGCATATCTGTGAAGAGAGGAGGAGAATGTAACACAAAAGGATCCTGCTGGATCAGACCAAAGGTCAATTGACTATCCTGTTTCACACAACCCAGGTGCCTGTGGGAACTCCACAAGCAAGGCACGAGGCGACGATCTACCCCGGTTGCTTGTCTGTGGATAGTGGCTGTTGGTAGAACCATCCTCTGTGAACTTATCCAACCTCTCCTTTAAAAATATCTTGTGGCCGCAAACACTATCCAAATTAAGAGGGGGGAGAAGGAGAGGTCACGCTTGTCTCAAGGGAATGAGTGTGGGCTTTGGGGAGCACTTTTAGTTGTTCTAAGGGGCATTCTGACATCTCTATCCTTTCCTCCCTGCAGTACTTCACTTACTCGGTGTTGCTGAGTCTACTGGCTTCCTCTGTTTTCCTGCACATCAATAGCCTTGGGAAGCTGGCGTTGCTGATAGGGATGGAGGTGGTGTACCTGGCTGTGGCCGAGGGCCCCCAGGGGGTGTTGTTCAACAACTACGACCTGCTGGTGGCTGCTAATGCCTTGTAAGAATCCCCCCTCCCCTCTGGGACTGGAACAATCTCAAACCTTCAGCCCTGGGCCCTGAAGTTGTCTGGGTGATTTAAAGTGGGGAGGGTCTTCCAGCTTTCACCCTGCGCTTGTTTTCTTCCATGTTGCCCTCAAATATAACTTTTCCAAACAGCCACAAGTAACTGGGCCCAGCTACAAACCACCACAATAGCAAATAACATCAGAAACAAAGATGATATAGCACCGTCACTTTACACCAGAGGTGGTGGTTTTGTGGCCTTTCAGATATCAGCTGAATTGTGGATTCCCAAAGGTTCTCATTCATGCATAATCTCATGAGAGGGGCTTCTTATTCCTTTGGCACTTTTCCCACTTAAAAACAAAAACCCAGCCAGCTCACAACATAGAAAATCCATAATTGGCGCTGGGAGATAAAACAATATGCTCTACAATAATTGACAGACTTATTCCATTTTAACATACGTCATTCACAATTACAATATTATATAATATGTTCATTTTGCCGCTACTGCATAATCCCGTATCTTATTATGCTGTTCTTTAATCGTCAGGAGCTGTAACCATTCTCCTTTTAGCTGCATGTAAGATCGTAGCAGCTGCTAGCAAGTAATAAATCATATCCTTATGTTCTTCCTTCACTGACCCTTCCGAATAATCCAGCAGGAATATGACCAGATGCAGTGGGACTTTGTATCCAAAAATTCTTTCGGAATGAACTTGAACCCATTCTTCCTGAATATTTCTTGACTTGTTCATATTTCTACCGTGTGTGGAAAAATAAGCCAGCAAGCCATCACTGAGCAAACTGCTTCTGTATTTTCTGTGCCCACCTCCCCCCACCTTGGGTGCCCACATCTTTTTCCCCACCCAGGGAGAGGAGAGAGCAGCTTCCTCAGAAGGAGGGAGTTTTAAAGCAGAAAAATCTATTTCTGGGTGAAAGGAGTAAGAACATCCCTTCCTCTGAGAAAATAATTTGCTTCAAATTATATACGGAAGCAGCTCCGTTAGCTAAGAAGTGAAAGAAAGGGAACAACTGTAACTTAATGTTGCATATTTTTATTAAGCAAAATTTATATACCTCTGGATGGTAATAAAACTTGGAAGTGGTTTACAAAAAATAAACCAGGCATAGGCAAACATGATTTGTAAACAGCTAAATTTGGGGAGCAGAGAAAAAGGAAACCGCGCTGAGCCTGCGGTGTTCTATAAAGCTGCAGAAACCTCTAATTGTGATCCATTCTATCTGGACATGGGTGTACATGGGTGTTAAACTAAAGAGGAAGTGACTCAATCTCTTCCCATTGCAAGATACTTGGGGCAGAATTCAGGTGCATCATCTACTACCAGAATCTTCATTGTCTCCCAGCCCATTTCCCCACTTCTAACTCGCCCTCAATCTCATTTGCCTTGCATTGTGGGAGGTGGCTTGGGGTGTTGGTATTGGGTGACTTGGGCCTCTTGCTATAAAAATTCTTCTCTCCCCCTTCTCACAACAGGCCAGCCTTCAATGAGACCAACAGTAGTCAAGATTGGTGAGTTGGAACCAGAAAGGGAGCCAAATTTGCTGTGGTTGTGGGGAATGGAAGATCGTGGTTATAAAGGCTACCTAGAGGTTTGGTGGCGCTGTGGGTTAAACCACAGAGCCTAGGACTTGCCGATCAGAAGGTCAGCGGTTCAAATCCCCGTGACGGGGTGAGCTCCTGTTACTGGGTCCCAGCTCCTGCCAACTTAGCACTTTGAAAGCACGTCAAAATGCAAGTAGATAAATAGATATAAGTAGATAAATAGGTACTGCTCCAGCGGGAAGGTAAACGGCGTTTCCGTGCCCTGCTCTGGTTTGCCAGAAGCGGCTTAGTCATGCTGGCCACATGACCCAGAAGCTGTACGCCTGCTCCCTTGGCCAATAAAGCAATATGAGTGCCGCAACCCCAGAGTCGGTCACGACTGGACCTAATGGTCAGGGGTCCCTTTACCTTTACCTTAGAGGTTTGGTGAATGTGTTACCAAAGCTTTGGAAAAATTAAGTGTACAGCAAGGGGGTACAGGTGACATCTCCAGATGTTGTTGGACTACAACTCCCACCTTTCCTGACAATAAGCCATACTGATGGGAGTTGCAGTCCAACAATATCTGGAGGATACTAGTTTGGGGGAAACTGTCCCAAGGCTGTTTTTAGGGTTTGGGAGAGTGGTAGATTCTGTTTTTTAGAAGTCTTTTGGATTTGGAAGCATCGGATTGTGCTGTTTTGTTTATATATTGTGATGCTATATCAGTAACAATGTGACAGAAGCACTATATAGGTACCTGCCCTGAGGAGCTTACTGTCCAGGTTTAGAGGGGAGGGGAGAGAACCTAGCAATGGTTAAGCAATGATAGCAAGGGACAAATATACCGGTAAGCAAATGCAGTTACAGTGGTACCTCTGGTTATGTACTTAATTCGTTCCAGAGGTTCGTTCTTAACCTGAAACTGTTCTTAACCTGAAGCACCACTTTAGCTAATGGGGCCTCCCGCTGCCACTGAGCTGCTGCCATGTGATTTCTGTTCTCATCCTGAAGCAAAGTTCTTAACCTGAGGTACTATTTCTGGGTTAACAGAGTCTGTAACCTGAAGTGTATGTAACCTGAGGTACCACTGTATATGTAGTTAGGCTTAAGTGGTATATATACATAAATCATTGAGATGAAATTAAATTTAAGCAAATTATATATGGAATTTGTGTACCACTTAATATAACAATCTCTGAGTGATTTGAATGAAAATGCATTATTCAATGAAAGTTTTTATCCAACTTATACTTGGAGTAGCCCTGTTGAAATTAATGGACCCAAGGTAGTCAAGTCTGCTCTGAGTAGGAATAACTTGGCTACAACCCAAAGCTTCCTAAGGAAAGCTAAATAAAAACAAGACGTAACTGTGTACCACAAATAAAAAAAATTAATAACTGGAGTCACAAATAACAGCTTTTATTTCAGCTTGGGATGGCAGCTAAAGGGAAATGTCAAATGCTTTGTGGAAGCAATGGACTTTATAGAGTAACAACGGTGGTTTAATTTTTCCCCTTTTTGATTTATATTCCACCTTCTGCATGTAGTACCCAAGCCAGATAACAACCATGTAATGACAGTGCATTTGGGTTGTCCCCTTGGTGTCATGGCAGCAAGATACTCCAAGCATAAGGGACAGAGAGGGAGAATGGGCTGAGTTTGGTTTTTAAAGAGCAGGGGGCTTCCCTAGGCTGGGGGAGGAAGCAGAGCAAAGGGGTTGTGTCAGGGCTGTATTGGGCACAGGAGCGCAGAAAGATAACAGCTTGCCTTTACTCTCTTTTCTCCTAGTTCTGCCGAGGGGAAAGTGGCCCTACAGTACATGACACCTGTCATCCTGCTGCTCTTTGCTTTGGCACTCTACCTGCATGCCCAGCAGGTGGAGTCTACGGCCCGGCTGGACTTTCTCTGGAAACAACAGGTAGTGGAGAGTGTGAGGTTTCTGCCAAGGCTGGGATGACTCTGGAGATCTCCTGGTGCCAGTGAATTCCAAAGGATGCTGTTAATTCTTGCTGTTTACTCAGCTCTTTGGCATGCCTTCTTTAATTGGCTCTGAACTAAAGGACTTAGTTTGGTGCTTTTATAAATTCAAAGTTATTTTAAGGGACATTTGCTTTATTTTTGTTTGATTGACTGGGATGCTCCCTCTGAGGGTGTGAGAGTCAAGCCTATGGGGGGCTGTGTCCAGAGACCCTTCTACCCCAGAGTGAGAGGAAGAACTTGATCTCCCCAGGGGAGATAGAGGGAGAAGGTGTTTGTATAGCCCCAAAGGTGAGAGATGGAGATGAAATGATTGGGGGAGGGTTGGCTTTCACCTGTTGGATTCATACGTAATTATGGGTTGTTGAAGGTTTCACTGGAGTGAGAATTGAGAGGATGGTGTGATGTGATGGGTGCAAGGAGAGTGTAATGACAGCATGGTTCTTGAATTCCTGAATTGTATTATTTCGTGTGAGGATCCTTTTATGTAATATTAATGTGATTATATAAAAATGCACGTGCGCGCACACAAACACAATGCTGCATTTTGTTGTGTATTTTGTTGCAATTTTGTGTTGAATGATGATGTAAATGTCTCTGAGATTCATCTAAAAATAAAGCATATACAAGTTAAATAAATAAATGGTAGGAAGGAGAGTGATTGGTACGGCGTCTCTTGACTAGGGGTGTAAGCTTCTGTGGTTTAAGATTATGGCTACTGACAGGGCAACAAGTGATGAAACCTGAAACTGAAGAGTGGATTGAGCAAGATCTTTTGTTAGTAGTGGTGAGTTTTAGTCCCAAACATTGCTCTTTCCCCCTCTCTGTGACTAGCAGGAAAGAATAAATTATGCAGATATGTGCAGTCCTGCTGGATGTACAGAACTTCTACAGGCTGCAGAATTTGTGTCTGGTGTGTGTGGTGCAGGCTGGGCAAAACTGTGACCCTCCAGATGTTGGGACTCCCAACTCCTGTCATCCCTGACCACCAGCCTTGTTTGCTAAGGCTTCTGGGAGTTGGAATCCCAAGAACATCTGGAGGGCCAGTACCTTCAACAGCGGAAGTTCAAAAGGCTTAATGAAATCGCACGTCTTGGATAACTGGTACCCTCCTCATTTCGTTCCTGTGTGGCTCTCCCAGGCTACAGGTGAGAAAGAGGAGATGGAGGAGCTTCAGGCCTACAACCGTCGGCTGTTGCACAACATCTTGCCCAAAGATGTGGCCGCTCACTTCCTGGCCCGCGAGCGCCTCAACGACGAGTTGTACCACCAGTCGTGTGAATGTGTCGCCGTCATGTTTGCCTCGATCAGTAACTTCTCAGAGTTCTACGTGGAGCTGGAAGCCAACAATGAAGGCGTTGAATGTCTGCGGCTACTCAATGAGATAATTGCTGACTTCGATGAGGTAACCGCATGTCTTTTGCCTGCATTGGGTTGGAAAATGGGAGGTACCAAAGACTGGCAGAGGTTGAAAGATGAGTATGTTCCCCCTCCTCCCCAAAACAAAGATGCTGGAGGAGGACATGTTTATTGTTTTGACTTCAGTTTTGAAAGTGCCACGTGGATGAATATTTGATATTTGTTAGTCTTCCTTACTGTTTTGTGGTTTAGTATTGTTTGTATTGTGAATTACACAGGAGGCGTCACCATAGTCTTTTCTGTGCTGCATAGGGCCTCTAGGGATCTGGCTCTGTGCCCACTAGGGGGCCCTGTGCCAGGGTGAGGTTGGTGCTCTCTGCATGGCATTCTTCTGAGGACGGCTCTCACCTAGTGCTGGGCATTTGCACGAGTAGAAGAAGAAGAGTTTGGATTTGATATCCTGCTTTATCACTACCCGAAGGAGTCTCAAAGCGGCTAACATTCTCCTTTCCCTTCCTCCCCCACAACAAACACTCTGTGAGGTGAGTGGGGATGAGAGACTTCAGAGAAGTGTGACTGGCCCAAGGTCACCCAGCAGCTGCATGTGGAGGAGCAGGGAAGCGAACCTGGTTCACCAGATTACGAGTCTATCACTCTTAACCACTACACCACACTGGCTCTCTTTTACAGAGCAGAAATAGGAGAGACTTTTGAGAACCAAGGCAAAATCTCTGCCGCTCGGGAGAAGTGCGGCAGTGGCCGTGGAAGGTTTTAAAACAGTAGAAATATATTTTAAAAAATAAAAAATTGTCCAGTAACACCTTAGAGACCAACTAAGTTTGTTCTTGGTATGAGCTTTCATGTGCATGCACACTTCTTCAGATATACTGAACATAGCTGTCAACTTTTCCCTTTTCTTGCGAGGAATCCTATTCGGAATAAGGGAATTTCCCTTAAAAAAAGGGAAACGTTGACAGCTGTGACACTGAAAGAGAAGTCACCAGACCTTTATATACAGTGAGAGGGTGGGGAGGGGTTTTACTCAGAAGGGTGGTGGGAATGGGTGATTGGCTGATAGGTGTGGTAAACCTGTTGACAACTGTTAACAACTGCAATTGGTCTTACAGGAAAAAGCGAGGGGTGAGATGGCTAAAAATAGCTACATCATGTATAATGAGATAAGAATCCAATGTCTCTATTCAGACCAGGTCTCTCCATGGTTTTAAGTTTGGTAATAAGTTGTAATTCAGCAACTTCTCTTTCCAGTCTATTTCTGAAATTCTTTTGTAATATGACAGTTACTTTGAGATCTTGTACAGAATGTCCTGGGAGATTGAAGTGTTCTCCTACTGGTTTCTCTGTCTTGTGATTCCTGGTGTCAAGATTTATGTCCATTTGGCGTACGGTTTGGCCTGTTTGTCCAATATAGAGAGCTAAAGGGCACTGTTGGCATTTGATAGCATACACAATGTTAGAAGATGAGCAATTAAATAGTCCTGAGATGGTATGTTTGATGTTGTTAGGTCCAGTGATGGTGTTGTCTGGGTGTATGTGGCAGCAAAGTTGGCATCTGGGTTTATTGCAGGCTCTGGTACCAGTGTCCATGTTAAATATGCTTGCTGTATTATTGTGGGTGAGGAGTTATTTAAGATTGGATGGCTGTCTGTAGGCAATGAAAAGTCTTCCTCCCAGAGCTTGGGAAAGAGAACTGTTGTTGCCTAGGAGTGGTTGTAACTCTCTGATGATGCGCTGAACTGTTTTAACTTGGGAGCTGCATGTGTTTTAAAACAGATGTGCAATTTTGATGAAAGGAGACTCTCTCAGCATTCGTAGAAATTACCTTCCATTGCTTCTTTCTGTAGATTATCAGTGATGAGCCATTCAGGCAGCTGGAGAAGATAAAGACGATTGGCAGTACCTACATGGCGGCTTCAGGGCTGAATGACAGCACGTATGACCGCGAGGGGCGCTCCCATATTACAGCGCTGGCAGACTATGCGATGCGGCTCATGGAACAGATGAAATATATCAACGAACACTCATTCAATAACTTCCAAATGAAAATTGGTCAGTGGAGCCTGGGAAGGGTGGGCGGGTGTTCCACACTGGGGGGAGAGATTGGGTGTCCTTAAGGCAAGTGGCTTGGCTGCTCTGTTTTGACTGATTTTCCTTTTTTGCATCCCTTCTTCCCTTCCCATTTCTTCCACAGGGTTAAATATTGGGCCAGTAGTGGCTGGGGTGATTGGCGCCCGAAAGCCACAGTATGACATTTGGGGCAACACGGTGAATGTCTCTAGCCGTATGGACAGCACTGGTGTCCCTGACCGTATTCAGGTGAGAGTGGCGATGGCGTGACCTGTTTTGACTGTGGTTAAGGTTGCTGGCAGGCCCATGCAGAGGTCAAGGGTGCAGCCTGGTACACTTGCCTTCAGCCAGGGACCCCGCCAGGGGGTCTACCTGACTTACACTCTCATGCGAAGAACAAGACCCCCATCACAGGCCTCATGGTTGCCAGGATTTAACCTTGGAAGTCTACTTCCTTAGGAGTGGTTCAATAGGTCTGTAATAATATAATCTATGCCGAGTGGCTTAGTCACAGGAGTTCTAACAAAAAAAGTATATATCCCATGCAAAGTTAAAACAGTTAAAAATCAACAAAACAGCAAACCTTACAAAACAAGCAGCAACATTGAACAGCAAGATTCACTCCACACTAGCACCCATCGTTTCTGCATCTAAAAGCCCTACTAAAAAGAGATGCTGTTTTGGGGTTGGTTTGTTAAAAGTTGGAAGGGAGTAGTGTCCAAACAAGCCTTCGTTAAGAAAGAGTTCCCACCTGATCTGATAGCCTCCTGCTGAGCTTCAAATGTAAGGACACCCTAACTAGGACCATCTTGAAGATTCTCCTTAAGGATAAGGGACAAATGTTTAGAAGGAGGCAAACCCATCTATCCTGCTCCTGGGGTCATTTGAACCTTAAGAACACAGTGCCAGCACTTTGAACAGCTGCTAAATTTCTGGGTAGCAATTTAAGGGGGAAAAAATGAGTTCATTTCCATCAGGCATGGCAGCCCTGCTGTTTATAGCTAGCATTTTCCCAAGGTGGGGGCAGCTGTGACACAGCCCATGAGGAGATGATGGGATATTTTTAAGACCCAGCAGCTGGAACACCTGGATCGGAGTGAGGATTGTTGCTGACTCATTCCTGTGCAACCATCACCATTTTTATTTTTTTGCCAGTTGTTGGGAGTCATTTCTGGTGGAGGAAAAGCTTTCCACCAACCGCTTTGAAATTGTTACTTGCTGCCAGTTTTTCCTGGCAAATGGGGGTTGGGTTGGGGGGGAGGCACTATTGGGGCTGGTGGGGAGAGCTGGAAATCCTGTCCAGAGGAGACTTCAGTGAGAAGAGGAGCATTTCAGACTTGTTGTGAGCTGCCTCAGAGACCATGGGAGTGGGAGGGGCGGGATATCCACATTTCTATTAAATAATATTACGGGAGCATTGTGTCAGTAAGGCTCCCTCTGCTGACCACTTCTGAATAGTTCTGGTTGCTATATGAGAGTAAGAACTCCTTTGCCAGACCAAGCCAAAAGTCCCACCTAGGCCAGCATCCTGTTTGCAGCATGGTCTATGAGACGCTTCCAGAGATTCCATGTGCAGCACCTAAAAGCAGCAGCACCCCCTTGTGGCATCTGGGTGTATATTGCCTCAGGATGTTCCGCTTGTTGCCACTAATAGTCATGGGTAGATCCATCCTCCATGAAGCTACCTAGTCTATTTTTACAGCCATCCAAGTGGATGGCCATCACAGAATCTTGATATAATGAATTCATGGGGTTGTATTCACCAAGGGTGAATACAGGATGACAGGATGAGTTACTGTCAATTGGCAGAGCCCTTGCTTGTATACCTAGTGGCTACACCAAAAGCAAGGCCACCTTCCTTTCTTATGGTCCTTCCCCGGGGACACAGAAAGCCTACTAAAGCCCTGAACCTCAATACTTTGGGACTAGGTCTCTTGTAAGCCAAATAACTGAAATGGAGACAAATGCTCAAAAAAAGCCCAAATCCCATGACTTAGGGTTGCCATATTTCAAAAAGTGAACATCTGGACACAAAAGTTGTTGAGCTTTTCAGGCCATTTCCGATGGCCGAATCCCAGCAATGTCCAGGGAATTCTTGATGTATGGCAACCCTACATGACTTATTAGCCCAACCTGAGATACTCCATGACAGGTATTTCAGAGGGGCTTCTATGGTTTTTCTGAGTGGTTTAAACCCTGGATGATGTGGCAAAAGATTTGTTTCTATAGTATCTCTATGTCAGTTCCAGTGTATTTGCTGGATCATTGCATTGCTTAAATGTGCACTAATTATGCCAGGCTTGGGCAGGGTGGGGGCTGCATTGGCTTCCTTGCTGTCCTCAGTCACAAACTGCTTGCTGTCAAAAACAGCAGTATTCACATCAGCTGCTTGGCTTTATTCAGCAGTCTGGCTTTTCCCCTCTCACCAAGACAGGGCAAGAAGGCAGTTTTTGCTAATTGCAACTTCCCTCTGCAGCCTCCTTTTGCCATCCAAATTTTGCTCCAGAGGATTTGGGGACCCTTTGGAACAGTGCTGGGGGACGGGGAGATATGACTGCAAGATAAAGGGGAGAATTTGTGGAAAGTGCCTCCCACTCCCATGTACAGAATCCTCTTCTAGAGCAACAGGCTTTCTGTGAGCAGAGGCACAAAATTGGAAACTCTTAATTCCACCTGCCCAGAACTGCGTGTTCCCTTTCCTCCTAACACTTGTTGTTTCCCTTCTCTAGGTGACAACTGACCTATATCAGGTATTGGCAGCCAAAGGTTATCAGCTGGAGTGCCGTGGGGTCATCAAGGTCAAGGGCAAAGGCGAGATGACCACCTATTTCCTGAATGGAGGCCCGACCAGTTAGCAAGAAAAGAGCCTTTGCTTAACAAAGGGACCTATTAAGCTGGGCTCAGTCAGGCACCATGGGGTTGATTGCTTCTCTGTCTTTCTCTCTTTGCTCTGGATTTTGGAACACACCCTCCTAAAAAGGGAAAAAACCCTACAGCTTCTGAAATGGGATCCTTGATAGTCTTGGAAACAGAAGAGATGTCAGGGGGGTCGCTTTACCCCATACAAGACTTATTTTTTATTTATTTGGAGCAAAGCCTAACTTGGAGTGCCTCCTTTTGGGCCCGTGTGGGTGCTATTTTGGGGTAAAGTTTGTTGTGAACCTTCTGCCGCTCTTGGGATCGACCTAAGGACCTGGTGAAGGGAGGTTGCAGTAGGGGTTAGAAGACCCCACCCTTCTCTATCTGTGGATCCAGAAAGCTGACATTTTGTTTTTATTGTTGAAGGGAGGCTATACCCTTTTCTTTCTGCCCCGCCTCCACCCTGAAGCATTGCTCGGATGTTTTTTGAGCGGGGCTCCATTTTTCTCATGGCGCCATTTTGCTGAGACTTTCCAGAAGCGCAGCAACGGCACTTTTCTCTTGGGGGAGGTGACTTTCCCCCAGTGCGTTTTGTTGGTCACATCTCTCAGCAAACACCCACTCTGTCTTTTTGTTCCTCTGTGTGTGTGTGTGCCTTTTTCTCACACACATAACACGCTCTCACAAACTCACTGTGATGTTTGGGAATCTCTCTCTCTCTCTCTCTCTCTCTCTCTCTCTCTCTCTCTCTCTCTCTCTCTCTGAGGGATTGTCATTTGGGGTACAGTTCTCAGTTGCCAAATTGCTATGTCTGGTTGGAATGAAGGGGAGTGATGACAAGCACTTGGGGTGCTTTGAGGGGGGGCTGGGGGTTGTGGTTTTGATGCCAAAGAGACGGGAAGGAAAAACAGGCCTTCTTTCCCCTGCCTCCCCTGCCACTCTATCTCCTGTAATAGCCAGGGAATGAGGTTTTGCTGCCCTTTGGAGATGCAAACCTGCCTTAGGTGCCTGAAGTAAAGGGGACGGGTTGTTTTGTCTGCAGCCTTCCCCTTCCACCTTTCTGCAGAAGGGAGCTTCTTCCCTACTCACTTGGGACCCCAAAATAAAAAAGTAGAAATTATTTAACAGGAGCTGGAATTGGCAGACAGAGCAAGCTCCTTCCTTCTAGCCCACTCTCATGGATCTTTTGCTATTAAGTGCCATGTCTCTTCTCCACTCATCCTGCCCCCTGTTTTATCCATCTTTAGGTTGGTCAAGTTGGTTCTACTGACCTTGATTTTGGGGGGGTGTTAGGGTATTTTCCCGTCTTTCTCATACATATTATATATGTAGCTCCAGAAAAATAATAGGGTACCCGCCCCCCCTTCTGCTCTTTATCCCAGATGTTGGAAGGCTTGAGGGTGGGTGGGTGTGCTTATCCTAAGTGGACTTCCACAGATTTGGGGTCTGGCTTCCCTAATGAATGTTTGCTCTGACCCTCCTGACTGGCAGGAAACACGGTAGATGACGAAATCAGCAAAGTGAGAGCTCTGTGTTAATTGCCGGATTTAAGTTGGCGAGAACATGGCACGGAGGTGGAAGAGGAGAAGACCCTGGACTCCTTTTATTTTTATTAGCCTAGGTGGGTGGGAAGGGGGATCTATTTGCACCAAAGTACTAACTGGTCATAGGAACTTCAGAAACCATGTGTAAAAAGGATTTGAAAGAGAGCTCACTGTTGAGTGGTGAAAGTGTGTTGAAAATAAGTACGTGTCTGTTTGGTGTAGAAGGGCAGGTCCATGTGGTCAGTAGCTGGCGTGGCTGGCCAGTGGCACAGTTATTGAGCACTTGCTATTTCCCAGATTGATGGGGTTGTGGCTGCCATTTTGAAATGCTCCATCTACTTCTCTAGCCCCTGTAGGGGCACCTTGGATAGTGCAGGCATATGCAGCCTGCTTACATTCTGCCTGTTTCCTCTATAATTTTCCCATTTTATGCAGTGGGTGCAATTCCCCCTTTGGAGGAACCACCTTTGGCCTATTTTCACTTGACCCTGTTCCAAGGAGTCTTTTATCTGCAGCTGTGGACTGAATTGGTTGCAAGCATGTGTATGGGTATGTCCCACCCACTACCATAGTTTGGGTCTTGTCCCTCTCATATCTGATCTTGGCAAGTTACAGCCCCCCGTTCCACCTTTTGTTACATAGGATTCCAGTACTGAACCAGATTCCTTGGAAACAAGGTTTATTTTGCTCAACTCTTTGTCACAAGTGACACCTAAATTGGGGAACATCTAAGCCATGGGGAAGCAAGGGAGCTTTGTGAAATCTCTATTCCATTGAAGAGGATGGATAAAGTGGAAAACAACTATTTTTAATTGAAAAAAATGAGTCTTTTAAAGAAGAAGGGAAAGAAGTTGAAGATTATTCTTTTTTAGTTTACTTTATGGTTTAAAAAGCTCTAATATTCCTTAATTTTTTTAAAAAAGAAAAGATTATTTTTAATGGACAACTGTCATTGTGCATAGCCTATGAGTTACTTATGCTCACCATGGGGAAGACTATGTAGGAGGAAAGAGTGAGTTTTTAAAAAAGACAAAACTAACCCAGACCTCCCCACTTCCTCTAGGGCTACTGCGAAAATGGCTCAGTTGTGTTCCTTGGGCGAGGTGTATGAGCAGAGTGGGCAATATGGCACTTATTTGGTACTTTTTTTCTTTTTGTGTGTGTATATATAAATTATATATTAAAGATCACTTTCTATTACATTGTTTCCTTCTTTCTCTTCTGCCTTCCTAGTGCCATAAACTTGAATAAACTACCTCTCTTCCCTGGGCAACTTCCTCCCACCCCCAGTTGCTCAGTGCACGCATACATGGAAAAGGGAGATGGAAACTTGTGAGAACTGTGAATGTTAGGGCTATCATACAGTTAGGAAATTCTATTCTGCAATCCTCAACACAATTACCTGGGTGTAAGCCCCGTTGAACCCAGTGGGACTTGACCACTGAGCACACTTGCATGAGATTTCACTATTGTACAATTGAATCACATGGGTTTTGATTTGATTTTAAACTGCATGCCATCTGTGTATGAATAAAGATGCTTTTGAAGAAAACACCTCACTAATTTTTAGATGATGCACCTCTCAAGACAGTACCTGTGAACAACAGTTCTTGAATTTTTAAATCTGATATAGAGAGTTATCAGCACCTGATTGATTCAGGCTAAAGACATTTGTTAAGTCAATTTGACTGTAATCATTGCAGCCCAAGCAGTTTGTGTACACTTACATGCCTATGCATTGGTATTTTGCAGGGTTTATCATTAATATACTAAAGCTTGTACATCCCTGATTAAATCTCCTTACATTATTTCAGGCATTAAGGAACAAATATCACTGTGAAGAACCCAAAGTGTAATGTTCTTGGTATAAGCTTTCGTGTGCATGCCCAATTCTTCAGGTATCTGAAGATGTGTGCATGCACATGAAAGCTTATACGTACCAAGAACAAACTTAGTTGGTCTCTAAGGTGATACTGGACAATATTGACTGTGTCAGACCAACACTGCTACCTACCTGAATCTAGAACCTAAGTGTAATGGTAATTTTGACATATAGAACCACATCATTACAGCCACCGTCCAGGAGAATTCAGAAACATGTTACATATTTTACACACATCACTGCCAATAGTATAAAGGATAATGCCCAAGGTATTGGGATCATCTAACCATTATAGAAAGGTGAGCTGCCACAGGGTGGTGTAGAACAGGGATTGTCAGCCTTTTCAGTCCCAGGAACCACATTTAGAGCCATAGAATTTGAGAGTTTGAAGGGACCACAAGGGTCATCTGGCCCAACCCTCTGCAATGCAGGAATCTTTCTGCCCAAAGTGGGGCTCCAACCCATGACCTTGAGATGGAGAGTCTCATGCTTAACCCAAACATGCATTTGGGAACCCATTTCTTAAATGTTACCATATAATTGCATGAAGGTAGTGCTCCTGTTGTGACCCACTTTGGGTCAGGCTGTGACCCATTGGTACTGCAGAGGGTTTGCGTGCTGGAACTTTGGCTAGGCTGTAGTAGCTGCTTCCCAGTACTGATGTATGGAAGTGAGAGCTGGACCATAAAGAAGGCTGAGCGCTGAAGAATTGATGCTTTTGAATTATGGTGCTGGAGGAGACTCTTGAGAGTCCCATGGACTGCAAGAAGATCAAACCGATCCATTCTTAAGAAATCAGCCCTGAGTGCTCACTGGAAGGACAGATCCTGAAGCTGAGGCTCCAATACTTTGGCCACCTCATGAGAAGAGAAGACTCCCTGGAAAAGACCCTGATGTTGGGAGAAGGGGACGACAGAGGACGAGATGGTTGGACAGTGTTCTCGAAGCTACCAGCATGAGTTTGACCAAACTGGGAGGCAGTGGAAGACAGGAGTGCCTGGCGTGCTCTGGTCCAGGGGATCACGAAGAGGCGGACACGACTAAACGACTCAACAACAACAACAACAACAACAACAAAGTAGCTGCTAAGATGACCTGCATTTATACTACATGACTGCAATTCTATATATAGTTAAGTGACAGTAACTTTCCTTAAGCTCAATAGGTCATACATTTAAACTCCTTGCACAAAGCAGAAACCTGTAAGAAAAGCCTGTTGGATCTGGCCAGTGGCTCATCTAGAAAAGCGTCCTGTTCTTACAGTGGCAAACTAGACCTCCATCAAAGGAAAGTGTGTCTCCAGTCTCTCCTTGACTGTTCTCCTCTGACTTCGTCTATGCTAAGCTAGTCAAACAATAGTAAAACCTGAAAGCCTCATCATCACCTTAGTCCCTTGCTAAAGCACAGAAGGGTGGGTTGGTTTGGTGGTTGTGTGCAAGCATCTGTAAAGCCTGCTTTTAAGTTTCCTAGAGGGAAGTGGATTGGGAAGCAGGGAATTTACAAAAAACAGAGTTGTTCCATTTCTCTGTTAAGGTGGTGGTTTGAGAAATGCAGGGGGGGTAAGAGCGCAGCACTAGTCTGCCTGCAGGCCCTGCATTTATCAATTTGGGTCCTTCTAGCATTGATCTTAATTCCCTTTCTTGAAGCACTGCTACAGTGACAGGTCAACATTATTGTAATGGAAAATGCAAGGGGTCCGCATGTGGGGAAATGGGGTGGAGATCATCTATTTTGAAGTTCAATAATGCTGCCCATAAACATTTTATTCTGCCTTAGAACATCAGGCATGGGAAACTCAGCCCTCCAGATGTTCTGGGACTACAATTCCCATCATACCTGACCACTGGTCCTGTTAGCTAGGGGTGATGGGAGTTGCAGTCCCAAAACATCTGGAGGGCTGAGTTTGCCCATGCCTGTATGGCATATGTCATCCATTTGTCCCTGGATGAAACATGTATTGGTCAAAGGTAGACATAACACATGCTCAGGTGCACACATTTGCCAGCATCTACTTAAATCACAGCGAGCTTTGATATTGAAATGTCAGGAACAATCCTCATTCCTGTACTAATTCTTAAAAGAAGAAGCAGGGAGTGCATCGATAAGATAAACAGCCATAGACCAGCCTTCACCAGCTGTGGACTCCCCAGATGTTCTGGAGCACAACTCACATCATCCTTGACCACTGAACATGTTGCTGGGTTGATGGGATTTGGCGTTCCAACAACACTTAGATGCCACAGGTTTCTCACTTGTAATTTATATCCACCCACTTTCTTTTCCCATTTTTTTGCGGGCAAAAAGACCTCCAAACACAGATGATTGTACTGATTTCCTATTTATTTGTAGAACAAATGCGCTAGGTCTAAAACATGGGAGACGGTTATTGCCAATGAGCTCTCACTGACACAGTGGTGCTGCCATGCGCCTCAGGTTCCTATTATGGTTCCAAATGGTTCTCAAAACATGCTGAAGAGGCGGTCGCTGGCTATCATGCTGTCAACAAATCTACAATAAACAAAGAAAACATTTTTAATTGCTGTTCCATTGTCTCGTGGGGTACTGTTTCAGCTGCCAGGACCTTATTTATCTATTGTTAAATTTACCGGTATATCTTTTTCTCCCAGGAGCCCAGGGTGGCAAACAATTGACAAAGCTATAAAAACAAACATCTTTAAAGCCATTTCGAAATAGGTGCAGACAGGGAAAGACCTCAACTTTAAAAGGGTTGTTGAAAGAGGAAGGTCTTCAAAGCACACACAGAGGAATCCTAGGAACTGTATTTTGTTAAGGGTACTGCAAACTAGCTCTGTGGGGAGCAAACAGCAGTTCCTTGGAGAGAAAGGTTCACTGTTTCAGAAGCACATCTTAGCACAGGGGTGGGGGACCTTTTCCCAGCCAAGGGCCACATTGCCTTATGGGGGGGGCAGTGGGCCAAATGAGTGGGTAAGAGGCAAAGCTGGCACAGCAACACATATGACTCTTAACCTTTGTACAGTAGCCTATATTCCAGCCACACAAAGGTCAAAGGTTTCCACACACCCGCAGCCATTCCTCTATCTGCCCTCCAGCCAAGCAAGAGCGTGGATCTCTTAGACAATACAAAGGGTGCTTGGATCCAGTTAAAGCAGCCACCCAGAATCTCTTCTCTACATCTGCACAATGATACCTAATGGGAGGAGGTGCAAGCTGTTGTGTCATGGCATTCAGAGACGCAGGTGGCGAGGTGGGGACGCAGGTGGCGAGGTGGGGACGCAGGTGGCGCTGTGGGTTAAAGCCTCAGTGCCTAGGACTTGCCGATCGAAAGGTCGGCGGTTCGAATCCCTGCGGCGGGGTGCGCTCCCGCTGCTCGGTCCCAGCGCCTGCCAACCTAGCAGTTCGAAAGCACCTCCGGGTGTAAGTAGATAAATAGGGACCGCTTACCAGCGGGAAGGTAAACGGCGTTTCCGTGTGCGGCTCTGGCTCGCCAGAGCAGCGATGTCACGCTGGCCACGTGACCCGGAAGTGTCTCTGGACAGCGCTGGCCCCTGGCCTCTTAAGTGAGATGGGCGCACAACCCCAGAGTCTGTCAAGACTGGCCCGTACGGGCAGGGGTACCTTTACCTTTAAACACACACACACACACACAAACCCACCACAAGCAGCAGTCAATGAAATGGTGCTGGGAAAACTCCCAACTGCAATGGCATTGTCTTTTGCGAGTAAAAGGAGATGTTGGTCGGCTGCTTTTGGAAGGTGGCAGGGATCACGCAACCCCCTTGGTGCACATCCAGACCATGCATTCAAAGCACATCTTTCTCCAAAGAACCCTGGGAACTGTAGTTTGCTAAGGTGCTGAGAATTATAGTTCTGTGGATTCTTTGGGTGAGGCTATGTGATAAAATGTAAGTTGTATGGGATGGATTTGGCCATGATGTACACACAACAATTAAAGGATGAGAGTGAAATCCTCCATCCCTGGCTGGGTGAAGTGGTGGGCGGGCTGATTCCCTGCTTCCCATTGTATGCTCACTTGGTCATAGAGCTCCGTAGCTGGGGATGCCTTTGCACCCTTATCCAAGGGATGGCATCTTCTGGCTTGACTGACCAGTTCTTAGGCAGCCACCAGCCAATCTCTTGTCCACAGGTCATTGGTTCCCTGTACTCTTCATTTGGGTCTAGAAAAAGAAGAAGAGTTTGGATTTGATATCCCGCTTTATCACTACCCGAAGGAGTCTCAAAGCGGCTAACATTCTCCTTTCCCTTCCTCCCCCACAACAAACACTCTGTGAGGTGAGTGGGGCTGAGAGACTTCAGAGAAGTGTGACTGGCCCAAGGTCACCCAGCAGCTGCCTGTGGAGGAGCGGAGACGCGAACCCGGTTCCCCAGATTATGAGACTACCGCTCTTAACCACTACACCATAGGAGAAACCAAAAGCTGTCTAGAGGTGTGGGAGAGAAGGATCTTGGCTTTGGGCTAAAAATCCACTGACTTGAGCAGGACCTTGAGCAACAATGGAGGCTTGAGAAGATAGCTAATAATCTGTGGGTTTAAATTACCGCTGTACATATTGCGTTCAGAAGCTCAACAGTCATGTCCTCATACATGCATCAGCCCTAAACAAAGATGGGATCTGCCACTTTTGACCTATGGCCCCTTCCCTTCTAGAATTATCATATTTCGTCCTTGTCTTTTCCTCCCCTTCCCCAGAGAACCAATAACTACTGTGTCCTTAATGCTCCTGAACCTGCTTGGCGCCCTGGTTTCGGCACTGCAGGTCTAGATGTTGTTGGACTTTGAATTACATCCTTGACTATTGGTCTTGCTGGCTAGGGATGATTGGAGTTATAAGTCCAATAACATCTGGAGGGCCACAGCTTCCCCATCGCTAGGTCAGCACAAAATGTGCTCACAGAGAAGCAGGCAAGAGGAGCTGGAAAGCCAAGCTCCAATGACAGCTGACACAGGCACTTAGGAGACAAGTGGCTTCCCAAGATGTCGTGAGCCTTTTAGGAGGCAGTGGGAGGTGACTGGTTCCTCATTATCAGTTGCCTAGAGGTACTAGCCTGCTGTCCAGGAGGAAGAGGAGGAAAGAAATCAGAGAAAGAGATCAAAATCCCAGGTACACAAGAAAAATTGCTTTTGATTATTAAACCCAACACATTTCAAATTACAGTGGTACCTTGGGTTACATACACTTCAGGTTACAAACTCCGCTAACCCAGAAATATTGCTTCAGGTTAAGAACTTTGCTTCAGGATGAGAACAGAAATTGTGCTCCGGCGGCACGGCAGCAGCAGGAGACCCCATTAGCTAAAGTAGTGCGTCAGGTTAAGAACAGTTTCAGGTTAAGTACGGACCTCTGGAACGAATTAAGTACTTAACCCGAGGTACCACTGTACTGTTCTTCCTCAGGAGCACTCTTGAACATCACATTTCCACCTGGTTGTATACACAGTATAGCAAATTGGTTTGCATGTTCACTAAAAATTTGTGACAACAAACTTCCTTGTTTCGTGGCCAAAGGTTTCCTCCCTGTCTCTCCCTGCTGTCTGGAAGGGCCAGCTGTCATGCTGGTGCAGCGAGTATGGAGGTGGCGCACCTGCCTGGAGCCCAACATCGTAGGAATAAGCAGAGCTCTGCTGGATCAGGCCAAAGGATCAGCTAGTCCAGCATCCTGTCCTCAGACTGGCCAACCAGATCTGTACAGGAAATCCTGCAAGGACATCCTCTTCAAAGAACCATGGGGCCTTCAATCCTCCTCCTTCCTCCAAACCTGCCTCCAGAACTCTCTTAGATTTGCATGCATGCACACACACAGCTCCTGCCAACCCAGAGGTCAGTGCTCCTAGTCCTGGTCCCAGTGCTCTGACTCATAGTATGGATGTCCCTCTACAGAATCCTAAAGACTCCTTCTGCTTTTGCTGAAACCACCATTTAAACCCTGCCTCTGGTAATTATTTACCTACATTTTTTGAGCTTCATCTTTCTGATAGCCTCTCGATACTTCCTGCAGCTTCCCCTGTGTACTGTGCCATCATATCCGCTTGGTCCTATGGGTGGCAGCTTTGGGTAGAAAAGTTCCAGTTTAGGGGTTGGTGTTCCCACTGAAGATGGACAGAAGAAGAAAGAAAACTAATGCAATTCTGGAATATAGCAAAACGGAAAGCAAATGGAACAAGAGGATTAGGGGAATAGAGTTCCCAAAATTATTTGGGCAAAGCCATGACTGTTTAAAGTGGTATGATGCTGCTTGAAATGTGTTGAGCAGATGGGGCCTCGGCCAAATAAAGAAGTAATGAAATTAAGGACAAAAATAGTCATGTTGGAAACAGGAGAATTTCCTCGTGTCCAGGGAATTAAGTCCAATCTAGATCCCAGATGTACCACTTCAGATTGCAGCTGGAAGACAACATGGATGAAAAATATCTCACTAATATACAAACAATCTCTAGGCATAAAACTAGCACACTAAGGGAGAAAGGCTTAAACCATTCTCTCTGATGTGGACCAGTACATGATTCTCGCCTTTGAAAGACTGTGGGATGGCCATCAACCCTTCGATTTCAGAAGGGGACAAAACCAGGAACCTCCTGTACAGTAGGGGTGATGTGTGTGAACAGCACACAAAGAGCTTATCTATGCAACTGCTCTGTCTCAGTTTTCTACCATCTTCAATCATGGTTTCCCTGCAAGAATCCTGGCAATAGTAGTTTAGTGACAGTGGTGGGAATTCCATTAAAGATCCACAGCCTTCCTCAGAGCACTGCCATTCCCAGGGTTCCAAGATGAAGGAATGACAGTTAAGACTTTTGTGCGCAGGTACACATACAGAGCAATCACCACTGGTGAATCCCAGGAAGAGCTTTCTTTTTCAGTGAAGTGTCCTTACCTGGTACTT
Organism: Podarcis melisellensis; assembly: GCF_964234715.1. NCBI lineage: Eukaryota > Metazoa > Chordata > Lepidosauria > Squamata > Lacertidae > Podarcis > Podarcis melisellensis. Next base: position 6,846,207 of record NC_138529.1, read on the forward strand.
CATACTTTGGTAATTCTAGTTTTCTGTCCCGAAAGGGGTCTTGATATCCCATAAAAGTTAATCCAAAGAAAGACATTTCCTGCACCTAATTTGCTGTAGGTTCAACCGACTCCACAACTTCCCAACTGCAACCTTCTGCCTTCAGCCTTCTAAAGCATGTTTGCTATGTTACCATGGAGATGCGCAGCTCAGCCCTGTCTCTTGGGAGTTTCTTAAGCAATGAAAACTTGAGTGTGTGAAAGGGCGATTGTGATACCTTGAGAAAAATGTACTGAGGTTTGGTTTGAGGAGGTATCTAGAAAGGAAAAGGGGAGAAGTGACCCTTAACCTTGTGTTTTTTCCAGCTTTATGACTTCATTCATTTGTATTTATTTGCATGTGATTCCCAGTGATGAAATAAGTATTTAACCAGATGGCTATATTTTCTCCTCTAGGGAGATCTGGCACTCACTGCAGCTTTTAGTGTTGTCTCTAGTAGATGTGAGCCAAACGGTCTTCTTGAAATGCCAGCCACGAAGAGTGGTTCACTCAGTGGAGTGCTCTGAGTAAAGATAGATAAGCGTGTGCTGTGTGTCAGCCTTGTTTCCGACTCTAATAGGCAAATATTTGGCACCTCCAAAACTCAGACATGATCGTCCCACTGAGGTGTTTCTTACCTCATCTTTATACTCTTTTAGGGGGAAGGTTGTTACGGAAAGGGGGGGGCATGTCTTCTTCACCTTCTTCTTCGCTACAATATATCAATTTATTTCCAAATTGTCAATGTCAAAAGGGACTAAAATCTATAAGATTCATAGGAAATCAGCGTGCCAGTTTGCTCAATTACTCTAGGACTCCAGCAAGGTGTCAAGACCTTAATCCTTTCAAATTGCTCTGATCAGCCTTTCCTCCAGGCAATGTCAGGTGCCAGACTATGCATATTTGGGACTATTCTTTTCTCATCCCCAGGAAGTGTTTATCTGTGCATATCTCCAGCTCTGCATATTCCCCCCTCCCTCCTCCTTATGTTAATCCAGTGTAGCTCTGCATATTCCCCCTCCCTCCTCCATATGTTAATCTGTGTAACCCAACCTCCCTTTAATATATTCATGATGTAATCTGTGTAACCAAACCTCTCTTTAATGTATTCATGACGTGTTTTGCACTGTATTCTGGGACATGGAGGGAGTTTTCAAAAACTCATGTCACCCCTTTCTCACTGTTCAATCTCGTCTTGAACCTGTTGGCCAATAAACTTGGATCTTCTGCAGTTTGCTCCTGTCTCCGGCTGAGCTCATTTTCCTCCGCAGGGACCCGCGGACTTAGTCCGACGAACTGGGTGGCAGAGCAGCCTCGCACCCAGATTTTTGCCATAACAGTTGGCTGCCCAACGTGGGGCATGCGGTTCTCCCGCGTTGCTGACCGGGGGCCCCGGAATCTTCAGCCGGCACCAGGCCATTTTGCCTGGGAAGATCCTTTGGACCCCCGGCCATCTTCCGGGCGGTAATCGAAAGCCCCAGGAGTTCAGCCGGGGAGCAAAGAGGGATCCAGCCGGCTTATTCATCCTGGGATCATCATAGAAGACGCGTGAGTATGAGTGAGGAAAAGGAAAATCCAGTGCACTGGTGGGAAAGGGGTGGAAATCTCCTGGCAACTGAATTCTCTGCCCTCCTCTCTATCGCTCCTTCTCGCCTGTCTCTTGGTCCAATTGGTGAGAGAGACCGTGGACTGCTGCTCGACCCAAAAAGGGGGTTCTGAGCTCTATCTCTTTCTCCTCTCAAACCCTCCAGTCAGCCGCACCAACTGAGAGTCCGAAAGTAAGACGGAGAGACCCGACTTGAAAAACAGCCGACTCTCCGCAACGGACGTCCCAGTTGAAAGCAAGGGGTTGGAGTTCTTCTTCCGAACTTCCCGAGCGTCCTTTCTAGGGGGCAGGAAGGGGTCTGGCTTTCTATCCAATCCCAGAAGGGGGATTTTCGGTTCGAAACTCTATCCAGGGATCACCCGATCTGGCACCGCACGGCGCGGGCGTTCAGTAGGGCCCCTTTTCCTGAGTTTGTGGCGATAGGTAGGAGGTTGCCAGGAGGGATAGCCCATGAGGAATTGGGCAGGATCGGCAGAGTGGAAAAGGACCCCAGGTTATTGACTAAGGAAATAGGAAGGAAATATAAGGAACCGGATAGCTAGAGCTCTTTAAAAACCCACTAAGGAAGTCGCCAAACGACGAAAGACCCCTCTTTACTATAGCCCCTGTACAAGTTACCCAAATCCTAATCAACCCCTCTCTTTCTCCCTTCTCTATCCCCCCAAAAAAGAAAACAACAACAAAAAGCAACAACAACAACGCATGCATATATAAAGGGGTACCCAGTCAACTAAGCATTGTGAGCCCTGCCAGTTTGGTTAACTGGTGGTGTTTGAAGAGGCAAGGAGGCTCTTAAAACCATGTGGGACCTTCCTACTAATTTCACTTAATGAAGCTAAAGGAAGCGGCCCAACTCCTTGCAATAACCAACTAAAGGATGAGAATATATATGTTTACATGTTGTCTGTTATGTGTGTTGTCTGTTAATACATATATGAGCATATGTATGTTTACATGTTGTCTGTTATGTGTGTTGTCTGTTCCTTCTGTCTCTGGCAGACTGCCTTTCTTAAGTGTGCATAGTTTAAACTGCAAGCTTGCTTCAAAATTTTAAATCTAAGGAAGCCATGTTGGGCCTTATCAATCTTAAAACAAAAAAAAAATTGAGAATGGAGTGTGCAAATGTTTGTTATTTGAGAGAGGCTCCAAAAGAGAGTTCAATCTTAAAACAAAACAAAAAAATGGAGAATGGAGTGTGCAAATGTTTGTTATTTGAGAGAGGCTCCAAAAGAGAGTTTTCCTCCCAAGTGGTAAAATCCTGTATATGTGCTACTTGTGTTCTGGAAGGAGGATTACCCCACCTCCTTCCTCTAGTTAAGTGAGGAGGGTGGTTTAAGTCTAATGGTAAATGGTGTTTTGTTGTAACTTTTGAGTTTGTGAGTACACCTGTGTTCCAGTCTATTTTGGAAGGTGAAGCTAACCAAATGTTTCTGCTGCAAAAGCCTAGTTGAGCCAACTGCTCTCTCAAGCTAAAATGCAGTGCATGTATTTCATTAAGCATATGCCTATGAAAGTATGGTGTTCATTCTAAGAAAATATGTGAGTCCAGTTTTAACTTTGATTTGGTTGGACAGAAGAGTTATTGTAAGGCTCCTGATATCAGTCTCTATAAGACTTCCTGGCCTCTTTTGTTAGAAAATGCCCCCCCCCTTTGTTTCACTCTGCCTCCCTCAGTTGTTTTCTCCCTTCTTACTTCTGTGCCAGGTAAATTTACTCCCAAGTAAGCTTCCTTTAAAGGAAACTGCAAAGAGGGGAGGGGGGCAACACTTGTGTATTCCCCTTAAAATCAAGTCTAGGGCTGTTTTAACTATGCTTGATAAGAGATCCTCTCCCTATCTTATGAAAACTGTTCACTTCAATCTTCCTTTAAATATCATTTCAAACTCTCACTCAAACTAGCTTCAAGATCTGCTAAAGGGGCTCTGTATAAAGTTGGGTACTTTTATTTTCCTCTTCCTTAGTACATGATAGGAGCATTGATTATGGTCTCTTCCCCAGTTGTGCCTGTGTACATAAGTATGTGTGTCTCTCTCTGGTAGTACAAATCTTGCTATGAACCCTGTATTTTAGGGTTGGACTAGATGACCCCAGGGTCCCTTTCAACTTTCCCAATTTGCGGTTGTGTGGAGGGCCATGCGTCTACAAGCATGTGATGAGTTGAAATTCAGCCCAGATTTGTTCTTTGTTTTTTTTAAGGGTAAGAGGTGAAAGCCGTGATGCTTTGAAGCAGAACTGGTGAGGTCAGGCATTTGAGTGATCACAGTGTTTATCATTTTGTCTATTATTAACAAAAATCAGACTTAAAAGTCTACTCGACGTTTAAGCACATACAAATTCATAATCAAGCAGAATCAGCCTTGACCAATCCTGTAAATAAATTGCTAGCTTTGGTGAATACTTGAATCACTGAGTTTCTCTTTTTTGTTTTAAAATCTAATCCTATTTTTAAAATCTACTCCATACCCTTCCCTTCCCTTATTCAAAAGGTAATTTAGCCAAAGGATGCAATATTTTCAATAGTATAAAAGGTTTGCTGAGACATGAACTCTGCACATGCACAAAGGCTAGATCAGTTAAAAAAGAGAGAGAGAGGAAGGAGGGGGGAACTGTAGGGAGTGAGAGGAGCTTTGGCTGAAGGGGGAAATTTATCCTAATTTCCTTATGTAAAACTTGGAGCCACTGAGGGAAATCACCCTTAATGTGTCCTTTGCTCCAGGGGCTTCGCAAGACAAAAGGTGTGCCAAGTTTCGGACAGGCTTCTCACATGAAATAATTTTTCCCTTTGTGTGCATTTTAGGAACAGCATTTCCTGACAGGCTTCTCACATGAAATAATTTTTCCCTTTTAACAGGATATGTGAACCCCAATAACAAAGGTTTTTGTCCCTTCTTTTCTCCCACAGCAACTTTCTTTCCTGTTCTGTGAAACATGTCTGAATCCCTGCTGTATTTGTGACTTCCATCTCTTCGTGCCTTTGACGCTTTAAGTTACAAATAATCTCTTTTCATTTATTTAATCAGTTTTCCATGATGTCTACGAAATTAAGCGAAGCACAACCTAACAGTGTTTGTGGAAACACTCTTTTATTTTCATTTGGGACGTTAGAATGCCAAAACAGGCTACTTCAGGTTTCTTAAAATTGTGTGTCTTAGCATTTATTTATTTTTGGTTCCTCATAGGTCATTGTGTGTGTGACTTTGGGGACATGTCCATCACATGTTGAAAGTCATTTTCATCAAGTTCTACTTATCAGATAGCACATGCTGAATATTAAGCCTTTTTCCATTGTTTTTCCATTTTTTAGTCCAGTAGTAATCTGTGTTGTTTTGATAATATCTTTGTATTATTTAATAACAATTCTTTTCTGAATCTGATGCCTTTCTTGTATTGTTTATAGTTCTCTTTCTCTACATGTGGAGTACTTTTTTTTTTTTACTTAATATGTTTTCTGAATCTGATGCCTTTCTTGTATTGTTTATAGTTCTCTTTCTCTACATGTGGAGTAATTTTTTTTTTACTTAATATGAAAAAAAAAAACCTAAATGAAGGAAAGCAAACAAACTTAGCAGATAATAACAGTAATTATATGAAAATGTGATAATAATATTAAAATAAGTAAAATGCTTAACGTGCTAAGATAACTCAAGGAGATTTACTTGGGGAGGGGGCTTTTGATCCTTCCTTTTGTCTTTTAAGTCCCCCCAAAACCCTGCCCCCTTACAGGATATCACTCCTACAGATGTGCAATGATGAAAAAAGCAGCAACAACCCCTCAACTCAGTTCTTCGCCATCACAAGACCTGCAACAACAGTTTTCAAAATGCCCCCAGCTATCTCTTTCAAAGTATATAGACTGACGGAGGAGTGGGGCTGACAAAGAGGGGAGGAGTTGAATTGCAAGGACATTTTTTGACCTTTATATTCAACTGATATTTAATTAGTTTGTTGTGTATTATGTGTTATTATGTAAGAATGTTGAAATGTGTTTGACAGTGTTATTTCCACAAAGGGAGGATTTTGTGTGTGTGTGTGTGTAATTGTCTTATGTTTAATGTATACTGTCTTATTCCTTATACCCCAATGGAGGATTTTCATACATTTTATGCTTTCTAATGGATCAGGCTATTGTGTAGTTCAATGTTTAGATAACCACATTTCGCTGTCCCACCTGGCACACGGCCAACCTTCCCTACCCATTTTAAAATGTGTTAAAACTCGCTTTACCAAGGAGAAGCTTCAGGAAGGTGTATATGCCTTGATTTAGCAGGAATGATCCCTTATAAGTTAAATTGACTTATTTGGACGAGTGCCCCTTTTAAGAATGGTTTTCTTTTAACAGATTAGTTTGAAGAGTTGAGAACCATGGGGAAAGATAAATTCAAATTGGACTCAGTTTGAATTGGGCAAGTGTATCCAGGCTGCAATTAGCTTTTGGTCCTTAAAGTGCAAGTGCGCGACTTCCCATGACTGCAAAACCAATAATAAAACCCCCATAGGAAGCCAAAGCAAGGATATTTCCCTCAGGACGTGTCCAAACCTGTGGCAGCTGTGGTGAGTGCCAGGCAACATGGTTAATATGAAAGCCCTAAGTGGATTCACCAGGGATTGCCACTACTGTGAGACCACAGAAAAGCTACCTTGACACCTGAGAACACAAAAATGGCGGGGGACAAAGCAAACTGCATTTTTTTTTCAGTCAGTAGTGGACCTTCCTGCTAAATGTAAAGCATAGACCACTATTGAACAAAATACAACAGGTGTCCTTTATGCGATATTCTATATCCAGCTATCTGCACTACTATACTTGCAAATGGCCTTAAGAGGCATGATTTGCAAGTCCCCTTTCAGGTTTGCACAAACCCACACATCTAGTACGATAGATACAAAGTTATTATTTAGTGCATACCTATATAACATAAACATACATTGTATTGATCCGTGTTGCTCCCTCCTTTGCTGCCCTGCTCAACCCACCTCCTTTTCCACTAGGGCCTATTCCCACTCACACGGCACCCCTACCCTACCTTCACCGAGATTTAGGGTGCGGAGAAAGGATTTGCAAGTTCTTACAGAACTTTAATGCAAATCTATCTCCGAATGGGGGACTGTTACGGAAAGGGGGGGGCATGTCTTCTTCACCTTCTTCTTCGCTACAATATATCAATTTATTTCCAAATTGTCAATGTCAAAAGGGACTAAAATCTATAAGATTCATAGGAAATCAGCGTGCCAGTTTGCTCAATTACTCTAGGACTCCAGCAAGGTGTCAAGACCTTAATCCTTTCAAATTGCTCTGATCAGCCTTTCCTCCAGGCAATGTCAGGTGCCAGACTATGCATATTTGGGACTATTCTTTTCTCATCCCCAGGAAGTGTTTATCTGTGCATATCTCCAGCTCTGCATATTCCCCCCTCCCTCCTCCTTATGTTAATCCAGTGTAGCTCTGCATATTCCCCCTCCCTCCTCCATATGTTAATCTGTGTAACCCAACCTCCCTTTAATATATTCATGATGTAATCTGTGTAACCAAACCTCTCTTTAATGTATTCATGACGTGTTTTGCACTGTATTCTGGGACATGGAGGGAGTTTTCAAAAACTCATGTCACCCCTTTCTCACTGTTCAATCTCGTCTTGAACCTGTTGGCCAATAAACTTGGATCTTCTGCAGTTTGCTCCTGTCTCCGGCTGAGCTCATTTTCCTCCGCAGGGACCCGCGGACTTAGTCCGACGAACTGGGTGGCAGAGCAGCCTCGCACCCAGATTTTTGCCATAACAAGGTGAAGAAACTACCTCTTTTGCTAAGCTTTTGTACTGAAGAGGTGTAGTCTGTCTGAAGTTAGTTTTATAATCTACTCTCAGCTATTTTATTTTAGTTTATTGTATTTATTTAGTATTTCCAGTTTAACCAGCATTTTATTGGTGTAATACATTGTTATGACAATGCTCTCCTGCACTGCAATTCTAACAAGTAGAACATTCAGACAGCAGAACAATTTAAAATAAGTTTATATACAGATATTTTTATTCAGTTTATGAATCCGCATAAAACACACTGAAGCAATTTAACAATAAAAAACATCAACAACAAATGCATATTTAACAGCAATTTCCAATCCAGTACAGACTGGAATAAAAAAATTACCCACTTAAAAGTAAAGGTAAATGACCCATGGACGGTTACCGGTAAGTCCAGTCAAAGGCAACTACAGGGTTGCAGTGCTCATCTCGCTTTCAGGCCGAGGGAGCTGGTGTTTGTCCACAGACAGCTTTCCGGGTCATGTGGCCAGCATGACTAAACCTCTTCTGGCTCAATGGAGCACCGTGATGGAAACCAGAGCGCACGGAAACACCGTTTACCTTCCTGCCCACAGCGGTACCTATTTATCTACTTGCACTGGCGTACTTTTGAACTGCTAGGTTGGCAGGAGCAATGGGAGCTCACCCCGTCACGGGGATTCAAACCACCGACATTCTGATCAGCAAACCCAAGAGGTTCTGTGGTTTAGACCACACCACCACCCTATTCACTTAAAATACTTGTTAGGAAGGAAAAGCCTATTAAAGGTGCAGAATACAGACAGCACTTGTTATTTAACACAAGTTCCAAATGGCAGATGTATCCACACTAAAGGTCCAATTCTGACATTGTGTAGACCAAACCTCCCGACTGGGTGACGATGTGCTGGATGCTGTTGTAAACAAAAATCGCCCTTTTCCTTTATGGGGTATCCAAGAGCTCATAGAGAGTCCTTACATAGGTTCCCTATTGGTAGGAGAAGATAACAGAAGCCAACCAGAGAATATTGAGAAGCAAAGCAGCCAGTAAGCTTGATCTTTATTGAACTGTTGCAACAGGGTGCTCCCCTCACCCACAGGAGAGGAGGAACCTAGAAAAATGGTGTGCAAGGCCTTATAAAGACTTTTGAAATTGCCACCCTGTAGATCAAGACCACCCCCCAGAAACATCATACATACATCACAGAAAAGGCGGTCTTAAAACAGAAATTTGAATGTTGTTTTTCTCCTGTCGTTTTTTTCTCCTGTCTGGCAGGTTACTTGATTGGATTGCCTGGGTAGCCTGGCCAGTCTTTTGTAATGATAAATACTTAGTTCCTGGGCCAGGTCACAGGCTCACACGCTATTCATATCTTAAATGTGCCCTTAAGACAGGATTTGTGAGGAAAGAGACTGTGGAAGGTTTCCCACTTTGACATTGCAGAGAAAACATTTGCTCAGTTTAGGAATCAAAATGGTTCCAGGTCGGTCTTCCTGTGCTGATCTATGTACATGCTTGGTTGGTACACTTATGAACATTACCATATATCTAAGACCATTTATAAGATATTTATTAAGATTTTATAAACAGACAAAAGTTACAAAATGAAGAATAAAAAAATAAGAAATAGAAAAAATACAAAAATACAAATGAAAGATACAAAATACATAAAAAATAAATGATAAGTAAAAAAGCACAATTAAAAACAAATCAATCTTTTCAAGTCTTAAGTTTCGTTTACATATTTTCCTGACCTCCTCACGCCTCCCTTTTTTGTATTCCAGTTTACATGGTAAATTCAGCAAATCCTTACCCTCTTTGTTTTTATCTTAATTATATATCTTAACATATTGAACTTCATATTTTCATCTAATTATCAATCCTTTTTTACATATTCTTTTAACTTTGTTACTAAAGCCATCTCATTTCAATCTTACATCATTTTAACATTCATTAATTTTACAGTGTTTCTGCAGATAGTCTTTAAATTTCTTCCAATCTTCTTCCACCAACTCTTCTCCCTGGTCTCGGATTCTGCCAGTCATTTCCGCCAATTCCATATAGTCTATGCAGTGACCAGTTTGGTGTTGTGATAGGAATTTTGATGTCTTAGATATATGTTAAATGTTCATAAGTGTACCAACCAAGCACATACATAAATCAGCACAGGAAGACCAACCTGAAACCATTTTTTATCCCCAAACTTACCTCGAATTATTTCTCTGCAAGGTCAAAGGAAAATGGAAAAGCCTCCCCACTGTCTTTTCCTTCACAAATCCTGTCTTAAGGGCACATTTAAGATATGAATAGGGTGTGAGCATGACCTGGCTCAGGAAGTAAGTATTTATCATTACAAAAGACTGGCCAGGCTCCCCAGGCAATCCAATCAAGTGACCATTAAACAGGTAATCTGGCAGACAGGAGGTAAACAAAGCACTCAGATTTCTCCTGTTGACCACCCTTTCTGTGACATAGGTAGGATGTATTGGGGGGGTCCTTGAGCTACACCCCTTCTGTGATGTATGTATGATGTTTCTGGGGGGTGGTCTTGATTTACAGGGTGGCAATTTCAAAAGTCTATATAAGGGCTTGCACACCATCGTTCTGGGTTCCTCCTCCTTTCTTGCGTGAGGGGAGCACCTTGTTGCAACAGATCAATAAAGATCAGGCTTACTAGCTGCTTTGCTTCTCAAGATTTTCTGGTTGGCCTCTGTTATCTTCTTCTACCAATAGGGAACCTATGTAAGGACTCTATATGGGCTCTTGGATACCCCATAAGGGAAAAGGGCAATTTTTGGTTTACAACAGTGTGTATAAGAGAGATGAAGTTTAGCTGTCCTGGTCCCAAACTGTACAGAGCTTTATTCACCAGCACCTTGGATTTAGCCCAGGAAGTAACTGGCAGTCAGTGTAATTCCTTCAGCAGCGACATTAATATTGTTGCACACTACCCCAATTGGTGCCACATTCCAGGGCTTCCAGGCGCTTACCTAGGATTTGATCTCATTGGGATGAGGGGCAGCAGAGACTGTGAGGTCTTTAGGATATACAGTGGTATACCTCGGGTTAAGTACTTAATTCGTTCCAGAGGTCTGTTCTTAACCTGAAACTGTTCTTAACCTGAAGCACCACTTTAGCTAATGGGGCCTGCAGCTGCCACTGCACCACCGGAGCTTGATTTCTGTTCTTTTCCTGAAGCAAAGTTCTTAACCTGAGGTAATATTTCTGGGTTAGCGGAGTCTGTAACCTGAAGCGTATGCAACCTGAAGCGTATGTAACCTGAGGTACCACTGGAGGTCTTATTTACAACCTGAGCCTACGTTGCGGGGCTCACAGCATTAACACCCCAAGAGGATCTTCTCCCATAGCCACAGCCTTGGATTCAAGCAGAAATCCAGCACGGTTCTCACTCTCTGGCTTCTGCCTGCTCCTAGCCCAGCTCTCCCACATTTCTCCTCCTTCCCACTCACTACCAGCCAGGGAGGGAGGATCCATTTGCCCCCTGCCACGCAGCTGCCAAGCTGTATACAGTATATACACCGCTTGGTTGTAGCGGGGGGAGGGGGGACCTCGAAGCGGAAGCGTGAAACGATCGCTTAAAAATTTGTAATTTAAGACGCGCAGAAGGTTAAAATCCATAGACTAAAACGAACAAAAACAAGGCTCATGTGAGTCCCTCTTCTTTGTGTGTCACTCTACCATTTTTGCCTCTATGGCGCTTCTTCGAGTCCGTACGACGATCGCCATAGAGATGGGAGGCATCGACCGACGCACTGAAACGTAACTGTCAACGCAACGCCCCGCCCCCACCCCTACGCAAGCCAATACCGGAAGTTCGGCACGCACATCCTCTTTATTTCTCCCAGCGGGAGAGGAAACGGAAGTACGCACGTACGCACGCACGCACTCTCTTGGGCGAGGTCACGCAAGCGTAGGCCGGTGCGCGGTGCGTGCGTCTCCACACGCATGCGTGGTTGTCGACGGCGACGGCGGCCATCATGGCGGTGTGTGGCGCGGCGGCTGCAGCAGGAGGCGGCGGAGGGCGCTGGTATTTCAGCCGAGAGCAGCTGGCGCGCAGCCCTTCCCGGCGCGCGGGGCTCGACCCAGACAAGGAGCTGTCGTACCGGCAGCAGGCAGCCAACCTGCTTCAGGATATGGGCCAGCGCCTGACTGTGTATCCATTGGGGGACTAGGCCGCGGCAGCTCGAGCTGGGGCTGGGCTGAGCAGGGTGCGGGAAGCGCGCTTGGGCCGCTGGGCGAACTAGGCCTCGCCGGGGCTGAAGCCTCTGGGGCGAGAGACCAAGGCCGGGGCCTCACGGTGGTTCGCGGCCGGCTTGGAACGGGGCACGTTATTAGGCCGCGTCCTACAAAGACCGCGCGTTGGCCCGGGTGCGGGTGGGAGTTGGGACGCCTTTACAGTTGGCCGCGGAGGGTCGACTCCGCGACGCGGAGAAGGCTGGGGTGGAACTAGGTGGGGTCGGGGAGAGGAGACTAGGCCCTGAAGCCTTGATCGAGCTGCAAGGCCCGAGAGAGGAAGCAGTTATTGAGCAACAACTTGGAAGGCGCACTCATTTGTTAGCAGGCCGGCTTGGCTTGGGATTGCGAATCTAAGATTTGAGCTAAATTTTAAGAGGGTTCTTTGCTGGTGGGAAAAGAGGCCAGTCTTGGTTCCTGTACGGACATTTCTCTTTTGCGCAGGTTAATGCTAGTTATACTTAATTGCGGTATATTTTTTTCAAAATGCAGCCCAAGTTCTGTCAGTGTTTTTTGTATTAGGTTTCTTGATTATGAGTAAATGTTGGTGAGCCCTTAGCAATGCTTTAAAGCTTGGTTCTGATTTCAAAGATGTGATTTAGCCTGGAAAATTAACGTTTGTGTATGTGTGTTTAGATGTGTGTTCAGAGAGAGGGTCTCTTTATTGTCAGTACAATCCTAGCCAGGTCTACTAGGAAATGAATCCTTTTGTGTGTAGTGGGGCTTATTCCTAGATAAGTGCTATTATGACTGTAGCCTTAGTATAGTGAGTTTACTTAAAGGTCATATGGCACTTAGTGTGATTCCATGCACGTTTATTTGGAAGTCCCATTGGTGCTTACTCTTGGTAAGAATGCAGAGCATTGCAGCCCAATATTGTTTTAGCATTTATTGGTGTTGAACTTCCTGTGTAAGCCTGCATCTGAAGGATAAGTGTTTTGTAGACATCTGGGATTTGCTAATGTGTGATGTACGTTACCTCAAAAACACTGATTCACATCAGTGTGTGTTGTGAAGATTGGAATACATGGGGCAGTGCAGTCCCTTAAAACCTACAGTTTGCAGATAACCCTTTTAAAATATGCTTGGAAAGCCTTTGTCTGCTTTTTCCTTAACCACAAGATACTAGTTCCCAACTGACTATCAATACGGCTATTGTCTACATGCATCGGTTCTACATGGTTCAATCTTTTACTCAATTTCATCGAAATGTAAGTATTATTTTTTTATTTCCCTATCCATCTAACAGGGTTTCTCCAGCCACTCTGGGTGCCTTCCAGCAAAGATTAAAAATACATTTGTATCACTTGTATTAGTACTTTTTCTTAGTTGGAATTGTACATAGATATGTTTCATATTCTCCCTTATCCCACACAGATTAAGAGAAAGGGTGTGTGCTGAGTATTGTGGTGGAAATCTTTAAAGGTTTTATTCTATGTCACATTTTTCAGAAATTAATTCCAAATAATTTATTATGAAGAGTGTATGAGAGCGAGCATAATCTCTATTAAACATTTGATCTCATTTTTCTGATCTAAAAATACATTTAAGGTCGCTAGCAATTATACATAAAGAAGAACAGAACATGAACAGATTCATTTTGTGTTCACTAGTTCACACTAATAGTTAAACAATAAGATAATAGAAGAGTGAAATGTAGTGGCAACAGCAATAGCAAATCCATGAATGAACTTAGAGGCATCACCTCCTAGGTCAAATGCTTATAGGAACAATACCATTTTGCTGATGTCCATTTTTTGCTGAAGAAGAGAGGAAGGTAAACTTCCTGAGGCAACACATTTTAAAACTTGGATGCTGTAACTAACGGCACACATTCCATATAAAACTGGATGGTTTTAACCTAGGTTTCTATTTCAATAGATGTGTATCAAGTTTTGGACTCTATGGTGATCAAGGTAGCTCCTAAATTGATCATCAGCTTAGCAGTGGTCTTCACTTAAGGATCAGCAGTAGAATGCCCCAGGAAAACTTGAAAACTTGCACCCACAGTTCCTTGTAGAAGTTGTTCATTTTTGTAACTTAGTTTTCCTGTGATGATAAGACCTGGAGTCATAATGTTTTTAAGGAAAAAAATAAGCCTATAATTCCCAGAAACCATCCTCTACATTAAATTATAGCTTCTACTGTGCATAATTTGTGCAGTGTGAAAACCCAGGTAGTTATATCCCAAATTAGCACTGGTTGTCTACTGTTTAATAGCTTTCATATAAAACATGGGTTTTATACAATCCAGTATGTTCTGCAGGTTACGAGGCCTTGCCAAATGAATCTTTTGATGTTTGTGTATACAATTCAGCTTGTGTACATTTAGTCAAATAGTAGAACTACCAATTCTAAGTTGTTGTTAAGATACTTCTTCTGGACTTTTTGATACCAAGGAGGTTTGCTGCCATTTGAAAGAGGATGTTGCATTTAAATTTATTTTCTCTGTAAAGTCTGTAGCACCAGCTGCCCTTTTCCTGGCAGCCAAGGTGGAGGAGCAACCGCGAAAACTGGAGCATGTCATCAAGGTCGCTCATGCCTGTCTGCATCCTCAAGAGGCGCTTCCAGATACCAGGAGTGAGGTAAGTAACTGAATACCTGTGAAACATATACAGTGCTCAACAAGTGAGGGAGGGGAAGGACGAATCCTGGCAGTGCAAGTCCCCTGTGCTTCATTGGATCTAGAGTGCTACAGCTTTGTTGGAATATTATCTGAACAATAGTAATTAGTTCTTGAATATTGCTGGTGCATAGTACAGAAAGCTCTGGGGTTTTGTAAGCCAAATAGCTTGTCTGTCCTGTGTGTTCCTGCTAGAGTGTTGTGAATTAAAGCCAGGTGTGTAGCACTGTTTGTATTAATGGGTGGATATTGCCTGCCAGGATCACCCTCTTATGGTGACACAGAAAACGTTGTTTGAAATTCATTCCTGTCACTGCCATTCAAACAGGAGGATTGTTAAGCATATTGTTTTACATCTCACCACAGCCCTTCTTGACAGGACCAGCACATCTAACCTTGCCAACAAGGGGGAAGCTTTATTCTGAAGCCAAATTGAAGGAAAGGGCAAATTTTTAAACACACACTGATAACTTCATGGCAGTTGAAGCCATTATGGAATCAAGAGCAACCTCTTGAGCAAGCATTGTGTCTATTGGGCACTTAACATTTTTTTCCTGGGAATGGGATGCTTGTGCCAATTCTCTCCAGCATTGACTATGATAAAGATTCCCCCTTGATATTTTTTTGCCTCCCCAAGAGAGTGTTAGAAATATGCAGGCTTGATACAGAGTGCCTCATCACAAGTAACCTGCCTGTCCTCTCAACCCCAGGCTTACCTGCAACAAGCCCAAGACCTGGTCATTCTAGAGAGCATAATACTGCAGACCCTGGGTAAGTTTTTCCAAGCGGACGGGCTGCTTCATGAATCTCAGACCCAGGAAAGTTCCGCAGAGTGGAGAGTCTAATCCCAGTCTTCTTCACAGCTGGAGGGCAGAGGCACAGCTGGCCAGTGTGGGAGAGCATCAGTCCAGGCGACAAACCTCACAATTTATGACTTGTTTGATATGTTTTGTTTAGGGCGAATTTATTGACATTCTTGTAAACCAATATGAATGCAAAATTTGGTTTGGGTTCTTTTTCAACAGGATTTATATTGTTCAGGTTCCATGCAGTGTTCTCTGGATTGAAGGCTTAGCAACATGACAGCCTATTGTTCCAATTGTATGATTAGCTTGGTCATGCTGGGTGGGAACTGGATACCCAGACAAACTGACATGAATTGTTGATGTTGAGCTTTTGCTACTTTGTAACTAATTCAAACAGGTTTTTTGATAGCTGAAACAATATTATTTCTATGCCTTTGGTAACCTCTTGGCTTACAGATACTATCTCTCACTGTAATTAGATGAATGATATGATGCCCAATCTTGCTTGTTATATGCAGATATTTCAAACACTTTTTTGAAAACACCTCAGAGGTTTTCTTACAATCAAGTGGTATATAAATTATAGTCCCCAATGTACAAAGAAGTTATCGCTGGCTGCAAGGGACACAACAAAATTATTCCAGTAACACTTTCATCAAAGAAAATCGCAGAGGAAGAACTTGCTTAACTTAATTGTTGCTGGTAGTAGTTACTGTCTGGCAGAAGGCAAGGCTTCAAATAATTTTTTTTTTCTTTCCTGAGCCGTTGCTCACTGGGACTTCTCAGACCAGTCCATAGCTGGGCCAAACATTTCCCCTTAAAAGAAACCATTTAAAAACTAGGTTTATACTCAGTGAGCATCTGTTGCTTAAGAGGAAAACATTGCTTGTTGGTGTTTGGTGTGACAGGAAAAGCCCTCTTCCAGTAGATTGTAGAATTTTCTTTTCCTGTTGTTTTAATACAGGTTAGTTTTCTGATTTAGAATGTTCAGTTGTATTTTAGTATATTTGCAGCAGAGAATATGGTTGCCTTAGAAGCTAGACGTTTCTGTCATTTTCTTGTGCTGGATAACAGATTCATTTGAACCTAGGAAGATATTGTGCTTTCTTCTTGCTTGCAACTGAAAACAGCATGAGCTTTAATGGGGAAGAATGAGCAATCTACTTGCCTCCCAGGATCCAGAGGCATTTGTGGTATGTAGAAGCACAAGTATGTTATATCCATGACCTAACTGTCACCTGTTTTTCTTCCAGGGTTTGAGATCACCATAGATCATCCTCACACTCATGTGGTGAAATGCACACAGCTAGTGCGAGGTAAGCAGTGATTCAACACTGCTGTGATTCTGGCACAGCACTTATGACACTTTCACACAGAAGTGGTTGCATTTCTTAGTCGACAAATTGTTTCTTGGTCAAAGGAACAAGTAAAATAAACAGAGGGTGTTGCTATACTAAATATTCACCCCTTACTCTGACTTAATATGGTGGTAATGAGTTGGATACAAACTTTCAGAGTATGGCAGTATTAAAGTGGGCGTTTACAGCTGATGAGTATATATATAATCAAAGTAAATTCAATATGCTGAGCTATTTCCCAATAGAATAGAATTGCTGAGCTATTTCCCAATAGAATATTATTGTATATTAAAGAGGTGCTTTGCAGCACTAACACGTGGTTTTCCTTTTTTTTTTTTCAGCCAGCAAGGATCTGGCACAGACGTCCTACTTCATGGCTACCAACAGGTACATGTTGAAGGCTTACTCTTATTAGCTTTTTTATTTGGGAATGTAGTTCTTGACAATTGTAGAAGAACATCCTTCTAAACTTACAGAAGAAATGCTTTATTGCGCATTTGAATATCAGGGCAGTACATGTCTTACTCTAGAATAAATTAAGGTTTTGTTCTGAAGAAATCTCCTAGAAAATAAGTTGACAATGCTACTAGCTCATGTACTAGCCTATGTTGTGGCCTAAACAAAAAAATAAACAGCTTTTATTAGGATTTTCCTGCTTGGTTACCCTGAAACAATTCTTGCTTGCCATAGGTGGCTGGCTATTTATAATTCCAGGCTAAAATTGCTTTGCTACTAAGTGTGGATCAGACTGGATCTTTCCATCTAGAAGTCAGTGAACACTTAGCAGCATTCATCTGAGATGAAAAGAATTAGATTTTCTTTTGGAAGAAGCTAAATTGTTGGCTTGAGATGGCTTTTTTCAATCTAGAGTTCTCCAGAAGAGAGATGCCTCTTCAGTATTTGAACCCTGCAACATGGTTGAAATCACTTTTTGGAACTATATTGTGTGCAAAGGCTGCCGTTCTATAGATTTTATATTTCATGTTTAGATTTTGTTGTGATAAACATTGCTCAGTTTAGTGCTCTTCTTGACAGTGTTTCAGACACTCATACAAACTAGTTTTCTCTGAATTCAGATGTGGCCTGGTATATGCAGCTGTTCACATGTTTCAGCTTTGTACTTCATGGAGGATTGAAGTAGGGAATTTTGTGTCTAACACAGCAGTCAGCATCCTTAGGATTTGACTATTCTTTCTTTAAAGTAGGGCATATAGAAACTTGGTGACATATGTTGTGCCTTGTGAAATTTCAGAAGCCAGAGTGTAGATACATAGGCTTTCCTGTGACCAATTAATGGGGTTTGAGTTCTCTTTCTAATTTCTTGTAGGATTTTAAAAATGCAAAATAACATACATGTAGATTTGCTTATTTGGGTTACCTTGTTGCAGAGTATATAGTCAGCTGATGTATAATATGCAAAGAGTACTAATTCTGCTGGAGATTAATTTATTTAGAAGGAGGGGGGTGGAATGGGCTTGAGGCCTCATCCTTCTCAAAACGCTGCTTGCAAGTCCCATCACCACAGCAGTTGCTTCTTCCTCCACACCTTGTTTCATCCCTGGCAACTGGTGTAGGGGAGGGAAAGAGCAGCTGGCACATCTCCCAAGGACCACTTTTGTCCCAGCAGACACCAATTACAAATCAATGCCTTGCCCTGTAGTGTCTCCGGAAGAGTTTGTTGGGATAGAAATGTACCATGAGTAAAGTAGTATCTTGCCAGCATCTCTTTATCAGCCTTCTGGGGCCCATTCCTATTAGGTTGTTGTCATGCAAGATGATTTGATGCTCTGTGGAATTGGCCAAAGCTTAAAGGGAACTACAGTTTGTCTCGCACAACTGCTTGACTGTTGGCTTTTGGATCTGATGCCAAAATCTATTGCCATCACTGATCAGACTGTCGTATCTGGAGGTTTCTGGCACTTTTTGGCCTGGTGAATAAAATTCCTTTGAAAAAGAGCAAAGTAGCCCAAATCTCTTGAGATTGTTCTCTGGTGCTATTGGATAATCCAGCCCTGTGGAACCCCAAAATAGTAATTTCAAATGCAGCATTTTCCCTCTGCCCGCCCTGATGGCCGTATGGGGGTCCTGGAGCTCCAGGCTGACGGGAGCTCCTGGA
Source organism: Podarcis melisellensis (assembly GCF_964234715.1). Classification (NCBI taxonomy): domain Eukaryota; kingdom Metazoa; phylum Chordata; class Lepidosauria; order Squamata; family Lacertidae; genus Podarcis; species Podarcis melisellensis. The sequence goes on from NC_138529.1 coordinate 6,864,766, forward strand.
AAACCTCGTGGAAGAAGGCTGAAACAGTGTTGTTTTAAGCAGGGCCTGCTTGACGATGCAGAATAATTAAGGCTTTTAAAGCTGAGGGATGCTCACTTCTTGCAGTGTCTGTCCAGCGGGCGGTTGTGTGTGCTGCTGCCGTTCAGGCTTGGGAGCTTACAGCTTTCTGTTTCTCTCTCCCTGCTGGTGATGTCAGCCTTCACCTAACCACCTTCAGCCTGCAGTACACCCCTCCCGTTGTGGCCTGCGTCTGCATCCACTTGGCCTGTAAGTGGTCCAACTGGGAGATCCCAGTCTCCATGGACGGGAAGCACTGGTGGGAGTACGTTGATGGCACTGTAACTCTGGAACTCTTGGATGGTAAGTTTGGAGCAAGGTCAAATACATTCCCATGCACAATGAGGTATTTTATTACCTTGATATCTTACTTCTAAGGGACATTCTCACCAAGATTTCCAGCATGGCAATAAAAAATTAAGTGGGATTAATTTGATAACTTGAGCCAGTATCATTAGTCCCAGGAATGCTCCATCTGTTGCTGGCAAGGGCAGAAGTTAAAGCACCCTTTGGGTTCTGGCTTGTAAATTTCACGCCTCTTACTGCTTGGTGTTCTTGTGTTTATCTTGCAGAACTTACTCATGAATTCCTGCAGATCCTTGAGAAAACTCCTAACCGGCTGAAACGAATCAGGAATTGGCGGGTAAGGTCCTCTGCACACTCTGAGCATGGCTTGGCAAAGTTGTGTGTGCTCTTCAGTTTGATAAGTAATGCAGAAATATATGTATAATCAACATCTTCTGGCTGTGAGGAGATGAATATTCAAGAGGTGTATGCTTCTCTACATAAACCCTTCTATATTTTTTTGAATTATCCAAAGGTTTCATCAGACAGCAAGCTGGGGTGTATAGACCCCCTTACTGCAGCCTTCTCCCATAATAGAATTTTCTAAAGTGGCAGGATCAAATGTTGTATGCTGTTGAAATGCAATGTGTTCTATTTTCTTGCAAGACAATTTGTGAATGAAAAAAATGTTTATGGAAATGGCATAACAGGACAGCTGCAACAAAACAGGACAGCTCCTTCCTTCCTTCCTTCCTTCCTTCCTTCCTTCCTTCCTTCCTTCCTTCCTTCCTTCCTTCCTTCCTTCCTTCCTTCCTTCCTTCGTCAAGGAGAGAGATCTGGCATTCTAAAGTTGGTACTGCTTTTGTTTTCCCCCCTAGGCCTGCCAGGCAGCTAGGAAATCAAAGACTGATGATCAAGGTGATGATGATTGCCTCTCAGAACAGACCATTCTCAGCATGATCTCCAGAAGCTCCTCTGACACAACCATTGCGGGTCTGATGAGCATGTCTACTTCCTCGACAGCTGGAGGCCTTGCTTCGCTTTCAGGTGCAGGAGGCGACTCTCCAGGGGACCTTGGCACAGATGTGATGTCAGCAGACAGCTGGATGGCTCCACACCCGTCACATAAATTGGAGGTCAGCCACAGGGCCAGTGAAATGTCTTCCAGCACAGATCATCCACATCTCGATAACAGTAGTGGCCCCTTCTCTAAGCAGAGCATTAAAAGTGCACCACTGGCAAAAGTATCATTAAAGGAGTATCGTGCCAAACATGCTGAAGAACTAGCTGCACAGAAACGTGAGCTGGAAAACATGGAGGCAAATGTACGTTCTCAATATGCCTATGCTGCTCAGAACCTGCTTGTGCAACAGCAGCGGGAACGGGATGTGCAGCAGCAAGAGAATAACCCATCTCCCATCATTCTGAAAATCCCATTGGGTGGCAGCTCTGATGGTTCTGAACGGCTCCCCACTGAAAAGCCTGATAAGACCTCATCTGCCCTCAAAGTTCGGCTGACTGCACCAGGGGACAAGCCTGCTGTCTCTTCCTCCAAACCGGAGGAAATAAAAATGCGCATCAAGGTGCCGACTCTGTCAGAACGGCCGGGCTCTTCTGATGAAAGTAGCGGCAAGAGCCGAGGAGAGCACAAGGAAAAACATAAGGTCCATTCTTCTAACCACCACCACAACCACCATTCTCACAAACATTCACATGCACAACCTGTTGCCAGCACCAAGCGGCCAGTGGACTCCAAGCATGGTAACCAAAGTGGCATTGCATCCCATAAAGGTTTTGTCCCAATTTCTTCCTTCCGCAAGAGACCACTTTCTGAGGAGGCCTCAGCTGCAGCACATGAACATCAGCCGAAAATCAGCAAGAATTCAAAAGGGCCCCCCATGCCATTTCCCTTTCCCCAGCACCCTGGGCATAGCTTGGATGCAGCTGGTCTCCCTTTTGTCCAGGGCAGCAAAACCAGAGGGGCTCCTGGGAAACTGGACAAGAGCACTGCCGGGGCCAATGGGCATAACATGAACCAGGCCATTGATTACCAGGATACAGTGAACATGCTGCACTCCTTGCTCAGTGCACAGGGCATGCAACCCACCCAGCCTCCCACCTTTGACTTTGTACATTCATATGGCGAGTACTTGAACCCCAGGGCTGCTGCGAGTGTGGATAAACCACGGCCGCCCCCTCTACCTTCAGAACCTCCCCCTCCCCTGCCGCCTCTCCCCAAGTGATTCCCGTTTTTAACTACTGAGGTTGGGCTGCCGTCTGCTGAGGGCATGTTGCTCGTAGTGATCTCCACTGCCTTGTGTGAATGCCCGAACCCCTTTGTAAAACATTTTTATTATTGGTATGAGAATGTGGAGCCCTTGAAGCTGTGAAAAGATGCACCCATCTTTCTCCATGTGCTTCCCCTCCCCTCCAGTCCTACTGGAAAGAAATGGGGATATGTTTCCTGTCAGACTGATTTGAAGGTCGCGAACCAACAGGAGATGGCATAGGGCTATTTAAAATTGTTGCAGTCTTTCTCCTAAAAGACATTTAAAATAATTTAAAAATAAGTTATATATGTTCTTAGTGTTGATTTTATTTTTCTAAGGTGGACAAAGGAAGGGGATTACAGCAGAAACTGAAATGAAGGCAGGGCTCATGGGCTCTGCGCGCTCCTTAAGTGTTACTTGTCCTGGTGGAAGTTGCTTCCCTCTGAGTGGAAGGCAGTGAAGGTTTGATAGGATGAAAAGGCATGAAAACTCTCTGAGGAAGGCATGAACGTTAACTAGAAGCATAATGGTTGGGTAGGGGGGGGTGGAGCTTCCCCCCCTCAATTTCTCCCTACTGTGGCTTTTGGTTCCTCACCAGTGAGTGTGGAGACAGATGGCAGACCCGTATTTCCAAGAAACTTTGGAAACAGCAAAGTGTGTTTTCGTTTCTGGCTTTGTCCAGCCCTTCCTGCTGAGCGGGAAGGATGTGGGAACGTGTCTTCCTTAACCTTTCGCTTCCTGCCTTGACCACATTTCTTCCATTTGGGTGCCCTGCTACTGTGTGTCCCACCTAGCATAAGGCATTGAAAATAATTTTGATGGGACTGCATTATAAAGGTGGTCAGGACTGTGTCTTCCTGCAGGAACTCTGAGGGTGCCTTCAAAAAAGAGGGTCTTTGCAGCAACTTATTTGGAAGTGTGGGTTAGTTTGGGAAGAGGAGTGGGAAGGGAGGCAGAAAGTCAATGTGAATGTTAGAACAGTAATCGTGATTCTGGGATGCTTTAAATTGTACTTAAACTGCATTATGGGATACGAGATTTTCATATTTGCTAGAAGCAGAAAAGGCTTTTCAAAGTATTTGTAAAGACAGCAGTGAGTGGAATCAGGCATATTTGGATTGGAGAATAGAGGAGTGAAAAGAGCTGGTAAAACCTAGATGAATAAATGGGAACTTGCTTGTCTCCTCATTTAATGTCGTCTGCCGACAATATAAACCTATGGCCAGGTTTACTGTGTCCTGACTTTGAGATCTACGGGAAAATGTGGGAATTGACCCTGTGTAAATTGATTCAGAGACGTATTCCAGCCTAAGTTTGTATTGCAAAAGGCATAACATTCTGACCTGATTCTCCAGTACTGTGTTAAAGTTAAATGGGGTTATTCTTTTTTAAAGTGGCCATATATTTAGTGTTTCTGTAGATGACATCTGAGTGCTTGTTCATTTGACAGGATTCAGCCTTGGTTTGTCGCATCATAACAATTGGACTGAACACTTGGGTTGGTAGTCATAAATCCCAGCTTTGCTGTCCTTTGAGTATACATTTCCTAGGTCAGCAAAGTATTTCAGGGCATTCCCACTGCTCTGAAGAAACTTCCAAATTAAAATCTGGAGGATTGTGTGGTGTAAAGCATTGTGGTTTTCTTAGCTGGAATGGAATGCTTTGACTAATACATATCAATAGGAATCTATTCCAGTGTGTTAATAGCAACTAAAAGTTGTGAACAAACAAGGCTAGCAATGGCCTAGGTCTGCAGTCTCATGTGAGAAAAGTTTAATTGCTGCTGGTTAGATAGAGTGTATCATGTTTAAAACAACAAAAGACACTCATCTGTGGGTATCTGTTTGGTTTTTATTGAAGTGTTTTCTCTTAATTTGGAACAATAACTATTTTCCCACCACCTCTTAATTTTTAAAGCAATGGTGTCTCAGCTGTTGATGGTCACAAACTTTGGTCTGGTTTCACATAATCTTTCAGAAACTTTCTAATTCCCAGCTCATATTATTACTATTCTAAGTTTCAATAAATGTACTGTCTCCACAATTTGTCTGTTCTTCTATATTTCAACAGTTGCAAACTGCCTTGGTCACATCCCAATATTTATATACAGCAAAGAAAGTCTGTACAGAAGCATTGGGGAAAGAACCTTGTATCATATAATAGTTCTGGATCCAGGACTCATTGTTATCCTTCCTCCTCTGCCTAGTGGCTCAAATTTTTTACACTGGGATTTTACCTATCTTTAAACAGTTTTTAACTTCACCAGTTTTCTGCTTACAGCAGTCTGGGGAGTGGGACAGACAGAGGGAAGTGGCAATGCTGGGCAAATTATTCCCCTCCCCCCCCCAAGCAGTAGCAGTAGCACAATATCACTTTTCACAAAGTATTTTTCGCCCTATTGGACGCTCCGGCCCATAGGACGCACCAAGATTTGGGGGGGGGGGGAAATAAAGGGGAAAAAATCCCCCACAGGCGTGGGGCTGGGGAAAGCCCGAGCTTCCCCAGCCCCCAGAACGGGTCCCAGAGCGATGCCGAAGCTGCGTGCATTGCTCTGGCTGGTTTGCATTGCTCTGGCTGCGAGCCCGGGAGGTTTGCGCGGAGCTGCGCCGAGCCCAGGAGTGCAGGCAGCTCTGCACAACCCTCGGGAGCCTGGCGTGGCTGCGCGCCGGGCTCCCGAGGGTTGCACAGAGCTTCCTGAAGCCTGGAGAGCAAGAGGGGTCGGTGCGCACCGACCCCTCTCGCTCTCCAGGCTTCGGCGAAAACCTGTATTCGCCCCATAGGATGCACACACATTTCCCCTTTATTTTTGGAGGGGGAAAAGTGCGTCCTATAGGGCGAAAAATACGGTAGTAAGCCACCTTGTAAGATCATTGGAACTCATCTTCAAGCTGCATATTAAATAAAAAGGATGTTGCTGGGCATGGGGAAAAGCCAGAGTCTGCCATTTGCAATAGTTTTTTTTAATATCTCAAAAGAAATACAGTCGGACCTTGGTTCTCAAATGCCTTGGTACTTGTATGTTTTGGCTCCCAAATACTGCAAACCCGGAAGTAAGTGTTCTGGTTTTCAAACGTTTTTTGGAAGCCGAACGTCCGATGCGGCTTCCGATTGAGTGCAGGAAGCTCCTGCAGCCAATCAGAAGCTGCGCCTTGGTTTTCAAACGTTTTTGGATGTTGAACGGACTTCCAGAATGGATTACGTTCGAGAACCAAGGTACGACTAGATTTTTTCGGGTGATCAATTGTCAGCTGCTATTGATTAACTCTTGCTTCTGCACAACCTGTGTTATGTTTGTGGGGCTTGCTGAAGGTTCCTGTGTGAGCCTCATTTAAATGAGTGACAGTTGCACCGGAGTGATGCCTACTTGATAATGCTCAGTACATCTTTGAACTGGGTGTTCTAACAGAATATTCTTGCCTTGGGCAGCTTGATGGCACAGGTATGCAATAGTATTTCCTTAGCACTTGGGGAGTTTGAAACTAAATGTTCAATAGCCCATCATTTGTACATTATACATCCCTTATACTCAATGCATTCACTCCTTTATTGATTCACAAATATGTAATGAACATTTCAGAAATAAGCTATGCAAATCGAAACAAAAGAACTAAGTAGTTTTTTCTTGGTCACCTCGGTTATATATTAGGAGGAAGTAGCTTAAAGTAAATGGTTGGTACTTGTTTCCAACTGAGTTATTGCCAGTACTTGCATATATTTAGATCAGTGAAGAGGAACTTGTGGCTCTCCAGATGTTGCTAGATTCCAAATCAAATCCGCTCTAGCCATCATGGTCGGTGGTTAGGGATGATGGGACTCATAGTTCAACAGCATATTGGGGGGGGGGCGGGCAAAATTCTTACTCCTGAATTAAACCTAAAAGAAAATAAATTAAACTCCATTCTTAGGCAATCTAAATTCTACACAAAAGAATTTTTTTAGCAACCTTCTGTTATTTCTCACTGCAAAATTCTGGTTTTGCTGGGCTGGGCAATGAACTCGGCAGGGCACTGATGCTCCACCCCGCAACCACTGGCTTACGGTATATGTTTTCAGCAGGTATGGCCCATGCATTTTCTAGCACAACATACTTCTGCAGCCATAAGGGCTAGAACCTATATTTTATTAATGAAAGCTTAGATTTCCAAGAACCTTAATTGTGCTTAGTTTTCTCCCTCTGACCCCTGTAGAATTGCAACATGTAGCTCTAGTTCCTCATCGTGTGTGTGTGTGTGTGTGTGCGCGCGCGCGCGCGCGTTCTTCTAAAATATGTAAGGAAGTTTGCTTTAGAGCATGCTTAAATGTAGATAATGATATAGGTACAGTGGTACCTCAGGTTACAGACTCCGCTACCCCAGAAATAGTACCTCAGGTTAAGAACTTTGCTTCAGGATGAGAACAGAAATCGTGCTCCGGCGGCAGCAGGAGACCCCATTAGCTAAAGTGGTGTTTCAGGTTAAGAACAGTTTCAGGTTAAGAATGGACCTCTGGAACAAATTAAGTTCTTAACCCAAGGTACCACTGTATACTGAAAGTTGGATGAACTGCCATGATAGTATGGACTGCCAATTCAATAACAATTCTGCTAGGATGCAATCCTAGTGGTGGAAGCCTGTCTATACTGCCAGAGACTGGACTATTATCATGCATATTTGCTGCTTTAGTCCAGGCACGTCCAACAGGTAGAACGCGGTCTCCTGGTAGATCACTGGCTCCCCTAAAAAAGGCCCATTTTTGCCCTGCATCCCCTAAAAAAAGCTCAACAACTTTGATCAGTCTTTTCAACTTTGATCACAGTCTCTTGGGAGTTGGCCACCCCTGCTTTAGGGAAACATCTCTAAGTGACTTAAATAATAGTAAAATGCACAAAATAACATGAAAAATAATAAAAAGTCAAGTATAATACTGTAAGTTGCTTAAACCATTAATAACAAAACTTTCACCACACCCCTAAAGGAAAACAGACAATTACAAATAAAAACAAATGCCTAGGGAAAAAGAGCTAGTGCACCAAAAGATGTCAATGTCAGTGTCAAGTAAGCCTCCCTTGGGAAAGCATTCCTTAGATAAGGGAGCACTACTGAAGAAGCCCGTTTTCTTGTTTTTTTATAAGATATTTATTAAAGTTTTCAATATTAATACAATAAAAAGAAAAGAAAAAAGAAAAATATAACAAAAATACCAAAACAAAAAATACTTAAAAACACACAAAATTTCAATAACTTATTTTTCATTAACTTATTTCCCAGACCTCCTCGTACCTTCCTTTTTTGTATTCCAATTCAATTGTTAGTTCAGCAAATCCTTATCAATAAGTTTTAACCTACTTCTAAACCTTTTTTCCATATTCTCTTAAAACATTACAGCTGGAAACCGCTTAATTTCTATCCGACATCATTCTAACATTCATTAATTTTGTAATATTTCTGTAAATAGTCTTTGAATTTCTTCCAAACTTCTTCTGCTGACTCTTCTCCCTGGTCTCGGATTCTGCCGAAGCCCGTTTTCTTGTTATCACCTCTGGCCTGATAGCACTGATACGACATGTGCTCTGGCAGAAGTCTCCCAATATGCCAGTGGAGCTGTTCTGCCAGTGAAGGGGGTTATGGGTGGTATAGGGGAAAAGCACACTTAAACCATGTCCTACACCTTTTCATTTTACGACTATGCCCGTGATTATAATGGAACCAATACTCGGCAACGTGGCAACGCCTGCCAGTGCCTGGGACAGACCAAAGTTGTTGAGGTTTTTGTTTTGTTATAAATTCAAAGTTTTGCCCACACACCTGCCACTTGAGGGTCATATTCCACATATCTGGTGAAAATGGGCTTTAGTCCCATAATACAGAGGTAGCTAATGCGGGTGTCCTCTTAACTCCCAGCATGTGGACCTGTGGGAGATTAGCAGCCAAACCTAACAAATACATATTCTAGCTAGTTAGCTTGAGGAGGGGCTAATTCCACAGAACTGGATTGCTGATAGGCCAATGCTCAGACCACTGAAATACAATTGGTAGAGAGGAGACTCTGTGATGTCATTTCCCCTCTTCACCTGGAGAAGAAAGAGCAATATAGTCTTTCCTGTTCCTCACTTCCTTTGACCAGGCTGGATGCAGGTATCCCTCTGCTTGCTCCAGCTTTAGTATAACATGTATGAAGCTGCAAATATACGGTATTTATTCCCCCCCCCCCGAAAAAATAAGTTATTGGTTATAGCACACAGACATAAACACAGACATTACATTTAACACAACATAAAAACTTAACAATAAAAACACAAAAAATAAAAGAATTTTTTCTTCTTATTCCCTGGTATATTTACATTGCTAAAAGACTTCCTCGACACCTTCCAATCTGAATTTCATAACACATATTTAGCAGTTGCCAATTTCATATTTATAGCATCAATATCCTCTCTCATATAAGTATTTTGTCTGGATAGATTTTACTGGTACTGTGAATCAGTCCATGATCATAAATGTAGGTAAATCTTTTTTAACTTCTCAAGTAGTTGCCTGATTCTTTATTAACCGGAATAAGAAAGGGAGGTCAGCTTATTTCATAGCTAGACTTGTTGAAAACAAGGTTTAGCAGCCTTATTCTTATGCTTTGAATTTTGCCACCAACGATGGCGTTTTGAAAAACTCACGCAGTGTGGGCACCTGGAGGGATAAATTGCAATCAGTATATCCTCTCCTAGGGACGCGGGTGGCACTGTGGTCTTAACCACAGAGCCTAGGGCTTGCCGATCAGAAGGCCGGCGGTTCGAACCCCCTTGACGGGGTGAGCTCCCGTTGCTCGGTCCCAGCTCCTGCCAACCTAGCAGTTTGAATGCACCTCAAAGTGCAAATAGATAAATAGGTACCGCTCCAGCGGGAAGGTAAACAGCATTTCCATGTGCTGCTCTGGTTTCGCCAGAAGTGGCTTAGTCATGCTGGCCACATGACCTGGAAAAACTGCGGACAAACGTCGGCTCCCTTGGACAATAAAGCGAGATGAGCGCCACAACTCCAGAGTCGGTCACGACTAGACCAAACGGTCAGGGGTCCCTTTACCTTTATATCCTCTCCTACCCATTAAAATTCATCCCACATGCCCTTTCCTTAGAGGAAACGTGGGATAAATATGCAACAAATAAACTATAAGCATCCCTTGGCCAGGCTGGCTGCGACTGACGGAGGTTGTGTCTGAGGGCGCCATGTTGGGTCCGCTCCTCCCCAGCCTGAACGCAGCGTGACGTCAGGCATTCAGCATCTAAATTCAAGCCCCGCCCTCTTACGTGATGCGACCGTGAGCGGCAGCAGTTACAGCCAGTAAATTTGTGGGGTCCCTCCCACTGGCTGCGCGCCGTTGGGCGTGGAGGGGAGAGGGAGAGGGAGAGAGGCGGGCTTTTTCGCTCGAGCGACGCACCTTTCGACCAATGCTGTCCCCGCCCTCCGCCTCCCGTTCGGGTTGGCTTGCGATGGCGAGCGGGAGGAGTTGCTGAAGCGCGAGGCGAAGTTAAGATGGCGGCGGCGGCGGGAATGACCAAGGTGAGGCGTTGTTTTTTATGTCTGCTTTTTATTCCCTTTCCCCCCGCTTCTTGTGGGCAAACTGCTCCACATAGGAAGGGCGTTTCTTTGGCCAGGCGTGTGCCGTGGAGCTCTGGTGGTTTGGAGACGAGAGCCGAAGGGCAGGGATTCCCTGCTCCTGAGGGCGGCTGCGACGGCGGGTGGGAGGTCGGGCGAAGCCCCTGGCGGGAGGTGGGCAGCTCTTCCCACAGGGGAGCTAAGCAAGTGTGCGCGCGCGCGCCTTACCAGAATAAATAATAACTTTTATTTCCCCATTTCTATTTTCTACAACGGCTGTCTCTCCCCCCCCCCCCGCCATCACACTCCACTACCTGCTATATATATATATATTAATTTAACCACAAGGCAAGAAACGGGTAATCAAGAAGTCTGGCCTAATAACTGAAACGAAGGAAAAGGGCCATAATGGGAAGGGTGGGGGGCGAGACCCCATTACGTTGCTTTCCTCTCCCAAAACTTGGAGCAGCATGGATGGGGTTTGGATATTTTTTTTCTTCGTAATTCGATAAAGCTGAGGAAGGTCAAGGTTGAAATATTGTGCCTGGAAACTGATAGATTTAACAGCACGTTCTTATGGTTATGTATTCACACCCTCTGTGTCAGTGGTGCTGCAGAGATTAATAACTTGCTCCTTGCAGACGCTGGCATGAACAGAATTCGCATCCACGTGTTGCCTTCAAGTCGGGGACGACTCACTCCTGTGCCAAGGCCCCAAGAAGCCTTGTCATGTGCCTTTGCTCACCGGCCGTGCTCCCAGCCTCGTTTGGAAGGACACGAGTTCTGCATAAAGCACATTCTTGAAGACAGGAATGCGCCTTTCAAGCAGTGCAGCTACATTTCCACTAAGAATGGGAAGAGATGTCCAAGTGCAGCTCCCAAACCTGAGAAAAAGGATGGGTATGTGTTATGTATGTTCAGATTATCTGTGGAGAGCTGGCCAGGCTTCATCCATGACAGTTGAAATCACATAACTTAAACCTACGCAAGTTGTGAGATGTACCAAGTGTTCCTCCTCAAATGAGGGTGCCTGTTGTGTTACTGCATGAGTCCTTGCTTTGGGCATGCCTTTGTTAGGTGGCATATCCAGATCAATTTCTGAAGTGGGTGCTTACCTGTATGCATAGCAAAAACAAACTGCCATGGAGTGTTTATTTTATTAGAAAAATTTATAAACTGCTTAATAAAAATCTCCCTCTAAGTGCTTTATGTAAAACCTTTAAAAGTACGCTTATCAATAATACTAGATCAACAAATATTAAAAACACAAATATAGGTAACTAAATTACGTGTCTGGGTAAAGGACCCCTGGCAGTTAAGTCCAGTCACGAATGACTCTGGGGTTGCGGTGCTCATCTCACTTTACTGGCCGAGGGAGCCGACGTTTGTCCGCAGGCAGTTTTTCTGGGTCATGTGGCCAGCATGACGAAGCCGCTTCTGGCAACCCATAGCAGCGCATGAAAAGGCCGTTTACTTTCCCGCCGGAGTGGTACCTATTTCTCTACTTGAACTTTGACCTGCTTTTGAACTGCTAGGTTGGCAGGAGTTGGGACCGAACAACGGGAGCTCACCCTGTCACGGGGATTCGAACTGACGACCTTTGGTTCAGCAAGCCCTAGGCTCAGTGGGTAGGCTTGCTGAAATCAAAAAGTTTTAAACTGGCATCAAATATCATAGCAAGAGTGCTTTCCTAATGTTAATACACAGGGAATTCCAAAGCTACTGCACTGTTACAATGACTCCTAGTAGACTCAGAACGAACATTACATGGTACTTGTAGAAGTGCAAGTTCCACAGATCAAAATTGTCAAGTAGGTCAAGTAGGCACATATGGGCATTGGAAATCCTTCAAGTAAAGTAGTCCTAATCAGTTAAGGGCTTTATATACTAATAGTAAAGTCTTGAACTTGGCCCAGTAAAAAAATCTGTAGCCGGTGCAGATCTTTAATAAAATTGTGGTAGGCTCTCACTTCTGTTAGTCCTCCTGCAGCATTCTGCATAATTTACAGTTTTTGAGAGTCAACTGCAAAGAGAGCCCCACATACACCGCATAGAAGTAATGCAGTTACAAGCTATTCTGGTCCAGCAATGGTTGCAGCTGTTGTAAATGATTTGCTCAGTTTCAGAATCTAGGCTGCCATCAACTGGTTTTGTGTTCATTTCTACACTATAAACAAAATGAAAACATACTCACTGCTTATTGGTTTATTATCAGTACTACTTTAGAAAATTTGGGAGCCACGAAAGGTTGGTTTCTCTTTTGTCTCCCCATCTAGGGTATCGTTTTGTGCTGAACATGCTCGTAGAAATGCCCTGGCACTGCAGGCTCAGATGAAGAAGTCCAACCCTAGTCCTGTGCGGGAGTCCCTTCTCTGTCAGCTGAGCTCCTATGCCAAGACAGAGCTGGGCTCCCAGACTTCAGAGAGTAGCCGCAGCGAGGCCAGCAGAATACTGGGTAAGTGGAATAGGTGGTGACGGCATTGATCTGGTCATTAAAATAGGGTGTGAAGGCTAGGGTCTGTTACATCCTAATTTAAAAAGATTTTTAATTATCATTGAAAAGTAAAAGCCACCCAAAAGAGAAGATGGAAGCAGTGGGGTTAGATTTTTCACTCAGTCTTGTTTTATATATGCTGTTTTTTGTTACATGCCCTTCCCAATGCTGCTTTTTATAACCTGCTGGCCAAAATGTCAGGATGGGCAACTTACTGAACTGTGGAAGGGAAAAGATTTGCAGAATCATAAAGTTGGCAAACTTCCAATTTTCCTTGTCTTCTGATTTATCATTATGCTCCACCTTATATATGTGGTCATGAATGCTAATGTTTGATTTAACAACAACCCAAATCTCTTGGTTCTTTGGCGTAGGATGAGCAGCCCAGTGTACTGGGAAAGGGGAAGAATGTTTATATGGCTGGCTTGCAGCATAGTCCCCAATCTGGTTATAGCAGTGTGCAGTTTGTTTCTGTGATCAAGGCTAGGTCTCGGAAGATTATGTAGCACTGCTGGACAATGAAAACCAGAATTAGTTGGTAGGACCATCCCTTTTCTCCCTCCACCTTTTGGCCTTCCTTCTCTCTTCCCCGCCCTTCTCAATGCAAGACGCATCCACAGCATATGCTCCAGGGTTCACCACATGAATTAGATCCTTAAAAAAACTTTTCTCTAAATAACAAATAGGTTATTTTTCATTCAGACGAGGACAGCTGGAGTGATGGAGAGCAGGAGCCTCTTACAGTAGATCAGACATGGAGAGGAGATCCCGACAGTGAAGCGGATAGCATTGACAGTGACCAGGAGGACCCCCTTAAGTGAGTCGTATGAATGGTGAATTGCTGTTGTATGACACATCAGAATTAAGAATTCCTCTCAACAGATGCTGAGAACTTCATTCCAATATAAGTCACCTTCAGGAAAAATGTGGTGGCCTTTGGGTGACGTACCATATAAGAGAATGATTAGAGGACAGGTGGATATTTTAATCCTTGCACTTCTGGAGCAGATACAGTATAGCCATTCTATCAAAATGCAATCTTAGTTGTCAGTTCTGTTTTTTGAGAAGTCCAGAAATAGACTTTGGGAATTCCTTTGTCCCTAGAGACTTGCAGACTTTCATTAAAACATAACTTTAGGCTGCATTTAAAAGTTAAAACTTTCTCAAGTTTGAGAAAATTGTAACCAAACTATAAAACCAGCATCACCACATACATTCATTCATATATGTGTGAAAGCACCCTTTTCCATGTGCTAGCCCCCAGAATGTACAGCAGTTCTTTGTTGTTTCCTAAAGGCGTTGGCCAGGTTACAGTTATGAAAGAAATGTTATCCCCTAACCTCTCTAATTGTGATCACAAACAGCAGCACAAATGAAGCCTTAAAATGGCTCAAAAAGTGGTTTTAACTTTCGAACCAAGCCATCCCCATTGTAGCCATTCCAGGTATTTGTGTTGAGTTTGTCAAGTTAGCATCCTCTCTTAAAAGGTTAACAAAAATCCTGCTCTAAGTATTCCTGTTGAAGGTCACAGGTCTACCTGATTCAGTGCTTTGCTGTTAAATGGCTTCCTTTTGCTACTTGACACTACTTTAGCTGGCTCTTCCTTTTTTAATGACTTGAGAAAATGTGACTTGTGTTGCTTCCTTATTAAATTGGATCCTGTTTCTGCAGACATGCTGGTGTGTACACCGCTGAGGAAGTGGCACTGATCATGCGAGAAAAACTCATCCGGCTGCAGTCTCTATATATTGATCAGTTCAAACGACTTCAACATCTCCTGAAAGAGAAAAAACGACGGTACTTACACAGCCGCAAGGTGGAACATGAGGCCATAGGTAAACAGCCATTGTCCTGTACATAACCATCACTGGGTTGCAGCTCAGAAGCTTTGCTAAAGCTCTTCTAAAATTCATTAGGACAATCTAAAAGCAGTTTACCAAGAGCTAGAATGCTTAATGCTTGACAAGTATTTCTGTAGATCTTTCATTACTTTCTTGTTATATCTGCTGAAATTGTTTTCAAAAGTCATCTTCCAATGAGCTAGGAAGTTTCCAAATCCCAGTTAGGAGTACTGCGCATCATTTGGCCCTAATGGTGGGAGAATGCATAGGAAGGAATTCAATGTAGTGCTTAGCAGGTTGCTGTGTCAGCACAAACATTTCTGCTTGCCTGATGAAACGACCTGCCTCCTCTGCTCTTCCAGGGGTTCTCCCAACCCCCAGCGGCAATTAGGGGAAAGGGGCAAAGGCCCCATTGCACTAGTGAAAGTTCTTGCACAGGCTTCTGGCAGGGCCACAAGTGGGGGACTTGTTCCACACATGACTTTGGGAAGCATCAAGGGAGATGTGGACTCCTGTAGTTACTAACAAATAGCATACAATTCCCTTGAAGTTTAAATGGTGAAGAGTATTTTCCCTTGTTAAATACTCCTACAGTTGACTACACTATAACACCAGTTGGGTAACTTTCCCTACACAGTTTCAAAACTTGATTTCCTCACACCTACCACTAATCAATCCCACAGGTTCTTTTACAAGATTTTATAAGTTAGCTGTCTTGAAACAGTTGCTCTTTAAAGGTGGCCTAAAGCATTCCATAAGTGACTTGGGTGGTGGTGTGGTCTAAACCACTGAACCACTTGGGTTTGCTGATCAGAATGTCGGTGGTTTGAATCCCCATGATGGGGTGAGCTCCCGTTGCTTGGTCCCTGCTCTCGCCAACCTAGCAGTTCAAAAGCACATCAAAGTGCAAGTAGATAAATAGGTACCGCTTGGGCGGCAAAGTAAACAGCGTTTCCGTGTGGTGCTCTGGTTCGCCAGAAGCGACTTAGTTATGCTGGCCACATGACCCGGAAGCTGTACGCCAGCTCCCTTGGCCAATAAAGCGAGATGAGCGCCGCAACCCCAGAGTCGGTCACGACTGGACCTAGTGGTCAGGGGTCCCTTTACCTTTAAAGCATTCCATGGGACAATCTGCAAGCAGAGAAATATAGAAAGGGTCCTTTAGAGTATAATCTTGTGGCTTAGTGGTATTCCTAGAATTTTTTTTTCAAAATTGTGTGAAATGTTATTGGTTTTCATAGGAAGACATTGATGATCCATTTTTACAGCATAGTGGATTTAGCACAGATTTGTTTTTGTGTGCATTTTGTATTGAATGTAATATAATGTGGGTTTATAAACAAGAAGGAACTGTTGAGCTCAAGTGAAAAATAATCTTCTCAAAAGAGGTTCACCAAACTAGCAGGTGCTTAGTCTGTTGGGATTTACAAGAATCAGGGTAGTGCTTTGAGTCTGCCTTGAGGATGCTCCCTTGGTGTCTTCCAGGTAGCAGCCTCCTGACAGGCCCAGAGGGACTTCTGGCTAAAGAACGTGAAAACCTGAAACGGCTGAAATACTTGAGGCGATATCGGCAGCGCTATGGTGTGGAAGCTCTTCTACACCGGCAGTTGAAGGAACGCAGGATGCTTGTCACGGAGGGAGCTGCCCAGCAGGTACTTGAGTCAGGCTGTGCTTCTGTACCTACTAGGCACAGTGGAGCTAGAAATTGTGGGTTTTGTGATTTTCCTCTGAAAGTAAGGCAGGGGTATAAATTGGCTCTGAAATGTTGGAAGATTTTCAGATATGACACTATTTGTTTTGAACAGGGCACAGAATTATTGTATCGGCTCAGCCTCTTACATTATTACGAATACATGTGGAAAGAGATGTTGAGGTGATTCTCTATTGTGTGTTTTTTGATTTCTGAATGGAAGAATGTATTCCTGTAAGAGCAGCTTTAACCACCAACAGCCTGCAAAATTATCTTGTGCTCTGCAGGCACACACCACCCGTTCTAGCCAGAGGTGTTTGGCCTTTGTGGATGATGTTCGATGTTCCAACCAGTCTCTTCCAATGACAAGACACT
Source organism: Podarcis melisellensis (assembly GCF_964234715.1). NCBI lineage: Eukaryota > Metazoa > Chordata > Lepidosauria > Squamata > Lacertidae > Podarcis > Podarcis melisellensis. The sequence continues at coordinate 6,881,343 of NC_138529.1, forward strand.
GCCTTACTCGTATCCTTTTAACCTGTCAGTTGTCTGTATTAGTACTTCTGGAAGTAAGAGAAGAATTGAATTGTTTTTGTTTTTCCTTTTTTGTTGTTGTTTTGGCCCTGAATCAAGGCTGCTGGCTTGCTGTAGCCACTGGTTTCAAACAGGCGCCCAAAAAAATGTCTTCCTATGGTCTGTTGGCTGTTCGATTGCTTTAGACTAGAACAGCCAATTCAGTTGGAAGCAACAAGCAAACCTCAAACTACAATAAGGCCACTGTCTGAAATAAGACTGATCCCTTCAGAATCACATACTTGAGTAGTTCCAATTCCACGATGGTCCTTAAATCTTATATTCTGAATTTAGACATAATTTGCTGCTGACTTTGTGTTATATTATCCTAGTGGTCTACTCCTGCATTAATTATTCAGCTGCGTTTGGTTTGCTAACAGCTGACTACTAGTTGTGATGTGCAGAAGAAAAGTTATCTACTAAAAATTCAAGCCCCATGAGTTTAAAAGCTAGTTTTTACTTTGAGGCTAAAGTCCAGCAGTTCCCCCTTAATATGGTGGTGTATTCCTACAGTAAATTTAAGGTGCTTTAGATTATTTATGTACAGACTATGATACTGCACATGGAGTTCAGGTGTGCACTTTGATGTTTTCTTCTAAATAGAAGTATTTCCAAGGAAAATGGAAATAAATAGGGAGCTGTCACCTGCCATTCTATATATCTTATGTACTCTTCTGCAAATTATTCATTATTTTTAAATGAAGCATACAAAATGGCGGGCCTGCTGACTTACTAAAAGTCTGCTTTTAACACTTCCTTTTAGTTCTCATGTCCTGGAACGGCTGACCTTGCCTTTCCGCAAATCTTGCTTGTCTCCTTTGACTGCATCTTTAGATATTTGCCAGGATACCAATCAGCTTCTATTTAAGCTGTGCCAAGGGTCAGAAGAAGCACCCTGCAGCAAGCCAGTGCCTGTAAGCCTCTCCGAAGACCCCTGCTGCCCACTCCATCTCCAGCTATCACCTCAGATGTATGTTCCTGAACAGGTACTGTCTGTTCCCGAGGAGCTGGAAGCTGCTTCCATGGATCTGTACTTGAGCGCAGCTGAACTCCGGCCCACAGAGAGCTTGCCGCTGGAGTTCAGTGATGTAAGTGAATTGTAATGCAGCACCTGCCCGTGGCACTTCAGAAGGCACAGTTACCTCTAACCTGGGTATGAGTACTTCAGTAATGGCATGGGTTGAAGCTACATGTAAATGAGTAAGGGGGGAGAGCTCTGATACATCAAAAACATGGATTATCTAAGAGAAGCAGGCACCATGGGCATGGTGAACAGGGCTGACATTTGGGTGCAGGAAAAAGCGTGTCACTTGAAAAAGTAGGTTGCTAATGCCATGCCTGTCGATATTTCTAGAGGACTTAAATTAATTTGATACATTAAAATAAAGCAGACCCTATTCTCAGGTTTGCAGTCTAAATAATAGACTAAACTAACAACTGAAGGGGAACAGAGTGAAAACTCAAGAGGTGCAAGATCAAGCTGATTGAGCAAGTGAGGAGGTGAGTGTTTATCAAACATTTAGAGGGCTACCGAGAGACTGCCCGGCGTAAGAAGCAAGAAAGGGGGCTGTTGGGGCACGAAGAATGTCATTTTGGATTAATAGAAGACTTTCTGGAGGAACAAAGAGGGGGGTAAAGAGATTAGTGGGTGTGAGAAAATGAAGATACTTGAAAGTTCTTTCTATAAAAATAGAAGGGAGAGCTAAAGTAGAGAATGGAGGGTTAATATGATCAAATGCTTCTTCCTCCATGTTAAATAGAGGCACTTACACTTGTGGAAAACCTAGTTTTCTTTGATACATTGACTTTGTATATGCATGTGGTTTTTTGTGGGTGGGTGGGGGACACTTGGAATGTGTGGTCTTCCAGCTGCTTGCAGAGGTGGTACATTCCTTGGAGGTGTGCTGTTTTGGAATATGTAGTTTCAGCTTTGTCTAGAAAAGCAGCACATAAATATTTTAAAATAAATAGATTAAGAACAAAATTTTGGGTTCTTCAGTGTGTATTTGGAGCAAACACTTGTATTTGTGTAGGGCAGTGAATTGATGGCCTGTTGTCATGTTCCTTGCCCTGACTGAATTTTAAGTGAAGGAATTTTGTCGATTCATATAAAGGCATCTTGTTGGGAAAGACTAGAACACAAAAGGGTTAATTGGACCATTTGTAACCCTTTGAAAACATCAGACCTTTAAAATCCGTATTTAAAAGCTTTTTTTTTTAAAGCAGCTTTTTCTCTATCCCATAAGGGTTTGTGTGGGTTATAATCCTTGGATTACTAGGATGGCCTGTGTGTTTGCTAAATCTATGTACTTTATAAAAAACAAAACATTGTAGACACAGCATGCTGACTGAAATGTCTGTCTTCTAAAAATAATAGTGTAAAATCAGCTAGCAGTTTTCATTCTAGGGCCAGCTCTGAAAGTGGTTCTGAAAATAGTGAGGGTGTCAAGCTTGTGCTGAACATAAGGACATTTGTGGAGACGTGTGTAATGGGGGATATTGAGTCCTATCAGGCCATACTCTTCTGTATGGATCCTCTTCCCATTCATGCAGCATACATCCCACTGTAGGCAGAGAGTTGGAGGTCTGCCACATAGTTCAGCAATGTCTATTGGGTACAGTGAGCACTGATCAGATTAGTTTCTCATATATAACTTGTTCTGAAGTGCAAGCACTGGGATGGTGGCTTTATCATGTGGTTGCAAATGGGGGCATTTTCTGTGGGGAGTAGAGTGTATTAATGAGCTTCTGTGTGGGCCTTTAATGTCTTTTCCAAGAGGAACGTTAGGGCTTAATCCCGGCTGCTTTCTGGGTTACACTGGATTCCAGCTGCAAAGCCCTAGGCAGCTTTGTATCATCCCTGATGGCATTTATGCCATTATTTTGCTGTTTCAATTAAAATCAAAATCTCCCTAGATAGAAGTGTCCATATATTTGTTCTGAAACTATTCTGTTTGAAGTAGAACCTTATCAAGAGGCAGCTAGGATCTGTCTCATTTTATCAAAGTGGCTGTTCTGGAATTGTAAGTATCTCCTTTCTCTGCCCACAAAAGTGACTGTTAAGCTAAAAAGCAGACTCTGTATCCCTTTTAATAAACTAAGGATGCCAGTCTGATTTTCATGTTTACTTTCAGCACATGCTGACTTTGTTTGATTCCTGCTTCCTTTCAGAAGAAGCTGAAATACTATTAGGAATGGGTTAAGGGAGGGGGACTGGAAACACCCTGTTTAGCCACATCTCAAAACGGTTTGTTTGGTTTTCTCTGTGACAGGACTTGGATGTTGTTGGGGATGGCATGCAGTGCCCCCCTTCTCCTCTGCTCTCTGATCCTTCTACTTCTCTTGAGAACCAGTTAAACAAAAGTGTTGCTGAAACCCCCACAAATGTGCCACCAAGTGAAGAGCTTGCTCAACAAGGACTTCTGAACCAGGCAGCACAGCCAGGCAGAGGGTTTTTCCCCAGACAAACTGCATTTCCTGCTTCAGAGTTGCTACAAGAGCTACCCTCACAGGTACTGATCTGGGCTTGGAATAACCTGCATGGGGTTCTGGATGGGAGTCAGTAGATCCTTTTAATGAGTGCATTAAGGTTTGCTGGCGAAGGTCTTGCCTCCACTAAAGTCCCATGAGACTGCCTGTTCTGTAAAGATTTTCTTGAAGTCAGCCTGCGTAGGCTAGCTCCTAAGGAAAAGGCAACCCATGCTTGTTTGTCAAGGGGATTAGCCATCTGCTCATTGTATGTGTTGGAGGAGGGAAGAGGACTGTCCCCCAGCCGTGTAACATTGCACAGCTGGCCTGGCGCATTAATGCAGGGATGGGAAGTGGGTTAGGAGCTGGCAGGTGGCTGATGCTGTTTGTTTGAGTTTCCAGAACTGTGATTGGGTTATTACTATTTCTTTAATGTTTTCTCATCTTGCTTTTTTGGTTGCATTCTGCTTAAAAATATATTCACATGAGTTCAGCTTATACCTGTTTGTTGTGCGCATATGAGTTCTCTCACTTCTGCTTTCTCAAGATGAGACTGTTTTCCTCCCATGCCCTCCGAAATGGTTGTCTTACCAACCAGGAATCAAAACCGATCCATTCTGCAGGCCTTGAATTGAAGGCTAATGGTTTGCAGTAGCCATTGGTTTCAAGCAGGTGCCCAGAGGAAATGTTCCCCATGGTCTGTTGGCTGTTCTGAACGTTTGAATGGAATAGTCAATTCACTGGGGAGTAACATTAAACAATGGGGGAGAAAACACCTTCTCTGGCCTGGGTATGACCTGATTCTAGAGTTGCTGTATTGCATCCTTTTCATTGGAACACACTAGGTCCAGTTTCTGTAAAAAAGGAATAGGATACGATTGTCAATTTTATCCTCTCTCTTTCTACTAGAATATACAGCATCTTGTGACAACTGGGCCAGGACTGGAGGAGGGTAAAAAGGAAGAACCTTCAACCAATGGGAATTCAGAACCAGCTTCCATCAGCTGATAAAACTCAAAACAGATGGCAATCCCCCCCCCCCAAAGATGAAGCATCTGCTACTCTTGGACTCCTGGTTCTGTGTGTTCCTCCATCTCCATGTTAAATATTTCTAGATTAGTGAAATCTCTTTCTGGAAGGCCACATGGCTGGCAGATTTTGGGTGCTTTTCTAGTGGCCTTCAGATCTTGTTCAGTTGATAGCCTTTTAGGGTTGGTTGGTTTTTAATAATTCTGATACTGCTATAAATTCCAATAAGGCATGAGAGACTCTCAATGTTTAATGAATACAAACACTGAGGAGCCACACCTAGTTTATATTCGTAGTCCTAAGTTCATAATAAAAGGGGATGGCTTGGAAAACTGGATTATTGGGAATGTGTTTTAAGTCGTGGGCTTGTCCATGCTAAAGAGGTTTTTGAACTGTACACTTGCCTGGTGATGTTTGATGGTGTCAATGCTGCACAGCTATTCCTTCTTTTTCTTTCTTTCTGGCATTTAAGTCTGTAATCAAATATCCACCTGTAGCTTTAACTTGTGTACATATCCCATGTAGTAAAATAAAAACACTGGATAATGTTTATAACTTGCTTTTACAACTATGACTTTGATTGGTACATAAGAAGAGCTGTACTGGATCAGACCAAAGGCCCACCTAGTCCAACATACTGTTTTCACAGTGGCTTACCAAGTGCCTATGAGTAGCCTAGAATCAGGACGGGTATAATAGCCCTCTCTTATGCATGACCCCCAGCAACGGGTATCCAGAAGCATACAGTCTCTGATATGGGAGGTAAGTATGTAGCTATAATGATTAGCAGCCATTGATAGCTTTATTCTCTGTGCATTTATCTAATCCCTTTCCAAAGCTGTCCCCCTTGGTGGCATTCCATCTTGTAGTAAATTCTGTAATTTTAACTGATTCCTTATGTTTGTCTGGCTCTTCCAAAAATCATCCCAAAAGAAAAGGGGTGGGGTGTTAAATGAGAGGCACTTATTTGCATCTTTTGTGGAGTTGTGGCAAAGCAGAAGCCAGCGTCCAAGCTGAAATGGGGGCTGTCCTAAAAAAAGAAGTAAACTTGGACTCCCTTCTTTGTTATCCATGTTTGCAGGGAACAGTGAAAAAATGTGTAAACCATTGGTCCTCTTCATTATAATGTTGGTGCTAATGCTTGTCATGCAACGTTAGAAAGATGCCTATAGACTGAACAGACAACTTGCATGTTAAGTGGGTCACCTTGGCGGTGGTGGAAAGATTAGCACAACTTCAACGGAAGCTGCCTAATCAAATGTAAATTGCAGGTGGACATTTTTCAGGACATATCAGAACTTAACTTTATATATGAACAGTTCAGACACATACTGCTGGATACATGTCTAGAAAGTTTGATAATGTGTTTTAGCACTTGTACAACAAATCTCATATCCTTCAACAATGGAGTTCTTTATCACTGGTGAGAGAAGTACTTTGACTGTAATAATACTCTTACAGGAAGTTGTATAATTAGATGAGCAGTGAGACTAGGAAAAGAAAATGAAATATATTGGAGCCAATAATAAAATTGTTTGGCCACCTTGGTAGTTAGGCAATGGGTAGGATGGTGGGAGAGCAAGCTGAGCTTGGCTTGGGCTGGAATTGCTTTGCAGTAGTACAGGCAGACAAGTATAGTTTCCTTATTCATACTTGGTGCAGTGTTGCCAATCCTGAAAAGATTTGATGGACATCTGAAATCCTGTCCCCTGGTGCCTTTTTACATACGTCAGACTAAATAATTGCCTGAAGATCAGTGCAACTTCTGTTCTCAGAACTGTGTTTTTATATACGTATATGTTGTACAAGAGAGGAATAACTTGAGGTGATTTGCTATGTAATCGTATAATTATAAAGTCTTGGGCAAATACAAACTTGTATGTTCTCAAGTGACTTGAGCACAGATTGTTCAGAGCATTGGATTTGGGGTGTGTATATAACTGCTGTGATAAATGACTTCTCTCAGGGTTGTGGAATGTGGATCATGTGTTCCTGAGCTGTCCAAACCCTACAACATCAAGCAGAAACACACACTTTCATGTTTCACCCTTTATTACACCAAATCTTGAAAAACAGGCACTAAGTTTGGAGAGAATGGTACTGAAAGAAGATCAGCAAGGTCCTGTGGGAGATTCTAGCTTTTCACTTCCTATATCTGGTAACTCTCTTAACTTTGTTTGCTTATGTATATTTCTCTGCCTTCTCTGTTAAGGAAATAACCCGAGCTAAAGTCAAAAGTATTGACAAGGCTCATATCCTTATATTGGTTCTCTCTTTCAATTTCCCTGCTTGGGATTGTGTGACAATTATGCATTTTGCCTTTCCCTTGATAGGGTATACTCATGAACATCACATGATTAAATATTTGTGAATGTTGTGAGGAGGGAGCAAATCAATTATTCTAACTCAGTACATTTTAAACTATTGCTGAATAGAACAAAGGAATTGTAAGCCATAAATCTATTATTTGACTTTAGTCCATCTTCTGGACCAATGTATAAAAGAAAAAATGGTTAAACTATAATAAGTGAGGATTGTTTCAATCCAGAGTCTGCTCCAAATGATTCCACTCTCCTCATCCCTTGCTACCAGGCTGACTTTAACAACGTATTAGTTACAAGAAATAGTAGACTGGGCAGGTTCTTGTAGCCTTCCTATTAGAACAATCTTAATATACTTTAATGCCAAGGCTCAGCTTGGTGATTTGGTCAGGGATTTAAAATATTAAAAGACTTATTTAGGAAAAAAATTCAGAACAAGCAGAAACAATAGCATTCTAAATTTAAACTGTTTAAAATGGGAAATTATCTTCAGGTTACAGAATCTGCAAAAGCAGACCTGGCATTTTCATAAGCAAAGTTTATGATGCTGGTCACTTCTACCTGAACAGATAAGCCTTCATAATTATATAAGTCTATCGTTAGAGATGGCCTCATTTTCATCATGGAAGTCTGTACTAACAAGGCTTTGCAATAAGCCTTCAACCCTGTCGAGGAAAGCAGAAAATTAAGAACCTTGCCAGTTGCATATGGCAGTTATCACCAAATCTCATATGTCCATAGTGAATTATAAAGAAATAAAAATCTGAGCATAGTTCAGGAAAAAGGAAAGCAAAGAAAACCCAAAAATTGTTGAGCCTTTTTACAAAAATGCCAAAACAGAAGACCCAAAAATGCCAAAACACAAGATCCAAGACAAAGGATGAACTTTCAGAAATTTCCTCCGAACGTCAGTTCCACCATTGAAATCCGGCAGTATGGCAGCACTAGTTATTTATGAACTTTTCTACAATTGATATAAGAGAATGAGTTGTTCTGGGACATTGGATATGTAACAAAGGATTCAGTGCTGTATTGAGCTCCCGTTTGTGCTAGGCTTCTGTTGACCTCATTGATGGAGGGGACTGAAAGGCAGGAGGAGTTGAGCAGAGGCCTTCATTGCTCTGGGGGCATTTCAGTGGCCTCCATCAAGTCAGTTGTAGGCACATCTATAAAACAAACCCATAGCTTTACAAAAGGGCTAGGGCTCCATACTCTGGATATATCTCTGATGATTCCCAACCTGACCACCCCTATCTCCCCAAAGGATCCCTCTTGCCCACAGCACAAATGTGCCACTGCTTGGTGTTAAGGCAGGGAGCCTACAGAGTTGGCAAGCCCTCAAGGGTGCGAGGGCTCCATCTCCAGCACACACAGTTGTCTTTAGGGTGTAGATCTCCCAGAGGTGGGAGATGCCATGAGGGTGCTACCACTAAGAAGTCCTGCCCTTTGTGGTAGCCAACCCAGCATCAAATAATTACTCACTTCTGTGAAGCTTCCCTTTTTCATAAGCCACACAAGTATACAAATAGTACACTAAAGTCTGAGAACATGAGCCCAAGGTGTCTTACAAAATACAGAAATATTTTACCTAGGGCCTGAATATTTTTTTTATATGCAACCAACCTGTACTATTTTAGTCCTATGTCATGGGTTGTTGGGCTTTTAGGGTTGCTGTTGGTTTTTGTGGCAATGTTCAGGGATGCAGGAGGATATATTGTTTGATTATATCCTTTCCAACTTGTGTTAACAAGTTCCACAGTTTAGCAGAGTAACATTCCCCTTTTTAAAGTTACACAGTGGATGCGTTTGCTCAGGCTCGCTAAAGCCTCAATAATACGTTTTTAAAGGTAATTCCCCTTTAGTCCCTCATAAAAGATAAGACATGACACAGTCTTCTATAAAAGTATAAAAAGAGTTTACTCACTCACATTCTGTTCACAATTGCATCCCAGAAGGCAGACTATCCCATAAGGAGACAGTCCCATAAGGAGACAGGCTGCAAGCCAAGAGGGAATCTTGGACTAAGCAGATGTTGCTTCTTTGACGAATGTAGTCAGAGAGAGATGGCAGCCAGTCCTATGCTTTTGTTACTTGCACAGGTGAGGCCACATCCACCTCTAGTCACATGCAGAGGAAGTCTGTCCCAGACAGGAGAAACAGGAAGTTCCGACTGGCTGGTCCAGGCACCGCCTTTTTATGTCCACTCTAGGGATGCTGTACTTGACTGCTCTTGTGTTTCACATCCCCCAGTTTTCTGCATCTTCTTGTTTTCTGTATCTTTATTTTCGTTCTTGTGAATTGCAGTGGTACCTCGGGTTACATACGCTTCAGGTTACAGACTCCGCTAACCCAGAAATAATACCTTGGGTTAAGCACTTTGCTTCAGGATGAGAACAGAAATCGTGCGGCGGTGGCGAGGCAGCAGCAGCAGTGGGAGCCCCATTAGCTAAAGTGGTGTTTTAGGTTAAGAACAGTTTCAGGTTAAGAACGGACCTCTGGAACGAATTAAGTACATAACCAGAGGTACCACCGTATGTGGAAATTGTTCAGTTAGGTTGTGTATTTTTGTGTTTATGATTACATTTGTTATGTGGTAGTTATATATTTTTTCAAGTTGTAGGCCACTTGGAGCATGGTTTGAACCTTAGCATACAAATAAAATTACAGTATGTATGTATGTATGTATGTATGTATCATTAAGGTTCTGGACTCAAAACATTTACCCCAGTAATAGTATCACCAGTGTGGGTTCAAAAGTGACTTCACACAGGAGTAAATAGTTTATGGGGTGCAAAGGAAACCTGGGCAGATGGGGGTTTTGTGGGAAACCCCCTCCCTGGCATGCCCCATTTAAGGTCAGTGGAGCAAGGACTGCATTCTGATCTCCAGCGATCTGAGCGATTTTTCCCGGGTGCGGAAGGATCTCAGGAACCCGCTCAAGCCCAGGCTCCATCTGGAAAGCAAAACCACCTCTTTCCTTGCTTGCTCCTCAAGCGTGCCCAAGCCTTTCCCCCTTTGGCAACCGTTGCAAGCAAGCCCTGCTGTTGCTGCTTCCCCGGGGCTACTCGACTCGCTAGGCATGGCGAGAGCTGAGCTCAGCCTTGGAGGCCCGAGCCCCGCTCCGAAATGAGAAACATCTGGCGCCGAGCGAGCTTGGACCAAGCGCCCATTGGCTGCCGCGGGTCAGGATGCAGGGAGGAGTCCCCACCGTTTTAAAGCCGTGATGACATCACTTTCTTCTGGAGTGGCCTTGGGAGGCGAGGAAGGCAGAGTCTCGCTGCAAGTCCCGGCAAAGGGCACCTTTTGGGGCATGACAGCATCGTCCGCGATTGACGCCGGGGTGAGTCCAGAGCAGCAGTCCTTTCTTCCCCGCAGCACCGATCTGGATTTCCTTTTCCACCTCCCCCTGGAAGACTTTTAACTCTTGCAGGCCGTTTGTGGGTGCATTAAGGGAAACGTTGCAGGCCCCACAATGCAGCCTTGGGTAGCGTTAGCCGGTGCTGGCTGCACGGCGGGGAATGTGTCGGGGGAATAACTTGCAAGGCGCAACATCCCCTCCGACAGCCGTGTAGAGCGCCTGCCCGGGCCCCTTTCCAAGAACGAGGGTCTGTCTCTTTAAAAACCTTGGTTTGCTTGCAGAGCCCTAACTTTAACCCTTTCCGTACTGGAGAGGCGTCTGTTGAAGGGGGTCTGGAGGAAAGAGCGGCCCATAATAAGACCCCATCTTGCGAGGCAAGGGCAGATATATCGGGGGAGATGGATATTTATCTGTCGCTACTTTCGTGGCGCGCCAGGGCGGTTTGCAATCCTGTGTAACAGACAACCTGCTCAGAAGCCAGACCTGTTTTCAATCGCACTTAACCCCGCGTAGTATTTCAGCCTAAAGTAGGTTTGGGTTGCGTACAGTAAATGAGAACGCCTGGATTTCAGAAGAGCCTGCTACTAAGACGTAACGATTTGGGGGCAACGGTGCATTGGAGAGACGTCCGCAGCGTCCCAATACGGAGACCCCTGCAAGTAAAACGGCTTGACGTCGGGAATGTCCCCCTATTTTGCAACTTCCTCTGCAAAAAAAAAAAAAGCGTTCTTTGGGGAATCCGTCGTTGTTGCAGCTCTTTCTGGGCCAAAGCGCGTCTCCTCCCCGCCCCATGCGAGGTTCTGCTTCGTGGGGAAAGGCAGATGGGAGTGGATGAGTCCCATCTCATTTCCGCAGCCCTGGAGGCTCCTTTTGCCAACCGACTCCTGCGGCTGCTGCTGCTCTGGCCAAGGGCGCGCTCGGTTGCTGCAGCCCCAAAGCGCGACAACCGGGCGCGCCTGCCTGCCAGGCTTGGAGCGGGTCCCGCGGAGATCGGGGGCGCTGCCTTCCGATCCAACGCGCCCAGGCCCCCCCCCCCGCCATGCACGCGCGCGCCCCGATTTGGGAGGAAACCCCAACTAACTCGGAGGAACTTCTGAGCGAGCTGGCTCAGCACTGAATGGCCGCCAGTTCTGCTCCCCACCCGCAGAATAACAGTGCTGCCTTCCGGGATTACAGACCCGTTATCTGCCCCTCCTCCCCCGCTTCTCATCCTAAAGCTCCCTAGTTACGCATGCGTGAACCGACCCCTTTCTATTCCCCCCCCCTGCCCCGGCCAGCGCTTCCTTTCAGCATGTTTGGAAGGGACCCGCTCAATCCTTGCATGGAGGACTTCTGGTCGGAGGAAGCCTGGCCGCAGGAACAGCAGAGGTATATTGGGAAGGAGGGGAGCAACTGCTTTTAGCCAACCGCTGTTGTGATGCGGCAGGCACATCTGTATGAAACGCTGCTCTCTAATAAGCTGCATTGCAACTGCTCTTCTGCTTGAAATAATCATCTCCGTAGCCTCCGACCAACGCAAGAGACAGGATCCTTGCTGCTTTCTCTACCACCTTATTGAAACCCTTCCCTGCCCACCTGCTTTGGTTTGCCTTATCTGTGAAATGGGTTTAATGTGAGGAGGGCCATATAGGCCCATATCCTTGCTCTATGGAGACATAGATTGAATTACCTTCTCTTGCCTACTGTTTCTGTCTTTCAATGAGTGAAGTCCTCTCTTCCCATGAAAATAGGGAGCGATTTATTTGTTGAATTTAGCTGTATTGTATGGCTGTTAAAAGCAAAGGAGCCTCCCCTCCCCCCCAAAAAAGGGAAAAGAAACCCACATGTGGCAATCAGAGCCTTGCCACAGATTCTGACAAACTTGAGGCAAGTTACTTTGCCATTTCTTCTCCAAATATGCACCAACCTACAAGATCTGCATATTTGAGTGACTTATGTGATGGATGCAGAATGTGGCGGTTGAAAACCCTTGTATGCCAGTTTCATCCTCTTGGGATAAAAGCTGGATGAATATGACTTTTCTCAATTTTACCAGGTCCAGGGTTAACTAGATCTGCACTGTCCTTTGCCTTCCATTGCAGCATGATATATCGAAACAGTAAAATCATCTAGCACAGCTTTTCCCAACCTCCAGATATTTTGGACTTCATTCTCTGACAGAGCACTAGGTTGGGAAAGGCTGGGAAAGGAGGCACTTTTAAAGACTGACAAATTTATTGTGATCCGTACTTTTGTGGCATGGAGCCCCCTTCATCAGATGTATTGATGTGCAGTCTTCAGTGGGCAAACATGTACACAACTCACCAACTGAAGATAATACATCATGCATCTGATTGACTAGAATGCACTTGAACAGATTGTGGCATAAGCTTTCATAAAGTGCCACAAGAATCTCTTGTTTTTGCTGCTACAGACCTGCGTGCTTAGCCTTCTGGGTGCTGGCATGAGTTCAATAGGAATTTTGTGCTGGAGCACTGCTTTGCAATGCAGCCTATGAGTTGTAAGAGCAAATAAGTTGTGGGTGCTGAGAAACTTCAGGGATGGAACCTGGTTTAGTAAATGGGATGCAAGGCACTATTGTTGTCAAGATGATATCTACAAGCTGCTAAGGTTTTGTTGCTAACTTATAAGGCCTTGAATAACCCAGCTACCTAAGAAGGTGCCTCCTTCCATACAGATAGTCAGTCCATTTGCCTAGGCCAGAGCTTTCCAAACTTTTCATGTTGGTGGCACACTATTTAGACACAGTAATTCAGTTTTACTAGCAAACCAGAGGTTAAACCAACCCCTTTCCAGGCCCAGGAGCATTTACGTGACACACCATGTAGCTATGCCACATCTAGTGGAGATGCATCTTATGGCAACTCAAAGTAGGGTCTTTTCCATGGTGGCCCCTACTTAACTATTTATGCAGACATTTCCAGCCACTGATTCTTGGTACTGACTTTGCTGAGCTGTGGATATTTTGTCTTAAGTTTTTTTCTTATTTTACTGTACTAGTTTTATTTCTTTCTTTTTTTGGCTTTATTGTGTTTCACGATAAAATAATAAATAGATACTATTGAATGCTTTCCCCCCTCACATGCCCTTCCCTCTTAAGAAGCAATTACTCTGACTTTTTATTGAGTGTAAGTTTGTACATGTAGTTGATGTAGTTGTGCATGAATGGACTTGGAGAATTCCTGATAAAGGGTGTATTGTCTTGACCACCCATACAGACATGCTGTCTGTGCTCCTTTGCAAACTGAGCATTGGGTATAAGCATGGACAAGAGCCATCACAACCCACACTGAGCGTAAAAGTGAAGTCACTGGAACATTGACGTGCTGCCGTTTCCCTATGAAACTGTGTTTGGAAAAAGAGAAAAAAGATGCCTGTCCAAAATATTTTACCATTACGTGGATTCTATCCTGCACTGTTCATTGCCTAGTGCTGCTGGTATTTCAGACAGTCCCAAGTGTAAGGCTGTCACTTGTATGTACCCAGGAAATCCTGACAAGGAAATCTGTCTAAAGCAGTGGTTCTCAACTGGTGGTCTACGGATCCCAGCGGGTTCGCATAACCCACCGGGGGGGGGGGGGTCTGTGGCACCATTCACATAATGAGAAAAACCTCAGAGGTATAAAAAATTTCAAAAGTAGGGGGTACATGGCTCCGCTTTTGAAAAACGGGATCTGCTGATTGGGAAGCACTAGTCTGAAGTAAAGCTTGGGTACCTGTGGCTCTCCAGATATTGTTGGACTCCAGTTCCCATCAGCCCTAACTAGCATGACAAGTGGTCAAGGATGATGGGAGTTGTAGTCCAAATATCATTGGGAGGGCCCCAGGTTCTTCCTGGCCATGATGTAGAGCAGGCTTCCTCAACCTCGGGCCTCCAGATGTTTTGGCCTACAACTCCCATGATCCCTAGCTAGCAGGACCAGTGGTCAAGGATGATGGGAACTGTAGTCTCAAAACATCTGGAGGCCCGAGGTTGAGGAAGCCTGATGTAGAGCATCATCTTAAGCTGATGATTGGAGTCACAGTTCAGCAACAGCTGAAGGGCCAAAGGTTTCCAACACCTGGCCTGGGGGAAGCAGGACAGTGTGTGGGGGGGTGTCTGGTAAGAGCATAATTTAGGAATGGTGAAGGGGACCAAGGTGGTAAATGTTGTTGTTGGTAGTGAGAAATCTTAACAGGATAGCCATTTCAGGACTCAAAAAGGCATTGGCTATCTTTTTACAGCTACATGCCCATGGAAAGGACAGGAGGTGCCTCTGGAGAGAATCTGTGGCAGTTTAAACTTCTCCTTTCTTGCATTTACTGCGGAAATATTGGAGAAAGAAGCTTCTAACATGGTGCCTGATCTTTTCACATAATGTGGGACAGACGACCCAAATTCTGAGGGCGTTTTCAGAGGAGTCTACCTCTTCTACTTGTACCAACCTGACTATTTAGGGTGTGGGCTCAGCACCCTAAATACACTCTAGAGAGTCTTGCTTCGGGTGGAAGTCAGTGTCAAGCCCTCTAGATTGTTTCTGCAGCACTGGGAGAGAGTGTTTTTATTTCATCTTCCAAGAGGATCTTGGCTTTTCTCAGGCATTCCGTTGAGCCAGATAAAGCGGCGGCATCCCAGCCGCTGAATCTGATGCCTTAAGCCATGACCTCCTTTTGTCTCTGACATCTGTCGGAGGCTGAAGTAGCCCCCATCAGTTCCTGGAGGTTCGAAAGCCACTACTATGTAGCAGGAGTGGGCACACACTGACTCCACAGGCAGTTCCCTTCAGGGATGATAGCAACCTGCCTGTAATTTTGCAGTAGCACTCAGTTCGTGGCGGTTGCACTCCCAAACATTCACTGCATCACCAGTGCCAGAGTTGACACAGTTTGTGCCTGCCACTCATCCCTGGAAATGTTTGAAGACGAGCTGCTTCACAGGAACAGCACCTGAAAGAGGCATCTGATTACACCACTTCCTTGTCGTTGCAACTGAAACAGGCTCCAGGGGCATAGATGGGCTCTTCTGAAATCCCACATCCTCAGTTCTGAGAGAAGAGACCCAATAATACCTTTATTTTCTCCCCTCACTTCCAACACCATCCATGTTACTGCATCAGGTGTCTGTACAGGTAGGTTTCTTACAAATTAAACCACTATATCACTTTTCATGTAAAAACAAAAACAAAAAAGTTACAGAACCTTTTTGTCTTTACAATTAGGCTGCTGAATTCAGCTGGCCATTGATCCATGTGGCAGAAAGAGGTGGGCAGAGACCTGACAATGGGAGAATGGATTAAATCTTGCAAGTGCTGGTACTATTTTTAAAATGCTCCTTCTAGGTAAACAAATAAAGCTCTTAGCTCGGAAGCCAAGCTTTTGGGGCGAGAGTGTGTAGCATATCCCTCTGCTTGGTTTGCAAGATTTCTGCCTCCTAGGAGGCTGTAGTATTTGGTTTGGTGCACACGGTGTTTTTACAGAGAGTTGTATTCTGAAGTGTGAAAAAGAGAAAGTTGCAAGTTGTATAGTCTGTCCTATCCTCGTGGGATTTTTTTCTTCCTGATTTCTCTGTGCCTGTGCAGCAAATTTAAGTCCAGGTGTTAAGACCCTCCAAGCTGAGCAGTTCTTCTAGGAGCCTCTCACTGTTCACTCTTAGCCATTTAATGACGCTGAATGCTGTGGCCTGATGCTCTCCTATGCTGGAATATGGGAGATGGATGTAATGTCTATATGAGAAAGAGATGTAATATCTTTGGTGGAAATGGAAACTGGTGGATTGCTGGACATGCTATTACATTTGTTAATAGCTGTTCATGTGGCAGGGCAGAATGCTTGACAAGTGTGTAAGGGCAAAAATACCCCCCCCCCCTGGAGAAATGCATTCCTTGTGTTTTTCTAATCTGGGCATGGCTTCTGATAGGAAGGAGCTTGAGTGAGAGCAGTGACTCCTGTGGAGACACAAGGCAGCCCCCTCCAGGGTGTGTGTTGCGTTTCTGCACTGGGATGCATCAGGATGTGCAAATCCAAGCAGAAACTGAGTGGAAGGAGGCAAGGTCCAGAGCACAGACATGCAATAGGCAACTTCCTCTGTGGGCAACTTCCTCTGTAGGGCTTTCATGTATTTAATGAACTCATCGGTTTGGGACTTGCTGGTCTCCAGATCTCATGGTGACTGGGTAACTAGTGCCTTCCTGCGGCTAGAATTTAAGCTGGGTTCTTGTTTGGCCAGATGCACCTTTGAGCCCTGCCTGCGTAACCTTGGGCTGCGTGCAGAATGCTAAAATCCAAAGCGCTCTGCAAAGCCATCTCCAGACACTTTGCATTCGAGTGTGCATATTGACTGTCTCATGAAATGACAGAAGCCAGGATGAGGGAGGGAGGGAGCAATTCTGCACCCCCCTTTGGGTTAGGTCCCTGGGACTTGGGTACCCCACTTCCTTTCTAGCTCCGTAATCCTGATTCCCTCTGAAGCTGTTGGGGGACAGGACGGAAAGGGGGCACTCTCTCCTTTCATGCCATTGTTTTGTGCACAATTACTGACTTTCCTTTTCCTCACAGACAGCATCTCACTTCCCCAGGTCTGCTGTTGATGTGGTGCCATTTCCTGCCATTGCTACAGGGTGGGATGGGGGGGGGGGAGAGGGGAATGTTGGAACAACAAGAGAGTAAAACTCTGGGGCCAAGTTAACGTAAGCTGGAGGAGGGGCAGGCTGGAATGGATGGCCAGGACTGCAGCAGCAAGACTCTCTGCTCCACCCAGCGCAGGCAAAAAGGAAAAGCTGCCAATGCTCCGTGGTGAATTTTGAACATAAGCAGTGCCACAATTCAAGCCTGCACCTCTCTACAATGCAAAACCACATGGTTGTGTGGTGGGCTTAGCAAACTACTTTCCCAACAAGTTAACTTTGTAAGTATTATTGTGGCTCCTGAGGTGCAGCCTGCAGGAATAGTGTCTCTTTGGTGTGTGGGGAGAGGAGAACTTCCCCACACACCAAACTTACAGAAGTTGGCAATCTGTGCTCTGGGATGTGGGTGGTAAGTGCAAGAAGGTATATGATGTTTGCGGAGGGTTTAGCTGCACCCCAATTAGTCCTCCTTACAGAGTCTTGCTACATGGATTTTTGCTTTGTGCTCGAGATCCGATTACCACTTTCCTGGAAGGTTCAGTGAAGTTACCTTGATTTTTTGTGGGAGGGGAAGAGGGATGGAGACGGCCTTTTCTCTGCAACAGGGTATGCCTTTGGCCTTTGTGCTTCAAAAGGGAACAGAAACAGTCATTCAAAGCAACTCCCTGTGCCAGTGCTTTGTGGTAAATGGTTACCGGATCTGCCGTTGGCCACTAGAGAGCAGCTCCCAAATATTAAAACATAACTTTAATTAAAGCAGCCTTTGTGATATTTCAGTTACAGGTGTCAATACAGTGTTATAGTGTACTGATGAAACAGAAAATTTTATGAAGAAGTCATCATAAGCAGTTATGGATCAAAAGCAATCATTATTTTGAGTTTACTTAGAAGGCCTGTGACCTCCTTGCACAGGCATCTTAAGCCACAAGTTAAGAAACACTGATTTGGAGGGCACCGTCTTAGCTGCCCCCATGTCAATGAGCATGCATGCACAAAGGATCCTGCCCTGGGCTGGGAGTTAATGACCTCCAGTTCCTTGGCAGCCTTGACACCAAGGAGCCTTGCAAATGCTCTTGGCGGTTTTCCTTTACTTACGTAACGGGCAGCCTGGGGAGAAAGCTCTGGGATGTGTGCTGTCTTAACAGGAGGGGTATTTATGTCGGCTGTTAAAAACCTTGACAGAATCTGAGCAGTTGGGTGGGGTGAGGAGGGTGAACGAAGGACAAGCTGGGAGAAATGTGCAGGGCAGGACGCAAAGTGCAGCCGGCCTGGGCATGTAGACACTGGCGAGGAGGATGTTGCAAACATCAAGGCCAGGATTGCAGGAGTGTGACAGTTACCGTACTCTGCATCTGTGCTGAAGTTGTGCTGGGTATCATGCAGAAGTAACAATGGCTGGAATAATACTAAATAATAATAGTGCCCCACACATCTGACTGGGGCACACACCCCCTTCTGTCTCTGCAGTGCCCATTTGTCTCCGCTCCAGTTCTCATCAGTTGGCCCCACTAGTGCAGGAACGGGGTACCTGTAGGCTTCCAGATGTTCCCGGATTACAGCTTCCATCATCCCCGGACATGCTGGTTGGAGCTGATGAGAACTGTAGTTTAACAGCGTCTAGAAGGCCACACATTTTTCTTCTGTGCTCTAATGTGACCAAGAAACAAATTAGGATGTAGCTATTCGAATAAGAGCTGGGTGTTTTGTTTTTTTAAATTAAATGATGGATGTTGCAATTGGTAAAGCATAGGGATGGATCATAGCCTTTTGCTTTGCATGAGAAAGGTCCCAGGTAGACCCAGAAGAGACTTCCGTCTGAAACCTAGAGAGCTGCTGCCATTTGGTGTGTAGACAGACTGTTGGTCCATTGAGCTTAGTTACAGAGCAACTTCTGAATCTCCACCTGCCAACCCCAGAACACTCTCTTCCTGTTACAATGATGGACAATTTCCTAGGTGCAATTGCTTTTATAGCATGTTTCTGTGTACACTGTGCTTTTCTCTTGGATCTTGGCCCATAGGCCACTGCTGTGCCTTTTTCCCCCTGTGCAGAACGATATGAAATAAACTCCACCCAAGGGTAAAAAATGTGGTCTAAACCACCATTTAAATCTATCTCAGCCCAAAGAAGAGAACTCACTCTGAAACTTATTTATAGATGGTACCTAACACCATGCAAGGAACCTCATCTAAATGCTGGAGAGGCTGCCTTTCCACAGACACATACCTCCACATGCATGCTCCAAAATTAAATCCTTTTGGAAAATAACAAAACTAGTAATAGATGTAACTGGCCTGCTCAGTGGTTGTGAGACTAAAACGGAGTGGGTGGAAGTGTGCATCACACTAAACTCCTTGGATACAGGGTGGGGAAAGCATTCAAGTTGGAAAACAAAACAGCAAGGGTGGGAATAAGAAAATGAAATAATGTTAGCATACATTACTTCTCCCTTGGCAAGCATCTGCAACAAATTCAGTAAGGTAGCGAAATGGGGTTTGAGAGTCAGGCTCCATTGACACAGTGGTTTGTTCCATTTACCCAACATTTCCCTAACAGTTAATTTCTGCATTATTTTTGAGTTTGTTGGAAAACCAGTGGAATATTGTTAGCACCCATTTTCATGTTGATTCCAGAAACAATGTGTTTGCAGCTCCCTTGCCGTGAAAACCTGTGGGAGTAAAGTGATGAAATTTGGGGCAGTGCGCCAGCGTACAGTGCTTAACTGCTGTTTTCATGCAGCAGTCATGGAGAAACAGAAGCACACATGTGCAGAAAGGGTGGGAGAGAGCAACATTGGCCAGTGGTGTGTGTCCTTGTGTCACAATGCACCCCCCTGGTGCGAATGAAATTTAGCTGGTTTATCAGTCAGAAAGCCATGGTTCCATAAGACAACAGGGTGAAAGCCACATTAGAAAATGCAACACAAGTGCTAGCAATATAATCTGAAGAGCTAATGCAATATTCCCCACATCTGAATTCACCCTGAGTGTTGGGATGAGATACTAATTCAGAATTCACCCTTGCATTTAACTTTCTGTTGGTCTTGGGCAAGCCACTGTTCTCTCATTCTCCAGCTCTGATCCCTCTACAGTACAGGGATAACATTGGCCTGCTCTACAGGGGTGTCGTAAGGATTGCTGAAATAAGATGGTGTACGTTGAGGCCGCTCAAAATAGCTAACACCAGGATCATCTCTTTTTCTTTGCATGCTTAGCCATGACTATCAAAAGTGGGTGGTGGACTTTTTTGGGAGAATACAAGGGAGTAGCTTTGTGTGTACAGTGGTACCTCGGGTTAAGAACTTAATTCGTTCTGGAGATCCGTTCCTTAACCTGAAACTGTTCTTAACCTGAGGTACCACTTTAGGTAATGGGGCCTCCCGCTGCCACCACCGCCGCATGATTTCTATTCTCATCCTGAAGCAAAGTTCTTAACCCGAAGTACTATTTCTGGGTTAACGGAGTCTGTAACCTGAAGTGTCTGTATCCTGAAGTATCTGTAACCCGAGGTACCACTGTATTGAAATAATAAAGTGTGTACCCCCCCCCACCCCACCCCCACACACTGACCCTTCCAGCTTCCCCCTTCTTGCTTCACACACAGACATGCTGTGGTGACCAGTTGCAGCTATAAATAAACGGCCATATCCTTGCCTGCGGCTCTGCTGCTATTTTTGCTGCTGCTGCTCTTGTTGTGTCTGGGCTTTCAGAAGTTGGTGACAGATGCTTTTTGTTTTATTCCGCATCCTGACACAACCTCTCCAGTTTGAGCAGGGTGCAGGATGGGTGGGGGAGTGGAGACCAAGTCTCTCTCTTAGCTTTATGTACTTGGGACCCCGGCTTGAGGAGAAGTACAGCTGTATTGTTTTTAAATCAACTTCCTGCTGCAGACTGTTCCAAAAGATGTACGGTAATACTGACATCCTGGTTGAGTTTCTTAAAGCTTTCTTTCTTTCCTTCTGAACGAGCTGAATGATTCTCTTGTATCTTGGCCAAATTCTTGTTTTGGGCCCCATAAATGGCCACCTTAGGCTTTCAGTTCAGGTATGTGATCTCTTCCTTCTTAAAACGTTCTCCTGAATAAGTGCTTTGTTGCTTCCTCTGAAGAGGACTGGCTTTTGCCGCAGGATGACACGTTGGACGAAATCTCAGTCTCTGGAGTGCAACAGAAAACCTGGTTTTCACACAGTGCCTTTTAAATCTGTGGAATGCCTTGCTGCAGGATGTTGTGATAGCCGGGTAACCAAAATGATGGCTAAATGGATTGGATGAATGTATTGCAGTTATAAGCAGAGAGTATGGTTACACATAAAGAGCGCTTGAGCACTTGCCTTGTGAGATCTGAGTGGCTGCTGTCTGTCTGCAGGAAGGGGGAGAGCTGCTGAGCTAGGTGGAATGCTGGTCTGACTCAGCACGGCAATTCTTATCTCGTTGGAACTATCTTGAGTAATGGATTTTTCACTGCAAGAGACAAGACGGCCTTAAGCAGAAGGCTGATGTATGCATGGCAGAAGTGGAGCTTAGTGTGTGTGTACAGAAAACATATTCGTGATTCACACCAAGACATGTCAGGATGTGAAATGACGTGAGAGAATTATTTGTGCCCTCGGGGACCTCACTGGGTACTGTCTGACGTTGGTGGTGCATCCACCCTTTCAACAGAACAACCGAGATTCCTGGTTTTGGAGGCGGGGGGTGGAAGAGGGAAGCCAGAAGTTCTTCAACGTACTCATAGCGATCTGGTTCATATATCATGCAAAGCCAAACCATGGCCTAGCATGAATTTGTTCCTCCTTGGCCATTCTGCCGCTGCTCAGAGCTAAGCCATGGTTTGGGTCAGTGTGCCTCTGAACCCAGGCCTTGTGGTTTAGCTCTTTCCAGACTAACGATAACCTGCAGCCAAGATTTGTCGTCTGGCTTATGGCTCAGTGGTATAGAGAAAGCTAAACCACGAGAAGCTAAGCTAAGCTGTGACTTAGCTCAGCGCAGTAGCAGCAGAACAACCAGAGAGGAACGAATTCCTCTCCCAGAGCTGGCTTGCTTGCTCTAGGTCCCATGGTGTAGATCGTCATGATGGCAAACCAGGCTACGGTGTGCTTAGTGGGATGGGATGGGGGGGACACCCACCTCCACATTATTGTAGTGTTGCTATAGACAATATCTGAGAATTCTGCCTAGACGCCATTTTCGAAGGACGAATCCCTGCTTTGTCCATACAGCAGCCCTACATTATTGCGATCAAAGTGTAGAGTTGCCTTGGTGAAATGTGTAGAAACCAATTTTATATTGCTTTTTATATTGCTTTTACAATAGCAGATTTATAGAACATGTAGTAGAGGAAAGGTTGATAATGAAGGGCAGAGTCGGCTAAACCCTCAAAAGTGGTCCAATGCAAGGGTTTCCTAGCTCCTCCAGCCCCCTTTCCCTCCATGTGTGAGAAGCGGTCTTGCTTGCCTATTGCATTTATAGCCCAATATTCCTCCAAGAAACTCCAAGGTGTCCTGCATGGTTCTCCTTCTCGCCAGTTTATCATCACAACAACCCTGTGTAGTTAGACTGAGAGACAGTGGCAGCCCCGAAGTCTCCCAGGGAGCTTTTGGCTGAGTGAGGTCCAGAACCCTGGTCTCCCAGGTCTTAGTCCAACACTCTAACCACTATGCAACACTGCCTAAATATATTTACACATACATGTATACTGCTCCTCCATGTGAGGTGAGGGGGCACCCCGAGCCAATCGGAACCCCTGCTTGTGCGAAGCAACAAATTGGTATGCACATAGCTCTGCTTCTCACATGCACCCAGCGGGGTAGAGCTGCCAGGCATGGCCGCTGGGTTTGTTGAGGGCAGGGCCAGCCCTCAATGCTTTTTGAAGGTGAAAGGTGTTTGTGAACTTGAGTCCACAAGAGTTTGTGCCATTACATGTTTTCTTGGCCACAAACTTCTTCGCTTTAGTTGCAACAGACCAACATGGCAACCTCTCCAAACAGGGAATCCTATCAATCGCATGCGCGCGCGCACACACACACACACACACACCCTGCCCTGATACATTTCTCACGGCTTTCCTTCTGTCACCCTATTCTCCCATTATTCTAATTCTGGTTTATTCCAGTTGAAATAATCTGACTTAGTTATTTATATACTATTGATAATTCCTCATTTCCATAACATGTTTTTCAGGGGCCAGTGTGATGGAGTCAAAATCTTTGAGCTCAGCCTAGAGAGCATCACTGCACAGGGTAGCTTTTTTTCCCCTTCAAAACTTACTTTTAGTTTCTTGTATTTGAGGCACATGGTTTTTTAAAAGTTTCTCTTGTCTTGTCTTTTTTTAGCTGCATTTCTGTCCTCCATTTTCTCTCTCCTTCCCCCTCTCTTTCCCCCCACATAGGATAACAGATGTCCTCCTTTCTCGCCATGAGTTTCAGCTTTTGGCCTGGAAAGTGTTTGAGGGTTATAAACTCTGAATCATGCTCAAAGCAGCAAACTCATCTGGTTCTAATTATCCCGCCGCTGCTCCTCTCCACTTTTGCCGCTCTGCATGTTTCCCCTAAACCATCTGATTCGGTGGGACACACCCGAAAGCAGGAGTGCCAGAGGCACCTTGTGAATCGGGACTTTGTGAGGAGGGAAAATAAATAAACACACCAAGATGCGGGCCAGCAGGATGGCAGCTTCCTTCAACTGGCTTCCCAGGAGGTGCATCACAGAATGCTTCTATGTGAAGGCAGGGGAAGGGGCAGAACTGGGCAGCGCCTCTTTCATACGCTTGGGAGACTGACTTGGGTGGAGAGGTCCATGGCGATTTTCTCTGCATGTCAGGAATAGGAAACCTGTGGGACTCGGACTCTCACCGCCGCTGAATGTTGTTCCACACTGGCTGGGCTTTATTTCACCCGGGTCAAAGGCCCAGTTTGGCACACCCCCATGTGCATTTGTGTACACACACACATTGGGAGCCTCAGTGGTGCCCCTCTGAAGGTCTCACCTGGGGCAAAAAACCCACCTACCCGTTCTGTAGCTGCGGCACTGCCGGGGCTTGATGGGAGTTGGGAGCCCAGCAATGCCTGGAGGACCATAGGGCACCCCACCCCTCTTCAAAGAGCTGCACAAAACTTAAAACAAACTATTCCAGCTGCTCTGTCACTGCACTTAAGCCTCATCTAGCATGACCCTCCCTTATCTTTATTTCTTGGCTCTCTGGCTTATGCTACGCAGTTTGAAGGAGACTGACACACCTTCCAGACACAGCTGCTTCTTCTTCTTCTTTGGCGATCACTCATAGCTGAGTAAGATTGTCTTCCATAAACACGGTTTTAACAATGAGTCCGTAAGTGACTGTGGAGGCCAATTCTGGATCCACACGTCCTTCCACAGTGGGGACATTGGTTTCCTGGTGGGAGTTGATCACGGTGTGGATTTGCCAAGCGTGCCTTCCTCTTAGCATGTTTCTCCCTTGCGTCCTAAGTTTGAGCGTCTTCCAAGCCCATGACACCTTTGGTAAAAACTGGAGCGCTCGCAGGCCAGTGTTTCCCAGTTGTTGGTGTTTATACTACATTTTAAAAGATTTGCCTTGAGACAGTGTTTAAATCTCTTTTGTTGACCAACAGCATTACGCTTTCCATTTTTAAGTTTGGAATAGAGTCCAACCACCGCATCAATGACTTGTCCAAGGGTTGCCTGTGAAACTGTAGGCAGAGCAGAAGCTTCCTGCTCCAAAAGGTTGTCTGTGATCCTGAAGGTGATGGAGGTTCTGTGTCCAACTGCAGGAGGAACTTTTCCAACTTTTCCTCTCTCTTTGGTGTGGCTGGTGCACTAATACGCCTCCCCAGCCCTTGGCTTATAAAAACAGACAAGCCAGCCCACAGTTTTGAATTAACATGACATTGGGGGAATAAATGCAATTGTAACAGTGGAAAATCAATGTAAAATCTCTCAAGGGGTCCCTGTGGCAAATTAATATTGCTTGTGTCTTCCTTCTTCATGCACTTTTTCCAGACACAATTTCTGTGTGTGTTCTGAGTTTCCCCTGCATGCCTGAGGAGCTTTCCTTCTTCCTGGTGCAAGGAGATGGAGCAGCTGTGGCTTTCTTCTAGTTCAGTGGCTTTCCTAGAGCTGTGTGTTCAGGAAGCCCTGGGGCTTGTAAGAAGCTTTCCTGAGGAGATGAGGAAAGCTTGCCCCAGTGAGTGACATTTTGCACCTAGCTTTTGACCACTTGCGACCAACCAAGCAAAGATGCCTGAGGGCCAGGATGGTGCCCGACATCTCCACCACCTGGAGGTGCATGCCCGGGATCATAGGATCTGGAGTGTTTTCACATACTAATACTCCATCCTGTAGAATTCTGTCAGTTATATTCTATCTGCACAATCAGAATGAATTTCTGGAACCAAAATGCTTTTTCTTTGCAGCCTGAGCAGGAGCAGTTACCACTAAGACAAAGAGCTAGAATTGGCCAATATAGATGTGGACCTTTCTTCAAGTGACCTTTCTTCTTTATGTTCGCAAAGTGCTTAACCTAGCTCAAGGTTGTCATCTGAACTAGCCAGATGTTTATCTGATAATCAATCACAGCCAATCCATCCTTTGAAAAACAAGACAGAGCCATCTTGCCCCAAAATTGCAACTAGACATTCCATTTTGGCAACTGCAACCTTGGTTCAAGGAGCTATTTGGTGCCTAGCTTATATATCTGTGAGTTTCTAACACTGTACCACCTTTTTAGCAGCAAACTTTCCTTGAGCGCTTGGTAGGTCAGTGGCAGGCAAACCAGTGTGAAAAGGATGCCTTGAAAGTAAAGAGGGTTTTTTAAAATCAGTGTATTCCTCTTTTTGCCAAGATGTGAGGGGTGGGAAAGTCAGTTGCTCATCTGCCCAGTCCTTGGCAAACTGAAGCTTCAGGGGGCAGCCTTGGCTTTCATACCAGACACAGACTTGTAACCATCTGTGAGTTTTAAAACAAATATTAGAGCAGTGATATTCAGAGAACAATAAAGAAGCAACAACAGGTTAGGTAAGCATTGTTTGATTGTTGTAACCTTGTAGCTTGAGCTTCCAACTTTGTACTGATCTTGACAAGAACTGATGTACTTCTCTGAAGACAAACCCTCATTTGATAGTTAAGTTCTTGAGGGGGGAGATTGACACCAGAGCTTTAATGCAGGTGGGGGGGATCCTTTGGCCCACCAGCTGTTGCTGAAATTCAACTCCCAACAGCCCCAGCAAGCATGAGTAACGGAAGAGATGGTTTCCCCTCTGGGTGATGGGGAATCTAGTTCATTTTAAAATGCATTGTTGGACAATGCCTTCATTAGAAGCAACCAAAATGTCACAAGCGAGCTTTCAAGTTATCCAGAACTCTTCATCAGGTTGGATGATAAAGAAGAGGCATGGTGAGAGAGAGAAGAGTTGTCTTGATCTTGGCAGCCATGAAGTCTGCAGTTGGCCACAGCGTTAAAGATGTAGGAGACAGCATCCTCAATTGGATTAAGCTTAACTAGGTGTTGTTATGCAGGTTGCATCTTAGACAAAGAAATACACTTGTGAAATACCAAATGCAATGGTTATTCAGATCTGTCTCCTACCTTAAACAAAACACATAGGTTCCTTGTTGAGTAGAGAACAGAAATAAAGAGAAACAGCCGGTTTTTATATTTGCAAAGCAGGAGATTAATTTTAGGTGGTGTAAAAATGTTGCAGAAAAGCCAAATTTGGGCTCAGAGGGAATTAAAATGTCTGATGACAGATATTCTGGTACCCCAGGCAACATCAAGGGAAATCAAAGAATGCAGTAACAGCAATGCAGACCAGTGCTATGACCACATAGCAGTAGACCTTAGAACCCTGACCAGTACCAGAGGATTTCTGTCAGCTGGGAGTGTCACAACTTCCATCCTTACAGTTACTTCCCACCTCTTCTTTCAGCTCTATGTTTGATCGAGCAACCAAAATCATCCTCAAGCAGCTGGATTGGGTCCCTGCTGATCCCTACCTTGAAAGAATGTAACTTTGTGTATGTGCTGTTAATGATATGGCAGGGTCAGTGGCGTAGCGCGGGGGTGCAGGGGGGGCCGGCCGCACCGGGCGCAACATCTGGGGGTTAGGGTTAGGGGGCGCAAATCCATGGGTTAGGGGGTGCAAATTACTTGCCTTGCCTCGGGTGCTGACAATCCACGCTACACCACTGGGCAGGGTGGGAGCAGGCCACATCTGCAGTACAATGCTAAGCAGTTTTCCTCAGAAATTCCACTGAATTTGTGGGGCTTTCTCCCCTGTAAGTGTGCTTAGGATTTCCACCTTAGAAATCTATCCCCTTTTCAAGGAAAGTTTTTAATAACTGATAGTGAAAAAAATGCCAAATATATGAGCAGATTATGTCTTGAAAATACGGGATTCTTATTTGAGCAGGGCGCTTTAACTCGATTATTTATTAGCAGTTTCTGCTATTTGATGGTGAGGCTGAATCTGCTTCACAGTACATTTTTCTGTTTGAAGGACCAGATGCAGCCTGGGATATGGACCCAAAATATAACCTTAAGGTTATATTTCACTGGTACCCCTAGTGAATGTAGCAATCTCTTGCCATTAACCAGGGGTCGGGGGCTTTTGGGACACTCCCCATCATGATGTAGGGGCCAATTTGTTATCTATGGCAATGTTGAATGTTGCCATCAGGCCCAAGGCGCAGACCTCAGAGGGGCTCAGCGCTGACTGAGCACAGTTTTGCACTTAATAGAACCACAGGACTGTAGAGTCGGAAGGGAACCCGAAGGTCCTCTAGTCCAGCCCCCTGCAATGCAGGAATCTTACGCAAAACCTACATCCTACATGACAGATCTTATAAAATTCCGATAACAACAGTTTACATTCCGTTTATATTTTGAAGAACTCGATCGCTTTGGAAGGAATTCGCCCGTTTGCAATTTTGTGCGCGCCTGCAAGTAGCTCTCCTTGCCTAGGGCGCAAAAGAGCCCGGCGCTGGCACTAGGAGGATGGGGAATATCGCCGCCGCGCCCCCCCCCCTCAAAAGGGCGAGACATGGCGCTAGTTTAGTTTGAAATCCTTCAGGCCGAAGGAGGGCCTGTCAGGCGAGGGGGAAGGCGCGCCGGGGCTGGTGGTCTGGGCTGCGCGCAGGCGGCGGAGGGCGGAGCTCGGCGCGGCCCGTTGCCTCCTGCCTCCGCCTCCGCCGCCCAACAATAGCAGGCCCCGAGTCGGGCCGCGTCGGGCGGGAGGATGCCCAGGCGGCGCCGGGGCCTCCATCGCAGAGACGGCAGCGCGCTCGACCCCCGGGCCTCCCGCCCCGCCGGGCTGGCCAGGCGGCCGAGACGGTAAGGAGGCCCGGGGCAGGCGCTTCGGGGGGCGGCGGGGTGTGAGCCAAGGGGCTCCTTGGAGGACTGCGGGACCTCGAGGAGAATGGCTGGCGGGAGAGCCCTGGGGGGGGGGTGTTATGGAAGAAGGGGGGTTATTTGGAGCAGTCTGGGAGCAGAAACCGGGGGGGAAGGGGGTCAATATATGGGGGGGGGCATCTGCTCAACTAGGCAGCGAACTTGCAAGCCTCTGTCGGAGCCCCGGTGGGGTTGGGGCTCAAGGGGGTCTCTGGAGCTTGGAGATCGCTGCGTGCAAGGGTGTATACGTGTGAATGTGTGTGCCATTGTGGATAAGATGAGCAGTGTGAGTTAGGAGGCTAGCGGAGTCCGGGGAAAGATTTGGAGCATCCTTCTCCAATCCCTGTTTGGGGAAGATGCGGGTGCGGGAGCATCTTTCACCTTGGCACCTGGTTTGGGGTCAGAAAACGCCAGCGCTGCTTTGCATGGGATCCCGCTTCCCTTCCTGTTCTCTTTGCCCCCCCCCCCATAGGGACTTCGGGGGGTTTACCGAGGAGAGTGGCGTGATCGGAGGCCCTTTAAGAACCCTTTTGTATTTAGGGCAGTGTGTCATTTTCTGCAGCTGCTTTTTCCTGATTTAACGGGGTTCAGACCCAACAGCCGTCTCGGATGTCTCTGCATTCCCTACGGTTAATCCCTTTGTGCTGAGCATGGAGACGTTGGCACTACCCAGCGGCTTCCCTTTGCCCACCCTCCCCCCTCCCCAAAAGTCCAGGAATGCAGCCAAGAAAACGGCAGTCTTCCCAGTATGCTGGGCTGGAGTCGGCTGAGTGCCCTTGGCTGAGAACTAGTGCGGAGTACTGGGCTAGATGCACGCAGGAATGTTGGCTGGCTGGCAGGCTGGCGCGCATCACGGTCAAGGATGCTAAAGAGGGCTTCCTCCAAGGGGATGTGCATGGCAGACGTGGGCAGATCATCTGCAAGGGAGCCTGGGAGCCGGGGCTGGGGGAGGGGGGGATTGGGGAGCACCCTTGCCTTGGAAGAGCAGAGGTGGCCTTTCCACTGGAGACTCCTCAGTGCTTTGCTTATTGGAGCATCTCAAAGCAGCCATTGACCCAAACAGCCCAACTGCCAGGTTTAATTAGACCTACTGTGTGTGTGTGTGTGTGTGATGCTGAGGAAATTGGAGTCGCACAAGGAGTGGGTGTTGCGTGGCCTCTGATGGAAAGCCCTGGGAAATAGTCTCCTTGACCAGTTTCAGCCTCCTTTCTCTAGCCTTTGCCAGAACTGAGGAATGGAACCCAGAGGTTTTGGCTGCTCAAGGGTTAATTGTGAGCTAGAACTGGGATATTTTTTTTAGCAGGACTTAGTCCTGAGATGCATGAAATAGTAATCTTAGCATTGCTCTTTGGCTGGTGAGTGCATCATCAACACTGTATATACATAGAGAGAGAGGGGTATGTTAAGAATTGGGTCCACAAATGGATGTCTAGCCCAGAAAGGTTGAAGATCTCCAGGACTCTGAGAACATGCGGTCTTTCCTTCAAGACTGGGTAAACCTTTAGTAGTTCCCATCTGATTGGAGGCAGGGAGGGTTTTTGTGTAATGCAGTCTGGGCAAACTGGAAGAGTATATGGGCAGAGCTGAGTACACACACACAAACACACAACGTGTATACTGTATTGTGTATTTTTATAAAGTGCTAGGTTGGCTTTTGGTTTTCTTGCCAGCTGTATCCACCAGACTTCCACTTGCTTGCTGGAGCTGCAATTAAAGCTAGAAATTGGAAGAGGAATGGTTTGAGAGATCATGGTCCCTTTTTATTATTTCTTTGTTTTATTTATTTTATAAGATGTATATACCACTTGATTGTTGAAAAAAACAAACCCTCAATGCAGCTAAAAAAAATGTATAAAACAATAAAATTGAGGAGAGGGGAATTACAACCATACTTTAAAACATACAAAGTTAAAATACTAAAGCAGGTTAAAATTACCTCAACTTTCTAATCAGCTGGGTAGGTTTGTTTAAACAATAATGTTTTTATGAATTATCAGAAGCAGTAGTACAATCCAGATTTCTGAAGCTTCTTTCTGCTAGGATGTGTAACATAAGAAATTTGAAACGTTGAATGTCAGAATATTAAGAAATACTAAAGAGAGATTAAAATTAATTCATAAACTAGTATAGTACAATGTAATATAATACATTAGATGTTTATTATAATAGCAATGATACTGTGTTAGTCTAAATGGCCATGATTGATAGAACAAGATAATTTTTGAAGATTATATATACACACACTTATTCATATATATTTATATTTAATCTGTGAGCATTGTGTGCATTATATTCTGTAAAAAAGAAAACTAGAATTTCTGCTTTCCTACCCTTCTCTGATTACAATGTTGACACATGTCTCCCCTCCAGATTAAAATATAATTCTTTCTTTCTTTCTTTCTTTCTTTCTTTCTTTCTTTCTTTCTTTCTTTCTTTCTTTCTTTCTTTCTCTCTCTCTCTCTCTCTCTCTCTCTCTCTCTCTCTCTCTCTCTCTCTCTCTGTGTGAACCCCTCATGACAACAAGGAGTGGATCACTCACAAGAGTGTGTGTAGCAGCAGCTGGAGTGTTGGGTTTAGAATGCTAAATGGGTTTAGAGTCCTGGGTTCAGATCTCCGCTCAACCATACAGCTCACTGGATAAATTTGGGCCGATTAACAACTGGGACTAGGGTCTGCTACTCTGAGCTTCATGAAGGAAGGGAAGGATTTGATTTTTTAAATTAAAACCACCACAACCACAACATGTACTAGAACCAGTCCAGACACCCAACTGATGGGGTTAAGAAAGTTATACACTGGTGGTGGCAATAGAACTTAGTTCTTTCAAGTTAAGGTAAAGGGACCCCTGACCGTTAGGTCTAGTTGCGGACTATTCTGGGGAGCTCAAATAGCTGGGCTGTGAAAGACCACCTTCCCCAAGATCCCCAAGAGCTGCTGCCAGTTGGAACAGGCCATAGTGGAGTAGGTTGAAGATGGGAAGATTTGCTGCACTGTTTCTTCTTGCACCGCTCTTGACTGTTAGGGAGCCTTGTGGATACACGCACCATGTCCTGTGTCTGTAGAGAGGGATGAAGGATCTGACCCTCCACTTACTGTTGGGTTACAGCTTCCACCATCTCTGGCGCTGGGCCGTTCTGGTTGGGGCTGATGGAAGTTGCGAGTTCAAGCACTTTCAGAGGACCACAGCTTTCTCATCCCTGCTGTGGAGGACATTCTTGGGGACATCCTCTGAATCAGACCACAGCTCTACCTTGTCCAGGATTCTGCCTCTTTAACATATGCCTTTGGGAAGCCTGTCAACTGGACCTGATGATGGGGGATGAAACTGATAGACAAGTCCTTCATGAATTTATCCTTTGGGTGGTGGTGTAGAAGCAATCTTGTTTTATCTAAACCGATTAGAGATTTGTTTGTTGATTAAATGAGATGTAAGTCTTGTCAAGTAAATAAAATCTGGACATCAATTACCAGGGCATGTTCAAGGTCTTGTTATAACATATAAAGACCTGCAAGGGGTTTGACTAGGATGACCCACTACCTGAAAAAGCACCTGCCCCCGTAGGGTCGCTTGAATCACCTGGAGAAATTATCAGAATACAGAATACCCCAGGGCAGTGACCCCATAAACAGGCATTTTTCTGCTGTTGCCCCTGCTCCCTTCTCCTCTGGTGTACGTGAAGCAGCAACCCTCAGATACTTTAGATACCTTACAAAGGCTGGCCTTTTAAAAACTCAGGCATTTCCTGACCCATAAGAATCAGGCCCCGTTTTGTGTGTTTGAATCCTTTGAGTGCGAGTGTCTATTTTATTTGCTTTTATGTGTTTTTATACTGCTGTTTTGCTGGTTTTAGGTTACCTCTTTCAGCCTATATTGCTTGCTTTTTTAAGACTCTACACTGCTTCAAGATTTTTGAAATGTTAAGTGGCACATAAATACTCCTAAATAAATAAATACATATATAAAACTCAAAGGGGTGGGTGGGCGGACCTTTTTTGCACTTTGTAAATGTGAAATTACCACTGGAGTGGAGAATGGCCAAGAGGAAGTTATGGGGGGGGCATGTGGTTAAAAATACCTCTCTGTAGCTGTCTGCCCCTTCCACTTCCTCTCCTGAGTGTCTGATATGCCTCTATTCCCTTTATTGTGTTTTGATTTATTTAACAGAATATATATACTGCTCTTGTCAAAACCTGAAAGTGGGTTGCATAAAATGTACAATGTACCGATAAATCAGATACTAAAAACAAGCTAGCCTGAAATTTTGAAAAATCAAATCAAATTATTTAAAATCAAATCAATTTAAATGCAAATTATAAAATAAAATAACTTACTAAAATGCATGTCAAAATTTAAACCTCTGGGTAGGCTTGCTTAAACAAAAAAGTTCTTAGCTGGCTCTCAAAACAGTACAGCGAAGATGCCTGCCTAATTTCAATGGACAGGGAGTTCCAAAGTGCAGGGACTGCCATACTGAACAGCTGATTCCTTGGAAGTGTGGAAAGAACATTATGTGGCACTTGTAAAATGCCAGATCTGCAGATCAAAATTGTTGAGTGAGCTTATAAGGCTATAGGCCCTAGTTGGCTATTGTGGCTCAAAGTCACTCTTGAATTGCTCTAGATAGAACAAGGAAAGGGAATGGATGATTCTCTGGGAATGGTCTGACCACCTCAACTTCCATCGTTCTTGAGTCCACCAGTGACTGGAGGGCCACAGGCTCCCTAGTTCTGCTTTAAAACGCACCACAAAATTTCTAGGGGGGAGGTGGCATATATCGTTTTTTGTAAATCTGTTAATTAATCCCTTCATTGATTTTTTAATCTCTTCCTATCAGACATCTCAAAGTGATTAACCATATAATGACATAAATGAAACATATATGTTAAAAACAAATGTGTATAAAAACCAATTTTTAAAAACCAACCCTAAAAATATAAAAGCAGTTTAAAACTACAACACATCCATGAAATAAGTTCATATCTATGGCAGGTATCAACTGGGATAAAGATTTCTGAAGGCTTGTTGAAAGAGGAACGTCTTTGGCAGGTGCCAAAAAACCAATAGAAAAGGCAACTGTCTAATATGCAGTGGGAGTGAGTTCCACAGGGTAAGTGGCAGCACACTACAGGCCCAGTCCTCCTGCAGAACACAACAATCAGTTGGGTACGTATTTTTCGCTCTATAAGATGCACCAGACCATAAGACGCACCTAGTTTTGGGAGGAGGAAAACAAGAAAAAAATATTCTGAATCCCAGGAGCCAGAACAGCAAGAGGGATCGCTGTGTAGCGAAAGCAGCAATCCCTCTTGCTGTTCTGGCTTCTGGGATAGCTGCGCAGCCTGCATTCGCTCCATAAGACGCGCACAGATTTCCCCTTACTTTTTAGGAGTCTTATAGAGCAAAATATACGGTATGTAGCGGGTGAGGCGCTCTTTTGGGTGTCCTGGTCCCAGGCTGTGTAGGGCTTTGTACACCAGTAGTACAACCTTGACCCTAGCCTGGTACCTAATCAGCAGCCCGAGCAATTCCTTCAGCAGTGGCGTGATGTGATGGCGATTTTTCTCCCCAGTGAGCAGTCGATCTGCTGCCTTTTCCACTAGCTGCCGCTTCCGGGTCTGCCTCAGGCAGTAACCCAATCTACTTGGCTTCACTTCTCTTTCAGGTAGGAGCGACTAAGGAAGGCCTGGAGATCCAGTCATCCACAGCGTCTACCTCTGGGTCCTTTGAGAAAGGTAAAAGACCGACGGACACGTGGTCAGCCAAAGATACTTTTGGTGTCGAGGTGCAAAATCCAGACTGAAGCACTCCCATTTCCCCGGAGAATGAATGACCGTGAGACCCATTCCATTAGGGAACGTTTGCTTGTGGTCAGATGTGCCTTCTGCTGAAGTCTGCCACCCAGGTGATGGGTTTCATTTGGCCCTTGTGGGCCTGCATTTGGGCGGATCTTAAACGGCTTGCCCAGGTGGATATTTCAGGCACTGAGACACAGGGTTAAACCTTACATGCCTTGTATGTAGACTCCAATGTTGGAAGCGGTGGCCATCTAAAGTTAAAGGTAAAGGGACCCCTGACCATTAGGTCCAGTCGCGGATGACTCTGGGTTTGCACGCTCATTTCACTCTATAGGCCAAGGGAGCCGGTGTTTGTCCGCAGACAGCTTCCGGGTCATGTGGCTAGCATGACTAAGCCGCTTCTGGCGAACCGTAGCAGTGCACGGAAACACCGTTTACCTTCCCGCCGGAGTGGTACCTATTTATCTACTTGCACTTTGTCGTGCTTTCCAGCTGCTAGGTTGGCAGGAGCAGGGACCGAGCAACGGGAGCTCACCCCGTCATTGCGGGGATTCGAACCGCCAACCTTCTGATCGGCAAGTCCTAGGCTCTGTGGTTTAACCCACAGCGCCACCCACATCCTGAAGTTAGAATCATAGAAATATAGGGTCATCTCTTCCAAGTCCTTGCAATTTAGGAATCTTTTGCCCAATGTGGGGCATGAGCCCACAACCCAAGGTTAAGAGTTTCGTGCTCTACCAACTAAGCTGTGTGTTGTTGGGCTCTATCCCCTTGGCTGGGACTGGTGGGAGTTGGGAGTTCAACAACCTCTGAAAGGTCACAGCTTCCCCCACCCCTGGTGTAAAGGCAGCACCAGCTTGAGACTGTTTATTCTCTCCCAGGTGGTGCTAAGAACCTATGAAGCGGCCTTACTCTGAGGCAGACCATTAGTCTGCTGAGCCCAGTACAATCTCCTTTGATTGGCAGCAGCCCATCAAAGTCTCTGGCAGAGACTTGACACCCAAGATTTATTCAGTGAGAAAGGCACTAGGTGAAGTATGTGCTCTGCCTCTTTTAGTCCAGAAGATATATTCCAGTTCAGTGTAGCTTTATTATTATTTTTGAATTGTAGAAAATGGAGAAATGCAAAAAAAAGAGAGGGGAAAAAATCAATATTGGAGAAACGGCTTAATAGTCATTCAGAGGGAGGTTGATAACACCACATTCCCAGCCGAATAAAATGGGTCAGAATGGCTTGGTTTGTACTTAACGCTAAGCCAAACTGTGGCTTAGAGCGAACGTGCAGACTTCCAGAGAGGAGATTTTGATTGCTTTGTTCCTCCTCCTGTGCTGCTGTGAGTTAAGCCATGTTAACCAAACCTGGGCTTGTGGCTTGTCTCATTCCAGACCCGGCAAACCATGCGCTGTCGTGTTTGCTTACACCTTGTGGATTGTCTGGTGGGAATAAACCGCAAGCCCAGGTGTAGACAGCATGCAAAGCCAAACCACAGCTTAGTTCACATCGGGACCAGAGAAAAAGCAAAGCGGCTGAGTTCTCTGCGCTGCTGGGACCTGCATGCTCATGCATTTATGCTAAGCCATGGTTTGGCTTAGTGTTAAGTAGGGACCAGGCCCTTGTCCGTCTGCTGGAACTGGTGTCTTTCCCCAGTTCTTACATCCTGAAGTCATGCACTGGGATAAGATTGTGCAACTCTCCCTGCACCTGAATCTGAAGACACTGGGTTGGGAGGAGAGATTGGCCATTTAGGACAGGCTTTGCCATGGGAGCTGCCTGCTTGGGACACTGTGTACGAAGCTGAGCTCTTAAGAAGGCCAGGCTGAACCGTAGTTACAGTCTGAACAAATCTGCTACCCTCTGCTCTGCCCCTCAATAACAGAGAAACTCTGTGTCTTTGTCAGCATTGCCACAGGCAGAAACCCAAGAAACAGCGTCCCCCACCATGCGAGATGCACTTGTTGTGCCCATCCAGCTCTGAAAGGGGGAAGAAAAGTTTGCAGCCTCGCTTTCATCACTAAATGCCGTTTCTGTAGCTGTAGTAGTAGTAGTAGTAGTAATAATAATAATAATAATAATAATAATAATAATAATAATAATAAATTTATTACTTATACTCCGCCCATCTGGCTGGATTTCCCCCACCACTCTGGGCGGCTTCCAACAGGAGATTAAAAATACATTAAAACATCAGTCATTAACAAAACTTCCCTAAACAGGGTTGCCTTCAGATGTCTTCTAAAAGTCAGATATTGTTTATTCCTTTGACATCTGATGGGAGGGCATTCCACAGGGTGGGAGCCACAACCGAGAAGGCCCTCTGCCTAGTTCCCTCTAAGCTCAATTCTCGCAGGGAGGGAACCGCCAGAAGGCCCTCGGCGCTGGACCTCAGCGTCCGGGCAGAACGATGGGGGTGGAGACGCTCCTTCAGGTATACTGGGCCGAGGCCCAGTATACCTGAAGGTCTTTAAAGGTCAGCACCAACACTTTGAATTGTGCTTGGAAATGTACTGGCAGCCAATATAGGTCTCGGCAGCCGCTCCCAGTCACCAGTCTAGCCGCCGCATTCTGGATTAATTGTAATTGTAAGAGTGGCTTCTTGCTGATGGTTTTTCACCCTCTTCCGCCCTGCCCAGGATTTGCTGGCGCTCCTCTGTCTGTGGCAAGGAGCATGATTATTGGCACTTCAGCAGTCTGCTGCCCCGGGGGAGAGAGGTCTCTGCCCTTTCTGTCCAAAGGAAATGATGTCTGAAGCCAAGCTGCAGGGAGAGATGAAGCCAGAAGGAGGCAGCAGTGAGCCCATGACAACCCAGGAGCTGCTTCAGAGGCTCCGGGAGCTGGAGGTACGTTCCTTAGTTTACTCCCCAGAAGAGTTTAGGCACAAGGAGTGACAGAGGTAATGGCTTAAGACCCTAAGAATCCCCCCCCCCCAGTTTTTGTGAGTGGGGTGGTTTTTCCTTTGGCGAGGGACCAAAATAGCATCTGTTTCACTTGCCTGGGGAGCTGCCCTGGACCCACTGATGCCCCATTGGCCCTCCGAGGCTTCTGCCAGTTACTAGAAGGTTAGATTTAAGATTTTGGAAGTGATGTGAGTGACATTCCGTTTTGCTGGGGGGGGGGCAGGCTTCCAGGGAAGGAGGTTGGAGTAGGTTGAGAGCCAGTGTGGTGTAGTGGTTAAGAGCGGTAGACTCGTAATCTGGTGAACCGGGTTCGCGTCTCCGCTCCTCCACGTGCAGCTGCTGGGTGACCTTGGGCTAGTCACACTTCTCTGAAGTCTCTCAGCCCCACTCACCTCACAGAGTGTTTGTTGTGGGGGAGGAAGGGAAAGGGGAATGTTAGCTGCTTTGAGACTCCTTAAAGGGAGTGAAAGGCGGGATATCAAATCCAAACTCCTCCTCTTCTTCTTGGCTCACAAAAACCTAGATCCAAAACAGCTACTGTGAATCTGGTTTTTTATAACACAATAGATTTCATTGTAAATATTCTTCCATAGCAGTTAACAAAGTGGAGTGGGAATCAATTGGGATAATGAACCTGCCTTGTTTCTTTTTGTGCAAAACTAGGCTCATTAGTACATCACATTCCAGATAGGAATAACATTTGGTGGTCCGTTCACTTACCTCCATTTATGAAAGATTATGAAGGGAAACAAAATTTCTACAAAGTTTTCCTGTGTCGGCGGCTCCCCCACCCAGGATCTGGATTGAGTTAAACTATGGTTAATCAATGTGGTGCCTTCCAAAGGTTGATAGACAACAACTCCCATCATGCCTGACCATTGGCTGTACTGGTTGGGGCTGATGGGAGTTGGAGTCCAACCACTTCTGGATGGTGCTAGTTGGCTCTGCTAGTGCTGTGTTCCACAATCTCTGGAGACACATTTATTTTGTCCATTTAGTCATGTAACACTGTCCATTTAAAAAAAGGAATGTTTGACTTGCCTTTACTGGCATATTTTTGTATGGCAGAAACGGAATAGGTCCTTTTTTTGGAGGCAGAAGCATCTTCTCCCAAGCATCAAAAGATCACTCTGATGGAATTTAGACCCCAGTGTGCCCAGAGAGTGCAGGGGCAGGCTTGCAGGTGACTCGAGCAAGCAATTAGAGCCATGTGCAGTTCCTTTTCTGCCTCCTTCCAGTGTGTAGGAGCCCTTTGCATGAGCAGATTGTGATGTGGGTCCACTTATGGGACAGTGGGCAACAAGCTGATAAGTGGAAGGACTCACTGCTCTTGTTTCTGAAGGCTGCCTGCCTACTGAAGCTGTTGCTTTTGACCCTTCTGTGTTCTTAAGTATGCAAGAAGATCACTGGTGGATCAGGCCAAAGGTCCGTCTGTCCAGCATCTTGTTCTCACAGTGGCCAACCCTATGCCCCTATGGGAATCCCACAAGCAGGGCAGGAGTGTACCAGCGCTCCCCTCCTAGCAACTGGTCTTCAGAGGCATATCTCTGACTTCAGCACTGAGGTAGAACAGCCATTGTGGCTAGTAGCCATTGAGAGCCTTAGCTGCCACAAAATGGTCTCATTCTTTTTTAAAACCATCCACATTGCTGGCCAACACTGCATCATAGAGGCCTGGGCTTAAGCCTTGGTCTTGCCATGCTGCAGTGTAAAAACTTCCCTGTAGGGCAAGGGAGCTAAAGGAGAGCAGGAAAGGGAAACGAGTTTTGTTTTTGTTTTTTGCATATTTACAAGCAGCTTATTCAGCGTGCAGCAGGACAAAAGGAAGACATGTCCAATCTCCTTCGGGTCCAAAAGCAAGCAGCTTAAGCAAAAGCTGTACACAAACAGAAGTTCCCAGCAAGCTGTGCTGGAATGTAAACAGACATGTGACACACAACAATCATGCCTGTTCCTTAAGGTGGAATGGAATATTTTAACAGTCTTTGCTGTTTTTACTATTATTTATTAAAGATTTTGTTGATTTACAAAGGTGTGTGCAATGTCTCTCTCTCGTATTCCCCGCCCCCCCCATGTAACATTTTTACAAATCAGTTTCATTTGTTGGGGAAACGAGATGTTCTTTGCTTCCATTTCTTCCTAGAGAGGAAAGCTGGGATTCTGGGCCCTTTTGCTCACCTCTTGTCTGATTATATTCCCAGGCAGAGAATTCGGCTTTGGCACAAGCCAATGAGAACCAGCGAGAGACGTACGAACGCTGCCTTGATGAGGTACAGCTGCCTTCTCTTCCCATTTTCCGAGAGGGCCTTTCCCTTCCCTTTTCATTTTTTTTCGGGGGGGGGGGAGGGGATGACTACAGCCTGTTTCAGGGTCCTTAAGAGTTTCCTCCTCTTACCTGTTCTTTACTGTTCTACAGGTAGCAAATCATGTTGTGCAGGCGCTGTTAAACCAAAAGGTAAGTCTCTTATCTTGTGCAAATCTCATCCTGCAAACAATTTAGGGTTTCCCCCAAGAAAGTTTTTTTTTATATTTGCAGGTGCATTCTGCAATTTGCCATTGGCACCATACTAGTGCATCAGTGATAGATTTACACTGGATCTTCCAGACATCATTCTGCTTTATTAGCTGATTCATTGAAGGATGTGTCTGTAGGGGGTGGGATGGCAGGATGTGGGGCGTAGCGGTAAAGCTGTCTCCCAAACACCAACTTAGAGGGTGAAGCCCACCGACCCTTCTCTTTCCTCAGGACCTTCGTGAAGAATGCATCAAGCTGAAAAAGCGGGTCTTTGACCTTGAGCGACAAAACCAGGCCCTGAGTGATCTCTTCCACCAGAAGCTGACCTCTGTCTCTCTCTCCCAGGTGGGTCCATTCTTCTCTCTTCTCTCTCTCTCCCACCCCACTTATTCTTCTCAAGCACTCAGCCTTGCTCTCTGCATGGATGCACAAATGGGAAGCTTCTTGGTTGTGTGTGATGGAAGTCTTAGAACCATAAAACCAGAAATGGCTCTTTTTCTGGCATGCTTCAAACTGTTTCATTGAGAGAGCAGATCCCTCTCACACAAAGACGACAGCTAGCACAATGGCGCTTCTCCCCAATATCCGCCTCAGAATTGGACTGGGGTGTGTGTAGAAGAAACCCCAGGCAAGCACATGGGGGCACGGAGGAGAGGTTTAGACCATTCAGTCAGGCCAGCAGAAATGCTTGCGCAGACGGAGTGATCTGCTTAGAACAAGGTTAAATCCCTCCCATCTTTATTTTTAGGTATTTTTATTTTTTTAGAAACCTGTATTGCTTTTTATCCCCACTGTCCTTTGGGTTTTAGACTGTTTTGCATAGAAGCAACAGCCATGGGGTGATGGTTATATTGCATGTCTTTCTATGTAATGTATAGTCTGGTCCTCCTAATGGTGCAGCCTTCGTACATCTTACTCACGTGGTGCATCTCCGCCTACAACCCACCATGTCTTAGGGCATCTTGGACTTCCTGGGTTTGGAGGTGAAGGGACTTGGGCTGCCTTCCGGCATCGCTGTTTCAGCTACAGTTGAGTTAGAAGACAACCAGAGTGGCTTCTTGGGACTGACCAGTGACAGTTGTGCTGATAAGAAGCCTGGGTGGGTGGGGAGAGACTGCAGAAGGAGTCTGAAGGGGCAGCATCAGTGGGTGAATGAAAGTGGGATCTTAATGGAATCTCATGAGCTTTACCCTACGGGGTTTTCCCCAGCTGGCTACTATGAGATCAGGGTGCTGGCTAGAAGGGCCTTTGGACTGATCCAACAGGCTGGTTCTTATTGCTCCCTTGAGCAATACATCTGCATGCCACTCAGTACTTGCCAGTGGCCTTTTCAGCCTACTCATCTGGCTGCCTTGCCATTTCACCTTTGGAATTCAGGAATGCATTTTAAAGCAAGCCAGGTGTACACAACATCATCTTAAAAGCCCCATAAGACCATTGAGGGTGGAATCTATTTGTGTGTGTGTGTGTGTTTTT
Organism: Podarcis melisellensis; assembly: GCF_964234715.1. Classification (NCBI taxonomy): domain Eukaryota; kingdom Metazoa; phylum Chordata; class Lepidosauria; order Squamata; family Lacertidae; genus Podarcis; species Podarcis melisellensis. The sequence continues at coordinate 6,922,239 of NC_138529.1, forward strand.
TAAAAAAAATACTCCCTTCCCTTCACCATAATGCCCTAGGGTGTGTCATAGCAATTTAAAAACAGTTTAACTTAGCTTTAACCAAAGCAGAGTGGAAATGCACCTTGTGGAGAGTGGTTTTCCCTCTGAGTGTCTGTGTGAAGGAGGTTGTGAGCCTGTATGTATCGGCTGCCTGCCTGCAGTTCCACTGAGGCTGTTTAGAGTGGCACTTCCCTCCCTCACTGCAGTGCCTTTGCCCTTCACGGTGCTCCTTCTATCCCCAGCTCCCAGCCCATCCTGCTTCCTTGCTCACGGATCCATCGTCCATCTCCCAGCCAGGCACGGTGGAGAAGCTCCCCGCTTCGTTGTCCTTGGGACACTGCATCTTGCAGAGAGAGGTATGTTCTGCAAAGCCCCCCCCCCCCAGGTACTCTTCCCGTTGCATCCCTGTTTCACCGCAACTTAGAGACTGAAGGTGTTTGCTTCCTGGAATGGGGCCCAGAGCCATTAATTGCTGCTTTGCTGTGCGGCTCGGCACTGTGTGTACCTTAGATGCAGCTGACATCTCAATGTGCCAGGCTCAACAGCTCGCACTGAATCATGGGAATTTTGGACACAGCCCAGTTTCCCAGGGAAGAAGAAGAGATTATCTGAGGTGGACCCAAAATTAGAATGCTGGTCTTTTTTCCATCTGGGGGATACTTTGGGTAGAAGCACCTGTTAACAGGCGAGAGACTGTTCCAATTGGTAGGCTTGGGGGGTCGTCATTCCCAGGTGGCATCAAAAACTGGGGGCAAGCTGAGGCTTTCAGATATGCCTGCAAGGCAGCAGATGCAAGATTGGGCGTTGGAGGTAAGGGCTAAAAAGCCGCCTGGTTAAGCATTCCAGCCCCACCACAGACACCATTTTCCCCTTACGGTCTCTGTATAGCTCAAGCTTCCTCCAGATTTTTTTGCTGAATTTATGCCGCAAGAATAGAGGAGCTTTGGCATGAGCTGGAACTGTTCTTTGCATGGGAAGGGACCGCAGAGCAGTGGTGGAGCACATGCTTGGTTGTGCAGAAGGCCACCGGTTCAGTTGCTGGCGTCTCCAGGTGAAAGGTTCTTGGGCAGCAGAGTATGGGATGCAGGCGGAGATAATGACTGGCTTGGACAACCAAACAAGCCAGGATATGCGTGAGCATCAGGCACCTGTGTGCATCCCTTTCCAAATAGGAAAACAGGCCAGGAACTCGGTTAGCCATAGCTTCCCATGGCATTTGAACCGGGAAACTGTGGCTTGAAGGCTCCCAAACATGCCAGGATGCGAAGCCATGGTTTAAAGGTGGCCTCTAAATCCTGCTTTGCTTGGAAGCCATTGACCACATTTTTCCTGCTTTGGGCCTAACGGGACTCTGGGCAGCTGAGGCTTCCTGACTTGTCTCCTTGCTTGCGCAAAGGAGGAGCAAAGGGGCTGCATGTAGATGTGGGAACCTTGTGAGTATCCTGACATATTAAGCCATGATTTAATCATTGGAACATGTATACTGTGTGTGTTTGTGTGTATGATCTAGAGGTTTTTACACTTTGCCCTTTCTGACTCCCATAGGTCATTTCTGAGGAGCAGTGTGCTGGCACTCCAGGGCCCAACCCCCAGTCCTTGGAAGCCCTGTCCCCGTTCCTGCGCAAGAAGGCCCAGATCCTGGAGGTGCTTCGCTCGCTGGAGGAGATGGACCCCCTGCTCGCCTTCCCCTCCCCTTGGAGAGAGCCTGGGCAGGGGGGCTCTCCAGAAGGGGTGACGGCCGAAGCCTGGCCCTGCCTGCTGCTGGCGCAGGGGGAAGGGGTCCCTAGGCAGCCTCCTCCGAAAGGAGAGGGCAGCTCCTCCTCCTCCTCGGACGAGGCCGGCGAAGGCGACCCCCCAGAGAAAGGACACCCCGGGCAGGTGCTGCTGAGCGCTCTGGCCGAGCACAAGCTGGACTTGGGCGACATGGAGACTTACCTGCACCACGTCCTGAGGGAGGCAGGCGACAGCGCTCTGCTCAATGGGGAGCCCAATGGGCCTGGCTTGGTGGAAGCCCCGGAGGGGCAGCTGGGCAGTTACAAGCACATCCAGGCGGTCAGTTGCCTGGAGGCCTTGGGGCCGCCCTCGGCTTGCAGGGAGCCAACTTACCTTGGGGTCTTGGCGCCAAGCGAGGGCAAGGACAAGTCCCGCCCAGGACCGCCCATCCCCTCCCCCTCCAAGGTGCTCAAGTTGCTCAAGATGCCGCCCCCGCCCAGCCCCGCTGCCCTCCGCCTCAGCCCCCAGCTGACCCGCAGCTCCAAAATTCCTTGTCGCAGCAACACCTACGAGGTGTACCACTCCCCGACGCCCAGCCGCAAGGGCTCCCCGGACAGTCCCTTCCCCAGCGACTCCAGCATTGCTGGGGGACACCCCTCTCCCAAGGCTGCCCGGCACCTTGTTCCGGTGCCCCCCAAAGTCACGCCAACCTCTCCTGACCCCTTTAGCTACCACAAGCCCCACGAGTACGAGAATGTCTTAGAGCTGTCCCTTAGCAGCGCCATCAGTCCGCATGCCCACTCCCCCCGAGATGCCAAACTGGATGTCCCCGATGCACTCCCGCCCGCGTGCCGCTCGGCACCCCTCCGTGCTGTGCCGCCCAGCGACGTCTCGCTTGAGCCCTGCCCCTTTGCCGGGGGCCGGGAAAAGCCGGGCCCTGAGAGCAGGCACTCTCCGCCACTCGCTCGCCGAGCCTCCGAAGGCTCCAAGAAGGTGGCAAACGGGCCGAGCAAGCGGGCGCCTGAGGCAGCCAACATGCCCTTCAAAGAGCGGCTTACTGTGCTGGGGAGGCTGAAGGGAGCGGAGGGCAAGGAGGTGCCAGGCTTTGAGAAAGGGAGGGCCCCTGCCCGGCTCTGTGAGCGCCCCGAGGGCTTTGCCGAGTCTCACCCCAGGCTGGGCACCGGAAGCAGCAGCCTCAAGCACCACGAGCCTTGCCATGGTGGTGAACCGGCCCCTCGGTGCTACTCCTCCCACTCGGTTGGCTCCCGTGGCAGTGACCCCGAACACCACGTCTCCAAGAGCCGCTTGCTGGGAACTCCGGGTGCAAGGAACCCTCCCAAGCCCCCACCACCAGGGAAGAACACCAAGAGTCCTCATGGGAGCCCGACAAAGTTGCCGTCCAAATCCCCAACCAAGGCCTCCGCCCCGGATTCCAAGCCGTGCCAGGCACCGGCCAAGACGCCCACCAGCGTCGGGCGCAAGAACCCGCCTTGCCTGGACTCGGTCAAGGGCAGCAAAGCTGGACCTCCAGCCAGCATTGAGGAGAAGGTGATGAAAGGTATCGAGGAGAACGTTTTGCGCAGGCACAAAGGAGGGGCGGCAGCAGGGGAGGCGAAGCAGAAGAACTCTAGCGGCCTCGCCAGCTGGTTTGGCCTGCGCAAGAGCAAGCTCCCTGCCCTCAGCCGCAGGCCTGAGGCCCCCAAAGTCAAGGAGGGCAAGATGGCCTCCCGCAGGCTGGAGGCTGAGAGCTTAAACATTTCCAAACTCATGGAGAAGGCGGAAGACCTGCGCAAAGCCCTAGAGGAAGAGAAGGCCTACATCAACGGGTTGGCCTTGGACAAGCCCCGGCCACACGCCTGCGACACCGGCCACAGTCAGCTGACGTTGATGTATCAGGAGGTGACTGCCGAGAACTTCATGCAGCAGCTGCTCAATAGGTAGGTGACGCAGCTGAAGCCGGGTTCCTGTGGGAGTTATCAGCATCGAAAAATGAGTCTTGCTGAGGAAGAATCAGCATGGCTTCTGCAAAAGTAACTCCTGTCTCACAAGCTTCTTAGAGTCCTTGAGAGGGCCAGTCAGCATGGGGATAGAGGTGATCTGGTAATCATGGTATACTTGGGCTTTTGAAAACCTTTTGTCAAAGCCTCCCCCTCGGCTTCTGAGTAATCAGTAATGGGTTAGGAGAGAAGGTCCGCTTTCCATAAATTCATAGACTTTGAAGGGACCTTAGCAGTCATTTAGTCCAGGGCCCTGCTCAGTGCAGGATCTGCAGTGCACAATGCAACTAAAATATCCCTGGGAGACAACAACTTAACATCTCCTTAAATACTTCCAGCGAAAGAAAGCATACCACCTCCTGAAGTAGAATCTGTTTTTGGGATAACTAGTTAAAAGAACAGGATGCCAAGAGGAGGACAGTTACTCTTAGTGGAGGGATGTAAGAAGTTGGAGAAGAGCATAGGAAGAACGTGCTGGATCAGGCCAAAGGTAAATCTAGTTTAGCATCCTTTTTTCACATTGGCCAGCCAGATGCCTGCAGGCTAGACAAGGCTGCAGCAACACTCTGCCCACACACCATTCGCAGCAAATGGTGTTTCTTAGAATCCCCCAAGGATCTGTATTGGGACTGGTGCTTTTTGTCTCGTTCATAAATTACCCAAGAGTTGGGGGTGAGCAGTGAGGTGCCCAAGTGTGCTGATGACACCCAGTCGTTCAGAGTGGTAGAAATAAAAAGGAATTGCAAAACCCCCCCGAGTAATATCTCAAAATTTAATGACAGCTGAGGTTCAAAGTACAGGCAACCTGTTTGCACTTGTTCAAAGAATTGTGCACACGCTGGCCATTTTTGGACCTGGAAGAGGATGTTATAGGGGCGTGACAGGCTTCTGCACACTGCCAGCATACACAGTGACCCTGAATGCACCCCCCCAAAGAGGTCGGGGGTTGCCTGTAAGTGTAAAGTGATGCAAAAATTTCAAACTTCACATATCTGTTTGTGGGAGTCTAAACTGGCAGTGACTCACGAGGAAAGGGATCTTGGGAGTTGTGGTTTACAGCCTGAGGAAGACGTGGACTCAGGGTGCAGCAGCTGATCATTAGGAATGGAGCAGAAAATAAAACTCCCGATATAGTAATGTCTTCATGCATGGAATACTGTGTACAGTCCTTATTGCTGCATTTCAAAAAAAGACAGTGTGGAGCTGGAAAAGGGACATAAAAGGACATCCAGGATGCTGGAGCAGCCTCCTTATAAGGAAAAGTTAATTCATTTGGGACTTTTTAATTTGGAAAAAAGGGCTCAATTATGCATGGTGTGGAGAAGTTGGATAGAGACGTTTCCTTCCCTGTCGTTATTCTAGGACCTGGAGTCATCCGGTGAAGTTGAATGTTGGAAGGTTTAGGACAAACAAATGGCAGTGCAATGTTAAACTGGAATGCACTGCTCTAAGAGGTGCTGATGGCCAGCAGTTTAAAGGGGGATTAGGAAGATTTGTAGAGGGAAAGGGCATTGGTGTTTACTAGCTATGATGGCTACAAGCCACCTCCAAGATGAGAGGTCACCTGGATGCACAAATGCAGTCACTGGGAAAGAGCAGCACGTGCCACTTGTGGATTTTTCATGGGCATCTGATTGGCCACTGTGGGGAGACAGGATACCCATCTCTGGTCTGATCCAGCAGAAATCTTGCCATTTTATGAAACGTTTATGTGGCTGGCTAAGAACACAGGACTATTGATTCTAATGTATTAAAAATCTCTATCTGTGCAAAATCTGTACCAAGGTAATCAAATGTTCTGTACCAAACCAAGTTTTTCTGTGACCTGACTTTGAGGAAAGGAGAGATTTGCATTACTGCGTATTTCATTTATTTTCTGGATCTGAGAGCTGTTACGGTGTGCAGCATAACTGAAATCCATGCCCAGCTTTCCCCCTAGGTTCTGATGGTGCACAAAGCAACACCTCCAATCCTCTCTTGCAGTCTCAAGGGCCAGAAACTTGCTTCTTCGTATTTATTTTTAAAAACTGAACCAAATTCCAATTTCCACATTTGTGTGATATAGCCACCCTTTCTAGGCAACCCCATTGAAAAGTGGAGGGTTAACGGCAGAAGAGGCTGTTCCTGGGGGAAACTAGTCTGGCTGTGTATGCAGTGAGGTCTCTGAAATTTCGATTTCAAATCTTGGGTGGAAAAGCAGATTTAAAAACAGGGCAAATGAGACCCTGGCCCATTTCGCTGGGCTATAGAACTCTCTCAAGGAGACAGACATTTCTGGCCTGCAGGGGCTCAGGGAAATGAGCTGCTTCAGGGAGAATATGGGGTCGGCCTTCATCTTTCTCCCCTCTTACCTGCTCTGTGGCAGGGTGGATGGCAAAGAGGCACCGTTTGAGACTCACCTGGAGCAGAAGAACGAGCTGCAGGGCCTGCAGAGAGGCCTGCACGATGCCAAAGATGCCCGCCTCATCCGGCCTCCACGCAATGGCATCGTTGGCCACCTCCATGCCTGCCAGGAAGCCCCTGCCAAGGTGAGCCAGTCGTGACTCCCAGAGTCCTCCTGTCCTGGCAATGGCGGAGCGTGTCTCCATACCGCCTGGGGCGGGTGCGTGCGGGTGCCCTCTCCGGGGGCAGGGCCAGGGACTGAGGACAAACAGAGCCCATCACTCCTGCCCAGCCCCCGCCGCTGCTGGAGCGATACCAACCCCAAGCGGCTTGGCTCTTGCACTCTCCTCGCACGTGAGGGTTACTTGAGAGTCGCTGCTACAGAGACAGCTGCGCCTGTAAAGGCTGCATTTCCCCCTTCGGACTCAGGCTGCCTCTGTGTTGTTGTTTTTTAGCCAGCTACTTCTGCACCATGGCAGCTGCCATCAAAATGTACAGTCCTTAAAAAGAGCCCCCTTATAAAGACCTGCTTGTGACATCAGCGTCGTTCTGTGCCCTACCTCCTCCTCTCCCCCCTCAAAGTGGTGAGGGGTTGACACAAGAGCTGCGTTTTCCAAGGTGCAGGCAAAGCGCAAAAGCTCTTTGCGCTGCAAACGGTTTCACTCCAACGCCTGAGTACCTGAGTCCTGCTCACCAGCATCCTCTCTCTGTTTCCCTCTAGCTTCGTGATGCAGCTTTGCAAGAGGAGATCCCGTCCGATGACAGCCTGGCTGAGTCCGTGACCTCCCAGCACTTTGCAGGTGAGCTTTATGGGATGTCACCAGCAGAGGGGACAAAGTGTGGCAGGGGGGCACCTTCATTAGAAGGTGCACACAGACTGCTATTCTGTGCTGCTTTTAACTGAGCAAGGTGGAATGGGGAGGGAGAAGAGCCATTCAGGATGGGCACTCCGAATGAGAGAATACACTCTCATATAGAAGGATCCACTTTCTATAATGATTAATGATTGCATTCTTCTCTAATGTGTAGCATAGCCCCCCCTTTTTTTTAACACAAGGAGAATCAAGCTCAGTGAAGGCCTTTTGAGGATATTCCCATAATCCTTTGCAGGCTTCCATGAATTGTGCTCCATCTGTACACAGGAAATAACTGGCATAAAGAATTGCTTCCTAGAGTGGAAATGAATGCCTTCTCTGTGCCGCAGAGAAACCTCCTGCGGGAGATCTGGTGGGCCTGTCTCCAGTAACTTTCCCATGAGAAAATCTGCTTTGTAGATTTGAGCCTACTGTTAATAGAATTGTGCCCACATAAATCTAGTTCTTACATTCGGAGCTTAACTTTTAAAAATGTATATTAGGCTTTGGATTTGTGACGAAAAGTGGTTTGGTTTTATTTTTTTAAAAAAAGGAATTTCATAGAGCAAGGACTCCTGTTTGCTTCTAATTCTGATTTAAGAAGGGAATAGCACTGACTCAAGGCTGTGTTAAAACAGATGCTAACTGTTGGTTTGAATGCGGTTGGAATATGTGTTCTCGGGATTTTATGGCTAATTCTAGCAGAAAGGAAGATCTATGAGGTCCGAAGGAGGCAAATGGTTGGCTCAAGAATGCTGGAGAGGGGAGAAGACAGGAGGGGAGGTTTCAGGAACTCCTACCTTTTTTAAGGGAGACCTTAAACTAAGATTTGCAGAATCGTAGAATTGTAGAATTGGAAAGGCACCCTATGTCCCATTCGGGGATCAAACTTGCAACCTGGAGCTTTCAATATATAAGCTGGAGTAGAAAGGGTTGGAATGGCAGGGAATCCTTTGATGTGGATTCTGACTCCACCTCTTGATCCATGATCCACAGTGTGCAGCTCCCTGACTCGGACTCTGGACAGTGGCATTGGCACCTTTCCACCGCCGGACTACTGCATCGGGATGCCCTGCAAGAGCGTGCCTAAACCGAGGCCCCGACTCGACCCTCCGTCAGCCGGCCCTTTCCCGGCCAGGGGCCCTCCGCCCGTCACCCGGGTTCCCCGCAAAGCCCGGACGCTGGAGAGGGAGGTGCCCAGCGCAGAGGACCTGCTGGGCCCCAGCAAGCACCAAAGCATGCCAGCTTTCCACGGCGTCTTAGCCAGTGCTGAGCCACCCCCCAGGCACCGGGATCGCAGGGATCGTTGCCCAGGAGGTTTGTATCGTCCAGAAGGTGGTGAGCAATGGGAAGGGGGACAACCGTTAATTCTGAATTGTTTTATTTGATGTAAACAGCTTTGAGATTTTTTCTTTTAAATATAAAGTGGTATAGAAATGGTGGTGGTGAGAATAATAATGAATTGTTCTGTCCTGTGGACCCAAATGCAGCTTGTGGGGAGAGATGCACGTGAGCAATCTCTCTGACACTTATTTATCCAGACTCGTGCAACTTCCCTGCTGGGCTCTTCAAAAGCGAAGGAGAATTTGGCTCCCCTACCCCCCACCCTAATGAGTTGCACCTCCGCTTTCCCCTCTCAGACCTCTGCAACGAACCCAGCAAACCACGGCATGCCCAGCAGAGCAAGAACTGGACTTTCCCCAATGCCAAAGCATCCGCCGGCACCGACCCCTTCCTCTGCTCCCCTCACGGCCTGGAGGGCCTTCATGGTTCTGCAATGGTAAGTGAGGGTGGGGCGACTGGGGGAAACCAAGCTGCCCAGCTCAGGCCAGGGGCGGGGATCTTTTCTCCCTCCAGACGTTACTGGATTGCAACTCCCACCATTCCTAGCCAGCGGCTGTGCTTGATGGGAGTTGTAGTTCAGCAAGATCTGGAGGGCAAATCTTCTCCCTAGCTTGTTCAGGCCATGCCTCACTCTAGCCCTGGCTTGCAGATGGAGCTTTCAATGTGCCGGACATTTAAAAGACTATTTACAGAAGTACTGTAAGATTAATGAATGTTAGAATGATGTTGGAATGAATTTATGTGATTTTAGCAGAAATGTAACCAAGATTTAAGAAAATTAGACTGTTAATTGGTGAAAGGAGGGAAAGTAAACTTATATTAATATCAAGATAAATTTTCAGGACAAAAATTGGTAAAGAGGGAAAGGATTTGCTGAAATGGATAATTGACTTAGAATACAAAAAAGGGAGGTGTGAGGAGGTCAGGGAAATAAGCCAATGAAACGAAAGTAATGGAAAGATTTGCTGTATCTTTTTTTTATTATTCTTCTTTTCGCCTAATGGATTTCAATTCTTTGTTTTTAATAAATTTCTTATAAAAAAAACCCAAAACAATGTGCCGGACATTTGGTGCTTCTGTTCCAGTCCACTTCCACCCCCGCCATCCATTGCCTTTCTGCTCTCTGTATCCGCAGGGCTCTGCTTGCAGCGTTGTCGAGAGGAGAAGGGCCTCGTCGGACGGGCCTCAGGCCTCGCCGGCCTTCAGCACCAGCAGCAGCCGCACGCCCAGCGCATCCGACGTGGGCGAGGAGGGCAGCACGGAGGCCCGTTCCAGGGATATGGGCCCAGAAGGGCAGCCGGGCCTGGAGAACTCCGAGTCCCTGAGCGACTCTCTTTATGACAGCTTGTCCTCCTGCGGCAGCCAGGGTTGAGCGTGGCGGGAGGGGGCGGAACGGGGCACAGGTTTCTCGACGTGACACCGCCACGTGCTGCTTCGGAGGGCCACACGCTTGCCCATGGGAACCTGCTTGATTCTCCCAAACCAAATCTTGGCCCTGCACCAGAGCACGGCGATGCGTCTTCCACACCCAGCGCCCCCCTCCCCAAAGGAAGGAAATAGGACTGTGAAAACCATGACACCAGGAGGCTTCTCTTCCCAAGAGAAGAAAGGGGTCCAAGGAGGTAATGCAGCGTGGTGGTCATGCACACAGACTCTTGCTGAATGCCATTAGGCCCGCTTAGCTTATGGGGGGTGGGGGTCCGGGGTCCTGCGCATCTAAAATGGCGACCCTTTGGTTGAAGCACGGGAGATGGGGGTGGGATCTGTCTTATTTTGCTTGAACCCTTGGCCGCTTTATTCGGCTCATAAATTCACTGTGAGAGGCGTTGGATCCAAGGTATGCTAGAAAAATCTGGCCTGGAGTTGAGGTATTCTGAGTAGAGCTGTGTTTGCCAACCTGGTGCCCTCTAGGCGCTTTGGACTACACCTCCCATCATCCCTTCCCTGTGGCTGGGGTTGGCGGGCGTTGTGGTTCGAAGCGTCTAGCAGGCCCCCAGGTTGGCAAAGACTGGAGCAGAGGGTGTTCTCTTGAAAAGGTAGGTCATTGCAAAGGTGTGGGTCGCCTGTGCAGAGCTTGCACCAGTGCGATATCCTCACCCCCTTGACCCCCATTTTGCAGGTGAAGGTTGCTGAGCGATGGTGCTGCCTAGACCTCTTAAGCGCCCCTCTTTGCGCCTAAGAAGCTGCCCCTTTTACCTCATTGGCTGAGCGTATTTCCTTCTCTGCCTTTCATCACTTGGAGAGCATGTGCAACTTTGCCAAATCCAGTATTTCTCACCACCCAGGAAGAGGCATAGGGCTCCTCACTCAGTTACATGTGACTGCTGGAGTGTACCAAACAAGATTATTTGAGTGGGGGGTGGGAGCGAGCGCAGGGATTGGCAGGGTAGTGCTTCTACCTCCCTCTCTTTCATGAAGTAGCTCCCACAGCCCTTCTTCCCCACTGGAACCAACTTGGCAGGACACTTCTTATCCAGAACCTCACATGCCTGGGACTTAACACTTCTGTGGGTTTCAGGAATGGCTATCTGGGTTCCTCACTCCCCATCACTTCCTTGTATCCCCCCTCCCCCATTTAAATGTTAAGTTTCTAATGTTGCTGTTTTAGTTTCCACACATTCAGGCCCCTCTTCTCTCCTTTCCCTGTTTCTAAAGGAGCCCCACGTGGTTCCCCAGATGGTGCTATTTTGCTGTGTACAGGCCCCTTTCCTTACGAGTCTTCCTTATTATGTTGTCCTTTTTTTAAAACAAAAAAGAATTTGGGTTTTTTTTAAAAAAACAAAGCATTAAGATGTCTTTTGCTCCTCTACTAATTTATATAAGTTATTGTGAAATGAGGCTGTTTATTGTCTTTTGATCTCCCAGGAAATAAAGGGGTAAAAAAATGTGTGTGTATTGGATTGGATACATGGATTTTGGGGGAACAACTTGCACAGCATTCTCCCCTGATGCCTTTTTCTCTTTCCTGAAAAGGGGTCTCTCATTCCCCTAAGCGGTGTGTTTCTGTACCTTTTGATGTCTGGGCTATACCATTTCCCACCCACCCCCATCCCAGTTTAAAATGATATTTTTTCAGTCTGCTCCCAGAAGAACAGGTTCACATCCTTCTTGCACCTTATCAGTACTAATACACATCCCTGACCACATGCGTGGAAGTCTACATGTATTACTGCAGCAGCAAGCATGGTTTCTAAAATATTGGACCTGGAGTTGTAGGACACCCTGGGGGGATGTTACAGGCCACAGAGTGGCAGGGAGATAGTGATAGCACACCGGCTTTTTCACTTTGCATGAAGAAATGAGGGTTAGTTTTAGTATAGAACAGTGGCTCACAGGCATACATCAGGGGTGGGATGCTAATAAAATTACTTGTTCCAAAGCAGCAAGGAGGGACAGGTACTTGAATTAGGGCTGCATATTCATGGTTCTTGTCTCAGTACAGGATGGTGCTGGTGGTGTCAGGTGCTTTGAGTTTTGGACAATGTCTTAAAAAAGCCGGTTTCTTTGGGGTTAAACTGAGGAGCAATGGTTCCAAACTACAAGAAAGAAGATTCCACCTAAACATTAGGAAGAACTTCCTGACAGTAAGAGCTGTTCGACAGTGGATTTTGCTGCCAAGGAGTGTGGTGGAGTTTCCTTCTTTGGAGGTCTTTAAAGCAGAGGCTTGACAACCATATGTCAGGAGTGCTCTGATGGTGTTTCCTGCTTGGCAGGGGGTTGGACTCGATGGCCCTTGTGGTCTCTTCCAACTCTATGATTCTATTCTATGATTCTAGGTTTCCTAAGACAAAGTGGTAAGATCAGGCATAGGCAAACTCAGCCCTCCAGATGTTTTGAGACTACAGTTCCCATCATCCCTGACCACTGGTCCTGTTAGCTAAGGACGATGGGAGTTGTAGTCCCAAAACATCTGGAGGTCCAAGTTTGCCCATGCCTGGGTAAGATGGTTTCCATCACAGGCCATTCTGCCTCCCAGCTAACAGCACAGAAGGACAGCTGGAGAGGGGCTTGGTGCTACGTGCGGAACTGAAAGAGTTCTGGTTCATCTTGCCTTGCAAGTGCAAAAGGGGGGCTTCTCTGTCACCTGGAAGATTCTGTTCTTAAGAAATGCCATGTACTGGCTGGATGTTTAAGCAGTTGCGGGGGCCATGTGCCAGGACTATTTCTTCCATTACCTCGTCTGCCTCCTTTATTGTTAGGCTGATTGCAGAGGTTTGACGCAGGAAATCCTTCCGTCCTGGAAGAGAGCAGCATGGAAGAGATTCTCCCGTGCCCTTCATTGCAATAGCAGTACAAGAGGTGTGCGAGCTCCTCTTTCGGAGAACAGCCTCCTCCTCTTCTGCAGCTCCCTGGTGCTCCCTAGTGGGCAGAGGAGGAGCGCCAGTAGCAACAGCCTGCATTGCTCAGCCCTTACATCACTTTCCAAGGACTGCAAATAGAGGCTGCCCAGGATTCCAAGCTGGCCTGGGCTGCTCACGAGATCTTCAGAGCAGGGATCTGCAACAGGATCTGTTTAACAGTGGCAACGGCAAAAATATTCCCCCTGTAATTTTGGCTGCTGAAACTAGGGAAAGGGGGGGGGCGGTAAATTAGGAGGAAACTTTTGGTGAAATTACAGAGTTTAGTTCTGATTCTGAAACCAATTTTCTTGGCTCAGAGGAACGCTGCTCTTTAATTCTTACTCAAATGGGTTTTCCCCCCCATTACCTCGCCTGGTAGCGCTTCAGGATCTAGTATAAAACAGCCAACAAGCCCGTGGCTTGGCTGCTGTTGCTTTAAAGCAGGGGTCAGCAACCTTTTTCAGCTGGCCTGTCCACCATCCCTCAGACCATGTGGTGGGCCAGACTACCGTATTTGTTGTTCTATAAGGCTCACTTTTTCTCTCCTAAAAATTAAGGGGAAATGTGTGTGCGTCTTATGGAGCGAATGCAGGCTGCGCAGCTATCCCAGAAGCCAGAACAGCAAGAGGGATTGCTGCTTTCACTGCTCCAAAAACTAGGTGCGTCTTGTGGTCTGGTGTGTCCTATAGAGCGAAAAATACGGGTATATTTTGGGGGGGAAACGAACGAATTCCTATGCCCCACAAATAACCCAGAGATGCATTTTAAATAAAAGCACACATTCTACTCATGTAAAAACACGCTGATTCCCGGACCGTCCACGGGCCAGATTGAGAAGGCGATTAGGCCGCATTCAGCCCCCGGGCCTTTGGTCCCCTACCCCTGCTTTAAAGCATTGTGGTTTTGAGTAGTAATGCAAGACTGATACCAGCGGGATTGTAAAGGCAACTGATCTGTAGTCACTCCGCACCCCCTCCCCAAGCATCCCTCCTATTAATGTCGGTCACAGACAACTGCAGCCTCACACACATAGTGTGCCTCATTCTTCCTATGCATCTGGAATGCTGAAAACCTCTGCAGTATTTTTCACTGACTGGAGACTTTGTCTACAGTCATAGTCTGTCTTGGAAATTAAAGGAACAGGAGGATTTGAAAAGGGGGCCTGGCGGCTAACCTTTACACAGTTGAAATTTCAAGGCTGTGTTGAGGCAGGAACCATACACTGGAGCAATAAGTTAGCCCCAAGTGGGTTGCACAAATATACTTGCAATGCGTATGAGGCTCTGAGCAATGTACATTATTCTTTAATTGTTACAAGCCATTAAGGTGGCTCTTTATCTCCCTATTGCAGAGAGGGGGATGCTAAGAGTCTGCATTGCCTAAGGCCATTTATTCATAAAAAATAAAAGTAGGCATGCTGACTACTAGGGGAAAAACAAAGCTAAACTTGTAAAGGGCAATGCCCTTATTAGGCACCCCAACAAACCACTTTTTCATTTTTTCCTCATATGTTTCAGGCAGCTTTTAATGTTTGATGTTGCTGCTGCTGTTTTCACTTGTATTTTGGTTGGAAGCCACCTAGAGTGGCTGGGTGGAGTATAAAAAAATTAATTATTATTAGAGAGATAAGAATTTTGAACTACCTTACAGGCTTGTTGTATCAATCAATCAATCAATCAATCAATCAATCACACTTTATTACAGTCGCAGACCAGCATAAGATAAAAGCATGTGAATAAAATAAAGCACATAACTTAAAAGAGGAAAGGGCTAAAAGTTAAAATGTGATTATGATTCATATACAGTAAACTTAAAACAGAGAAACAAAAGACAAGCAGTTAAAAGTGACTGTAAGGGAGGGAATGTGAAGCAGCACAAGTCTTGCATTATGGGCCTTCACTTTAGGCCTGGTTTAGCCATCCTTAGATGGATGTCCATCATGACAGCGCAAAATCTGGGTTTTCAAATTGGAGTGCTAGGGAGATAACAGTTGTTCTGTACATTCTGGCAATTTGTGCAGTATAGACAGGATGGACCTAACTCGTATATCTGTATAGTATTAGCAGTGAAAGAAAGGCATGTTCCATTGTTTCCAGTTGCCCAAAGCCACGTGGACATTTTCTCTCCTCATATGGTGTTTTCCCAAAACAGCCTTTCTGGATGTCTGAAGGGAGGACTGGCAGTGGGGAAAGCCCTTCGCTGTTTTGGAATATCAAGATTGGTTATATATGGCATTTGGGAGATGAGGTGTCTCCTGGTTTCACTAATTAGGAATTTCAGGGCCCTGGCTAGATCTGCTTGGTGTTGTGTGTCTTCCACACACTGTCTAGAATTGTCATCATTTTTATCACTGCCTGTTTCCATGTTGTTTGGAAATCATTCTTAATAGTTAGAGGAGCAAGGGAAGGATAGTCTCTGTCAGTCATTAAGTGTGGCAAGCCACACTCTGGCTTCAATTCTTATGAATCCAGTTTCAAGACATAGGGTAGCATTGGAGACGTGTTTAGGCACTTGTAGTGGCTGATCTCAAAACCTTAGATTGTACCAGTTCTAGTGGTGCACAATTGGCAGAGGGGCCTAGCTGGGCATCATATAAAAGCTGCAGAATCAATTTGGCCTCAGTTTGAGGGCTGCAGGTATATCGTGTCCACCTTTAGGTCTGAGGTACTTAAGTATAGTATTTGTTTTCTCTGGGCGTCCCCTGCACCATGGTCCCCATAAGCTATTCTGCTCACCCATAGCTATGCTCAGGTTCTTGAAACAGGTGACCTGCTCAATCTTATGGCCATCGGTGTACCATGAACGAGGTTTGGGCCTTTTGACAAAAACCATAATTTTGGTTTTCTGGTAATTGAGTTCTAGTTTGCTCTCCTTGCAGTATACTGCCAGTGTTTGCATGGCTCTTTTAAGGCCTATAGGTGTATCTTGAGAGGATTGCTGTGTCATCTGCATAAAACAGCACTGGGATGTGCTTTCCTGCCAATTTTGGGGGCTGGAAGTTCATGTTGAGGAGGTGGGGTACCATATCATTTATATAGAAATTGAATACGAACGGGGCCCATATGCTCCCTTGCTTGACACCTTTCTCAGTTTCGTTTGTGTTGGATAGATGGCCCTGAGGGGTACATCAAACTTTTAGCGAGGTCCCTTCATTTAGGGTGTGCATTAAGTATAGCAAATGTCTGTGGAGGTCTCCAATTTTTCCCATAGCTTTATTATAGATGAAGAGTTGAAGTCTATAAAGTCCACATAGGGGGAGACAGTGTTACTAGATGAGTACTTCTCTATTAGATGTTGAAGAACTAAGCATCGTTCGCTAATCAAGTGGCCTTCTCTTAATCCCACTTGTTCCTCTGGAAGTATATTTTCTAGTTCCAGTCAATTTTGGAATTTCAGTTGTAGGTGTCTTGCATACGGTTTACTTATTATGTTAAGGAGACGGATTGGTCTATAGTTGGCAATGTCCCCTTTCTTCCCTTTTTTGTATATTGGAATGATAATTGAGAGTCCCCAGTCCTTGGGAATACATCCATAGGTATCAACACAGGTGAAGAGGCCCAGAAATCCAGATTGTTTTGGGTGGCCTCTGCAGGTATTCCTGTTTCAGTTGAGCTACCAGGCTCTCAATCTCTGTCCCACTTTAGGAGGTTCACTCTGTTTTGAGGGATTTGGCCTCTCTCACCATGACTGGCCTTGTAAAGTTCCTGAAAATATGTCTCCCAGATTCTCGCTGGGCTATGACATTCCATCTTTGGCAGTCTCTTAGTTTGGGAGAGTCTTATGGTATTCCAAAAGAGAGCGGGATTATTGTATTTAGCTGCCTGGGTAACCCGTGTCCAGTCATTTCTTGCTGCTTCCTTTTTCTTCTAATCCAGGTATCCCCAACCTTCAGCCCTCCAGATGTTTTGGACTACATTTCCCATCATCCCTGACCACTGGTCCTGTTAGCTAGGGATCATGGGAGTTGTAGGCCAAAACATCTGGAGGGCCAGAGGTTAGGGATGCCTGTACTAAGCCAACAACTGCTTGTAGTGCCTTTTATGATGGAGGAGGTCCAATGCAGCAGTTTGAGTTGCACTGCAGACATGAGTTTACGAGAGCTTTTTTTGCGCCGATGCAGTCCTTGTCGAATCATGGTTTGGCGTAGTGTTGATGATGTCTCCGCTCTATACCTCTATTTTTGAGGTCTTGGTATAGACTGAAGTTCAGATCTGAGCTCAGCAAAGACCCAACTGCTTTGACTAGCATTACCCTCTCCTTCAACGATAACTACCACTGACAGAGACATCTGTGATGCCTTGTAACGAATAGAGGCACCAGCCTTGCACTATCACAAATGCTAAAAGCACAAGGTGGGGAATGGAAAGCAAAGCTGGCGGCCTACAGCCACCATTATGTGATGTAGACTTGTCGCTTTGGGAATCAGTATAGGGGAGAGCAGCAGGGAAATATACATGAAGGACAAGCTGTGTTGATTACCTGCGTTGCCAAATAAAAAGTAGATGGGGAAAGGTTAATAGGCCAAAGGTTTGGAGTTGCAAGAAACATGAGTCATAGGGAACGCCAATGAAGCCACATTTTTGGGAGGCAGGGGGAGGTTCCCTGTCTTAGCCTTAGTATAAGGGTGGGAAACTCAGCCCCTCAATGTGGCCCTTGGGACTCTCCACGGGCTGGAGTGCCCTGCTCCAGTCAGCCTTTCAAGGGCTTTATGTTTGACTGGAAGGTGTTATTGAACTGTGTTAATGCCTCTTGCTTGCATGAAGTGACAGTGATAGGCAGGTGAGTGTGCATCTTTTTTGGGTGGCTGGAATGTAGCCCCGATGTACATTCCTCTTCAGTTATTGCTTCACCCAGTTTTACCACCAGCTTGTGGCCCCTGGAATATTGCCCTTGAGGGTTGGCATCCCTCCGGCAGTTTCCTGCTGCCCCCATGTTGCCTGCTGCCTGCACAGATCTCATCCTGCAACTTGTGCACAGCCAGTTAGTTAGTCCTGTGCAGCACAGCAACTGTTGGAATTTCAGCTTATTTTGGTTAAGGAGCTATATGGCTAATGTTGTATGTTATCTGACAAATGAGCTCAGTTAAAGATGCCAAACTGCTTTCCCCCCCAGTTGTGGACAGAATAATGCATATCCCACCGCCTATTTTTACATTTAAGAGACCTCAGAAGATACTCTCCAACACCCCCAATTATAGATCTGTGCCTTCCTCTCCTGAAATAGGGCAATTGGACTGGCACCCATCTGTTTCGGGAGACAATGGAGGGGTGAGCCTTTGGGGGCAAAGTCAAGGTGTTGGAAGGTTGCAGCTCTTGCTTATGGCTGTAGTGACCAAGGCAGAAGAGCTGTTTTGTTGCAGCTGGGCAAATGAAGGGATCTGGCTGTGCTGATGTAGATGCACCCAAGGTGTTTCTTCTTTCTGCACTCCTCCCAGCGATCATTCCTCCTATGGTCACTGCTAGGGATACATCACCTGACTATGTCTCTGGGCACTGTGGTTGTCTGGCAGGGTTGATGTTGTCAGCTCTCATGTCACATTTGCAGACATCTTTGTATGGGCAAAGCCTAAGGATCCCTGGACACTTATAGGTGGTGATCTTCCTCCAGAAAGTTAGCAAATGAACAAGTTAGCAATGAACAAGCTTCTTGGGGGACCAGCTGACCCCTATATACATGATCTTAAGTCCAGTCGCGAACAACTCTGGGGTTGCGGTGCTCATCTCACTTTACAGGCCGAGGGAGGCAGCATTTGTCTGCTCTGCAGACAGTTTTTCCGGGTCATGTGGCCAGCATGACTAAGCCGCTTCTGGTGCAACGGAACACCGACACCAGAGCAGCGCACGGAAATGGCATTTACCTTCCCGCCAGAGCAGTACCTATTTATCTACTTGCACTTTTTGGTGTGCTTTCGAAATGCTAGGTTTGCAGGAGCTGGGACCGAGCAATGGGAGCTCATCCCATCACGGGGATTCGAACCGCCGACCTTCTGATCAGCAAGCCCAAGAGGCTCAGTGGTTTAGACCACAGCGCCACCCTCGTCCCCATACCTGATCTTATCCAGCCACATATAGCTTCAAGGCAGCGGCAAGGCACCAACTGTCTTGCCAGCACTTCAAGCAAGGCCACCCTTCTACCCTAAAACCCAGCCTGGAATATGAAAGTGCAGAGGGGTTCCACAGCAGAGGAGCTGAAGGCTTCCTGAGCAAACCAAGTTTGAAAGCCATTCTGTAATTCACAGGCCATTGAAAGCTAAAGGAGTTCCAACAGCCTCAAATGCAAAATGAAGAAGTAGAGGTAGGTTAAAGTTTGAGGATTTTTATTTTAATATTTTTCCCGTACAAAGCAAGACAATGTAAATTTCATAGTTGAATCAAAACACCTTTGTTTGTTTCTTTAAAAACCCTGTCTCTTCACAGTAGGAGTCGAAAGAATGCAGCCAGAGCCGGCCCTCCAATGAGCGACAGAGTTTAGTCATTACTATATTAAAACCTGTTAGACAAGGTCTCTATAAAGTAGATCTGCTGAAGTTTAGTTCTTGGCACTGGTTCCAGAAAAGAAGGGGGAGGGGAGGGGAAAGGGAGAGGGAGAGGGAAGGCAAATCCTTTATCCAAAGCAAGCAGAGTTGGGAGTCTGGCTTCAGATGCCAAAAGGGCAAGATAAACATTATCTCATTTGCTGGAAGGGAAGCTTTTTAAAAAGGCTCCTTAATGAGCTTGTAAGCTCCAATGTTAAGTGCACGGATGCCACCCTGTCCCAGCATGCAGGGGCAGCACGATTACCAAATTGACCTCCCCCACCATTGCATAGCAGTCCACTGTGGCCCCTCCTCCAGACTTTTGACCTGCAGGGCCTTGTGCCCAGATGCTCAAAGGAAATAGACAGCTACACGCATTTGATGCTGCTTCCTTTTCTTAGGCATAGCTGTCCTCGGCTGCTCTGTCCCCAATTCCAGCAAGCAAACTAGAGCAAGGGGTTTTTCCTGCTCAGCAAAACCCACACCCTTTGGGATGCCAAGGCAAAAGAAAAGACGGCAATCACCTAGCTCAAAAGGTCTGTGTTGGAAGTTGCTAAAAACCCAAAGGATGGGGGTTCCAGGCTAGGATGTCTCACTTACACAAATCAGCTCGATTTTGCTACCCAGCAGCAGAACTAAATGGGATTTAGGGCGGGGAGTGAGAGAAGAAGCTGGATCAGTTAAGCGCTGGTCCTGGCCATCTCCCAGGCACCGTCCACAACAAAAGGGCGAGCTAGAGTTTGCTTTGCATCCTAACACACCCTTGTGCGTAGCTGCTTGAGCAACGCCAATCCAGGAAGAGCCGCACAGACTGGTTCAGTTTGTTCTCAGGCAAGTGTGGGCACCGTAATTGAAGAATTTTAAATGACAGCAGAGATGCTCCCAGGGCATCAAGGCGTGTGCCGGTTATAGTGGAAGAAAGGTCAGTGAAGAGGAGGAGGGAGCATGGGCTACCAAGTAAGAAAACTTGTGGGATCACTGCCAATATGCTAGGCCTGACTAATAGTAGGCCTGATGGATTGGGGGGGGGGAGAGCTTTTGGGTGTTTGTGTACGTTATGTACAGAAGTGGAGCAAAGCCAGACTCCAGGATTAGGATCAGCCAGTCAGCTTTTTCAAAAGGCTCCAAAACCTCGAGAAAAAACCCCAACAACAACCCAATTTCCACAAAGTATGAAAGTGTCACAGATGCTTCTCATTCACACGGAACAAACAGAGGGACACTTTTAATGCAGGTCAGATTGGAAGGAAACAAGAGAAAGAGACAAATGGGGGGAAGGGCAAGAGAAAGGACGCCTCACACAGGCACCTGCTGTCCCTTCACTTCTCTTTCTTCTTCTTGTTCTGAAAGAAAGGGACAACACCACATCAGCGCCCTGGATCCTGGGAACAAAACCAGCTTAGCGTTCTGGAGCATGACCAGCGGAGGCTCTTCGATGAGAGCAAATCCGGCACTGCGCCCCCAATCAGTCTACCTTCAGCAAGCTCCCACCTCCCTGCCTATCTGCATAGAGTGGGGTGAGCGATGCTAAACAGTTTTCGGCCAAGGGCCACATTCAAGGTTGAGCAACCCTCCAAGGGCCACATGTCAGCCGTGGCCAAAGTTGCCACGGGACATTCGCTCTCGCACAGAGGCACTGTGCTCAAAGAGACATGAAGGCGCTCACCACACCAATCCCCGTGCTGTGCTGGGAATGAGAATTTCTATGCCTGAACAGCAAAGAACAGGGACCCTTCCTGCCCATCACAATCCCGGGCTGGTAGCCCATTTAAAATGTCTTGGCAGACCTGATCCAGCCTACAGGCCATTGGTCTGCCATCCCTTAACTAGGACATACAAGGTGTGTTGTGAATAAGCGATGATCCCTGCCACCATGAGATGATGCTCACCTCGCTCATGCCCAAGATGACCATAAGCTCCCGGAAAATGTTGACAAAATCCAAGAAGAGATCCACACAATGCCTGGGCAGGGAGAGAAAGAAGAGGTTGAAGTATTAGGCCAGAATTCCTACTGGACACTACTCTAAAAAGCACAACCTATGTAAGTGGCTGATGCTAGAGACACCATCTGCCACCCCCAGGCTTCCTTCGCCTTTTGGTATATTGCTCCCTAGTTAAATTCAGGTTCATTTAGCTAGGAAGTATTTTAAGCCTCTCTTCCTGGAAGTTCAAGCCGATTTCCAGTTTGCCCAGCCCTGTGGCCATCCAGAACAAAGGATGTTTGCCTTTTTCATATTGCATCCGACAATAAAAGGCTACTGTTGCACCTTTCCCCTATCCCGTTACCGCAGCTCCCAGATCTTTACTCCTCTGTTGCTCCATTCTGTCTGATCCACCTTGCCTTCTACTTAACTCCTACCCCCCACCCCACCACTGGACACCCAGCAGCTACCATTTCCACACCCCATGTACTCACCAGATGTAGTCCTTATCTCCGTTCTCGGCCTTCTCAATGATGAGCTGAGTGTCGAATAACACAAAGCCACACATCACCATAAGCCCAATGTAGAGGTTAGCCTGGAGGAGGAAGAACATGCATCAGGCCAAGGGCAGCTAAATCAGATTCCTTGAATTGGTCCTACCCACCTGCTCAAGATATACATTCCTAAATCCCAGAAATCATACTGCTTTAAATTATTCAGGGCTGTGTTTCCTGCATAATCATGGCACAATGAGGAAAGACTGCAAAATGAGGGGCCACCTCATTCAGAACCCCGAAAATCGTAATGAGTGCACTTAGGTTTTTATTTTTTTTTAAACCCAACTTCCCAGCCCTTCTGGTTGCAGATATGTATTTGATCTCAGAGGTCAAAAGAGTATGAATATGATTTCTATTGATCTGAAGGTGGAGCTTTAAGTTCATATACAGTGGTACCTCGGGTTACAGACGCTTCAGGTTACAGATTCCGCTAACCCAGAAATAGTACCTCGGGTTAAGAACTTTGCTTCAGGATGAGAACAGAAATCGTGCTACGGTGGCAGCGGGAGACCCCATTAGCTAAAGTGGTGCTTCAGGTTAAGAACAGTTTCAGCTAAGAACGGACCTCCAGAATGAATTAACTTCTTAACCCAAGGTACCACTGTATAGGTCTTTGCCTCTTCCCAAGACTACCAATAGTAGAATTCTGCAAGGTTTCTATAGTTTATACAAATCGTGGAATTTGGGTTATCCTGGGTTGTTGTTTTTTAAAAATGATGATAATAATTATTAAAGTGCAGGAGTGCACATTGGCCTGCCTTTATTTCTGTAAAGCCAAAACAAAGGGAAGCTGAGCCCCTCTTGGCAGTCACTACAGGGGACTCTTCCAGGGCAGGTTTGCTGCCAGCTCCATGCTGAAAAAGGCAGCATTGCTGGAATGAGATGCTGCTGCTGTCTCAGGCAGCCAAGCTTGCAGGCCTCCTGTAAGCCAACAGAGCCCAAGGACATAAAGACACTCACTGTGAAGAGCCAAGTCGAGCCCACGAAAATGTTGATCAGGGAGAAGAACAGCATCAGGAACAGGCCGGAGAACAGGACACCTGAAAAATGAAAGCAGAGCTGTGGTGGGCACTGCAAGGTTGCTAGAAGGGTTCTTTCTAAGGTGGGGGAGGGGGAGGCAGAGGGGAGATGATGACCACATGGCAATCTTACCTCCTAGGTACAGGTAGGCACGGCGCTTGGCATAGAGGGCGCTCAGCGAAAAGCAGCTGAAGATCACTGCTGTCCCCATGAAAGCTGTTGGGATGATGCTATTGGAAGAGGAAAAAGCAATAGTTGATGCCTGCACCAGGATGGACAAATCTAAGCCTTGGGGACACTGTAAAATGCCCTTTAGCAGCCCCAGTGAGACCCACAGGTCCATCTCATGCCCCATGCAAGTTACTGAACCTCATTCAGGACATTGAAGTGGATGTTCTTTGTAGAGCAAAGATGGTATTTTGCTTAGATGTATTTGTGGGGCGGGGGAGAGATTTGGGCAAGTGGTGGACTGCAAGGAGATGGCTTAGATGAATCACAATACCAAAAATATTGTGTTATGAACAGGAAGTATGCTTAGTGGTATAGGGTGGGAGGAAATCTTTTTGCTCTTCCGATTAAAGTTATGGTTTGATTTAAATTCAGAAAGAACTGGTCAGGTTTTTTGGGGGCTGGGTGGAGGGTCATGTGTGTGTCCATTGGAATCAGTGGGACAGGAATTTGGCCCACCAACTCATTTGAATTTGACCCTTGAAGTGCATATGTCAGGTGTGGTGAGGGAACGGGGCAACCGAGTGGCGTTTTCCTTTTACCTTGGGTTGATGGCGATGCACATCTCCAGCAGAGGTCCTAGGTTGACTCCTGGAAGGACAAAGGGGTACAAATTCAGCCAAGAGGCAGGAGAGAGAAGGGAATTCTTGTCCATTCATCATGTATTTCGAAGAAAGCCAAAATGGTTAACCTGTGTGTATTGTGCACCCTTCAGAACAAACATACAGGTTGTCTTGCTTTCCCCCACCCGACCCTAAACTGAAACCCAAGTACAAAATGCCACGTAGAAACAGTTTTGAAAATCTCAGTATTTAGACAGCAACTAAGGGGCCCTAATCTTCAAAGTAGTTCTATATGGGGCAAATCATTGTGTGCCAACCACTCCTGTGATGATCAGAGTTGGCTGGATTATTTTGGCCTCCCTCTTGGCCCACGCACACTCATACACCCATGTCATGCAAGAGCCACTCCCCTGTGGGGTGATCTTAGGCAGCTGCTGCAGGCACA
This sequence comes from Podarcis melisellensis, assembly GCF_964234715.1. Lineage (NCBI taxonomy): Eukaryota > Metazoa > Chordata > Lepidosauria > Squamata > Lacertidae > Podarcis > Podarcis melisellensis. The sequence goes on from NC_138529.1 coordinate 6,946,139, forward strand.
CATCTGAATGACAACTGCAGGCATCTTTGATGCTCTGCCAGAAGGTCTTGGATGCATCAGGACGTGAATTGTATATTTCCCTTACAGAAGACCCATGTTTGCAGATCAACATCTTTTTAAAAGATTTTAATATTATATCTTTTACACTGTTCTGACCTGTCCTCGAACCTTTTTTGCTAAAAAAATAAGTAGTATATGAACACCATAAGCAGTTAATGAAGTGTAACTCCAGCTGACATTGCACATGTCTGCTCTTCCAGCATCACATACCAGTGAGGAAGGCAAAGCCTGCCAGCATGCTCAGCCGTTTCTGTTCGGTTCCCTGGTTGTGGGGTGTAGCCATCAGCCAGATCATAAGACCCAGCGCTCCCAGGCCAGTCAGCATTCCAAACTGCAAGACAAAGTGGGAAGGGTGGAAGTTAGTACAGGCTGAGCGCAGAGCAGAGGTTGGGAAAGGCATTGCGCAGGAACAGAAGTGGCAGAAATCTACCCCACGGAGCCCAGCTGGTTTCATTTGAATGACCCAGTGCGTTCTATAGTCTAGACAGGGTGACAGCCATAGATAACCTGACCTGCTCAAAGATACCTTTGCAGGGTATTCAGCTCACTCAGATGTCCTTTGACTTTAACTTCTTTTCACTGCAGACTTAAGAAAAAAACATGGGAAGCAGCATTCTACCCAACTGCACTGTTGGAAGTGCTTCTCTCATTTTCCACTGCTCTGGCCAATGAGTATGAGACACCAAGATGCTTCATGAGTTTGGGTTTTAATGTTATTCAAATGTAATCTATCCAATAATTTAAAAACAGATTGAACTAGCTGGCACATCATTCCCCCCGGTCTGAAATGGCTCCGTGACTACACCACTGGGTTCCCAGCTACCACTGTTGGGCTGCAGTCCTGAACACGCTTAATCAGGAGTAAGTCCTAAGAAATCAGCGAACATAGTGCGACAGACTGCTAGGAAAGCAGTCGAAGGACTGCTCTATCAAGATATGGCCCAGAAAACAATATCCAACAGGATCCTGTGCTGCTCATTTTTGAAGGCTGTGGCTGGGCTCCGTTCCCTGAAGCACCAGTCCCCAACAGTCAAGGTGACCTCACAGCCCATACACACATCAGCGCCGGAGCGCACTTACCTGCACCAGCTGAGTTACCACGTTGATGTAGGCACCAGCCGCTGCTAGGAACATGCATAGCGCAAAGCTAGCATAGACCTTCTTCAGGTGCTGCTGGGTCGATGCGGAGCTGCGGAGGGCAAAGTGAAGAAACAGTCAGTCAGTGTCATTGCATCTCAAAGCACCTAGAATCACAGCTGCGCCTTGGCTGGCTGTTTGCCAGCTCCTGGGCACTTAGCAAACTAAACAACAACACCGGATCCACCACAGATCACCTGAAGAACAGAGGTGGGGAACTTATTTAGCCTAGGGGCTACCTTTCCAACCTGAGGAGGGGACATGGTTACAGTGGGCCTTGCCAAGACCAAGTGAATGCAGCCATTCACCCACAAACATTATGCCTAGTCAGCAGCACTACACACAGTCCCCGAACCAAGTTAGGCTTGAAAAAGCATCTTAGAGACCAACTAAGTTTGTTATTGGTATGAGATTTCGTGTGCATGCACACACACGAAAACTCATACCAATAACAAATTTAGTTGGTCTCTTAAGGTGCTACTGGAAGGAATTTTTTTATTTTGTTTCGACTAAGGCAGACCAACACGGCTACCTACCTGTAACTTGAAAAAGGATGTTAGCTTTTTTCCAAGTCTAACTGGCCAAGGGGGCAATCTTCCTGAAGACTGCAATGGGTGGCAGGTGGGTTTCCTTGCTGCAACAATAAGGCTTTACCCCCCAAGACTAACTGTGGGGAGGGGTATTTTTAGTGTGGGTTTAAACACTCCCCAGCTGGAACTCCTGCAAAGACACGCCTCCTCCACTGCACTTAGGCTTGACAAAAACCTTATACTAAAGGCAACAGAAGACTTTCTTTCAAGCCTAATTGCAGTGGGGTGAGGAAAGGGCACTGCAAGCCAGGTGGGGAGTGCACAGCAGCTGGATCTGACCCATGGGCTGACAATACACCACCCCCAATTTAAAGGCATTTGACTCACAGCTTCTGGAGCTGGGACACCACTTTCCCCAGGGAGATGGTATTAGATATTCTCAGATTGGCTAAGAGAGGAGCTAGAGCTGTTGGCAAAACTGGAAAAATCCCTGACAAGTTCGGTGCTGGTTTACAGCACCTACTTTGTACTGCACAGCAGGTGCTCCTAAAAAATGGGTGCTGGCACTAAACCATGTAAATGCTTTTCCAGCCTTGGCCTCTACCGACTCGCATATAAGTGGGGAAATGCTTGCACAAAATTTGGTAAGAAACACCAAACAGTAAATCCTGAGAACCTTAAAAGATGAATTTATACTCAACCAGCCCTTTAGAAAAACAGAACAAAACAAAAAACCACACACACACACACTTCAGACTGAAGGTCTAGAGTGCAAGTCAATATTTGTAGTAGTCTCAAAAGGCTGTGATGGGGGAAGCAGGAGAAGGTTGGCTGAAGATGCAAGGAAAGTTATTTGTCTATCCCATAACTGACAGAAGCAGAACAGATTACACAAGCAGGCAAGTTAAGAAACATGCATTTGCTTAACTTCTACCAACTGCAGAATTTAGTTTTTATTGAAGTGAAAGTTTTTACTCAAGTGGAATATTTGGGTTTTGAGCCCAACACATATACAGTCTTGCACCCAGGGCCACAAGGAAGCAGTAAAGCCCTATTTCTGCCTCCCTCATCCCCATCCGCCATCCACAATAAGGGACCAATCACAAGATTACCTCGCTGTTTTCATGCACCAAAAATGACAAATGAAAACAACCTCTTGCAAAACTGCAGCCTACAGTAAAACACAGGCCAAGGGTATACTCACATGTGGGAGAATTTGAAGAGGGCATCAATATTTATGTTCCTGTTGAAGACATCCATTGTGCTAGCTGGTAGACTGATGCAACTCTTGGTGTCAAAAGACTCAATCTGCAGAAAAAGATGAAGAAGGCCACATCAGAGAGGTGGGGGTGGAGAAAGACAGTACAGTTCTTTCCCAGGAATGACCAATGTGATCCACGAACATCTGCAAACACCTGCCCCTTTTAGCGACAAAACTCAAGTTCTTCCTATATGGCTGCCCAAAATACTTTAAGCAATATTATTCAGCCCATAAAGCTGCTCCAAAAGGGATTCCCACCCACCCTGCTTCCTAGTACAGTGGTACTTTGGGTTACATACGCTTCAGGTTACAGACTCTGCTAACCCAGAAATAGTACCTTGGGTTAAGAACTTTGCTTCAGGATGAGAACAGAAATCGTGCTTCGGCGGCATGACAGCAGCGGGAGGCCCCATTAGCTAAAGTGCTGCTTCAGGTTAAGAATAGTTTCAGGTTAAGAACGGACCTCCGGAACGAATTAAGTACTTAACCCGAGGTACCACTGTAGTAGTCTAGGAACACCAGTACTCCTTCAGAGCTCCTAGTCTCTGTTCAACTTCAAACAAGTTAACTAAGATACAGGGTTTCTAAGAGATACACTGCAACTATCTTACTAACTTTGAGCCTACTTTGTCAGGGGCCAAGGGAGAGAAGTCAAAGACCCCCCTATGGAAAGTCAAGCAAGATGTTACTCCTGGAATGCAGAACCTTCAAACAGCTCTCCCTACTTCAAGAAAATGCACATGCATATTCTATCCAGCCTCCCCTTCAGGGGAGATTCTATCTAAATCTCAACCAAGAACTCAGATTTCCAAATATGCAGCGAGAGGGAGGGAGGAGAAGACTTGGGACTAGCCACAGACAAAGGCTCAAGAAAAAGGTTATTTGTCCCACCCCACCGTGCTAAGGAACAAAGAAGAGGATGCTTACTTTAGACTCGCCAAGCACAGCCACACACACTGCCTGCCTGCCTGCAAGCTGATCCCCTTCGCTGTAGTCTGGACAATCTAGAGGCTTCAACCGTTTCAGCGGCTCCAAGTCCTCTTGGTATCTATGGTGCAATTATTGCAGGCTGTTGCAAGGCTAACTACAAGTTCTCAGGGAGTGGGGGAATTGGCCTCACTGGGGAACTTTGCTTCACAGCTTGGCAGCTGGCAAACACTTGCATTAGCATTCCTAATGACCTCCCCAGGCAGAGATGGGGAGGAGCTACAAGCCATGTAGCTGCCATAGCCAGAGAGCAACCTGGAAACAAATGCATTGCTCCCTGTTGCTCAAGGTGGGATCCCTCCCCTTTGTTGTGTTATGCACCAACATGTACAGGTATTTTACCTGCCCAGGAGAGCACCACAAGTGTGATATGACTGCCCCTGTCTGCGTGCGCAATCCCCCCCCTGAAATGATCATGATACCTGATGTAGCCTCTAGCAACTGATGCAATTGACATATGAAAACCAGTTCAGCAACTAATTCCTTACCCTTTTGACAGAGAGGAGAAGGCTCTTGGGCAAGCTTACAAAAGTAGGCCTGGATTGTCTAGCAAGGAGAGGTAGCATTAAGGAAATGCAAATACTGCAGTAATTGTACACCCATTGCATGGGGTGATATGATGGCACTTCCTCCTCTGGCAGAGATGGAAAATGCCTGTCAATATCTGTCTCCTACTTTTTTAAAAAGCAGATCTAATCTGATCATTCCTTCTAAGTGTTCAGGATGGGGCCACTTCATTTTATTCTCGCAGCAACCTGTGAAGTAGGTTATGCCAAGAAACTTCCAATGCCACCTAGCTTTCTTTAAGCAAAGGTCGGAAGACTGATCTTCCTGGTCCCAGCCAACACTTGGGGCTGGCAGATCCCAACTCCAGGCAGAAAAATCTAAGGGATCCAGCTTGTAGCCCATTATCACCCCACTCAAGTGAAGAGGATCCTTTCTGCACAACTCAAGCACATTTGCAGCGTCATCATAGCAAGGCCCTGAAGTAAACCAAGCTACGGTTTACCACGATCATGTGAATGTGCTAGCCCCTTGGGAGAAGCTCACTCTCACTTTGTCCCTCCCTCAGTCCTTGTGCTTAAGTTGTCTCCTTAGCCACAAACTGTAGCCAAGAACAAACATTTGCTAAAGAGCACGATTAAGAAGGAGAGCTTAAACACAAGTCCAGGTTCAGACATGTTAAGCCAAACCCTGGATGGGTTGCAATGCTAAACTAAAAGGACTAGGGAAGTGGCTGTGATTTCCTCCTAAGAAGCCAGCATGTTTGCACATTTGTGTTAATAGTTTGGGCTTAGTGTTACCTGCACATGTGGCCAATGGCTGAAGCCGAGGACCCTAAAACAATCGCCCTGAGTTTGTCATTACATTATAATCAGAGGCTTCAGTGAAGTTGCTGTCACTAGCATTGTAAAGTAAAAAGAGTGATAGCACACACAAGGAACATGCGCATGCACGCACACCCCTTGGCTCTTAGCAGACCTCTTCATCTGTTTTGCTGCTGTGTGCAAGGCCAACCTGCTGCAGGCAAGCAGAGAGGTAAATGGAAAAATAGCAGTGTAATGACAAGGAGTGCCAAAGGCATTTTCCCTGCACCAGAAAAGTGAGTTCTCTCAAGTTTCAAGAACTCTGTGCCAAGGATGGGGAAACTGTGGCCCTCCAGATGTTGCTCAACTCCTATAATCCCTGACCATGGAACCTTCTGAAGACCACATGCCAGTGATAGACAAGGTCAGAGGCAAAAGTGGACAGAGCAATGAACACAACTCTTACCCTTGTGCAGTAGGCCACATTGCCACCACACAAGTCAGACACACATTTATCCATCCTTAATCAAGCAGCACAATTCCAGTTCAAGGACACATCCCAAACAGTTCAGGGGGAGAGTGCAACTTAGGAAGAGTCTCACGGGCCTGAGGTTCTTCACCCTCAGTAGAAGTGGGCAGGCCCCAAAAAAGCAGGGAGGGGAAGAATCGGGGGGGGGGGGAACTTACCCCTTGATTCTCCCTCTCCCCCCAGTAAATTGTGAAAATATTATAAAATGTGTTATTTTAGAATGATGAATAAAACATTTTTAGTCAAGGTGTTAATATATCTACTCCCCAAAAATGATTTCCAAAAATTATGCAAACAGAAGACTTACTTAAGACTATGCACAGTATCAGATCATTACAATTCCTGTGCACCGAGAAGAAGCAAGACCTGAGTTGTACATGGAGAGTACAACTCTTAAATGCAAGAGCAATGTGCTTTCTGCCCCTAGGAGGCACTGCCCTGGTCACCTGAGAAGGAAGAAGGATTCAATGCCTTCTTTGCTTGTAGACTTCCTCTCAGAGGCATAGCTGGTGAATCTGTTTCTGTCCTCTTGACTAGGTCTCAAAGGACTGTCCCCTTTGAATAGGTCTCAAATCTGTCATCATTTGATGACAAATATGAAGATGCGGAAATTGATAGCTAAGAAAATGAGACTGATTTAATTTCATATAGTTTCACTGAGTCTTGGGTTCTCCCCCCGTCTTTTTCTTTTATGGAACTGAGTGCTTTATGTCTGCTTGACACTGTGGAGGGCTGAAGGAGATATAACAACTTTCAGAAAACATAATTATTTTCTTTGCTCAACTATAATAGTTTATGGTTTCTTCTAGTTTTATTCTGCCTGCACCATATAACTGGCTTATAGCTCTATTTGTAACAAAATATAATTTTTGTAAAAAGAAGTAAATTTATTTAACATACCAAACATGATCATTCTATGGCAAACCAAGTTAATACATTTTACTTTCCTAAAGTGACGCTCAATTTGTAAATAGCAGTAAAAATGATTAGTGCATATTTTCCTATTTTCCCCAAAATGTCCCTGCCTGCAAAAAAATAAACAAATCTTCCTCACTATTTTTCTTCAGTGGTTTCAAAATTTCTGGAAATTTTACAACATTTTGTGAAGAGTAAAACAGCAGAAGGAGCAACTGGCTAACCAATTACACATTTATTAACTGCTGTAAACATGGACTAGCATGTTTGCCCCTGTGTGAGCAGTTCTATAGAATTTGGAACAGAGCTATTAAGTCCAAGGCAAACCATCAGTTTGAGAAGGCTTCACAACAGCCACAGAAAACTCCTACATGAGGTGTTCTAGAATAATACAGGCAATTGTGGGTCTTTTTCTCTGTGATTTGAGAATGAAAATCCATGAATTGGAGGAATTTTTAATGGCACCAATACTGCAACCAACCCCAAAGATCAACATACTATTGGTTGGTTTGTTCTGTCATTAAAACACCATATCCAAAGGTTCCTTATGTACCTCACATATTGCCACAGTGCAGCCATGAATCTAGTCAAACCATGCAATATTCTTTTTTTCTGTATTTTCACTTTTAGAAATAACTATGTTCTGCAGCGCTCTAGCTTGATGCTGGGCTGCCTATAATCCAGCTGCTTTTGTATAAGCCTGGAACATCTGAATTTAAAGTCACTTCCCTCCCCTTGTCCCATTTGACAAATAAAACATTAAACTGAATTCCTAGAATTGTGATTTGCCAGAGCCAGGTTGTGGCTGCTTTAAAAAAATGTAATTTAGCCTCCTGTTGCTTCAACAGAGGCTCACATTAGACAATTCTTCTCTAGGAGCAGGGTAGTTGGCCAGCTTGACTGCACTTTGTAGGATGCAGATTGGATGTGAGTAGGAGAGCACATGTGCTCACGTTCAGGAATGAAGTAGCCCTACCTTGAAATCTCAGACCTGGGAGTGTAAGACTTGGTTCATCTCCCTTGGAAAACAGAATGCAAGATCCCAGCTACAGAGTTCATGCCATTTCAAGACACTGCTGAGCAAGGATCATTTTAGCCATACCCTGGAACAGAGAAAGTCAAATGCTGCCAGCAGAAAAGCTAAAGGCTCCCAGTTTCAAGAAAGCAGGGTGATCACATTGCCTCAAGAAGTCATATACACCAGGGGTGCCCAAGCTTTTTTCAAAGAGGGCCAGATTTGATGAGGTGAAGATGCGTGAGGGCCGACCAAAGTTGTTGAGACCTCTGGAACGAATTAAGTACGTAATCAGAGGTACTACTGTACACCCTCTTCCAGCTTTGATTTGCTCTACATCTAAAGAGTTTTCAGTTCTCAGAGGTCTGCAGATGCAGAAGGCGAAATTATGCTCGTGAGGCCCTGAACAATGGCCATCTTAAGGCACAAACTTATTTTTGGTAAAGCTTGCTAGAAAAGAAAGAAAGAAATGCAACAGATAATTCAAGTGATAAGAAGTTCTCATGTGAGTCAATATTGGGGCACCAAAATGGGTCACCCTGTGGTGGAGGAAACATGAGAGAGAGTCACATGCCATCCACAAACTCCTCCCAGATATTGAGAGCTATTCAAGGCAGAAGCCAAACCAGACTGAAGATGCTAAATAAGATTTGACATGTGAGGTTTGTCTCCTCCATAAAATGAGGGTGGCAGGGGGTGAGGGAGGCAGCAGGAAGTGGATTTGTGAAACGAGTGAGCTTTATTGTAGATGCCAGACCAAGGTAGGTTTCACAACATGAACCAGTGATCCAGAAAGTCAAAGTGAAATTAGCAAGTCCTCCCTGCTTCTCACTCAAGACTTGATGCCTCTGGAAATGGATGTTAAAGTGGAAACACGCCAGGCTGAGAGGTGATTAGAAAGGTAATATGCCTCCAAACAATAGTCCCTTTTGGAGTTCTGCGAAGCATCTGTAAGGTGCCTATCAGTGACGGTGCTGATCCACAGGCCACTTTAAGGAATAGCTGGAAGAAATTCCTATCTTCATTACAACTCTCTGGCCATAACAAACACATAAAGCTGCCGTATAACAAGGTCAGCCCATTTGTGGCTCTAGATCCCTTCCATTTACTCCAACCGGCAACAATCCTCCAGGACCTCAGGAAGCCCTGCTATAAATAATCACTTAAAAAACATGGAGATACTGGGAGCTGAATCTGGGACCTTTCTCTACAACTAAACCTTGGTTCTTCAGTAAAACTGAAGCTAGAAACCAACTGGAACTAAATTTTCCAGACCGGAGTCCATTTCCAGCTGCCACTCCTAAAACAAAATCTAAGAACATGTAAAACATAACACATTTATGGCCACAATTATTTTAAAATATTATCTATTAACTCTTTGCAACTTAAAACTCCTTCCAAGACATCAGGTGTCTTCAACTGGTGGATCAGGACCCCCCTACTCTGTCTGTCTGATCCAAAGTGGGTTGCAACAGGAACATTACAATAACTCAATGATAAAAGATTAAGAAATGGTACCCACAAGCATGTTTGGGTTAAAGGTGGGTCCTGGGTCTGAAAAGGTTGAAGACTACTGCTTTTTGGTTAAAAAAAAAAAAGTATTTATATTTTAGTAGCAGAAGCCACAAATTCCCTTGTCTATCCCAGGCCGGTCCACCGTCCCTCAGACCATGTGGTGGGCCAGCCTATATTTTGAAGGAAAAAAATGAACAAATTCCTATGCCCCACAAATAACCCAGAGATGCATTTTAAATAAAAGCACACATTCTACTCACGTAAAAAGACGCTGATTCCCGGACCATCCCTGTGCCGGATTGAGAAGACGATTGAGCCACATCTGGCCCACAAGCCTTAGGTTGCCTACCCCTGGTCTATTCATTAAGTAAACAGACATTTCCCCTGCTGATTAGGATGGCCTAACTTACCAGTAATAACAGTAATCCTCCAACAAGCAACCAGTGTTCAAAATTTGCTAGGCGCATATTTCACCGGCTATTGGCCACTTGTGAACAAGTAAAGATGGCCAGGTGCCATGATAGTGCCTGACACCACCATCTGGAGCAGTGATGGCCAAACTCGGCCCTCCAGCTGTTTTAAGACTACAACGTCCATCATCCTAGCTAACAGGACCAGTGGTCAGGGATGATGGGAACTGTAGTCCTAAAACAGCTGGAGGGCCAAGTTTGGCCATCACTGATGGAGGTACATCCATGGGAATCCATGGATCTTGACTGTTTCACATACTAGTGACATATCCTGTATAATTCTATTCATTATATTTTATCTGAACAATCAGAATGAATTTCAGGAACCAAGTTGTATTGAAAAATACTACTTTTGAGCCCTCTGGCCCAAAAATGGCAACTAGGCATTCCGTTTTGGAGACTAACTCTGGTTTAAGTAGCCATTGGTACCTAGCTTATATATATGAGTCTAACACTGCAAGCAACCTATCTAGATGTAATAAAAATATGATGGATGCTTCAACCTAGAGCATAAGTGAGTAAGCTTCTCAACCAGCTGAGTGCCACAGTCTAAACTTGCATTTGATCTTAGACTATGAGATTTCTTAAAACATTGTAGGCATTGTTTGAAGGTACGCTGAAACAATAGTCTTCCTGAGCTTCCAGGAGACTAGATTGTTCAAAGCAATGCTGCCGCTACAGCACCCTTAGCCAAGGTGAAGATTGGGAACTTCAGGTCACTGGTAAATCACTCTCCATACAGATATCAAGTGTCTCTCTTTTATAGAAGGTGCTTAGGAGGAGAATAGGCCAACTGTTGACAGAGAAAAGTCACAGAACTGGATCACAGAATTAGATAACGCCGAATCCTTAAAAACACTGAACAGCATTGTTGTTGTATAAAGTGATTCTTAAGATGACTTATCAAGTAGCTGTGGTCTTTGCTAAACTAGCAAAATACAAAGGGTCTCTTTTAAATTACTCAACTTTCCTCAACCTTAACTCTAAGCAAGAGGGCAGGTGTGTTTTATCATTGTAACCCAAGAAGTAGCCTTTTGGGGAGGAACTGCAGTGCTGTGGCAAGACCACATGGCTCTACGTGCATCAACTCCCAGGTTCACTCTCTGGTATCTCCAGTTTAAAAAAGAAGGTAGCAGCAGGTGATGGGGAAAAGCCCCCAGAGAGTTGCTGCCAGTCACTGCAGACAACAGTGGGCTGGCGGGACAAAGTCCGACACGTCCCCTGCACTTTCTACAACTCAGCAGTACCTAAAAAAAACCCTCCCACATTTCTTCTCTGTGCAACAACCAGGGGTAGTACAGTAATTGCAAAACAATGTCAAATGGTCGAGCCTAAATATCCATGGAAACTTCAGGTGAAATACACAGGCTTGCATATTGTAAGAGTTCATAGGGAAACAGGCCACCAAACCTGCGGTAAATGCTTTTCAAATCCATGTTCATCCTCCTGATTCAGTTAAAACTGATCAAAAACCTCAGGCGAGCTTTTGTGTGGTGGGGGGAGATTAAACTCTCCATTTCTCATGTCAAAACCTAGCTCTGTCCACAGTAGCCCAATGTTTACAAAAATTACTTGGCTCGACTGAGCCCTTAAGAGGAAACTATCATCCAAAAGTAAACCCTTGCTGTAACTTGATTCTATGTTAGCACAACCAAAATAGAATTACAAGTGAAAACGAAATCCCAGAAGAGAAAGCAAACTTTGGAAGTGCTTGTGTAATCCAAGTTAAATAATGAACCTGCTTATGAGGAAATAAAGAACCCATGATCGTTTATCAATAACTAACCAGATAACACTTAGTCATAGCTATAACCTTTAACCACTGAGGGCTGCCTTAGAGGGACAGATCTAAGGAGACCGTCACATTTCACCCACCAGTACCCTGACACAGTAACTTACTAGCTGCAAAAGGAAGGAAGGAAGGGGAGAAAAGGATGGAGACAAGGGGTAAGCAAGCCTCCCCTTTAGAGCCCCAAATAATGGGCAGGATGATCCTTACAGCCAAATGGCAGGAGAGAGAAAAAAATAATGTCACACAATGACCCATAACATCACGTGAGCACTGTGACATCAGAAAGCCAGCCAATCAGCTTTGAAGTTCTCTACTGTGGAGCATCTGTCAGGCTTCTGCTCAAGCAACAGGTTGCCATACTCCAACTATCCCAAGCTCAGGAGAGGAATTTGGTTCGAGCACCAGAAGCTCCCTACTCCAGCAGGCCCAAGATGCAATATTAATAGGATGTAGATGGGGCAGATTTTAACGTCCAGTTCTCATATTAATCTCCAAGGGCACAAAACACCAGTCAGTTATGAGAGCATACAAGTCATTAAGCAGCTGGAATTCAAGAACTACGTCAACACTATGTGTTCGAAGTTGCAGCTATTTGCACAAAAAGCACCATGCCATTTAGCCAAATCACCTAACACGTCATTGGGTGTGGATCCTTTCATCTGTAACAACCACAGGAACATAATTTACTAAGAAAACAAACTTGCACTGGGGTGAGGTGAAATTATCCCTGGGCTGAGGTATCTCGTTTCTAGATATAGATGATTTGGCTCAAATCTGCCTGGGATACGCAAATATATTTGCTCTGAAGTCCTGCTCCTTAGTCTGGACATGAGTACACAAAGCTGGTGGTGCTCAGGATGGAGGGAAAGGCTATCTGCACATGCCTTGTAGTTATTTCACATGATCCAAGACTTGGTTTTGAGAATGAACCCACATTTCAGGGCCCAAACAGTACAATATAGGGGCTTCCTCACTACTAATTCTCCAGAGCAGAGGGGAACACCATGCAGCCCTCCAGGTGTTGTTGGACTACAACTCATCACCTCTGACCAGTAAGCCATGTTCCACACAGCTAACCCAGAGCATGACATTTAAAAGTTATAATCGGCAAGAAAGAAAACACTTCACCAAACAAATATCCAAGAGCAAGTTTAGAGACTATTGCACAATCAAGTAGTCCAATATACCAGCAAGTATTCTTGCATCTTTTCTGGGTTCAGGTTCCATGCCTCGAGTTTCTGACATTTGAAGATAGTCATCTTCAAATATCTGTCACACTGAGTGAGCAAAATTGTTTTTTGCTCCGGCGGCTTGGACCTGAACAAATGGATTCAAGCTACAAGAAAGGAGATTCTGACTAAAGAACTTTCTAAGAGTAAGAGCTGTTTGACAGTGGAACAAACTCCCATGGGAGGTGGCAGACTCTCCATCTGCTTAGAAGAGATTAGATGGCCACCTGTCATGGATGCTTTAGTGAAGATTCCTGCATTGCAGGGGGTCGGACTAGATGACCCTCAGGGTCCTTTCCAACTCCACAATTCTATGAAATATGTTGAAAGCACAGGTGAGAGTTATGGTGAGGAAGCTGAAGCAGATGGGAGGCCAGTGTGATAGGAAATAGTTATCTACCATGACTACAGAAGAGGAATGTTCTATGGGCCGCCTTCCAGTCCTTTCGATGCTCAAATACAAAGACAGACAGCAGCAGCAGCAGCAGAGACAACAGAGGCCAACTCTAAGCTTAACCCTGACTCAAACCAAATAGTTCTGGACAGCTGAGAGCACTTACGCCCCACCTTCCCACCCCTCAGCAAAAAAACCCCTAGTCTTGCCAAAGCAAGCAGCAATACACATGCCACTCCCCCCCATTCCCCATTTATCTCTCTGCACGTATGCCCCCAGAGGGAAAAAAAACCGCAAGGATTACAGAACAGATCAGTCAAAATGAAACAAAATCAGATTAAACAAGGCCTGTTTTCAAACTCCATTGCTCCGCAATGGTTTCATTACCCTCTAAGCTTTGCATCGTTATCTATTATTTACCACTGGCAGGGGCCGCCTCACAGGCGAGCGGAGCACAACTCAAGCTTCCTTCACGCGCTTTGCAAAGACTATTTAATAGTTAACAACACAGTAATCTGGCTTAAAGCTACGAGCGACAAACCCAACGCTGTAGACACGGGACAGGGTAACGTGGGAAGAGTCGACTCCACGGGACCCTGGAGCCCGGGATCCCATTTTCGGGAACAACCCGCCATTCCTCCTCCGGGCAATTGAGGGAGGTTCGACCCACCGTGATAATGGGGTGGGGGTGGGGCGGGAGGGCTAGGAGAGGGGTGGGGGATCCCTATGACGTCAGCTCTCTCACACACGCACCCCGCTGAAGAGACTGACCAATCCGAGAGGCGGAACCAGGCGGAGGGGACCCTTCCCTCCCTCCCTTCCTTCGCGGAGCCCGACACAAAGGGGCGGAGGGGAGGTTCTAGAGCGGGAGGGCCACTTCCGAAAAGGCCCCTCAGAGGAGGGGAGGCTTCGGAGACCGCGCAGGCCGAGGGGGGCCGGGACCGGAAGTAGGCCCCAGGGAGGCGCGGCGGCGGCCCTTACCTTCCGCGGAGGATCCTCTTGCCTCGGCGACGACAGCTGCTGCTGCTCCTTGGCGAGCCGTACGTGTCTCTCCCCTCGGACGCCTCCGCCCCCTCCCGCTTACGTCCTCCTCCCTCCCCGCTCCGCCGCCGCGCCATTGGCTCTCTCGCCCCCAGAAGTCCCGCCCCGGCCTCGCATTGGTATTTAACCAAACGCTCTGCGTACCTCGGTTTCCATTGGCCGGCTGCTGACACCTTTTCCTTTTCATTGGTTGCGCGGCCGCGCCCAGGCAGCTGCCATTGGTCCACCTCGGGGTGGGGGATGGGGCGGAGGGGCAACCAATGAGAAGCGGCGTTGAGGTGCGACGTCCGTTGGTTTTCCAGCGTCGGGCCAATAGGCAGCGCCCTTGGTAGGTTGCGGCCCGATTGCGACAGCTTTCCCCAGAAGTGGCACGCGGCCCCCTCGTGGCGGGAGCGCGAGGAGAGCAGCGCAGGGCGGGCTGCGCAGCGCCTCTAGCGGCGAGGTTGATTTGGGCTGTGCGCACGGCGTCCCGGCGCATCCAGTGGCATGGAGTGCCATCTACCGGCCAATGCGCCTCACTGCATCTGAGGTCGCCGGTGCTTTTCTGTAATTCCAGGCTGAGAGCCCCGCTAGGCGGGAAGATGCGCACCTCCTTGCGATGCTCTCTCCGCTGGGCTGCAACCCTTGGCATTGCCGAATGCCACCTGATCCCACGCCGCACTGCAGGCTGGTTATTGAAGGCAAGGGGGGACACAGCAATGAGTCCAATGGCAGCGCTTGTTCATAAGGTTATAAATTGGAATCATCATCAAAAAATACGTTTTTATATATGAAACTACAATAGCATCGATCACTGCAGATGGTGACAGCAGCCACGAAATTAAAAGATGCCTGTTTCTTGGGAGAAAAGCAATGGCAAACCTAGACAGCATCTTAAAAAGCAGAGACATCACCTTGCCAACAAAGGTCCATATAGTAAAAGCTATGGTTTTCCCCGTAGTGATGTATGGAAGTGAGAGCTGGACCATAAAGAAGGCTGATCGCCGAAGAATGGATGCTTTTGAATTCTGGTGCTGGAGGAGACTCTTAGGAGTCCCATGGACTGCAAGAAGATCAAGCCTATCCATTCTGAAGGAAATCAGCCCTGGGTGCTCACTGGAAGGACAGATCCTGAAGCTGAGGCTCCAAGACTTTGGCCACCTCATGAGAAGAGAAGACTCCCTGGAAAAGACCCTGATGTTGGGAAAGATGGAGGGCACAAGGAGAAGGGGACGACAGAGGACAAGATGGTGGGACAGTGTTCTCGAAGCCACCAGCATGAGTTTGACCAAACTGCGGGAGGCAGTGGAACACCGGAGTGCCTGGCATGCTCTGGTCCAGGGGGTCACGAAGAGTCGGACACGACTAAACAACAACAACAACAACTGTCATATGCATATTTAATATTTAATAAAACGCCCAAAGGGTGGGTTATTGGTTTTTGTTTTATTTTGTACTTTGCATTCTCATCTTTTATATTGTTTTTGCTGGCCAATCAATGTTACTAGACCATGTTTAAATGAGTCCATATGTTAAAATGGTAAACGTACACACCAATGTGTTTTTGGTGACTGCCACAGAACTGAGACTCAAATTATCCTCTACCCCAGCTAAACCGTATTGTTCACCAAGTGTGTCTGTACAGTCTCTCAAGTCTATAAATGTTTAATCAGAAGTAAGTCTCCTTGTGTTCAGTGGGGCTTGCTTCCAATAGGATTTCAGTCCAAGCCTAAACGAAACAATTTAGCTCAAAATTTGGATTATCCAACTGCAGTCCTAAGAATATTTATGAGTATGTAAGTCCCGTCAGATACAGTCAAATGTCATTTCCAAGTAAATATGGCTAGGGCTGGACGAGGGGTCAGCAAACTTTCAGCAGGGGGCCAGTCCACTGTCCCTCAGACCTTGTGGTGGGCCGGACTATATATATTTTTTGGGGGGGTGAACAAATTCCTATGCCCCACAAATAACCCAGAGTTGCATTTTAAATAAAAGGACACATTCTACTCATGTAAAAAGACGCTGATTCCCGGACTGTCTGCAGGCAAGATTTAGAAGGCGATTTCGGATCCGGCCTCCAGGCCTTAGTTTACCTACCAATGGGCTGGACCATACAAGTACTGCAGTTTAGCTGAATTTATGGATCAAATGTTTGCCTACATTTTTTTTTAAAGTAACGTTTGCTTACATCCAGAATAATAGGGTAGCCATTGGATAAATGTGAAATAAATAAATGTGAAAGCCCACCATTCCACTTCAGCCTGGTCCCAGGGACCTAGCTCATGGTTTTGAATAATATTTATTAAAGTTTCAAGAAAAAGTTACAAAAATGAAAAAATAAAAGAAAAAAATTAAAAAACTAAAAAAGAGCAGAAAATACAAAATACAGAAAAATAAAAGCAATTAAAAACATTTCCTTCTTTCCATATCCTATCTTTCATTTACTTGTTTCCCTGACCTCCTCACACCTCCCTTTTTTGTATTCTAGTTCAATAAAATATTCCAGCAAATCCTTTTGAGCTTGGTTTTTATCCTAATAATTTATCTTGGTGTACTATAATTTTACATTCTCATTTCACCAATTAAAAAATCAATTTTTATCTAATCTTTTATATCGTTTCTGCTAAAACCACATTACTTCATTCCAACATCCTTCTAACATTCCTGGATCTTACAATGTTTCTGTAAATAAATTTTAAATTTTCCTAGCTCATGCATTATTTAGAAGTGCATACTTGCTGCATGTACCCTGGTATTTGCAAGCGCACCGCAGGCATGCACCATGAAGCCACAGCCAATAGTAGCTCCACAGTGAATGTCTGTTGAATGTGCAGGTGTGCGTTCCTACCCTTAAGTTGAGGTGGCCAATTTTGGGTGCCATGAAGGATGGCAGAGTGGGAAGCGGACTGGCCTGGCTGATGGAGACACAATCCACAATATGCTTCCTTTAGGAAACATCTCAGTAGACCATGCTTCAACTTAATGCGTGTGCATGTGCGGGGTTGTCAGTACTCAAATTATGAGGGGACTGGACCTTGAAGTGTTGCTAACAACAGTATATAAATGTTTTTAAATAAATAATGTTTAATATGAAATTCACACGCCATAACCTTAGATATATTCCAGCTTTTGTCAAATAATGCCAACTAAAAACAAAAGTATCCAAAGTGGGCATATCAAAAAGGGGCTATGGCCCATTTGCACCCCCTGCCCCACCATCCTGCATTTGGAGCCCTGGTGAGGAGTGCCATTTTGATTTTCTTTCTCAGGCAAATAAAACATTTGGGGTGCTTTTTGTGCACAAATTTGCATTTTGTTATGTACTGAAGTTCTCACCCTGGGCCAGCAGGGGGATACTGTAGATAGTTCAGGTCCACATATGCAAATAAGGGATTGAAAGTGACGTTCAGTGATTGGATAGTTACAGAAAATGGTTACTGTTGCGTTCTAGTGGAGCTCTATATAAGCAGGCTGGGTGAACCCTTCAGTTCAGTTCTGTTCTGGCTTGTGAATAAACAAGAGCTGTTTGAAGAATCGCTGTGTTGTCTGATATGTTCACCCACAACTTAACACATTTACTAACATGTTTCCCCATCACGCTTTATAGATTTCTCCCATTGTCAACCCCGCTGAACGTGTGGCCCCTGCTTCACTTGCACTGTGCAAGGGATAAGTCCAGCCTTGAGCATCTACCATTGTATTCTAGGGCAACCACTACCTGCTCTGCAAAGCTTGCGGAGTTTGTGTATGAGGGATTTTCCCAAAGCAAATGAAGAAAGGCTGGGCAATAATTATGTAGAATGTGCTGTCACTGCAAGGTGAGTAAGAGGCAAAGGCAGCTACCTTTTCAGCAAAGCCAATAAAATGGCCCTGCTTCTTTCCTTCTCTCCCTCTGCTGCAGCCTGATAGAATTGGGACCCCACTCAACATCTTGTGGGAGAGTGGGACACTGTATAGCTAGAGGCTGTTTTATAGACTGTTGATCTTCCTCTCTCAGCTATCCACAAATGCCAACAGGGTTATAAACTAGCATATATATGCAGTGTATGGATCCAGTTCCATTAGGCTGCAATGGAGGGAAAGACAGGAAACACTAGCTCTGCTGAGAAAGGGTGCTTTTTGCATTGTTGTTACGCATGTACAGAACCCAGGACTTAATTTTAGCAAGTGTCAGCCTCCTACTTAGTTTGCAGTGTTGAGACATGTAAGTGTCTGAGTTACACAGAAAAATCTTTTTGGGGCATAGATGGTCAGAACAAGAATTAAACTAAAGGAGGGAGCTGCATTCCCTGGCCAGTGGTGAAAAGCTTGCCAACTGAGCAGGGGGGGAAATGGTTCAACCTGCTCCTATGCTTTTAAATTCAGTTTACGGTAATTTGCAGAATCAGGGGTGAAACTTTTCATGGTACAGAGTTAAGCAGCATTACCTGCCAATGTCTGCAAGATCAAGCGGGTGTTAAAGACACTGGAACAGGCAGTGATATAATAATAATAATAATAATAATAATAATAATAATAATAATAATAATAATGACGATGATGATGACAACCTTAGTTGTTAAGCAGGAAAAGCCAAAGGCCACTTTGAATGCTTAGGCCCAGAGAATTGAGATTCTCAGGAGTGTTAATTTCTCCTGTACCTTTAACAGCTGCATAATAGGTAGAAATGTGTGAATTTTCCTCCCATCACTGTACCACGTTGGGAAAGCTGCTCTCACCAATTTCCAGCGAAAGGCACAACAGCTCCTACAATGGCCTTGCCAGGGGAAAAAAAAGTGTGGCTGGCTGGCTGGAGAGTGAACAGGCCTTTCTTGAAACCAGATTGTTGAGGAAGTATGTCATGATTTGCTGAACCCCTCTGATATGTAGAATGGAGACAGAGCAAATTGTATCCTTCTGTCCTCTACTGTATTCTGGATGCATGTCAGAAAGTGACCACCAGTGGGTATTACCCTCCCCCGACCTATTCATAATAATGCAGCGTCTACTGCTGTTCTGTAGCTGTGCTCTTCCAGGCCTCTTAAGCGCATGGAGTTCTAGACTCGACGAGCTGTCTCCGCCAGAACTCAGGCTCTGCACACGTTCTAACAGACACAGGAGGACAGGACACGTGTCGGCCACGGGCGGAGCCTGCCCCCGCAGCCTGGCTCCTGCCCTGTGCATGATTAGTATGGGAAGGGGCCGGGGCGTGGGCATCTCTGTCGACACGTGTGCTTCTCTAAACACTTCTCCGCACGGTTACAGGCACTCGAGGCTGAGCGCCCTTTAAAACACGCCGGCAGGACAACTTTCAATGGCACCCCGTTAACTGGATTATTTATCACTTTTGGAGGCTTGCACTCTCCACGGTTTCTTCGAAGCGAACCTGGACAAAGTGATCCCCCAAAAATGGCCGATCCGAGATCTATGACGATCCTGGGCTCGGCCAGGCGGGGGCAGCCGCTGCTTTCCCTGCAAGTAGCGCCGGATGTCTCGAAGTGGGCTGGGCAGGGCTGAGTAACGGCTCCCTTTGTGTCTCCACGGCGTGCGCACGAACTTTAGGGGAGGCGGGTGGAGAGCGCGTAAGATCCAGGGTGATCGGGGCGGGGAAGAGAGAACTCACTTTTCCTGCAAAAAAATGCTGCAATTTTACGTGCGCACTTAACTGGGCGTAAGAAAAGCCCCGATGGATTCCAAGAGTCTTACTCCCGAGTAAACACGGCGGAACTTGGTTTGATCTTTATGCTCTCAAGCAAAAAAAGTGTATTCTCACATGCATTGAGATTCTCAAGGAGGCACACTTTGCTTTCTGAATTTAAAACACAGCAGTGGACTCTTGGGGCCGAGTTTAAAACCCGCGCGCGCACGATCTTGCAACTTATTGTTCAGCGTTGCGTGTTTTGCTTTCCAGGGCTTGCATTTCTTAGCCCCGCGGAGAAAACGGGGGCTTGAGACAAGCGCGCCTGCACAGAGCTGGGCCTTGAGAACAAGGGATGGGGTGGGGGCACATCATTAGGGTAGATGTTTACTCGGCTGCCCCGTCCCCACGAGCGGGCTTGCGCGTGTCGCGGCCCTCACCCGGGAGGCGCAGGCGGGGAGGAAGGCAGGCGCCGCCGTCGCTCGCCGTCCGCTGGGCGGGCGATGTCTGCAGGCGGGCGGTGCCGGGGGCGGCGCCGACGGCCGCGTCCCGTCCCCGGCCGGGCAGCGAGGGAGGGACTGGTGGGAGGCAGCCGCCGCCGCCTGGCCACGGCGGCTCCGTACTCTCGACGGGCAGCCAAGGAGGGCTCTGCCGTCCCCGCCTCCCCGGGAGCCGCCGGGGATGGGGAACGCCGAGAGCGGGGAGCCGGGCGGGGGCTCCGGGCTGCTGCCGCCCCCGCCGGGGAAAGTGCCCATGCCGGACCAGGGGGAGCTGGAGGAGAGATTCGCGATGGTGCTGGTGAGAGATCCCTCTTCCTTACCCCACCCCCGCTCCGATCCCCTCGTTGATCCCTCGCATCCCCTTCTCGACGCTGCTGCGGGTAGATTCCGTTGCAAGGCTCTCCTCGGTTGAAAAATCTCCCTAGTCCATCCTCGCTGCGGGAGGGATTCCTACCCGCCCTCTCGATAGGAACAGTTTCTCCTCCCTCTCCAACTTTTCCAGACACTTTTCCTGGCCCCCTCAGATATGGGACACCATTCTCTCGATCTCTCTCCCCCCCCCCCGCCTTCCGCGGGGTTTGCAGCCCTGGTGGTTGCATCCAGAACTCCCCTTGTTGGGGTCTGCAGATCTCCCACCCTGGGCTCTTGCCTGACCGGGGCTCTCTGGTCGATTCCTCCGCAGGACAGATTACTCGCGGTTGCTGAGATGTTCCGGTAGCTCCCCTTCTTCTTCACCACAAGAGTTCCCAGAAGTTCTTTCCATCTCTCTTTCACCTCGCTCTCCGCTCGTTTTCGCTAGAGTCCTCAACTGGTCTCAGCTTTATAAATCTTATCTATCCTCTTAGAGTCCATTAACTCATGATTCTGACAGATTCCTCCCCCTTTTGTGGCACCATTCTGAGTGGATCTCCCTTGTAGGGCAGTCAGCTCACACTGGGAACTTCAGTGTTATCTTGGCCCATCGCAATGGGCCAGGAATCCAGGGTCCAGTGATCCTTAGTCCTCTTCCACAGCTTTTCTCCATCTCCACATTCTGACCCATGGCATACCTGATCCCCAGTTGAAGTGCCTTCTTCCCCAGATCCTCTTGCCCATCTGCCTTGACCTCTTCCACACTTTGATCACCCCACCCCACAATCTGAGGTCCCATTTGTGTTCCAGTGGGTTCGCTCTTCCCAATTCCTTTGCAGCTGCGTTTCAAGCATCTATATCCCCCAATTCCTTCGAAATTTTCAAACCCCCCACCAAGACTGGATTCCTGCTCCCATGCATTAGGATCCTTCTGCAGTAGAAGCGTAGCATCACCTTGCTACCCTCCGCTACCCTAATGGAGCTGCATGACCCCTACCCCATGCGCTTGCCATCCCTTTCCTTGGAACCATTTATCTTTCCTTGGTTGGCCTCTGATATCCAGTCTCTCTCAATCCAGTTTCTCCTTGCGGGACCCTGTGGACGATCCCTTTATCAACCGAGAGGCCTTGTTTGCTTGCGTTGTGAACCAGTTTTGTGAGGAGTGGTACTGGCAGGAATGTGGAATACCCCAGGTGCCCCTCAGCATCACTGTACGCTGTTGGCATGCAACCTGCAGAGGGCATGTAGGTGGTGGGTTTGGTGGGGATTTAAACTCTTGTCCTTGGAAGAAGGAAGGAAGCGGACCTGGTCTGGAAAGGTATGAGACTACTTTCTTGCGTCTCCACTGTGTCCACAGAAAAGGCCACTCTTAACTTGTGGGTGAAAGGAATTAGTCTCTGATTGGATAGCTGCTAGTGGCCCAATCTTTGCCCAGGAAGAAAGGAAGGAGAAGAAGAGGGATCAGGAAAAGAGGAGCAGAGAATAGGGTCTGGATGGTACTCCTTGCTGTGAACCTTCTTGTGAGATCTGTAGAATATGCCCTCGCCCTTGGAGCAGAGTGGCTGGCCTGTTTAGCCCTCCAGATGCTCTTGGGACTCTTAACTCCTATCAGCTCCAACCCTGCATGGTCAGCGATTATGTGAGTGGTAATCTAACAAATCTGGAGAGCCATAAATTGTCCACACCTGCTGAAAGGGGCTTTGAGTGGGGAAATGTTCCATTTTTATGCAGGAGGCCTAGGATAAGCTTAGTGTGCCAGGCCAAGCTTTGTGAATGGGTGGCTTCTGTGAATTCAAGGGACGTATTCACCTGATCATTTCACCTCTTCTTATTTGTGTCTTTGTCTGTATAAGTTTTGCCTTTTGGAAGACTGCAAGGTCTTGGTTGTGATCTTCATGCATTAGAATTGTGAGTAGAGGCTTCTGGAGGTTGAAACCAAATCAACGCAGGACCGTGACAGTGCTCCTGTTTGTACATAGCATATGTTTGGGGAAGTTATCCCAAAGTGCGGTCTAATGATTGGGTAATTGGTTGATCTGTGTTAATTGCTGTGATTGGAAGAACTGATAGGGAGGAATTCATTCCAAAAGAATTAAAGCCAGAAGAGTAGAGAGTGGCTTTGTGATTGCTCCTTAAACAGTGGAAATTTGACCATTTTGAGAACCAGAGTTCGTGCTGCCCATTTACTCATATGGAACATCCCAGTGGACGGCCCCAAGGGTTTCTTGGGAACAAAGGGACACTTCTGTGGTCATCTTTCTCTTTGCAAAGTAAAATTGCCTTTCCTTCCCTGGCTTTTCCAAGGAGATGCTCTGCTTCTTGACTTTTCATAAAAAGATCCTGACACATCGGATGTGACTCTTGAGATTCAGAGACTGTGGCTGAGCCATTAGAGATTCTGGTTGTGTAGAGAATGCTTGGGGATTTCTGGGGGATTTTTTCCTTCTTGATTGTGGAAAGTATGTTTGTTTTTTTCAAAATTCCACTCCAACGATGTCAGAGTGACAGGAAGCTGACAGCATGTGACCCATAGTTCCCTCCTCTGTCCATTCTCCCTACAGTGGTCATGCAGCTGTTTGAATAGTTCCATTTTCACTCTGATTTGTAGGAAAAGGGGTTGTGTTTCAAAATCCACATGATACAGGGTTGTTGGTAATACATTGAATGTAAAGAGCTTATACTGAGGCAGATCATTGATCCAGCCAGTCTAATATTGTCTGCTTTGAATAGCAGTAGCTTTCTGCATTAAGATCTTTTTAAGCCAGAGTTTTCATTTCTTTCTTTAAAAGAGAGCAAGTTTCTAGCTCTCATTGTTTTGAATATGTCCTTGGAAGCATGTGAGCTGTGCTTTCTGAAATTTCAAAAAACAGCTAGTCATGGGACTGGGCTAAACAAGATTTCCAGTGGCTGTGGGGTTAGAACTCATGTCCGGTGTAGTTCTTTCAATTCCCATGACTATCAAATCAGAATATATAAAACAGTAAACATTGCAGTTATGCAAAATAGGTGAAAGCTATGCACCTTTGTGTAAATTATATTGGTTACATAATTTATTCATGCAGAATTTGAATTCAGTAGATGCAAAATTGTAGGATTTTTTATTTTATTTTTTGCATTTTGAGTATGAATGTGCGGACTATTCGTAGCCCTGGGCAAAGGTGGAACAGTCTGCCTTCTTGAAAGTATCAATCTTAATAGCCAAAGGCATG
Organism: Podarcis melisellensis; assembly: GCF_964234715.1. Lineage (NCBI taxonomy): Eukaryota > Metazoa > Chordata > Lepidosauria > Squamata > Lacertidae > Podarcis > Podarcis melisellensis. The sequence goes on from NC_138529.1 coordinate 6,969,977, forward strand.
AAGAAGAAGAAATCCATGTTATGTTCCTGTGTATTCACAGAGGCATTCATCATTCTGATACTGGTGATTTATGATTTAACCAGATGTATAGTACTTTTTTTTGCCTTCCCTGGGGCAGGATTAAGCATTATGCTATGTACGTGGTTGCAGAGGAGGGCACATATCAGAGCTCTATCTGTAGTGTAATTTGAGAGCCCAACTGAGTCTGTATCGGCCAACAATAAAACTTTCCCATTGTGCTACAGTGCTGAAGCGGCTAGTGATAAATCGGATGGATCCACTCTCCAATCTAGGTGCAATGTAGTTGGTCCCCTGTCCATTCCAGTTTTGGTGCACCAGTCCTGGCATAGACGCTGCATCCAGTTCCCCAGTTCTTATTGCTGCCGTCGACGGGTCAGAACTTTGGAGTTATGGAAAAGCAGTGGTGATCGCATCTGCTCTCCTGTTCGCTTCCACAGAGGTTCTGTAATATTCCCTGCAGTCCATAACACGGTGTCTCGTCTCTAATTCCGTAATGTAGGGCAAATGGTTGTACACTCCACTCAAGTGAAGTATATGGTAGTAAAGGTAAAGGGACCCCTGACCGTTAGGTCCAGTCGCGGATGACTCTGGGGTTGCAGCACTCATCTCGCTTTACTGGCCGAGGCAGCCAGCATACAGCTTCCAGGTCATGTGGCCAGCATGACTAAGCCGCTTCTGGCGAACCAGAGTAACACACGGAAACACCATTTACCTTCCCGCCGGAGCGGTACCTATTTATCTACTTGCACCTTGACGTGCTTTCGAACTGCTAGGTTGGCAGAAGCAGGGACCGAGCAATGGGAGCTCACCCCGTTGTGGGGATTCGAACCGCCAACCTTCTGATCAGCAAGTCCTAGGCTGTGTGGTTTAACCCACAGTGCCACCTGTGTCCCTATGGTGGTAGTAACCTGCCCTAGATGAGGGACAGAAGGACCATGGGGGTAGCATTTAACTAGGTTTTACTCCTAGTAGACCCACTGGAATTAATGAACCTAACTTAGTCAGGTTCATAATGTCATTTGGTTTGTTCTGAGCAAAAATGTGGTTGACTTCCATCCCAGATGTGCTACCTTGCCCCTGCAGTATAGGTTGAGATGGAAGACAGAAACACGCCCCTCCCCCATGTACACAATGCTGTGCTAGATCATGATGTAATGTAGCACAGGGAGGGCTTCAGGACAGGAGGGGCTGTGATAGCCCCAGACATGTCCACCTCCTTTGTTGCCCTCCTCCTTCCAAGCACTGGATATCAATTATATGTCTACCTGATTTCAGTGTAGACCGGGGAGTTGGGAGAGGAAACTGGTGAGAGAGGTGGGAAGATAAGGCCCAAAGTTACACACTTGACAGTCTGTCAACAGCTATGTGTAAGTCAGGCCACACAGGGCAACCTGTGACACCATCTTGGGTAGACCAGCAGGTTGCACTAGCAGGCTGAGGTGCTGTGATGTTTGAGAGAAGCATAACTTGTCATTGGTGGCGATGCAAGTTAAAAGAAGGAAGGGAAGATTCCCAAGGGATCATTGAAAATGCTTGAAAATCTACTTGTGACTTCCGTATGATTTCACCCATGTATTTAACCAACTGGGAAACATTCTGTTGAAAACAACCTGAGAATCGCATCTTGAATTTTGAGGTCAAATCGCAAATTAAAAACCAGATTTTTAAATTGTATTTTGAATTATTCTGTGTTATGAGACCTGACCAATATTGTGCTTTGAACTGGATAGCTTTGGAGGTGGGAATAAGGACCGGGGAGCCAACCCGCTCTTTCAGTTCCTTAAAAAGGATGCGGTAGCTGTGGCCCTCCAGACATGGCTGCACTTCATCTCCCATCAGCCCTAGCCAGCATAGCCAATGGTTAAGAATGATGGGAGTGGTAGTCCAACACCATCTGAAAGTCCAGCAACATCTCCCCAGCCCTATTTTAAAGTGGATTGCCGGCTGGCCTCCTTGAACAACCACCACCAGTCTCCCCACCCATTTTGCCTGCCTCCTGTGGGCAGCTGAAGGGTCCAGCTGGTACCCATTAGGAAGCCTGAATTGTCCTTCCAATTGCAGATTCCTTCATTATAAGCCAATTTAAAGTGCCACATCACTGGGAGGGTTATCATAATATTGTTTGTGAATTGCATTGTCTGCCATTTACTTTCTTGAGTACAGTTTAAGATTCTGGAACTGACCTTTAGAGTCGTGAAAGGCCTGGGCCCACCCTTCCTTTGGGAGAAAAACCTTCCCTGCACAAGCTCTCCTGCCCTTTCAAATGGGCTGGGAAAGCCATCTTTTTAAATGTCATTCAACAAGCGGTGACATTTGTGGGGGCCGGGAGTGTATTTTGCTGGACCTATGGAATTTCTTTACCCAGTGAGGCCTGCAAACACCTTATCATCTTTAAAACATTTTTAGTTCCCAAAGCTTTAAACACGCCTCTCAAAACTGAGTTATAGATATATAGACGATCAATTTTTAATAATTTAGTTGTGTAATTTTAGGCTGTTGCAGACAGCCAAAATCATGAGGGATGCTGAAGGCCAGGCCTGTCTCAAGTAGTGAATCTGAACTGCAACTAAGGATTGGTTTTACTGTGGCATCAAAGTTCCCTCCCATCGAGAACCTTTCTCGAGAACCTTCTCCTGGAGATGGTACTTTTCTAGCTGGAGGGGATTTTTGGACGGAGGAGACCTCCACCTATACTGAGAAATAGTATAGCACAGGCAAAGATTTGCCATCTTAGTGAGAATAGGGGCTAGTGTAGGTTTGGGGATAACATCTTGCCAGCGGATTGGATCCTGAGCTCCCTCAGCTGCTCCCATGGGCCACTTTGGCAGGTGGGTTTGCAGAGTGTGGTCTCAATTGTTTCCTTCCTTTGCAACTCAGCAAAGACCTGTCTAACCCAGAGCCTTTTTCCTGCAGTGGCACAACCAGGTAAGATAAAGGTAAAGGGTCCCCTGACCGTTAGGTCCAGTTGTGGCCAGCTCTGGGGTTGCGGCGCTCATCTCGCTTTATTGGCTGAGGGAGCCGGTGTACAGCTTCCGGGTCATGTGGCCAGCATGACTAAGCCGCTTCTGGCAAACCAGAGCAGCGCACGGAAACGCCGTTTACCTTCCCGCCGGAGCGGTACCTATTTATCTGCTTGCACATGACGTGCTTTTGAACTGCTAGGTTGGCAGGAGCAGGGACCGAGCAACGGGAGCTTACTGTGTTGCGGGGAATCGAACGGCCGACCTTCTGATCGGCAAGCCCTAGGCTCTGTGGTTTAGACAGCAGCGCCACCCGCGTCCCGGCACAACCAGGTGCCTGTGAGAACCAATAGCCCTCCCAACATTGTTTCCCAGCAATTAGTATTCGGAGGCCTTGGATACTGGAAGGTAGCCTGCAGCCATGAGTAGCGGCCATGAATAGTTTTATCCTCTCATGCACACAACATGCCCTGCCTCCAACATCCTTGGGCAAACTGGCTGCTTCTTCTATCTTTGTGCAATTACCATGAAGGTCTGGAGACTTCCCCCGCACCCTGAATGTAGTTAGAAACCTCTCCTCAAACAGGAACTCTGGCTTCTCAGGGTTTTTGATTGTGAGGGCAGTTTACAAGTGTGCAAAACAGGTGTTTTTTTTAAAAAGGTTTCCTGACCTTTGACTAATGATCTTGCACCTCGGGATGTTGTGACATAGCTTGTGACCTCTACCCCCAGTTTAACCCTTCACATATTCAGGCCGGTGCCTGAACACGGTTTAAGAATGTGTCCAGTTCTCTTTTAAAGCCTTAATAATTATTTTATTTATACCCCATCCATTTGACTGGGCTGCCCTAGCCACTCTGGGCAGCATTCAATAGGATAAAAACACAGCATGCACCAAATATTAACAACTTACTGATACAGGGCTGTCTTCAGATGTCTTCTAAAAGTTGTGTCATCTGATGGGAGAGCGTTCCACAGGGCAGATGCCGCTACCAAGAAGGCCCTCTGCCTAGTTCTCACTAACCTCACTTTTCGCGGTGAGGAAACGGCCAGAAGGCCCTTGGAGCTGGACCTCAGTGTCCAGGCTGAATGACAGGGGTGGAAACACTCCATCACATCTCATGGCAGCAAATTCCACAGCCAAGGTGCCCGCTGTGTGGAAAAGTACTTCCTTTTGTCTGTCCTAAATGTCCCACTATTCAGTTTCATTGGGTGGCAGGGAGAAATATTCACTCTGTCCACTGTCCCCATAGCTCCAAACCTTTGCTCTCAGACTGTTGCTGTAGACCCCTAATCGTTTGGGTTGCCCTTTTCTGTACCTTTTGCAGCTCTACAATATTTCTCTCTCACACACACCCCTCCCAAAAGGTGTGGCAATCAAAACTATACCTATTCCAAGTGTGGTCAGACTGTAGATTCAAAGAATGGGATTCACTCCCCACCCCCAGCCGCTGTACACTGGGTTGACCTCCAATATCCCTTTCATATAACACCGGTCTTGAAAGACCTACAGTGACTCCCAGTACGTTTCCGAGCACAATTCAAAGTGTTGGTGCTGACCTTTAAAGCCCTAAACGGCCTCAGTGCAGTATACCTGAAGGAGCGTCTCCACCTCCATCGTTATGCCCGGACATTGAGGTCCAGCACCGAGGGCCTTCTGGTGGTTTCCTCGCTGCGAGAAGCCAAGTTACAGGGAACCAGGGAGAGGGGCTTCTCGGTAGTGGCACCCGCCCTGTGGAATGCCCTCCCACCAGATGTCAAAGAGAAAAATAACTGCCAAACTTTTAGAAGACATCTATTATTATTACAGTGGTACCTCGGGTTACAGATGCTTCAGGTTACAGACACCGCTAACCCAGAAATAGTATCTCGGGTTAAGAACTTTGCTTCAGGATGAGAACAGAAATCGTGCTCCGGCGGCGCGGCAGCAGCAGGAGGCCCCATTAGCTAAAGCGGTGCTTCAGGTTAAGAACAGTTTCAGGTTAAGAACGGATCTCTGGAACGAATTAAGTACTTAACCTGAGGTACCACTTTATTTCAAAGTCATTCCCTGTCAGTTCAGGTCCTATGATTGTATCTGAGAAGTTGGGATTCTTTGCCACACCTTAAGCCACATTTGGCGTTTTATTACCAATTCATTCAGCTTGGTGTAAACCTTTTGGATCTCTTTGTCATCCCTTTTAATTTTCCCCATCATGAATAATTTGGTATTGTCAGCAAAGATGACCGCAGCTATGCATAACCCTAATTCGGGGACATTTTGGAAGGGGAAAAAAAGCATTAGTCTCAATACAGAACTTTGAGGGGTGGGGGTGTCCTTATCCTGGGGCAAGGGGAGATGGCTTGCTAATAGACAGACAGATCTGACCCATGGGCTATAATCCATTGGGAAGATCATTACAGGCCCTCTTAAAAGAACAGGTGCTGGATTTTAGCAAGGCTCATACAGAATTTCCCCAGGAATTGTATTCTCCGGAAATCAGTGAAGGATGTGGAGTGCGATTTGACTTTAACCCCTCAAGCACCAAAATCCCTTGGCTGACCCTGGGTGCAAGAACATTTGTGTGTGTGTGTCTCCTTTGAAAGGGTGTGTGTGTGTAGAATTATGAGAAAGTGCCAGATCACATTTATGCAAAGCTGAAATCTCCAAAGGCTCAAATTAAAATGGAATGAGGTGACTGATACTTCTCTACACTTTAGATTCAGGCTTCGTGTAGCTATACAGTAGTTTGTAAAGTTCATTTTAGCAACTATAAAAGCTAAAACAGTGGCCGGTCTTTTCCACAGAGGAGCAAAAAAACCCCATGCAAAATAAAGGCTGCAATCCACCTTATACCTAGACCAGGGAAAACCCGTTATTACTCGTTGTGATCAGTTGTCTTTTAAACTTTAACTCTCAAAGCTTGCAGCACAGTATGCAAGATCTGTCTCTGCTCTCCTACTTCCTCGCTTTTTCTCTCTCGCCTTCATTAAAAAAAATATATAAAAAAAATATTATTATTAAAGGAAAAGAACCCAAGGAGAAACCTTATTCAATGGAATCCAGCTGCCTGGCTGGGTTGCGTTTCAGAATTTGGACTTCCGGTTTGGGATTTCAAAGGGAGCTGTCTCTGGCAGGGGACTGAATTTCCCACACAGCCATAGACACAATTACTAAGGGGATGGCGTAATAGAAGCATATGGCATCCCTCCCCGTGCAGTTAATTCCGTACAACGTTGGGTAGAAAAAGGGTGGAAATAGCTATCGGTTTCCTCTTGGCATTCTTCCAGCAGGAGAGAGAAGCTCGTACATCTTCGCAGCGTCCCATCTGGAAGAAACACCCAGGGCTTTATTCTGGCAGGGGGGGACTCGAATTCCTTCCTATTCAGAGGGGGAACGGAAACTGACGTTGAGGGGGAATAGCAGACCGCAGCCTCCCAAGCAACCCAGATAGACTCCCCGCAAAGTCGTCCAACGAGGGGACCGGTTTGGAAGAGCTGCCCAGTTGGGTGGGTTGCCAAGTCTCAACGGAGACCCAAATGCTTAGGCCTCATTACGGATTGCAGTCACATTGCATCACTTCCCTGGAAACAGCATCTCATCGAGGGGGAGGGCTTACTTTCGGAAACTTTGTTCCATGAAAGATGGGAGCCTTTGCTAGGGTAAGGGGCTGGGGGGATGAGCCAGGGAGCCCTGCTTCTGAGAGGACAGCGCTGTGGGTTAGGCTGAAGTGGGAAGGCTGGCACTCTGCTCTAGCCATGCGGATACCCTGCCTGGAGGATGCTGGGGAGACTGTACCTTATGGTTGCTTAGCAACCACAGCCTATCCTGGAGCAGGCAAAATGGCTGCCTAGGCTTAGGATGAAGCTGGTCACGGGCAAGAAATGGTGCGTGAAGCAGGGCAAGAGTTCTGTATCTAAATCAGGGGCTTGCAGGAGTTCCAGTGTGGGAGGATGGGAGCTAAGAAGCTTGGCTGCAGCTTTTACAAATGAAGGCCCCCTCGGGCGTCCCGTCATTGGATGCTTCAATCTGCCACCAACATGTTGCGAGGCTGTAATTAACGCTTGAAAAATAGCAATTGAGGAATAATTAGAAAGCAGCTGCAACTAATTCCAGGCTTGCAATGCTTTGGCTCCTCTGTTTGGATCTTTGGCGAAAATGTTTCGAACAATGAGGAGGGTGGTGGGGAAGTACCCTGATGTTTAAAAAGCAGTACAGCCTAATTGTTGCTTGTTCTTTTCTGAACACTGTTTGAAAAGTAAAGCCGCTGTCATGCTTCTTTTGTCTGTTAGTTGCTGGAAATACTTGCATTGGAGGATAGGGCATGAGTTTGTGGAATTAAAAAAAATATAAACATGCCCAAGTTTTGCCTTGTAATAAATTGTGAGGTTGCGTTGCCTCTTCCCAGTGCTGGGTTTTAGAGCTTTGGGGGAGCGAAGAGCAAAATCCTGGCTCCCATTCCCAGGCTGTCTTTTAGCATTGCCACTTGCTTCTGGCAGGGCTACTGTAGCTTCAGCAGACAGACATCCAACAGATACAGCATCTTCCCTAGTGTTTGAAGGTGTGGTGATAAAAATCTGTGGATTTTTTATATCTTTCTGCAGCAGTTGATGGTACTTTTCCTGGGTGATTCTTTGGTGCACTGGGGGGGTGGGCGGAAGGGGGATTTAAGAGTTTGATCACCTTAGACTTTTATACTGGCTTTGAGAAATCTTTTTTGTATTGTGTATTTGAATTTTATTTTGTAAGTTGCTTGGATATGTCTTGTGGAAAGAGATCAATGAACAAAACACGTAAATAATGCCTGCCATGCAGCTGTTTAATGGCACAAATGCTTTGCCCCCCCCCCCCAAGTGGAATAAAAAGACATGGGGACTCTTATATGGAACCACAATATAGCTGGCCTTTCATTTCTTTGACCCCTACACCATCTAAGACTCACATCGGTATGTAGAATTAGATACTATTCTCATTGTCCTTAGCAGATCCCTTAGTTTAGCAAGCCAAAATGTCATTTTAACAGGCAGTCCATGTTTTCTGAACACTCATATAATGTGAGAGATTATGCATATGCAGTTTATCTGCAGGCCTTTTAACAACAGCAACAACAACATTTAGATGCCTCCCATCTGACTGAGTTGCCTCAGCTACTCCGGGTAGCTACCAACAGAAAATTAAAAACACAATAAAACATCAAACATTAAAAACCACCTGATACAGGGCTATCTTCAAATGTCTTCTAAAAGTTAAATAGTTGCTTATTTCCTTGACTTCTGATGGGAGGGTGTTCCACAGGGCGTTTCTACCAAGAAGACCCTCTACCTCGTTCCCCATAGCTATACAGTGGTACCTCGGGTTACATACCCTTCAGGTTACATACGCTCCAGGTTACAGACTCCGCTAACCCAGAAATAATACCTCGGGTTTTGCTTCAGGATGAGAACAGAAATCGGGCTTCAGCGGCAGCCAGAGGCCCCATTAGCTAAAGTGGTGCTTCAGGTTAAGAACAGTTTCAGGTTAAGTACGGACCTCCGGAACGAATTAAGTACTTAACCTGAGGTACCACTGTATATTCTGTTTCCAATATGCATTTTGAAGGCATATGAAGGTGCTTTTATTTGCCAATTACTGGGAAGTTAGAGGGTTATGGAGATTCAGCCCTCGGATGTCATAGGTGTTGGCCAATAAGTAACAGCCTTTGGCAGGACTGTGTATGTTCTGGGCTGCTAAAAAAAATGAAGAGTTCTGCATCAAGAACCTCTGTCAGTCATGCAAGTTTGCGTATGTTTGCTTATTTTACAACTTTTTTTCTTTTCTGCTTCCACTGGCTAAAGAAGGGATAAGGAATTGCACGTGCCTCTGAAACTTCACGTCTCCACCATATGGAAGCCGACTTAGTTCTCTCCATGGCTCCTTAGATTTCGCCAGGCACATTCCAGCCTAGTTTTTGCAGTCTTGAGGAACAGTAGCTTGCTTCTTTTTTCCCCAAAAAGGAAAGCTGAGATTAATGGGACATTGAATTCTGTGTCAAAATATCAACATCTACACATGTCCCATGCATTTGTAGGATGCCCATAGCTGAGAGACGGACAGGGAGGGGAGCAGAACTGATCCTGAAACTCCACTTCCTGGCCCTTATGTTACACCAGACATTGTTTGCGTCATGTTTTGAAGCCGGAGGACTAGAAACTTAGTATGAAAGAAAATCAAAATTCTTCTGATGCCACCAAACATCAAAATCCAAGACAGTTTGAGCCTACAACACCAATTCTGGCCCAGCTGCGCTGGCTAATGGTTGCTGGAAGAAGAAGAGTTTGGACTTGATATCCCTCCTTTCACTCCCTTTAAGGAGTCTCAAAGCGGCTAACATTCTCCTTTCCCTTCCTCCCCCACAACAAACACTCTGTGAGGTGAGGGAGGCTGAGAGGCTTCAGAGAAGTGTGACTGGCCCAAGGTCACCCAGCAGCTGCATGTGGAGGAGCGGGGAAGCGAACCCGGTTCACCAGATTACGAGTCCACTGCTCTTAACCACTACACCACGCTGGCTGGACTTCGGGAAGGAAGCGTGGGGACTCTGACAGGGTCCTTGAGTCCTCCCACCTCCTTTCCGAAGCCCAGTTAGTGCTTTCCCAGCTTTGGGAAAAAGGTTGGAGGGCTCTAGCACCCTGCCAGGGCCTTGTGCCTCCTTTCCAAAGCCCAGAGCCTTGCTTAGCTGGCTTTCGGAAGGCAATGTTGGGGAGGGGAGGGAGCATCAAATTTTGGCTTTGCTTCCCCCCCTTACACGCAACAAGACAGTGCGCAGCCCACAGGTTCCATGTCAAAGTGCTCTTGGTCTGAAAAGTTGGGCTGCCCTGGTCTAGAAGATGCTGAGCAAGATGGAGAAAGCCGGCTTCTCCTGTTTCTGATGCAATACAGTGGTACCTCTGGTTACGTACTTATGGTAATTCGTTCTGGAGGTTCGTTCTTAACCTGAAACTGTTCTTAACCTGAAGACCGCTAATGGGGCCTCCTGCTGCCGCCAGAGCACGATTTCTGTTCTCATCCTGAAGCAAAGTTCTTAACCCGAGGTACTATTTCTGGGTTAGTGGAGTCTGTAACCTGAAGCGTATGTAACCTGAAGCGTATGTAACCCAAGGTACCACTGTATAAGGCTATTTCATAGGTTCCGTTGTTGCGGATGAAGCTGCTGCTGAAGGCAGAGCTCAACAAGACAATTTAAGTACAGTGGTACCTCAGTTTACGAACTTAATCTGTTCCGGAAGTCCGTGCTTAAACCAAACCATTCTTAAACCAAGGCGCACTTTCCCTAATGAGGCCTCTCTCTGCCGGTGCCCTTCCACCATTCGGATTCCGTTCTCAGACCGAGGCAAAGTTCTCAAACTGGGACACTATTTCCAGTTTTGCTGAGTTTGTAAATCAAATCGTTCTTAAACTGGACTGTTCTTAAACCGAGGTACCACTGTACTAGGAATCTTAGAGGAGAATGGCTGTGCAAGGCCATAGCAACTGGGGGCCCTGTAGCAAAGTCATTGTTTGAGATGGTACTTGTATGGTGCATCTGTAAGTTCCAACAGTGGTAGATTAACACATGTGGCACATGATGTGTCAACCTTACTCAATCTAAGGTGGTTTGGGCATTGTCAGGGCTTGAATGGGAGACAACTGGAGAACCATGTGCACACTGACAGACTATACATTCAATATCTATACTGTGGTATGAAGTTAGCAGGACTGGATAAATCTATTTTGCAGCCCCATCTGTGAGCTTTTGGGAATATAGCCAGGAAGGGAAGAATCAACAGAACAGATGCAAATAATGATTTTGCATGGGGCTTACGTTTGTCCTTTAATCCAACACTGTTGATGATCACATTCACCACACAGATGCCATCACTGATAATTACCCTCTTGCAGAGCCCATGGGGTGTTGATACCCAGGCCTAGTTACCGGTCGATGCTAACATTCAGTACTTCCACAACACACAACTTTGCACCACGTGCAAAACAGAATAACTGCATTTTGTAGGTTGCAGGGGCAAACTGCTTCTGTCGCTGTGTCTGGTTTGAGCCACAGGAATTAGACTCTAATAAGGTGGGTTCCCTCTGGCCCATTGGTTCAATTAGGCCCACCAGGCCTTACAATTTTGGCCGCAAGGCTGTTTTTTGGCTCATCAGTTTACACTCACCTGATGCCATGGCAAACGAGTGTGTCTTCCGTCTAGGGCACAACAAGACCAGTTTCCCCACCCACCTTGTGGCTAGAAGAACTTTCTGCCTGTGATTATGCTCCTCCCTTCCCCAAAGGGATCATGTCGAATCACATTGAGCTCAGCAGCCATTTCTAATCAATTATTATTTTTTAATCATTCTGAGTTTCGATTGAGCTACATCCATTGTGGCCAGCATGCCAAGCTGCTTCTGGCGAACCAGAGCAGCGCACAGAAACGCTGTTTACCTTCCTGCTAGAGTGGTACCTATTTATCTACTTGCACTTTGACATGCTTTTGAACTACTAGGTTGGTAGGAGCAGGGACTGAGCAACAGGAGCTCACCCCGTCGCGGGGATTCGAACTGCCAACCTTCTGATCGGCAAGTTCTAGGCTCTGTGGTTTAACCCGCAGCGCTACCCACGTATCTGCATTAGTATGTTTGAATTCCTCCCAATTCAAACTTACAGACTCGCTGTTAAGACCGTTTTCATGGAAGACAATCTTACTCGGTTACGAGTGATCAATGAAGAAGAAGAAGTATGTTTGAAGAGCAAAAGGCACCCATTGGCCCTAAGCATCTTGGTTATGTGTTTCCTGTTTATGGAGGACGCACTTGCCAGAGGGAGACGTGTGGCTTCTCTGTGAATCACATCTTCCATTTTCCCGAAATTTATCCCCACATGGAGGGGTCCATAGACTCTGGATCATGAGAGGACATTCTGTGTTTTAACTTTGAACAAACTGCAGAACCTGGATTTGATGGCAAAGGGGTACGGGGAGCAAGCAGGAGGTAGTTTAGGATGTATGGACAGGAGGAAATAGCCAGGAAGCCTTTGCTTCACAGCATAACATCTGCACTGGAGAAAAGATTTGCTTTCCGTTTCCCTGGAAATCCCAAAGGCCAGCTTTTGCTTGCCGGTGATTTATGAAAGAAAAAACTTTGTTGCCATAACTAAACACAGGCAGATTTAGTGCGGCCCTGTTTTCTAAGGGGCTGACCCTACACATGATGTGCAAAATTGTGCAGTGGAGCCTGGGCAGTGTTTATTGTTGTTGCTTTAAATGAAAACCAGCTTGGGGAGGGGATGATTCTGAGTGAACAACCAGTGTGTGCACGCTTAATGCTTTCCCCATGCACCAAAACAGCCCCCCACAAACTATTTTCTTATGCTTGCGCACAAAATGTTAGTCATACATAGAATTCACCTGCTGAAATAAATGAACTTAAGTCCATTGATTTCAGTGGGGCTGCTCTGAGATCACCTTTAGCCTGTGATGGAGCCAAGATGCCCCCTATAACTTTTGGGCACACTCATTTGCTTACTCCAGTAGTGGCCCTCCAAAGGGAAGGGGCCATTGGTCAGTGATGGAATGTGTGCTTTGTATACCTCAGGCGCAGACTCAATCTCTGGTATCTCCAGCTAAAGGAACTTGGGTAGCAGAGCTGGGATTGCCAGCTGCACAAGACCTTTGAGAACCACTGTTACTCAAATGAGACAGTCCTGGGCTGCAATGGAACTTGGTTTAAGGCAGCTTCATTCATTCAAAAACACACAGCTGGCAAGACAGGAGTGCAACAGGAGTGCATGTGCCTGACAAGTATACCAGTAAGGGCACACATACTGTTTCATCACAATCCCACGTTATGTTGGGTGTACACCCAAATAAAATTGTCCAACATCTGAAGCAGCTCTTCGGAGCCTTTTTTGACACGGCTTGAATGTGTGCTTCCCTTTTGCCCAGTTTTCAACAGATGACCACAATGCCGAATCCACAAATCTAAAAATACTGTTTTGGCAGCGTTGCACTTGAAATAAGGGATGCTGATTGCTGTGATGTTCTGGAATACGGGGCAACCTTTTACCATTAAGGGCCAGAACGTAAAAGAGCAGTTAAAACTGGCATTTCTGGTGCATGCCTGAACCCCTGGGCTTTCAAATTCTTGATATCATATTTGCAGCCTGCCTTCTATTCAAATTGCTGGGGGGGTGGGGAGAACAGCTTTTATGTGTGCATGTGTTTTTAAAGCAAAGGAAATGCCGACTTGTGTGGTGTGAGCGGAACAGCACCACAAAGGCCGGAAACACAGGCGCATGGGCTAATGCTTGAGACGCTTCTGGCAGTATCAGCTGCAGGGATAGTTGCAGACCTAGGCATACCTGCTAGAAGAAAGCCAGTCCCGATACACTCAGTGGGTCTCACACCTTCAAAGGTGTCTTTCAGGTTGGGCTGCTAAAGTGGGAAAGAAGATCTCTGCTCATGGCTGATGTTCTCAAAGTGGGGTGGTCCTCCAGAAATGTTGCTGGACTGGTCTCACAAATCTACAGCATGGGCAATGGTCAGAAATGATGGGAGTTGGAATCCAGCCTTGTATGGAGGGCTGCAATCCCCCCCCTCCACTGTTTTAAGATAATTCTGAAACCATGGACAAACAAAGCTTTGTGACTCAGGGTGAGATGATGAGGGTGTAGTCTCAGGGATTATCTGATGATTTTTGGAATACAAGAATTGTTGTGCTGGGATCTGACTGATGGTCTGCCCAGAACAGATCACTAGCAAATGTTTTTCAAACAGTAGCTAGTCAGATACCAGTGGGAAGTTCACAAGCAAAGGATCATAACCCTGTCTAGCCCTGCTGTTAATCCCCTAGGGAGGTGGCCAGATGCAAAGGAGAATAGCATCCCATGCCTTTAACAATGGTGAAGAAGAGGGTTTTTTTTCGCTCTGCAGGTGCAGCTACACATGCAGAGATGTCTCTGCTGAAATTCCCTCTTCTATATCTATTAAAGCAGGGAGGGGGAAGTGGTGGGCCCTCAACACTGGCTAGGGTTGACGGGAGTTTGAGCCCACCAACATCATCTGGAGGACTACAGCTTCCTCATTGCTGTGTTAAAGGAATAGGTATCTGCAGCTTTCTTTTGCATCTGCTTAGGGCTGCTCAGTTGCAACTCAAGTTCCCCCCCCTTGACATTGTCTGCCACTGTATTTTGGGACCTGCTATGGATACATCACACAACAAGCTAGCCAGGGAGAGGACATCTATGTGGGCAAATATTCCGGGAAAGAAAGGGTAGGAAAAGCCACAGTCACCCTGTTTTGTGTCTTGGACCCACTTAAAAGCAAATGGAAGAATTGCTGGTTTGCAATCCAGGAATGCTATATATGGACACCTCAGTCATTGGACTTTGCTAGTCCACCGTGAGCATACTGCCTTTCAACAGGGAGGTTGTGCTTTTGGCAATCGTGGCCATTAGTTCTGTGCTTTCTGGCTTGTGGCTATCAAACTGCCCTGTGGCAACAACTTTCTTAAAAATCCCACAGCAGTGGTTCTCAGTTGAGTTGGGGAGTGGCTGAGCCACAGCCCTGAATCTTCTACTCTGCTCTGCACCCCTTCCAACCAACACTCACATGCCTCTCCAGACACATCCTCTGGCTGCTTTTCTAGACACTGCTGCTATTCCTTCGCCATCTGAGCTGTTAATGGAAGAGTGCTTAGCTAGCCAAACAAGCCCTTACTTTGTCAGGGAGGTTGGACCTGTGGCCATCCAAATGCTGTTGCCCCATAGCTCGCATCATCGGTGGCCACTGGCTATGTTGGCTGGGGCTGATGGGAGTTGAAGAATGCCTGGAGGGTTACAGGTTCCCCACCCTGTCTTAGCTCCAGTAGTTCCAAATAGAATCATAGAATCATAGAGTTGAAAGAGACCACAAGGGCCATCGAATCCAACCCCCTGCCAAGCAGGAAACACCATCAGAGCACTCCTGACATATGGTTGTCAAGCCTCTGCTTAAAGACCTCTAAAGAAGGAGACTCCACCACATTCCTTGGCAGCAAATTCCACTGTCAAACAGCTCTTACTGTCAGGAAGTTCTTCCTAATGTTTAGGTGGAATCTTCTTTCTTGTAGTTTGGATCCATTGCTCCGTGTCCGCTTCTCTGGAGCAGCAGAAAACAACCTTTTCCCCTCCTCTATGTGACATCCTTTTATATATTTGAACATGGCTATCATATCACCCCTTAACCTCCTCTTCTCCAGGCTAAACATGCCCAGCTCCCTTAGCCGTTCCTCATAAGGCATCGTTTCCAGGCCTTTGACCATTTTGGTTGCCCTCCTCTGGACATGTTCCAGTTTGTCAGTGTCTTCTTGAACTGTGGTGCCCAGAACTGGACACAGTACTCCAGGTGAGGTCTGACCAGAGCAGAATACAGTGGCACTATTACTTCCCTTGATCTAGATGCTATACTCCTATTGATGCAGCCCAGAATTGCATTGGCTTTTTTAGTTGCCGCGTCACACTGTTGGCTCATGTCAAGTTTGTGGTCAACCAAGACTCCTAGATCCTTTTCACATGTACTGCACGTAATTGCCAGTCCTTGCCAGCATCACAGTAAACCTATCTGAACGCTTGAATCAGCTACAACCCTTCTAGCCCTTGGAGAAGAACTTTAAAGGTAAAGGTAAAGGGACCCCTGACCATTAGTTCCAGTCATGACCGACTCTGGGGTTGCGGCACTCATCTCACTTTATTGGCCGAGGGAGCCCAGCATACAGCTTCCAGGTCATGTGGCCAGCATGACTAAGCTGCTTCTGGCGAACCAGAGCAGTGCATGGAAACGCCGTTTACCTTCCTGCCAGAGCGGTACCTATTTATCTACTTGCGCTTTTGAACTGCTAGGTTGGCAGGAGCAGGGACCGAGCAACGGGAGCTCACCCCTTCGCGGGGATTCGAACCGCCGACCTTCTGATCTGCAAGTCCTAGGCTCTGTGGTTTAACCCACAGCGCCACCCGCGTCCCTTGGAGAAGAGCTTTGGGAGACAGCTAATATTTGTTGAGGCAACATTAGGGCTCAACTTCATTCTGATCCATGGTTGCTTACACGTGGGATGGGCAGAATTTGTCAGTTTTGGTGTCTCAGTTTCTCATTTTTTCAATCTTAAGTTCACTTCTCCACTTTTCCACATCAGTCTGAAATTTTCTTTTTAAAGAAAAAAGTCCCTTTGAAAAGTTATCAGCATCTTTAATTTCTCTGCATATGTACACGCTTGCAATTTTCCTTAACATACACATTATTGCAAAGTGATTTCCCCTAATGCAGTTCATCCCTCCCCCTGCTAATATATGTATCTTCATGCACACTTTACCCCAGTTTTGCAAAATTCAGAGAGGTGTGAATTTTGAAGCTCAGCGCTATTTTGATTTGTGTACTGTTTTGGAAGTGGGATGCGGGTGGTGCTGTGGGTTAAACCACAGAGCCTAGGACTTGCCAGTCAGAAGGTCAGTGGTTCAAATTCCCGTGACGGGGTGAGCTCCCGTTGTTTGGTCCCTGCTGCTGCCAACCTAGCAGTTCAAAAGCACGTCAAAGTGCAAGTAGATAAATAGGTACCGCTCCGGCGGGAAGGTAAACAGTGTTTCCGTGGCTTAGTCATGCTGGCCACATGACCCGGAAGCTGTACGCCGGCTCCCTCGGCCAGTAAAGCGAGATGAGCACTGCAACCCCGGAGTCGGCCACGACTGGACCTAACGGTCAGGGGTCCCTTTACCTTTACCTTTTTACTGTTTTGGAAAGTGTGAATGGGGTAGATTCGTCTTTAAATGTGAACTGAATCAAACTCCTCCACCACTCCTAAGCAAGCACACCCACAGACAGACCAAAGTGGGGCTGTACTTTTACCCCCATCCCTGACATTTCACCTGCCTTTCCTAACCCCCATGCATTGCACACATTTGTCTGTAGAGAAAGGCCAACACATGGGCTTCTCCTGACATGCAGGGGCTCCACGTGATTAGGACCCCTTGCTGTGTGGGTGCCCTGATCACGCAGAGCCTCTGGCATGCAAGGAGGAGCTCGTGTTGGCTTTTATATAGAGCAACCACACACAAAGCACAGTTGTTGGTATTTTTAAAAAGAAGATTGGACATCAGAGTTGCAGGACAGTTCCGCATTGGTCTATATCAGTGTTTCCCAAACGTTTTTGGGCAACGGCACACCTGTTTACTGAAAAAAAATCTCGCGGCACACCACCATTAAAGCCCCGCCCCGTGACGTCAGCGCGCAGCGTCACGCCGGGAGGGACGCACAAAAGTGAAAGTTTTTTCCCTCCCCCTTGCTGGGGAACCTCCAAGCTTTGGGGGTGGGAGGAGGCAGCAGAGCGAGGGACTGAGGGACGGCGGCAACTGAGGCGGCGGCGGCTGAGGCAGAGCAGGGAAGGGGGTTTCCAGGGGACACGGCAGCTCCTCGAAAGGCTTCTCTCAGCTGCGCTCAATCCGCCTCGGAGAGGATTTCCCGTCCGGTCCCATGCGTTCGTTTGGGGCATCGCTCCGGCTGCTCCCTCTCCCGCCGCGCAGGAGCGATGCCTCTCTCTGGCTCTCCCTCCGCGCAGGCTGAGGGAGGGAGGGAGGGGCGCGTGTGACCCGTCTCTGCTGGGAGACCAAACCCAGCGAGGCAGAGTCGCGCGGAGGCGCCCAGGCAGCGCTGCCGGCTGCGAGGAGGAGCGCCAGGCAGCAGCAGGAGGCGCGGCCTCTCCTCGCCGCCGCCGCCCCGCCTCTCGCCGCCCGACTCGCCCGCCTCCCTCCAGGCATCTCGCAGCACACGAGGCAACGTCTCACGGCACACTCGTGTGCCGCGGAACACCGGTTGGGAAACACTGGTCTATATGCAGGTATGCCCCTTATGCTAGTCTTCCACATGTAAAGGCTTATGGGTGCCTTGATTCTGCGCTCTTGGTAACTCTTACCAGGTAGATATGAACCCTCCTATCTATTCTATTCTGTGATTATTCGTGTAGGTGCAGGAACTGGCACTGCATACTGAGTTTAGAGACTTTCCACTTTCTTTGAGGGCTGGCTGGGGTGGGGAAACAAGCCCACCATGTTTCCGGTGTGGTGTAGTGGTTAAGAGCAGTGGACTCGCAATCTGGTGAACCGGGTTCACTTCCCCGCTCCTCCACATGCAGCTGCTGGGTGACCTTGGTCTAGTCACACTTCTCTGAAGTCTCTTAGCCTCACTCACCTCACAGAGTCTTTGTTATGGGGGAGGAAGGGAAAAGGAGATTGTTAGCTGCTTTGAGACTCCTTAGGGTAGTGATAAAGCGGGATATAAAATCCAAACTCTTCTTCTTCACCTTCCCAGCCCTTAATGACACAAAGAGGTTTGAAAGGTGACAAATGGTGGAATTTCAGAGGCAGTGGGAGGCGGGTACGGTGTTTGAAAGGGCTAGAGGTGGAGCTCCAGTGCTCTGTGCCCTGCCACTTAGATAGCAGAAGCAGAATCTTATGAAATATCAAGAGCATGCATTCATGTGCCACATCTGTACAGCTGATAGGAATCCAGCTTGTCTCTGTGCAGAAGGAATTTTGCTGCTGCAACTTCCACTGCAGCATGTACCTGGCCTTGCCTAGGTGCTTTTAAATATGTCGGGTTCCCTCCACTCAGGCCTGCGCTTGGAGCAGTTGTTTCATCAGCACACATTCTACTCATGTAAAAACACGCTGATTCCCAGACCGTCTGTGGGCCAGATTGAGAAGGCGATTGGGCCGCATCTTGCCCCTGGGCTTTAGTTTGCCTACCCCTGATGTAGACCAAAAGCTTACCTCTGAGGTGCTGCAGGCTCCTCCCCTTCCTGGCTCTCTGCCAGGCCCTGATCCAGGCAAGCAGTTCTGTGCAGCTCCCTCTTCTGTGCTAACTGATGTGCAGCTAGCAGAGCAGTTTGGTGGGGGTGGCTGAGGAGTCTGCCTTGTGTCTGTGGCTCTGGGGGAAAGCCAGCTAGGACTCCAGGCACCGCTCCCTGAATCTCAGTCAGATGGGACTACTCTTAAGAAGGGCCTCCATAGAAGATCTTAATTCTGGGGAGGCAAATATCTGCATCGCTAAAAGTCCTGTGTCCTAAATATCTAAGGGAGTGCCTCCTACTCCTGGTGAGTAGGCACCAGGAGAGGTCTAGCGTTGGGTTCCTTTTCTTGGCTTGCTCCTCAATTTAAGATGTGATTATTTTATTTGGTTTCTAGAACTCTAGTTTAGAATGCTTTTGAGTCCCTTTAGTGGAGAATACAGCTAATAAGCCTCGGGGGGGGGGGGGGAGATGAATGAATGGATCTAACCCACTCCTTTGCCCCTGACCAGAATGAATAACAGTTAAACCATTCCAGACAGAAGCTGATATGACTATTTTCCAGAGTTTCCCATCACTGGGTCTCCACAAGCTCCCTTGGTAATTTGTTCCATTGCTTGGCTATTATTATGGTTGGAAAATTTCTGCTGACATTTTTTGAGCTAAATCTTTCCTCCTGCAGTTGGAGTTCATTCTCCTTTGCCACACAGGAAAGGGGGTGTGAGCACAGCCCCCGTAGTTGCTGCTGCCACCCTCCAACTGCGTCACTCTGATGTCACCTCTGCCTCTTTTTTCTTCTTGCCTTTGTCAACTAAGGTGGTTGTGGAGGAACTGCACTCTTTCCATCTGGTGTGCCACAGTCTCTCACCTGCAGCGGAGCATGAAATGCAGGGGCTGAGCTCTCTGATCTGAGCTCCATCACCCCACAGAGCATATACATGGGCGGTGTGCTTTGTGGTTGTCTTTTTAGATGCCAGTTTCTATCCCTTAAGGATGCAGAGATAGGCTTGAAAGTGTCTTAGGTGATGGCTTTTAAAACTCAAGGTAGGAAAGGAAAGGGTGGGTTACAATAGATGTAGTTCTGACCCTCCCTTTGCCTCATCCAAAACATGAATGACTCAGTTGTTGGCCATTTTTTCCCTACAGGCTTCAAAATCCAGCTTGGTACAGAATTCAAACTACTTAGTACAGAACATTTATATTCTTAGTACAGAGTATTTATTTACTTACTGAATGTATTCTCCACCCTTCCTCCCCAGAGAATCCCAAGCAGCAAACACACACACAGTTTAACAACAAAGCAAAAATATGTTTAAATAGTCAAAACATTCTACAAACAATTACAATTAAAAACATGTAAAAGCAGCTGAAAACATTCTTCCGTTCAGTGATCATAGGATTGCCAGGAATGGTATTCTTCAGCCACCAAATGCCTGGGTAAGTAGGAATGTTTTCAGATTCCTCCTGGAAGTAAATAATGATGGAGAAAGATGCACCTTGCTAGGAAGGGCCTTCCACAACCAGGGAACCACCACCGAAAAGGTCCTGCTAGTACCATTACTTGCCTGTATCTAAAAATATAAGGAGCAAGATAGTAATAGATGAGAGCAGTTTGTGCCCATTTGCCAGTCCTCTGACAACTAACTATGCTGTGAACCTGGGACCAGTGAGCACCCACAGAAGCAATGCATCCTGGGATACCACCCCCGGAAGCAAATGGGACCAGACATGAGAGCTTTTCCCAACCTGACACCCTTCAGAAGTAGTTGGAACTCCCAACTCCCAGCATGGCCGGTGACCAGGAATGATGGGAATCAAAGTCCATAACATCTGTCAGGCCACAGGACAGGAAAGTCTGGAGCAGCTGCTTGTCATCTGAATGCTTGATAGCAGCAGGTGCCATCGCTTTTTTTGTTGCCGCAAGAAAACATGGCAGTCGGGGAACGTCGTGTCTGATGCTCTAGCCGTCAAGGGAGCTCTGTTCTAACCTGCCGAATGACACTTAGCCTCAGGGGTTCCAAAACTCTCATCACCTTTTCCCAGGATTACCTCAGTGTCTTGCTACCTGAGCTTGAAGCCGCCAGATCTGAGGAAATTCCACCCAGCTTGGTGTCTGCCGCCTTCTCAAACATATAAAACCAGTGTTCAGCACCTTTCATGGGCTTGCTCTATAAAATACAGTCTAGGTCAAGGTGAGTGTCTTTATATTTTGGGTGGCTCCCATCCCAGGATGCACTGTGGATTTTAAAGAGGACTTTGGAGTGGCGCTCCTGCTTGCTGGACAAATGGGAGACCATTGTATGAAAGGAAGGAAAAAACAAACAAACCCTTTCTCCACCCAAGATACAGAGCCTTTGAAACAAGGCCGTTCCTATGATGTGGTCCTCTATAAATTGTTGGACTGCAACTCCCATCATTCCTTACAATTGGCCATGCTGGCTAGGGCTGATAGGAGGTAGAGTCCATCAACATCTGGAGGGCCACAGGCTCCACACATCTCCTGCATGCACAGACACACAGAGCCATAATAATAATATATAATGATAATTTATTATTTATACCCCACCCATCTGGCTGGGTTTCCCCAGCCACTCCGGGCAGCTCCCAATCAAATATTAAAAACACAAAACAGCATTAAACATTAAAAACTTCCCTAAACAGGGCTGCCTTCAGATGTCTTTTAAAAATAGGATAGTTGTTTATTTCCTTGACATCTGATGGGAATGTGTTCCACAGGGCGGGTGCCACTACCGAGAAGGCCCTCTGCCTGGTTCCCTGTAACCTCAATTCTTGCAGTGAGGGAACCGCCAGAAGGCCCTCGGAGCTGGACCTCAGTGTCCGGGTTGAACAATGGGGGTGAAGATGCTCCTTCAGGTATACTGGGCCAAGGCTGTCTAGGGCTTTAAAGGTCAGCACCAACACTTTGAATTGTGCTCGGAAATGTACTGGGATCCAATGCAGGTCTGTAACTGAGCTCCAAGAAAAGAGAAATTCTGTGCTCCACCTAATTTAAGCAAATATTTGTGAACCCAAATCTGCTCAGCATTTTAAACCTTCTTACCTTTTAACCCAAGGAATGGTGCATTCTTCAACCAGTATGCAGGGGCTCACTCCTTTGACGCAAAGCCTTACTCTACGGTTCCTCAGTAGACACTGCACAGGTCATGTCAGGAACACTTGAGTTCCTCCATCCAACCTTTGAGTGCTCTGCCTTGACATCTTCTCCCTTTGCAAATCTCTCAACGGCAAATCCCTAGCCGTTGTAGAACTACGGCTGCTAGTTCTCAAGTGCCATTGTGCACGTTTCATCTAAGTGAAGTTTCCTTTGGCAGGTAGCTCTGGGATGCCGATGGCTACTAGAGTCATATAGGTGATCCTGAAGGCAGTGGACTACATCAGCCTTTCCCAGCCTTGGGATGCTGTTGGACTACAGCTCCCATTATCCCTGACTGAAGACCACGCTGTCCGGGGATGAAGGGGCTTGCAGTCATCTAGAGACCCAAGACTGGGAAACACTGGCACCCCTGTAATTGAGCAACAGTACCAGGCCCTGCTGCCAGAAGTTGTTGGGGCTACTCTAGAACCAGAAACCTTTGTTTCAGTGCATGTGGCTGCCCTTTGTGGTGAGCTAACAGGCCTGCACCTTGGAACATCTTACCTGGCAGTGATGTGTTCTCAGGGATCAGGAGTGGCCATCACCTACCCATCCTGTCCTTTGGGCCCTCCTGAACAGGAAGGGATATAAATGCCTTCCTGTTTGGCCTGGAGCTTTTCCTGAGCAACATGGCCTTCCTGGCTCTGGAGCATTTCTGTGTGTCCCTTGGCTCTGACTCCCTGGCTCCACTCCTGGCTTACCTCTGACCTCTGTCCCAGGCCTGCATGCTGCACGCTGGACAGTGTCACACTGAGAGCTAAGCTATCTTTGTAAGCCATCTTGAGCTGTGGGAAAGTGGCAGAAAGTATTATTTAAAAATACACATGCATGTAATAATAATAATAATAATAATAATAATAATAATAATAATAATAATATATTTGTACCCCGCCCATCTGGCTGGGTTTCCCCAGCCACTCTGGGCAGTTTCCACAGAGACCAAAAATACACTAAAATGTCACACATTAAAAACTTCCCTGAACAGGGCTGCCTTAAGATGTCTTCTGAATGTCAGGTAGTTGTTTATTGCTTTGACATCTGGTGGGAGGGCGTTCCACAGGGCGCCACTACCGAGAAGGCCCTCTGCCTGGTTCCCTGTAACTTGGTTTCTCGCGGCGAAGGAACTGCCAGAAGGCCCTCGGTGCTGGACCTCAGTGTCTGGGCAGAACGATGGGGGTGGAGACGCTCCTTCAGGTATACTGGGCCGAGGCCGTTTAGGGCTTTAAAGGTCAACACCAACACTTTGAATTGTGCTCGGAAACGTACTTGGAGCCAATGCAGGTCTTTCAAGACCGGTGTTATGTGGTCTTGGCGGCCGCCCCGTCACCAGTCTAGCTGCCGCATTCTGGACACATGCATGTACACATGCATACACACTTATACGTGCAGTTCCACAAGAAACTGAGAATTTGTCTGGTATGTTGGGCCAGTGACCCATTTTGGCATTATATGGT
The DNA here is from genome assembly GCF_964234715.1 of Podarcis melisellensis. Taxonomy (NCBI): domain Eukaryota; kingdom Metazoa; phylum Chordata; class Lepidosauria; order Squamata; family Lacertidae; genus Podarcis; species Podarcis melisellensis. Next base: position 6,993,365 of record NC_138529.1, read on the forward strand.
AACCGCAGCAGGGACAATGGCTGGCTCTTTCCTACCTTAAATGTCTCTCCAGCAGGTATCAGAAGCTTTGGGTCTAATAAACCCTGCATTTTTCTCGCCCTGCCTCCCAAGCTTCTTGCCTATTAATGTCCAGCTCACTGAAGGGAAGGGCCTGGAGACCTGGCCTAGCTGAAGCTTTACAGCTTCTTCCAACCTGGCAATTTGTGGCCTGAGTTGTTACCAAAATAAAAAAAGCTTGTTCTATTACGAGGGCAGAAAGTAGCCATTGTGCAAGGCAGGGCTTTCAATTATGAGGGACCTATATTTAGCTCTGTGTGGCCCTGCCTGCTGGAAGCAGATAGACTGTAGTTGCACCTTAGACAGGGTGTGGAGAAAATAGATAGATCTTCTCCGCCCCCCTGGCTGCCTCCCTTTCCCGTAAGAACTCAGGCTCACCTTGTGAGACCTGAAAACAGCTTGCTCTACATTATGGATGCTTCCCTGCAAGGCACAACACAGCTGCTGGCAGAAGTGGCTAGGGATTATGGAACCTGCCGCCAGAGGTTGGGTGTGCTCTCTGTGCCCCAAGAACCTGTCGCAGAATCCTCTGCGGTGCGCAGGGCTTCCTGGTCAGGGAAGCCAGTGTGGAAGAGGGAGAGAAGTCTGAACATGAAAAGGCCCAAGGCCTCAGCTGACAGTACATTTTGCTCAGTTCAGTCCCTTTGGGTATTTAAATGCCACTGGCAGCAGAAGCCTGCGAGGGAGGGTTTTAAAGGCCAGAGGAAGTGGGAACAGTGTACTTGCCCTTGAGTACAGCAACAACCTGGTATGGAGAGCTTGGAGGTGATGGCAAGGCGTATAGTCATAGCAAACTAACATGGATAGAGTACTTAATTATGTGAGTGTTAGTTCTTATATTGCCTGACACAGTGACACCACCCACCAACAAAGGGCTTGTGGAAACCCACAGTTTGCAGAAGTACAAAAGGGGGGAGCCTAAATTGAAGGGGATCCTAGGCAGACCTAAAGGGACTGAGAATGCTTAGTGGCCACAGAATGCTGACCGTGTTATGCAGGGGTAGAGAGATGGAAAACCAAGTTGGAATTGAATGGATTATCTTGGAAAGCTGAGTAAGAGCACTCCACACTACAACATTTTGTTGCAGCCCCCACTTGTCTTTCCAGAGTTAACAAGTGATTTGTTTCTCAAAATTGGTCTGGGAATCATACTATGTGATCCAGAAGTTCTTTTTCCGGGTATATGTGAGATGGTATTTCATTCTGTTTTTAAGTGGCGAAGGAAATGCATTTTGCACATGCTCAAATTAACCCTTCCCACCGCCTGATTTTTTACTTTTTTTTTTACTACATATGTAGAGCTGCACATAGGCTGTGAAAGGTTCCAGGAACAACTATAAGTGAAGCCTAGCAAAAATTAAGCATTATATTTACCCAGCACTGTTTCTGTCCTTTTATCATTCTCCTTTCCAGGCAGCCACTGAATTGATCATAAATTCAGATCTAGCTAGCCATTCTAATAGGCTGGGGAAGGTGTAACTATTCTCCATTTAGCAATCAGCTTATTCATCCTGCAGTTTGCCTTGCAACTATAGATTGTCAGTCTGTTGGCCTGGAAGTGCTATTTTTTCTGTGGTGCCCAGTAATTTTAGATGATTAATAAATAATCAACAAAGGTTCTCCATCATCTCCCTTCCCAGGGACTCACAAAATGTCTCTGGCCACATAGGGCAAAAGTTGTGATTGAGGAATGGCAGAGGAGACGGCTGCATGGCTGTTTGAATTCCCCTGGAAGCTCATGCACTTTAAGCAACTGATGGACCTGCTTTGGAGTGTATATAGTCATTTTTGCTCAGTTAACCTGGAGTATAGCCCACAAGAGGGATGCTGGTGGCGCTGTGGGTTAAACCTCAGAGCCTAGGGCTTGCCGATCAGAAGGTTAGCGGTTCGAATCCCCGTAACAGGGTGAGCTGCCGTTGCTCAGTCCCTGCTCCTGCCAACCTAGCAGTTCGAAAGCACGGCAAAGTGCAAGTAGATAAATAGGTACCGCTCCAGCGGGAAGGTAAACGGCATTTCTGTACGCTGCTCTGGTTCGCCAGAAGCGGCTTAGTCATGCTGTACGCTGGCTCCCTCGGCCAATAAAAGCGAGATGAGCGCCGCAACCCCAGAGTTGGTCACAAGCAGAACCTTTCATGGCTAGTACTGGTGTGGTTGCCAGCCACCTGGTTTTAACCGGGTCTGAGCATGTTGTCCAAACTACAGGAGAGAGAAATTCTCATGTGCACAAAGATATAATGCCAAAAAGTCACTTAGTCACAGAGCAGAAAGAGCTCAAAGTGCTATGTTTTGTAGTGCCTCTGATGGAAGATTTTAACTGCAACATGTTCAGCTGAATAAAATTATTTCATGCCCCTTGGGGGACTCCTTCTCCTTTTGCTCCCCTATCGGTGCCTTCTCTCCTTTGTTCCTGAGCAAGATGTTGACCTCTAGATATGTTTCCTGTTTCTTTCCTTTCCCTTTGCTTGAGTTTTTGGCAACGGGCTATTTTATAAATGAACGAACAATTTGTAAATGAGCCATTTCCCCCACTTTATACGAGATGGTGGCAACCGCAGATATTGTCTGTGGAAGTGGTGTCTCTGCTTGAGCCCTTCTGCTGCATGGTATGGTATTCAGGAAGGAGTGAAAGATGAAGAAGCCATTGACTTGGAAGGAATCCAAAATTACAGCAGTGTACGCATTTAAAGCACATCCTGTCCCGCAAGAATTCTGGGAAGTGTAGTTTGTTAATGCTGTGATTTGTAGCTCTGTGTGTGGTAAACCCCAGTTCCCAGGATTATTTCAGGGGTGTGCGATTTCAATGCACGGTGTGTACACAGCCTACATGTGTAGACCCTGGATGTTTTGGCCCTCGCCATGCCGTAGTGTTGTCAACAGAGGCGTGTGGTAATACAACAAAGCTCCTGATATGACTGGAAGGAATTGACAGGGAAGGCACTCTTCTTAAGTGGCAGCAGTACAACAACAACAGGTATTAAGGCAATGTGTCCCCGGGTTAGAATGAAGCAGACACTCTGAAATTAATGTGGAGTGCTTCTGATGTGTTTTGAGATTAAAGTTGGCAGCTCAGTGGGGGTGGTTTGAACTTCTTACTACAATATTTCTTTGCTACACAAGCTTATACTGCAATAAGTCACTGTGCTTATTTAGCATTTATTTAAGCTATAATAGAGGACCTTGAGAGACAGGGCATGGCCCGAGGAGAGGCCTGAGGAATAGGCAGAAGGCCACATAGGCTCCTGAGCCTGAAGTTCCCCATCCACCGAAGTTCTCCATTTCATTGCCGTTGAACTACATTTTCCGCCTTTACACCAGGTGTGGGGAACCTTTGTCCCTCCAACTGTTGCTGAACTGCAACTCCCATCATCCCAAGTCAACAACTTTTGGAGCGTCTTGGCAACCCTAGATGCACATGTGTGGACATCTGGAGCCAACCTAGTTGTTATGTTGTGTTAAAGAAGGAAGTGTATCTCTAAGCCTGTTCTCAGCATAAATTCTTCAGGGGCACAGACCCCCATATTGTGTCCATATGTTTCCCCTTCTGGGAGTAGCAGCAGCTCCAGGAGGGAGGGAGATTTGGATTGGGGAAACAGCGTTAAACCCACCGTCCCCACTGCCATGACTCTGATCCACATTGCAGAAGTCCCTCAACAGACAATCTGATGTGCAATGTGCTCCCTGCAGGCAGAAAGTTTGAACACTGTTGCTCTAGAGCGAGGAAGTTCTCTTGGGTTTCCATGTTTATTTACGTGCCACAGGCAAAACCTTCCTCATTTCAGCCCTTGGCATGAGAGGTAGCCTGGGGCAAGCGGACCAGGAAGAGAAGAGGGAAAACCTAACAGAAACTGGAAATGGTAGCTAAGCGTTGCATACAAGGCTGGCAGATCTGGAAGGAGAGATAAGAATGACTTCCTTTCCTCTGCTTGATGGGATGGGGGGCGGGGTAAAACGCCAAAGCTCTGCCCAAATCAACTTTTAAAAGTGTGTGTGAGTGCAGGCGCATGCACACACGCGCACGCACACACACACACACACACGTAGGTGCACATGGAAGGCTGGGGGAGGAGTAAAAAAGAAGAAGAAGAGGGAATGGGGTGTAATTTTAGCTCCTTGAAAGCTGATCTAGTTCAGGAAGAGCTAAAAGGAGGAGAACAGGAGGTAAACAAATGAGGTTGTATGTGGCAGGCGGATGGTGGGGGGACACTCAGTCCAGCTGGCTTGAGTTAACATGCTCTTTCATTGTCTGGGCCTTTTGGAGGTGAAGTTACAGCTCTAGAGTTCGAGCCAAGCAACACGTGGGGTGTGGGGGTGTGGGCTGGGGGGGAGAAGTTGAGCTTCAGATGAGATTTTGTGCGCTTGCCGTGAGCACATGCGCAAAAGTCGGGTGACGAGTAGTTTTCTCCTGCCTCCTGGTTTCTTGTTCTTTGTATTCTGATCTGAATACAAGTCCAGGGCTGGGTGTGCAAAATTTGGTATCTGCCCCAGAATCCAGAGGCCCTCCATTCCTCCAGGATTCTAGCCCTTGCGGTCGGTGAAGCAGGCTTGAGACCTTAAAAGAGCCTTCGCAACCAGGAAAATGAGCAAACGTTCTGCTAGCTAGCCTGTGCCCCTCCTCATCCTTTTCCTTGCAAGAAGAATTTAAGTGAAAATTACATTTTCAGACTTTATTCCAGGTGCAGATTTTGGCAGAGAATTTGTTTTTAGAAAAGCAAAAAACACAGAGCATTCTTGAGCCTCCCATGGGAGACTGGTAGCTTTGTCGACCAATAGCCTTCAGAGGGGTTGCTAGTCATCCAGGGATCATTTACTTACCTTATTTACTTAGTCTCTTTGACAGCGCACACAGATTCACACTTGACGTCTCTCCGTTCTCTCCCTTCTTGTTCTGCCTTCTCTCTCCAGCAGCAACAGACTTTGCCGCTTTACAAGGACACGGTGACTTGCAAAGTTCATGGCGGGGAACGTGTTTCCTAATAGTTTGGCATTGCGCACAGGAGAGTTGGGAGAGTCGCTGCGTAACATGGAGACATCTGCCCCTGCAATCAACTTGGTAGCATGGGCTGCCTGGCTCCCACAGTTGTCCCTGTCATCCATATGGAGCAATGGTGGAGGGAGGGCGGAGTAGACCAGAGACTTCAATGCATGCAAATGGCGGAACTCAGCTGAGCGCATTCAGTCCCCCAGATAAGGATTGTGCTGATGTCATCTCAGCTAAAAGTTAGCAAATGAAGATGGGGAGGAGGGTTATTTCTGAGCTGTTGCTTTAATACTTTCAACCTGCCTGTTTTGTCAGATAAACCATGGTTTATCATGACACGTATAATAAGGTTACCAGATTTTTTTCAAAGAATCTGGGGATACTTTTTTTTTTGAAAAGAGGAAAAAAAGTTATTAAAAATATTTTTTCTTAAAAAAGAAGAAGAAGAAGTAATATCTTCTTTTCTGTGGTCTCTGTCTCATGGCCTTCCCCTGGTCCCTGGCCTGCTCTCTTAGAGCGCTAGCCGCCGTGGAGAAGGCTTGGGTCTGGCCTGGGTTTGGCCACGTGTCCTTGCCCGCCCGGTGCTCTCCTACCTCTCCTCAGCAGCGGTGCGGCAAGGTCGGGGCTCCCCTCTTTTTTCTCCTTCCTCTTTCTCTCTCTTCCTTCTCCTTCTCCTCTCCTCCTCCTCCCTGCATTGGCTCCAGGGTTTTTACTGGCCCCGGAGCGCCGCTGGGCAGTCGGCCAGTTGGCCGGGCGCTCTCTCAGCTCGATTTGGGTCATGGGTGTGTGTGTGTCAGCGGTTCCCCCAGTTGATGCGCTGGGCATCCCTGGTTCCCCCTCAGCAGTGGCGGTGGCAGTCTCAGCAGCCCGGAGCCAGCCTGGTAGCGCACTTGGCTCTGGCTGGCTTCAGGAGCTGCTTGCTGCCGTGGCGCCCGCCATCTTGCCTCACCGAAAGTCCCCATATGATGTGTCTTGTGCTGTTGAACCAATCACACAACATTCATTCCCTACTAATAAATCTACAACACTTAAAATACAAATCTGGGAACATTAAATGAAATCCGGGGACGGATTTTTCCCAGGGACAGATTTGTAAATCTGGGGACTGTCCCCAGGAAACAGGGATGTCTGGTAACCATAACGTATAAGCTGCAACAAGTCAAGGGCTCACACCTTCCCTTCTGCCTACCTGACTAAGAAGAGGACTCTGGAAGCATTTAGTTTCAGTTTCTCTTAGGCCATGGGTAGGCAACCAAAGGCCCGGGGGGCCAGATGTGGCCCAATCGCCTTCTCCATCAGGCCTGCGGACGGTTTGGGAATCAGCATGTTTTTGCATAAGTAGAATGTGTGCTTTTATTTAAAATGCATCTCTGGGTTATTTGTGGGGCATAGGAATTTGTTCATTCCCCCCCTCCCCCCAAAAAAATTATAGTCCGGCCCCTCACAAGGTCTGAGGAACAGTGGACCCCTGCTGAAAAAGTTTACTGCCCCCTGCCTAGACTCTGCTTGTTGTTTCATCCAAACTGGGAGTTTTGATTTGCAGTAACTGTGTTTAGCTTAAGTTGACCATAGTTTGTGATAAACCACGATCCCCAGTGCAGATGAAATGACAAGCTGTATTTAAGGGAAACGAATAGTAAAAACTGCCAAAGTGCTCAAAGCCATGCAGGACTCAGGAGGCAAGGTGAAGATAATCAGTGACTATATGACACTTTAAGGGACGCGGGTGGCGCTGTGGGTTAAACCACAGAGCCTAGGGCTTGCCGATCAGAAGGTCAGCAGTTCGAATCCCTGTGAGGGGGTGAGTTCCCGTTGCTCGGTCCCTGCTCCTGCCAACCTAGCAGTTCAAAAGCACTTCAATGTGCAAGTAGATAAATAGATACCTCTACGTTGGGAAGGTAAATGGTGTTTCCGTGCGCTGCTCTGGTTCGCCAGAAGCAGATTAGTCATGCTGGCCACATGACCCAGAAGCTGTACACTGGCTCCCTCGGCCAATAAAGCGAGATGAGCGCCGCAACCCCAGAGTCGGCCATGACTGGACCTAATGGTCAGGGGTCCCTTTACCTTTACCTATATGACACTTTAGCACAGTGCATGCGTTCGAGCCCCACATTGGGCAAAAGATCCCTGCATTGCTCAGTGGTGGACTAGATGATCCTGGTGGCCCCTCACAACTCTACAATTTTATGATTTTATGATTCCATTAGCCCAAAGGGTCAAGCTGTTGTGGTAGCTGGTGCAGAGTTCTGGCTGAGATGGAAGTAATTTCTAGACAACCTTTTTATTGAGCATCCAACCCATTTTGTTTGTACAAAATGCGTGAAGAGGTTATACAGTGTTCATAAGATTTGTTTGTAGGGAGACTATATGACATTGTGTCCAACAGCTGTTATCTCACACTTTCAGTGTGTTTCCCCATCATTTTCCTTACTGCAAAATGTGTGAGGTGGTTGTGGTTGTTGCCAAATCTACATTAATTAGGCATACTGAAATTGTCAATATGTAATTGAATACCACCCACACAATCGTGACCATGTGGAAGATTTGATCATCATACTTTATTTGTATGCCACCATCCCATAATTAAACCATGCTCAAGGCAGTAAAAAAATTACATAATTACAGAAATATAACAAAATTTAAGTAGTCATGAACAATAAATGAAACCAATAAGTATACAATTAAATTAAGCAGTCCTCACATAATTCGCGATAAGATCTAACAATAAAGATTTAAAAACACAATACCAGTAAAATGAAAAGTTTGCATCTCCAAAAGTAAATCCTGACACACACACACCTGAAAAAAAGCTTGTAAACAATAGTCTCTAGGTTTCTTGAGCAGCCAGTCTTTCAGGACTCATGGGTAAGATTTCACATGCCAGATTTCTCTACAATATACAGTGGTACCTTGGGTTACATACGATTCAGGTTACAGACTCCGCTAACCCAGAAATAGTACCTCGGGTTAACAACTTTGCTTCAGGATGAGAACAGAAATTGTATTCCGGCAGGAGGCCCCATTAGTTAAAGTGGTGCTTCAGGTTAAGAACAGTTTCAGGTTAAGAAAGTACCTCCGGAACGAATTACCATAAGTACTTAACCCGAGGTACCACTGTACAAATGTCTGGGAGAAAAGATTCTAATGGAGCCACCTCTTCCAGACATAATGATGATGATGATGATAAATACTACAAAGAACACATTGTTGTACTAAGCATGACATTAACACATCAGCAAGGTGAGGAACATCTTGGTTCCATCCATTGACCAGTTGACTGTTGGAATCCTGGAAGCCAAGATTCAAGTTTGGGGCAAGTAGTCTTTGGTCAGAGAACCCCAGCAGAGATTTAACATCACAAAACACGCAGCAAAGGAAAGTGTGAAGATATACTGTAGGCTTTTAAAAATGTGCCATTGCAGAGAGTCCCAAAATGTCCCCCTTTAAAAGCTCCATCCAAACCATCCCACTTCCCTAGTGTGGAGCTAGACCATACGTTTGGTAAGTCATAAAATGGTTTACTTACAAAACACTTTAAAGGTCTGATTCATGTGCTTTTCAATACAGCGTCAGATAAGATGCACAGGCAGTCAAAATGTTCCTTAGTTACAAAAGGTAAAAGTTTCCTAACTACTGGTGTAGAAAAACACTAGTTTCAGACTGAAACAAAAGAGGCTGCTTAAAGCCATGCGGCTGACTGGAGCAACCAGCTTAGAGCTCCTTACATATTGAAATCCACATGGAGCGAGAACCTTCCAAGGACCAAGAACTGTAACAAGATGCCTTCTTTCTCCTTTTTAGAAATAACTCTGTTGTAACTGTCAGTTGTCCTGTGGATGCGGACAAAGGAAAGGACCGCCAGTCATCACCAAGCATAGGCACATGGTGAAGGTTTTAGGAAAATTCTGTTTCTTTGGATTCTGCGCCACTCACTTGCCCGCAATCTTGAAATTTTAATGTACAGTTTTAAATATTGTGTAAACTGCTCCAAGATGTTTGGATGAAGTAGGATATGAATCAAAGAAATAAAAAGGCACAGGTATAAAAGAAGCTGCAATTTGGGGTAATAGTATTGCAGTCAACTGACTTTACGCAGGAGTAGACGCATTGAAATTAATGACCATTATTTACTTCTCTCCATTAGTTTAAAGGGTGTACTCTTAAGTGGAAATTATTTGAATTGTTTTGCTGCAATGGCTACTCCTCTGGAAATGGCTACAATACAGGGTTGGTATTAGGCTAGGAAGCCACTTGAATATTCTGTCTGAAGGACCACAGAAAAGTATGCAGATCTGGACGTTTAACTCTTCATAGATACAGACATTCCAGCCTCTATTGCAATCCTTCTTCTGTTTCTCTCTTAAGGCCTGATCCACACAAACAACAGATAAAATGCCAAACCCTTTTCTGGGCTGCAGCACTTCATGGTAGAGAGAACATGTTTAAATTTTTCACACTACACACACAGAGAGAGAGAGAGAGAGAGCAAAAGCATTACACATAGAAAAGTAACGGGGAAAGGCTAAGTTTGAAGCCTTCTCCCTGACTTCAAGTTTTCTTTGTGTAGTGATGGTTCACTTGTAGCCTGAGGTGGTCCAGTTCAGGACCAGCTCTCTTGTTATGGTATACCAACTCTAGGGACAGGGCGAGATTGGTTTGGTTCACTTATTAATGCAGAAGTATGTAATTTGCACTTCCCAAACCAATACAGAAACGGAAACACAGCTATCCTCCAAAATCCACACTTTGTTGAATTCTGCAATACAGATCTCCCAACCTCAAAAAATGGGTACCAAAATAAAAAGAGCCTGATAGGGAAAGGTCACACAAAGAATGCACATATTAGATAAAATAATGTACATAAGAAGGATTATATAATGGGAAATCTCTTGCAAAAATGCATGCATTGTGCAAAATGAATGCAAAAATGCCTATACTAAACGTAATTGTGTACACTACAGAAATGCATATATTAGGAGACGGATTTTCATGCAGACTTTCTTTTTCTTTTCAAATTGCAACCTGATGTGCTGATAGAGAGAACTGCGCCAAAGGCTGAAAAAATGAGAAACTAAAATTGACAGATTTGTCCATCTCACCTAATACACTTTAGGCAAGATCAGTTGTACTGAAACCACTGGAATCTGGCCTCTGGAAAGCAGCTTGAGACCCCCTTTGCACCTTCCTCCCACCCCCCATTCTGCTGGCCTGCTGCTTTCTAATGCAGGGTGTGTCTCCCTTTATCCCCTGGGAGATGCTCCAAATTGGACCAGTTAAATGCCTCTCTCTCTCTCTCTCTCTCTCTCTCTCTCTCTCTCTCTCTCTCTCTCTCTCTCTCTCTCTCTGTGTGTGTGTGTGTTGGCCAGGCCAAAGCCCTTTTCATCTGCCCATATGTTGCTCTTCCTTCGCCTCCGGAGGGTGTGGGGACAGGGCTTGGCAATTATGCTTCAGAATATTTCTACCTTTTGTTTGAGAGTTGCAGCCAGGCAGGCATTTGTGTCAACTGAAAATACAGATGTTTGCCCACCATTCCTTCCTTAAAAAGCAGTCCCTTATCCCAGCGCGTCAGCTGATCAGCTAATGTCGTCTTGTTACCTCTCGGGCAACATAGTTTTATAACAATGCCGTTTCTGTCTCTCTTGAACAGGAATATTCCCTCTCCCCACTTCTTGACTTAAAAAACAAAACAAAAAACCACGCTGGAAAGAAACCACCATCTGCTGTTCTGTTTTTGTTTTTCCTCTCGCCCACACTCGCTTTTCTTCTTCCTCTTCTTCTTCAATGGAGCCTCCTTTTTTTCTTTTTTAAAGGATACAGCCAACCCTTGCCCTGAACCGCTGTTATTCTTTGGCTGATTCTAAAAAAGATAGGCAGCCTCGAGCAGATCTCAGATGCTGGTGGGAAGGAACTTGGTGACTGCAAGACGTTCCATTTCCCGTTCACGCCAGAATGACAATAGTGGCTGGATCTTAACTTTGTTTGGAAAAGCTCCATGCATTGTAGTAATCAGCTGCCTGAGCTTCTGCAGAAAGTCTGACTGAGATGGGTGCAAGGCCAATTCAGAAGAATGTGTCACCCACGCTGCTAAGGGCTGATTCACACGACCTCGGAAGCACATGGGGCAAAGCTACGTGGGCTCTGTTGCTTGGGTGCATGTGTCCTGCGGTAGGAAGAGGTAATTGCTGGCTCAGGGGCTCAGTCTGAAGCCCCGAGGCTTCTTATTTGGCCCCCACAATAGCTCCCTACTCAGTTATATGCCTCCTCCCCTTTCACTGCCCTCTGCTCCTTTTGTAAACAACTGCTTATGTTTCAGAATGCTTTCTTGTTATGTAACAGTCTGAGTCTTCATCGCAATATTGAAAGCACAGCATATGGGTTAACGCTGTCATTATATTCCTCATTCCAACAAATAATAAAAATAATATGTGCCAGTTTAGATCTAACTATTTTTGACCACATGTTCTCTGAACCCTTTGCAAGGTCGCTGTTTGGAGAACTCTCCCTCTCCCCCCCCCCACCTTGCAGCTGATACATGATTTTGCTCTAGTTGGCAAGCTCAGAACCAACTCCAAGATTACATTAGCAGCTCTCCCCCTCAGATAACTGGACAAGATCATTTGTGCACTAAAGGGTGTGAAACATGCAGTCATTCATCCAGGGAATCCTATAGCCTGCTTCCAAAACACATTCCCAAAATACATATGCATAAAGTCAGCATAGCATTGCCAATACCACACAGGGATCATACACCACATCTATTGTATAAATGTTTCTGCCTATGGGTATCCAAGTATCACTGGCACTGAACTTTGAAAAAGCTTTATGAGATTGGAGCTGATGATACTTGTCTGGACTTTATTCCAGACCTATCTCCATTAATGTTCCAGATCCTACCTTCTAGATCTCTTTCCCATTTCCCCCTTGCATAGAATTGCTTCATCTGTTGCCCTGATTCAGCAGTAAATAATATATTTTTTCCCAGTTTATACTTTTGACTTTTTTTGCATCTTAGACTTGCCATAGCAACTGCCCCCTTTAGGCCTACTGTGTTGATAAGGGCCTTTGCAGGGTGTGCCGTCTGAATGCTTATTTTCTGCTTTCAGCAAAGAGATATTGTGTGTGCGTACATGGGGAGGCAGGGAGTGTGTGCCGGCCATTGCCACAAAAGGTGTCCCACAACATGAGGCCCATTTTAGAACACGGCAAGAGAATGAATAACAGTATGACTCCATCCCGCCATTCTTAATCAGGAGTTCCAAGGAAGGCCACCCAACCATTATTTCTGGTCTACTAGATTCTCCTTTAGGGCGAGAACATGGGAACTTCAATCTGTTTCTCTCACAAGAGGCCTTCTAGAAAGGAATGTGGCCAAGATCTAGCAGTGCTTAACCCAGGCTGCCAGTTCATAGGGTCATTTTTGCAAGCCTATCAAGGGCTGGACACTTCATCTGAGATTTACTGGCTAACTATCATTCCTGAATCAAAGCCAAGAAGCACAATCTGGCTTGCCCAAGTTATCTCCACAATCTGAAAAGGGAACCTATTCTACCCGCCCGCCCAGGTGCCTGCAGGTACTCCCTCTGGCATCCATTTCATGTGGTGGCAAGGCAGAAAGACTCTTTAAGCTAAAAATCTGGCATGCTTACCCAGAATGCCTTGCTTCTCCTCCCAGCCCCAATTCTATCAGTTCAGGAAATAAGTGACAGCACCATTCCGTGTCTGCGGTTGATGAACCACAGGAAGTTGGTTTAGACAGGAAACATAAGTCTTTATGATGCAGTGAGACTTTGCATAAATGAAATTACCTTTTAGCACCACAGCGACTTCGTTAGTAAAGCTAAGGTGCTTCTAAGCGTGGCCAGGTGTGAGGAGACGGCAGCCACCGGGTGTGCATGACAGAGCTAGCCAGAATGCACTTCAGACGTGCATTAAAAGTACTGTATGGCATTTCTTTGTTGGAGGAGGAAACCACAAAATTCGGATGACTGCAAATGTCAAAGGATGGCTGTGTTTTGGTTTGCATATTGTTTCAGAAGGCGTGGATTTGATAGGTTTGGCTTTAAATTTCTCCTCCATCCTTACCTGATAGGAAGAGGCTTCCTTCGTTCCTCCTGGGTTGAGGTCAGATGCCTCTTCAGCTGCTGCTCAGGATGGGATGAATGTGGCCTTTGGAGGGTAATGAGGGGGCCAGGCAGGCTTTTGTTTCTGATTGTCCCAAGTGTAGGTCCAGGACCAGATGGCCCCTTTTGAAGGCTCCTTTTCCGTTCTCATTGCCAACAGGTCATATTTGGTTTCTCCTGCCTGCCAGGTTCTAACCAGGACTCCTGGAGATGTTTAGTCAGAGTCAGCATGCAGCTGAAAATCTAGAGGAAGAAGAAATACTTAACATTTCTCCAGCAGTACAACGTGTTTCGCTTATGTTGTCTCAGGAATCCTTTCAACAGTTGTGTACAATAGGCCACAATCAGCCTATTTACAAATAGCAAGCTTAATTCTCCGACTGCCAACCGTTAGCCAGAATGGCACCATCCACAAACTACAGGAGGGGGAATCTCAGATTTGCGGAACCCCAACGTTTGCAGAAGTACAAAAAAAAAAAACTTTTGGGGGGGAGACCCTGTAATGAGGACTATTAAGGACTGAGCATGCTCACTGCCTGCACAAAGTGCTGAGTGACTTGACAGTGGAAGGGAGGGTTGAGAAATACTTGGCACTGCAGTGTTTTGGTCCCAGTTGTCATTCTCTCTGTGTGTGTTTCAGAGAGAGAGAGAGGGTCGGTATCTTAAGCAATTGCGGGGGCGCAATTAGTGCCAGCACTGTCCGTTAAGAGTTTGGGTGTAATCTTCGACACCTCCCTTTCCATGGAGGCGCAGATTGCAGCTATAACAAAGGCGGCATTTTTCCATCTCCGCCAAGCTAAGCAGTTGGCTCCTTACCTCTCTCGCCCTGACCTAGCCACTGTGATCCACGCGACGGTCACCTCCAGACTTGATTATTGTAACTCACTCTACATGGGGCTGCCCTTGAGCCTGACCCAGAAACTCCAGCGGGTGCAGAATGCTGCAGCGAGACTCCTTACGGGGTCTTCGATGCGAGACCACATTCACCCGGTGCTATACCAGCTGCACTGGCTCCCGGTGGAGTACAGGATCAGGTTTAAGGTGCTGGTTTTGACCTTTAAAGCCCCATACGGCCTAGGACCCTCGTACCTACAGGACCGCCTCTCCTGGTATGTCCCACAGAGGAACTTACGGTCTTCAAATAAAAACATCTTGAAGGTTCCAGGCCACAGAGAAGTTAGGCTGGCCTCAACGAGAGCCAGGGCTTTTTCGGCTGCGGCTCCAATCTGGTGGAACGCTCTGTCCCAAGAGACAAGGGCCCTGCGGGACTTGACATCTTTCCGCAGGGCCTGCAAGACAGAGCTGTTCCACCAGGCCTTTGGCCAGGGCACAGCCTGACTCCCTCCCTCTGCAATCTTCGCGGAGCTCTGGCCCAATGGTTGCCAGTGGCTTGATTTGAATTAATTTTATAATGAATGGTTTTAGAGTGTTGTTTGTGCTGTACTTTTGTACTGTTTTATTGTTGTTAGCCGCCCTGAGCCCGGCTTCGGCTGGGGAGGGCGGGATATAAATATTATTATTATTATTATTATTATTATTATTATTATTATTATTATTATTATGCTACAACATGGGGTAAGTAAGTCTTACCATGCTCAGTAGAATCGGAAGCACATTATACTAAGGGTGTCTTCAGACTGTCAGTATTTTATGGGAGTGATTCGGTTGAATGCCAGAACTTTAGGTTTATGCAACATGCTCTTTAAATCAATCCACTTTAAATAAGCAAACAAAAACCTGGACTTCTTGCAGTCTGGAAAGTGATGAGACAGTGCATTGAAAAATGTTGAATGAATGAATAGCTAATGAGAAAAGGTATAATCCGGGTGAAAAACTCATTGTAGTGTAACTGCTCTGCAAACAAATCAAAGCGAATTCTCAATAAAGACTGCATATAAACGCAGCCCTGCATAGGCTTTGTGAAAGCAAATCTGGATGAAAGCTCCACATAGAGGTCATTTGGAGGGTCCCTGAGGACAATTCTTTCAAAGGGCGTCAACATTGCAACTCTCTGGCTCCATCTTTTGGCCAAACACAACCTCCCGCAAATGTTGGGCCTGTGGCCCCAAAGATTATGTGGTGAGGGGACATAAGAACTCACTGCTGAGGGAACAGGGCATCACACATCAATGCGAAATTGCAGAAACAAAAGTACTCGTGTTCTGATATGTTTGAATCTTCATTAATTCATTAAATATTTGTAATAAAATAAAACAAAATGCAGCACTTGGCTGCAGGAATTCCACCCTCAGTTTCTGTCAGTGGGGGAGCTGCCACAAAATGTTGCAGTGGGGCCTGCCCTCCCCTGCTCCCTTCTCCCAATTAACCTCCGTCTCCAGGGTCCACCCCCATGACATTAGCAGGGACCACCCCAAGGTTTCATTCAGGTTTTGGCCCTGAAATCTCATGCGCTGGGATGCTTCTGAACTAGGATGCTTCTGACCAACAGTGGAGGTAAAACCAACCAAGTTGGTGGCCGTCTAGTATTACTCTTCATCAGGGAAAGCGTAGCCCCCCAACCCTGTTATCCACAACCCACAGTCTTTGGTACCACGAGTGGCAAGCGCCTTATTGGATCCATTGAGGGTATCTAACTGGTTTAAGCCACCCCTGGCAAATTCCTCTGCAGCCCTAGGAAGCAATTCCCTTGGGTAGGGCCAAGGGGCTGAGTCACCAGTGGCTGCTACTGCACCCAGCACAGCTGCTTGGGCCTCTCCTCCCCATTCCCTCTAAATTCACAGCGCAGGACAGTTGTGGGTTGGGAACAGGATAGTGGAGTACTAGAAATGATTAAGACCAGATGGCACGCATGCCAGAGCTGCAACGGAAGGAGTGTGCCTCTTATTTCCCCCCTCAAAGTTTATTCTTCGACTAAGTTAGCCTTGATGGTTTGGAATTGGCATGATTTCTTAAAAAGTAATGGGCATAGTCCCTGGGCATCCGCTAGGTTGGGATTTGGGCCCTGCAACCCATTTGATGCTGAGACCCCTGCAATGCACAGCCGTTCCTCCTCCGTTACCGGCATGGGGAGAAGTCAGAAAGGTTTCCATAGCTGGCAGCTGCAGAGGCCGGAGGGGCTTTGTTGAGAGCAATTTGGAGGAATGCAATGTGGGCCCTTTGCCTTCTCGTGGTTGCTCTCGTCACTTCTGATTCCTTCCCCGCTAGAACAAAAGTGACTTTGTTGAGACTCCCGTCCTCCTTGCATTTCCAAGGAGTCAGAGAGCGAGTGAGTCAGAGTCTGCGGGCTTTTCAGTCTGGCAGGTAGCCTGAGTAGAGCTGGCCCCGTTATGAATCAGTTCTGGGTGTGTGTGTAGATGGAACCCTGGACTGGGCGGAAGCAGGAATGGTAGGAAGGAATAAATGTGTGCACGTTCATTGTCTAAAGGGCAAGTTTGTGAATGGTGCAAGCAAATGTATGGGGATGTGCATGAATGGGAACAGGAATAAATGGTGTGCTTATTTTTTTCCTATGCCACCTTTTGTACCTAACAACAAGGAGATGTGTAAAACCCAGGAGCAATCCATTAACAAAAATCAGACTAAAATGGCAGACGCTAAGTCAATGGCAGGTAGTTAAAAGAAACCAGGTGGTATAAGCAACCAGCAAAGGCATCAGAGAACAAATGTGTTTTCACCAAGGACCAAAATTACATTAAGGTAGGTGTTTCCCTCAGTTCACGGGGAGGTGGTTCCACAGAAAGGGTGCCATCACTGAAAAGGCCCTTCCTCTGGGCACCACTAGGTGAATCTCTGCAGGTTGTGGTATGACCAGAAAGGCCCTGTCTGACTGTCTTAATGCAGGGGGCAAGCTGGTATTCAGACTGGTACTCCTTCAGCCAAGCTGATCCCAAGTTATTTAGGGTTTCATAGGTCAAAAGCAACCCATTAAATCTGGCTTGGTGGCATATTGGCAGCCGCTAACTGCTACGGACCTGCTCCTTTGCGGGGAGCGAAACCCTCTCTAGGGTAACCAGACATCCCATTTGCCAGACCCGGGAACCACCTAGCCTCTAGACTTCTATGTTGTTGGCTCTCACTCAGTGGTGAACTCAATGGGGCGTGTGTGTGCGCGCGCGCATGCGTGTGAGAGAGAGAGACTTATGTGTGTCTGTATTCATTAGTGTGTGATTGGGACAAGATTATAGTCTGTATGATGGCAACGTGGAGATGAGTGTTTGTGTGCGACTGGCTCATGTTCTCCTGTATGAAGAGAACATTAGAGCAGGCTGCTAAAAAGTGGGTTGAAATAATTTTCAGATGGGCATATTCCCCTCCGCCCCAGTTGAACAAGTTCCAGGCTTTGAAAAACTGTGTTTGTTAAACCCATTATAACATGACGCAGCTTTTCATTTTATTTAATTTTCCTGTGTAACCTGAGACCTTTCTTTACCCGTCCTCTCTGTTATTGCATTAAAGCACTCTCCTGGGAATGGAAACTAGCACCGTATTATCTATTGGTGTACACTCACAGCCTTCTCCACTTAGGTCAGCAAATTCTCATCTTCCTCTAGATTACCAGTGGAGAGGCTGAGGCACAATGCCTCCAAAGGCAATGTTTGCAGAAAGCTGAACTGTGGAACTGCCTGCCACAAGAAATAGTCATGGTGGAATATTTAGCAGTTTCCCCGAAAGGGATTGATTAGATATCCACAGAAAATGAAGTCGGTGATTGCCAAACCATTATACCAGACTCATAACAGGACTGGGTGAAACCTGTCTCTTAATATGAGGAATTGATTAAGGTGAGGCATTGACAGGGACAGGCGGTTCTCTGCCTGTGGGTTTCTGGCATCCCTTGAAAGCATCGTATACACTCATCTCCTTTGCTGGCATATTCCATCTGGCAATTCTCATACACGTTGTTCAAGAATTTTCCTTTTCCTCCTTTCCCTTTTCATACAGGGCAAGGGAGATGAGTTAGGGGGAAAGCCTGAATTAGAAATGTCATGTGAATAGTTCATTCAATTAAAAAGGCAATGTGATGTTTTGATCTCTTAATGGGTGGTGGTGCTGGTGTGGGGAGAATACTAGATAGTAGTTGATTTTTTTTAATGCCCAGAAACAAGAACTATGCATGAGACATTTGGGGCTGGAGCCACTGAGGAGCACATAACCCACTTATTCTTTGGGTTTCTGCATTAACAACAGTTTTGAGTCCAGAGCAGTGACTCATGAAGAGATGCAGAGGACACCCTCCCCTGAAAGTGAGCAATTCTACTGCACCTTTGCATTTGGAATCCAGTGACACCCAGCAGATTCATTCATGGTGGAGGCTAATTTGGAGGAAGCAAGTCCAGAAAAGAGAATCATTTGGAGATGTAACAGGCGGCCTTCTCTGCAGATGGCATTTTGGGCTCACAGGAGACTTGAACGATGTTCATTCATTCGTTCACCAGTTCATCCATATCATGCTAGCAGCTTTCTTGTAGCAAACAGGTTCCACCTTGACCACTGTGGACAACGAACCACAGGCAAAAAGGGCTGAAAGCCACACGTCTTGGTTGATACTGTATTTTTTGTATAAGACTCACTTTTTCCCTCCTAAAAGGTAAGGGGAAATGTGTGTGCGTCTTATGGAGCGAATGCAGGCTGCGCAGCTATCCCAGAAGCCATAACAGCAAGAGGGATTGCTGCTTTCACTGCGCAGGGATCCCTCTTGCTGTTCTGGCTTCTGAGATTCAGAATATTTTTTTCTTGTTTTCCTCCTCCAAAAACTAGGTACGTCTTATGGTCTGGTGCGTCTTATAGAGCGAAAAATACAGTAATTGAAATCTCCTTCTGGACTGGAGTGACAGCTCTGCCCAGGAGGCAATGCAGGAAATGCTTATTTCCCTTTGACAGCATCCTACCTCCTCACAGTAGAACCCAAATTGAAGTTCATGTGGTTTCAAATCCAGGTCTTCTTGCCTGAAGGGCAGAGTGAGGGGTGCTGCAGCCTTTAGCTCTTCGTGGCTTTATTATACCCAGAAGCTGCTCCTAAGTATCAGTTTTCAGTGTGAAGCTCTGGAACAGGGCTGTTCTGGTAGCTGAGGGCACCACAACCCATTCATGATTGTATTGGAGTGAATCATGTTTGGTTTTATTTTTAGAGATTTCTTAAATTTCCTGCAAATGAACACTTCCTTGGCTTGGTAGAGGAGATATTGCAGGCACATTGTACTGCTTTTATAGTCCAAAAGTGGCACACATGCTTTCAAAAAAGCTATAAATAAATGTCCTAATTTCCTCCTTGTATGAAGGAGACGTGGTGGCTCTTCTCTTTTTCCTTACGCTCTTGAATTTCTTACTGCAGTACAGGGAAATACTATTGAGCATGCCTGAGTCTTTTACCAAAAAGTGAGCAGCGTTATAAACTCCTAGACTGGCTGGTCCAGGGTTGGAGAGGCAAGGACCTTGAATGAGGCAAGGACCTGGAAGGGATCAGCCCTCCTGGCTTTCAAATTTAACTACAAGGAGTAACTCCCCTGGCTACCAGCCTGTGCCTATGGCAAGGGGGAGTCGTGCTTCATCTAGATGTTATCAAGGATGGAGAAAAGTGAGAGACATAGAAAAATCACTGTATCTCTGTACAGGGTTGCTGAGGACCTTGGTCTTCATCTGGTGTGTCACCCCAGAGAGGGAAGCAGAAAGGAAAGGATGAAGACAGGGAGACAGAGATGAGGAGTGGAAGACACATGTAGGCTAAAGGATATAAAAGCATGATTTATTTATTTTTGCTGCATTCCTGTTCACCAGGAGCGGGTAACCTTTTGGGCACAAGTGAAGGGGTGCCATATTTCAAAAAGTAAAATCCAGGACATCCCGAAAGTTGTTGAGTTCCTTTCCTTTCAAGAACGCCAAAAAAACCCGTGATTTTTTAATTGACTTGCCTAAGATCCAGGACAAAGCGCCACATTTTGAAAATTCCCCCCGGTTGTCAATTCCACCTTTGAAATCCAGACGTATGGCAGCCCTACACAAGGGAAACCTTTGCAGCCTTGGCTAACCTTCCGAGGGCCACTAGTGGGTGTGGCCACCTCTCATGCACATTCTCACATGCACACCCAGGCAGTACACAGATGGCCACACAGAACACACAGAGTGGGGTTACTAGCCCCTCCCCATTAATCAAAGGGTTGATTTGATGATCAAGCAGAGAGGGGAATGTGCATGCCCATCAGTGGACTGGGATGTGCCCACCTCAGTACTGTGTCTACTTTGGGGGGAATCTTCCTTCCTTCCTTCCTTCCTTCCTTCCTTCCTTCCTTCCTTCCTTCCTTCCTTCCTTCCTTCCTTCCTTTCTTTCTTTCTTTCTTTCTTTCTTTCTTTCTTTCTTGACAGATTGACCGAACTGGAGTTAGTTAGCTATCCCTTGCTATAAAGTCTAACCTGAGAGAAAGTCTCATTGAACTCAAGGTCACCTCCTTCTGAGTAGGCAAGCTTAAGATTGCATTGTAAATGTGGATCCATGTTGCACATTTGAAATTAAAGGAGGGCCGTTTCTTGAAAAGGCCATTGGTTCATTTCAGTAATTTTATTCCTGGGTTTGGCATGTTTTTGATTAAAATACTGGACACTAGACAAGTCAGTAGATTATTGTGCTGTCCAGACCAGACCAGACCAGTTTGCCAGCCTGACCATCATCCCCAAGTCAGCACATTGCTGAATGTAACCAATATGTTCCTTGACAATCCCATGTCTTGTCTACACAATCCCATGTCTTTCAAGAGAAAGAGGAAGTCCTTCCATGCTTCCCAGAATGTATTCCATGGAAGCAGTCCAAGAACTCCATCCACACCACCTGTCTCTCTGGAGAGCCAGTGTGGTGTAGTGGTAAGAGCGGTAGTCTCGTAATCTGGGGAACCGGGTTCGCGTCTCCGCTCCTCCACATGCAGCTGCTGGGTGACCTTGGGCCAGTCACACTTCTTTGAAGTCTCTCAGCCCCACTCACCTCACAGAGTGTTTGTTGTGGGGGAGGAAGGGAAAGGAGAATGTTAGCCACTTTGAGACTCCTGAAGGGGAGTGAAAGGCGGGGTATCAAATCCAAACTCTTCTTCTCTTCTTCTTCTTCTTCTTCTCTGCTCCTCTCCTTAGAGCTCCATGAACCTTCCTCCTGACAAGGCTCGTCTCCTCCGACAATATGACAACGAGAAGAAATGGGACCTCATTTGCGACCAGGTAAGGTGGGGCTGCCCTGTGGTGGTTGTTGATGGAGTGAGATTCCACTCTGTCATTAAAGCTACAAATCATATCATGGCAGAGGCTGATGACTCAGACAGGGTCACTGCCAGAAACAACTTCATCTCCCCTTGAGCTACAGTTCCTCGACTCCCTTTAAAAGAGCAGACCAGATCCCCTTATCATAATGCATTTTTCCTACTCGACTGCTTAATTCTTTGTTGTTATGAGAATGGTATCCCTGTTCCCCGCATGATTAACGGGAAAACGTAAACATCTGACCTCCATGTGGGCCTGTTTCAGGCCATAACATTATTTTAGCTATTTATATACTGCACAATTACCAAAGTTTCTAAGCAATGGAAAAGCTCTTTCATTTGATTTCGAGGTTGCTTCCATGCCGGGCATTTACTGTGGAGCATAACTGTTTTGCTCATGTACTTTTCACGGGGCATCTGCACAGCACCATGACCAAAACATTCGGCTCCTGTGCATTCTGCCACCTACCTGCTGAGCTCAGAAAATTCTACAGGCCCCTACCTACAGTGTATAGACACACCCAGTTACTCATAATACACTGTGGTACAATTCCTCCCTGTCTAATCAAGAAAGCCACAAAATTTAGGTTGAGTAGAAGAGAGTGGGATGAAATTGTCCCTCCATTTATTTTCAGTCATCCCCTATTCCTGTACATTTAACATCAGCTTGATCTGAAGATATTAGCAAGTGATAATCCTTATCCCTACGTTATAAGCAACTTGGAGGTTCTTGCAGATCAAGGTGCTGATAAAGGCATAGGAGTGGTCCATGTCATTCTTCCCTAGTCAGTTGACAAATCCTATTAGCAGCTCTTTGTGCCGCTGCAACAGTAGCAGCCACCATGGCTATCTCTCTTTGTGTTGTTGTCCTCTTAAGTCCTCTCAGGTCCCAGCCAGCATAGCCAGCGGTCAGGACTGATGGAGGGCATTAGGTTAGGTGCCCCTGCTCTTTAAGGAAGGCCTAACAGATATGTGGGTTCATCATCCAGGTTACAGCAATGCATTTGTAGTAATAAACCAAGAGCCTATGTTCCATAAATCACCTTGGACAGTGACTGGGGACTCATGGAATAACGTTTTTCTCCGCCTGTGGGTTCCCAGATGAAGATGTTGCTTTAGACTGGTCCGAAACCATGAGAGGGAGACCACAGGTTCTTACAGCCCAGTTCTGTGTATGCTTATATAGAAGTTAAGTAAATTCCTGCAGTGCAGTGGGGCTTGCCTAAGGTTGCAATCCTAAGGGGAAAGGTGCAGATTTTGCTAGCATTTGAGCGGGACAGAAGGTCACAGAAGAGAATGTATATGGGTGGAGCATAGTGGAAATGGCTTCCTTTCAAGCTTATGATACGATACAATAATCTTTATTGTCATTGCCCCATAAAAAGGACCCCTAACTATTAGGTCCAGTCTTGAACGACTCTGGGGTTGTGGCGCTCATCTCGCTTTATTGGCCAAGGGAGCCAGCGTACAGCTTCCGGGTCATGTGGCCAGCAGGACTAAGCCGCTTCTGCCAAACCAGAGCAGCGCACGGAAATGCCATTTACCTTCCCGCCGGAGTGGTACCTATTTATCTACTTGCACTTTGACGTGCTTTCGAACTGCTAGGTTGGCAGGAGCAGGGACCTGAGCAACGGGAGCTCATCCTATTGCGGGGATTCGAACCGCCGACCTTCTGATCGGCAAGCCCTAGGCTCTGTGGTTTAACCCACAGCGCCACCTGCGTCCCATGTCATTGCCCCATACAGAACAACAAAATTGAAGGGGGAAAAATCTACATAAGACATTGAAACCAATAAGCCTGCTTATTAGATGTACAGGCATAAAGGAGCATCTGGAATTCAGATTACCCAGGAAGAGCAAGCCACCAGACAGCGTTGTCATTGGTGCAACTCAGGGCAAACCTGAGGCTTGCTATGTTAACAAATAAATAGTGGGGACCTTTCCCCTGTGGTGACCTAGGCCAAGCTTGGCTCTGTGCTTTTGAAGACCTAACAATCATTATTCCTGCCTTCTGCTTCTTTCTTCTTTCTTCCTCTTCACCGCCCACCCTTGACCTGGAACAGGAACGATTTCAGGTGAAGAACCCACCCCACACATACATTCAGAAACTGAAGAGCTTCCTTGACCCAGGAGTCACCCGGAAGGTAAGACGCTCAGAATATTTAATGTATGCAAGTTCCATTCACAGATTATTTAAATGGTTTACAAGACTGGAAACATCAAACAAAGCATTGGCCGTGCAATATGACAGTGATGGCCTCCAGGGCAGCTCACTCAGTGCATGTTGCCACAAGAGGAACAACCTCCCTTCTCCTCCCCAGCCCACGGCTCTGGGGATTCTCCAAACACACACCCCTGAGCCAAAATGGAGGGGGAAATGCTAGCAGGACTCCATGTGCTGTCTCCCACTAGCACAGCTCCTTGGTTGGTGCCAAGGCCGCTGCTCTCCCTTTGTTAATACCACTACCAGACTAGGGCGAGGTGGTCCTTCAATTTGAGGATTTCTTCAAATAGAGGCCTTAAAACAGAACACGAAGCTATCCCAGGCCAAGATATCACTTGGCCTGGCAGCGCCCTTTCCACTGAGACAAGTTTCTCATCCTGAAAAGCAAACTCTGAGGCTAGGCTTTATAGCAGAGGTGGAGAATCTGTGGCCCTGCAGGTGTTATTGGATTCAGACTTCCATCAGCCACAGCCAGCATGGTCATTGGTCAGGGGTGATGGGAATTGTAGTCTGGTACAACTGGAAGGTGCCAAGATGGCTACTCCTGGTCTGTGCCATAGTAAGGAATCTCACAGGCCCTCCAGTTCTTGCAGAAGTAGTATTATTTGTATAAAGAACAAGGGGTATAGGAGAATATAAGCAGGGGCTGGAATTAAACACAAAGATGGAGGTACGGAAATAACGGATGCATTTAACCCGATGGTTGATCCTATCCTCATATGCAGGCTTGATTGTAGATGAGGAAGGTAAATTGCTTGTATCCTGCTAGTAAAGTGTGGTCTTTATGCTTGTAGAAGTTCCGTCGGAGGGTGCAGGAATCCACCAAAGTGCTGAGGGAGCTGGAGATCTCTCTAAGGACCAACCACATTGGGTAAGTCATTGGTGGACCCTGTCTGGGTCTGATATATTACTGCTCTAACACGCTCTGCATCAGCCTTCTTTAGCCTCGGTGAACACAGTGTTCTGAGGACTGCTCAAGGCTTCTCTTGCCTTAAGGCAGTCACCAGATCCTGCCAACATTACATGGGTGTGTGTCTTTGTTTATTGGCTGTTTATTGACCTAGTGGCATTTCCGAAATGCGAGCAACAAGATCCATGTTGGAGGCGGACTAAGCGGTGAGAACTAGAGGCTTCAATTGACACACAAATTATGTGGGGCATGAGCCAGCTATTTTTAAACCCCTTGAGATCCAATGGCAATGTTTAGCACATGCCCAGATCTCTCCCAATGAAGTCAATGGGATTTTAAAGCGCTTAATTTTGAGTGGATCATACATGCTATGTGTAGCCGGGGGGCAGGAGATTTACTGTGTGTGCAAATGGGTTAATTAGGTGGTGCAGTTTCCCAACTTGACTTGGTTCTCTCTCTGTTTTCAGTGTGTGTGTGAGAATAAGCACCTTCTTCTTAATTTGGGTTATATAATGATGATGGTTTCTATAATAAAAGAAGCTGTATAGGTTTTCGCTGATATGTGGCTTCCCAGGCGAAATGCAGCTGCTGAGGAAGAGGTGTGGAGTTTTAGCAGTCTTCTCAACATCAGTTAATTTCTGGAATTTACCCAAGGTGGGGTGATACGGATTAGATAGCTTTAAAACGGGCATTAGACAGATCCATAGAGGTTCCTGGAAGTGCATAAGCTAAGTAAGCCTAGGGCTCAGGTTCTTAAAGGGCCTCCAAAGACATTTTTTTAGAAAAACTAAATTTCAAGTTTTACCTAAGTGGTTAAAAAAAAATAGGCATATATATATATATATATATATGTCAGGGTTTCTGGGAGAGAGGAGGAGATGACAGAGGAGACTGAGAGCGAGTGGGAGGAGGGGCAGAAGGATGAGGAAGAAGATGACGGAATTCTGAGGGAATCCACGAGTCTGAGCAGCGAGTCAGAGGATTCTCAAAAGGGGGTTACCTTAATCAAGCAAAAGGGAGGAGAAGGGAGAAGCGGAGAGGAGCCCAGTGGAAGACAGACGCAGCAAGAGGCGTCTCAGCCGGAACGGAGTAAAGGGGGTGGAGTCGTCAGCCTCTCGGAGGGAGCAGGATTAGGAGAGAACAGAGAAAGGGGGTTGGAGCAAGGTGTTCAGCCGGAAAGGGTGGAGAGCAGAACAAGGGGTGGTGTAGCGGTCGAAAGAAAGGTCAGCAGCAACGTACGCGCGCCAAGTTCAAACGTAGAGGCGCGCGGAAGTGGAGAGAGCTCAGGGGAGGAGCCCGGCCCTAAAGCCAGAAGGAGGGGGGAAGAGGCGGCAGAGGATTCAGCCTCAGGCGAGTCACGGAGAGAGGGAACCCAGGGGGGCAGGAAGACCCTGCGGAAAAGAAAGGAGAGGAAGAGGTGGTCTAGAGCCAGGCTATTAAGTTGGTGTGGAAGAGGGGAGGAGTCAGAGGGGACTTCAGCGGTCTAACGTGACAGACGTACGGCCACGATGCTGAACTGTACGAGAAGCAGAAATCTTCAATAAACTTTTCCTGTAAATAAACTGCAACGGAGTGAGGTCTCTTGTGAGCTGGGACCCGTCCTGGGTGGCCGTGACAGTAAGTCCCCTCTCAGAAAGCAAAAAATTTTTTTTTGCGAAGCTCACGAACGGGAGCAGCCATGAGCGCTGAGGAGCAGCTGGTTGCACTGCGGGATCAGGTTACCGCTCTCACATCGGCAGTCATTGCTTCGCAGAAGAAGAATGACGACTTGGAGAAGACGTGCCAGGATTTGCAGGCAAGGTGGGAACACGCGGACAGGGCGGGGGCCCCAGGTTCCAGAGCGGAGGGCATTGCGCTTGGACGGAGGGGGGGTGCCCTGGTTCCGCATTTTAATGGCAACTTGCAAGACTATCCCAATTTCAGAGCGGACGTCGTATATGCATTGCATTTACTCCGTCACGATTTTAAAGATGAGGAGGAGAAAGTGGGGTTCATTGTTTCGCACCTGCATGGGGAGGCCAGGGCTTGGCTACGCAATCTGTGGCGCGAAGATGGACCGGCCCGTCGCAATTCAACTGCGTTCATCAAAGCGATGGATTCTTGTTTTCAATCCTCTGTGGATGTGGACATTGCGCGCCGTCAAATGCACGGGCTGAGGCAGGGGAAAGCGACTGTGCGCCAATACCACTCTAAATTTTTTGCATTGCTCACCGCCTTAGATTGGCCAAAGGACAGTAAGCCGGTCAGAGATCTTTTTTGGGAGGGATTGAGCCCCCCCATCAAGGATGAGATCGCTAGGGGGGACAGACCCCAGACCCTAGAAGACGTGGTGCAACGGGCTTTAGCTATTGGAATTCGACATGAGGGACGTCCGTGGCACGAGGAGGACGGCCCCCAAGCGCGTGCGCAAGCGAGGACTCTCCCTTTTGTGCACAGGGATTTCAGCCGTGCGCACCCCTCGCCAATGGGGAAGGACAGCGAGGAGCCAATGGAGATTGGTGGTGCTAGGGCTCAGAAGCCATCCCAGAGCCCTGTCCCTGGTGCAGCCAAAGCGAAGCCTCCTAGAGGAACCAGGAAGTGTTACATCTGTGACAGTGCGCACCATATGGCGAAAGAGTGCCCCCAGAGGCTCCAGAAGCACACTGCAGCACTGGCAACTGTAACAGCAGAGGTGCAACCAGGGGAGCAGCTTCAGGGAAACGACAGTGCCTGGCTGGAAGCAGAGCTACTGGGGCTCAGCCAGGCGGATCTGTAGACAAGCCCCCAGCATCACTGCAGAGCGTGGACCCTTTGCCTCCCAGACCGGCAGTTCTGCTCACAGCAACACTCCAGTTGCCTGATGGGAGACTCCTCGAGGTTCCAATAACGATCGATTCGGGAAGCAACGCCGACTTCGTGGGACTGCAGTTCGTTAAGCAGCACAACATGGCGCTCCTGCCTGCAACGACGCCTCTGAACGTGGTCACGGTAGACGGCAGGAAGTTGCTGGGGGGGCAAGTGGTGCAGCAAACCCCTCCCATGATGATGCAGATTGGCAACCATCGAGAACTTATTAGTTTCAATGTCACCCACTTATCGGACACACCCATCGTGTTAGGCATGAGTTGGCTGGAGAGGCACAGTCCCGCGGTTGCGTGGTACCAGCGGCAGATCACCTTTTGTTCATCGTATTGTGCTCAGCATTGCTTTCAGACCGATCAGGGAGGAGAAGCCGAGCAGCAGTTGCATCTGGGTATGGTGCAAACAGTGCCTCACAAGTACCAGGACTTCTTGGAGGTTTTCTGTGAGAAGGAAGCTGACAAGTTGCCGCCTCACAGACCTTACGACTGCGCGATTGATTTAGTGCCAGGGGCGCAACTGCCTGCTGCCAAGCTGTACTCCATGTCGGAAGACGAGATGCAAGAGCTTCGGGAGTTCATAGACCATAACCTCAAGCGAGGTTTCATCCAGGAATCTAAAGCAGCGGGTGGCAGCCCTGTGTTCTTTGTGAAGAAGAAAAACACGCCCCAAAAAAGGCTTATAGTGGATTACAGGTTCATAAACAGCTTGACTAAGCCCAAAGCTTTCCCCATGCCCAAGATTGACGACCTTTTAGCGACCGTCAGGAGGGGCAAGATTTTCACCAAGCTGGACCTACGTGGAGCTTACAATCTCATCCGCATCCGGAAAGGAGATGAGTGGAAGACCGCCATGTTCACCCCTCTGGGCACATACGAATACAGAGTCATGCCTTTCGGTCTCCAAAATGGCAGCCACGTTTTTCAAGCATTTATGCACCACGTGCTAGCAGGTCTCCTCTACAAGAAGTGTGTCTGCTTTCTCGACGATATCCTGATTTTCTCGGAATCGCCGGAGGATCACGATAAGGACGTGAGGGAGGTCCTGCAGAGGCTGAAGGACCACAGGCTGTACGCCAAGTTGGAAAAATGCCAGTTTGATGTCAGAGAGGTTGATTTCCTTGGCTACAAGTTGTCCGACGAGGGACTGGCCATGGACAGGGCTAAGGTTCAAGCGCTGTTGGACTGGAAAAGCCCTCGAAATCGGAAAGAGGTCCAGAGGTTCATCGGCTTTGCCAATTTTTACCGCAAGTTTATTAAAGGTTTTGCGAACGCGACGGCGGCTATCACTGACACCCTCAGTTCCAAGAAGAAGAAGTTCGTCTGGACCGAACAAGCGGAGCGGTCCTTCCGGACGCTTAAAGGTCTTTTCGCCTCCGAAGAGCAGCTGCTCCACGTGAATCCCGGCAGACCCATGCGGGTAGAGACCGATGCGTCAGACAGAGCGGTTGGGGCCGTTCTTTTGCAAGAGGATTCACAAGGCAACTGGAGACCGGGTGCGTTCTACTCCCGGAAGCTCAGCAAGACGGAGCGCAATTATACCATATGGGACAGGGAGTTGTTGGCCATTCATGCAGCTTTCAAAGCGTGGCGACACTTCTTAATAGGAGCCAAGCACACGGTGCAAGTCCGCACGGATCACAAGAACTTAGAGTATTGGCGGACGGCTAAGTTACAGACCCAGCGACACATGCGCTGGGCGGAGTTCTTTGCGGATTTCGACTTCAAAATAGAATACATCCCAGGAGACTCCAATGTTATTGCAGACGCGCTGTCCCGAAAGCCGCAATACTTGGAGGAAGCAGCTCCAATCGCAGCAAAGCACATTTTCGCACCGCAGGCGTGGACGTGCGCTACCATCGCAGTCGACCTGGACGCGGTGCGCCGCGCGTTGCAAAGGGATCAGTTTGCACAGTCCAAGATGGAGGAGCTACGCGGAGGGTCGCGAGACAACGATGAGTTCCAATTGCAAGATGGACTTTTGACTCGTAAGGGTGCCCTTTACGTGCCCACCGACGATCTTCGAGCCAAGGTTCTGCAACAATTGCATGACGCCCCTAGTGCAGGCCATTTCGGCAAAGAGAAGACGATGGAGTTGGTGGCTAGAGACTTTTGGTGGCCCCAGATGAGAGGAGAGGTGGCGGACTACGTCGCCAGGTGTGATATCTGCCAGAGGTCCAAACCAGTGCACCAGAAGCAGGCGGGATTGCTAGAACCGCTGGAGACACCGCAGCAACCGTGGGAGAGGGTAGCGTTGGACTTTGTTACGGACCTGCCCAGCTCCAGAGGTAAGACGGCGGTGTTAGTGGTGGTGGACTTGTTCACCAAGATGGCGCATTTCATCCCTTGTGCCAAGGTGGCGACGGCAGAACAGACCGCAAAGCTCTTCATCGATCACGTCTTCAGAGTGCATGGACTTCCGCAGTCCGTCTTGTCCGACAGGGGGCGCCAGTTTGTTTCCACTTTCTGGCGAAAGCTTCTGGGCATCTTGCACGTCAAAATCAACCTGACATCGGCGAGACATCCACAAACCAACGGTCAAGCGGAGAGGGTCAACGCGATCATGCAGCAGTACCTGCGGTGCTACGCCAACCAGCGACCTGCGGCGTGGGTGGACTATCTGCCGATGGCTGAATTCGCCTACAACAACACGAAACACGCATCCACCGGGGTGACGCCTTTCTTCGCGAACAATGGCCGTCATCCCAGAACCTTCCCGAGATTTGCGGCACCAGGAGGGGGGGGGCCTCAAGATGCCGACCAGTTTGCAGCGGAGTTGCAAGAGGTGCACGAGGAGCTGCGGAGACATTTGGAGCTGGCAAAACAGGCGTATAAGGTGCAGGCTGATAAGCACAGGAGGGCGGGAGAGGACATCCAGATTGGGGACTGGGTGTGGTTAGCAGCCCACGCGATGCCGGCCAGGTCATTGGCCAAGAAGAAGTTAGGACACAGGCAGCTAGGGCCATATCAAGTTGAGGCTAAGATCAATCCGGTGGCTTTTCGTCTAGCCCTTCCGGAGGGTTCCAGGGTGCACCCGGTCTTTCATAGGTCGGTGCTCACTCCCTACAAAACCCCACACAGGTTTCAAGAGTCAGGAGCACTCCCAGAGCCACGTAGGAGGGCGCCTGAGGGGGGGGAATCGCCAAGACCAGAACCTCTTAACGAGGTCACAGAGATACTGGACTCGAGATGGGGGGAGGAGGGAGTTGAATATTTTCTAGCCAGGGAAGGCACTCCGGCCTCTGCCAATAGCTGGGTGCCGGGTTACGCGTTGGACGAACCCCTGTTGAAGGAGGAGTTCCATGCACTTTTTCCGCACAAGCCCATGCCCGAGGAGTATTTTGATGATTGGCTTTTCACGCCCACTTTGTCAGACAGCACGTTCGAGGGTTTCTCCTCACCCGAGGGCCATACGCCCGAAACAAGCCCGACCAGGGATCCGAGACTGGGGGGGGAGGAGACAGGCCCTTGTTGGTGGGTGGATCAGCCAAGGGAGGCATGGAGTCAGAGATGGATGGTAGGTCCTTGGCAGGCAGCGCCAGGAGAAGCAGTGATGGAGGAAGAGACTGTGAGGTCTGTGGGTGGGGAACCCGAGTTCGAACACACATATACGGAGATGACAGAGGAGAACGTTGAAGTGGACAACTTGTATCCTGAACCGACCCCGGAAGAACCACGTTTTCCTCAACCTGCACCCGGCGAGCGGGAGGGGGGAAGGGGGGGCTTCGAGGGGGGGATGGATGTCAGGGTTTCTGGGAGAGAGGAGGAGATGACAGAGGAGACGGAGAGCGAGTGGGAGGAGGGGCAGAAGGATGAGGAAGAAGATGACGGAATTCTGAGGGAATCCACGAGTCTGAGCAGCGAGTCAGAGGATTCTCAAAAGGGGGTTACCTTAATCAAGCAAAAGGGAGGAGAAGGGAGAAGCGGAGAGGAGCCCAGTGGAAGACAGACGCAGCAAGAGGCGTCTCAGCCGGAACGGAGTAAAGGGGGTGGAGTCGTCAGCCTCTCGGAGGGAGCAGGATTAGGAGAGAACAGAGAAAGGGGGTTGGAGCAAGGTGTTCAGCCGGAAAGGGTGGAGAGCAGAACAAGGGGTGGTGTAGCGGTCGAAAGAAAGGTCAGCAGCAACGTACGCGCGCCAAGTTCAAACGTAGAGGCGCGCGGAAGTGGAGAGAGCTCAGGGGAGGAGCCCGGCCCTAAAGCCAGAAGGAGGGGGGAAGAGGCGGCAGAGGATTCAGCCTCAGGCGAGTCACGGAGAGAGGGAACCCAGGGGGGCAGGAAGACCCTGCGGAAAAGAAAGGAGAGGAAGAGGTGGTCTAGAGCCAGGCTATTAAGTTGGTGTGGAAGAGGGGAGGAGTCAGAGGGGACTTCAGCGGTCTAACGTGACAGACGTACGGCCACGATGCTGAACTGTACGAGAAGCAGAAATCTTCAATAAACTTTTCCTGTAAATAAACTGCAACGGAGTGAGGTCTCTTGTGAGCTGGGACCCGTCCTGGGTGGCCGTGACAATATATATATATATATATATATATATATATGCAGGTTTTGGTGTCCTCGGGTGTCTTCCCGTGTAAAAGTTGGGGTGTCTAGGCGACGTTTCGACGAGGTCTCACTCGTCATCTTCAGGCTGGTGCTTTCGGCTTCTTGTTACTGGAACAGAGCAGGATCTCAGTGTTTGAGTTCCTATAAATACTGTTGAGGGGGTGTGGTGTATAGCCTCCAATGTTCTGGGCAGAGAGGAAGTTCCCAGGCTAGTGTGCCTTTTCTTCTTTTGTTCCTTAATTACTTGAGGGATATCTTGAGTGATTTCTTGAGTGATATCCTGAGTACCACTTAGGTGGGTCATTAGGTGTGGATTAGTTGCTAAAGTCTTTGTGTCTTGACCTCTTGAACTTTGTGAAGAGTTTTTCTGAGAAGATGGCTGTACTGCACTTAGTTGTGCTCTGGCTTGGCTTCGTGTATAGGGGCGAGCTGTGGTTTTGTGGCCTGTGTCAGCCAGATCTGTGTAGGGATTGCAGGGGGGTGCAGCATCCGGAGGTGCCACCATGGTTTGGCTACTGGATGGTGTCTGTAATTTATCTGTGGAGAGGGTCTGGGTTTGGGTCTGGTGTGGTTGATTGGTGATGGCGTTCTGTGTGCCTCTGGATCTGGTGTCAGTTTTTGTGGGGAGGGCTAATTTCCAGATGTCTGGCAAGCGGGATGTGTCGTCACGCTTGTTCATGTTGTGAGGGTGTTTCTCTATCTCGATGGCTTCCATGATTATTCTCTTGTGGTGATGTTCCATGTTAAAGAGCAATTTGGAATTTGCAAAATTAATTTCGTGTCCTGTTTCTTTCATGTGTTGGAAAAGAGAGGAAGTTTTTTCTTCTTTTTTGACGGCATTCTTGTGTTCTGCGATACGTGCATTTATTCGTCTGTTTGTTTGTCCAATGTACGTGGCTGGGCAGACTTTGCAGGGTATTTCATAGACCCCTTGGTTTTCCAACTGGATTTTATCCTTGGGGTTTCTGAGGATATTGGCTATTTTTTGGTTGGTGCAAAAGGCTGTTTTGATATTGTGTTTATGGAGGATTTTGCTAATTTTATCTGTAGTGCCCTTGATATAAGGAAGGAGGGCCATGCCATTGTTTTCTTCTGTGTCTTGGTTTTTGGGGGGTGTTTCTTTTTGGATTAGCTTTGTAACCCTGTTTTGCTGGTATCCATTGGCAATTAACACATTTGAGAGATTCTGTAACTCAGTTGTCAAGTGGTCTTTGTCAGCCAGGCGTTTGGTTCTGGAGATGAGAGTCTTGGCTACGGAGTTTATTTGTGCAGGGTGGTGGTGTGATTGTGCATGTAAGTAGCGGTTGGTGTGTGTTTTTTTCCGGTAGATAGTGTGTCCTAGGGAGCCATCAGGTTTTTTGTAGATTAGGACGTCAAGGAAGGGAAGTTGGTTGTTGGCTTCTATTTCCATAGTGAATTGTATTTTGGGGTGTAGGCTGTTGAGATGTGTGAGGAAGCTATCCAGTTTTTCCTTCCCGTGTGGCCAAATTACAAAGGTGTCGTCAACATATCTGAGCCAAAGTTTTCTTCTGTGTTTGGGTTTGTGTTCTGACTTGTCTAAAGCATTGGTTTCAAAGTGTTCCATGTACAGGTTTGCGATGACCGGTCATCACAAACCTGTACATGGAACACTTTGAAACCAATGCTTTAGACAAGTCAGAACACAAACCCAAACTTTGGCTCAGATATGTTGACGACACCTTTGTAATTTGGCCACACGGGAAGGAAAAACTGGATAGCTTCCTCACACATCTCAACAGCCTACACCCCAAAATACAATTCACTATGGAAATAGAAGCCAACAACCAACTTCCCTTCCTTGACGTCCTAATCTACAAAAAACCTGATGGCTCCCTAGGACACACTATCTACCGGAAAAAAACACACACCAACCGCTACTTACATGCACAATCACACCACCACCCTGCACAAATAAACTCCGTAGCCAAGACTCTCATCTCCAGAACCAAACGCCTGGCTGACAAAGACCACTTGACAACTGAGTTACAGAATCTCTCAAATGTGTTAATTGCCAATGGATACCAGCAAAACAGGGTTACAAAGCTAATCCAAAAAGAAACACCCCCCAAAAACCAAGACACAGAAGAAAACAATGGCATGGCCCTCCTTCCTTATATCAAGGGCACTACAGATAAAATTAGCAAAATCCTCCATAAACACAATATCAAAACAGCCTTTTGCACCAACCAAAAAATAGCCAATATCCTCAGAAACCCCAAGGATAAAATCCAGTTGGAAAACCAAGGGGTCTATGAAATACCCTGCAAAGTCTGCCCAGCCACGTACATTGGACAAACAAACAGACGAATAAATGCACGTATCGCAGAACACAAGAATGCCGTCAAAAAAGAAGAAAAAACTTCCTCTCTTTTCCAACACATGAAAGAAACAGGACACGAAATTAATTTTGCAAATTCCAAATTGCTCTTTAACATGGAACATCACCACAAGAGAATAATCATGGAAGCCATCGAGATAGAGAAACACCCTCACAACATGAACAAGCGTGACGACACATCCCGCTTGCCAGACATCTGGAAATTAGCCCTCCCCACAAAAACTGACACCAGATCCAGAGGCACACAGAACGCCATCACCAATCAACCACACCAGACCCAAACCCAGACCCTCTCCACAGATAAATTACAGACACCATCCAGTAGCCAAACCATGGTGGCACCTCCGGATGCTGCACCCCCCTGCAATCCCTACACAGATCTGGCTGACACAGGCCACAAAACCACAGCTCGCCCCTATACACGAAGCCAAGCCAGAGCACAACTAAGTGCAGTACAGCCATCTTCTCAGAAAAACTCTTCACAAAGTTCAAGAGGTCAAGACACAAAGACTTTAGCAACTAATCCACACCTAATGACCCACCTAAGTGGTACTCAGGATATCACTCAAGAAATCACTCAAGATATCCCTCAAGTAATTAAGGAACAAAAGAAGAAAAGGCACACTAGCCTGGGAACTTCCTCTCTGCCCAGAACATTGGAGGCTATACACCACACCCCCTCAACAGTATTTATAGGAACTCAAACACTGAGATCCTGCTCTGTTCCAGTAACAAGAAGCCGAAAGCACCAGCCTGAAGATGACGAGTGAGACCTCGTCGAAACGTCGCCTAGACACCCCAACTTTTACACGGGAAGACACCCGAGGACACCAAAACCTGCATTCCTGTACCCGTGAAAATCTACGAAAGCATATATATATATATATATATATATATATATATATATATATATATATATATATATATATATTAGTGTGTTAGCTTTTCGTTGCATCCTAACCTATGTATTGGTATATATGCAAATACAGTGGTGCCCCGCAAGACGAACGCCTCGCAAGACGGAAAACCCGCTAGACGAAAGGGTTTTCCGTTTTGGAGGCGCTTCGCAAAACGAATTTCCCTATGGGCTTGCTTCACAAGACGAAAAAGTCTTGCGAGTTCCTTCGGGTTTTTTTCCCTTTCCCCCCCTTTTCCTAAGCCGCTAAGCCGCTTATCAGCTGATCCGCTGATAAGCCGCTTAACAGCTGATCGCTAAAAGCCGCTAAACCGCTAATAGCGCTAATCCGCTAAGCTGTCAATGGGCTTGCTTCGCAAGATGAAAAAACCGCTATACGAAGAGCCTAACGGAACGAATTAATTTCGTCTTGCGAGGCACCACTGTATGAACCTTTATCATTTCTGCTTTCAATGTCCTTTCTGTTATGTTCTTTGTCTTCTGTTACAAAACCTTTAAAACAAAAAGTAAATGGGAGGAAGTTAAGAAAGAGGTGGGGACATCTTTTGGTGATGCTGTGGGGCCTCTTAAACTTGAGATAGCTTAGGGTTCAGCATGTCTGCTGGTTGGCTGCTGTAGAAAGCAGGATGCTTCACTCACTGGCCCTCTGACCTGATCCATTTGGGCTCTTAATGTCCAACTGTCCTAGGAATCAGTCCAACGAAGCAGAAAATGGTCCACCTGGGTGATGGTCCATTTGACAGGCAGGCCAAGGAAAGCAATAAAAGGAAAAAAGGAGGGTAGGTTAGATGAGGACGTTCTTCTTCAACTCTTCCCCTCGGTCTGCTGATAATGCTCTAGCCTGCCTGAGAGGCCCCTATCCTCCCAAAGGTTCCCATGCCTTCTGTTGTGAGCTAGGAAATGCGCCGCTATCGCCACCTGTCCTGGCTCCAGCTGGAAGGGAAACGCCGGCAAGAGCAGGAAGCCGAACTGTTCCTGTCCTTAGTTTCTGGTCAGTGCCGGCCGGGCAGGACTTCCTCAGGGTGGCTGGAGCTGACACGGGGAGTGGTTGCTTAGTCAGCAAGACTGTTTGGTCTAGGCAATGAAAGAGCGGCAGTTTGGGTGTGAGAGTCAATAACAAAGAAGGGGGGATTGCTAAGGGCTGGGGATGAGAGATTGTGAGTGAGAGCGAAATATTTTGAGGTGTCGTTAGGGTTTTCCATGAAATGGGGATGGTGGCGTCTGTGGATTCATGGTGGAGAATCGTACAAGTGTAGTGCCAAAAGAGGCCTTAAGAAGGTTATCTATTCCAAAGCCTTGCTCCCAGACATTAAAAAGACACCTATCCAGCACAAGGTCACAGGCTCTATTATCTTCTAGATTTTAGCAGGCAGTTGACGGAGAGCAAAGGGGGCCAAAGTCTACTGAGGCAGAGGAACAAGGAATGTGTTCAGTACAGTGCACCGAATATGTGGCTAGGTCACTTGTTCTGCAGAAGTGCAACACTGCCTCCCCCAACCTACTGCAAAAGTCATTTGCTAATATTATCTGCAAATTAAACCTTTTCCATGTAGCCCATAATATTAGCAACTGATATTTAGTCATACACATTGGTAACGGCCAGCCATTTATATGAAAGCCAACTCACAATATTCTGTTACAAATGGGTGTGGCCAAGAAATAGAACTGGATGTGTGCTGAATTTTCGCGGGGTTCGTTTTTTACATCTGTCTAGAACAGTAGCTTTCCTTAGCATCCTTCCAGACAGCCTTTTTATTGTGCATTTATGCTGATTCTTATGAACGATATTGTTGGAGTGATTATAAGAACCCCTCTTTCACACCCCTGCAAAAGGTTTTGGGCGGACGTTCTACCTTGTTTCCAATCAGCACATGTCCTGTGACTTCCTGCTGAAACCCTGCAGTTATTTTATACCACAAATTGTTGGTTTATTTTTGTTGTGCCCCTCCAGACAGAAATAATACAATACTATTGGGGAAGTACCACAGAACAGCTAATAAAGCAGGATGATGTCTGGAAGGCCCAATATAAATCCAGCCCTAATGCGCCATTATTGTATCAGTGCCAGCTGAGACACTCTTACTATAGCAGGAGCAGGGATATTAGTCTTAGGCAAGCAACTATCTCTACTCCCTGTGCATCATGCTAGGGTGCTAAGGTTAGGAGCCTCTAATGCAGCGTGTGTGTATTACTGGTCTACCTTTTAAAGGTAAAGGGACCCCTGACTGTTAGGTCCAGTCGCGGACGACTCTGGGATTGTGGCGCTCATCTCGCTTTACTGGCCGAGGGAGTCGGCGTACAGCTTCCGGGTCATGTGGCCAGCATGACTAAGCCACTTCTGGCAAACCAGAGCAGCGCATGGAAACGCTGTTTACCTTCCCGCCCGAGCGGTACCTATTTATCTACTTGCACTTTGACGTGCTTTTGAACTGCTAGGTTGGCAGGAGCTGGGACCAAGCAACGGGAGCTCACCCTATTGCGGGGATTCGAACTGCCGACCTTCTGATTGGCAAGCTCTAGGCTCTGTGGTTTAGACCACAGCGCCACCCGTGTCCCGGTCTACCTTTTAGGACTGTTTTAAAGATTAATGTGGTAGAGTGTGTGGATCACTTTGCACGATTAAATAAAGCACCATGTATACCTAATCTATTCTAATTACTACTAAAACCACAAAGGGTTTGTTGTGGAAATTACAAAGATAAACACTGACTGGAACTAAAAGTATGAAATTGTTTATAAGAGTCATAAGGAATAAATTACAGTGCCTCCTGTAAGTCAGTAAGAAAGGAATGCATCTTTTGTTAAAAGTAGGTATGTGTAAAACTCTTTTTGCTTTATAACAGTGCAAGCATACATGGGAGTTCTTTTGGGGACTATTCCTGATACTCAGCTATTGAAGAGGAACAGAATAAACAAGCCAGCTTATATTCCGCATGCAAAATTGCAGAAAGCAGTGAGCAGTGTTGGCTGCACATTACAACAGAATTTTGCACTTACTTTAAAACCAAGAAGGTGCTGGTCCTTAAGCCTGCAAAAAAAAGGCTTGAGAGTTTGTGGGAAATGTCTGATCAAACTGTGGCGACAGGAATGATGGGAGTAGCTGCGGCGGATTGACAGCCGTCATGACATACAGCTTCAGTTCCATGCCTATCTGTTTGTCCCTCCCCTTGAAGTGGAATAAATTATGCAAAATAAGCATATGTTTTGCATACCGCAACGTGATTTGCATAATCTGCACAGCTGCTGGTTTCAGCTTTTCAAGGAGCAGAATGTGAGCTCACTTGGTACACAACATTGAAGGGTG
This sequence comes from Podarcis melisellensis, assembly GCF_964234715.1. Taxonomy (NCBI): domain Eukaryota; kingdom Metazoa; phylum Chordata; class Lepidosauria; order Squamata; family Lacertidae; genus Podarcis; species Podarcis melisellensis. Next base: position 7,031,807 of record NC_138529.1, read on the forward strand.
TTGTTGTTTTAAGCACATGGCCATAACAAGAATATGGTCTGAAAAGCAGGCTGGGTTTGGAGACAGCATTGCACTTTTGATGGGAAGAGCCTTTTTTTAGGAATGTGTGATTGGGACTGGGGAGGGACAAGAGGGAGAAGAGCAGGCACTCAGAGCGTGATCCTTGGGGTGAGAATAGGAATGTTGCAAAGCGCACAAGGGAGTCCCTGTGTTCATCTTTGAAATGCCGAGGGGGGAATGTGCTTGCATGCAAACAGCCCTAATCTGCTACAAACAGTCTGCCTGCCCTTGAGAAAAGTCCCTCTGTTTTCCCGGAACTTACTTTTTCTTTCCCGTAAGCAGCGCAGCCTTGCCTAGTCAACTCAGTAATCCTTCTGGAGGGAGGGAGTCAGTTCCAGAAGCGCAACCCAGTATGGGCATATTCTAGAGCAGCAGTGACATGTGCAAACATCAGAGAGTCATGGGTCACTCGCTTGAGGCACCTGGAGCTATGTTTTCCCTGCAGGCAGCCTTGGCGTGGCGCCTCTTTTACTCCTGTTTCTCCCCACGTAACACAGAGGAGACTGGATTGTGTGGGTTCAACAGTACGTTCAACACTACTCCTGTTTAGCCATTTGGTCCTTCCTAAGCCTGTTATTAAGGGACGCGGGTGGTGCTGTGGGTTAAACCACAGAGCCTAGGACTTGCCGATCAGAAGGTCAGCGGTTCAGTCCCTGCTCCTGCCAACCTAGCAGTTCGAAAGCATGTCAAAGTGCAAGTAGGTAAATAGGTACCGCTCTGGCAGGAAGGTAGACGGCGTTTCCGTGCACTGCTCTGGTTCGCCAGAAGCGGCTTAGTCATGCTGGCCACATGACCCGGAAGCTGTATGCCGGCTCCCTTGGCCAGTAAAGCGAGATGAGCGCCGCAACCCCAGAGTCGGTCACAACTGGACCTAATGGTCAGGGGTCCCTCTACCTTTACCTTTTAAGCCTGTGATTCTCTCTCTCTCTCTCTCTCTCTCTCTCTCTCTCTCTCTCTCACACACACACACACACACACACACACACACGTGTACATGTAGATATGCATGCACAGTCTTGTGTCTTCACTCTCAGAAGCAGTCAGGGACATGTAGACAGATTTGTCCCAGCATATGCACATGTGAAACTTCCTTAATCTTGTTCGACAATTGGTCCATCTACTGCAGCTTTATCTACTGGCAATAGGAATGCAGAACTTAGGGAGATAAGTCTTTCCTGAGAGATTTTCAACTTTTTGAGACCGTCACCCTGCAAAACGTGTTCTCTCCCATGGACCTACGGTCAGAGAATACAGGCATGCCTGCTCATAAGCACATGAAAGCATGTGCACCCACTCAGTTTCCTTTGATGCATACGCCCACGATCTCCTTTCCTGTACTAGAGTGTGGCTAGGATTGGATTTGCCTTGGGCAGCTTCTGCTCCCACCTCTGTGCCCTTTAACCTCCAGCAAATGTGTTGAGGGCCCTAAAATAGCAGCCACTGGAGTCAGACAGGAAACACACAGGGGTGGAGGCTGGAGTTCAGACAGGCAGGAAATGGGCGGGAGTGTTGCTCCCCTGTCCCACAGAGAAAGAGAGAGGGAATGAACATATGCATAGTTCCAGTATCCAGATGATTGATAGACGAAATCACATTCAACCACGACTACTTCTGGAAATAACATACACTGAACAACCAGCCTCCAAACAGATGCATGCACCCTCCTTCATATTCCAGAGTTGGCACAGCTACACACAACAAAGCCACAGATACACAACCACACACGCACTTATATACTGTATTCCTTTATTTCATACTCCACCTGGTTCAGTCCGATCCCTTGATGCAGAGTGGCATCATATTCATACCTTCATGTTCCTTCACAACTTGCACCAGAGCGAGAAGGATGGAGAGGGACATCCCCAGCGAATGTCAAAGGGACTGCAGGGCCCTGAGCGAAACCCTCCCTGCCCAGCATCAAAAGATAACGCCCTGCCAGTTGCTTTATTTATCGGCAGCTGGGGATTCTGCAATCTCCCCACAGCACACATTGGGTGGGCCATGGCTGGCTTCCTTCTGAATTTTATCATGTTCATCTGTCTCCTTTGAACCCCCTCCAGTCTGTCCCTCTTGCAAAGCCACAGGGCCCCCAGACTGAATGAACACAATTCTGTAAATGAGCTGAACTTGATCTGTGTTATACAGAGTGAGGGAGCTGTTGATGTCTTGTGTCTCGTAGCCTCAACTGTGTTTAAGGCTTGGAGGCAGGCAGTAGTCTGGGAGAGACATTGCTTGCATCCCATCATGTTCTGTCTGTCTGTCTGACTGTCTGTCTTTTGGCACTCTACCAAATCTGGCCAAACAGGTTTGTTCAGGTTTTAGAAACAGCATAACCCTCACCCTTTCTGCAGAACCTGATTAGAGCAGGTGAAAGCATCCACAACAAAGAGAGACTTTTCTTTGACACCATCTTAAACTATTTTGGAGGTGGAGGTGTTGTCTGTCTCTAGCCTTTATGAGCTTGATGCAAGCTCCAAGCTTGCCTTTTTGGATCGCTTCTTAAAAACAACAATAAAAACAAAACCACTTCTTCCATAAAGCCTTTCTTCCTGGACCACCCTCACCACTTCTGCACTGTCTTTACCACCACATCCTTTCAACTCTTTTCCTTTTCAGTTTCCCCTTTCTTTTATTATCTTCCTTCAGATTTGTTCTGAGTTTACTTTGGGGCTAAGTAAGGCAGTGTGCACTGGGTTTAGTGACTTGCATGCTGATTTGTTGCTGCTATTTTGATCTGTCCTGCATTCTGTGTTTTAATTGTGATATTCATAATGTTTATGGTTTTATTTTCTTTGTACGCTGCCCTGTTCAGTTTACTGGAGGGTGATCTAGAGACAGCTTTTAAATGAATACACATTCAATGGCAATTAATTAGCCAGTGTGTCTACAGTAGCATCTTCAGCCACCCATCAATGGGTCGTATTCAGTGTAGCATGAACCAAAATGTTCCATCAGCGCAAGCATTTCTGACTGAGCACAGAATGCTCTCCCCCTCCCCTCCATGCCCCCTAAATACATTCCAGGTCCCCCCCTCCCCAACCCTCCAGAGCAGATTTGGGGGTGGTACTGTGGAAGGAAGGGGGAATCTCATGGCAATAACGTAATCTTTGCTAGTGCAACTATTTAAGTGAAAATCACATGATGGTATGATGGATAACGGATCACAAGTCAACTTCTGCAAGTCATCGTGAGCTGCCCTTGGGTAATAAAGCCCCATTTTTGGGTTTTTCTTTTGCAGATGGGTGCGCGAGTTTCTCAATGACGAAAACAAAGGCCTGGATGTGCTGGTGGATTATCTCTCCTTTGCTCAGTGTGCGGTGATGTAAGTGTCTGCATTTCCTTTGAGGTGCCCCAGAATCTTCCTGCCTCTTTGTATCACTATTGGAAGCAGTGGGACTTTGAAGGCATTGTGAGTGGGGAGAGTCCTCCAAGCTTCCCATAGACTCCGAGTTAGAACAGGATGCTTGGCTGGATGGACTGCTGGCCTGATCCAAAAAAAGCTCTTATTATGTTCTTATGAAACACATTTTTAGACAAAATCGGTCCAGAAGGATAATAAGCTATCTGGTTTTTTGGTTTTGTTTTTAAATCAGTCTTGGGGCCTATTTCTCATTCAGAGTCCCAGGCAGGCAGAATAATGTTGAATTAAACATTTTCCATCTGGAACATATTTTTTTTTAAAAAAATAATTTTTATTAATTTTCAAATACAAATTTATAAAACCATATCAAAATTTATCACACATTTTTTTCTTTTTGGACTTCCTTCAGCTTCTCTGCCAATCATCCGTTCTAGTTTTTATTATTTACACATTTCCTAATTTTAATATTGCCTTTTAATATACCCTCCCAATCTTATTTTCTTTTTTTACAATATTCCTTATACTTTCACAGAGCCTCTTTAAAACCCACAAGTGTTATCTGTTCATCACATATAGTCTGGAACATCTTTAGCTGGCAACCATCTTCTGCAATGGCTTCCTGGCTTCCCTTTTTCAACTTTTGTGATAGTCATCACCTTGGGGTATTTGTTAGGGGCATAACTCTGCTTGCTAGTTGATTAATCATCTGGCCTTTCAGTGATGAACTGGTTATGCTAAAACTAATTCAAATATTATGAAAACCTCAGTTCAGGGGCCTTTCCGAGAAGAAGTGAGACAAATTTGCATCAGTGTCTCTGGGCAAGTTCAAGTGGCAGATGGTTGGGGTCACACTGGCACTGAAGTCAGGGCACTGCTGAAAAGGCCCTCCCGTTGGCCCCCACTCCACCTCTTCTGAGTGCCCCGAGGAAGATTCTTACAGTTTGAGTAAGGCTCACATGGATAGAGACACCTGAAGGCACTTTGATCCCAAGCCATTTAGAGGTGCAAAACAAGGGCAGGGAACCTCATTCAAGCCAAGGGCCACATTTCCTTCTGGGCAACCTTTTGAGGGCCACATGCCAGTGGTGGCACCAGAGGCAAAAGTAAGCAGAGCAATGAGACTCTGTACAGCAGGCTAGTTTCTGCACACATGCTTTAGCCTCTATATAGGCAAGCTAGAGGCATCACACACCCCCAGCCTGTCAAAAACACCCAGAAGAGGGTGCAAAACAGAGGGAGGATATGGCTGGAGAAGATGTGTAACCTGGAGAGAGAGATTTGGAGGACCTCATTCGCCCCCTGAATCATAAGGTCCCCACCTGTGCTGTAAAGGTTAAGGCCGGTATTTCAAGCTGGGATTTTTAAATGGACCAGGAGGCCAGTGTAGTTGCTTTAAAACTCTCCACCGAGATGCAAAGAGCAGCATGGGAGCGACTTGTGAATCAGTGCCCTGCTGAGCGTCCAGTTCCCCTTTTCACAAGGGAATTGCTTTGGCAGCAACCAGCTCTGGAGGTCTATCGTAATTGTAGTATTGTAGAGATGGAGGGGACCGCAAGGGTCATCTAGTCCCACTCCCTGCAATGCAGGAATCGATTTGCCCAACGTGGGGCTCAAACCCACCACCCTGAAATTCAGAGTCTCATGCTTTCTGTGACTCTTTCCAGGATTCAGTGGACACAGCTCTAGTAGCTCCCAGGAAGCAAGCTGGTGTGTGCAGCACCCGCTCTAATGTAGACACCTGACTGCCAGGTGGTCACTTCTAATGAAAAGCCAGCCTGTAGCACAGTGCAGATTGGCCTGGATGCTGTGAGCACACATCTGATACAGTGCTAGCTTGGGAATTTGTCATAGGGCAGGCCCAGCCTTAAAAAACACGTCTGTCTGCCTGCTTGCGTGTATGTATATAAATATATATGCCTTGTACCTGGTTTTCTGTGTGCTCAGTTCCTGCTTACGCAGGGGGAGATTTGAGCCTATGCCTTGTCGCATGCCAAGCTGCTGGGCTTGTGGCCTGTTGAGAGGAGCCCCCGTGAATCCAGAGCTTGAGCGCTCTACGCAGCTTTTGTTCTCGAACGTCTCTCTCTCTCTGTGTGTGTACGGCTGGGGGGTGTCTGTGGGCATAGGTATGGTGTGTGATCCCTCTCTGCCCTCCAGGTTTGATTTTGAGGGCCTGGAAAGTGGTGAGGATGGAGCGCTGGAAAAGCTGAAATCCTGGAGCAGGTCCATAGAGGATCTGCAGCACCCCAGCACCCTGTCTGCACCCTACGCCAACAGCCTTGCTCGCTCTGCGCGCCAGTCTGCCCTCCGGTATGTACCTCTGCCCTGCTGCGCCTTCTGGTGTGTAGCCTTCTGAGCTCTGTAATAATAATAAACCCCCTCCCTGCTTTCTGCCCTCCAGGGGATGCCGTGTGCTGATCTCTTCTCCCCACTCCCATCCTTCCCCCCTGATGCTCCTCTGGCGGTAGCTGGCCATGTCTCCTCTCTGCTCCAGGCCTTCTCTTTTGCCATGCTCTGTTTGCCTGTCTTTGCTGGGTCTCCTGTTCTCTCTCTTTCTCTGTCCTTGTCACCTGGGTAAGTATTTCTGCACTGGGCTGCTGCGTGAGGAATTCTCTGCACACTCCCCGGTACATGAAGATGTGTGTGGGAACAGAGAGGGGGCCCCTGCGGTCCACACCCAGGGCTGGTGGCCTGGTGGCAAGCAGGTGGCCAAGCGGCCAATGTGGACGGATGGTCCAAGAGCAAGGTCCAAGACTCCTGGTACCTCGCTGTCCGGAGGTTCCTGTCCTGGGAATGGACATGGTTCAAACTCCAACTTAGTCACAGGTCCGTTGGCTGACTTTGGAAAAGCCCCTTCTCTCTCAGACTCTGATTCCCATCTGTAAAATGGAAAGAAAAACAGTTTTACCTCGCAGGGCTATTGCTCCTGACAATTTTAACTGTAAGCCTGATGATTCTTGATAATAGTAGGCATTCGGTACTTTGAGGTGGCTGGATATCCTTGCAGGTCCAGCAGAGAAATTCTGTGGTGTATTTGTTTATTATTTGTTTCATAAAAAATTACATACCACTTGATTGTAAAAACAAACGAGCACCCAACCACAACCTCAAAGCAGTTTACACATTGAGGCAGCTATTGAGCAACAAGGGCTGCTGAAAGATTATTATCATTTTTCTCCTTCAAAGTGTGATGGGTGGTTTGAAAGAAGTATTGCTGTTTGTGGTATATACATTCATTTGGGAGGCTTTTGTGTTTACCTAAATCCTGCAAAACATTGTTGACCAAGATAAGAAACAGAACACGTTGAAACAATGCTTTTTTTGTATCATTTCCTACTCTTTGCCTCTAGCCTAAGAAATATTAAACCAAGTTTAGAGGGTACTCCAGGGTTGGTACCCATGGGTTGGGTGGACTCCTTTTCTTAGTTTGGTCATCTGGTTCCCTTTCCAACTCATGACTTTAAAAATTGGGAGCTCCTGAGTTCAGACATTTTTAGTTTAGGCATAATACCTGTGGGAACTCCATCTTGGATGAGAGTCGTGGCTGCGAAGGGATCAGTTTCTCCCCATACTGTCCTGGAGAGACATGGCAGATATATATGCTGAGCTCCAAACTCAGCCAAAGGCTCAAATCAGGCCAAACATACCGTATTTTTCGCTCTATAGGACGCACCCAATCATAGGACGCACCTTGTTTTAGAGGGGGAGAACAAGAAAAAGAAAATCCCTCTCTGCTCAGCGCCCCTTCAGCGAAGCGGCAGGAGAAACAGAGCCCCTCCCATTTCTCCTCCCGCTTCGCTGAAGGGGTGCTGCGCTTTAGCTGAAGGGGCACCTACCCTTCAGCGAAAGGAACCCGAAGCCTCCGGATGCTTCAGGCAGCTATCTTTGAAGCCTGGAGAGCGAGAGGGGTCAGTGCGCACTGATCCCTCTTTCTCTCCAGGCTTCAGCGAAAGCAACGCGAAGCCTCCGGAGCGCAGTGGGAGCGCTCCCACTGCATTTCGGAGGCTTCGTGTTGCTATCGCTGAAGCCAAGGAGCTTGCATTCGCTCCATAAGACGCACACACATTTCCCCTTAATTTTTGGAGGGGAAAATGTGTGTCTTATAGAGCGAAAATATGGTACTTTTCCTCCTTGATCATTGAGCTTTTCGGCCCTTGTGTTCTTTCTGTGTCTCAAACACCTAAAGAGTATTCCAGATTTTTGACAAGAAACTTCTTTATTCCTTTTGGAAACCCCCATTTAAATCCCCAGTGTATTTACAATATTTTTGCTTCAGGTTTTTGGGAACTGTATATATATATATTTAAGCAGCATGACTTTAATTTCTCCTTGTTTCAGCAAATAAAAGCTGAATGCCCTATCTCTTGAGGGGTGTTTGTGCATGTGTTGAAAGCTAAAACCGACAACGGTGGTCTCCTGGAACTTAGCTTTTAAGAAGATTAGCAAAACCCCTGAGTTGATCTTAGACTCCAAATGAGCGGTAGCCATTCAGCCTTTCTTTTGCCAGCGAGAAACCCACATCTTGGGCAAACCTTCTGACAGAAGCTGGTGGTTCTAATTACAGCTCTCCCTTCCTGTTCTTAGCTGCGGCCGTGACCTCATCTCTGGCATGGGGCAAACATTTTTTTGAGCCTCACTGCTTTTTCTCTCTGTGTGTGTGTGTATGAGTGTGCTAAATGTAGGACTCTCTTTTTGCCAGATACACCACCCTTCCCAGCAGGAAAGCCCTGAAGAACTCACGGCTGGTTAGCCAGAAGGATGACGTCCACGTTTGCATCCTGTGCTTGCGAGCCATTATGAACTACCAGGTAATGCTGGCAGAACCGTTCTATTGCCTGCCTCTAGCTAGGATCAGGGATGCCTGTGGGCTGCAAGTCTAAACCCAACATTTCATGAGTGGGGAAAACTGAATTCTACCCTAGCAGAGTAAAATAAATCAAAATGTGTGCTTGTACTTATTTATTTACATTTGTAGCCTGGCTCTATCTAAAGGGCCTGGGATGGGTTGTGGGAGTTGGAAACAAGTGCAGATGATTGGACACATAAGACGTGTGTGTGTGTGAAATAAATCTGAGCCAAAAGAACATTTTTGAGGGGCAGGAGGGAGGCATGAACCCCTTTGTTATTGTGCGATGTGTGATATTCCTTTGAAAACACATCATTTATTTATTTTTAGTAATGCCAGTTTCCTAGATGATTTGCACTATATAATGACTCCACTCCAGGCTGTGCCTGGGCTGCTAAATCAACAGTTTCGCTGAGGTTTCACTGGTTCTTTCTACTCCTAATACATCTATGCATTTCTTCCCCTTTTTGCATGTCAGTATGGATTCAATCTGGTCATGTCTCATCCTCACGCTGTCAATGAGATTGCCCTCAGCTTGAACAATAAGAACCCCAGGTAAGGCGGCTGGGTGTTCAGGTGCGCTCTGTGGAAACGTGGATAACTTACCCTCTATAGGTGGACTAATGTGGCTCCCTTTGTTCGGCTCTTAGTGTGTTTAAAAATGCCAGGTCCTGCTTGCCTTACAACCAGTGTCAAGTCTCTTCAGCTGTCCCTTGGGCTTCTCCTACCAGTAAGGGGTTTTAGTTGTGTAATGGGACTAAGAATTTCACATCCACAGAGAACTGCTGTCTTCAAAACTCTTCACAAAGAAGTCAAAGCTGGTGTCACAGGTGCTCCCCAGCACACGGCAGATAGTTAACTCTTCATTGACAAAAGTGGACGCTGAGAATAGTTTCTAGGACTCTGAATACTTACACATACCAGTCTGTCGTCTAAGCTGCTGTTCACAGTTCTGCGCTCTACAGAGCAGCTGCAGCAACAGGGAACCACTCCCCCTTCATCTTTTTATGGATCCCCCCCCCCCGTTCTGGGAGACAGTGGTGTGGGAGCGGGTGGGGAAGCCCCCAACCTCCAGCTCTGAAGCTGTCATGGACTGGCTGGGCACAGAGGAGTGGTGGGAAACACCAGCTGGGGAACTCCCCAAGGAAACTCACAGGGGAAGAAGGCTCAGAGCCAGGGGTTTGGTGGTGAGACAACAGAAGCTGCCTCTGCCTCTTGCCTCCTGGCAAGTAGAGGTCCCCACAAATCACTGCTCTCCCACAGATCCCTTCCCCTGGCGCACACGAGTCAGCGTCCTTCTGGTCCCTGACAGCTGGAGACAGACACTTGTTCTTAAGTGAGCTGAAAGTGGCTTGAGTGAACCATCACATTCCATGAGGCCCTCCAGACAGATTGATATTTGTTGTTGCATGTGATTGATGCAGTACTAGTGCACCAGGGCTAGATTTATACAGTGGTGCCCTGCAAGACGAACGCCTTGTAAGACGGAAAACCCGCTAGGCGAAAGGGTTTTCCGTTTTGGAGGCGCTTCGCAAAACGAATTTCCCTATGGGCTTGCTTCGCAAGACGAAAATGTCTTGCGAGTTCCTGCGGGGGTTTTTCCCTTCCCCCCTTTTTCTAAGCAGCTAAGCCGCTTATCAGCTGATCCGCTAAGCTGATAAGCCGCTAAAAGCCACTAAACCGCTAATAGCGCTAATCCGCTAAGCTGTCAATGGGCTTGCTTTGCAAGACGAAAAAAACGGTATACGAAGAGCCTCACGGAACGGATTAATTTCGTCTTGCAAGGCACCACTGTAGTGGATCATCCACACATCATTCCACCTTTTTAGATGTCCTCTGATGCTTCCCCAGTGTTATTGCCCCACACTCTTACACTGCAGTGCGACAAAAGTGGGGGTCCTCTAAGAAAGAGAACATTTGTGTTATGAAATGTTACAGGATTTCAGCAGGAAATTAGGGGACATGCACTGATTGGAAAGGAAGCAGCAGAGCCACCCTTAAACGTTTGCTGGTATAAGGGTACCAATTGGGTTGCTCGAGAGCAATCAGGCAAATCCCTCCTGGTTGGCTGTAAAGCCTTGTTATTGGTGCCAAAAAAAACCTTCACCATGCAGAGCGCCACTATTCCGTGGCTCCCTCATTCACTGGCAGAATCTGAGAGTGGGCGGTCCTTAAACCTTCCCCAGCAGAGTAGTTTCTTGACGCCCAGTCTGCACTTCCCCTCTCTGCGCAGAAGCCTACTGCGCAAGGAGGGCGTGGGTAACAGAGGACCTCTCTCCTCCCCACTTTGCTCAGGCAAGGTGTCCTGGCACTGCCTCGCCTCCCCTGAGCCCTGCAGCTCCTCTCCGCTGGAGGCGTGGTTACTCTCCTCCGCTGAGGAGGTGCTGCTTCCCACCATCTTTGGGGGCTCTCTGTAATCCATCCGGCTTTTCCCCTCTCGCCTCTGAGCCGATGGAAGTTCCCTGACAGCTGGCACAAACAGTATTGAAAACAGGATCGTGTATAACTGCCCCAAGACTATCATGAGCACAAATCTTAACAGATGCACGATAAAAAGGATGTCTGGAGGGGTCCGTGGTGTGTGCGTGTTTGTATGATACCATGGATCCCTCCATATATTGCCTCTCGTCAAACAAGATTTGCAGTTTTTTGAAACACTTCACGAAACCCTGCAAAACCTGTTTAGCCAACATGGAAATGGGATGAGTTCACACGCTATTAGCAGCCATCCCTCCTTCAAACAGCCATCGGCTCTGAAAAACAAACCGAAACAATGGCCTGCCTCCAGCTAGTGAAACTGATTTCGAGCAGGTTTTAATTTGCAGAACAGATGTGGACTTGGACAACTTTCTCCTGTTTCCTCATATTGTTTGGCCTAACCGAAATCTCTGTGCACAGCCAGAAAAACTGTCTGGGCCATGTTGTTGATATAAAGTGCATTGATCATCTGCGGTTTCCAGGCCTTCCATTGCAAAGTTGCTGGTTTACATCTTGTGTTGGCTTATCACATATCCAGTCCTGGCACTATATGATGAATGGGCATTTATACAGAGGGAAGCAAGCTCATGAGTGAACCATGTCCCTGGGGGTCTTTTGGTATGCTCTGCAAAGTAATGTTTACAATATGAACTGCAAAATGTAATTTATATACAATATTTCTTCTTCTTGCATAGACGTTATAAGTTTGCACTTTTTTTATTGCCTCCCCTTGCCCTAACAATATTAATTCAGCATTTGAAAACGCATCTCGGTTAGGAAACTCCCTGCTGGTTCTCAGTCTAATGACCAATCTTGCCCAGTGTTCTGTATTTGATAGCAGCCAAGGAGACTTGGGCTGTTTTTTAAAGCCTTCACAATACTTCATCAGGATTTTAGTGTGCATTTCCCCCCCTATGTACACGTTTGCATGCAATTTTGCCAAACATGCACACTTTTGCGAACAATTTCCCCTGAATACAACGCATTTTTGTATACCACTACGCCATCTCAGCTCTCCAGAAATTAGAAGAGACACCAGGGTTTTTTTTACGACAGAAAGTGGCTTATGCCAAATCAGAACATTGGTGCATCTAGCTCAGTACTGCTGACACTGGCTGGCAGGTTTCGGGCAGGAGTCTTTCCTCAGTCCTACCAGAAGACACCAGGGATTGAACTTGGCGCCTTCTGTGTGCAAAGTAATGGCCATTCCTCATTACATCTGGGCAAATCAAAGCCAGCCAGTGTCACCCACCTGGGCAAAGTGAGAGAGAAGGTACCTTTTAATAACTGCACCTTTTAATAATTGTGTAGAAGATGGAATTTCAGCAGGTATAGTTTGCATGAAAACCAGTGGGAAACACTGCTTAACCAAGAAGGCAGTGGGGCCTAAGGAGCAAACCAGATACAGTGGTACCTCGGGTTAAGTACTTAATTCGTTCTGGAGGTCCATTCTTAACTTGAAACTGTTCTTAACCTGAAGCACCACTTTAGCTAGTGGGGCCTCCTGCTGCCACCGCGCCGCCGGAGCATGATTTCTGTTCTCATCCTGAAGCAAAATTCTTAACCTGAAGTACTATTTCTGGGTTAGCGGAGTCTGTAACCTGAAGTGTATGTAACCTGAAGTGTATGTAACCCGAGGTACCACTGTACACTGTTGTTCAGATAAAGTTCTGCAAGCTGCCCTTTAATTGGTAAGGTGAGAGATACAAAGAAAAACAAGCTGCTGTTAAAGTGGCAGGATCATGCCAGACATGGGCGTAAAATACTTAACTGACTGACCAATTGCATCACAGATAACTCGGTTCTGCCCCCCTGACATAAAGCCTGCTCCCCGTAAAATAAATCTTGGCTCTGCCCATGATGCCAGATATATGTGGAGTCACTCTGCCCCTTTATCCCTAGAGGGGAACCCTCTGTTTTACCCAGCATTAGTTGCCGCACCAATGGATGTGTTCAGCTGGAAACCAGAAATGATCAAACTGCACTAGGAGCAGGGGCAAAGCTGAACAGTCAGGGACACCTGCTGATCACAAAACCTACACCTGTGTTGCAAAACTGGAATAGACAGCGGCTTGTTGGAAGCATGGCCCCCTGACAGGAAAGCCTCAACTTTGAGTGATAGGGGTAGCCAGTTTGGTACCCTGCGGGTGTTCTTGGACTTCAGTTCCCACCAGCCCCAGCCAGCATGGCCTGTGGTTGGAGATGATGGGAGTTGTAGTCCAACGACCCCTGGTGGTCACTACACTGGCTGCCCCTGCTGCATGCCTCTGCAACAATTGCATCTGAAGGATGCTGTTATCATTGTGGGATATATTCTGCGTCACCAGCAAAATGACATTGCTTTTCTTTCTGGTTGGTGGCACATCCTTGCTTCTCTCTTTTCTCTCCAGGACAAAAGCCCTGGTGTTAGAACTGCTGGCAGCTGTTTGTCTGGTGCGTGGCGGCCATGAGATCATTTTGGCTGCTTTTGAGAATTTCAAGGAGGTGAGGACTAACCCACAGCACCCTGGGGGAAATCAGCAACGGGGAACCTGCAGTTATTCTTGAGCTCCCATCAGCCCTGATCATTGGCCATGATAGCTGGGGCTGATGGGAGTTGGAGTCGCAGAAACACCAGAACAGCACAGGTTCCCCATACCTGGGAGAGACATGAAACTTGGAAGAGGAAGGGAAGGCAAGATGAGGGAAATAGATGCAGGAACATGGCAATGAACGGCTAGAGGGGTGTGCGTGTGAGTGGGGACAATTAAGTAAAAAGTTGTGCGCACAAGGACAAATGGAAAGATAGATACGCAAGTTGAGGGAGGGAGGTGGAGGAAAAGTTGTGTAGCATAAATGGATAGAGTAGCATTGGCCAACCTTTGATCCCAAATCAGAGCCCATGTGTTAGTGCCACTTAGGAGCAAGCTACAATACCAGCACACCTTGGTACCTGTTTACCTCTGCCTTCCTGAGCTCAGGAGTGGGCCTCTACACAGGTAGCTCCACTCCACACCATAACTGCGCTTGAAAGCCCACCAGTCCTATTTTTGGATGGCATAAAGCCCTGTAGCCTTTCATTCGAGGGGAAGTTGATTGAAGGCTCTTCTCTCGACACCCTCAGTGTCTGAGGTTAGACAGGTGGACACCAGGCCTCCTCACCCACATTATGGAGTTCCTTCCCTACGTGTGTGAGCCTGGCACCGTCTTTTAAGTGCCAAGCAAAGCCTGTCCTGTTTGCTTAGGCTTTTAATATCATCTGATCTGCCTTTTTGTGGCATCTTCTCCTCCCCACTTTTTTGTGTATTTTGTCTTAATGGATCCTGCTCTCTCTTAAATGATTATTATTAGCATTATTAATTGTTTTATTCTGCTGTTTGCCCCCTTGAAACATCCATCAAAGGCAGGGAATTCTAAATCCAAAATTAAAATTTAAAAAGAGGTGGAGCCTGCATATGCAGGGTAGAAGGAGAAGGAGCCAATTCTCTCTCTGCCGAGGGATTCAAGCAGAGCTGCTTGTTCCTCCTGCCCGGGCTGCTTATGTGTGGCTGGGTAAAGGAATGAATACAGGAATGTGCTTGAGAATATCGGAATGTGCATGCGAATCTGGTAGAAGGGATGAATAGCTACGTGAAGGGGTACTTATGGAGAAGTCTACAAAGACTGCATACCGGGAACAGTCTGTATTTGGCTGGCTCGCCAGTACTAAAGCACCCTTAAGACCCTGCTGTGTTCTCTGCTTCTCAGGTTTGCAAAGAGCAGCACCGCTTTGAGAAGCTGATGGAGTATTTCCGCAACGAGGACAGCAATATTGACTTCATGGTAAGGAGCAAAAGCCCTGGTGCCCTGAGTTGCATAAAAGCGCGAGTCACTTTTCTGTTTATGCCAGCAGCTCCCACAATCTGATGCGAAGGACAGGTTGCGGTATATACAGTGTCTCTTAAATGCAAGATTATATACATGCTGTCACTGACCGTGCTGTGGGCAAGGACACATTCCAGCCAGGCATAAACACTCAGGCCAGTGGGGAATGTGGCCAACAGAGTGTGGACCAAGAAGAGTTCTGATATCCGGACAGAGCCGTCAGTAGCTTCACCACCCCTACTGTGGATAATAGATGGACCAATGCTCTTTTTTTAAAAAAAAACTATTTAATCGTTTTTTTGATACAAACACCAACCACAAAAGACACATACAACAAAAACCTTAATAACAATAATACAGTGGTGCCCCGCAAGACGAATGCCTCGCAAGACGAAAAACCCGCAAGACGAAAGGGTTTTTCGTTTTTTGCGACGCTTCGCTAGACGATTTTCCCTATGGGCTTGCTTCGCAAGACGAAAGCCCATAGGGAAATCTCCGGGGACCTCTTTTAAATGCTGGCGGTGGGGAGCAAAGCCTTCCCCCCCCCTCCGGACTTCAGAAGAGGTCCAGGAAGGCCGGCGGGGGCGAAAGGCTTTGCTCCCCACCGCCAGCATTTTAAAAGCGGTCCGGGATAGCAGGGAAGCGCTTCCCGCTATCCCGGACGGCTTTTGAAGGCAGCTGGGGGGAGCAAAGACTTTTGCCCCCCGCCCGCCTTCGGAAGAGGTCCTGGACCTCTTCCGAAGGCGGGCGGCCCCCCTGCCTGCCTTTCCGGGAGAGCGGGAAGGCAGCACTGCGTTTTCCGCTCTCCCGGGAAGGCAGGCAGGGGGGAGCAAAGACTTTTGCCCCCCGCCAGCCTTCAGAAGAGGTCGGGGGACAGACTGTCCCCGGACCTGGTCTGAAGGCGGTTTCCATAGAAACGCATTAATTGATTTTTAATGCATTCCTATGGGAAACCGTGCTTCGCAAGACGAAAAACTTGCAAGACGAAAAGACTTGCGGAACGAATTAATTTCGTCTTGCGAGGCACCACTGTAACACAATTTGATAATTCAGATTTGAATACACTGATACACCTATGACTACACCTTTTTAAACAATATTTTCCCACCTCTCTCTCCTCCCACTACTTTCCACCACTATCTGCCTTATCACTTAAATATTCGTTCCAGATTTCTTCATATTTATCCATTCTTATTTTGCATCAACATGGACCAATGTTCTGACGCAGTATGGGCGGCAAGCATTTTGCACAGGAGTCCCATTCCTGGCCCCTCTGCACATTGGCGGAGCACACATAAGTGCGACCCACTCCATTATATCCCTTTATGCCCCAGATCTGCCCTCTTCCAGGTCCAAAGTACCCATGTGTCAGCGATCACATGCCAATTGGACTTGCCTAAAATGATCGCCACCTGCATAACACAGTTCCCTATATTTCTAATTACCATGTTCCAACATAGAGCTGCAAAACCCCAGTATTAAAGCACACTGCATCTGCATGCTAGCCAATTGAATTTTAGGAAGCAACATAGGAAGATGCTTTACTATTGGTCCACCCCAACTGGCAGCCGCTCTCCAGAATTTTGGGCAGAGGTCTTTTCCATCACCTGACTCCTGATCCTTTTTTAAAAAACTGGACATGCTGGAGACCGAACCCACGGCATGAAAAGTGAATTTCTGCCGCTGAGCTGAACTCCCTCCTCTTAATTATGCAAAGCTCCTCCCAAAAATCATGGTAGCTGAGGTGCAGGGATCTCAACCCCAGAGGCCTTCCCCATCTGTGCAGGCATTCCCATTTTACACTGTGGATTGGATTGGTAGAGTCTGCATATGGACACCAACTTACTGGGTACCTATCTCTGCTATGGGGTAGGGACTCTTTCCCGCCCCCCCCAATCCAATTTATGTACTGTGTCAAAGACTGTGGCAGCGCTCTTGCACACAGTCAATATATTTTTATTGATTGATTTAATACCTATTAATCAACAACAAAACAACTCCTAAATGGTTTATAGTTTACAGTGCAAGCTGCCTGGTTTACAGTGCAAAACAGTAACTTGGCAGCCTATGTTCCCATCTGCCTTTCCCAAGTGCTTCCACCTAGTGGGCCATCATGTATTTTAAAGGTCTTCTGCCTATTGCCATCTATCTCTCAATGCCATTGCAGACCTAGGTCTGGCTCTTGCCTCTTCATTCCTTCTCTTTCCCAGCAAATGGATTGATGGTGGGACTTTTCACAGGTGCATTCCCCAACTGTGGTGTCCTGGAATGTAGGCTTTTTAAACATTTGATCCTGTATCGGTGGAACATCTAGACCAGGGGTCTGCAACCCGCGGCTCCGGAGCCGCATGTGGCTCTTTTACACCTTTGCCGCGGCTCCGGGGCGGATACTAGCGAGGGGAGGAGGTGCATTGTGCGCCCCGACACTCCCCACTGTGGCGGGCGTTGTACTGGCTGTGATGTCACATGGGGGCGGGGCGTGCGTTAGTCACGCACCGTCTCAATGTCACCTTCCCGCCCGCCCGCTACATTGTAAGGGGCATGTACGCTGGTCACTGTTTTGAAGGGGAGTGAAGAACAGACACACACAAAAAGGTAACTTGTTAATTTAACGTTTATTTCTATGAGGAGGAGTAATTCTGAGGGGTCAAACAAAGAAATAATAAAAAAGTGACAAAAATGTTATTTTTATAATGATGAGTTTTGTGGCTCCCAGGTTTTTTTTTCTTCGGAAACGGGTCCAAGTGGCTCTTTTTGTCTTAAAGGTTGCAGACCCCTGATCTAGACCAATCTTCTGCAACATGGTGTATTCCAGATGATCTTGGACTCCCAACTCCCATCAGGACTCAAACCAGTATGGCCAACAGCCAGTATAATGGGGTATTTTTTTTAGTCCAGCAGTATCTGGAGGACAACATGTTGGGGAAGACCTGGCACTCTAGACAAAACCACAGGGGAATGACAAATTGAAGTTGTGTGTCATAATGCCAGCTGCCCTCTCTCAATGTGTTTTTCAGGTGGCCTGTATGCAGTTCATCAACATCGTGGTGCACTCTGTTGAGGACATGAACTTCCGTGTGCACCTACAATATGAGTTCACCAAACTAGGTCTGGAAGAGTTCTTACAGGTAACACCCAGTCTCTTCACAAGCCAATCTAAGTACAGCTGATAGAACCAAGTCCCGGTCAGACTTTTTCCAAGCATAGGCCAAATGGCTGACAAAGATGGGTAATGGGGTTGTTCAGCTAGATCTGAACCTTTTATAGTTGCATGTGCTGCTGGCTCCTGCCCTTTTGGCGCCTGCATGCTCAGTTTGATATCTGCAAAGCGGCACCTACTTTAAGTAACTCTGGTGGAATTGCGTCAGGACCTGGGTCTTCCTAGATTTGGGGCAATAACTTTTTCTGTTTTGACTGGTGCCCATTCTGAGAGGTCCTCTATAGTAAACTCCTGAGGCTCCACAGAGCCCACCCTCTCATCACAGAATACTTTTAAATAGTATTCGTACCATGTCTGAGATGGGACGGTGTTAGTCATGGAGGGTCTCTTGTCAAGGGCTCCAGAAACTAATGCCGTAATCGTTAGCTACTGTTGCTTGGATTCAAAGTTCTCATTGTTTTTCAGTGAATAACTTGTTCCTCCTGCCAATTAAGAGATGTAATTGGTGTTTCAATTTAAAGTATTCCTCCGGCAGTCTCTGCACACCAGAGTCTCTATAGTGGTGATATCTAGTTCTAACCTGTCCCTTTAAAGATAAACATTCATGGTTGAACCAACCAGTTGCATTTTTCCTTACCAGATTTTTCCGTGACTGGGGTTGTGAGCTTAATAGTCATGTGATCTGACACATGAATCATTAAATTTCCATATTCATGTACGGTCTCTTGATCTTTGTTTAGGTCCATTGATTTTAAGTTAAACTCTACCAGGGTGTTAGAGCTAATTAATGGTTGAAATTTCTCAGAACAACTTGTGACCATATGAGTCTGGGCAGAATGGCTTGCTCAGATCCATCAGTGAGGAACACCTACATGGGAGGGGAGGAATTAATAGAGAAAATCACAGGAAGGCGGCATCTACTCACACTTGACCCCTAAATGCATAGGCACTTAATGCAAGCAAGATTCCTGCATTTTCCCTGAGCTTAGACAAGTTTTGATAGTGATTTAGAAGTAATGTTGATCCTTCTAGAAGTTGTTGTGTCAAATCCTTGAAGCAAAATCGCTTTGAGGTTTGAATCACACGCTGTGCTGGCCCTCATGAAAAACATGGGTGTGTTACACTGCAGTTTTGTTCACAGATTTTTCTTCATTATCTTTCTCTGCTGGTGCACAGAAGTTACCTTTTGAGGGGAACAAAATGCCCTCTAGGCTTATAGTTATGATTATTGGCACAATATTTATGCACTAACATGCAAACTAGGCTGAAATACAACAACTAATGTGATCAGTACCAAAGATCAACAAGAAAAAACAGCTGCTCATCCTTTTAGTAGAGGTGTTTTCAACTAGAGGTGAACTGTGTCCAGGCAGGACGTTTGTGTGTGAGAGAGACAGATTGACAGAAAGGCAGCATAACGTACTCTTATTGGAGAGTAACCTTCATTTAGAGTATTTTTTGGAGCCTTTGCTCCAAAATACAGGGTTACTCTTGTTAGCCTGTTGCAGCAAAAGCAATTAAGAGTCCAGTAGCACCTCTTCAAGACTATCAAATTTATAGTGGCATAAATGTTTGAGGTCCAGAACCCACTTCATTAGAGGCAGATAAAGATCGCCTGGAACTGAGGGTACTTCCAGACGGCTGTTTGTTATGAGATTGTTGCTCCTTATGCATTCATGAGGAAAATCCAGGGGAAATTTGATAAGATTTTTTTAAAAATCCGAACAGTTGTCAGTTACCTATTTGTAATATCACAACATTTTCAATATTAAGCCGCTACCTGGAAGCACCCTTAAATGAAATGCCTGCTTCACATTTCCTGAAAAAAATATCTGTTAAAAAAACCACAGAAACTTCCCTCTTCACAAACAATATTTCCCCATCCTGAGGGAAAACACACATTTGGTTCCTTGTGCTATATTTGAGCACTATGACTTCAGTTGGAGATGGACTGGTCTCGTTTCAGAGAGGCAGCTTGGGTGTAGGGATGGGTTTCTGCTTGTAAGGTGTACATGTCTCACCATTGTCTCTGGTAAACAGGTTCTTTGGGGTTTGAATTGTTTCAAAAACCTACAGAACCTACTTGACCAAAGACAATGATGGGACTAGAAAATAAGAGAGTGATGCCTCTTTCAAGTTGTCTCCAGCTCCTCTAAAACCAACATTAACTTTTGCCTTCCTCCTCCTTTCCCTTCGCGTTTGAGTTGCCAAGATACTTGTTTGCAGTCTGGTGGTCTGTTTATGTCTGCTGTGATGGCAGCCAATGCAGTTAACTATCTCATCAGCCAAAGAGGGCCCTACTGTTAGTTTAAACCTTCCAGTTAAGGACTGTGATATACTTTGCTGTGGAATAGTCGTCAATTCCAGCAAAAGCACTCCTTAGCAAGTGACTGATGGAATGGGAAGCAAAACCTTTGCAAGGCAGTGGGGGGGGGGATACCAAAAGAATTAAACTTCTCAAGCCCCAGCATCAAATAAATGCCTTGTTATTGAAAAGACTGGCCACCCTCACATGAAAATAGACAACAAAGCTGATTATTGAAGGTAATGGCAGGATGCAGAACAGTGGAGTTGGGTGTAAAGGCTGGGTGGAAATCCCAGTTTGATGTCAGTTTCTAGCCTTGGTTTCAGCTGAATCAAAACCAAAACAGACATTAGGAGACCAAGTCTTGTTCTCAGAACCAAGGTCATTGCTCGTTCAAGGGAAACAGGCACCAGTTCAGTAACAGGAACGAAACGGCAGAATAGAGAAGCTTAGTGGTACAAAAGGACAGACCTCTTCAGAGGCACATTAAAGAACTTGGGAACTGAAGAGCCATTCAGGGAAGAGTTCTAGCCATCTAGCAGGAAGGGATGGAAACACCCTTCTGAGGTGATGGCAAGGCATGGCTGTGAAGTAAGTCAGACCTGTGCTAGTTCCAGACACTTCCAAGGGCATAAGTGGCCCTCAGACTTAATCTCACTTACTCATCGTTCCTCCTTTCAAGGGATCTCTGGGAATTGTAGTTCTGTGGAGGGGGTCTAGGGATCTCCCAACTGCAGTTTCCAGGATTCCATAAGCCAAAGTGCTCTCCAGAGGCCTAATTAATCTTGGCATTTCGTCACATACCAACTTTGACATACCAGGGTTGACATCAGACTCACTTTATCATTGGGGCTGCCTCCAGTGCTTCCAGGTATGTACTATCAGATGAACTGGGAGCGTGGAAAACATCCTGTGGGGATGTATCATGAGATGGTCCTCACTGTTCTGTTGTAGCTTTGGGGAGAGACTCAGTACCATCACGCAGCAACCTGGAAGCTTGTTCCCTTTAAGATAATTTCCCCTTGCTTGCTGGCTTCATGCAGTTTTCTTCCTCTTGTGTTGCATTTTCGTTTCTTTCCACAGAAGTCGAGACACACGGAAAGCGAAAAGTTGCAGGTGCAGATCCAGGCTTACCTGGACAACGTATTTGATGTCGGAGGGCTGCTGGAGGATGCCGAGACCAAGAACGTAGCGTTGGAGAAAGTGGAGGAGTTGGAAGAACATTTATCACATGTAGGTGTACAGATACCCCCCATTAGATCACCAGAAGAACATAGGAATTAACAACAATAACAACAATATTTATATGCCACCCATCTGATTGGGTTTCCCCAGCCACTCTGGGCAGCTTCCAGCAAAATATAAAAACATAAGAAAACATCAAACATTAAAAACTTCCCTATGCAGGGCTGCCTTCAGGTGTCTTCTAAAGGTTATATAGTTACTCATCTCCTTGACACCTGATGGGAGGGCATTCCACAGAGTGGGTGCCACTACTGAGAAGGCCCTCTGCCTGGTTCCTTGTAACTTCGTTTCCCACAGTGAGGGAACCGCCAGAAGGCCCTTGGAGCTGGACCTCAGTGTCCAGGCTGAACGATGGGGATAGAGATACTCCTTCAGGTATACAGGGCCAAGGCCATTTAGGGAAGAGTCCTGATAGATGGTTCCATTTAGTCCAGAACGCTTTTTCCAACATTGACTGATCAGATGCCTCTGGGAAGCCCCAAAGCAGGGCTTGAAGGCAACTGCTCTCCACCATGGTTAACCCCTCCAACGTTTGGTACTCAGTAATATACTTCTTCCAAACATGGATGTTCCATTTAGCTTTCATGGCTAAATTTATTTCGTAAAATTTATACGCAGCTTGGTTGTAAAAACAACAACAACAACCCTCAGTGAGCTTTGAAAAAAGATAAAACAAGAAAATCAAGAAAAAAATACAAACCTACTTTAAAATATACAAGTTAAAATACTAAAACAGAGGAAAATGAGTGTACCTTCCATTCATTTGTCTAATATCCTTTTAAAAGCTCCATAAGCCAGCAACCATCACCACCATCTTGGGGCAATAGGCTAATTGTACATTGTGCTGAAGAAGATCCCACGGCTGGCATTGGGAAGGGAAGGTTCAGTCAGGCTCGACTGCTGCACATTTGCAAAAACATTGTTATAACCATGAGGGCCAGCAACTTGTTTAAAAACAAGAGCCTCACGAGCCTGCTCCACACGCAAGATTTTGGACATATGGTTATCTGAGCAGGATAATGAGAACCGAACCGTCTTTTTTGACCAAAGGAAAGTTGGTGATCCCTATTTTCTTCCGCTCAGTTGACAGAAAAGCTTCTGGATCTGGAGAATGAAAACATAATGCGGGTGGCAGAGCTGGAGAAACAGCTGCTACAGCGGGAGAAGGAGTTGGAGATTGTCAAGGTATGTGGCCAGGAAAAAGCGATGCGGAGGCTTTCCGAAGAAGATGGGGGTCCGTCCATCATCTGGGTTAAGTCATTGGTTTTTCTAACCTCCCTGGGATGCTTCCTCAGACGCTTCTCAGTGAAAAGATCTGTAACGATGGACAGGCTTCCTTGGTAGTTGGCTCACCATTCCCAGTCCTCCTACCTACAGGGGGAGCACTGCTGTATGCCAGGGAACACTTTCTATTCAGACACGATATTCAGGATGACGGTGAGGCCTAGTGGGCGCAGGCCATGCTCCCCATGAACAGGATTTCTCAAATGGACATGCCATGTTCCCTGCCTGGCAGGTCTGTGTGGAAAAGGTTCCCTGAAGAATGAAGCTTTGACAGACTCCTGATTTACAATAATATGCCCCATCAGGGTTCATCCTTGGGTCTTTCCACTGTAGAGATGAGGCACAATTCTCTCCTCCTTGAGTCATTACCTTCCAGGCTCTTTCTTGTATGCTTGTTGGTTTGGGACCTGGGCATTTTTCCTAACAATCCTTTCTTAAGTCTTATCTTATGTGGGTTCTTAATGGGGCTCTAGTTCGCAGGTCAAAGTGGCAATGTGACACTCAGGACAGCTGGCAAATGGTCCCTATTCCCTTGCTTGGGGCTGGCTGGGTTTCTGTGGACTGTCCATGCTTTGGCCCCATTCCTCCCTTGTGTGAGGATGGGGGTCTTCTCCTGAAGATAAATCTCAACTGTTCTGTTAAGGGGTCCAGGGCAGTGCTGGCATCGACCCAGTTCCCTGAGCAGTTGGTGCAATCAGCAGAACTAAGAAGCAAAGTTTTTTATTGGATCATATTTTGCTGCAGGTGGAGGGCAGCATATTTGCATCTTCTCCCCTCCCTTCCTGCTTCCTGCTCGCCCTGCCCCCCAGGGGGAAACATAACATGCTCATAAGGAAACAAATATGTCAGGCTAGTCTAGACCCCATTTCCATGCCAAGCCTTTTTGGTCCCATTTATTTATCTTAAACAAAATTTAGATCCCACTTGATTGTAAGAAAACCTCTAAGCAGTTTGCAAAATAAATAAAACATTAAAATTATCCATTGAGGGGTGGGGAAACAGTTAAAAACAGATACTGTATTTAAAAACATTCAAAAGATTATTAAAATCAACAGTGGTGAAAAATAGGCAAAACCCATGTAACTTCTGTGGGAATGTTGTAGATACTAGGAGAGGATATATTGATTTAATAGTATCCTTCCTAACTCGTACTTGTCAGTCAACAGCAGAGTGCATTCCACAATATATAGCAGGAAGTTAGTTGGTAGATTCATTTGAATCTCTTTACTTAAGCAATCCAATCTGGCTTTGTTCAGATTGGGTTTGGTTCCTGGTAAGTCCCCTTTTATCCCTCCTAAAAAGAATAAAGACACAAGAAGCTTATTTTAAAAGTAATAAGAAGTTTACTCACATTCAGTTCACAGTTGGATCCCTGAAGGCAGGCCTTAGCTTGTAGTTACAGATACAGCGTGGCTTACATCCTTGTAAGGATGGACCCATGTGGTACTGGCAGAGACCCAGCAGTGCAGTCCAAGAAAAGTCATCAGAAGAGCGTGGCATCAAGAGGAAGGTGGCTCCCTGATCACCCCCTTTTATGGGGTCTCCCACCAGAGTCACGCCCACCTACCTGGTCACACGCAGGGGGAGGAAGCTCCCGACCAGGTGTGACAGGAAGTCCTCCTGGCTGGAGTAACACCCCCCTGTGTGTCCACTCTGGGCAAACAGGAAGTGTTGTACTTGACTGCTTATGTTACACCCCACAACTTCTACATGCCTGTTAATTATCCCTGTGGAGGAGAATGTTAATTTGTGTAAATATGTACACACACACACACATGTTTAAGCGCTGCCCCTTAATTCTGCTGAACGTATAATGTGTCCCTTGGTCCTTTGAGACCCAGAGGCATCTGGCCTTGTGAACGGCCTCCAGCGAGTGGGAAGAGGAGGCCTTATTGATGTGTCTCTTCTGGGGCAGGAAACCTACGAAAGTGCCAGCAACCAGGTCCACACCCTGCGCAGAATCATCAAGGAGAAGGAGGAGGCTTTCCGACGCCACTATACCTCTCGCCCAGCAGGGGGAGACCACCTGCCGCTGCCGCCACCTCCAGGGCCGGAGGTCAACTTCAGCGACATCCCTGAGGACGACCTCCGCCTCCCGGTCCTGCCTCCCATGGAGGCTGCCCCTCCACCCCCGCCCCCTCCTCCGCCTCTCCCCCCACCCCCTCCTCCGCTACCAGGTAAGTCCAAAGGAAAGAAACCTGCCATCTTCTCACACACCTTTGCACAGAGGGCGACTGTTGCTACATATATTTTTTCCGCCCCTGTTCTCTCACAGATAAGTGTCCGCCAGCTCCACCACTTCCAGGGACGTCTCCCTCTGTGATTCTCACTATGGGCTTATCAGGTACGTTTTGTCTCCTCCCACCCATCCACCTGCAAGACAGAAAGAGGGACAGCAATGAAAGGCGCTGGGTGCTTGCTCTATGTGTGCTGTAATTTCACGAGTAAAAGCACAGAACATGGTTCTGGGTACAGAGTTCATCTTCCTGTGAACTTTTGTTCTCTCTCTAAAAAGAACAACAGCCAAACAAACCATGTAACCAGCTTTTATGGTACAGTGGTGCCCTGCAAGACGAATGCCTCGCAAAACGAAAAACGTGCAAGACGAAAGGGTTTTTCGGTTTTTGCGTCGCTTCACTAGACGAATTTTCATATGGGCTTGCTTCGCAAGACGTTGCGTCTTGCGAGTTTTTTTCCTTTTTCTTAAAGCCGCTAAGCCGTTAATAGCCGCTAATAGCTGTGCTTCGCAAGACGAAAAAACTGCAAGATGAAGAGACTCGCGGAACGGATTAATTTCGTCTTGCGAGGCACCACGGTATGCTTGAAAGTGTGTCAGCAGATCATGACTTAAGAGAAGTCCGTGAAGGTGAACGAAAACTGGGAACAGAAACTTGCCAGGAGAACCAACCCAATTCTCTTCCTCCTAGTGGCCCATTGGGACCGAGCTGAGCTGAGCCCTGACCTCTTCTGCACCTGTGAGGACAAATAATACTTATTTCTCTCCTCTGTGCCCCCAAGCAATCCGGATTAAGAAACCCATCAAGACGAAATTCCGCTTGCCGGTCTTTAACTGGACAGCCTTGAAGCCCAACCAGATCAGCGGCACAGTCTTCAGTGAGCTGGATGATGAAAAGATCTTGGAGGTGAGGGAAAGAGGGAAGTCAGTCTGAATGGTGTGCACCATTCTTTAAAACTTTTAATCCGTTGTATTTGTATCTACTGCACTTGTGAAACCCTTATCAGCCTATCAAGTGCAGCAGCACAGAACATTCAGTCGCTGAGGGAAACTGAACAGTTTGTAGTGAAGCCTCTTTGAGGGAAGGGAAAGTTGTCACTTTGGCCGCCGTCAGAGCCTCACACAAGAATTGAGAAGAGGCCCCAGGATATAGGGAAGCTAAGGGAGAGTGTGCCCAGAAGAAAGGAGTTTGAAGGAAGACTATAGAATAGGCTATGAACAGCGTAAGAATAATGAGTGTGAAAAAATGGTTGGTGGAGAATGAGGCTTCAGGAAAGGAGGAGAGGAGGGAGGGAGGGAAGTAAGGCAAGGGAAGTGGCTCTATGGAGTGATTGAGATGAGCAGTGCCCGTGTACTATAAGGGAGAAGAGCGCAGTGCTATGGGGGCCTGAAAAGCAGGAGTCTAGGAGAACAATGGGGGAGGGAAGGAATGAATGGAGGTGAAGAAAGGAGGAGCCAGGGAAACTGATGAATGGGGGGAAGCTACACACGATGTCATAGAGACAGGAGGTGTAGTGTGCTATTGGCAGAAAAGAAGAGAGCAGCAAAGGAAGGGACCTTTGATAGGGGAGTTCGGCCTCTTGGGACTGGTAACCCCAAAGAAGCAACAAAGACCAAATTGCTCACTCTCTCACTTTCTCTGTGAGAGAGAAAGAGAGAGAGAATTTCATGTATTATTGGAACCAACCAGCCAGTTCTTCAACTTCAGGCTTCCATTTTGCTTTGTACTGATTCTTCACATACATATCCCACCATTCCTCCAACACGCTCACTGGGCTCCCCGCCATTTTATACTCACAACAATCCTTAAATAGGAATTTGAACTTAGTTCTCCCCAATCCAAGTTAAGATCTCTATTCACTGTTCCCTCCCTGGCTCCCAAAACTGAAGCATCTGATAACATGCTGTTAGCGGCTTTGAAATTCCTCCAGTAGTGAAAAGGCAAATTATGAGCAGCTTGAAATCAGAATGTATGTCATTGTTGTTGTCATTATTATTTTCATTAGTATCATAATTACCTCTTCCAGGACCTTGATCTAGACAAGTTTGAGGAGCTCTTTAAGACCAAAGCCCAAGGCCCAGCCATTGACCTCCTCTGCTCTAAGAACAAGGCATCGCATAAAGCAGCCAACAAGGTCACCCTGCTGGAAGCCAACCGGGCCAAGAACCTTGCCATCACCTTGCGCAAAGCAGGGAGGAGCACGGAGGAGATCTGCAAAGCCATTCACACGTGGGTATCTCTCTCTGTGTGTGTGTAGTTTTTCCTTCCACAGTACCCCTGAAATACATTTATTTATTATGTTTCCACCTTTTCCACCTTTTCTCTGAGGAGATCAAAGTGGCTGTCCCTTGGCGTATTTTATTCTGCAACAACCCTATGAGAGAGAGAGAGAGAGAGAGAGAGAGAGAGAGAGAGAGAGAGAGAGACCACCTCAAGAAAGTTCACCTAGTGAACTTCATAGCCAAGTGAAGAGTTGAACCCTGGCCTTCCAGTTCCCTAGCCTGACACTCTTGCCATATCACTCCACGGGCTCCATTGGGCTTCCCCACTCCCAGCCCAGTTCCTTTAGCAGCCCCCCTTTCCGCTGCCTTCTGACACAGGGCCGTTTTTCCTCCTGCTGCTCTTCCAGGTTTGACCTGAAGACGCTTCCGGTGGACTTTGTCGAGTGCCTCATGCGCTTCCTGCCGACGGAGAACGAGGTCAAGCTGCTGCGCCAGTATGAGAAGGAGCGGAAGCCGCTGGAGGAGCTGTCGGACGAGGACCGCTTTATGCTGCACTTCAGCAAGGTGGAGCGCCTGACGCAGCGCATGGCCATCATGGCCTTCCTGGGCAACTTCAGTGAGAACATCCAGATGCTCATGCCGGTACGAGACTTGCCTCCCTTCTGTCTGTGCGAGCCCAAACTCTTTGGGCTCTGTCCTCAGCTTTTGGAAAGGAAGGGTTAATTTATGAAGCTAGAGGAGGGGCGTCTGGGAATGAAGTTCCCTGTCATGGTCTGGTCACCTTTGTGCCCTTTTACCTTTCCATATATCTAAAAAGGGAGAAACCAAGAGAGTAGTTCTAGCTGTTTATGCAGCTGGTGAAGGAATGGGTTCCCAAAATCTAAAATCTGACTGTGCAGTCAGTCTGAAACGGGCCCCAAAATCCTCGTTTTTCCTTTTCTAAGGGTGCATTAGCACGAGGATTTTGGGGCCCGTTTCAGACTGACTGCACAGTCAGATTTTAGATTTTGGGAACCCATTCCTTCACTGGAAAGTTTGCAGTCCCAAGCATACTTACTTGGGAGAAAGCCACATTGATTCTGCTGGGATATGCAGAGGTTTGGACAGTAGGAGTTCCGGGTTGATCTTCCTGCTTTAAGTTTCTCCATAATTAAAGTATGTGGACAGTAGGAGTTCCAGGCTGATCTTCCTGCTTTAAGTTTCTCCAAGAGGCTAGACGTGCCATATTGTGATAGACATATATTGGTGATCAAAAGCTTTATTAAACACACACACACACACACACACACACACACACACACACACTTCTGCTGCCCTTGAAAACAATTAAACCTACACATTCTTTGAAATCAGGTGGTGAATATTTTGCTAGCAAGTGCAAACACCCATTGCATCATTGCATAACCTTCAGATTACCTAGCAGTCTCGTCGGAGGGTAGTTGACATATTTCACATTCTTTGCCACCTGGCTGTGCCACTGCAGCAAAGGGTGTTTGCCAAACAGCATGGCTCTGCTTGTGGTGCTGCCCAGCAACGTCAAGGGACAGGGAGGCACAGGCAGTTCTTTAGTAGGTCACTTGTTTTGCATGTGCAAGGTCTCAGATTCAGCTCCCACTATCCTCAATTTTGATAATCGTTAGGAAATAACCATGGAGATCTGTTGCTCGTAGGGATAGGCATGGGTGAGCTGTATGGTCTGGCTCACAAGCCTCCCTGAATGCTCTTGACCCATTTTTGTTACCTGCCACCATTGTGGTTTATGACACCTTCTCTTGTCTTGATTCATACATGCTAAGCCCTATCCTCTCCATGCTGGCACAAGCTCTCATGTGGTGTTCATAGGTTCTGCATATGAGCAAGACACATCTGGTTGACCCCTGTAAGAACAGACTGTGGGCTTTTATGTTTCTACGCTCACAGTTTTTCGCTTTCCCTTCTTTTGCTTCTTACTTGGTCCAGAGGACTGAGGTCCAGCACCGAGGGCCTTCTGGAGGTTCCCTCGCTGCGAGAAGCCAAGTTACAGGGAACCAGGCAGAGGGCCTTCTCGGTAGTGGCACCCGCCCTGTGGAACGCCCTCCCACCAGATGTCAAAGAGAAAAATAACTACCAAACTTTTAGAAGACATCTGAAGGCAGCCCTGTTTAGGGAAGCTTTTAATGTTTAATAGGTGATTGTATTTTAGTGTTTTATTGGAAGCCGCCCAGAGTGGCTGGGGAAACCCAACCAGATGGGCGGGGTATAAATAATAATAATAATAATAATAATAATAATAATAATAATAATAATTACTTGGTTTTACGCCCCACTTTGCTGACTAAAGCACCCAAGACAACTAACAAGAAATGTTGATGTTGCTAGTGATAAAATACAACAAAACAACTATTTATCCTTCGTCTGTCTTTCTTTCAGGTTTTTCATTAGCCTATAATAATTACTTGATTGCAGGCTTGGCAGCAGAACCGTTTTTCATTTCCTTCAGTCCTTTCCAGGCAGTCAAGTAGAGATATACAGCAAACATAGAGAGAGAGAGAGAGAGAGAGAGAGAGAGAGAGAGAGAGAGAGAGAGAGAGAGAGAGAGAGAGAGAGAGAGAGAGAGAGAGGACCATGTTTTTGCACCCAGCTCCGAAGTCTTTATTTGCAAACAGAACCCATGTGCATACAAGAAGTACATGCACAGGCTCTGCTTGCAAAAGCACAGTAAACCTGTGAAAGTCAGGGAGGACAGTTTATCAAGATTTCCTCGCCCTCCCCCTCACTTTCCAGACTGATGTTGTTTCTATTGAGCATTGATCCCAGACTTGTTTGTGCAGAGTTTGAGGGGAGATTAGATGGAGTTGGCTACCAAATGAGCATTCATTCTGAGTTGGTTTGCAGGGAGGTTAGATGACGTTGCGCCAAGTAAGTGTTCCCCAACACTTCCCAGTGCATTGTCCCTTTCCCTTATCACAAAAAGGTCAAATTTAGATGAGGAAGGAGGTTTGTTGCATTTTCATTGCCAAGATGAATTTGACAGTATATCATTGCATCCCACCTCAAAACAGCAACCGTCTGAGAGCGCCCTGTGTGAAAGGAACTTCTATTCAACTTCTGTTGCAGGAGAGAGTGGACCAGATGACCCTTTCGACCCCAACCCTACAATTCCATGATTTTACACTGACAAAGTGATGAGGTGCAGCAAAACCAATAATAATAGTTTTTGTCCTTTTTTATTTTTGCCCTCCTACAGCAACTGAGTGCAATCATTGCTGCCTCTGCATCTGTCAAGTCTTCACAGAAGCTCAAACGCATGTTGGAGGTGGGTCCTGCTGATGTGGAAGTACTTACAAGAGAAACAGCAAATATGTGATGGGGGCAACTATTTCTGTTTAGCTTGCAGAGTATTTTGAGGCTAGAGGGCAGGGATGGTGTATCAGGGATGGTGCTGTAGCAGAGGATTTCCTGCATAAAAACATGTTGGGCTATTTGATCTTCCTTCCAACTCTTTCTGTAACTTGCCAGGAAGCAAAGTAAGGGTTCAAATAGTGCCTCTGAGCATAGTGCATTTTCCTACACTTCCAGGTTAAATGTCATAGCCTCCATGAAAGCAGCGAAATTAAGCACAGGTGGCCCGGGCTATTTTGGCTGGGGACTCCCTTGTATGACTTAAATATCAGACATGTCAAGCATCTATGTGACACGCCTGTTTTCTCCCTCCCAGATCATCCTTGCCCTCGGCAACTACATGAACAGCAGCAAACGTGGTTCGGTTTATGGTTTTAAGCTGCAGAGTCTTGATCTGGTAAGGAGGGGGCTAAAGGGGGAACATAAGCTTATGCAAAGGTATCCATCCCTACCCCTGTGCTCAGATAATGTGCCTAGGAGGAAGACGGTGTCCGTTCCCGCATGCTACACCACATAGCCATTCCGTTCAGGCGGCAGCTGTTTGTTTGTGCCACCTTGCAAGATTCCCAAGCGCGTATTTTTAAATTCCTATCTTGCCCTACAGCACGGCAACTTTCACAGAGTTTTCTGTATATGCTTCCGCTCAGACACACGGTTACCGTATTTTTCGCCCCATAGGACGCACTTTTTCCCCTCCAAAAATGAAGGGGAAATGTGTGTGCGTCCTGTGGGGCGAATGCAGGCTTTTGCTGAAGCCTGGAGAGCAAGAGGCATCGGTGCGCACCGACCCCTCTCGCTCTCCAGGCTTCAGGAAGCTATCCACAAGCCTTGCAAGCCCGGTGGGAGTTCTTGCAGGCTCACAAGGCTTGCGGGCAGCAGTCTGCAGCCCCGGCGAGTGTCCACAAGCCTTGCAAGCCCGGCGGGAGGTCCCGCCGGGCATGCGAGGCTTGGGGCGGCAGCCTGCCACCCGAAGCACGGGGAGCCCTCCAGAGGGTGCCCCATGCTTCGGGCAGGTGTGCGCAAGCCTTGGGGTAGCAGCAGCAGCTGGGGGGGGAATATTTTTTTTAATTCATTTCCCCCCCCCCAAAAAACGAGGTGTGTCCTATGGGCCGGTGCGCCCTATAGGACGAAAAATACGCTACATGCACGGACCAAACCATGCACGGATGCCAATTTGCAGAATTGCTCAGCCCTGCATACAAACCTGTGTGTTTCTTGCTTGATTTCATGCGTCCACGCATTTGCTCTCCCCGCCCCTTGTGAGCACCTCCCGTGTTTCAATTAATGCACACTGTGCAGATTTGATTATCTGCTTCCATGCGCCCCTATGCCTCCAGCCCGCATGCGAATTTGCACCGCTTGTGCAGATGGCTGTAGCAGTGCCTTGACATTCTGTTCTTCCCCACCTCTACCCCAAAAGCTGCTGGACACCAAGTCGACAGACCGGAAGCTGACCCTCTTGCACTTCATTGCCATGATGGTGAAGGAGAAATACCCCGAGCTGAGCACCTTCTGGCAGGAACTGCACTTCGTGGAGAAAGCAGCTGCAGGTAGGGACCCTTCCAACCACCAGCCTGTCCAAGGGGCAGCGCCAAGACCTCACAGAAGTGTCCCCTCTGTAGCTACTTCTGTCTCGCTCGCTTTCAGACATCATGAAAGTTGGATGTTTAAAGTGCATGTACATTGAGTGCTTATCCACACTTAACTTTCCTGGCACAGGCTGCACTTTAAAGCTGAGCGCCCTATTTTTTTGCCCCAGAGCTTTCCCCATGAAAACCCGGTCTTCAAAGCTCAATCAGAAAGCCCAAACTGTCATTTGTTTAAAGCAGGCATGGGAAAACTCGGCCCTCCAGATGTTTTGAGACTACAATTCCCATCATCCCTGACCACTGGTCTGGTTAGCTAGGGACAATGGGAGTTGTAGTCCCAAAACATCTGGAGGGCCAAGTTTGCCTATGCCTGGTTTAAAGAGTGGGTTATCACAGAGAAAGCTCTGAGGTGGACACAGAGCTTTAAAGTAGGGACCAATGCCTGGAAAGAGCAGGGCAAAAGTTAAGTGTGGATAAGCCCTGACTGATGCTTACAGCAGGTCTGTTTTGCAGTTCCCCAGCTTCGCCACAGGGCAAGGATGAGGGAGTTATGGTTCATCAACATCTGGAGGGCCACAGGCCCCCCATCCCTGACCTTAGAGTCTGCCTGCCTCCCTCTTGAGGCCTGTGCATCTCTTCTAGCCTTTTGTGAGCCGTGAAACTGACGCTCCCCAATCTGAGCTGGTTCCCGGGCTGACCCAGTGGTTTCTGTCCCACCACAGTATCCCTGGAGAACGTGCTGCTGGATGTAAAGGAGCTGGGGCGTGGGATGGAGCTGATCCGGCGGGAGTGCAGCCTGCGTGACCATAGCATCCTGCGCAGCTTCCTGAACGCCAATGAGGGCAAGCTGGACCGGCTACAGAAAGACGCGAAGACTGCGGAGGTGAGTGGAGAAGGAGCAGGCACGCAGCTCGGGGGTGAGCAAGAGAAGGCTCCTTAAATTGTGCGCAGGATTTGGAGCGCAAATCCTTGTATGCGCTGTGTGGCATGTTAAAAAGCACCGGTCTGGCATATAGTTCAACACTGTGTCTGTCTAGCTGCATGCCAGATTCATGTATGGAAATCCTGCCACCTGCCTGGCTCTGTACATTTGCAGATGTAGTACTAATTTGACTAATCTGTGCTTGCTTGGTGTCAGATTTTTGCAATGGGATCCAGGGTGCAATTGTGCTTGTGTGTTATGTAAGCAGTTCCTATTTTGTTAGTTACATGCAAAACTCCCTTCAGAGTAGGCATGGGTGCATCACATAGGACATTTTATGGGGTGAAACTTAATTTTTGCAAATTTATTCACTGAGGGGCATTAAAAGTATGCTTTTGGGTGTGAGCAATTCAAATCTGCTGTTATTTTTGTGGTTGGACAACATGTAGCTTGGGAAGTCTACATTTGATGAAGAAGCGCATAAGCTGCTTTCGGAAAACCAAATAATTTTAAATGTTGCCATCTGAATAAGTCAGGGAATGCTCAATAATAATAAATATTAATATATAATATAATTGCAAATACTTGGCAATGATTTTTAAAGATTTCTATGCAGTTTTATGCACATTTTACTTACCAAGCAAAACTACATTTTATTAACTTAAACAAAATATCCTTTGAATTCCCAAGTCATGTCAGAACTTTTTAGCTCCCCTCATTTTTGGAAGTTGAAAAATTCAACATGCTCTGGTGTACCATCCCATTACCAGTCTGTTTCCAGCCTTGTTCAATTGGCAATTTTACAGAAAAACACAAAGGTTTGCATTATGTTTTGAACATATGTTATCACCCTAAGAGTACACATTTTTCTACACAATTTCACACTAAAATGTGATTTTTTTTTACATTTTAATACACATTTGGGCACCTTTTTGAGCCACAGTGAAGTTGGTTTGTTTAAACAAAATGTGGACCAAACAAAATCCCCATGAAATTCCGTACAGCAGAATTTGTATGTGCTCTGAACACCAGATTTGAGTGCCTTTTAAAGAATCAGTTTCATCGTGTGAATATGCCAGTCTGATGTGCAAAGTGGATCACACCCAGCAGGTCTGTACGTGCAGGCCATGTGTCAAAAGGTCTCTTTGTGCATAGATTTTCATTCTGACCCCAAACGTGTTGTGCCAGCATCCTCCTCCCATGGTAAAACTGAGCGTAAGGCCGGGACCATTGTCAGCATCCATTCACACAGATTTCTTGTTGGCAGGAGGCCTACAACATGGTTGTGCGCTATTTCGGCGAGAGCCCCAAGACGACACCGCCGTCCGTTTTCTTCCCGGTCTTTGCGCGCTTCATCCGATCCTACAAGGTATGTGTGTTAGAGAACCCAGGTCGCCTTAAAGATGATAAAAAATTAGGATTTGAAGATAAAAAAATCGAAATTCCAAACAGATATTATAGAAAGTAAGTTCAAACCACTTTAAAACATGTACAATCTTTTATTAGAATGGAATACGAAAGATGAATTCATAAAAGAGGCCATGACAAAATGGGCTATTGATTTAGGACATAACATAGACTATGATGCATGGGCTAAACTCTGGAATTCACCGCATGCTCTGCCTTAAAAGAGAATGTTATGAAGATGGTCTATCATTGGTATCTCACTCCCACCAAATTGGCCAAATTGGCAAAAATGTATAGGACAAGTAGTAAAACTTGTTGGAAATGCAAGGAAAAGGATGGCGACTTCTACCACATGTAGTGGTCATGTAATAAAATAAAAGAGTTTTGGGAATCAGTCTATAATGAGTTAAAAAAGATATTTAAGTATAGTTTTCCCAAAAAGCCGGAAGAATTTTTGCTAGCTTTGGAGAAGATATTAAGAAGACAGACCAAAGATTATACCTGTATGCAACAACAGCAGCTAGAGTTTTGATAGCCCCAAAGTGGAAGTTACAGGAGATTCCGACGGTAAGAGAATGGCAGATAAAGCTGGTCAAATACGCTGAAATGGCCAAATTGACACACAAAATTCGCAATCAGGAGGAGACGAAGTACCAAAAAGAAAGGAGTAAATTTATGGTTTATATAAGTGAGAACTGTACAAATATGAAAACGTTGGCAGGATTGAAGTAAATCTTATGTCACGGTGTAATTTTTAATTAATGAAACTGTGAATTATAGATTGGAATAGGAAAACTTGTGGAAGGGAAGGACGGAAGTCAACGGCTCTATGGAGCATAAAGTAGGATATATGTAATAAGACCTGATGTTTTTGTTGGTTGGTGTTCATAAATCTCAATAAAAATCATTATATATAAAAAAAAGAGAGAACCCAGGCCACTTTAGAAGCCACACAAGTTCACGCCTTACCCTGGTGTAGAAGTGGGAGCCCACTTGCCAGTCCCCCACCGCCAAGTGCTGCCTGTTACTGTTCCCAACAGAAAGTAGCCCTACCTGCCTTCCTGTGATTAGGTGTGTCCAGTGGGCAAGAGATTTAGAGCGCCCTTCCTGCATGCTCCTTCATTTCTCTTCCACACCAGCAAGGACTTTATTCTCCATAGCCCATCTGCTCTTCGCTAACATCCCAGTCCTCCAAAGCACCTCTCCAAGGTTTGGTCCCTTGAGCAAAGCCAATCCATTTCCTTGAACCTCCATCACATGCATCAGCCACACCTTTCTGCTGCCATCACTCTGTTCCCATTGTTGGAGAAGGCTGTTGTGTCCTGGGTTCAAGTGCTGGCCATGTGCAGCATTTGGGAGGAATGGGGAGCAGGCAGGGAAACATTCCAGTGGTGCAAAGGGATGGCTTCCTTCTGTGATGAGATGCTCAGACTGAGGGAGTGCCGGACTATCCTGGACTCGTGTGGCAAGAAGTGGCCGAAGATTGGCTCTCTGGGAGACCTGGTTCTTTGGACTAGGAAAACTTTGGTTTGTGGTTTTAGCATCCTAGATAGAGCTGTGAATTGTAGGGATTCTGTGCCTAGCTCACCCACATCGTTACGGATTCAATCCACACACGGCTCTTGGCAGAAGACCATGTCCATGTGTGCATCCCCTCCCTAGCCTGCCAAAATTCATTCCCATTTCTGCCCATTTATTTAGATTTCTTTCCTGTCCTGCCTGTAGGACTCACAACAACCCTGTGAGGTGGGTTAAGAGGCAGAGGGTTACCCAGGTGGGCCACCTAGTCACCCAGAAAGGGACCAGTTTTCCACTTGAGAATAGAACAAAAAGGTGCAGCTGTTGGTTATCGGGAGATAGATTTAGGCCACTTGTTATCAGGAACTTCTGGGTCCAGCGTGGGAGCTATTCTTTTGAGGTTTTTAAGGGAACCTTGGAGCAAGTTTTGTTAAGGGGGCGGGGTCCTTTAGATATAGGACGTTCTGTCTCAGGGCAGTGGGTGGGGGGGTATGGTCCATTGAGTCCCTTTCCAGCGCTGTGATTCCCACGCAAGGCAACCCACCAGGCAGCGGGTTGTGCAGCTGAGCCTGGATTTCCTGTGGCCGGACTAAATGCTCTTGTCTACTGCCCCACCATGTGGCCAGGAACGGTAGTCATTTGAGAGGGAAGGCCCATCTACCTCTGGTTGAGCACCTGCTTTGCAAGCCAGTCCCGGGCACCTCCTGTTTAAAAACATCAGGTAGCAGGTGGATGGAAAGAGAGTCTGAGAGCCTGGTCTGGAGAGATGCTGCCAGCCAGTGTGGAGAATAGATAGGATGAAGGGCAGGTAATAAGAATATCTTATCTATCTAAGGTCCCAGGGTGGGCTATAGCATTAAAACACAATATTAAAAACAGTTTAAAGCAACTTACAACCATACAAATAAATATAAGTAAATAAACTAGAGCTTCATAGCACACGTGAAATGGCATGAGTTATTTTCTGCAGCTGAGCCCGCAGAAAATTTGTTATATGGGACGCGGGTGGCGCTGTGGTCTAAACCACTGAGCCTTGGGCTTGCTGGTCAAAAGGTCGGCGGTTCGAATCCCCATGATGGGGTGAGCTCCCATTGCTCAGTCCCAGCTCCTGCCAACCTAGCAGTTCAAAAGCACATCAAAAAGTGCAAGTAGATTAATAGGTACCACTCCAGTGGGAAGGTAAACGGCATTTCCATGCGCTGCTCTGGTGTCAGTGTTCTGTTGCACCAGAAGCAGCTTAGTCATGCTGGCCACATGACCCAGAAAAACTGTCTGTAGACAAATGCCAGCTCCCCCGGCCTGTAAAGCGAGATGAGCACCGCAATCCCCGAGTCGTTCGCAACTGGACTTAACTGTCAGCAGTCCCTTTACCTTTAATTGTGTCTTGCCAAATGGAAGATATATTGGACTAGATGGGCCCATTTAATTATTTGTGGAATTGATACTGACTCGAATGGTGGTATCCAGCTCAGCACAGATCCAAGTGCCAGGCAAATCTCTCCCAGCAGGCTGTTGGCCAACGGCCTGACTCAGTGGAACTCCATCTCCATATATCGCCAGCTAGGTGCTGCCTGGCTACTGGTTGGACTGTCTTCTAACTTTTCTCCCTGCTTCCGTCTTCTCTTCCAGGATGCAGAGCAAGACAACGAGATGCGTAAGAAGCAGGAACAGGCCCAAAGAGAGCAGGCGCTGGCCCAGGAAGCCAAGAGGCTGGAGAAGGTAGAGGGTGATGGTGCAGGGAGCCAGGAGACCAGAAGGGATGTGTTCTGGAAAGGGAGGGAGGGAGGGAGGGCGGGTCAAAGGAAGCCCCTCCTGCCGTTTGCATGGTGGGGACGGACATACTGTTATTAGCTTCTTGTCAACTTGCGTTGTGATGCCTTTCAGTCCTTCATATCTCCTGCTGCTCCAAAGGCAGATTTGTAGAAGAGCAGCTTTTATTGATGCAGTCCCACCCCCTCCCAGGTTATGTCCCAAGAGAGAATGGAAATATGCACCTGGCACAGTGTTCAGGTAGGGCCAGAAACTGCCCCCCAGAAAGCTGCTGTTGCCAGTGTAAGTGTAAGTAATACTGAGTGAGATGGAACAATGACCTGACTTGGCGAAAGGCAACTTCCCAAGTTCTGATTCGGTGCTTCGTCAATAAATATGAATAGCACCGGCTAGTGCAGTTCACACGGCGTTACCGAGAAGGACCCTCCTTCCGGGCTTTGTGAAGCCAGCTCCTCATTAAATTGGTGCTCACTTTCCGGTAGTGTGATACTTGGAGAGAAACCGTGAGGAACATTTTCTTTTTTAAGCTGGCCTGCTCTCCTGTGTGCCATTCTGCTCACAGCACAGAGCCTCGGCCTGCTGGGTCCAGTGGCAGACGGAAACCTTTCCTTGCTAGTGAAACGTCTCACGAGAAAGTCCACGCATGGCCCTTGCTGTGTCTCTGGGCCCCTTTTAATCCCTGAAAGAGAGAGAGGCGCGCGCACACACACGTTTTCAAAGTGGCTGCACCTGTCAGTCAGGTAGAAGCGCCAGTCAGGTTCGTGGACATGGTGTGGCGGCTGAGCTGGGGCTGTTTTTCCTTCTAATTCCTGACCTGCCCGCAGTTGCCTTTGCAGCGCAACAAGTGGCAGCAGCAAGAGTTGATTGCGGAGCTGAGGCGGCGCCAGGCCAAGGACCACCGGCCTGTTTATGAAGGCAAAGACGGGACCATTGAGGACATTATCACCGGTAAGCAACCCACCCTGAGGCAGGGGAACGTCCACTTCCTTTGCTGTGCTCATTTTTTCCCCCACCAGTGACTGTTGTGCCTTTGTGTGGGTGAAGAAAAGAAGGCTTTTTAGGCACTGCTTGTGCCCTCAGAGTGAAGGGCCTCACCCTACACTGTATCTCTGGGCCTCTATAATGCCCCCTTTCACCCCTCCTCCTTTTTATTTACCTATACCATGATGTATTTGTGAACGGAAGTCTCGTTAAGGAGCAATGTTTTATTTCTTTCCCAAATGCTTTTCCTTTTCCAGCCTATCCCCTCCAAGAATAAAGCAAAATGGGGCCTATTTGGTGGGTTCTTAAGTGCCTGTCCAGCCTAATATCTGTGAAGCACACACACACGACACCACCGTCTTATTTTTGCCCCCATAAGGACTAGAAACTATTTTCTTTTTTAAAAAAACCATGAGAAAAGTGTGTGTGTTCAGGTGTGGAAACCACTTTCTGCACTCAGTACCTCATTCTGTGCCTATTTGGCATGTCTGTGGCCCTGCTCCACAAGACAAAATATATCCCGGCTCAAATCAGGCCCCAGTTGTGGAGAGCCTTCCTCAGGCTTAGGTGAGGAGTGACATGTGCCTTCTTCCATGCTGACGTTCCCCTGTTGTGGCATTTACTTGGCTCTGTGAGGCTCTTCCCCACCAAATGTGGTATAACACTTTTGTACCACCATGCCACTAATGACTTGAGGTGCTCAGTGATGAGCAGCAGAGGTTGCTGACGTTTACAGCCTCAGGTGAAGCTCTGTTCTCCTGGGCAGAAGCATATCGTGCTGCACTTGGGCTCCATAACCAGCCGGGCCTAGCATATACCTCATAGGAAGCACTGTGTTGAAAATGGGCATGGCTGGGTCATTGCGTGAGGCGGGGAAACTCCTCAGGGCAGCTTTTGCCCACCTGGTGCCCTCCAGTTGCTTTGGATCAGACCAAATCAGCCAGAGGGCACCAGGTTGGTTAAGGCTAGAGGAGGGTGACCAGCTGCAAAGGAGGCCAAGGCTCTAGTACCCTGAGCAGCTGTGCAGGTGAGGGAATTTTGGGCAGGGACAGCTTTCCCCACATACCAAAGCCGGAATTCCCTTGCCTGTGCACCCATTTAAAGCGACAGGATCCATGCCCTCCTTGCCATATGGTCACTCTGTGGCTTTGCAGGTCGGACTGTCCGTAGGCCATCTCCAGTGTAGCCTCTTGAGAGGCGTTAATAATAACACTGGTGTTACCATTCTGGTAAAACAAACCATTTTGCCTTCCAGAGGCTTTATTTCAAATGTGTATGACAGAATTCTGGCCCTGGGCTTCTTTCCCTGAGATAGTCCCCTCCTTGATGCACTATATGCCCCCTGCTTAAGACGTCCCGAGTATATGGTCAAATGGTCAAAGGCCTGGAAACGATGCCTTATGAGGAACGGCTAAGGGAGCTGGGCATGTTTAGCCTGGAGAAGAGGAGGTTAAGGGGTGATATGATAGCCATGTTCAAATATATAAAAGGATGTCACATAGAGGAGGGAGAAAGGTTGTTTTCTGCTGCTCCAGAGAAGCGGACACGGAGCAATGGATCCAAACTACAAGAAAGAAGATTCCACCTAAACATTAGGAAGAACTTCCTGACAGTAAGAGCTGTTCGACAGTGGAATTTGCTGCCAAGGAGTGTGGTGGAGTCTCCTCCTTTGGAGGTCTTTAAGCAGAGGCTTGACAACCATATGTCAGGAGTGCTCTGATGGTGTTTCCTGCTTGGCAGGGGGTTGGACTCCATGGCCCTTGTGGTCTCTTCCAACTCTATGATTCTATGATTCTATGATATCTGCATCCATATTCTGTGAAATAAGCCGCCCACCATGTTTCTAGCTGCCTGACGTATCTTGTATGTCTTTGTCCGTTCCCCTCCCACCCCGCAGTGTTGAAGAGCGTCCCCTTCACTGCCCGCACAGCGAAGCGGGGGTCTCGCTTTTTCTGCGAGCCATCCCACCATGACGAGCCTAACTGTTAGCTCCGCCCTCTCCCTCGCCAAAGGTACCCGTGGATCGTCTCTTCCTCTTCTGCATGCAGCTGCTCCCTCCACAGAGCCCAGGCTTCCCTCCTGCATGCCTTGCTGTCTCCTCCCATGATCTCGGGGCTTCCCAACCTCTTCTCAGAGGCCCCACTCGGCAGAGAATCGCCATCACTATACAGCAGCCTAACTTCCAACCTGGTGCCTTCCAGGTATTTTTTTGACAACAACTCCCATCAGCTCCAGCCAACATGGGGCTGATGGGAATTGTAGTCCGAAAGCCAGGTCACGGAAATTTCATTATGGAGGCTTATAGAGAGAGTTGCTTTGTCGACTCAGCGGTGCTGCTCAGGAATCATGACAGTACAGTGGTACCTCAGGTTAAGTACTTAATTCGTTCCGGAGGTCCGTACTTAACCTGAAACTGTTCTTAACCTGAAACACCACTTTAGCTAATGGGGCCTCCTGCTGCTGCCGCGCTGCCGGAGCCTGATTTCTGTTCTCATCCTGAAGCAAAGTTCTTATCCTGAAGCACTATTTCTGGGTTAGCAGAGTCTTTAACCTGAAGTGTATGTAACCTGAAGCATATATAACCTGAGGTACCACTGTAGTTGATGCCTGGGTGAGCTTCTCTTTCCAGGCTGCCTCCAAGGTGACCTGATGCACAAGACGAGGCTCCGGTACATTTCAATTAGTTGTGTAAAGAGAGAGAGAGAAAATTTCCCCTCACTTCCACACGACAAGCTGCACCTGCCAGAATTCTCCTTTGGACAGAATTGCACACTGCCTTCCAACCTTATACATTTCCAGGGTTCTCTCTGCTAACATGAAGGATAGAAACTTGCTGGTTGATTTAAAGGACCAGAAATTAAGTATTTTAAAAGAAAAGTGACCCCCCTCAAAAACAAAAGCCCCTTCACTGCATCTTCCTTTTCACTGTTGAGAATCCCTGCATGGACCCAGAGGCATCATCTTGTATCCACAATTCTGTTGTCTATACCTTGCATGGTTGGCATGATGAGGTTGTTACAGACCTCCTGTCTTGATTCGCATGCATCCAGTCTGTTTATCAGATCATCTTATCACACTAATGCAGTAGAGTAGCTTTACTAAATCCTCTCTTGATTGAAGAATGGAGGTGGGTGGGTGGGTGGGGGTTGCTGCCTGAATTCTTGTTGGGGCTGAAAACAGCACCGTCTAACTGCAGCCAACATAGTGTGGTCGATTACAACCTAGGGCCAGTTTCCACAAGCAGCAAACTCTCATGGTATGTCTTCCTTTAGGGACTGTACCACTTAAGCGTGCCTTAATGTAGAGATCTATATTTTGCAAGGGCGCATTCAAATATACCTCCTGCACCCACCCAATACATCTGAAAGAGACTGTTGAAAAAACCATGGAGTGAGATTAAGTCTGCAAGCCTATGTATGTTTACTGAAAAACAAGTCCCGTTGAGTTCCATGGGGGTTTCTCCTGGAAAAGTAGCTGCATAGTTACAGCCAAAATGTATATTTTGGAGGAAGGGGAGCTGCAGATAGAATAATTAACAGTTTCATTTGTTCAAAATATGATCTGCATGATAATTTATCCTCCCACTCTACCCAAAACAGGCTATATTTTGGCCAAGCTTGTTTTTTTTTAATCAAAGAGGCAAAATTCATGCAGATTTTCATCTCCAGACTTCTTTCTGTTTCCATAAGAGCTGAATATGCAAACTGGGCGCAATACAGAGGCATGCCCAAATCTTGCTGAATTAAATGGGAATTAAGTGCACACTGAAGTCTCCCGGAAGATCAGCTAGCTAGTGGCAAAGAAGGATCCTCAGCCCTTAGAAAGCCACTGCCAGGCAGAGTGGACAAAACCAGAGGCTGGGAAGGAACCATAAGTGGGAAGAGAGCAGCAGTTGCGCTCAGGTCCTGCTTTGTGGGCCTCCCAAGAAGCATCTTGTTGGCTACTGTTGAGAACAGAATAAGGGACAAGATGGGCCATGGCCTGATCCAGCATCATGTGTTCTTAATGGGCTGCTGGGCCAATAGTATAAGGCAGCTTCCTATATTTTTGTGCTCCTATAGATGCTTGCATGCATTTAGCACCATTAGTAGTGATAGTAGTAGTTGTTGTCGCTGCCACCATTTTACATGACTGGAAGTGACGTGCAAACAGATGTCGTAAATGCCAACTGTCAAACTCCTGCTTCAAATCTCACGCCACCATGAGTTTGTTAGGCAATCTTAAGGCCACTATTTCTCAACTTCAGCCCCTCCCTGCAATATGGGGGTAGATAATGCTGACCTACCTTACAGTTATTGTAAGAATGGCTGACATAATGGCCACAGACCAATACAAAATTAAGTACAGGTAAGACCAATGGGCTTCATCACATTTAAGTCTGCGGCTGGATTGTCCGTGAAGGACTTTTGGTGCTCTGATAAATGCCAGGTCTGATTATTTAGGCATGCCTTAGCTTTCTCTGGATTGCACTCAGTGTGTCTGGACGGGTTTAAGCCCAAGACTTTCAAGGCAGGGGCGAAAAACCTGTGGCTGCCACCCTGGTGTCGTTGGACTCCCAGTTCCCACCAGCCTCCGCCAGCCTGACCAATGGTCAGGGAATGATGGATCTGTAGCCCGGCCACATATAGAC
This sequence comes from Podarcis melisellensis, assembly GCF_964234715.1. Taxonomy (NCBI): domain Eukaryota; kingdom Metazoa; phylum Chordata; class Lepidosauria; order Squamata; family Lacertidae; genus Podarcis; species Podarcis melisellensis. Next base: position 7,075,043 of record NC_138529.1, read on the forward strand.
GGCCACAGGTTCCTCACCCCTGACTTAAGAACATGTCCACGCACTGACGCCAGCAAACAGTGGGGAGCACAGGCAGTGTCCTTGGTGTGCCCCCATGGAGAAGGCAGCACTGATCTGATCCCCCAGTGGTTTCCCAAGAGCACAGTGAAGTCCCAGCGCGTGTGGACTGTGAGGGAATCAGTTGCACTGTTTCGACTGCAACTCAGGCAATCCCCATCATTTGCAATGTGCAGATAGAGCTGGGAGCCACAGAGGCTGGGCACCAGAGAGTTTGGTTTAAAGATTTAGCAGCTCCACCCCCAACCCCAGCATGGCAGTTGGATGAGCTGGTGCTTTTCCAGACCTGGTGGCTCCTTACAAGGCTTGGCGAGGGCAGAATCCAGCCCCCAGGGGAGAAGAGCTTTCCCTCCCACCCACCGCTTCTCAATTTGGCCTAATTTTTGTTTTTATCCCTTCCATAGCAGCAAGAACCATCTGCCTCTAGTCCCCTCTCAATTCATCCGTGGCAGAGGGTAAGAAACAACAGCTTTCTGGATGCCCAGAGCCTTTTATCCTCTGCTTTGCTGCTTCTGCCTAAGTAGGAGACACCAAAATGAAAAGTTTGCCCTTGGGACAGAGAACGGGCCATCACAGTTGCCCATCATCCTCAGTTGCCTTCAGTCTTGCTCCATAGCCCCCACTGGCGGGGAGAGGGGGTAGCCCTTTTATTTCTCTAGCCTGCCACCGAACCCATTGTTTGATACTCAGGCAAAGAAGCGTCTCGTATGCTCCTGCCTGCAAAGGGGGAATGTGGAGAGGGGTGGCCTGGGTGGGTGGTTATATGCCCCCAAGGGGCAAGAACTCTTGCCACCTGCCTTTCACCCCACGCCAATTGGCACATGAACTGCCTCACAGTCTTTAATGTCCCCCGACAGCAACCGCTTATGCATTGTTTCTCCAGCAATTCTTTACTCCCGTCCTGACTGGCTGTTCCTTTCTCCCACAGAGCTCTGCATACCCTGCCTTTCCAATGGGCTAACGCTGCATTCCCAACAGCCCAGGCCTAGTTCTCCTTTTGCCAAAGAAAGAAAAAACTTCCATCCTTTCAAACATTTTAAGCTGAAGAACCAAAGGGACATTTAGGAAGTGCCTTACTGCGACAGTATTATTGTTATTCTCTTATTATTTAAGGTGTATTTTTTAATCTGTACATATATGACCTTTCCCGTCAGCCCTTGCTCCTCCTGTCCCCTCACTGAGCCAGCTCTGAAGGACAAGGCTGTTTCGGTTGTTTAGAAGTGCCTTTGGCCAGCAGGTGTCTGACTTCTCCCTTCTCAAGCCTCAGCCCTTGGAGCATCCGGACCAAAATTGCACTTTGACTGGATTGAGACAGAGGACATCATCATGGCTGGAGTCACAATGCAATGCGGGAGTGTGGGGTGTGTTTTTTTGGGGGGAGGAAGAGTATTTCCATTAGTAGACCTTTGTGTACGGCGCTAGTTTTGTGAACCAGCAACGTTTTTCTGGAGCAGCCATCAGCAATACTGTGGACTTCTTGGAGCAGCAGTCTATTGAGCTGGCATTGAAGAGCTTAAAAGATAGGCGCCGATGGCCTTTCGAAAAACCACTGGAATCCTTCTTCAAAAGGGGGAACCTTCGGACCAAAAGTCTCATGTCTCAATTGCACAAAGTGACCCTGGTGTTTGCACAGCAGAGAAACGACGGTGATGAGCCAACCATTGATTGTCAAAAGAAAGATCTTAGGTAGGTTACAGGCAACTTTTGATGCTGTCCGTTGTTGTCGTTTAGTCGTTTAGTCGTGTCCGACTCTTCGTGACCCCTGGACCAGAGCACGCCAAGCACTCCTGTCTTCCACTGCCTCCCGCAGTTTGGTCAGACTCATGTTTGTAGTTTGAGAACACTGTCCAACCACCTCGTCTTATGTCGTCCCCTTCTCCTTGTGCCCTCCATCTTTCCCAACATCAGGGTTTTTTCCAGGGAGTCTTCTCTTCTCATGAGGTGGCCAAAATCTTGGAGCCTCAGCTTCAGGATCTGTCCTTCCAGTGAGCACTCAGGGCTGATTTCCTTAAGAATGGAGAGGTTTGATCTTCTTGCAGTCCATGGGACTCTCAAGAGTCTCCTCTAGCACCATAATTCAAAAGCATCAATTCTTCGGTGATCAGCTTCCTTCTTTATGGTCCAGCTCTCACTTCCATACATGATGCTGCCCAGTTTTTATTTTTTTTAGTTTTCTTTTATTTTTTCTTAGTTTTCTTATTCTCATTATTTTCCAGAGGACCAAATTATGCTTCCAGTTCATGTCTGGTGTTTTAGATACAGCTCTCTTCTCATTTACTGGACCAAATGCCTTAATTCTCACCAGGTCAAATCTAGCTCACCTGCTATGTCCTCTTGAACCCCTCAGAACAAGCACCAATGGTTATGAATGTTGCATCTTTCAGAACCAGCTAGGGACAGGTGGATCCATCTTATTTCCCAATTGTGTCAATTTTGTATGTGTTTGTTCATAAGTCTGTTCCTGCATTAATGTGCATTTTTTTTTAATGTACCAAAATCCGTTCTTAAATAAGTATTTTATCTCAGTGTATATGCATTTCTAAATGCATGTCATCCTAAAATATGCCTTTTTGACGCATTCTGGTACATTGTTTGACCTGAGAATTTTTATTGCAAAATCCAGAGGACAATTACGTTCTGAATTGTGTATTTGTCCAGAGTGGCTGCATGGGAACTTTGTTGATTCACTTTAAAAGGGGGACAGAATGAAACTCTCCTCCATCCCTAAGGCCAGGTATACATTGGTATACCTGCGGCAAAAACACTAAATTGTAGCCTGGGAATCATCCTCAAGAAGTTAAATGCTGCAGGTAACAAAGATAGCAAGTGAGATATTAGCATGCAGGAGGGAGCCATTTTGTAGCCATTAATTCATAACTGTCAAAATGGCGCCCCTCTCTACTTCCCACTAAGTAACATGGAACAGAACCCATCAGCGAACATTTCATTGAAATAAATGGAATGAGCTCATTAATATCAGTGAGACTTTCAGCAAATAACTTTCCAGTCAATGTTACCTCATGAGGGTGCCAGGAATCAGCCGCCTCTGGTACCTGACTCATCATGCTAAATGGTAGACCACTTTTGGCCCTTGCACTATGATGGCCAATTGCTGCCTTCCTATCTGAACCTCGGCCTCAGTTTCCAGGCCATGATGTTTCTTAAGACAATCGGAAAAAGAGGACCCACTTTATCTCCTCTTAACCTGCTTTTATGCTTCCCCCCTGACCAAAGATGTTAGTCCAGAGGTTATTAAAGCTGCAGATAGCATTAGGATAAAGCCATTTGACAATGAAAGCAGGATTGCTTCTTCAATTGTTTTTAATTCAGGGAATCAACTTTACTCCCTTGGGGGTTTAGCCACTTTCTGGAACCAGGAAGCAATTAGCTTTATGTGAAAGAGGTTTACATAGATCTTAATACACCAAAGAGATCTTTAGATAGGGCTGGCTCCAACAGAGCTTACGAATATGAAGTTGTCCTTTTTCCTGTATTTGAATATTCATCCACATTTCTTTCCAAGGCCGACCCAGGTGAGTCCTGTTGATCTTTTGACCCCAGGCTCCAAAGCATGGCCAACTACTCACAAGAGCATTTGCACAGCAGAATGTTCCTATGTGACTTTGGCCCCATAAGTCTGTGGAGAGATAATTGGGATTTCAGAACACGTGCCAAGGCCCTGTGGCATCCTAGTTATCTAGACAATGGAAGGAATCGACCACTTGATCAGGAAGGACTCAGCAAATCCTTCTGTTTGGGCACACCTGCGAAAAGCAGTGATGCTTGGCGTTCTAGAGCGTTAGTCATGGCAGAAGCATCTCCCTGCATTAACCGTCTGTATATAAACCGTGCCAAAGACTCTCAGGGTGACTCTTGCAGGGAACCCAGTGCTTACGGCTGAGCTATTGTGTCCCCGGAAAAAATGGCTCTGTGGTTTAGGCCTAGCACCCCTGCTAGGTTTGCACCTGTCGATTTGAATCCTGCCCAAAGGCAACCCGAGGCTTGTATTTTAGATGAGATCCCTAGGAGCCTAAAGCCTGCACTTCATAAGGTTCCAGGTTCAGGCCTCTCCCACTCCGCCTGAGACCTTAGAAAGCCACTGCCAGTCTGAACGAACAGGGCTAGATGGACTGATGCAGCTTTATATGTTCATCCTGTGCATGGTTACTCAGATGTAAAGCCCATTGAAGTCAATAGTCCTTACTCCTAGGTAAGGAAGCCTTAGAGCATGGCCCCATCACTTTGCTGGGGTGCAGCAGAGCAGAATGGGTTGTAAATTTTGGAGCTCTGTGGAACAGAAAATAATTCCGCCGAAAGAACTGCCAGGTCCTAGACTGACTCATTTCTTTTTCTTTTTGGTCATTGTATGCTGGATATATTTTGCCTTTTGTTTCTGTCCTGTGAATATGAAGCTCTGACGTTAAACTTCATGTAAACTATTTTTTGAATGTTTTTTTAAATATTCTAAGCAGTCTCCAAACCATTTGTGGGTGAGGTGGAGAAATCAGTGGCCGGGTTTGGGAACCCAGGTATTCCAAAGAACCCGACCCCCACCCCCATTGCAAAATCCAGTAGCCATTGCCACCTCAACATACTGTGCATATCAACGACCATCTTCACTTCCGTCAAAAATACAGCTGCCTCTAACTTCCCAATTTGCACAGCTTACCTGCAAGGAACCTTGCATCTTCCTCAACAGCTAGGTTCACTGGGAGGAAGGCCACTAGGCTGGGAAGTATGTCCACTGAAATCAGTCACATCATCCCATTCCAAGGAGGGGCAAGTGTGTGACTGAGCTGCTAAAGGCACAGGTAAATCTGCTGTGGGTCAGCCCAATGTCCAACATTCTGTTTCCAGTGGTGACCAGCCAGTTGGGTGCGTTTCACCTAAGCAAGAGTGGAGACTCCTTAAAGGTAAAGGGACCCCTGACCATTAGGTCCAGTCGTGGCCGACTCTGGGGTTGTGGCGCTCATCTCGCTTTATTGGCCGAGGAGGCTGGTGTACAGCTTTTAGGTCATGTAGCCAGCATGACTAAGCCACTTCTGGAGAAGTGAAACATTGTTTACCTTCCCGCCAGAGCGGTACCTATTTATCTACTTGCACTGGCATGCTTTCGAACTGCTAGGTTGGCAGGAGCAGGGACCAAGCAACAGGAGCTCACCCTGTTGGGGGATTTGAACCACCGACCTTCTGATTGGCAAGTCCTAGGCTCTGTGGTTTAACCCACAGCGCCACCCGTGTCCCTCCACCCCTCCCAGTAAGGAGACTCCTTACTGGCCTTTAATTAGGTTTGCAGTCAGCTACTCGGTTGGTTATTCCAAGTGAACAGATGGGGAAGCTGGGGGCAGTGTGGGGAGGTAGCTGAGGCCAGGAAATACCAACAGAGATATTAGTGACTCAATGCACTAGCCGTTCTCGTAGACTAGTAACTTTTGCAGACTTTATTTGCAAGGCTGCCTTTGACCACTCTGTAATATGCATACGTGAACAGTAAAACAACCCACAATTTCAATGCCTACTTAATAGGTTAAGTGGAAATTTGAATTCATGTTGGTGGTTATGAGGATGGAACTGTGGCATCAGTGTTATTTTTTGGAAAGCTCATATATCAGGAGGGTGGTCAAAGGAATCTGGTAAGGAAATAAGGCTTTGTGCTCTTGGTCTGATGGCCCAGTTGCAGATAAAGACCTGGCAGCCCTATCTGCAACTGGAAGGCAGTGGAAGAGAAACAGCTTTGTGGGTGGGATGGGCAGATACAGGGCAGAATGTATTTAGAAGCAGTAAGTGAAACGTGGGACACAAGGAGCATGGGAAACACTAATAGAGGCGCTGGGGATGTATGTTATGTACGCATGTGTGCAAGAGAGAAATTCTGACAGGTTCAATTTGATTTATATCCTGGTGGTGTGTTAGAAGGATACACTGGTGCACTCAGTCACTTGGAGACACCCCCCCCAAAAAAAATGCTTTTGTAGGATAAAGCATGAGTGTTCCTGCCCACACTAAGAGCATGCCCCCAGAATCCCTTCAGTTTTTCACATGTAGTGTGTATTTGGGGCTGCACTTTTAATCCCACTCTTGATGACACATCTTCCTTCAACAACTGTGTTGCATGCAGTTGTGCCTAGAGAAAACCCGACACCTGAGCTCCTACTCCTTCGTACCTCTGGGACACCTGCACTTCCAGGCAAGTCTATTTATTGGACGTTGATCCTGATTTCAAAAAGTTTATGAGGAGATAAGATTGCTTATTGAGCATTCATTCTGATTTGTGTGGTTTTATGACATTGCATTAAGCAGTTGTTAACCCTCACCTTCCCTTGTTTCTCCATCACTTTCCTTGCCACAAAAAGTCAATTTTTAACAATGGAAGTGCCTTCGTTGTAGATGAGTGCAAAATCCACTTTAATTGCATGGTCTAAATTTGCTGGTATATTATTGAATTCCACCTGCAAAACTGTGACCGTCTGGAAAAGGCCCAGGTGCTTGATTACAGAAGAGCTCTTAAACCTTGATGCTAGACCAGAGTGATCCATTTACCGGTACATAGCCCATTGCCACAATAGTATGAAGCAGTATGAACCCTAGCCTAAGTAATTACTTGGCTCTGGGTTCCTCTACTCTTAGGTGACCACTTTAAATCATGAGCCCAACTTGCTTACAGGAGGAGAGAGTTGGATCTTGTTCACACACGCAATCTGTTGATTGCTGCAACAGGAATTGCATGTTTGAGGCTGCAAGGCTATATTCGCTTGCCTGAGAGTAAGTTCCATTGAATTCACTGCGGCCCACTTCTAAGTAGTCATGAACAGGATTATACTGTGCAAATGAGTTGTCACCAGATAAGCCAGAACATGTAATCCCAAATGGAGTAGCTAGTTTGCTCATTCAGCTGCCACACATCTCCTTGAGGAAGCAACATATATTGGCTGTGACAGTACATAGCAATTCCTTGCAGCAGTATTAAAATACTGTTCCTTCCTCCAAGGAGCTCTGGGTGGCAAACAAATTTCTCCCCTCACCACACTCCCAATTTCATCCACGCAACATCCTTCTGAAGTGGGTTAGGGTGTGAGAGAGTGACTGGCCAAAGTGGAGACTTGAACTGAGGTCTCCCCAGACCTCCTTCCAGTCCTCTAAGCCACTACACCAGATTGGTCTCAGTACCCCTTTTGACTCCTAGAAGTTGGGGAGAAACAGCAGAGCAAAAACTGGGCTCTAGTTTGGAGCTTCTGGAAGCACCTGGCTGGCTTATTTTGGAAACAGAATTTGGGCCTTGCTTTGATTCAGTGATGGACACAGATATGTGAATCAGCTCCCTTAATACACCACCACCACCACCAAGCTCACATATTTGTGCAATGATTCTTTTGCAGCAGATTTGAGGAAATCCGACTCTTGTGAATGTATATGGTTTTTTTCTGGCACAAGTTTGTTGCATTTAGGTTTCCTGCACTGTATACCCAAAGCCACACTGCCAACTCACACGACACATTTGCCTTTTCTAGCAAAGAAACAGAGCTCTCTCTGTCAGCAGCTGCCAACCTTTGGGGGCTCATGGGCACATTTGCAAACCGGAGAAAGTGCCGCAGGCCTCCCTCGTACACACATACATGCCCCAATGCTTCTTTCAAGCTGAACTTGGGGGAGGGGACCTTTGTGGGCAAAAGGGAGGGCCTTTGTGGGCACATTTGCACCCACGGGCACCATGCTGGAAGCCCCTGCTCGTAAGTCTTAAAGAATAAAATAGAGGTGGGTGTGAAACTGCTTACAAGTACGCACAGGGAACACTATTTTAACACTAATTGGAAGTGGGGAAGCTGGGCTACAGACCCAGTTGCTTCTGGAGCAAACACTATTTCCCCACCCAATAAGCAAAAGGGACCAAACCACCCCTTCAAAGGCCTTTGCCACAGCTAACAGGGCAAGCAAGGCTAAATCCAAGCAGGCAGGAATCTTCCTGGTGCTGCTTCTGGACACTTTACAGCGTATCCACTCCATCGTAGTCCTTTTGTGTAGCTAGATGTAACTTTTTGTACATGTGAAATATTATTGACTGTATTGTACGCCAGTGCCTCCTCCTCCTCCTCCTCCTCCTCTCCCACCCCCACCCCTTTTGAACTGTACAGAATTTCTACTAATGGGAGAAGGCGGAGAAAATAAAACAAACAAACAAAAAGGCTATCCACCTGAGCTTTGTTTCCGAGGATCTGATTTATTCCCACCACCATCCTGTTTGCTTTAAGACCTGTGCAGTTTCCTCACCTCCTCTCGGCCACACTTTGCTTTTAGCTCCTGGGACAATGGGTGCCCATTTGACAAGAGATGGGGTGCAGAACCTTTTCCTAGCCCAAGGCTCACATTCCTATTCAGGACTCCCAGTGGTGTGCGTTGCCAGAGGCCGAAAACAACAGCTGGGCAAAACAACAGGTGCATCTTTTCTCTTTGTATTGAACGCTGCGTTCTAGAAGAACCAGAGGTTTTTAAACATGCACATGGCCCAAATTAACCCCAGGCTTTGCTGAATTTAAAAACTCGTGGGTTTCTCTTTACTTCTGCTCTCTACCTACCTCAGGAACTTGTGTGCTTTGTTTTTAAGGTTTAGGACAGATCTGGGTGACCCAGCTTCTTCATCTCAAAATCCTAACGGTGTAGCCTGATAGCTGTAGCACCTGGGAAAGAGACTTATTCATCCTGAGATCTCCCAGCTTAGAACCGAGTCTACAAGCTGACTTTAGGACTACGAGTTACAACAGCCTATTTTATGTACTCCCCCACCCCACCTAGTGCTCTGTGTAAGATCTTGCCCAATGGAAGAGTTATGGAGAACCTGAAAGCTTGCCACACTTTTGTGACATTTCAGGTGTTCCCACTAAAGGTACTACCCACCTGCTAGATTTTGGAATTGCATTTCACATTTGCAAAAGAATAAGGAATTGGCAGGATGGGAGCTGTGGGGGGGGGGACGCACAACAAATGCACACGATAAAACAAACACTAGTGTACTGAATTACGTAGATATATTAAAAGTGTGACATCCATCAATTAAAAAAAAAATCAGTTGTGCAAATAAACTGATCAGCATTGCACAAATTGCTTATTCTTACTGAGGAATGTCTGTGTGCATATTTATTGTTGCATACAGACAATATACTTGTGCTTTGTTTATTATATGCACTTCCATGATTCTGCACAGCTTTCCTTTTGTGACTTGACTCTCCTCCCTCCTTTGCACATCTGTCCCCAATGTGCAAGCCAGTGTAAAGCACACCTACGTTGCCCTCCTCCGAAAATCCCCTTCCTCACTATGCTGGTGAGCAGACGCAGCCACAGATTTGTGGTATGCAACAAAACACACCTACCCCAATATTTTTCCAAAAGGTCCAAGAAAGAAAGATAACCCAAGCTTCAGATTTCTCAAATTTAAACCAATCTTCTACAGGAGGCCCACCAGAGAAGGATAATTCTAGTCCAAGTTTATTATAAATATTGTTTGAAAAATCCCACTGAATCCTCAGCACACAAGGGGTACTGCAACCAGAAGGAAGGATCCAGTCACTGAGACAAACCTTCAAAAAAAAAAAGAACAAAAAACAACCAGGAACATACATCCTGTCCCCATTCCTGGACCACATTCCCCAGTTAGGGCTGATGCTGTGATAAACAAACTGGACCCTGCCATTCTGGTTCTAGGCCAAGGAGGCGCCGAGCAGGTGTAGCCCTGGTGAAACGTTGAGAAGAGATGCCATTTGCTCCTGTGCTACGTTGCCAACTGATGCACGGAGGAGCCCCTAACCCTATTCCCCCTAATCTTCAGGCTGGATCCCAGAGCTGGTTCTGAATTTTAGGTCCAGACAGTACAGCCAAATCCTTCCTCCCTGTCCTGGTGGCTCCAAGCAGACAGGGGGAATCGATGGAGGCCGTCCCTGCCAGTGGGCAAGGCCCGCTCCCAACTCGGAAGCAAGTAGGGGGGGTCGAGGGGGGGCACCGCAGCCCAACTGTGCAGGTTCCGGGCCAGAGCAGTGCGCACGCTTGGCTTGGGCGCTGTCGCAGCCAAAGGAAGGCACAGCCTACGCAGGAACAAGGACCTATTGGGTCTGGCGTGTGTGGAAGGGGAGCCTCAAAAGAGGCCGCGGTGGTTACTGGTCACCCAGTTGCTGCAGCAGAGTCCGGCGCCGACGTTCCAGCTCCCCTTCACTGAGCTCTTCGCTCTCTGAGGTGTCCCAGCCGCTCTGCCAGGGAAAGGAGCGCGAGTGAGAAACCCCAGCACCTTTGCCCGCCCGCCACCTCACCTTGTCGCCTCCTCCTCCCCACTTCCAAATCCTTCTTGCCTCTTCCCACCCACCATCCCTGGTGCCGTTTGATTTCCTCCCAGGGCTCACCCGCTCCCTCCTGGTGCCCCGGGGAGGGGAGTGGCCTCTTCCCTCAGGTCGCGGAGGGGCCTTCTCTCGCTCCCACTCGTCGGGTCGGCTCGGGTCCTTCTTGTGCTCAGCTTCGCTTTCAGGGCTGTTCTGTAAAAGAAGCAGCTTGCAAACTCGAGGGCAAAAGGGGCCTGTGCTGGGGCAGACGACGGGGGCTGCTAGCGGCCCAGCCAGCCCAGTGGTGACCAGCCCAATATAGGGAGGAAGGTGGCAAAAGCGGAGTGGGCTAAGGCAATGCAGAAAAAGACTACAGACAAGGTTGTGAGGAGTCTGTGCTGAGACAATCAACGAGCCTTAACTGAGAAAAAGAACCCAACTAGCTGGCAAGTCGTGTTCTGGACACAAGGGACCCTGCTTCTTTCTGGATCCCCTAGCAATGCAGTTGCTGCTGCTCTGATCAGAATCCAGCAGTACGGCTAACCTGAGGCCCTCCTGGAGTTCTTGGGACTCCACACCAGCGGCATCCAGTATGGAACAAGAGTCAGGGGTGATGGGAGCTGGGAGTCCCGTGGCATTCGGAGGGCTGCACAGGTTTGCCCACCCCTGATTTATAAAATCTGTATCTTCGATTACAAAGTTTCCAAGGTGGCTGGCAATATCAATGCAAAACATGAACAAATAAAAAAAGACAAGACGGTCAAACGGAAAGAGCAGCAGAAGCAATAAGAACCAGTGGTGGTAAAAACCTGGGCAAATAAAAGCACTTTAATTTTGTGCCTGAAGCTAATCCAAGTTGAGTGTCGGGTGAGCCGCCTCTGAAAGAGAACAATACAGAGCAGAAGGGGCCACTGCAGAAAAGGCACTGTTGCTGTCGTCACCACTTGGCCTCTAAATGTGGGGAAAGGATACAGATATTGAAACCTTTGTTCAGAAACTCCTCTGGTTTGAGATTTCATAAGGCATTGCCCTTGTGCCTTCAAGTACATCTTTGCAATCATAAGGTCTAGAATCTTTATTTGAAAAAGAAAGCTGAGATGCTCAGGATGCGGCCTTTTGTACCCAGATACTGGGTAATGTGCTTGAGCCATCATAGAAAACGCACACAAACACTTCTGACCACAGAATCATAAGGGCATGGAAAGTTTTCTGATTCTAATCTCTTTTCCCCGTGCTCCGAAGCAAAACACTCCATCACACTTTACCGCCTGTGGATTAAAGCACATAATGTCATTTACAGTGTGCCAAAAGCAGGCAACAGACATGAGAAAGTGTTAATAAATGAATAGTTGGCTAATGGTACCTAAATAGCTCTGACTAATGGTCCAAGGACACGTGCTATAACCACAGAAAAAGAAAACATAGGTGCAGATCAGCCGTCCTGATCCTCCAAACATGAAACAAATCGAACCCACTGGATTTTCTAGCAGTCTCTGAAGCACTCGAGGCACTTTAAAGCCCAGAACTTTTACATCTGCTCAGCTCACCTGAAATAAAAGTGCTTTTAGTGGAATCATAGTTCACACACTCAGCTGGCAACCTTTCTGCGTGCAGGAATCAGATGCAGAGAAAGCAAATGATGTACAGGTATGTCTGTGTACGTCTGTGTGTGTGAAGCCTGCAAGACTGCAGCATCAAATGACGGCTCACATATGGATCTCTATGGGCACATTCGCTCCCTCACACCTCACCATTCGACTCTGCAGTCACACAGGTCTCATTCTCACGCACACATATGTGGCAATTCATCACTTGACTTTGTTCTACATAATCCTTGCACATTGGGTGATTTGACAGCAGAACGTGTGAACTGCTGACAACTAATGTGGCCTTAGTGCATGTTCTCCCTATAGGACTGGACACGCGATGACTCCTTTGCAATCCCACAAACACCCTCCATGCGCTTCCATGGACTCGGTCCACACGTCCAGCTGTGTGCCATCAAGTGATGAAATATCAAGTGATATATGTGGCACGAATCAGCCTCCACCCCCTGCTTTATGCAAATGCTGCCACTCATTGCGTTGTACATTAAATGGGAGATGATACCCATAAATACAACATAATTGTGTACTGTGTACAGAACTATGCATCCTGAGAAATTTAGCTTTCTTTTTTTAAAGAATCCCTTAAATACTGCAAATATATACTAAAAATCTCAAAAAATGCGAGAAGTTGGGGTGGGGAGAAACCAAGCAGGATTTCTTGAGGTAGAAGGGGCTTTCATACCATATTGACATTCCCATTACAGACACAGAAACATGAGTAAACAGCAACAGAGGAAAAGATGCAGCTAAGAGGAAAATCTGCTTAATTCACACTACAGAATCACAGAACTAGAAGGAACTTGGGAGACCATTTAGTCCAGCCCTCTGTTGGACAATCGCAGGGCTCTTGCAGCTGCAGCAGCCTCCCTGGCAGATGGGTCGTCCAACCTCTTATTACTCTGTTTCCCCGAAAATAAGACAGTGTCTTATATTAATTTTTGTTCCCAAAGATGCGCTAGGTCTTATTTTCAGGGGATGTCTTATTTTTCCATGAAGAAGAATACGGTACACATGCTGGTATTCCGGGGAGGCCTTATGTTCGGGGCTGGCCTTATTATTGGGGGGGTCTTATTTTCAGGGGATGCCTTATATTACAGCGAGAAGCAAAACTGGAAGGTCTTATTTTGGGGGGATGTTGTACTTTCGGGGAAACAGGATAAATACCTCCAGCCAACAAGAGCTCTGCGCCTCCTGAGGCCAGTCTCACTACCAGTCTCACTATAGGAGAAGGCTCCTTCCTTCCTTCCTTCCTTCCTTCCTTCCTTCCTTCCTTCCTTCCACCCATCATCTGTCTGTCTGTCTGTCTGTCTGTCTATCTATCTATCTATCTGTCACATGGGGCTCCCACCCAACTGTCCTCCCACCCCGGCAATGACCTGCTTTGTGTGCCTCCACCCCTGGGACAAAGCCATGGCGGTCACAGAACTCCATTTCCCGATCGGTCAGCATGGAACACACCTGGCCTTGCATTTCTAACAGATCCCTCCCCCTCAACGGTCCCCAGAGACCTGGCTTTGGACATATTGCTCCAGCCCCTTGCCTCACCCGCACCTGTTTCACCCGCATCCTGCCACTGCTTGCTGCCGTGGGACTCACCGATTTGTGCCTCTTTTTCTTGCTTTTCTTCTTCTGCCTCTTGGAGCGCCTGGTGCTGTGCTCTGCGGGCGGGGGGCGGGGAGGAAAGACACAGCATGTGGGTGCTGCCAGCTCTCAGTGGGAGCAGGCAAAAGAGCCGGTTCAGACTGACCCGCCGGCAGACCTCTGTGTATCCCTGCCCATTCCAGACAGAGGAACAGACGCACCGCTGGCTGGATTCAGCAGGCAGGCGGAAGGGTGGCCAGGGTGTCATGTGATTCATGTGGGTGCCAAAGCCCCCTCTCCCATACTGGATTACCAAATAGGCAGAGTAGGCACTGGTCTATGGGCCCCACGCTTTTTAGGGGCCCCACCCCTTGGTTTATTAAAATTGTTGGTTGGTAAAATCATAAACGTATTAGGAGATAATTTGCAAGGGAGCCCCCCAAATTTTGACTGCCATGGGGTTTAATCCACCACTGCCCCTCACACACAGTGAGTGGGTTTCTGTATACCAAAGGTGGGGAACCTCACACATGGCCCTCCAGAACTCTCCTTTTGGTCCTCGAGACATTCCCCAGGCCACACCCCTCCCTGGCCCTTACTCCCCCCCCCCCAGCCTCCACTGCACTCCACTGGACTGCATCCTTGTACTGTGATAATGGCTCTTGCTGGCCTCAGTGGAGAGATAGATGCCATGTAGAAACCTCTGCCTTTTGTGTGGCTGGCCAGCACCCCGCTATGCTGAGAGAAGGGTGACACCCCATTGCCTCACCCCCACCCAGGAAGGTGGCCCACTATGGCCCTCAGGCAGAGGAAACTTCCCTCAGAATGGCAGTTTGAATCAACTACAGTGGTGCCCCGCAAGACGAACGTCTCGCAAGATGGAAAACCCGCTAGACGAAAGGGTTTTCCGTTTTGGAGGCGCTTCGCAAAACGAATTTCTTTATGGGCTTGCTTCGCAAGATGAAAATGTCTTGCGAGTTCCTGCGGGTTTTTCCCCCCTTCCCCCCTCCTTTTCCTAAGCCGCTTATCAGCTGATCCGCTGATAAGCCGCTTAAACGCTGATCGCTAAAAGCCGCTAGACCGCTGTAGCGCTAATCCGCTAAGCTGTCAATGGGCTTGCTTCGCAAGACGAAAAAACCGCTATACGAAGAGCCTCATGGAACGGATTAATTTCGTCTTGCGAGGCACCACTGTACTTAACTCCACAAAATGCCCCGCTCTTACCTGAATCAGGTGACGACGACGGTCCTGAACCAGCCGATTCCGAATGGTTTCGTTTCTTGCGCTTGGCTGTGCGGTGGGGGTGGTCTGAGCCTGACTCTGACCCCTGAGGGGAGAAATTTGCATTTGTCAGTCACCCCCTCCCAGAGGGAGGGGCAGACTAGCACTTGGGAAACCCAGCATGCCATTAATAAACCACAGGACATCACAAGGGCTAATCGTCACCAAGCATGTCAGGGAGGAAGGTCTTAGGCCAGCTCACTCCCTTTCTGCGCCTATTTCTTCCTGGCCTGGGGGACCCTGACGGACCCCACCTACTGCTGCTGAAGAGGCCAGAGGCCACCTTACTTGTGAGCTCTGCACAACCTGCTACTCAGGATGCCGAAAGACTATCTGGGGGCTTTGTGGTGGTCAGGATTTGACCTTGGAGATGCTTAATTTTTACTGTAACTGATTTAATGTTTTTCTGTCTTGTTAGACCTTTTTTATGAATTATGTAGGGATTGCTTAATTTTACTGTATATGTATTGAGATGCTTTCATTCATGAAAACGACTTAAATTTGGGGTTTTTTTTGTAATTATGTAAATCTTATGCCATTATGTAAATCACTGCCAAGCGAGGAGGCAGAATCCTAGGGTGATAGAATGGACTCTGTGTGTGCTCTGTGAGCACACACACAAGTTTTAGATAGACAACTCCCTGCAAGTGAAAAATCTAGGACACCCATGAAAAAGTCCTAGGCTAGTCTGCTCCTTCTTTGATGATATTTCTTTTTTAAAAAAATCCCAGGCAATTGTGTACATGGGGGTGCAGTCTACTCTCCCACCTCATTCCACTGCAGGCGTAGGCCACTGAGTTTCTCCCAACACTTCTTGCTGCAAAAACACCAACACAGACTGGGAGTTTCTATAGGACGGGGGAAGAAGGCTCTCTGCCACTTGGCTTTGATGAACATGTCTCACCACCCTGACTTCAGTCACCCCCTCCGTCTCTTCCCACCACAGCCCCCTGGGCTCACCGAAGCAGACCGCTTGCGATGGTGCTTTTTGGGCTTTTTGGTGTGTTTCTTGGCCTTGGCGTGGAAATGCTGGCACTCGGTCTGTGGGGAGAGGGAGACAAAGAGAGTGGTGTGCATGTGTGTGAATCCAAATTGCAGAAAAAATCCCGAGCTGGCCCTTCTTCTGGTACAGCCTTCCTGGCTTGTTGTCTTCTCCACTACCTCCCGTCCCCACTACTTCAGCCTCTCAACATCAGGCAATCCCACCCCACAGATCCCCTTAGCGGAAGTTCCCGCTGAGGCTCAACCACTCAGACCCTCCCAATCAGCCCCTGCTCACCTCTAGTAGTTGCAGGAACTCACGGAAAAGGCGGATCCGCTCTGACTCCAGCGTGATCTGCTCAAAGGCTATGTTGTTGACAAACCGCTCTCGGACCTGGAAAGGAAAGCCAAAAAGGGGGGCAGGTGGACATGTTGGAGGAATTGGACATGGAGGAAAGCGTTAATTTCCTTCATGAGCACACATCACCCCAAGTATGAGATAAGCCAGCTGCTATGGCAATGGACTTGTACCATAAGTGATTAAGGCATGTTAGCTCAGTACTCAAGTCAGTGAGTCTGTCCATGAGTCAGAGTCTGTTTTACATCTTTAAGCTGCAGCAATAGAGATACCGGTAATTTGTGCTTGTATATCTGTATCTGCAAAGCCTACAAGCTGTATGTATATATCAATGTTTGGAACTGTATTACTGAAGCCTTATCCTCTACAGCAGTAAACTATTTTGGACCTTAAGCCTCTGTGTGGTGACTGGAATTGGAGGCAACTTCTGCTGCGTGGGAACCTCAACCTCAGATTCCCAACAGGATATCCTAACCCCTCCTCCTCAGACAGGAAAGGCTTTAGGTGCTTCACACAAAAGCTGCTAGATTATTACTGATGGAGGGAGTCATCCAGTGGCAATTAATGTCTTCAGACACTAAAGTGTTTGCATCAACTGAATTAAGACAAAGAAAGTTTTCTAGGGAAGATCAACTTTAGGCTTTGGAAGCAGTCATTCCCAAAGTGCATGCTGCAAAAAATGAAAATAAGTAAAGGTTCCCATGAGGCAGAGAGCAGCCCACCCACAGAAAGAGGCATGCTGTGTCTTGGCACAAGTCACTGGTCTGCTTTTGTTGCCTTCCAGTCGTCCTCAACTGGGGGTAAATAACACTGCTATTCACTGGGTTTGATAGAATCATGTGATCACTCTTGATGCAGAATAACTACCTGCCCTCCAAAGGAGGCTGCCCAATGCACCTCTGCATGTGTCAGTACACTAGGCATTTAAAAGCTGTCTTGCGCAGAATCAGACCATTGGTCCCCTTTTGCCCAGTACTGCCTATACTTACTGGTGGTGGTTCTCTAGGATTTCAGACAGGAGCCTCTCCTAGATCCCCAGGAATTAACCTGGGACCTCCTATATGCATAGCACGTGCCTTATCTCTGAACTTCAGCCCTGCTCGTTTTCCTCTCTAGTAGCCAATTCATGCAACTCTAGATAAAGGCAGCTGGAGCTGGTGCTGCAACCGAGTGCAGAAAACCTCACCTCATCCCAGGCAGTGTTGGGTTCCAGTGGAGGAGCTGCCTGGCGCAACATGCTCTTGAACGCCGCCTCCTTGCGCCGCATCTTGCGAGTTTCTTCCTTCTCCCGTTCACGCTCCCGTGCCTCAGCCTTTTCCAGCAGCTGAGGGCAGGAAAGCAGGGAGCATCACTATACGGCATTCCTCTTATCCTCCGCTGGTCACAGAACCCGAATGGCCCTTAGGGATCTCTCCCATTCCTTGCACTGAATGAGCAAAATTATCCTCCTTGCCAGATCAGGCATACGAACATACAAAGCTGCCTTAAACTGAATCTGACTATTGGGCCATCTAGCCCAGTGCTGTCTACACAGACTGGCAGCAGCTCTCCAGGGTTTCAGACTAAATCTCCCATCATTCCTGACAACAGGCCAGGCATTCTGGGGCTGATGGGAGTTGGGACAACATCGAGATTGCCAGTGTTACGCACTGCCCACCCCTAGCCTAGCATCTTCATCCAGTGAATCCCAAGTCCTAGTATTATGAAAGAGGGTTGAGGGTATCCTGCTCCCTATAATGTCCTCCTACAGTCTCCACTGCTCCCAAGGAACATTTATTTGGAGCCAACAAGGGGCTACTGAAGGGGCATGTTAGCCCCTGCCTTTCAGATGCACTTAGCTATTGGAAATTGTGCCGTACGTCTTGTGCAAGCAACTCGGACTCCTCCAGGTAACCTATTTATAGAGCACTTATCCTGATATGCTTGAACAAAGCTTATGCGGAGATTAGACTACTGAGGATTATTGCTGTGGCTTTCAGCCAAGATGTAATGCTACGATGTGCATTCATCCTGATTTGCTTGTGGGATATTGACATGTCTTCTCACTGATCATTTGTGCATCCCACTTTTTGTGCATCACTTTCCATACAGCAATCAGTCCAATTATTTCTCTTCTTTTTGAAAGTGGAACTGACATGTGAGGGCGGCAGATCCCTTTAACTCACTTTAATCACACAAACCGCATTCGCTGGAATCCCTCCCACTGACACTCTGGAGGCACACTGACGGACCCCTGCCCTACTCACACTGTTGAAAGTCAGCTTAATGTTGCCGGCATCCAGCGTGGCGGCACGCTTGTCAAAACTGATGACATGGGCGAAGTCCTCAAAGGTTGTGTTTATTTCTACGCTGAAGCTCCGGTCCTACCAAGGAGAGGTGGGGGGGGGGGGAAGCACAGAGGAGAACAACAGAATTAGGAATTCCCTTATTTCCCTCCAAAAACCACAAAGTATCAAGAAAGCCTGTTCCAAACCACTCTCTCCAACATCTGTTACATGTCAATTTCACTCATTACTTTTTTTTAATTCAGAAAAAGTGAAATTGACACAAGGTAGACTGTACAGTGATACCTTGGTTTTCAAACGCCTTTGGAGTCGAACATTTTGGCTCCTGAACGACTGAAAACCAGAAATGATTGTTCCAATTTTCAAACGTTCTTTGGAACCCAAATGTACGACGCAACTTCCACGGCTTCCGATTGGCTGCAGGAGCTTCCCGCAGCCAATCAGAAGCCGTGCCCTGGTTTCCAAACGTTTTGGAAGTCAAACGGATTTCCGGAACGGATTCCGTTCGACTTCCAAGGTACCACTGTACTTGTTTCTCTTCACAGTGAAATTGACACAGATATGAAAACATGGCAGATTTTCTGCTTGTGAAGGAATAACGTTTCAAATGACACTATGGATTCATTGCCAAGAGAAGAAGCTTTTGGAAGAAGAACCGTGATTGCACAGAGGGAGAAGGTGCAGCCAGCTCTGGGATCATGGAGAGAAGCACAGGTTGGGATTCAGGAGAGGGAGCAGTAGACCAGGAAGAACTTATGTGTTTCATTCTCTCCATGTCCCTCCAATGCCCACTATGGCCAGACCTTCAGAATGTCCTTGATAATCTTCTTTTCATCATGGAAGCGGGCCTTCAGGTCTTCCACGTAGAACTTGAACAGGTCCAGTGGGGTGGAGCCTGTGGAAGGGGAGAAGAACACATCCCATTATTCATGCCTGCAAGAAGGAGGTTTTTTAAGACAGTGGCTTTCGAACTGCCCCAGGATTCCTTAGACGTTTATCAGCGGCCCAGTAAATGACAAGACAACAATCCCTGGTAGACCGCTACCAGTCCCCCACCTCACCCAGTAATCTGCAACAACAGAAGAACAGAAAGTGTGTTCTCTGGCTCACTCCCAGTTCAGGCCAGGTGAAAGTGAAGAACCCTGTATCAATGGAAGACCCTAGGACATGGGTGAGGCAGATGTGGCTCCTCAAGATACTGCTGGACTACAACTCCCATCATCCCTGACCATCGGGGCCATTTTGGCTAGAGCTGATGGGAGCTGAAGTCCACAGCTTCCTCACCCCCTACCTTAAAAACATTCTCCAGAATCCTGTGCAATGTACAGAGATTCAACGGCAGAAAAATCCATGCAGAAAATGTATCCCCCCCAAAATGCAGGGAGTCTGAAAAACACTGAGATAAGATAAGTTGCCTTAAAAACTTGAATGAAGCCAATGGGTGTCCCCAGCTCAGAGCTGCTAGCTCTGGTTCAAGGGCTTCAAGCATCAATCTTCATGCTGAAGATCCAAGGTTCAATCCTTGATGTTTCCAATTAAAAATCTGAGGGCTTGGATCCACTAATTGGAAATGATGAAGGTTGTCTCTGGGATCTTCAACAGGCTAAGCATGTTCTCCTACCTCTGAGTTATACCCCCTGAAAACTAAACTAAACTAAAAAAAGGGGCAGAATCTACGAATGGAAGCTACCCAAACCCTCCAATCATCCTTTTCCTCCACTGAGCACTTTTCATTAGCAGAAGAGTGCTTTTTAATCCCATGAAACAAGCCATGTTGACCACCATAAGAACAAGAGAGAAGACAATGGTCTGTCTCTGGAAGCAACCATTTTTACCGATGCCCCAAGCATTTTGGAAAGGGTTCTTTCCTTCTTCAGGGGCAATTCCTGGCGGGTGGGGAGTTGCTTTCTTTGTTTTTGTGGTGCTTTTAAACCCCAGCCGCACTGACAAATACCACTCTTCATAGACGTTGGGCTACGAACGTTCCACGGTCGACAGCTTTATCTTCCCGTTGGTTAGCTGGAACGCCCATCTTGTCACATTGGCTCAACTAAATCACTACCAGGAGCACAACCCAATACAGAAATTCACCCGCTCCTGTGGAACTTTTTTGTGTGCCTCAGCTGGTGCTCACAGCTACTGCTCTATGTTGGGCTTTCTGCTCTCTCTTTCAATACATCCCAGGCACCTCCCCTTCGGATGGGGGTCGCTATGGGGAAGGGGGTGGGGGCAGGGGCTCCTGTCCATCGTCTGCTTACCAGGCTGGCCCAACATGTTGGCAAAGCGTCTGTCGGTGCTGAGGGAGGGGTACAGCTCCATCCACGTGGACATGGAGTGCAGGCGCCCGCTCTCGTGCAACTCGTCCAAGAAGGCCTGAGCAAGAAGCAGCCTGGTTATTCTACGATAGAGCGAGAGAGATCGGGGAGTCAGCCCCTCCCCCATTTACAGGCCCTGTCGGGGGCGGGGCGGCCCATGTGCTCCAAAGCAGGCCCCCAAACCCCACATTCCCCCTAGGCAGCATAAACACAGCTGATATTGGGAGGGGAAGGGGCCATTTTTTTAAAAGACCTCTTCTCCAAACATTTCCTAGGAAATCAGGAATACTTTTCAGCTCAAAGCAAACACTGTCTGTTTCAAGAGCATGCAAAATAGGCTATGCCTTTGCTCTGTTGCCGAACCATCTTAACAATTCCTTTATCCTCAAGATAATTGCAGGGACATAAAGGGACTGTGGCGCTGTGGGTGGCGCTGTGGGTTAAACCACAGAGCCTAGGATTTGTCGATCAGAAGGTTGGCAGTTCGAATCCCCGCGACAGGGTGAGCTCCCGTTGCTCAATCCCAGCTCCTGCCAACCTAGCAGTTCGAAAGCACGTCAAAGTGCAAGTAGATAAATAGGTACCACTCCGGCGGGAAGGTAAACGGCGTTTCCATGTGCTGCTCTGGTTCGCCAGAAGCGGCTTAGTCATGCTGACCACATGACCCGGAAGCTGATAGCCGGCTCCCTCAGCCAATAAAGCGAGATGAGCACTGCAACCCCAGAGACGGTCACGACTGGACCTAATGGTCAGGGGTCCTTTACCTTTTTTTAAAGCAGCAGATGATTACAAATGCAGCTACAAGAGAGAGTGTATGAAGCTGCCTTGTTCCCATCAAGCCCATGGTCCATCTAGCCTAGTAATTGCATACTCAGACTGGCAGCAACTCTCTGGGGTGTTAGGCAGACGTCCCCCCCCCAACCCAGGCAGGGACTGAACGGGGACCTTCTGCAACCAAACCATGTGCTCTGCCCTTCGGCAAGGCTGCCTCCCACTTCCCAAACAGGGGCTCAGGGTTCCCCCCACTGATCGTGCCCCTCCCCCAAAGCTGCAGCTACCTGGAAGGCTTCCCTGTTCTTGCGCTGCTGGCGCCTCTCCCGCAGCCGGCCGCGCTCACGTTCCTCCTCCTCCTCTCTTTCCAGGGTCCGGATGTGCTCCTCAAAGCAGATCAAGGCATCCTCCTTGTCCATGTCTGAAAGAGGTGGGAGGGGCCCGAGCTCAGCTGGGCAAGAGGGTGCATCACTCTGGGCCAGCCAGGTGGGGCAGGCTACAGCACAGGGAAACAGGGAGGGGAGTCTATCATCTCTGGCTGGGGGGGGGGATCTTGGTGGAGAGAGGCATGTGGCGCTGGAGGGGTGGGGTGGGGAGAGCCAAAGGCCGGGACATCTGAGCACTGCTTCTGTGCCTTATAGCCCTAGAACCAAAGCTTTCAGGACTTCTGGAATGCACAGCAAACTCAAAACAGGTCACAGCCAAGATGCCCACGCCAACAGAATACATTTACGGTATTTCAAGGGGTTAATCACAGTATTCAGTATTTAGGAGTTCACGGCCTCAGGGTGGCCCTTTATTTTATTTATTAGCAACAGATATTGATAGGTGTCTGAGCTTTTCCCACTTGAAAAATGAAGGGCTCCACCCCACCCCATTAGTGAGTCTTTTTCTTACTGGTGCGACATTTCTGTCGTGCGCACAGAGCCTCAAGGAGCCCCTGTGATTCTGGAGCTTCCACCTGGGAGGGGTGTGCGTTCGCATAGGGGGGCTTTGTGCGGGGAAAGAGAGAAGGACTAGGAAGGTGGAAGGCGCCTCACTTTGCAGGTCTTCATCCTCGGCAAAGCTGGGGTTGTCCATGAGGTACTGCTGGGCTTCGGACCAGGTGGTCTGGAAGCTGACGCGGCTCATGCTGTCCAGGATGCTCTTCAGAGCCTGGATGTTCCTCTTGCGCAGCTGCTTGGCATGCTCCTGGGTGGGGACAGAGGACAGCATTGGGGGACGGAACCCACCCCAGCAGGGCACATGGCTTCCTGCCCCCAACCTTCTCCATTATGAGGACTGGGGAGGTGATGGGCAGGGAGGGGATTCTGGGAGATGGAACGCCTGGATTCTATGCAAACAATCAACCACCTCTGTCCTCCTTTGCTCACGCTCCTTGTTTTCGTTTTACCTTCTCCTTTTTGGCCAGGAAGAAGAGAACATCGTCGTAGATCTCCTTGCGGTCACGCTCTGGCACCACAGCCCACACTTCCAGCTCCCCAAACATCTGCTCAGCTTTCCTGGGGGGTCAGGTAAGAAAGGAATCAAGCAGCAGGGGGTGTTGCTGCTGCAGGGTGGTCAAGGGGGGGCATGCACACAGAGGCCCCTTGGCGTGGCCACAGCCAGGAGCACCAAGCTCAATTCTTCTCCCTCTTTTTAACTAGCGCCAGGAAGCTTATTCCCACATTACATGGAACACAGGTACATGTGTTCGTGTGAAAGGGTGTGCTCTTGCTGATTTGTTCAGCTCAGCTAGCTGTGTACAGAGGTACATAGGATGTACGCTTGCTGCACGTCAGGTGCAAATAAGGGTACGGGTGTACAGCTCAGCTCTCTGACTACAACATGTGAACACTCCTACTGGAACTGTTGGAAAATACAGGGCTAACAGAAACTCTGGAGCTTGATAGAGGAATCTTGCAGGCTGGAGCTAGGACTTATGCCCCCTGATCTGCCACAGAAGGTATGTGCTTCTTCTTCAGGTACCAAGGGGAGCAGAGGCATGCAACAATGGCCTTCGTGATTGGCCAGGCTTTAATATCAATAATAGGCGGTAGGGGCCTTCTCCCTTGCCTGGTCAACAGCAACCAGAAGCTACCGGTACTTCTGCTCTGAAATTCAAACTCCAGATTACTCGGCATTTCCAGTTCAAACCCCCTCAGTTTCACCAATAAGGACTCTGAGCTGAAGAATGATCCCTCCCTCCTGGTCTTAGCTTGATTGGTGGGTCATGCCAGACCCCAACATGGAGCCTGGAACATGATGACTTGCACTTGACGCTGCCCACTGACTGGGCAGACATGGAGTGACACCTCCTTTGTCCAGGGCCAATCAAATCAGACTCAGAACAGGGTGGGAAGGGCCAGGAAGAAACCTGCAGGTGCCCTAGCTCCCTCCTTGAAGAGCCTGAAAGTGCCCCCTACTCAAAGAGAACTACCGCACTGGGATCCTGCCCCTCTGCAAGAAACCCGTCTGCAACTTTGGCACCCTCTACCTGTAGCGGGTGATGGAGCTCATCTTGCTGTGCTGCTCCAAGAAGCGCTGCAGCTCCTCTTTGGCTTCCTTGGCCCGGAGCCGGGCCTCTTCCTTCTCCTCCTTGTCCCGCTGAGCCTTGTAAGCATTGAAAGCCTGCTTCTTCTCGCTCAGCTTGGGCAAAGCGCTGGGGCACAAGGCAAGAGGGTCATCAAGGGTTGCTCTCCAGAGACGGCACCCAAGGGGTGAGGGAGAATGGCGGGCGGTGGGAGCGGGGGCAGGAGTGCTAGGGAATTCCCAGCCACACAACACTCTGGGCCAGGCAAAGTCTAAGACTAGCTGGACTTTTTCTCCTTCCTGCAATAGTCAGGATTTCTAACTGTGCAGAGAAGCAGGCTGAGGGCTGAAATGACATTGTGGGGAAGGAAGGGGTGTTCGTTTCAGACTGTACCTGAACCGCGGGTCGGTGCTGATGAGCTTCATGGCCTGCTCCCACGACGCACTTGCTGGGACGCCCTGGAGCCAGAGAGCAGCAGCGTTTCAGCCAAAATGGCACCACCACCTTCCCATTCCAGCTTGACTGGCCCCACCCACTCATCTCAGAACCAGTTTACACAATCGTAGTCAAGTTTTTTCCTGGACTGCACCAATGCAGGCTACGTGTTTGCTCGTTCCTAGGAGGGAATCTCTGGTCCTCCAGCCCACCCACCTGCCCCTGTCAGTACCTTGTCCTTGAGCAGCTCCTTAAAAGCTTGCTTGGCCTCTTCTTTGTTGCTCCAGGCATTGCCAGGGCCACGGTCTTCCTCGTCTCTGCGGACGGGATCACAGCTAGATCAGGAAACAAACAAACCCCCCCCCCAAGGTATCAGATGGAGCAATGGGCATGCCAGCGCTCAATCCAGGGTTTCTCAAATGAATTCGGGTCTTCCCTTCTCACAATGGCCAGCCAGATGCCTGTGGGCAACTCACAAGGAGGACCGAAGCTCAATACTTCTGAGTCCCAGGGTACACAGAGGCATTCCACACCTCTGACACTGGATGCAGTGCCCAGCCATAATGGAGGTACAGACACCCAACTTCCACACATAAGGCTTTGTGGATGGGGGTGAATGGATATTAAAGATGGGTGCAGCAGGAATTTACTTCCTTCCCTTTACTCCTGCCACACACACCCATCCCAACCTCTTGGCAAAGGGTGGAAGCTTCAGCATCCCTGAAGGGCAGGAACTCATCCGGCCCCTCCCTCCATGGAGCCAAAGAAGTGGGTGATAGAATTCTAGCCTGTACCACTTCAGGCAGCCGGTGGGCATGTCATGTTGTTGTTTTTCTTAATGCACCTTAACAAGAAAATAAAACCTCCCTGTTTGTACAAATCCAGCACATCAGGGACAGGGCCACACCAAACCTTTTCTCTCTGGTGTACTAGGCTGTTATATGCCCCCAACGGGGAAAAACAACAACAACCAGCCCACACCTCCTGCACTAAACGCACTGCAAAATGACACACTCCAGAGCTCTATGACCACCTGCAATAGTGTGTGTGGAGGGGAAACTGTGCCTTATTTTGCAGGAATAGGATACCACTTCCATAATCATCCCCCACTTGGTGTTCCCTTTCCAATTCTCCAAGGTGGGGGAGAGACTCCACAAACCCCCAGTTTGAAAGCCAAGCCTGGATGGGGGAGCCTGTAGCTGTCTATGTGCTGTGGACCACAAGTCCCATCATCCTTGGCCATTGGCCATGCTGGCTGAAGCTGATGGGAGCTGGAGTCGTCATCCCCCCAAAACCCAAGAAGGCCTTAATCCCACGCCCTCTCTGTCCCCCGCCCCTCATGTCACCTGCTTGCGATCTCCTCCTCAGCTGCAGTCGGCCCGCACTCCGTGCCTGGCGTTTCCTGTCCTTCGATGCCCCCGGTGCCTTCTGTGTCTGAGGTGGCTGCGGAGGACGGAGTGGGGCTGTCAGGGCCTGACAGTGGTGCCTCTAGTTGCTGAGGCTGCTGTTGCCTCCTAAGAAAGATGAGAAGATCAGGCTTTGGAACGCTGTGCGCGAGAACACACACACAAGAAACTGGCACCATTCATGTTGGTGTTGACCTTTAAAGCCCTAAACGGCCTCGGCCCTGTATACCTGAAGGAGCGTCTCCACCCCCATCGTTCTGCCCAGACGCTGAGGTCCAGCGCCGAGGGCCTTCTGGCGGTTCCCTCATTGCGAAAAGCAAAGCTACAGGGAACCAGGCAGAGGGCCTTCTCGGTGGTGGCGCCCACCCTGTGGAACGCCCTCCCATCAGATGTCAAAGCGATAAACCTGACATTCAGAAGACATCTTAAGGCAGCCCTGTTCAGGGAAGTTTTTAATGTGTGACATTTTAGCGTATTTTTGGTGTCTGTGGAAGCCGCCCACAGTGGCTGGGAAAACCCAGCCAGATGGGCGGGGTACAAATAATAAATTATTATTATGATTATTATGATTATTATGATTATTATTATACATAAAAGGTAAAGGGACCCCTGACCATTAGGTCCAGTCGTGGCCGACTCTGGGGTTGCGGTGCTCATCTCGCTTTTTTGCCGAGGGAGTCATGTGGCCAGCATGAATAAGCTGCTTCTGGCGAACCAGAGCAGTGCACAGAAACGCCATTTACCTTCCCGCCGGAGCGGTACCTATTTATCTACTTGCACTTTGATATGCTTTCGAACTGCTAGGTTGGCAGGAGCAGGGACCGAGCAACGGGAGCTCACCCCTTCGCGGGGATTCAAACCGCTGACCTTCTGATCGGCAAGCCCTAGGCTCTGCAATTTAACCCACAGTGCCACCCGCGTCCCATTTTTATTATACATAGCTTGGTGGTGTTCTGGATCCTTTGCTGTCCCTTGAGGCTCAAGTGCCCTTGGTGACATGAGAGTGCCTTCCATCAGCTTTGGCTGGTGGCCCAGCTGTGCCCCTATCCGGACAGGGACAACCTAACTTCTGTCTCCTATGCTCTGGTTATACATGGGGCTGCCTCTGAAGACAATAGGGAAACTTCAGCTGGTGCAGAATTCAGCGGACAGGTTGCTCAGCAGGGCAAGACTGTTTGAGCAGTCCTGACCCAACTGCACTGGCTGCCAATGAGTTTCCGCGCCCAATTCAAAGTGCTGCTTTTGACCTATAAAACCTTAAATAGCTCAGGACCGCAATACCTCAAGGGCTGCCTTTCCCCATATAAACCAACCCGGACGGACCCCGTGATCATCCTCTGAGGCACTTATTCATGTGCCTTCTCCCATGAGAGGTTCGGAGGGTGACCACATGAGGCCTTTTCCGCATTGGCTGTTATGTAAGCCGTTCCGGGCCATTTGGGGCTGAAGGGCAGAGAACTAATGCTATAAAGAAATAAATAATTCTGCCACCCGCCAAAGAGATCTTTTCTCTCCTTGTCAAGGGCTAGAAGCAGGGGAAAGAGAAAGAGAGATGCTGAACAAGGCTAGCACACCATAAAATAGGGCCTCTGGGAGCCTTGGAAGTCTCAATCACTGTGGAGCTTGCCTGAGCCTCTTCTGGAGGTGGAATGGATGTTTTCAAGCTTTGTGCACTGGCCATAAGGGCAAGAACAGGGCTGGGACCCTCCAGGTGTTACTGGCCTCCAAATCCCATCAACCCCAGCCAGCAGGACCAGCGGTCAGGAATGATGGGATGTGGAGTCCCAACAGCTTCCCTTACCCCTTGCTCTCTCTAAAAGCAACTCCAACACAAGAAAGTTACCGTACTTTTCGGACCATAACACGCAGTTTTTTGCTCCTAGAAAGTAAGGGGAAATGCCTGTGCGTGTTAAGGAGCGAATGCACGGATCGGAGCCATGGCTGCCATCAGTCAAGCAAAGCGGGAGCTGCTTACACACTCTACGAGGCTCTCGCTTTGCTTGCTTTAAAGCGACCTGGAGCCGGGGAGGAGGGAGGGAAGAAGAGCCATGGCAGCAAAGCGGGCAGCAGCCGCTTACACGGGAGGAGGGACAGACGCTAGCAAAGGTCCGTGAGCTCTCTAAACCGAGCAATGAGGCTGCAGAGGGACGGCAGGAAAGATAAAATTTAAGCAACCAGCAGCAAAATAAAACCAACCTCGAGCTCTGAGCCACGCAGTGAAAACCAGGAAGTTAAAGAAAAAAGGCTGGGGATGAGGGAGAGGGGAAAACTCCGCAAATCCCCGCGCATCTCAGCTGATCCTCTGGGAGGGAGCAGCTTTTTTTCAGGCAGGATAGATTCGAGCATTGTCTGGGTCCTAGTGCCCCTACCACTTTTTTGTGCTCCATTCTATTGCTGCTGGTGGCTGCTTATCACTCAGGCTGCAAGGAGGAGCACTTTTACACAGCTAATGGTGAATCCCCTGCAATCCAAGTCCTCCTCACTTGCTCAAATCTATTCTGCCTCAAAACAAGGAGTGGAAGGAAAAGGCTGCAAACTGTTAAATGGAAAAAACCCCAGGCACAGGGCAAGTACCTTAAGTATACCTTTAAAGCAACAGTGCTCTTTCCCTCCCTCCTCCCGCTCAGCTCACCGAAAAGCTCCTTCTCCACGCGTGCTCCCTTGAGTGCTTTTCCTTCCCTCCCCACTTAAAACGTGGTTACAAAGCAAGGATCCACATGGATCCTCAGGATTTTTGCATTGGGCTACCCCAAACTCACCATCAGATCACATGTCTGTGGCCACAGCATGAACCATAAAAATCATGCACCCACTGTTTCGTTCAGAATATTTTTTTCTTGTTTTCCTCCTCTAAAAACTACATGCGTGTTATGGTCAGATGCGTGTAATACAGCGAAAAATACGGTAGTTTTTTGGATGCTGAATTCTGGACCCGATGCCAGATTGTTAAGCTGGATTGTTAGGTTGGAGGAAAAGCCCTTCCTCACGTGAAGCTCCTCCACAGGGACTTACTCTGCTTCTTCTTCCTCTTCTTTGATCAGTGCTGAGGGAACAAAAGGCAGGGGGTGGTTACCATGGTGACGCTTCAGGAAAGGCAGGGCCCAGCCCCGGCCTAATCAGCTCTGGCGGACCAGACCCTCACCTTCAATGTCATCAAGGTCACGGGGACGGGTCCAGCGGGACTCCTTGCTCTGAGTGTTGTAGTAATAAGGTTTCCCGGTCTCTGAGCGGTACTCACGCCAGGGGCAGCGCGACAACAGGAGCTGAAGGGGGAGAGAAAGACACCTTAGGAGCTGCCTGTGCTCTTCCTAAAATGGAAGATGTCTGGTGGTGGTGACCCGGTTCCCTCAAAACAAAACAAAACAAAAAAAAACGAAAACCTTCCACCACTACCCTCTTTTTAAAAGACAGAGTCAAAAGGACCATCTGTATATTTGCGCGTATGTGAAGAAGCCAAAGCCCAACACACTGTCACAGTCCAGAGTGACCAAGAGACAAAATGCAGGATGGGGCTATGCAGATGAGAGCAGGCGGGGGCGTCAGTAATTGGGACACAAGAAGACAGGAACAAGCTTCACCTTGGCTGCAGTGGAGTCCCCAGATGCACCCCCTATTTATTTATTTATTTATTTATTTTTACTTTCCCCGGAATTTGTAAATGGTTGCCATTCACTCCTATGGGATAGAACGCTGTAGTGAGAACCAAGCCTCTGAATACCAGTTGCAGGTGGGCAGAGTGTGCCTGTTCTCAGATCCCGCTTGCAGGTTTCCCACAGGCACCTTGTTGGCCGCTGTGGGAACAGGATATTGGACTTGGTGGACTACTGGCTTGATCTAGTAGGCCTATTCTCATATTCTTTTGTATCTCCAGGTATCTGGCGACCTGCTAACATGTCTCCTCTTAATCTTCTCCAGGCAAAACATACCCAGCAATTTCAACCATTCCTTGTAGAAGAAGAAGAAGAGTTTGGATTTGATATCCCGCCTTTCACTCCAGCGGCTAACATTCTCCTTTTCCTTCCTCCCCCACAACAAACACTCTGGGAGGTGAGTGGGGCTGAGAGACTTCAAAGAAGTGTGACTGGCCCAAGGTCACCCAGCAGTTGCATGTGGAGGAGCGGAGACTCGAACCCGGTTCCCCAGATTTATTATTAAATTTTATTTACGGCTATTAGCCCATAAAATATGTACAAACATAAAAGCACAGAAGCATAAAAAACCAATACATCTAACAACAGAAGGGGAACACCACGATGCAAGGGTGGGTCATTGAGCAGTGACAAATAACAGCTTGGGGCCCGGAAAGATCCAAGGGACGGTTCACAGAAAAAGGAGAACTGGAGACGAGATCCATCATGCACTCTCATCATAACTGTCCGATTAGTTTTTGTTGTTGTTGTTGTTTTTTGGTGGTTTTTGTGTGTGAGATAACCGCATTCAGGAATCTCGCCACCTGCAGAGTTACAGAAGGATCTGTATCTTGCAAAAGCAGTGCGGCATGTAACTCAACAGGCCTGCCAACCAAGCGCAATAAAGCAGGACCCAGGAATTTAGTCCTGGCTATGCTATGTAAGGGACAGTTGAACATTATATGTGGAAGAGATTCAACTGTTTTCCCGTCACACTCGCATAGCGGAGACACCAAACCCTTGGGGAATCTGTGGCTCAGCAGGTTCGATGGAAAAACATTGAACCTTGCACGAATAAATGCAAGTCGGTGTGGTACAGATGAAAGAGATGACATGTATGATGGAAGGCCAAGTGGTGGGGTTATTCCGTGATACCTGGGGGAGCAGACACCCCCACCCCTGGAGAGGTTGTGTTGATTTTCAATGTCTGCTAATCTTTGCTCGATAAGGCTTTTGGCTGAGCGTAGGTTCATCTTTAAGGAGTCCGCTGGGGAAATTCCGAAGCTCAGAAGTTTAGCATGGATTTTTCCTACCCACGGGTTAACAAAGTCATCCCGCCAGAGGCACTGAAAAAGGTAATGGTCGGGAAGCCTATGCCAGCTGGACAGCCAATAGCCAAAGACTCGCTTCCAGATGACCGTCTCTAAAGATGCAATCCTTAACTCCAGATGTATGGCTGCGTTGCTCACACACATGGGGAGTTTCAGGAGGTGACGGAGAAACTGATTCTGCAATGTCCCCAGCGATGTTAAATTGGACCCTGGGGCCCAGAGCGGGGCAGCATAACAGAGGGTGGAAACCACTTTTGCGTGGTACACCTTCAATGCAGAAGGGATGTGGGAGGCTCCGTCGACCGCAAAAAATTGGAGTAGAGTGTAAAGTATTGTTTTCCCTTTGTTCAGTAAGTACTGTATCTGTGGCTTCCAGCTTAGGTTGTAGTGAAAAAAGACTCCCAGGTATTTAAATTTGAAAACCTGTTCTAATTGGACTCCATCTAACTTCCAGCTGTAAATTTTCCGAGACCTGGTAAAGACCAGTACTTTAGATTTTCCATGATTAATTGTCAGGTGGTTGAGTTTGCAATAAGCCGCAAAAATCTTTAGAGCTCTGCATAAACCGACTCTAGAGTAGGAAAGGATCGCTGCATCGTCAGCATATAAGAGCAGAGGGCAGCGAAAATCAGCTAGGCGGGGGGCATGAATGTTGGCTTGAGACTCACTCAGAAAGAGCTTCATATCACTAATAAACAAGTTGAAGAGGAGTGGGGCCAGAATGCAGCCTTGGCGCACTCCTCTATTTATTGGGACCTCATTGGATAGGTTTCCCGCCGGTGTAAGTCTCACTCTAGCCGACGACCCGTGGTATAATTGGGTTATAAGCCATAACAGCCTTCTATCTATGCCCCATCTCTCTAATTTCTTCCATAGACAGTTTCGTGGGATACTGTCGAAGGCGGCCTTTAAGTCTATGAAAGCAACACATAGGCGCCCCCGACTCGGGGCAGAATATTTTCTGGCAAGATGGTTCCCCAGATTACGAGACTACCGCTCTTAACCACTACACCACACTGGCTCTAGGATTTGATTCCGGGAACCCAGATGTGCTTTTTCTTTGGGCTGCTTCTGAATAAGCTCACAGGATTCCCCCCTCCCTTTGTCCCTTAGCTCCTATCTCTGGTCTGCTGTCCACTCCTCAGCATTCAAGATAACTCAACAAAGAGGAAGGCATCTATGTTTTGAATCTTATGTACGCTCCGCCCCACCCTGCGAGGCTAACTAGGGCTCTCACTTCTGCCTTGGACTTCAGCTCGTCTGGCTTTTCCCAGCTTGACTGTTTGGTTTCAGAATTGTAGTAATAAACTCGCCCATCTGGAGCCCGATGCTCAGTCCATGAAGGCTTCTGAGGAAAAAGAGGAGGAGAAAATGAGACTTTGCGGCAGGTTTCTCTTGCATGGATACCTTACAATCACACCATGTCAAAACAGGAACTGGAACTGGGCAAAAAAATTTAAAATCCAGTGTTCTGAGAATATCAGCTTCCATTTTCAATAAATAAGTAGTAAAAAAAAAAAGCAAGTTTCTAGCGCCTGTGGTTATGAAGCCATGTAGGCAACACCATGAGAAAATCTCCTAAGTCTCAGGGTTGTGGGAAAGGCTGCCTAGTAATAAATTTCCTATAGTCAAGGAGTTGGGAGGTTTTAGCGCGCTCTTTAGTTTCATGTTTAGTTTTATGGGATACAGGTGGTGCTGTGGTCTAAACCATAGGGCCTAGGACTTGCTGATCAGAAGGTCGGCGGTTCCAATCCCCGCAACGGGCTGAGCTCCCTTTGCTCGGTCCCTGCTCCTGCCAACCTAGCAGTTCGAAAGCACATCAAAGTGCAAGTAGATAAATAGGTACCACTCTGGCAGGAAGGTAAACGGCGTTTCCGTGCATTGCTCTGGTTCGCCAGAAGTGACTTAGTCATGCTGGCCACAACCCAGAAGCTGTACGCCAGCTCCCTCGGCCAGTAAAGTGAGATGAGTGCCGCAACCCCAGAGTTGTCCGCGACTGGACCAAAGGTCAGGGGTCCCTTTACCTTAGTTTCTTTACCACTTCCCATAACAACCAGAATAAATTATGTAAAAGAGGGAAATGAAAAATAAGCTGACACACTGCTTACAAATATAAGCAACCACACTTGATTTCTTTCTCCGGTCTATATCATCAACAAAATACCCCTTGCAACTGTAAGAGACCCTTCTTCAAGGTTCCTCATCTGAATCAGGAGCTCAGCAATCGTATACACACGCAAACTCCCCTCCCCTCCCAGGGCCAAAAAACCTCCAGTTTTGTTTCTTGTTTCCCAACTTCTATTTGGGGATTTGCTTTTGCACAAATCCAGACGATCCAGCACTAGAGGAAAAGTGCCCGAGCAGATTGCTCTTCAGTCTCTCAAAACAAGGCCCAGCAATATGGGCACAAGGTTTCTGGGACAAAATACCCATGAAGTTATAATGCCACTGTGCAAGGCAGGTGCTGGTGGAAGCGGCAGCAGCACAGCACAAGCCACACACAGCAGATGCCCACTGGGCAGGTGTTCCGCAAACCACTTTCTACAGTATTAAAAACAAAACAAATGGCAGTCATAGGAATAGGGTGGGTCTTCTGCTTGCCACTGAGCTACGCTTCCTCCCCATGAGTTGTGCCTCTTCCTCATCATAGGCACTATCCAGTCAGTGCCTCAGCCACACCTCTACACAACATCCACATTGACACAAATAATTGTCCCAGCTGGGGGGAGAATCACATTTTTTCCAGCAACAGAAATAAAAGCTGGAGTTTTGAACATGCAAACTAGCTGACCATGGAAGTGGAACCTTGAAGGAGGCTGCACTTAAATTCCCCACAATAAAAAGTGTGACAAATGAGCATTTAATTCTTCCTCTGAAACTGGTGCTTGGCCAGTTACTCACCACAGGGGCTCCTTGGGTCGCCGTGGCTGCAAATCAAGAGAGCAGAGATTAGACCAGGTACAGTGGCTTAGCGCTGAAGAGGTTCAAGCTTCTAGGAACCAATTTCAATTTCTCTATAAAGGGGGAGCAAAAGGAAGCTTGCAGAAACAACCATCTCAACTGGACTGGCACTGGATGCTAGGACTGCCAGTGTTTTCTGGTTAAAGGTGCTGTGCCTTTGAGAGCAACGAATCAGGCAAAATTTCAACGGATGTACAGTGGTGCCCCGCAAGACGAACGCCTCGCAAGACAAAAAACCCGCTAGACGAAAGGGTTTTCCGTTTTGGAGGCGCTTCGCAAAACGAATTTCCCTATGGGGTTGCTTCGCAAGACGAAAAAAATCTTGCATCCCCCCCGCGGTTTTTTTCTCGCTTTTTTCGCCCTTTTCTTAAGCCGCTAAGCCGCTTATCAGCTGTTCCGCTGATAAGCCGCTTAACAGCTGATCGCTGGAAGCCACTTGACAGCTGTAGCGCTAATCCGCTAAGCTGTCAATGGGCTTGCTTCGCAAGACGAAAAAACCGCTAGACGAAGAGAATCGTGGAACGAATTCTTTTCGTCCACCGAGGCACCACTGTAGTTAATGCTCCTCTCTGCACTGAGATGCTACAGCATGCAGCTGTAGAAGGCACAGTAACTCCACTGCAAAGAAAGACCAGGGTGAGGAGCAGCAGGTTTCTCTGCTGTTGGATTTTTCACACAGAGCCTGCTCCTGATCTGGATGCACCCTCCCCTCAAGGACAAATCCTCTGGGATACTCACCACTGGATGGGTCTGTTGCAGGACCTGCCTGTCAAAAGAGAAATGGGAACTAAATCAAGGCGTTTGGAACCTGCTCTGACCGTAACTGGATGGAATTTCTGAGCCTCTTTGCCCTCAAGGCACTTTACGTGTTGCAAAAAAATTGGCTAGGCAAAGTGATTTGGAGCAGAGAAGTGGGAGGCATGTGAAGAGTTAAGCATGTGTGTGCATGCTCATGTGCACAAGTGCTGCTGCTGCATTCTAAGTCACCCCCTCCCATGACAACTTTGCTCTTGAAGAACAGGCCACTGGCCTCTCCTCTTGCCTATTTAATAAGGCCCAACAGCACCGACTATCTCTTTCAACACTCATCCACATACCCAGATGCTCGAGATACATCAAAGGCCAGCAAACGCTGCCACATCTGCCTGGGCCAAATTGATAACGCGACCCACAGCTTGGTAACCCAAGCAGCAGCAGCCAACAGGAAACCCTTCTCCAATAGTGTGGCCAACTTTTTTCTTTATGACTTTGTCGTCATCAAGAGCACATTCGGAGTAATAAACAACCCAGTTTCAGCAGCTACTGCAGTACACATGCAACCCTTTGTGCCCTGGGGTTGTTTCGCCCTCTACTGGCAGGGAGAGGCAAGCAGGAATGTACGCCACAGTCAAGATCATGGGTAGGCAAACTAAGGCCTGGGGGCCGGATTCAGCCCCATCACCTTCTAAATCTGGTCTGCGGACTGTCCGGGAATGAGTAGGATGTGTGCTTTTATTTAAAATGCATCTCTGGGGCATAGGAATTTGTTCATTTGCCCCCCAAAAAATATAGCTGGCCCCCCACAAGGTCTGAGGGACAGTGGACCGCCCCCCCTCCTGAAAAAGTTTGCTGACCCCTGGTCAAGATCAAAAGGCCGTTCTACTGATATGCAGGCATGTCACCAAACTCCTAGTGTGAGTGCAATTCCCAGCAGCCTTGCCACAAACTGGGGACCCTTATCTCACTATAACCTCCGAGATCTATGCCCCTCCCAGATACTCACCCCTCCAGAGACAGCAACAGGCCCACCTGGCACCCCAGGCATTATCATCCCAGGCAGCATTGGTGGTACCATTGTGGGCATCTGGGAGAAACAACCCAAGAATGGTATAAGTCATAAGAAGATGGTCAGAAAGACAAACAAAGGCTTTGTGAGAAAGGCCTTACCTGTCCAAGGGGTGGTGGTCCAGGCATGGGTGGGATCATTGGGGGAGGAGGCATCATGCCTGGAGGCATGGGCGGCATAGGGGGCGGACGCGGTCCCAATGGGGGCAATCCCATTGGAGGGAACGGAGGTGGGATCCCAGGATGAGGCATCTAGGAGTAAGGAGAAAAAGAGAAAGAATACACTCCAAGTCGCACGTATCCAAAACAGCTGCCAGCAACCATAGTATGACTTGGGCCTCTGTCAAGTAGAAGCAAATTGGGTCCAACATCAGGGCAATAAGAAGGCAACATTTTCACAGGACAACCCCTCCCACAGCAGCACTGCACTTCAACAGATAGGGAGGGCAATTGTGCGCATATACAAGCTTACAAAAGCCTACCGCAGAGATGGCGAACTGGCAGACTGAAGTCCAGACAGCGGTCCCCAGTCCATGTTTCACACGCTGCAATTCTGCACCATGACTCAGGTAAAGGAAATGTGTAGAAAGACAACAGGATCTGAACTCCACCAAAGCCTGTAATGACCTTTCAGACTTTCACAGCATTTCACTGCCCATGACTGACAATTATCAGGAATGACTGGAGTTGTAGATCAGCCACATCTGAAGAGCCACAGATACTCCACTCCTGTCTTATACTTTGCAAAGCATCATCCACACTATTGGTGCTATATGGTTATTATGATAACAATTATTATTTTGCTGCTCCGGTATATAAAGAGTAGATACAAACACACACTTGTGCCACTTTCACATGTACAGTGGTACCTCTGGTTACGTACTTAATTCATTCCGGAGGTCTGTTCTTAACCTGAAACTGTTCTTAACCTGAAGCACCACTTTAGCTAATGGGGCCTCCTGCTGCCGCCGCGCCGCAGGAGCACGATATCTGTTCCCATCCTGAAGCAAAGTTCTTAACCCGAGGTAATATTTCTGGGTTAGCGGAGTCTGTAACCTGAAGTGTATGTAACCCGAGGTACCGCTGTACTCAAAACACATCCTCACATTTATTTAATATTAAATTTATTTCTCCCACACACAAACACACACACTTCGCAGACAAAGGAGTCCAAGGTGGCACACACAGCGATGATAAAGTAGAATGCATCACCTGTCACATATAACACCTTTATACACTCTCGTGTGCACGCACGCACACCATACACCCCGTTGCATAGGATCAAGGACCAGAAGGCAGCTTAACATGCTGAGATACAAGCTGAAATACAACTTACAAAGGGAGGAGGCAGAATTGGTGGTGGCGGTGGAGCTGGAGGAAATGGGGCCGGCTGCCCAGGCGGAGGGCCACTGCCTGAATCTGGAGCTGACTGCGAAGAGAGAGGGGAAGGGAGAGAATAAACGAGGGGTGGTGGTAAATGCGAGTTTATTGCTGGGGAGGCAGCTAAAGTGAAAACTGGTGCAAGGGGTATATATTGGGTTTGGATGGGGCAAACCCAGGAATAAATCTTCGCTCAGCCCGTGACGTCCACTGATCCCCCTTTGGCAAGTCACACTCTTGTAATCTAACTTCTCATGCAGTGTTATGAGGTTAAAAATGCCAGTCTGAGCTGCAAGGATGACTCCAAGTGTTAGCTGGCCTTCCTCCAGCCAAAAGAAAATGACTTGCTCCCTCTTTTCAGTTACAGCATAATTTGCATTTAATGTGTTGCTCCCTTAATCCTTGCCTTTGCCACCCCTTTGCTCCCCCAAACTAGTTTTTCTGGATCTCCCCTGCTGAGTTTGTTAGAATATACAAATAACAAGATCCCAACACACAATGAGAAATACTTTTCACCCCAAATGAACAGGCTTCAGTGGCTTTCTTTATTCTTTTGTGAAGTACATGGGCAAAAAACTGGCTTGGGATGCTACTGGCAGGAGACTCTAGTGTGCCTTTTGGTTAGGAGAACCAGTCCAGGAAAACAGGCTAAGCCAAATAAGAAAGGGTCTGCACAATCCTAAACAGATGAAGACGTCCCTGGAAGCTAACAAATAAAAGTCCAAGGATGCCTGCCTTTCCCTGTTGCATTTATTGCAGGTACACTGCCTCCGGACATAACAATTCACTTTAGCTATCATGGCTATCAGCCACTGATGGCTCTTCTCTTGCTGAATTTGCCAAAAGCAAGCAAGCTAATGGCCATCTCTCCAGCTTGCAGTAGTGAATTCCTAATGGGTTTGTGTTCCCAGTGAAATTGGTGAGCACGGAGTGGCTTGCCCAGTGGGGCAGAGCTGCAGCAATAGCCTCTTGGCAGCAATGTCACTGGTGCTTACTGGGAGAGGAAAAGAGGCAGCAAGCTCGGGACTGTGTGCGGATTGGCTCCGCTAGACCATTCACATGGTCCTGACCTTGGCCCTCCCAGTAAACACTTGTGTGGAGGCTACTGTTGTAGCTCCATCCCACTGGGCAACCCTTCTGCACAAGACAGGTCTTTCTCTGTGGTGTCTCCACAGAGAACTCTCTCTCAGTTACCATTCACCATTTATGTTCTGGCTTTCAATAAAGTCTTAAAAACTTGTACCTTCCCCTACTGCTTTTTCTTAAGAGATTTGGTGACTTCACGCCATTTCTCTCTTGTGTCTACTGGCCTGTATCTAATCAATGCTTCGTATTCTGCCTGATGGTCTACTGTTTTAATTTCTCTTTGTACATCACCTTACAAAGGGCTTGACCCTGAAAAGTGACTAATAAATAACTGGGATAAATGAACAAATAATGAGCATCCATTAATGCACTTCTTTGTGAAAAATGCACTTCTTTTTGCTATTCCTCCTGAATCTACTGCTTGTTGGTGATGCCAGGTTCTGACACTGGATGTTTCTTTTGTCCAACGCCATTCATAATTTCATAAAACCTGCCATCCCTTTAATAAACACCATAAGCTTAAGGCAAATGCTCCAGCCTAATGAACCTTTCAGTTGCCCTTTTTCTATATGACAAGCGGAGGATGGCCAGGTTTGGAAAGCAAACTTGGATTAATGGGCACATACATAGAGATGAACTTGTAGGAGATGAGGATGACTGGGAGCAGAAATGGAGAGTAATAAGGAATGTTGCATGAGCAACAACATTTGGTGGGAAATGGTAGCCTATCTAGAGAATGGCTTCAGTTGTTCACAGTAAACCAAATTTTGGCCTACCATGACCGGGCAAACTGTTGGCTCCTGAAGAACTCCCACCCACTTTTCCTTCTACCACAATGCCTTATTCCCTCCAGCATAAGAAGATCCCAGATTTGGAAAGAGTTGGGCAGGGACAAGACAATTCTGAATTGCCCTCTTCTATAACTGAGCTAGAGGAAATCTCAGTGTGGGGACATAACACCTAGCCCCTAATTTATTGCCCTAAATCAGAACATAACAAGCTGCCTCGTATCAAGTCAGATGATTGGTCTGTAGCTCAGCACTTGTCTACTGCTCTTCAGTCTTGGGTCCTCAGATGTTGCTGAGTAACAACTCACATAATCCCTGTCCATTGGCCAAACCTGTTGGGGATGATGGGAGTCCAGCAACATCTGGGGACCCAAGGCTGAAGAATGCTCTTCAAGGGAGTCTCTCAGTCCTACCTGGAGATGCCAGGGATCATCAAGCCAGGGACTTTCTGCATGGAGAGCATGGGCTTGACAACTAAGCTATGCTCCTTTTCCTAACGAGTGACCTGGAAGACCCACTCTTAAACAGGGAAGCCATGGGGCTCTTTCAGCTTCTTGCATGGAAGTTCATTCTACTGCAATCTATCAAGGCTTATTCACTTCTGTGCTGACATCAGCAAACCTGACACTGGTTCCATCCTCAGGGTAGCTTGTACAATCTACTCTGATGCTCTCTGCCTAATACTGAAGTGATTTTCAAAGCCCAGTTCACTGTCTGGAATGGCCGTTTGGATCCCACTTCGGCTGTGGAACAGACTTATTTTATATACACATTATCTGCCTGTGCATGCGTGTCCAGGTATAATGCATACCTATCTAGGTCAATGTGCCCACGTATTTGTGCCTACACCTACACATTTGTCTGCAATGTCTATCTATCTGCAGGTGGGCCTTCAAACATGAATCCTTCCACATGTGCCTATATTTAGATGTACATGACAAATAAAGATTACTCTTATGCAATTTACGTTTAAAGGTGCCTGTGTTTATGTATATTAATCAGTGCATGTATTTGTGCATTTATGTGCTTTAGCAGGTGTTTGTACCTATCCCTGCAAGCATACATCAGGGTGTGCATGGTATGACACATCCCATTTATTGCTGCGTGCTTGCTCCCATGGACAGTGTTTGTGTGTGAGTATAGATATAGACGAGTGAGTGGGCATGGTGCAGTAGACAGGGTGCCTGTGGGAGTCTCTGGTTCAGATTCCTGCTCAGTCATAAAGCTCACTGCTGGGTGGCCTTGGGAAGATTGCTATCTCAAGTGAATGTAGCTTCTCCTTGTAATCCCCAAACAATACTGTTAGCTTCAAATTCATCCCCTGGGCTAAAGCCGGTGTAAAATCTACACATGCTTTATGTGTGCACCTCTTCCCACATCTGCACATGAGTGTTTGCACATGTGGGGCTCGTGTAGTTCTGCATGCACCTGTAGAGAGATCTGGATGCTTTTGCATTTCCCCCCTTCCTTTCTGGCATGGTGCATCTAGTTGCACAAACCAGGGTGCCTCACTATCCGGCTGCGCACCCTCCTCCCGGTCTCCTTCCAGCACCCACCTCATTGCTCCCAAGCCTCCCGAGCGGGAGCAAGAAAGGAGAGGAGGAGGAGAAGGAGAAGGAGGCGGCGGGTGGGGAGCCCCATCACCATTCCCCCTTGGGTGCAAAAGATGTGGGGGGCAACGTGGCGCGTGGAGGATGTCCCCTCCGCCCCTCCCTCTCCCTTGCAAGCTTCCACCGTGCACACACACACGCGCCCCTCCGCCCCCGAGCCCATCTCCGCCCCGGATCTTCGGGGGAGGGGGAATAACAAAGCGGCAGACATTACCATGGCCGAGCCTCGGATCAGCTGGGCGTGCAGGCGGGCAGCTCAGCCCACCCGGCAGTAAGGGCGGCCGCGATTGGAGGAGGCGGGCTGAGGGAGAGGGAGAGGGAGGCGGGCGGGATCCGGGGGGGGGGAGGCAGAAGCGCGGGAGGAGAAGGGGAGCGGGAGGGCGAGGGCGGCCAGAGCTCTCCAAGGGCGAGAGGCGGCAGGCCGGGCCAGGGGTCGCCCAACCGCGGCGCGCGCTCTCCGCAACGTCATAAGCTGTGGTGTTTTTTTCCCCTTTGAAGAGTGCCTCTGAGCATGTGCGGAAAGCCTCTTTCCCACCAGAGGCGGTCGAAGGATGCGCTCCTCCTCGCGCCGAGCTGAGGAGAAAGGCGCATCCTCTTTAGGATGCGGCTGACGCAGCGCAGCCGTTGTTTGGGTGGGAAGAAGGGTCCTCCCCGCCTCCTGGGGGGGCGAAGAGGTGGTCCTTCGGATGGGGGGCAAAGCGCGTGGCAGGGGGGAGAGGCCGGGCTCTCTGCCAGGGTTAGAGGCTCCTCGCCATCACGAAAGAGGACCAGGGAAACACAAGACGGGCAGCGCATGACACAATAAGGGACCACAAAAAAGAGCGGTTCTGAGAGGATGCGCTCTCGACGTGGCCTCATCGTTTCCCCTGATGTTGGTGCGCCATTGTATGGCAAGCTCTTGGTCAGATAACACGAAGAGAGTGTATTCTGCCAAGTCACAGCTCTTTGTTTGCAGCTCTTTAGCTGAGAAAGCAGGTCACAATTGGGTCCAACGTGCTTAAAAACAAAACATACCAAATATATAATTACAAGGGTCTAAATTTTATGCCCCACCACCACCTTTGTGCTTGAGGCTCAGGCCAATTTTTCCTCCAGCCCCCCCACCCAAGTCAGATTGGCCCTCGTTATCAGCTCCAGTCAACGTGGTCAGATGGGGCTGCCATATGTCTGGATTTTCCCTGACATGTCCTCATTTGGGGGGGGGGTGTCAGCATTCCCCTCTGGCCAGATTTTTGTATTTTATATGAAATCTCCAGGTTTTTTTGGTTTTTTATTTCTTAGATTTTTATTATGATTATTCTTTAATTTTATATGGGGGGTGTTAGGGCATCCAGCAGCCGCCAGACCTTCCATGGGTGGCACTAGGCCTGGCAGGACTTCCATGAGCCTTTCCTGGCACAGCCTTTCCAGGGCCATAGCTGTCAACTTTCAGATTTGAAAATAAAGGATCAGCAGCCTCGAAAATAAGGGATCAGCAGCCTCACCTGTCCCAGGGAGCCTCGAAAATAAGAGATCAGCAGCCTCACCTGTCCCGGGGACAGTCTATGGGATATCTAACAATCCAGGATAGCAGCAGGAAGCAGCAGGAAACAGCGCTGGGATAAGGGAATTTCCCACAAAAAAGGGGAAGGTTGACCTCTATGCCCAGGGCCGTTCGACTTCCCATCTGAAGAACAGGAGGCCAGCAAAGGTAAGAGAGGGAAGAAGGGGGCGAGGAAGGAGTCAAAGGCAGGGAGGGAGGGAGCGAACTGTTGGGATATGAGTCCTACGCAGCTGCAAACAAGCAGCTCAATGTTTACATCACATGGTGGAGCTGACCGTGAGACCGGAAGCTCCAGGGAATTCACAGGGATTTGTTCTTTGTGTAATATGAGATGGTGTGTGTGTGTGTGCCCCAAACGTGTCTGGGTTTGGGGGCTTTGGAATATGGCAACCATAGAGGGATGATGGGAGCTGTAGTCCAAAAATATGAAGAGCTATATATTACAAAGGTAAAGGGACCCCTGACCATTAGGTCCAGTCATGACCGACTCTGGGGTTGCGGCACTCATCTCGCTTTACTGGCCGAGGGAGCCGGTGTACAGCTTCTGGGTCATGCGACCAGCATGACTAAGCCGCTTCTGGTGAACCAGAGCAGCGCACAGAAACGCCGTTTACCTTCCCTATTTGTCTACTTGCACTTCCGCCGACCTTCTGATCGGCAGGCCCCAGGCTCTGTGGTTTAACCCACAGCACCACCCACATCCCTATATTGTTTCAATATTTTAATGTATTTAAATTTTGTTTTTAAGTTGTAATCATTCAACTTGTTTTTATTATTGCTTGTAAGCCGCTCTGAGCCTGGCCTTGGCTAGGGTATAAATAAAAATTATTATTATTATTAATTACCTTTAAAAGGAGCTTGATGGGCAGAAATCAGTAGGTGACTTACTTTCTTCTCTTTACATAGCATGGGGAATAAATACCACCTTCACATTAGACTGCTGTTAAAAGCACAGTTATGGTGGCCTGGCTGATGGAAGCAAAGAGTTGGACAAAGTTGGGGTAAACAAATAGCAGATGAACACAAAAATGATTTAAATAGTCCCATCACAAGTGCAGGAAAACAGGATGCAATTAAAAGCCTAAAAACAAATGAGTTACACAGCCTCATTTTATAAAAAGAACTAGTAGCACCAATTTTATGTAATTTATTAAATGTGGTTATGGTAGGAGAGCAGATTCCATCTGCATGGAAGGAAACTCAAACTGAAGTTATTAAAAAACCAGATAAGACAGGGAAA
Organism: Podarcis melisellensis; assembly: GCF_964234715.1. Lineage (NCBI taxonomy): Eukaryota > Metazoa > Chordata > Lepidosauria > Squamata > Lacertidae > Podarcis > Podarcis melisellensis. The sequence goes on from NC_138529.1 coordinate 7,118,322, forward strand.
TGGTGTGTTTGTAACAGGCTTTAAATGAAAGACTGCCACCACTTCGCTTCATATGCTGTATTTATTTATTTATTTATTTATTCATCACAAATTAGTTTGAAATTCCAAAAAGGGCTGGTTTGCATGACGTGTGAAAAATTAACAGATTTGTTTTAAATCTGCTTAAATCCTGCATTTTCTTCCAGGTGGCTGAAAACTTTTGATACTATTTTTTTTACTGAGCTTTCAGCCTCTGCAGCGATGGATTTGTTTATTTTTCTGCTTCCTCTCTAGCTCACTATATATGAACCACTAATCATGAAACCCAAGACTATTACAGGCTGTTTTCTTCATTTCTAAAATGTTGACCCATGTAGATTTTGCAGGAATTTTTCTCCTGATGTTGACTGCCTGGTTACTTTGTCTACACTCTTGCCAGCGGGTGGCGCTGTATGCCCCCTTTATAAATCCTGCATATGCTCCCTGGGGGATAAACGAAGGGATTGTTGTTTTCCTCCTTAAGGATAACCAATGCATAGCCTCCAACATTTCTCTGATGCAAATGTTGTTGTTTAGTCGTGTCCGACTCTTCGTGACCCCCTGGACCAGAGCACGCCAGGCACTCCTGTCTTCCACTGCCTCCCACAGTTTGGTCAGACTCGTGTTTGTAGCTTTGAGAACACTGTCCCACCATCTCGTCCTCTGCCGTCCCCTTCTCCTTGTGCCCTCCATCTTTCCCAACATCAGGGTCTTTTCCAGGGAGTCTTCTCTTCTCATGAGGTAGCCAAAGTATTGGAGCCTCAGCTTCACGGTCTGTCCTTCCAGCGAGCACTCAGGGCTAATTTCCTTCAGAATGGATGTGTTTGATCTTCTTGCAGTCCATGGGACTCTCAAGAGTAAAATCTCTCACTGCCTCCATTTCTTCCCCTTCTATTTGCCAGGAGGTGATGGGCCCAGTGGCCATGTTCTTCATTTTTTTGATGTTGAGCTTCAGACCATATTTTGCGCTCTCCACTTTCACCCTCATTAAAAGGTTCTTTAATTCCTCCTCACTTTCTGCCATCAAGGTTGTGTTATCTGATGCAAATAGGGACATCCTAATCCATAATAATAATTTACTATTTATATGCCACCCATCTGACTAGGTTGCTCCAGCCACTCAGGGTGCTTTCCAACATATATAAAAACATAATAAAGCATTAAATATTGAAAAACTTCCCAATACAGGGCTGCCTTCAGATGGCTCTGGGGTCGGATAACTCCATATCCTCCAGTATTTCTCTGATGAGAAAAAGGACGTCCTAAGGAAAAACAGGACATTCCAGGATCAAATTAGAAACCAGGACGGCTTCTATCAATCAGGAACATCCCTGGAAAACAGGGACACTTGGAGGGTCTCTCAATGATATTTTCACACATGAAAGCAGAAAGTCTGTGAGCCTTTTAGCAGACAATTTAGCAGCAGCATTCCCGCAGTTCTATGGGAAGAAGAAACTACAGTTCCCAGGATTCTTTGCGGAAGGAAAGCCATGACTGTTCAAAGTGGTATGATATCGCTTTAAATGCATATGGGGCCTAATAGCAGACCATGACACAAGGGGCATGTGAAAGAGAAACCTTTCCTTCCTGCCATAGCTGTCAACTTTTCCCTTTTCTTGTGAGGAATCCTATTCAGAATAAGGGAATTTCCCTTAAAAAAGGGAAACGTTGACAGCTATGCTTCCTGCATGCCGATTCCCCAGTAAGAGCATACAGAAGAACCTTGCTGCATCAGACCAAAGGCCCATCGAATTCAGTATCCTGTTCTCACTGTGTATTGTGGTAGAAAATTCCATCCTTTACCTGTGTGGAAAAAGTGCTTCCTTTATCTTCCAAGAGTCTTCCTCCGGAGTGTTAAAAAAAATCATACTGGATGACTCCAGGTCTAAATCAAAATACCCGAAAGCTGCTGGTGGCCACAGAGGGGGAAACGTTCATTGGGATGTAGCACAGAAAAACAGGAAAATGCCGTCTGTCAGAACAGACTATTTGTCTAACTCCCTCCAACTTTAATTTTCTATTACACTGAACATTTCATTGAATTACAGAGATGCTTAAGATAACAAGTGTAGATGGATTATGCATCATAACCCTAAAATTACTCTAAATTATATACCATTTCAATATACATAATTTTCTCCCTTGTAGGAGATTATCTCCTGTCCTTATCATTGCATCTTAAATTCAGTGATGTGATTCACATTGACGATCATTCATAACAATCAAACATTTAAAAATAAGTGACTTGAGGTTCAAAAAGCTATTCAAGCATACTAAACTGGAACAAAGTGAACCCTATGCAAATGCCATATTTAACACTCCACAGCCCAGCATTACACATCCTGTATTGTAACTTTGCTGTATTTCTGCTGAGTCATTCTATACTCACCTAATAATGTGTATGGATTAATTGTGTCATGCACTGTATTATTCCAGTACAAAATGAATGAGCTCAGTTTCTCAACAAACTTATCTTGTTGCTTTCCTTCGCTGATCTTTATTATGTTTGTTAATTTAATCATATAAGCTATATCCCAGATGCTTGTTCTGCAGGCCTCCCTTGAAGCGGGGTGGGGAGCAGGTCTGGCTTTTTCCATCCCTGACATATAGCCATCTGGGCTGCTGTTAATAATGAGTTGTTATCTCCGAGTCTTCCAGAAGCACAATTAATCTGAAATATCCCAACAATATGATTAATGGGCTTTAGGTACTTCATAGGCCATTGGCTTTCTTTCCTTACACCAAGACTGCATTTCAACAGATTGTGATCTTTGGACTTTCTCATCACCTGCTGGCTCTTTACGTGAAGATGTCAAGAATTACCTGTGTACGTTTGATGAACTACTTTTGGATTTGGAATGTAATAGTGTGGAATGAGGGACGCAGGTGGCGCTGTGGTTTAAACCACAGAGCCTAGGGCTTACCGATCAGAAGGTTGACGGTTCGAATCCCCACAACGGGGTGAGCTCCCGTTGCTCGGTCCCTGCTCCTGCCGACCTAGCAGTTCAAAAGCACGTCAAAGTGCAAGTAGATAAATAGGTACCGCTTGGGCGGGAAGGTAAACAAGAGTTTCCATGCGCTGCTGTGGTTTGCCAGAGGCGGCTTAGTCATGCTGGCCACGTGACCCGGAAGCTGTATGCCAGCTCCCACGGCCAATAAAGCGAGATGAGCTCCGCAACCCCAGAGTTGTCCGTGACTGGACCTAACGGTCAGGGGTCCCTTTACCCCTTTACCTTTACCTTAAAGTGTGCAATATATTTCTTGCAACTTGAAAACATTGGGTGGCGTTCAACATGGCATATGTATGCCCAGAACAAACTCCACTTGCGGAACAAGACTTCCACCCTCTCCTCCCTCTGAACATCCCATAAACCTGCCCCCAACCCTCCAGAGCAGATTTCAGGGGCACAGGTGGGAGGGGGCAAAGAGAAAGTCACTTTGCATAAACTGACCTTGTATTATTGTGCAAGCAACAACTCAGCTGAATCTTGCCTAATGTTCTTTGCCTCAAAATGTATCTCTGGGCACTGGGCAATCCTTTTAAAATTGGTAGGGCTGCCACAAGGCAGACAAATTTGCCTCCAAGGCAAGGGTTCCTGTTATAGGAGCACAGAGTGCTCCAGGAGGCCTGGATCTTTTGCCCGAGATCTCCTTTCCACTTACTATCTTTCTCAATTCATTGAAAATTTTATTTTTGCTTTGCATACAGGGCTGCAAAGCACAATGCAGGTGAGACTCCAACAAATCACCATCTTATTTTGCTCCAAGACTAAAATTCACCTCCACATGTAAATGACCACATGCACATTTTACGCACATTTGTGCTGTGGTGGAGCCAAACTCTCTGAATCTACCTACCTGACAAAGTTCCTGCTTGGAGACCAGGTCCAGCATTCAGAATGCTAGTTGGCCATTCGTGAGTTAACTCAAGTTGGGGAAACCTGGCACCCTCCAGAAGTCATGGGACTCCCACCAGCCCCAGCCAGTATGGCCAGTGTTCAAGGATGAGAGGAGCGGAAGCCCCAACATCTGGAGGACCCACGTGTTGCCCACCTCTGGATTAACTCAGCCATACAAAGCTGGTGTGTAGCATGTGCTCCATGCATGTAGGTGACACAGACAATGATATCCTCTCGCCTGTGTGCTTGGAGGTGGGGGTTGCTGTTCAGCCGAAGTGTAAGAAACTTCCTCTTTTTAAAATCTTGCTGTCCCTGGTGTCTTGGAATTAAACCCAGGGGATTTGAGACCAGCATCCCTCACTGGCCCTGTTCCTCACCGCAGGCGACGGCTCTGATCCTCTTCTGTGAGGAAAGTTTTTGCAGCCAGCAGTCTGCAGGGATTAACTGGGAAACATGAAATACAAATTTGCGCTAATCTCCTCCGGCCTTGGATTAGTGTGGCTACAAAGCTTCCGCTGCGCAAGGGCCAGGAGGGGACTCTCTTTTGCGTAGGGAATCAGGGTCAAGTTTATTTCAGTCTCCGCTACAAGGAGATTGAAACATTTCTTTTATCTGCCTGAGCAGCCAAGGCAAAGGAAAGGAAGAGACCAAGGCTGGGTAAACGAGACCATTTGCTTCGTCTCCAGCGCACTCCCACTCCCACAAACACTCTGGTGTTTGAAGCTGTGAGCCACAGTCCATCAGCATCCTGCAGTCTCTTGAGAAATACTTGTGATGCATGTGCTTTTCCTCAAGCTGGCTTCCAAGTCTTCATTAAGCTGAAGTGTGTATAATTTAGACACCCATTGCACACGCACCACTGATAACACATGTGCAGGTGATGGCTTCATTGGAGTTCAGGAGAGGGGGTGGTTGCAGGTGTGGGAAAACACATCAGATAACATGCAAGGAATCAAGTCAAGTTCTGGTATGTGTAAAGCACAACTTGAAATGCACGGAGAGGGAAATCACCTCATTGTGTTTTAAGCTAATGTGCACATGCCGCAAGTTTCTAGACCTCAGGGGTTAGACTCATCAAAGGCACTGCAACTCTTTCCTGAATAAGCATATATAGCGGAGCGATTCAACCTTTCATTTTCTCCTGTTTTACCCACTTTGTTCTGTTAAACAAATCTTTTTTATTTGTTCAACTTCTGCCTGAGTCTCCCAAGTATTTAATTTTTCCTTCACACAAGAACCAAAATATAACCTGTGATTGCTGAAAATATATATTATAGAGTATGTATGTAGGTGGGATCTGCTGCAATTGGGATACAGTGGTGGGATCCACTATATTTTGGTGGAAGCAAGGCTTTGGACTTTGGGAAGAAGGCACAAGGCTCTGGTAGGGCCCTAGAGCCCTCCCACCTCCTTTCCAAAGCTGGGAAAGCACTAACTAGGCCAGGCATAGGCAAACTCGGCCCGCCAGATGTTTTGGGACTACAACTCCCATCATCCCTAGCTAACAGGACCAGGGGTCAGGGATCATGGAAGTTGTAGTCCCAAAACATCTAGAAGGCTGAGTTTGCCTATGCCTGAACTAGGCTTTGGGAAAGAGAAAGGAGGAAGCTTCTACTCATCAAGGCAGAGCTGCAATGGCTACTTGAAAAATTGACAACTCGGGTTTGCTGCTTTCACCAGAATCTTAGAATCATGGAATCCTAGTGTTAGAAGGCACCCTGAGGATCATCTAGTAAACCCCTCCAGTGCCAGAATTGGCAGCTTTCCTGACTAGTTTTAGTCTCTGTCTTTGTGGGCCCATTAAACCTTGATCCCCTTGATCCAAACAAAAAATGTTGTTTCTGTCAAAATTCCCCTTCTTCTCTATTTCAATTATTAATCAACATTTAGGACATGCAAGAAGTATTCGCAAGCGACAAAAATCTTCCCTGAGAGAGGGGAATCTTATCTGCAGTTCTTCTTCTGATTAATGCCTAACAGTTTAAAGTGCTGACGAATATCTTTGCAATATATGGTCTTGCATGTACTGTTATTGTCAAACTGATTACAACCTCTTAGTGCTATTACTGGCCAGAGATACTATCTCATAAAATCCCTGCTGGAAACTGAGTGCCCAACACACCACCAGTCTGGAAGAAAAGCAAGCTTCCTCCAAATGGAATGGACAGGGTGTGTACACACTATGTCGTAATGTACATTCAGGAGCCTTTGGGGGATGCTGTACACACAACGTCATCCCCACGTCATTCCTGCCCCACATAATTTGTCAATCTAAAGCCCATTCTACTGGAACAGTTTTGTGCCAAGAATGTACAGTGGTATCTTGGTTTAAGAACGATTTGGTTTACAAACTCCGCAAAACCAGAAACAGTGTCTTGGTTTGAGAACTTTAACTCGGTCTAAGAATGGAATCCAAATGGTGGAAGGGCACCGGTGGTGGGAGGCCTCATTAGGAAAAGCGCGCCTCGGTTTAAGAACAGTTTGGGTTCAAGAACAGACTTCCAGAACAGATTAAGTTCGTAAACCAAGGTACCACTGTACTTCTCAAGCTCTTGTTACAAACCTGTGCACACAGGGCACCTTCTCACCTGCTGGCACTGCTGGCTTTGCCTGTGCATGAAATAAGCAAAACAAGAAGCAGTACAGTAACTTAGCTGCCTCTGCATACTGTATACTCTGTATAGTGATCCTCTGTGTATATCCCTTGTATATTGGTGCATCAGTACAACTGTTCCCAGCCCCCCTCTTTCAAAAGACTGAAAAATAGTTTTAATTTTGAAAAGATATGTGGAAGCACTAATCGGGGTCGGTGAGTTAGAGAACAGCATTGCACACTAGCGTGATAAGATACCTACCTGTGTACAGACAACATGAAGAGTCGCTTTAGGCGACATCATCATGGGATGGTGTGTACAGTTACAAACCACTTTCTACAAAAGTGCAGTGTGGAAAAACAATCTCTGTGCATTGCGAAGACTACCTGTGTACACAGCCTTAGAGCAGGAATGGAAAAGCAAAATTCATTGTTCCAGCTTTTCCAACAGATTTCTTCCTAAAGCCTGACATTTTATTTTCACTTGCATTCTGACATTCCCTTTGAAAGAAACAGTTGCACACTCAGAATCATGTTGGTGGTCTTCATAGAATTTTAGTCTTGGAAAGGACATCAAGGCTCTTCTCGTCCAACCCCCTGCAGTGCAGGAACCTTTTGCCCAATTTGGGTCTCAAACCCACAACCCCAAGATTAAGAATCTCTTGATCTGCTGACTGCAAGTCCATTTTGTTTAGCTAAACATTACCAGAAGAGGTGTGGAGCAACAGCAGCTATGCTGGGTATAGGGAAGGAACTAGGAATCCAAGCGGCAGGTAGCCAATCCTGACATCTCTCCTCCCCAAGGCTTCTCATCTCCCCAAGAAATTTCCATCTCCCTCTTTCTCATTCTCTCACTAGGAGCTAAGTTACTGTTGTCTCACAGTCTGCTCCTTACGGCTTGGTGAATGTCACCTTCAGGAAGACCTAATGGGGAATCTATCTCCAAATGTGGGGAGTAATGACAGCTCTCAGGAGTCCTTCTCCTGACATGAGCTCCCACTGATGAAATATCAACCAACAATCATGAACTATTAGCAATCAGTCAGTTGTACAAAATGTGGTTTGTAGCCCACCCAGGGCCAGATTTAGGTTTGATGAGGCCCTAAGCTACTGAAGGTAACGGGGCCCTTTATATGTCCAGCTGTCCTGTGTCAACAACAAATTGTTGCTGTTTTTTGTGTTGAATATATGCTATATGGTAATTTATGGACCTACTAGGTATCTAAAGCCATTTGCACGTAAGAAAATATGTATTTTGTCAAAGTAATTGTTGAACTGAAATACAATTAAGAGGAAGTATATTAATAGCGAAATACAATTAAGAAGTATGTTAATAGTGAAATAATTATTAAGCTCTAACTTAAAATGATTTTTTATTCATAACAAACAATAATGCAAACACATTGGCATTTGGCAATAATAAAAGTTCCTTTAGAAACACAATTTACAAAGACTCATAATCTAGTCTCTAGAAACTTGCTATAACATGAAATAATAATAGGTGTAAATATATGATGCAAACTAACAATTATAAATAGCTTTATTAATATGAAATTAAGTGTTATAACCTGTACAATGCCACTGCAGTTAATACAATTCATTTTTAATATAATATCAATATCACCATAGTATTCCACTAATGAACGGGGCCCATTGCTTACATCATAGGAGCCTACACAACACAAAACACTTGCTGTATGTAGGTTTTATTTTATTTGTTTTTTATCTTATATTTTGGAAATGTACATCCAGTTGTTTTTTCCTTTAATTTTTTTTGGGGCCCCCAAGAGAGTGGGGCCCTAAGCTATAGCTTGTTTAGCTTATACGTAAATCTGGCACTGAGCCCACCGCCCCAATCTGAAAAGCTTGCTTATCAGAGGAGGAAGTGTAACGAGAATGTCTACCATAAGTAAGGATCCCTTCTCTTGCGCTAACTTCAACACATTGCAAATATGTCATTCCCACCCCCACCCCCAGCACATGGTACTTATGACAGGTGCAAAATTATTCTCTTACATTTTCTTTGGCAACAAGGAATAAAGCCAAACTGTCTTTCTAACAACATTTGGTACCCTTTTCAGTGCTTGAAGTAAGGGAGGGTGGTATGGGATGCTAACCCACTTCTTTTGGGTGGAACTAAAATCCCAAACCCAAACCATGATATTTCTTTTCAAGAGAAATAATTGAGTCTGGTCTAACTAACCCTTTAAACGTCCTTAAGGATCCATTTTACCTTTCAAGGAACCTGATCAAGTGGCTTCTTTGTAACTGATGCTGCAAACACACCCAGAAAGAATCATGGGAACTGTAGTTTGTTGAGAGTGCTAGGCATTGTAGCTCTGTGAGGGGTAAACTACAGCTTCCAGGATTCTCTGGGGGAATCTCTGTACTTTACAAGTAAGGAGTGTACTCTGTCTAAATATTGTCAACGCAATTCTCAATAACCTCAGGCCAAAATTCATTTCTTACCCCAAAATACCTTTGTTGGCGACTGCTGTGTACCTCGCATAGCCACACGCTTCGTCACTGAGCCTTTCTCATATTGAACTTGAGTATCCAGGACCTGCAGAAGGAGCATGGATGCGAGTCGAGACTGAACAGAAATCAGAACCATTTCTGTGCCTATTTAATAGGTTTAGAAAGGACACAATAAACAACCCATCACTGTCAGCGCTGCTACACACCCTCACTGGGTTTACACGACATTAAACAACAATGAAATAGATTATAGCAACCATGGGTCTCTCAGCAGAGGGATGACCACGCTTATTGGCCATTTTAGGTTACGAATGGGGGTAATTCTGACATGCAGCCAATTTGGCATGGTTCAAATGATCTGGATGCATTTCAAGTGTCTCTGTGGGTGTTCTCTCTTCTCTCTTTCTCCCGGGGTGTGGCTGCACTTCTTCCTCAAGAGAAACCAGAATCGCAGTAGCAGCAAAGAGACTGAGTCTCAAGTCAGGTGCAGGCTTTAACATTGATCACAAAAACGTACTGATGAGCCCATTCCATTAAGATTTCAGCACAAAACTGCAGTTCCTTTGCCCTCGGTCTGGGCTTTTTGTTTTGAAACCCAGACAGGCTCTATGAAGTCTCTGTGTAGGAAAATCCACCCGAAGGGGAGAGAAAAAAATAACTAGGAAGAGCACAGATTTCCAAGTAACATTTTGGACAAGTGCATCCTTCTCTGTGTGAATCCACTTCCATCCTGTCACCTCATTTTCTAGCATCCATTAAAGAGTAGCAACTTAAGGATCAAACAGCCAACTCCGCAAAACATCCTTGAACTCCCAAAGGCTGGTGAAATTCTCCCCCCTTGCCCACTTCCATTGTTAAGTGTCAATGATAACCACCTCAACTTCCCTGGAGGCTCTCCTGTCTTTCATCAGCATGTTGATCATGCTCTCCGACTTGATCAGCAAGTTACAGCCTAAGAAAAACACCCCGAAGATGACAGTCAGACAGAGGACACAAAGGACAGCAATTTGTACCATCCTTGCCACATGCTGGTTCTTCTGGACATCTGTGGCCACCGAGATCCCCGGCACCCATGCCCCCGTCACTAGGGTGCAGCAGGAGGTGATGAGAGAGTCCACTGTGGGAGCAGCTTCCCCAGGAGGGTAAGTGTCCTTGCTGGAGAACGTGGTATTCATCATCTCTGAGCTGGGTGGGAAGGAGATTGCAGAGGGCCTCTTCTGGCACAGTTCTTCTTCTTAAGGCTCCAGCAGCCTCCTTCTCGCAGCTGAGCTGGCTGAAGCATGTAAGTGCTCACTGAGCAAGATTGTGGCTGAGGGTCAGCGACAGACGGGGAGGGCTTAAGTGATGTCAAGATAAGAATTCTCTTCCAGCTGTGGTACATATTGCCATGCGATTTCTCTGCTAGAGATGCCAGGGAAACAATCTCTGACTCAGATGAGGCTCATAAAAGCCTGACTCAAAGGAGAGATGGGTCCTTTCAAGCTCTCAGATTCTCCTCTGGCTCAGATAAATCTGACCCGGAGAAGAATTGTCAGCTTTCTAGCCCTAATGGCCACTAAAACATCACTCTCCCTTTATTTACTGGTCCAACACATACGGAGGAGGAGAAAAACTGGACTTTCCACCAAAGGAGGATCTACCATCTTTTGTGACTCCCAGGTTTTATGAGAAGATGGATTTGGTACTTTGGAGCTTAGTGAGGACAGAAAGCTGGTTGCTTACGTTGCCTCAATAACATCAGGTCTCCAGATTCACAGACATCAGTGTATCAGGGTATCCTTGATGAGGTGCTGCATGGTTGTAGTGACAGAGGTTCCAAATGTGTCAGTGATCCGGTAAAAAAATCCTGTATAGGTAGGGCTGAACAACTCTCCAGCCCATCACAAATAGATTATTTTCCTCAGCCTGGGTGGGCACCTTAGGCGGGCATTCATGTCAATTCATCACTTCTGCAGTGTTGTCAATCTTCTTACAGAGTTTCTCACCAACCTTCTCACGATAGATTTGCTGCTTTGATCTTCTACACTTCCCAAGGGATACAATCCTCATAGGACGGCCACCACATTTTCCCCCTCACCTAACAGAACACCAGCTAGATCTGATTCACCCCCATTTGCAGTGCATTCTGGGAATGCAGACTCACCAACAGGCATTTTGCAAGAACGATTCCCGAAGTTTCCCTTGAGACACTTGGCAATTATTGTTCCCTTTACCAAGAATCATGCTGTTCATCTGCAGCCAATGTGGCTCGACAATTGCATGACCACAATCCTGTCAATTTGACAGCTTTTCAAAGCTCTGAGGATCAAGCAAGTTTCTAGCCCTGAATATGATAAAGGGGAGAAATACACAAAGATGTTTAATCATCATCATCATCTAAGCCAAATTTTCTAAGACCCAAAAGTTAAAAGAGAATGTACCGCAACTGCAGTTCTATTTATAAGGGAGAGGGTAGCATCACACAACCAACTCCCAGATATTCTCCATGCCTGCCTGCTTCCCACCTTCCAACCCATTTCTAAAACATTAAGAGTTGTGAACTTTTCAACCAGCCTCTGTAGCTGCAGACTTGTTCTGCTGAAATTAGCACGTGAAGGTTTTTTATGACATGGCAAAATAAATGACCACCAGTTAGGGCTCATCCATGCATCCCTTTGTTGTGCAATTTCTTCCATTTCTAGGCACAGGTCCAAGAGGTGCTTCTTCAGTCCCTCTGCTTTCACCAGAAAAACCTGCTGTTTACTGCTGAATCAGAATAAATGTCAATCTGCAGAAAACTTGACTGATGTTTGTTCTGATTCAGCAGTAAACAGCGGGATTCACTGGGGAAAGCAGTGGAACCAAAGAACCTTTTGGAAGTGTGGGTGAACCCTTACTTGTTGTAGATCAGGAGTGGCAAAGGTTTTTTTCAAGCCTGAGGATTGCATTATTTTACAGGAAACTTTTCATGGTGTGTGTGTGTGTGTGTGTGACATGCTAGCAGTGGGTGTGGCCAGAGGCAAAAGTGGGTGTGGCCAGAAGTAAAAGATAGAAGCGCAATGGATGTGACTGTACAATAAGCTACTTTCCAGCCATACAAAATTCATAGGTTTCTATAGCCACACATATATGCACTTTGTCTTCCATCCAGGATAGCAAGATGTGTTATTGTAGTTAAGGACACATTTCGTACAGGTAAAAGTACTTATGGAAGGTGTGGAGCAGGTTTGGTGAGAGGTATGCCCAGACAAAGAGGACTTGAGGACAGGTTTGTCTTCTGGGCCTAAGATTCCCCACAAGCCACAGTTGCAGCTGTGAGTTGAAAAGTTGACAGCCGTAGCTGAATCTTACCTGTTTTCTGGCCTTTAAAAGCTGTTGACCCCCCCATTATAGCTCTATAACAGGAGAAAGCATTGGTAGTTGAATTGCCTCCTGCCATGCCCTTGTTAAAAGCACAGGAGCCTAGACTAGTGGCTAGGCATATAAAAGTCTATATTTCGACAAATGTGGAAAAACTTTTAAGGAATATTTGAAAACCTACAAGCTATCAGAGGAGATTCATAGAAGAGGTGACTGAAAGAACAGGCGGGGGGGGGGGAGGAAATCCCCTGGGACTTGTGGTTTGGAAAACACTGTCAGTTTCTGCCATGTGAACTTTCTGTTCCCTTCAAGTTATTGTTGCCGAAATCATGTGCTTCTCATTTCCAAAATAAAAACAGCCATTCCTACCTTAACCATTAGAGAACAAGAGCTCCAAAACAATACGTAGCAGAATGTTACAGATAGCAGAAGGAAAATAAGCCCCCGCTTTATTAAAAATGCATCACTTTTAAGTCAACATTGGGGATTATTTTCTGGCCTCGTTTTTGCATCTTTAAGATTACTTCAATACACTCATAGCTGAGTGGGGAATTGAGCCCTCGTCTCTCAGATCCTAGTCCGACACTCTAAGCACTATACTGCACTGTCTCTACACATGTACAAGTGAAAAACAATACACCTTTCATTGTTGTACAGCTCAGCAATTTCTGCTCACAGACTGAACACCCCTTGAGACAGCATTGGGAAAACAAATTCCTGCATTGCAGGGGGCTGGACAAGATCACCCTTTGATTCTATCACCAAACAAATTCCAGAGGGACAATTGTGCTAAGTCAAAAGCAACAAAGAGTCTTGCCACACATTAAAGGCTAGCAAATACGCAATTTTGGCATAAACTGTTGTAGCACGGAAGCGTACCAGGACATTTCCCTATTTCCTCCCCAGCTAACTGGCTGTTTTATAATTAGCTACTGGTTAGAACTGGACATTATTGGGAAATGACATACCCCCTCTTTTTTAAGTTCAGGAATATTAGGAAGGCTGACTGGTTAGCTCCCAATTCAGTATTTGCACAGAAGTTCAAATTTGACCACTGGAACTGTCACAGAATCATAGAGTTGGAAGAGACCACAAGGGCCATCGAGTCCAACCCCCTGCCAAGCATTCTCTACACATCGTCTTGGTGTATTGCAGCTGTTACTGTTTAACATGAACTTTTTCCCTTGCGATGCTTGCAAAAGCCTGCAGAGAGCCCTTTTGTGTCCCAAATCTCTCTAATTAAAATTTACTGCAGCATATGTTTGGGATCTGATTTCACTGGAGCCTCTGTGTATCCTGCCAACATAAGCTTGTAATATGGGGCTTCTGATAAACCGGACAAGAGGGACTGTCCCCAGACTAAGCTGTATTACAAAGCACTTGCCTGGAGTCTGATAACACCTCCATGGTTGTCCTGCCAACTTTTCAACCTGCTCTACCTGCAGCAGCTTAATAATGCACAGAAAACAGCAGGTGAAAATGCTGGTCTCTATGCTGTGAAAAGTGTCTCCTACTGATCTCTCCAGATCACACTTTTGTTAAAGGCTAAGTTATTGCCTTCCCTCCATCTCAGCAGGGGCAGACTTGGTAATATGGCATCCTGAACAAAGACAAAATTTGGTGCCCTCCCAATTTTTATTTTTGTATTTTCACAATATTTCCTTTTGGTGCAGTTGCTTTTTAAAAGGTCTCAGTTGGTACCCATATAAATATCGGTGGTGGTATTATTATTATTATTGATGATGATGATTAGGGATGCGATGCAGGTGGCACTGTGGTCTAAACCATTGAGCCTCTTGGGCTTGCCGATCATAAGGTTGGCAGTTTGAATTCACGCAACGGGGTGAGCTCCCATTGCTCTGTCCCAGCTCCTGCCAACCTAGCAGTTCGAAAGCATGCCAGCGCAAGTAGATAAATAGGTACCACAAGGTAAACGACATTTCCATGCAGTCTGACACTTGTCATGGTGTTCTGTGTGCCAGAAGCAGTTTAGTAATGCTGGCCACATGACCCAGAAAAGCTGTCAGCAGACAAAGGAGTGCCACACCACATAGTTGAATGCAACTGGTCTTCACTGTCCATTATTATTATTAGCGCTCCCTTGGCTTGGCACCCTGTGAGGAGGAACTGCCTGCACCACCTTAAATCTGGCTCTGATCTCAGCTGGTAACCCAACCTGACAACTGCAGTATCATAGAATCATAGAGTTGGAAGAGACCACAAGGGCCATCGAGTCCAACCCCCTGCCAAGTAGGAAACACCATCAGAGCACTCCTGACATATGGTTGTCAAGCCTCTGCTTAAAGACCTCCAAAGAAGGAGACTCCACCACACTCCTTGGCAGCAAATTCCACTGTCGAACAGCTCTTACTGTCAGGAAGTTCTTTCTAATGTTTAGGTGGAATCTTCTTTCTTGTACCGTAGTTTGGATCCATTGCTCTGTGTCCGCTTCTCTGGAGTAGCAGAAAACAACCTTTCTCCCTCCTCTATGTGACATCCTTTTATATATTTGAACATGGCTATCATATCATCCCTTAACCTCCTCTTCTCCAGGCTAAACATGCCCAGCTCCCTTAGCCATTCCTCATAAGGCATCCTTTCCAGGCCTTTGACCATTTTGGTTGCCCTCCTCTGGACACATTCCAGTTTGTCAGTGTCCTTCTTGAACTGTGGTGCCCAGAACTGGACACAGTACTCCAGGTGAGGTCTGACCAGAGCAGAATACAGTGGCACTATTACTTCCCTTGATCTAGATGCTATACTCCTATTGATGCAGCCCAGAATTGCATTGGCTTTTTTAGCTGCCGCGTCACACTGTTGGCTCATGTCAAGTTTGTGGTCAACCAAGACTCCTAGATCCTTTTCACATGTACTGCTCTCAAGCCAGGTGTCACCCATCTTGTATTTGTGCCTCTCATGTTTTTTGCTCAAGTGCAATACTTTACATTTCTCCTTGTTAAAATTCATCTTGTTTGTTTTGGCCCAGTTCTCTAATCTGTCAAGGTCGTTTTGAAGTGTGATCCTGTCCTCTGGGGTGTTAGCCACCCCTCCCAGTTTGGTGTCATCTGCAAATTTGATCAGGATGCCCTTGAGTCCATCATCCAAGTCGTTGATAAAGATGTTGAATAAGACCAGGCCCAAGACAGAACCCTGTGGCACCCCACTAGTCACTCTTCTCCAGGATGAAGAGGAACCATTGATGAGCACCCTTTGGGTTCGGTCAGTCAGCCAGTTACAAATCCACTGAGTGGTAGCATAGTCAAGACCGCATTTTACCAGCTTCTTTACAAGAATATCATGGGGCACCTTGTCAAATGCCTTGCTGAAATCAAGGTAGGCTACATCCACTGCGTTCCCAGTAATCGCTCAGGAATGATTAAAAAAAATCATTTTCCAGATGTGGCTTTGGAGAACTCAGCTGCCTAAAAAAGAAACTCAGATTGGTTGTCCTGATTAAATGAAATTCTCCAGTATATAGATCTTTCCAAAGTACCCTTCATAGTGCTACCACTTTACTGCAACATCTTTGGTGTTTGTTTGAGGCTGTGTACAATGACTCTTTACTCTGACATCAGTGCATTCTCACTACTGGTGATGGAAGCCAACTACACAAGACATTTGCCACAATCCATATCTATCCTGTAATTTCTTGAGAAATGCTTCAGCGCGGTGCATTTTCCCTCAAGCCAGGTTCCACCCGATTTGAAAAGGCAAGTTGTGTTCCCTTTGCAATTAAGTTGAGGGGTGCCCATTTGAGACCGTTGTTGCGCATATGCAGGTGACAAGTTCGTGAATAGGAATTGTGGGGTTGCAGGCATGAGAAACCAAACAGGAGATGAAGGGATTTTTGTGTGTATGGTGAAGGCGATTTGGGTTCAGTTTCTGCCTTTCACTCTCTCTCATATACCTCCTTCGTGAGAGAGGCAAGTTGCTTAGCCTTAGTGCATTACTAATCCCTTCCTTTTCTGTAATACGTTCAAACATACTGATTGTAAAATGTTCAGGGCAGAGGCTGCACAATGTTTTCAATAGCAAAGCCAGTGTGGTATATGTGCCAAGGTTAGCACATCAGACTAGGACTGCAAGAATCTGGTTTCCCATAAAAGCCACTGGTTGACCTTAGGCTGGTCACTCTCAGCCTTATCCTGCCTTTCAAGGTTGCTGGAGGATAAAATAGATGTGGTGGGGGAGCTTTGCATGTCACATTAAGCCCTTGGAGAAAGGAGTATATCACTGTAATAGTATAAACTTGGAGAAACACGGTTACTGCAAGGAAACCTGTAGCATAGCATTTGAAGAGCAGTGTGGTCTGTTGGAAAACACTCACCAAATTCAATACAGAACTTGGCAGTGCCTTTAAAGGAAAATCAAAACAAACTGGTTCTGGAAGTCTTCAATGTGATGCTGCTTGAGTCAAGGAAAACCAGCTGTGGAGAGAGCCCTTATTAAATACTGCCTGTGGCATCACCAGCACATGCTTCCCCCCCCCAGCACATGTTTGCATGTGTAATTTAAAGTGTGTGTGTGTGTTTTATAAGGTGACGGATGAAAGTATATTTGTAAAAAGTAATATGCTGTTTAAATGATGGTTGAAGACCCTGCTGTGCCCCACTGTTACGTTGCATTTGCTTTCACCCAAAGCAAATGAAGAATAGTCTGTCTGGATGCCACACCCTTGTCTTGCTTCTCTCTTATTTTCTAGCAGTCTTTAATGGTCTTGGTAGCTTGCCTTTCATTTTCCCCTAGCAACCAAGATGCGTCTTTAATGTAGTGGGTTCATGTGAGGTCAGGTACTCCCTATAAGTTATTTCCACAATATACTATGTCACATTAAGTACAGGTGAATGTTATAGAATCGCATTCCCAAATGGCAAATCAAAGTCCAAAAACTTTCCAAAAATGGAAAGTGAGGGAGGTCCCAGGTAAGGAGGATTGGCAACGTAACATGATAGAATATGCGGAGTTAGCTGGTCTAATGAATAGAAGAGAGCAAGATCAGGTATTTTAAAAGTGGAAAAATTGTGCACAGCTGAAAACGCTGACAGTATCAACAGTATAATAAATGTGGAAGTGATGTAAGATAAGAGAACTAAATTAGATGGTTATAATAAAATATGTAGGAATGGTGGATAAATTAAATGAACCATGGAAGGGGAAGGAGGGAAGTCATTGAATGTATGGTATAATGAAAGATGTTTAATTTGAGATGTAAAACTGAAAACTTAATAAAAACTATTAAGTTTTTATTAATAGTTAATTTATTAATATAAAGAGGATCAAATGTATTATTATGACATAAGTTTTTGTGGACTTGGGGCCACTTCATCTACAGCAAGTGGATTTGAGTCCATGAAAACTCAGGCCTTGCTATACCCTAGTCTTCAAGACGCTGTGGGGTTCTGCTGTTTCTGCTGAACAGTTTCTTAAACAGCAGTTCTGCCCTCCAGTGTTCAGAGTAGCCAACTGTTCTTGAAATCTGGTAGAGACGTTCTCAGTTAGGAAGCATGCCTGTGTCTTGTTGAAAGTAGCACTTCAGTCTGCAGGTAGGGACTTGCAGGGCTAAACCCCAGTAAAAGGATTCCTACACACACATTTTAAAAAAATCCAGCATGACAGCAGCAGGTTAGGCTGCTTATTCTTGCTGCTTGGCTTTTGTATGTGCAAAGGTTTTTTTTTATATTTTCGTTTGGAGAAGCAATCATTCAAATATTGTCCAAAAACAACAACTTGTGTTTTTTGTATTCTTAATTTACAGTACTTATATACTGCTGTTGGGTGGTTTTGCAACAAAATCCATACAAATAAATAAGACACAAATACGGAAAGAAAGAAAAATGATTAATAAAGCCTAGCTCAAACGATTGTACAGATTGCCCTCTAGTGGCTTCCAGGTTGGCTGCAGTTTCAAAATGTATTTGCTCCAATAGCATTTTATTGCATAGATCCCAAACTGAGCCCTGTACTACTTCCCTCTCTTTCAACTGACCAGCATGTTGGGCAAAGTAATGTTGAGCAAATTACTGTGCAAGCAATTAAGAGAGATTCTACTTTTAAAGAAGGAGTTTATTCAGAAATGGGTATGGGATACCGGTCCCTTTTAAAGTGCTTCTCAGTACAACCTTCACTTGTAATGACAGAAGAGACGGTCATTCGTGACAGGTGACAATCTCCTTTTATGACAATCACATTGGTAACACAGAACATTTGTCCTCAATAATCTTATCAGCTGAAGCAACTGATATCACCATCATCACCATTACAATTAACTTCAGGTAGGTAGCCGTGTTGGTGCACACGAAAGCTTATACTAAGAAGAAACTTCGCTGGTCTCTAAGGTGCTACTGGACATTTTTATTTTATATATATATATATTTTGATTACCATTAACTGTTATTGGTATGAGCGCTTTTTCACTAAGCCATGGACCAATAATGTGGCGCTCAGGTTCCCAAACTTGGAAGTCCTGCCGATTGATGAATGTCGGTGGTTCTCAAAGGCTGTGGCAAAAGGAGAGGGTGATGGCAAGTGCAGTGGGAAGATTCAAGGACAATCAAAGAAATATCTAAACCATATTTAGGAATGATTCGTGTCCTTATGTACCTACATTGTTTTATACTTTCTGGATGCCTCATGATCATATTATAAAATAGCTGTGTTCTGTGTTCTAAATTAAGCACTGCTTGGAGTTGTTTCTTTTTGTTTTCCAATATATTTCTTATCAACAAAAAAATCAGTGTGGCCCAGAGAAAAAGTTTGAGGACTACTGGCTTTCACTTTATGGGGTCTCACTGCATCCAGATGCAGAGCGGGCATCATCTGGAGGGCACCATGCTGGTAAAGCAACAACAGTTCGATTACGTTAGCTGAAACAATGGAGGGTAGTAGTAAGTCAACCTATTCTTCCTTCACAGATTTCTTCTCCAAAGTAATGACTTGTGTAGATTGTGTCATCAGGCCTTGGCAGGGCTTAGGTGAGTGTTTTGCATTACCTTGAGTCATGCAAATGACCACATTGTCTGCCATGAAAATCAGGGGCAAGTTATCATGGTCAGATGTGTTGTTGGAGAGAGGTAACAAACTGAGGCAAGAGTAGCCGGAGTATGTCTTGGAGTTAAAAGGTTAGCTTGTTGAAGTGTGGATTACAAAAATAGTTTATCAAATTAGTTGCTAGTCCACACACACACACACACAATCACACACACACACACACACACACACAATCTCTGTGCTTTGCTCCCCAACCAGTATATTTTGATTTGTGAAAGCCTATCATCGCAGTCTCTGCTCAGAATGATCTATTATCCAGCAGAGTTCCAGATATCTGGAAGATTTCACTAAAATTGTGGGTTACACCACAGAGCCAGATACATCAGCAAAGCTAGACCCTAGGTGTAAGCAACATCAGAAATACTTCATAAATATTTAATAAATAATAATATGTGGGGGATATTGTTCTTGTAGTATGCATTATTGTGCTTTCATATTGTAAACCGCCATGTGATCACTGGGTGAAGGGTAGTATAGAAATTTAATTAATAAAATAATAATAGTGCAGTTAGGAAATCATAGCCACGTCAATTCTCCCAATTCATGCTGCTGCTGCTACACTACTGGGAATTAAGCCATGGTTTGGCTTAGCGTTACACGTAATCAAACACAGGGTCACAACTTGCCTCACTCTCCAGCGAACCATGAACTATAACCAAGGGTTTGTTATTGGCTTATCGCTTGGGATTTGTTTGGGGAAAGAGAAACCTCAAGCCTGGTTTCATGCATATTGCTCGGCCAAACTATGGATTAGCTCCTGGCACCACTTGCTCCTTCCTGCTTAGCCAGTTTGGGTTGCTATTACCTCTAAATAAGACATCTATCTTGTAGCCCAATTCTTGAGTCTGCATTAAAACCAGTTCATGCTCTCTCTTGTATGCCAAAGGGCTTTCTGTTGGGATAGTAAAAAGTACTTTAATTTTTGCAGCTTTAGCCGTCTGTCCACTGCCTGCTGCAGTGTTGATTAAGTTGGTATCTACCCAGAAATTGAGTATTAGCTGCTAGGATGATAAATTCAAAGCGCTTTCTCTCAGCCTACACCAGTGTTCTCTTACGATTATAGAACAGCTTAAAGAAGATGCAAAATTTCACCATACAACAGGATCAGAGTATACCTTTCATTTTAAAAAATCTGAAATCGCAAATTACACAGGTCTGGTTGTTTTGTATTTTGATGATTCTGCTTCCAATATCAGGTTTTACAATATGAAGTGTTCCACCAAATAAGTAGAATAAAAACTGAAGAATTAAAAAGAAACCCCTCAGTTTTACTACCCCACACAGTAATTAAGACTTTGGAAAATGTCCTATAGGTGTGCATGAAAGCACTTTAGAAGATTTATTGGTACGGGTAGGTGGGATTTTAATGGAGTCACAGCTTGTGAGATGAAGGCTAACTCTCCCCTCACTGTGCCTCCCCTCTACCAAGTCACCATCTCCCTCATCCTACATATAGCAATTAGGCTTTTAAAAACGTTTGCATTGGCACCAATAGGAGCATTTTTAAACGTGTATTGTCATGTGGGGTGGAGCTAAGGACGACAAGCAGCAGAAGACAAGGTAGAATTGGATGGGTATGTGCATGTGTATGTGTATGTATGAAAGTAGGTTTATGGGGTGCCTCTGTCTGCTCCGCCACCCCGGGTCAACTAGCATGATGCTCTGGGAAGATTGCCCAGGAGGCAATGCAGCCTGATTCTGAAAAAGGTTCCCAAACCATGCCTCACATCAAGCAAATATTCCCAGAGTGCTAAATGTGATTTGCCATATCCAGTTCCTTGGTTGCAGAACACAATGAAGTCTTGTGCATAGTTCAGTAGCAGAATTCACTTTCTAGGATAAAGGGCTTTTAATGGGTTCATAACATATGGGCGCGGGTGGCGCTGTGGGTTAAACCACAGAGCCTAGGACTTGCCGATCAGAAGGTCGGCGGTTCGAATCCCCACGATGGGGTGAGCTCCTGTTGCTCTGTCCCTGCTGCTGCCAACCTAGCAGTTCGAAAGCACCTCAAAGTGCTAGTAAATAGGTACTGCTCGGTGGGAAGGTAAACAGCGTTTCCGTCGCTGCTCTGGTTCGCCAGAAGTGGCTTAGTCATGCTGGCCACATGACCCGGAAGCTGTACGCCGGCTCCCTTGGCCAATAAAGCGAGATGAGCGCTGCAACCCCAGAGTCGGTCACGACTGGACCTAATGGTCAGGGGTCCCTTTACCTTTTAACATATGGAAGTTAAGTCTATTTGCAATAATCAGCCACAAAAATACAGTTCCATTGTTCAAACAGCATTATTTTGATTAACAGATGCTAGGAAGCACCAGGCGATGCCCTAGCTGTGAAGCTCTTTCAAGATTAGAAGCTGCACCCAGACTCAACATGCTTGCGTTCTTAACTTCAGACACTACATTATTAAGTTCAAAGTATGGGAAAATACACACCAACTCTGATGTAAACTATTAGATGTATGCAGATCCAATCCCACCAAGTGTCTTGGTATGGTTTGCCTTTCACCAAGTGGGAGCCAGTTACAAAATGGCTGCTGCATGGGAGGGGCAAGGCATAATACAAAATTAAGAGAACAGCCATGGTGAAGATTTTCCCATAATTGTATTTCCATACTAGAAATGGCTCAATGTGTTGAATTTGTCTTAAGGCACAAGAACCCTGTTTTCCCAAATGCCAACCCTAAACCAAAGCCTATATTGCCATACTGTAAGGTAAAGGTAAAGGAACCCCTGACAATTAGGTCCAGTCGTGGCTGACTGGGGTTGTGGTGCTCATCTCGCTTTATTGGCGGAGGGAGCCTGCGTAGTCATGTGGCCAGCATGACTCTGGCAAACCAGAGCAGTGCACGGAAACGCCGTTTACCTTCCCACCGGAGCGGTACCTATTTATCTGCTTGCACTTTGACGTGCTTTCGAACTGCTAGGTTGGCAAGAGCAGGGACCAAGCAACGGGAGTTCACACCGTTGCGGGGATTCGAACCGCCAACCTTGTGATCAGCAAGTCCTAGGCTCAGTGGTTTAACCCACAGTGCCACCCACGTCCCTTATTAGTAGATATGTTAGTTAAATATACACTGAATTCTTAATGAGTGCCTGATCTTTTGGCTCCTGCAGACTACAAGCCAAATCTTATAATCGTAGAATTGGAGCGGACCACAAGAGTCATCTAGTCCAGCTCCTTGCAATGTAGGAATATTTTGCACAATATGGGGCTCAAATCCATGATGAGATTAAGAGTCTCATGTTCTACCAACTGAGCATTGGCGTTTAGGGGACAAACATCTACCCACACTTATTGCGTGGGTTATTTGCAGAAAATAACTTCTAGAGAATACCTGATCTGAGATGAACCCATCACAGGAAAGATGCATCCTGGTGTATATGGAAAAAAGGGAAACTAGAGATTCCAAGGACTAGAAAATAAGAAAGAAGGATTGCTTGGGATCTACTTATTGTAGCTCTAACACTGATAGGCAGAAACAACCAAGATGGTTCATTTCACAAAACTGATTAGGTTACCTGTATGGTTTGCTTCACCACTTACATTCTAGAGACCTTTTTTCTTAAAGAAAGCTCAGTCTGGCCCCCCCTATCCAGCTGCCAGTGAAGGACTTCACAGTAACCATGGCACTTGCCCAAGTTGGCAGCCCCTTGGGGTTTAGAATCACAGAAATGCATATTAATTTTTAAACTTCTTCTGGCCTTTCCTTAACACACTCCTTAAGCACTCACTTCTTTACATAACTATCTGTCCCAGCCCTCCCTTCTCTCGTTTTGTTTTTTGTCTACCCTGCTTCCCCACAAATATTCTCTACTAGGCTTTCAGTCTTCCATCCTTTTGCGTGTCATCCTTGCGCAGGGGCCATGCTAATCCTCTCTGTATCGTTTTAGTATATGTGCTGCCGAAGCGAGCAGTAGGCTTTCAGTCTTCCAGCGACTGACTTCAGTGGAGGCACATCAGATGCAAGGTGGTCATACAGCACAGCTGTTTGCAACAAATAGCATAATAAGCCAACACCAACAGAATCACATGCTTCTGAATTTAAGAAACAATTCAGATGTACTGATATATTCTCTCTGCTTCATTCCCACATTTGAGGGACTTAATTTTGGTTTAAGACTCCCAACAAGTTGGAGTTTGTTTACCTCTGGCAAGGGAATCAGCAAGGTTAGCTTCTTGGAGCTCATTCTGCTCTGGGGCTGCAGACAAGGACATTCTGGACAAGGTGATGACCTATCCTCAGGGCATAAACTACATTTCACTAACAAGTGACCCCCCCCAATGCTTGTTTGCATCTTAGATCAATAGTCTCTTAACAGCCTTTTGTTTAAGACTTAACTTAGATGTTTATGGTTTCAGAGCAGCTGCTAAGTTGGAAACCAGTGGCAAGGCTAAGTTCATGTTATGTCTATCTGATACTATTAAAGGGAAACGTCTGGTTGAGAAAGACAGCACTTCTATGAAATCCAAATAATTTAATCCCCCAAATTCCTTAATACGACACCTTCCTAAAAATGCAAGCTCACTGGGGACCCTCAATGCAAGTCAAAAAAGATGTGGAACTGTGTGCATTTGGAGTGCATGTTAAGAGTTGGGGGAACTGAAGTATACATGGAAAAAATGTTTCTTCAGTATTAACAGCCTATATCAAACTCCAAGTGTCCCACCTCAGTCACACATATTTAGCTTGAGAACCCTTTTTTAAAAAAGTATTGCAGAAAACAAGTGTCAAATGCAGAAGCTCACCGTTTTTAAAGGAGGACAAACTTGTTTTTATTTTAGTCAAATCACAACATTTTTTTTAAAACTGTCAGTGTACCCACAACTTACAGATCCTTTTTTTTTTTAAAGACTTGCCTGGGAATATTACAATTTTCCTCCTTCAAACAGATGAAATAGTCCCACACTTTTATTCCAACTAGAAATTAAGTATTCCATTCCAACAAATAGTAAGAATACATGAAGTTACAGCCAGCCAGACAGTTGACAGCCATGGAGTCTTCAACAGTTTATTAGAAATAATGTAGACATTAAAAAATCCCCACTGCTTTGAACACAAATTGAGGTTTTTAGGCTTATCATAAACTGGTCAAAAAAAAAAAAACCCCAAAAGAAGATCCAATAGTGTATTAACATTTTGTCACTCGCTTTCATACCAACAGTGCAAATACAATTTGGTCTAAATGTACAGATTGACAAGCAACAACGTACAGGCTCTAACCCCTCCATACTGAGATGTAAGAGCTTTGAGGATCAAACAACCAAATGTACAGGCTTCACCCATTTTAAGTTTTAAAGGGACTGCTAGTTTTAGCTAGGATATCTTGAACACTAACTAGTGATTAAATACAACAAAGTGAAGAGCATTAAACATTAGTGGAACATACCCTGAAGACACCCCAAGAGGTACAGCATGTTACCAGTTTAAATTTTGAAAGCCAATTAAAACATTGCTTCAGCCAGTTCTGTTCCAGGCATAAAATCTGAAACGTTCTAAGTTACCTGCTGTCCACAATGTGAGGGGGAAAGTACATGTTTACCACTTCATGTAAATTGAGAGTTTTCCCATTGTTACATTTGATGATGAGGCAAAGAGGCGTTGTAAACCCTTTTATTGCAACTGTTTTTCTCTCGATTGCCTATACCTCAATTGTTTGTGTGTGGCTTTTTTTGTCTTGTTTTTGGAAGTCTGGAAAACCTTTCATGCATAACATTATTGCCTCACGTAGCTTAAGACTGCCCTGAACAATGGTACGCACCAATCATCAATGAAGCTGCTTAAAACAGGTTGAAGATGAGTTAAAGGATGCATTTTCTGCCTTTAGAGCTATCAACTCAGGAATTCTTATCTCAATTATGAAATGTTGTGATGAAGTTCTTTCCCTAAACCCCCAAAAGATAGCAGGTTCTCTTTACTCCAGGTCTGGCATTTCTGAAACAAAACAAAACAAACATTGAATACTGTATGGCAACAGCACTAGAATTAGTGCACTGAAACAGCTTTCACCAACATCTGGTGCCTTCTACATGTTTCGGGCTACAGGCTCTCATCGCCATAGTCAGTGATGAGTTGTAGTCCAAAATACTGAGAGGACAGCAGCTGAGGAAGTCTGCACTAAGTTACTGTTAGCTTTAACAATTTTGAAGAACAGTCCCACCTCCAAAGATGTGAGTAATATGCCCCACTAGAGTTACTGTGACAAAAATACATCAATACCCACAGAGCCGTGTACCCAATGCTACTACTTCTGGCAAGAAGTATGTCCAGCAGTACACAGCCTCTCCCCTGAGCACACAGATGCCTGGGTAAGCTAACCAAAGCCTCTCCTACTGTTTACACATTTTCTCTATCACAGTGGAAATGAAAAATGTGTATTCCCTACCTGCCAGATTTTTTGGGGGGGTGGGGGTGGGGAGTGTGTTGTTGTGAACCCAAGCAGAGGCCATCGAAACAGCCAGGTTAATGCTTACAAAGTCTTTGAGTGGTGTTACAAACCATTATTCTGGCCAATTCTGAAAAATTACTCTCTTATGCCTCTTACACCAAGTTATTCTAGGTAGCTGCAACTCGCAGCACCTTGAGAGTATAGTGTATATGAAAAATTCATAATGGTTGTAATCATAGGGAAAAATGAAGTGGAGATTGTGCATTCACAGAAGCATGCCTTAAGGACTGCAGTGGTAAACTTAAACATGTTTACAGTTTCTCTTCCATCTTGATGCTGGAGATCTGGGAGCAAGTTAGCATCTTGGCTTTAAGTCCTGGAAGACCTGCTGCCTGCCTTGCAGGTCTTTTTCCACCTGGCCTGGGAGGGCGGGGCCCTGATTGATTGCAGCCACAAAAGCTGAGGCTGCTGAACAGACTCTTGGGGTGTGGTATTTTTTTTTTGGGGGGGGGGAATGTTGGTCTTTCGTTTTAGATTTTGTTGTGCTTAAATTTATTGGTTTCGACTACTTTAAGTTGTAGTTAAGTATTTTCTTCATTTTGTAAGCCAGCTTGAGCATGGTCTGAACTGCGGAAAGGTGGCATACAAATAAAATTATGTAGGTACTTCTCCTGTGTGCCCAGTCACGCATGAGTTACAAGAATGCAGAAGAAAGCCCTTCAATTACTAATACAGAATTTAACATGACCAGCTCCACTCTAGAAACAAGAGTGTAGGTAGAATAGTTCAATCTATGCCCTGCCATCCATCAAGAGCTTTTCCACCCCACCCTCTTTGGATGCAAGTGCAAAGCAAGTTTTTCCCAGGGTAAAGTCACCTTGAGGGAGAATATTCTTCCATTCTCCACCACCCAAGTAGCAGAGCAGGATAGTAGGCAATCTTTGTCAGGCAAATGTTAATGAGGTATGGGAGGCACAACTTAGTAAATATTCACGAGAAGTGCCAAGAGTTTTCTCTAACTCTTTTGGATGTATATGGTAAGTAAACACAGAACAAGAGTCAACTTACTTTCATCATCGCTGTCTGGTGAATCCTAGGACAGAAGCACAGAAGATTAGCAATTAAAGCCAGCTACGAAAGCAAGCCATAGCACAATATTTGCAAAATTACTTTGCCGACCTCTACAGGCAAGTATCTACATATCTGGAATTATTATGCTGAGCAGGGGTGGAGGAAGGGGGGTGCGGTGGGTACGAGTGACCCAGGATATCACCACTGAGGGTGACAAAATGCCGGGTGGCACTCACCATGGGGCCTGCAGTGTGCCCGAGCCATGCGTTTCTCCTGGGAGAGACGTCGTGGCTTGGGTGCATGCAGACTCTGCGCTGCCCAAAACAGTCCGCCTGCTGCCTCCCCCCCCCCTCCAGCTGTAGGGCAGCTGAGTGGGAGGAGGCAGGCAGGCAGGCAGACTCTGGAGGCCCCACGGTGAGCCCCGCCCCCATGAGCAGCTCACCCCACCCCTGAGGGTGCCGCCCCAGGTGCTCAAGCGGCTTCCTCCGTCGCTGATCCTGAGAACAAGGATTAGATATATTTTGATATGGAGTTAAGCCTACTTTATACATTAGCACCAAGAAAATTTGGACTCAATGTTTATATGCAACTCTGCATATCACATTTTAGACGCAGATAAGTCTCCTACCAAATGAGCATATTAAGTAGAGTTTGGATACAGGAATAAACTCTCAAGTAAGGATGGGCGATGCCTGGTTTTCAACACTGCAACGTATTACCAGCTAAAGACCACAATATACTGATATTATCACGATGTCTGAAATAAGGATGGAGCTATGTTGAGACATTGGCTGGCTTCACAGTTTCCCCCATCATGATTTTTGCATAGTGTGTGCAAACATGGGCACACATGCACACACAATTCGCAATATATTACCAGTTCAAAAATTATGGAACAGATATCACAATATGGACTTTTAAACCTGTTTTGGACAATATATTGGTATACTGCCCAGCTCTACTCTCAAGTTTCAAAAAAAAGGGGCAGTATTTGTGCAAAACATGACCTACCCAAATTTGCTCTGGAGGTTTGCAGGACACCCCTTCCCCAGGCAAATTTAGGAAGCTGTGGGTAAGGGAAATTCTGGTGTGCGGCAGAAAGTCCTTCCATTAGCAGAAGCACATCATTGAATACTACGCAGAGTTTCCAAACAGTGACACTATACAAATGTCAATATACATCAAGTATTGACATCAGCCTCAAGCAGGAGACCAAAAGTTCCAATCACAGGGAAGCTACTCACATCGTCTGCTCCATCTACTTCTGGCAAATCTACATCTTCATCACCACCCATGTTGTTCATCATCTAAATGACGCAAGGGAGTATTAAGTAAAGTCGTGTTTTTTGTTTTGATCAAGCAAGTAAAAATAGTATATATGAAAAGGAGCCAAAATAACTATCAAAACTTCAGTGAGATCAAGATCAATGCCCAATAATTTAAGCTATGTCATCAACTGCAGAATGTTCTGCTTACTTCAGAAAAGCGATCAAAATTGGACAAATCTTCGTCAGAATCATCTTCCCAGTCTTTCCAGTTGTTAAAGTCCACACTGAGCCAATTGAGCTGTGGATACAGAAATAAGGTCACAGGCAAGTTAGGCAAATAGCGATGGGATGGAGTCTATAGGAGTTTTAAGAGCTCTCAATTGAAGTAACACATTTCTTCTGACTTTTGTTCTACTTAACTTTGTTCTACAAGTTAACCCTCTACTTGCAGGGGTTATAATTTTATTTTTTATTATGTATTTTGTGATTTTATATTGTGATTTTATGTTGTGAAGCACCCTGAGACTTGCGGGTATAGGGTGGTATACAAATTTAATGAATTAATAATAAGTCTAATGGTTTCAAAATATGACTCCTGGATGATTACACAAAAAAGTCAAGATAATTTGACTTGCAAATCATAATTTTAGTTATTTGTTTATAGGCTAGGCTTTCAGACTCTAGAACAGGGCACAAAGTTTCTGGGGCATTATACACAGAATGAGAGCATTCATAACCAGCCAGGAACTGGGCAATCTCTCAGCAGAGTATCTTCACCAATCCCAAATAAATCAGTGGAGGCAAGAGCTCACTTCATTCTAACCTGATCTGAGGAACAGCAGCCAGGTGGTCTGCTACTATACTTTGAATGTTTCTGGGTACACGAGAGAGAGATCTTCAGAGATAACCTATTCTTCCCTGTCTAATGTAAAATAAATGCCGCAAAACCACAGAACTTATACAAAGTAGGTCTTAGTGTGCATTGTAACTGCCTGTGAGAATCTCTGTATGTTCAAATGGAGAATGAATAGTCCTAGGCTGGAGCCCTCAGAAAGTACATTTAGAACAGGGGCACATTAAAAAACTTGAGATACACCATATTGAGGTTAGAGTACTGTCATCAATAAAGATTTACCTTTGCCCTCTCTTTCGTTAATCGTGGCCACGACTGGCCAGATTCTCCTTTTCGTAAACAACATAAGACAGACCTGTCTGTTCTTTTATGCTTGGATTCCTGAAAAGAAAAGAAGTTCCTTTAACATAGTAAGCATGTGCCTAATTCTTACACAAGGCTACAGATGAGGCCTCACACAACTGTGTTCCTTCATATTAAGAAAACACTCAAAAAGCTGCATTAGCCTTCTTGCTGAAATCTCAGCTTTCTTGGTAGGCTGAATATTTTGGGAAGCTACAGAAATGGTACAATTGAGAAACAGGTTCATCATAATGTTTATGAGAACTAGACTTCACTGGCATGAGGGAGCTTGCAGTTACTACAGTGGCAATTTGTCTTACCTGCCTCTACTTGCATTTTGACTACTAACATGTGTCAGTAGTCAAAATGGTTGGAGTTAACCACCCCACATTTGTCAAGCACCCCTATCCTCAAAGATCAAAGCATAATATCACATATTAAATGACCATAAAATCTCAAGTATTGTGTAAGCTTTGCCATCATGCTTCCACTGCAGTTTCCTCCAAAAGTAATTAGGCAAAGCAGGCAGAGGGAAGACTCTGAGCCATGTGTAATGATGCAATTAAATGCCTTGAAGACTGAGAGCAATGGAAGCTGAGCAGCAATGGACAGAAACAGAGCTTCATGCTCTACTCCCTAATGGTAGTTACCAATTCTTTTTGAGAACTTAGTAACACATACATATGTAATCGAAGAATTAGAGGAATCAATAATAACTTAATTAAGTTGGTAATTTGTCTACTAGGTGCAACACGATCAAACGTTACATCACCTTTAGTTTTCCCAGGAGGCTACATGCTTTTACAGGATTCAGTACAATCAG
Organism: Podarcis melisellensis; assembly: GCF_964234715.1. Lineage (NCBI taxonomy): Eukaryota > Metazoa > Chordata > Lepidosauria > Squamata > Lacertidae > Podarcis > Podarcis melisellensis. The sequence continues at coordinate 7,148,439 of NC_138529.1, forward strand.
TGTTAGAAACTGAGATATGAAAGCTAGGAGGCACCTTAAACCTATGTTATGGGCGCAACAATGGAATGTCTAGGCACGCTTTTTTATAAGAAGAATACAAAGCTGAAAATGAATGAACTGCAGCTAAAATATTATGTTCATTTTTCACATCGTCTAGTCCTTCCCCTCCCTAACCCCCCCCCAAGAGGGTTTCTTCTCCAATCCTCAGATAATATCTGAAAGTGGGGAAGCAGAAAAAGGTCCACCTTTCCTTCTACTCTGCAGTTTTAATTAGAAACTGCTCGCCTTAATGAAATCCCATCACAAAATGTGCCTAGAACAATGGGAGTTTCAAACACTGAGTACAATATTTTAACTATTTCATTGTAATCAAACTGCACACTAAACGGCAGCAAGAGTCACCACCACCTATTTACAGGTTATATTTATAGGTATACTAACAAAGTGAAGTCCTGTGGTTTTTTACACCCTAAAATTAAGCATGCCATAGATATATGAAAGCAACTTACATTTGGATCAATTGAATTATAAAGATCAATTTCATTTAAATGCTTGAAGTTATCGTTTCCTCCAAGACAACTGTAGGAAAATGAGAAACAAATATTAACACTGTCTCGAGAACAGGATCCAGTTGAAACACATGCATGTGATCTCTGTTCATGGTCAACTTTTGGGTGTTTTGCTTACCTGAACGAAAGTTTGGATTTCTCAAAATTTACATTAACATCTTTACTGTCTTCAACACAAAATTCAATAAAGACGTAGTCCCTTCGGTCATACCACTTCGCAGAAGCAGGCTGCCTAGAAAGGTAATTGGAGTATTAGAGAAAAAATGTACACAGCAAACAACTTGACATAAAGCAACAAATGACTCTAATGAGTATGATGCTCGTGTTACACTAGCAGCTTTTCCTAGGAGCTTCTCTTTTTTTGCTACTAGTTTCGCTATCTACAGCAAAGCAAGACTGCAACAGTATTCAAAGAACCTGAAGAATCCTGGGCGCCCAGCCAAGCAGTTACTTGTCTTATGCAGGTGTCCAGAGCCCGCCCCTCCCACAATGGGATTAAGTCTCACTGAGCCTAATGGAACTTACTTCTGATTAGATATGAACAGGTTTTCACTGCAAGCAAGGTGTTTGACTTGAAACACAGAAACTTGATAGGAACATGTCTTTTGTTGGTAGCTTTAATTTCAGCAGGTTTTCCAGTATGTCAGGAAGCTGAGCAATATGCGCATCGTTTTAAATTCTAGTCTAGTGCTAAGGTGTTGCTGCACAATCACACATGTGAAGGCAACAGCACCATAAATATGGTGCTCATTGTCTTTATGAAATCCTCAGAAAGAGGGAAGCAGATTCACAAGTAGTGCATTGAAATAAGAAAAGTTAATGTTTAAACAGAAAAGCTCAAATGAACTATCCCTGCAGCAGCAAAGAATGTTACCCCCCCCCCAAAAAAACCTAAATGTTTCAGAAGAAGCTCTATCACAGACAAGTCAATATAATCCTTTGGTGTTCTAACCTGAGAAATATTCTATCAGAGTTTTGAATTTCTGAACAAGAACCAAAAGAGGAAATACTGATCAACTAAAACATGAGCTGAAATGCACCATTAAATTGCAGAAATAAAGAATGCTTATTTGAAAACCAGTAGCACTGTGATCTACACAATCAGCAGCAAGCTACTGACATGTTCATAATCCAGTTTCTCAGAAAAGGCAATGCATTATGGCACCACTCCATTTTCAGTCAAGAATTTGCACTGAAGCTGTCAACACCAAAGAAGAATTCTTGAATTTCCTAGTTTAATGCCAACACCCATGCCACACCTGGCTGCATTTCCCCCCTGCACTAGGTAGATGGTGGCCATGATGATACAATACAAAGACAGGAGACTTCTGCACTGTCCTCCTATGGGCTTCTCCCCACCCATAGTTTAGGTCCCCCAAATATGGTGAGCAAATTAGAATGTGAATATTTTTAGTTATTTCCATCTTGTCAAAAGTGTCAGCCTCATGTGTTTAAGCTGGACAGCAAAATAAACATAATTCTATCAGGTAAAAAATTGAAATAGAAAAAGAGAATGCATTCAGGAATGCTAGCAGTTTTTACAGCTGGCCTTCAATAATGCATTTATTTCTCCCACCTTTTCTTCCAAGGAGCTCAGGGTGATGTACATGGTTCTCCTCTCCCCATGCTATCATCACAACAAGCCTGTGAAGTAGGTTAGGCTGAGAGACAGTGTCTGGCACAAGGGAAGTCAGGGAGCTTCATGGCTGAGTGCAGATTCAAATTCTGGTCTCCCAGGGCATAGCCCAGCCTAATTGTTACACCACACTGACTCTAGTTCATTTCTCCATATAATTTCAAAGTTTACAGAAGAATGTAACCACTTTGTTTATTCATACAAATTATTTTCCAACTGCTGTATCTCTAATACTCGATTTGCATCCCAATTTCTAGGGTTTTTTTGCTATTACCATCCTTATGAAACTAAGTATTGCCAATAAGTTCCAAGTGGTCAGGAACCACCGTAAGTATGTCAGATTACTTTGTATCAAGTGGAAAACACCATGTAGCCTCCCCCCTCCCTTTGCTGGTCTCTAAACTACAAGATTGCATGCCTTTCTCAACCTGTGGGTTCCCAGATGTTGTTGAACTACAACTCCCATCACCCCTAGCTAGCAAGGCCAGAGCTCAGGGATGATGAGGGTTGTATTCCAACAACATCTGGGGACCCATAGGTTGGGAACTGCTTCCTGATATTATAAATCTTATTTCAGTTGAATATATTTTAATCCTTGTTAATCTTGTCAGTCATGACGAGTTTCCTAATTAAAAAAATACATGCAATCATAAGCCCAATTTATACAAATTTAGGCCTTCATGAGATAATGTTGTTGAGTTTACAGCATGACAGAACTCAAATGGAGCCAATGACTATAAGAACTAGGATCTCCATGATCATGCTGCCACTGTCATTCACATATTGGTAACATTCCTTAAAAAGGCTGCTACAGTAAGACTACCATAAACTGTTAAGACACAGGGTTTAATCCAACAATCACTGCTCAAGCAAAATGACATTCACTCATGGACTGGAATTTCTTCTTCCTCTCCTCCCCCGTAACCCCACCCCAATTTGCTCTGGAGGGGCAAAACAAATCCCCTCAAAACAAATCTGATGGGCACACAGGGGTACGAGAGGGAGTGGGTGTTCTGTTGCATGAGCAGAAGTCATTCCGCTTGTGCCATTACAGTGGTACCTCGGGTTATATACGCTTCAGGTTACAGATGCCACTAACCCAGAAATAGTGCTTCAGGTTAAGAACTTTGCTTCAGGATGAGAACAGAAATCGTGCTCCGGCGGCGCAGCGGCAGCGGGAGGCCCCATTAGCTAAAGTGGTGCATCAGGTTAAGAACTGTTTCAGGTTAAGAACGGACCTGCGGAATGAATTAAGTACTTAACCTGAGGTACCACTGTACTTTAATGGATAAAAGCCTGAGAATGTCAAAACCAACTCCCAAAATGCTCATAAGTCTAAGAACCAGGGCACAATGTGGTACCACATATTTTGAACATCCTAGAATTGGAAGTAGAAATATAAAACTTCAAATTTGTAACAGACTAACAAGTTCTGATGAACAGAATGCTGTGTGTTGAGGCCACAGAACAGTCAACTTTTGTTGCCATGGTCTTGACATAAACGAAAGCAAAGCTAGCATGACAGACTAGCTACTGCAATCAAACCAGTAAGTTATCCAAAAAGCTACATATATACTTGCACCATTACTTCCTCTTTGAATGGATTTTCAACACATCTGTGCACTGTACCTAGTCCCAAATGCTCTGATTAAAATACAGTGGTACCTTGGTTTTCGAACTTAATCCATTTTGGGAGTTTGTTCGACTCCTGAAACAGTTCGAAAACCAAGGCACAGCTTCTGATTGGCTGCAGGAGCTTTCCTGCACTCAATTGGAAGCCGCGTCGGATGTTCAGCTTCCGAAAAACATTTGCAAACCGGAACACTCATTTCTGGGTTGGCGGCAGTCGGGAGCTGATTTGTTCAGGAGCAAAGCCGTTTGAGTACCAAGGTACCACTGTACAGCTTTTTATTTTACTCTGATGGTCCTCAATAATCTCCCAAGTGTCTCCTTTCCAGAACTGCTTATTGCAGTGTGTTCTGAATACAAGGGGGCCTGGAACTTTTAGATGGAAAAGAACACCAGTTCAACTCCAGAGATAATGGGCTCTATTAGCTATTAACCCCATTTTCTAACACATCTGTATTTGGCTATTATTAAAGATACTCAAAGGCATTTTAAAGTACAAACTGGACTCAACGTGATTCAGGGGCTTGTAATATCAAAAGGATGTTATTCACACAGTATGTTATTTGACTAAATAAGCTTTTGCTCTCTTTTTAGATCATCTGAACACATAAGCATATGTGCAATCTGGAACCCTGCGTTTTCAGGTTTTAAAACTGCATGGAGGCTTTTCAGCACTGTTAGACGTCTCCTTCAGAACTTCTCATTCAACATAAGATGTTTGGGGAGGCATACATTGGCTGGGACCAGCAGATCCCCTACATGCTCACTCCTCAAATGTTGCTTAAACATACAGATGTTGTTGCTAGATGCAAGTGTAGTTCTAGTCAACTGCAGATATTGTGCAGATCTCAGCAGCAGCACTGATGTGCCGTACTGAGTAGTTCTTTGATTCAGACTCAACACCCAGTGCTCTACAAAGCAATGTTTTTGGCTTGTGCCCTCTATACTTAAAAGGTATGATCTGTTGGCAACATTGAGATTTTGCTTTCAGTTCTTTGTATCTGCTCTAGATTTAGCAAGATCAAACAAAGCCCCAAACTAAGCATGGTTTACAAGAATTTTATATATTTGGTCTGGAACCTTTAAGATAAAACAAACCATAAAATAAATCTTGATTTAGGGTAAGTTCACTTTGAGTGCAATTATAAGTTGCTCCACCCAGAGGGGCTCAGACAAACAACACACTTTAATAAAAACAAGTTACAGAAGACAGGGGATAACCTGCAAATAAACCTCAGGTGGGTGGAGAATTGGCTTGCATCCTACTACATTTTAAATATGATTACTACTAAAGCCTTACATATCATGTACACTCTGAAGTCCACATATCTCTCCTCATTTACATGCACAGCCACACATCCCACATAAGTTCCAACTACAACAGATAGGGCCAAACTGAATGGTAGAGCACATAACTTTTGTGTGCAAAGGACCAAGATTCAATTTCTGGCATCTTTAGACAGGGCTAGGAATGACTCTGCCGAAAATCCTACAAGACCACTGCCAGCCAGTAAAACAATACTGAAATAGATTGATCAGTAGTCTGTCTCAATATGAGGCAGTTTCCTATGTTCTCAATTTCCTCAATCACACAATCATGTACACCAGTGTTTCTCAATAAGATGAGTACTGTAGACCCCATTTTCAAAAGCCAAGACACAGGCCCCCTCCCTACTTGAAAATTTTGTTATCTCTATGGTAGTTTTTGTTATGTGATTGGTGCCACGGACACCTTGGGTGGGTTACATGGGCACCCTGGGGTCTGCAACCCACCAATGGGGAACCACTAATGTACACCATATCTCAGTTCACACATGCATCACTAAATTTGTGCTTAAACCCATAGGACTCCATGCACACTCCCCCCTCACACAAACACACACACTTTTGATACCTTGATTGCACATCATATCACAAAACACTGAGTATTATGTAGCCACATTGCAGCTTCATTCCCACCCACTCAACAAAGCCTGTTGTGTATCATTTACTAGGGGTAACAGATACTTACCTGAATGTGCTTCTGTTGCTAAGAGCTGAAGCCTCATCTCAGCCCTTGTTGCATTTAAAACTGCCTGTCCCACTACTTTCTTGTGCTGGCTGTTTTCTACCCTTGAAGTTGCTAGGAATATTCATTACTTTCAAGAAGCAAAGGGAAACAGCATAGTACTAGTAAATCAGGGTTTGTGGATGATTTTTTTTTCTGCTGTAGAAGAACAGTTCCTTCCCAAGCAACCTCTTGGCAGCTCTTCAGAGCAAGCAAAATGTCAATAATGATGGGCAGAGAGTGTCTATATACTATAGCAAGGATTTCTTATGAGATATAAGACAAGTGTGTGCTCTGCATACACAGACCTGTTCTATCTCTCCCCACTTGGTCCCACTTAGTGGAGGTTGGGCTATCCAATGTCAGCAGTAGAGACAGGTTTTTCCTTCACCACAACCATGGCTCCAAATGTATTGCTTTGGGTTTTTTTACACAATAGTAAATGGCAGTTATTCACTTATACAGTATAGGACAAATTGAAATGGTTTTACACAATGACAGCATTGCAGTGCAGAATACACTCTACTCTTTGAGGGAGAGAAGCAGTTTCCTTCTTCCCCATAGCTTCATTGACCACTGTCAGTTAATTTTATTCTTTAGAACTTAAAAGCACTCAGACCTGCCCCTTACTGCCATATGTACTGAAAATTGGTCACACTACAATGTGATGGAAGTTCCTTTTGTATACACATGTTCTCACTTGCCTTATTTGCCACTCCGGTTCCTTTACACAGAAGAACCATTTCATTTTGCTTTTTAATGTCTATTCTGATCCTACCTGACAGATATTATAATAGATCAAAAGAGGGGGAAGGAAGATGCATGTTTCACTTGAACAGAACCATGGGTAACATTTAAACTGAATCAATGTTAGGGAACTAGAGGCTATATTCCTTTCTACCATTCCATTTCCAGACTGCTTAAGCAGTTACCGGTATTTGGGGGGCGACTGTTTGTGGACCCATAACCAGTGTATTTAAAGTGACAAATAGATGCATGCCTGCTAAGAGCATCCCATTCTCATAGTGTCTCTCAACGTAAGTATTTCTGTCAACACAGCTAATTGCTTCATTTGCTTTCAATTAAGGACTCTGGATCCAAGTCCTACATGAACATGTTGGCGATTTCAATCAGCATCAACTATGTAGGAGGTTGACTTACCTTTAGAGGGGCTGTTTAGTAATATAGAGAAAGTGGGAGGAGGAATAACTGCTGCAATTCTATATTACAACTATAGCTTCAGTAAAGTTAAAAAAACAAAGCCTACTTTTCTGGATGCATAATGACATACTGCTCGACAATGGCTGAACAAGTTTGTCTAAAGACTTGCATGGGCATTCTCTGGCGACAATGACTCAATTCTTACATAAGACCATGGTTTGGGCATTTCAATCTGAGCCTCAAGTATGCATATGCCTTCCTAAATGCTTTAATTTCCATCCTTGCTCCCTTGGATGAAAACCATTGTTTTCAGGTATATATGTATCCTGCAAATGACTGCTTGCAAAAGGCATTATTTGGCTAAATACTGGAACTGAAAACTAGAGTTTGAAGTGGGCTTACAATACTGATTTGGAAGCAAAACACAGTTTGCACATTTCAGATTTTGCAGCAAACTATAGCTTGGCCAAACTAGGAACATGTTTGGACAGGCCCAAGGTTCTGGCAAAAATTTGTCTATTATTTGTCATTAGCTCTGAACTGAGGCACTGTTAGCAAGGCCATTTCACCAGTCATTAGAGCCTGTCTTCCTTCTAGACCACTTTAACTTCTTCACTCAAGACAAAATTACAGTGGTGCCCCGCAAGACGAATGCCTCGCAAGACGGAAAACCCGCTAGACGAAAGGGTTTTCCGTTTTGGAGGTGCTTCGCAAAACAAATTTCCTATGGGCTTGCTTCGCAAGACGAAAATGTCTTGCGAGTTCCTGCAGGTTTTTTTTCCTCCCCCCCCTTTCCCAAGCCGTTTTTTCCTCCCCCCCTTTTCCCAAGCCGCTAAGCTGCTTATCAGCTGATCCGCTAAACCGCTAATCAGCTGATCCACTAAGCCGCTAATAGCGCTAATCCGCTAATGGGCTTGCTTCGCAAGACGAAAAAACCGCAAGACGAAGAGACTCGCGGAACGGATTCTTTTCGTCTTGCGAGGCACCACTGTAGAAGCAATTTGGTCATGGTACCAATAATGAGCACAGGCAAAATGTCTCAGTTCCTTCCTTCCTCCAGATCCACTTTTTGTTGTTGCAAGACTGTTGAGTGGAGTGATAAGTGCAAGTGTTTGCATATCAAATAACATTTTATTTCATTAACAAGCTTTCAGGCAACATGTTTTACCTGTTTCTTCATCTTTCATTTGCAATTCATTTTACCTAGAATAGTGTTTCTCAAGCCTTTTGGTTTGACCCCTCTGCCTTCTAATCTTCACTGTCTGAACTACCCACCAACAATCTGGTCTATAGTTGTGTACAGAAACATTCGCACAATCAATCAAGGTTTTACAGTACAAGTGTGGCTTGCACGGGGCTTACATTCCAGGGATGGCACATGTAAGCAAAAACACATACCCAAAACCACCTGGAAAATTCATTGCCAAAGGAACTTTTAACCACTCTGCCTTGCATGTAATTTGCTGCATTTCAACTGGCTGACTTTCAACCATGTATAGTTGAAAATGCACCAGTATGCAAGATGCAATCATACTATATTTTGCACACTATACAAGGATCTGTGGGTCAGGGGCACAAATTCAACTAATCCATGGGGTATTACATGAGAAGCACAACAGGACATCTCTGAACCTTCGTAGGTAACGATGCTAGGTAATCATAATTAAAACAAGGCAGTAGCTCTTCCCAAACCACAATGAGATGAGATTGCAAGTGGAGGCAGCTTCTCTATGCCCAACAGGAGACCACTCTCCATACTGGAACAAAGCTTGTCATTCCATATCTTTAAAAAAAAAGATATCCTCAAAGCTGGAGAGCACCTAGCAAGGTCAGTAGTACCCTCCATTTTTAGAAAGAGAAGGAAAATAGGCATTAGTAAGCCTGATTGGAAATAACAGGTGTTTATGACTTTGCCCTAACAGAACAGAAATTATTCTTGCTTGAGGTGGTTAGGGCACAGTGCATGTGTAAGCCCTCTGCATGCCTCTCGACATCAGACAGCCCTGGAAAAGACACAAGGTCCCAAACTCAGAGGGTTCAAAAGTTACTATAAGATAATCAACACTACAAGTTATCTTTTTTAAAGTTACAGATGTAGCATATTACTGCCTGCAAAAGCACTTCTTCTGCCTTTTACTCATGTGGCTGTACAATCTCAGCTCTCTCTCTCTTTGCAATGGAACAGTTGCAAACGATTTGCCCACACACGTCTCATTTCCACTATTCCTCCGGTGAAACATCTCGCTAGGTATGTTACAGTCCCATTATTTATGCCAGCTTTACTTCCCTTCCCAAGCCCTGCCTGCCCTCTTCCTATGCCTATTCCCCAATGAGCCAGGCATCCCCAAGGACGGCTATCTTCTTTAGCGTACAGGGTTAAGCGAGTCATATTACAACATTCCAGCCCTAACCACATGCATTATGTCCCAGAGCCCATAACCCACTGCATCCAGCTCCGGGTCTCACATGATGTGCTATTTCTTTCCCTCTCAAATCTTGCTGCCTAACTTCCTTTACGCCCTTGCCTCTCCTAGCCATAGCTGTCAACGTTTCCCTTTCTTAAAGGGAAATTCCCTTATTCCGAATAGGATTTCCCTTAAAAAAAAGAGAAAAGTTGACAGCTATGCTCCTAGCACCTAAACAAAAAAAAAAAGCCACCTCATAGCCCTTCCAAAAATGAAAGAAGTCAACTTCTAGCTCCAACCCCGACCCCTGAACGAGCATCCATTTTCCTCCCGGCATTGCCTCGCACATGCTTCCGCCTCCTAATTCCGGATGCCGCACAATAACGACCCATTTCCCCACCTTCCCAGCGCCGGGCCCGCCAGGGGACGCCTGGGCAGCGCTTCATTTCTACGGGGAAACGTGCAGAGTACAAAATGAACGGCCGCCCTCGTGACCCTGGGAAGCTTCCTGCGCGAAGCGTGGCGGCGAGGCGAGCGCACTCTGCACCTGCTCAGGGGCGCTTTCCCCCTCAGCTCTTGCTCCGGAAGGGCGCCGAGAGGCGTGGGCTGAGCCCTGGCGCAGGTTAAGCCCCGCGTCTGCTTCCTGGCCCCGCTCCATCGAAGGGGAGCGGGAGAGAAATGCCGTCTTTCCTCCCTTTAGCTCCGTCGCGGCTGATCTGCCTCGACCTGACCCCAATCCCTGCCGACCCTCCTCCGGCCCAGCAACAGATTAGCTCAGCCCGCCCCGCCTCACTCACTCACATGGCGGACGGCGTTGGCGGCGACGGCGGCGGCAGCGCGTGTCCTCTTCCTCCTCTCCGTCTCTCCGAAGGGCTCGGCCAGAAACCAGCGGCGTCGGGGTGGGAAGACCCTCGGGCGGAGGTGAGGAGGCGGCTGTGGCGGCGGCGGCGGCGGCGGCCGGGACTCCTTCTCAGGGCTCAAAGGCTCAGGCCTGTTACCCACAAAGCACTGCGCGCGCGCGCTCTCGCGCTCTCCCTCTCCTCTCTCTCTATTCCCCCCCCCTCACCTCCTCCTCCCGCCGCTCTGCCTCCTCGCTCCCTCTCAGGCAACGGCGGCTTCCAAGCGGGCGGTGACGCAGCAAAATACCCGCCTCTTCCCTCCCTCCCTTACACTACCCTCTCTCTCTCTCCCTTCAAAAGCCAGACGCCGGAACAGCGCATGCGCGCCACTCGCCGCCACCTTTGCCGCCGCTTCGCTGTCCTCAACAGCGCGCGCACCCAAGCCAAGCGGCGCCGGATCGCTGGCTGCTGCGCACGCGCCTACGGCCTTTCTCCCCTACGCGCGTGCGCGTCTCTGCTTTTCGCGCATGTTCTCCCTCGCGAGCGTTAGTCTAACTCCTACACGACGACGCATGCGCTCTGCCAGTCTTTCGCGCATGTTCTCGTTCTCTCTAGATTCCCCCCCCCGCGCTGCCAACTGCCCTCACGCGCATGCGCAGAAGGAGAGAGAGGGGGGGGAAAAGGACTTGTCTTAGTTACCTCTGTTCCTTCTCCAGAGCTGGCTCTCTTTGGTCAAGTAGCAGCCTTGCGCTCGCTTTCCTGGGGCTAAGAGGCGCCTCACGGTGTGATTCCATGGAGGTCTTGCGATATCTCGCCCAAACCCAGAAACCTCTTGGGGGGGAATGGAGGGGCTCCTTGAATTCTGCCACCTGAGGCGGCTACCTCAGTCTGCCTCGTGCATGGGCCGGCCCCAACGATCCTGTGCTTGCAGTGGCTAGCAAATGCCTATGGAAAGGCCACATCACTCTCTCACTAGCAATACAGTGGTACCCCGCAAGACGAACGCCTCGGAAGACGAAAAACTCGCTAGACGAAGGAGTTTTTCGTTTTCTTAGCCGCTTCGCAACACGCATTTCCCTATGGGCTTGCTTCGCAAAATGAAGCTTGCCCCGCAAGCTCCGGGGATAGCGGGGAAGCACAGCGTGTCTTCCCCGCTGTCCCCGGACCTCTTTTGAAGCAAGGGGCGGCAGGGAGAAGATCGCTTCTCCCCGTTTCCAGCCCCGCAATTTCCGGGGACAGAGGGGAAGGCGCGTGCGTCCCCGGACCCCTTTTGAACCAAGGGGCGGCAACGGGGAGAAGTGATTCTCCCCGCTGCCCCTTCCCTTGCTTTAAAACAGGTCCGGGGACAGAGGGGAAGGCGTGTGGCGCTTCCCCTCTGTCCCCGGACGGTCTCCATAGGAACGCATTGATTGATTTTCAATGCATTCCTATGGGAAACCGTGCTTCGAAAGACGAAAAACTCGCAAGAATAAAAAACTTGCGGAACGAATTAATTTCGTCTTGCGAGGCACCACTGTACTCAGCCTTGGATATGGAGACAGGACAGCCATCATGATTAGTAACCCTTGATAGCTTGATCCTCTGTGATTTTGTCTGATCCCTCATCACAGGTCTTTAGAAATGAGGCTGAGTAAGGCGAGGGTGGAAATCCAGGCTGTTGCATCTAAAGATAACCTGGATGTATGTCTCCAACATAAGAACCACCCAGTCAAGAACCCTCACCAGGTCTGAACAGATTCATGCAGTAATTGAGAAGAAATTTCTCGGCATTGTCTTTGCTACCAGTGAGTCCCATCAGTGTGTTTTTGGCAATGCTATATCAAAGTCCAAGGAAATCAGCCCTGAGTGCTCACTGGAAGGACAGATCCTGAAGCTGAGGCTCCAAGACTTTGGTGACCTCATGAGAAGAGAAGACTCCCTGGAAAAGACCCTGAGATAGAGGGCACAAGGAGAAGGGGACGACAGAGGACGAGATGGTTGGACAGTGTTTTCGAAGCTACCAGCATGAGTTTGACCAAACTGCGGGAGGCCCTGGAAGACAGGAGTGCCTGGCGTGCTCTGGTCCAGGGGGTCACGAAGAGTCGGACATGACTAAACAACAGCAACAACAACAACATATCAAAGTCCACTGTGATAATAAGCTGTCAGAGACAATCTTCACCAACCCTTTGGGAAGGTATGCCGGTCTTCAGTGGATGCGTCTGTAGTTGACTAAGTATGATTTCCACATTGTGTATGCTAAGGGCACAGACATGGTTGTTCCCCACACTCATGTAGAAATTAAGATAAGGGTCAGGGGAAAGGGAATTCCATAGGCAAGGTGCCACCATGGAGAAGGCCCTTGTGTGAAGCCACACTGAATGATTACTGGCTTTGGGCATGCTGCTAGAACATGTCTGAAGACAGCACCCACACGGCTGGGACTGGTATGTGTGTCGTGATCTCATGGAAGCCTATGTACCACCAGTTGCATATGCATAGGCCTTGCAGAAAGTCAGTGGACAATCCAGGAATGTTGGCAGCAGCAAGACATACTCCCAGTAATCGTGTGGTTCATGTGCAAAGCAGGTTTAGCTGTGCACATGATTTTAGCCCCAAACAGCAACGCAAGTTACAAAGGCAGCTCATAGAAGATACATATATGAACTATAGTTATACCGTTCTGAGAACATGGGTCACATTTTACAGAGGGGGAACACCTCCAGGTAATTGACCAGCCCAGATTTGATCTGGAAATCTATGGCAGAATATTATTAATAATATATTGCATACATAACATGTATGCAGGAGGGGTGCTGGGGTTTGCTCACCATCGACAGCCTCCCAATACATTTAAAATAATTGATCAATAAATTAACGGTGTTGGTGGAAACCTGTTTCCTTGCTCAAACTGCTCCTGCCGTCCACCCTCCCCACTACAGACTTCAGTTGCAATTCTGTCTTGGTTTCCTCTAATCTGAGGGTTTACAGAAGCAGGGAGAACTAGTCAATGATAAATATGTAGGGCAGGATTCACCAAATTAGGCAAATGCAGGGAGAGGAGGGATTGTTTGGTCTGGCAAGTTGAAATGCTGAAGGTTCTTAATAGCGTTATGTTGTATTCCACCCATTTCTTTGCATTGAACACTGAGGCATTTACTCACAGGTGGTGGTGGTGGAACCAGCAGCTCCATTTAAAACAACATGTTTAATGCAAGTTTATTTGCTTGACTTGGGAGGATTTATGATTATGTGATCAGAAATTAGATTTTTAGATATCAGAATTGGTGTATAAATATCAGGTATCAGTGCAAACAAATACAGAGGTTTATGGACAACTTTAGCAGAGAGGCCTCTGTGGGGGCCTATTTCCTGTATCTTCAGATTTTGCTACTATAGGTGGGGGAGGAGGGCAAAGTAGCTGCTTTGTTGAAATCCAGATGCAGACTGAACAGAGCTCTGAAAATCACTTTTGCCCTGGTTAAATTAAAACAATAGAAAGGTACAAACCCACTGGTTTTTAAAATATATATTTTTATTAAAGATTTTGTTGTTTACAAAAATACATGTATTGTCTCTTTTTTCAAATTGTGTTTTCTACAGATCAGTTTCATTTGTTGTGAGACATTGAAATACTTTATTGTCACTTGTACAACTTGTATACAGTGAGATCACATGAGCACTCACCACTCAGCTCTCTTAGTCTTAATTCCCCTCGTTTACTGATGCACACCCACCAAACCCGAAAGTCAGTTGCCCTGTTGTTATCTTTTCATTCAGAAGCCTAACAACCCATGGATAGAAGCTGTTCTTTACCCTGTTGGTGTGACTAATCATGCTTCTATATCTTCTGCCTGAGGGCAGGAGATCATGAAAGTGCCGGCTAGGGTGTGAATCATCCCTGAGAATTTTCCTCGCTCTCCTGAGGCAACGTTCTTCCGCTATTTCATCCAGCGGATTCACGGGACAGCCCATAATATCTTGTGCTGTATTCACCACCCTCTGTAGGCACTTCCTATCAGTTGACGTCAAACCAGCGTACCACACCGTGATGCCGTATGAAAGGACACTTTTTATTGTGGACCGGTAGAAGGAGATCATCAAATGTTGATTGGCATCGTTCTTTAGCAATACTCTGAGGAGATGGAGTCTCTGTTGGGCTTTCTTAACCACCTGGGTTGTATTGATTTTCCAAGTAAGGTCATCACTGAGATAAACTCCTAGGAATTTAAAGGAAGAGACTCTCTCCACACAGCCCTCCCCGGTGTACAGTGGGGTTAGTTCTCCTCTCTTCTTCCAAAAGTCCAACACCATCTCCTTTGTCTTGCTGATATTAAGGTGCAAGTTGTTTCCTAGGCACCATGTAGATATTTTTTTGTTGCATACAGTATTAGGTTAGGAAGAAAAGAGAGGGGAAGAGGGAGAGGGGGTGGGTTGGGTGGTTATGCTTCTATAGTGGAACCTCAGTTTTTGAATGTAATCCGTTCCAGAAGTCCATTCGACTTCTGAAACGTTAGAAAACCAAGGATCAGAGGTTTCCAGACAGACAGGCTGCAAAGTCAATGGGAAAAAAATGAAAAATGCGCCTTAGAAGCCATTCAACTTCCGAGGCGTGTTCGAAAACAGAAGCATTCACTTCTGGGTTTTCAAAATTTGGCTTCTGCAACATTTGGCAGCCAAGACATTTGAAAACCAAGGTTTGACTGTACTTAACCTGAAGCACCACTTTAGCTAATGGGGCCTCCTGCTACCGCCACACCACCGGAGCACGATTTCTGTTTTCATCCTGAGGCAAAGTTCTTAACCTGAAGCACTATTTCTGGGTTAGCGAAGTCTGTAACCTGAAGTGTATGTAACCTGAGGTACCACTGTATTTCCTTTATTGGGAGCACTTCTGTTAATTTGGTCTGTTCTCAACACTAATCATGCCACCAACCACAGAAGTTAGAGGGATATATCAGATTAACAGTGCAAACTTAACCATGCCTACTGAGAAGCAAGTCATACTCAATTCAGTGGGGATTCTCCTAGGTAATGGGATTAGGATTTCAGCCCCAAGTCTTCTAGTAGTTAGGGCAGGCCTAGCCCACCCATGAGGCAAGGTGAGGCAAGTGCCTCAGGTGGCAGACTCCCAGGTGCAGCAGATTCACCCACCAAGGAATGCATTGCCAGCTGCCACTGCCATGGTGGCAGTAACAGCTATGCCATGCTCCTTGGAGGCCATATCTGCTGTCCCCTCAGCAACCTCCCTATGCTGTTTCTACAGTGGTCTCTTGGTGATTAGGAGGTGCTTTTGGATTCCTCCCACCCTTGTTCCTGATGCAGAACTTTACTCACCTCTTCTCTAGTGGGGAGCACCATTTTGTGGTTTGTCTCACATGGCCAAATGTCTTGGGCCAATCTTGGATCAGAGGCACAGGATCCTACATGGTCCCTCACCTTGACCACCAGACTAAACAATGTAAAATATAAGGAATAAGTGGGAACCTACAAGGAACTGTATGTTATGTCTTTGCTCCCCTCCCTTTCTTTCCCTCACAACAGACATTTCACTGAAGGAAGGGACTGAACTCAGTTAAAACTTCCTGAGAGCTCAACCCCCAACCCACAGTTACTGCAGATGCAAAGAAAGAGCTCCCTGACTATCAGCTCAATCTGGGAGGATGTTAAACATCAAGGGTCTAAGGGAGAGACTTGCCAAATCCAGAGCATGTTTAAGTAGTACTGCAGGACTGTGGCTGCCAGAGACTTGAAAGAACACAGGAAGAGGGTTGTAATGCAGTTTTGGTTTTAATGCCTTCGAGTGCTATTTTCTTCTCTTTCCTTCGGCAGGTATCAAACTAAAGGAAGTTGTGGGAACCTGCGCCATAAACCTGCTCTGTGCCGGGGATTCATCCAACACGGGCACAATAAGACAGAAGCACTCTTTGACAGTGGTTTGATGAAGGTATTGTGCACATTTAGACCGTTGGTCCATCTAGCTTTACTAGAAGCTAGTCCAGTCCCATCAATGCAGGAAATCCAGATTTCAAGCATCTCCCAACCGATGTCTGTCCACCTGCAGTGAGGG
Organism: Podarcis melisellensis; assembly: GCF_964234715.1. NCBI lineage: Eukaryota > Metazoa > Chordata > Lepidosauria > Squamata > Lacertidae > Podarcis > Podarcis melisellensis. The sequence goes on from NC_138529.1 coordinate 7,164,774, forward strand.
AGAGGTCACCCAAAATCCTCTTAGCAGGAAAAGGCATGGGATTGAACCTGAGACTTCCTGCATGCAAATCATAGGCTCTACCATTGAGCTACAGCCTCTCCTCACTGGGTAGATTGGTTTTGAGTGGGAGTGGGGAAGCTGTGACCCTCCAGATGTTGTTGGGCTAAAACTCCAGTCATCAACCTTACCATTGGGCCATGCTGTCTGGGGCTAATGGGAGTCCAAGAACATCAGGAGGACCACAAGACACTCCTCCATTCCTAGTTTAAATTAAGATACAGTGGTACCTCAGGTTACAGACGCTTCAGGTTACAGACTCCGCTATCCCAGAAATAGTACCTTGGGTTAAGAACTTTGCTTCAGGATGAGAACAGAAATCGCACGGCGGCAGTGGCACAGCAGCAGGAGGCCCCATTAGCTAAAGTGATACCTCAGGTTAAGAACAGTTTCAGGTTAAGAACGGACCTCCAGAACAAATTAAGTTCTTAACCCGAGGTACCACTGTAATAATGATTTAAATCGCCAAGGAAAATGGCCACTTTAAACCATGAATTTGAATCCTGTTTCCCATTGCGGATTTGTTTGTTAGACAGCAGGCCCCTCGTTCTAAGATCTCCTTTTGAGACTAGGAGGAGTTTCAGAAACAGCTTGTGATATTTAGCAAAGGGGTTCACAGGGCTTTTATGTGCCCATGCTTTTGCCATTCAAAGGGGAAAAGTCCATTTTGCTAGGCCTCTCAAAGCACTCGACCGTCTGCCTACTATATCTCTGAGTCCCAGCCCATGAACCTTGACCTTACCTTCTCCCAGCTGGTGTGTGCGCATATTATAGGGTCACATCCACACCATATGTTTAAAGCACATGGCTTCCTTCAAAGAATGCTGGGAAACATCAGTTGTTAAGGAGGTTGGGAACTGCAGCTCTGTGAGGGGTACACTACAGATCCCAGAATTGTTTTGGGAAAGCCGTGTGCTTGTTCGTAAGAAGCGCCATGCCAAAATAACTGTTTTCGCAGCATAATGCACATTTGCACAGTTCCTTTGGCATGGTGCTTCTTACGAGTAAGCTGCCATAAGCGGAGCTTTGCAGCAATCAGTTTAGTTCCATTTTAAATGGGCTTAAAGCTAGAATAGATTACGGATTGCAGTTCACAGCCATGGGATGGGTTACTAAAGCAGGTGAAGGGTTGTGAGATCTTTCTAGCAGACCACGTGAGCTTCTCTCAGTGGAAACCCTAAGAAACAAAGTAACTTATCAAGAAAGCGCCTCATTCAGGTTTGCATTGAAAAATAAAATAATTATGAACCAAAACAAGAAAAGGGAAACCATGCTTTTCAGAAAAAGAGCTACTACTACTACTTTTTTGGTTTAAAGTTTTTTGAGCCCAGGAACGCCTACCTCTTGCATCCTTGACATTTTGCAGGGAGCATTTGAACATAACACCCAGTGCATATCATTGCCACAATGAAACTGCCACAGAGATAGGGCATGTCCTGCTTTGCGGGGGGGGGGGCAACTTTAAACAACATCAGACTAGGGCCGATGGGGCATTGCTCATGGAAGGGAAAGCTCTAGCCCAAGCCACTAGCCCTGTACCCATAAATATTAGGGGAGGGAGCCAAGGTACTGCGTCCCATCAACTATGCAATGGCTCTTTGCTCCTCAATTTAGGAGAAAAAGGACTGTGGAGAGGAGAGGGGAGGAAGAAAGCCCAAGAACTATGTGATGGTTAGATTGGGATTTTTCTCCTCCCTCCCTTCTTCCTGTGTGTTGGGTGATGGACCAGAGCCAGCCTACTAAATGTTTAGGGGATGTAGTTCTCCCAGAGGGCTATAGCTGCAGCAGCCTTTATAAAAACATCTGTGAGCAGCTGGACATACTCAGAATAATTCAACATAGTGCTAAGCAGATTGCCTGAGGGAATGATCCATCCTCTTCCCACCTACCTCCTGCATGCGGTTCTGGGGTTTCTCCTAACCCTCTCAGCCAGGGGTCAGCAAACTTTTTCAGCAGGGGGCCGGTCCACTGTCCCTCAGACCAGGGGGGGGCAGACTATGTTTTTTTGGGAGGAAATGAATGAATTCCTATGCCCCACATATAACCCAGAGATGCCTTTTAAATAAAAGGACTACTCATGTAAAAACACGCTGATTCCAGGACCATCGGTGGGCCAGATTTAGAAGGCAATTGGGCCGGATCCGGCCCTCCAGCCTCAGTTTGCCTACAATGTGAGTCTCAGCCAATGCAGGGGCATGAGGCGAGGAGAGACAGGGAAAGCCCTGTTGCACTAGCACAGGGGCGGACTTTGCTAATGTCCTGTGTGAGGACAGCATTTGGCACCCTCCCCATAATATTTATTATTTTCCACGGCCTCGGTCCGGTATACCTGAAGGAGCATCTCCACCCCCATCATTCTGCCCGGACACTGAGGTCCAGTTCTGAGGGCCTTACTGCGAGAAGCCAAGTTACAGGGAACCAGGCAGAATGCCCTCCCACCAGATGTCAAAGAGAAAAGAAACTACCAGACTTTTAGAAGACATCTGAAGGCAGCCCTGTTTAGGAAAGCGTTTAATGTTTAACAGACTATTGTATTTTAATATTTTGTTGGAAGCTGCCCAGAGTGGCTGGGGAAGCCCTGCCAGATGGGTGGGGTATAAATTATTATTATTATTATTATTATTATTATTATTATTATTATTATTATTATTATTAATTCGTTTTGGTACCGTTGCTTTTGTATGGATCTTCTCAGCAGGTACTCTGAAGTATTGTTAATGGAGGAAACTACACTGTCTTGTTTGAAGTTCAGACCATGAAAGTTGAATATATAATTCTGGTGGCAGGCAACTGTGATGATTTGCCCTTTCTTTAGGAACTGGGGCTTTTAATGCAATTTTTCCTCTCTAGTATGGAGCATTTCTAAGGATCCCGTTATTAATAAAATCAATGAAGCATCTTCTGGCACCTTAACAGACATGTGTTGAACCAAGGTGAACCATTCCAGAAGCTTTGCTAACGCCATCTTGGTAGTCAAGATAACCCCACAATTAATTAGTAGTGGTTGTAGCAATGAGCTCACGTATGTTTATATTCACTTGCGCTTGATATAAGCTAGTTGGCATGCTTTAATGCCACCCTTATTTGTGGGCTTGGGTTGCTGGGCTCTGAGCTCAGAAAGATATTTAAGGCTTGGGTATTTGCCACCTATGCCCTCATCTGGTCAGGTGAAATGACGTAGGCTGCTTTGTGTATAAAGAATGTACGCACAATTGCAAGCGACCTCCTTGCCGTGGTTCCTGTCCCTCGTCTGCAGAGGCTAGAAGACCTGACAGGCTGGTTTGCTGTAAGTCCACATCTTCTTTAACAAAACACTAGAACTGATCACGCTGTCCTATTTGGCTTCCTTATTTGCTTTTCTGTACCCAGCCACTCCCACAAGCCCTCCTTTGGGCCAGCAGTTTGGAACAACTTAACCAATTTGTCATGGCATACACTTTTGTGGGTGACCACAATAACTTTGTCTTTAAAGTGCCACAAGACTGTTGATTTTGCTGCAGCACACTAATACGATTACTTCTCTGGACATTATTAACAAAGCTCGGGACTTCCTTTTTAAATGAAACCAAAAATCAATTGATGATAATTTCTAACAGGAAGATGATGCAGCAGTTTGTTATAGTTTCCTTTCAGGCAGTGCAGAAAAGAGATGCTTCTCTCCTCTCCCATTCTCAGCAATTGATAGATAAGAAAGTGATCATTTCACCATTCAGCTTTCCATTCAGTGTAATTCAGATAGAGGGGTGTTCCCAGCACAGTAAAATTAGATTATGTAATTCATGAATCGCAAGTTTGCTAGGTGGAAGAATTTCCATGTTAGAGTAGTTCAGTTGTTTAGGCACCTCATTTATGTGGGTCTTGTGTTGTGTCCCTGTTTGGTTGTGGTTTTGTTTTCATTTTTCCTTTTACTTATTGTTTTGTAAAAAACGCAAATAAAAATTATTAAAATATATGATGATGTACTAAGTCAGATCTTGACAGAGCCAGAGGAATGTCCTGCTAAAATGTTTAATCTGAAGTCAATACTGTGAATGGTAGGCTCAATTTTTTGCAGAACGCTTCATGCTTACCAACATTACAGAGCAACAGATGGAAGTGCAACAAAAGGATATGATGTATCCTGGACCTAGGAGAAATTATGTTTAGAATTTCTCACCCTGCACCCCATTTTCCATTTCCAACTGATAGTGTAGATTCCATGGCTATTGTACAAGCATGACCTTCAGTGGTTTTCTTAGAATTTTGCATATCCGCAAAAGTATACTTCTACAAATCTTAGAGTTCCCTGATCATTCCGATACCATCCTGTTTCTCAGGTGCCCTGTTTTGACTAGAATTCTGTCAGCACTTACAACCTAGATTTTTAATTAGAGGGAACAATTCCAGTCTGGGTGGCAATCTTGTATTATGGCTCCCAGCTTTAAGAATTAAGCCCAATCAATCATCCAGACGCCCCCCTCCCATTCTGTTACTTTATTATGCCTAGCATTTGTTTTGTGCTGAATCTCTCTCCCTTGTATGATTTGGTTTTACTGTGTTGGCTCCTCTTCAAACATTTTATTGACTTTTCTGCTCTCGGCTTTCATTGTAGTGATTGTCTGGTTATGAGCATTTAAGTCCAAGCCGCCTTGGGGGAGTCTCTCTCTGTATGCACACACAATTTAGAGACCTCGCCTGAGGAGCGTAGCATAATGGCAGAACAAGGGTTCTGAACATCCCATTTGATCTTAAGAGACTGTTCAAAGTAGCCAAACACTAACTTTGGTAAGGGGCTGCTGCTTTTGATTTAAAATCTTTACTGAATTTAGGACCAGAAGTCTTTTTGATAAGCCTGCCACCACCTTTGGGGATGTCCAAGTGGTGTCTGTTAGCCCATTTTTTTCTTTTCCTTCTCCTGCAATGAGGCTACATTTTAATATTTTAATGTTCCATTATTTTAATGTTGTATTTTATTTTTGTTTTTAAGTTGTAATCATTCATCTTGTTTTTATTATTGCTTGTAAGCCGCTCTGAGCATGGCCTTGGCTGGGGAGGACGGGGTATAAATAAAAAAATATTATTATTATTATTATTATTATTATTATTTATTATTATTATTATTATTATTTTGTTTACACATAAATAATACTGGGTTGGTTCCAAAGGTACTCTTTCACATTCTTGTGCTCACAGAAGGGCCATTTCTCCCACTTGTGCAACCTCTTGAGACAATATAAACATTGTGAAATCTTGCACAAGGGCCTGTGGAACAGCACCTGCAGCCATTTTTCTTCAGCTCACGGTTCTCTGGCTCTAACTCAGTGTGAAGGACCTCAAAGATCCTCAGCATTTTGCTGAGATCCTAATCTCTCCTACCACAGTGACAGGGATGAAGTGCCTTCTTAAGAGATGTAGGAGAGTATCATAAAAAGAAATGCGGTCTGCTGAATTATAGTAAAATCAAGGTTATCGTTTAAAAAACACCCAAGGTGCACAAATGGGGAAAATACTGTCAATCCTGAACAGTTGAAGGACTTAAGCATTTCCAACTATCAAGCCCATTTTAAATTTTGTTTCATCTAGATTGTTCAGTTTAGTCCCACATCCTATGTCATATACCAGAGTGTAAGCATCACTGACTTCAGTGTAACTTACTTCTGAGTAGAAATGCCGAGAACTGCAGTTAATTTCTGTGTAAGATCACACCTAGTCTTTGGGACAGAGATGCATGGTTGGATGGAAGTTGCTGAACTAGGGACTGTCCAGAATGGCTTAGAGATTATCTTTATAGTTCTTATACTGTATTGCTGTATTATAATAATGGAGGAAGGTGTATTATAATTTTGTCTAGAATCCACACATGAAGATTCAAAGGTTCAGTATTTTTGTATTTTTTAAAAATGATTTCAGAATGGCTTTGTCTCACATTCAGGATAATAAATTATCTCAGCTTTATCTTTCTATTAAATCACGTTATAGGCCACTATTTCTGTTTTTGTTCTCAGGAATTATCTATATGCAATTTCAGACAGTCTTCAGCATATTTAGAGGGAAGTAGTAATTAACTTTAAGTTGTCACTTTAATATTTGTCATAGAAGTGTAGAACATTGCACATAGCATTAAAAATACACCAACCAACATGAGTTTGACCAAACTGTGGGAGGCAGTGGAAGACAGGAGTGCCTGGAGTGCTCTGGTCCAGGGGGTCTCAAAGAGCCGGACACGACTAAACGACTAAACAGCAGCAGCAAACTCAAGTGCTGAGTCATTACAGCTGTGGAGCCAACATGGGGCTGAAAAGCAAGGGGGTGGGATATCAACTTGCTTGGCAGAATCTCCCAAGGCTTGAAATAGGATTTATTTATTTTTGGTGAGGGAGATCCTAAAGAGTGAACCCCACCTCCACATCTATTGATGGGGGGGGGGAGCAACAGAAAACTGGGAACAGAATAGATATCCTTCGGAGACATAGGTAGCTTTGATAAATTTCCAGCGGTGAGAGAAACAGCATCAGTATCGTGGCCCAGCTCCTTGCCTGTCTAGCTGAACTAGCATTATGCATATAGCTCCAATAGCAAAATAAAATGAAATGTGCAAATTGTCTCAATGGCAACAGGTTCCTGAAGGAGAAACTATTTTGGGGTAGAAGACCAAGCAATTTTGAATTAATTTCTTGGCGACGAGTTGTGTCCTTCACATAGACGACTCGCCCACCCCTGGATGGATTTTAATCAATTTTTTTTAATCAGAAGAAGCCTTGAGAGATTGGAATTCCGAGAAGAAAAGCTGGGGGCATGAGCTTTACCCTTTCCACTCCCAAATGTTTTCCCTCTAGGGCAGGGCAGCCCAACTTTTCGTTCCAAGTGGGTCACAAGTGTACTTTGACATGGAAGCTGTGGGCCACACATTGCCTTGTTGCACAGGGGAGAGCAAGCCCAAAATGTGATGCCCTCCCAAAGCAATATGCCAGTTTGGGGAAGGAGGCAAGAAGCTCTGGCAGAGTCCTAGAGCCCTCTCCCACTGTCTTCCCAAAGCTGGGAAAGCACTAACCACGCTTTGGGAAGGAGGCAGGACCACCACTCCAGGACCCTGACAGAGCCCTCATGTCTTTGGGGCAAATATTGGACCCTGCTCTAGGGAATATTTCCTAAAACTTCACTTTCCACCAGTTAATTCTGCACAAATAGAAAAGAAGGGGAAAAAACAGGCAGTGTTTACACAGTAGTGCTAGGCACCAACCTTCCTAACAAAAACAAGTATTTTGAACATGCAGTTATTGTACTGTTTGTAACGTAATGGGTCTGTGCCTGTGAACTTTGGATGTACATTAATAAGCAGTGATAAGTGATGGCAGGATCCCAAATATGAGGTAGCGTTTGCTAAGGGAATTACACCAACCAAAACCTCTCACACAGTGGCAGAAGTCGTTCTCTGGGATCAATGAAACAGAACAGACTGTTCTTTGCAGTGTTACCCAATTTCCCCCAGCACGAGTGCCTGAATAAACTGTTTAAAGCAGGCAATTTCTAAACTACAAACACTAGATCTAAGAATAAGCGTCAACTCTTCAGAGCCAGGAAACAGAACAGCACATACTGTATCTCTAAAGGAGCATTAATATCAGTCTCTAGTTTTCTGATATCCCAGTGATTCAGGCAACTTGAATTAGTAGAATCTTTTCAGTAAGTAGGCAAAAGTAATGGGAGCATGCTGGCCCCAGGATCACAAACCACAACTAATTGTTTCAGTTTGAGTAATTGAATGTGTTGTTGACAACTAAGAAAAAGATGTGTGAAACCTTTGAAACCACAACTTTTATTAATTGATAGAAATAGTACAAATTTAATTCAGCTGCAATTTACTCTCCTCTGAAACAACCAAAAAGTTCCCCTTCCTGGGTGGCTACATCGTCAACTCCTGGGGGGAAAAACAGAAAAAAAGAGAATTAGAAACTCTGTTTTCCCATAGGTGATGGGATGTGGAAGTGCTGCTGGGTATTTTACCAGTGGGAAACTGGCCGACTGTTCATCTATCCTGCACAGCCAGATGACCTTGGGGGGCTATTGTTATGGCTGCCTGAGATTTAAGATGGAGAGGATGCAGAACACAGCAGGCGTATCTCTAGCAGCAAGATAAAGTAATCAGATGAGGACAGGCAAAAAAGTGCCTGGTTCCCAAGTAGTTGCTCAGGATATAACATTGAGAACTGATGCATTTATGTTCCCAAAGGACAGACAAATCTGCACTAGATGTTTCAAGTGGTTTACACTGAGAAGATTCTTCCTGCCTCCTGGAACCTTGGGAACTGCATTTCTGTGAAGAAGCCAACTTGCACCAGCCAGACACTTCTCAGAAATTTTGCAAAGCTAAACCACGGCAGTTAAATCTGTTTGTAGGGTATACCCGATACATTTGATCTTACGCACTAGAGCAGTTTTGTGTACAGTACCCACTGACCCACACATGCCTATGAGCAGTTGCTGATGTTACACTGTTCAACATACATATACCCTGCTCAAGATCACAATGAAAAAATATCACTGGAAAAACGGTTTCATAGTAAATGCCATCTGTAAATCCAGTTGCCCAAGGCACACTGTTGCAAACGAATCTTCGTAAATATTAAGCTATGTTTAGATATACTTGAAAACATAGGTGTTAAAATGCATTGTGTTGCATTTGACTTTTCCAGGCATCCTTTCAATGCTGAGAGGTAGTTAAATGTTGAAAAGCAGCTGCAGTGGGGCAAGAGATAGGAAACAATGCATTGCCAAGAAATGGATTAATCTGGTGGTGAAGTGATGACATAAAATGGCCATGAACTTTTTGCCACCTATTCTCCAGGCTCTGGGTCCATGGGCCCTATGATAAATGTCACTCAAGCAGGAACGTACCATAATAGCGTTTACAATATCGTTACTGTTGTTCTTCAGGGCACGAACGGCTTTTGCCCGGGAAACATTCGCTTGGGACATCACTAATTCAATGTCTTTCACCTCGACACCAGTCTCGTCAACCTGGATGGGGAAAGATAATGTCTCAGGACAGTTGTTCAAGCCCCTTTCTGCCGAGTAGGAGAGAAATGGCATGGATCCTTAAAAGTTAAGGATCCATTCAACCTAAGGTTTACAAAAGCCACAAGATAAAGCAGGCACACTGAACCCCAAATTATTGTTAAAGAGTCCCTGGTAAATAGAAAGGAAGAATAGACTGAAACAGACAGGCAAGTGAGTGTGCTCTCTACATACGCTTAGAACTCTAACCCCACAGCTTGATTTGGGCTCTGTGTCTGCCCACACCAAAGACCCAATAAAATGCAAGCCTGGAATGGTAATGAATTTCTTTTGACAACTGCCCCTGTCTGTTAGGCAGCTAAATGTATGCCAGTTAATTCCACAAGAGGAAGTTTTCTAAGTCCAGTGCAAGTACAATTATAGTCACTGGTATTCTGTGTAAGACATCCAAGATCATTAATAGAATATTTGTATCAAAAACGCATCTTCAGTGCCCATGTCACTCCTGCTACCTGCCAATATCTGTGAGAAGAGAGCAGCTGGCTCTATTATTTCTATAAGGTAAAGGTACCCCTGCCCGTACGGGCCAGTCTTGACAGACTCTAGGGTTGTGTGCTTATCTCACTCTAGAGGCTGGGAGCCAGCGCTGTTCGCAGACATTTCCGGGTCACATGGCCAACGTGACGAAGCTGCTCTGGCGAACCGGCACCAGAGCAGCACACAGAAACGCCGTTTACCTTCCCGCTATAAAGCGGTACCTATTTATCTACTTGCACTTAAGGGTGCTTTCAAACTGCTAGGTGGGCAGGAGCTGGGACCGAACGACAGGAGCTCACCCAGCCGCGGGGATTCGAACCGCCGACCATGCGATCGGCAAGTCCTAGGCGCTGAGGTTTTACCCACAGCGCCACCCGCGTCCCATTATTTCTATAAGTGACACCAATTGCAATAGTTTGGGGGCAGGAGAACCTAAGCAGATTGCTCATTGGGAATACGATCAAGTTCCGCTCCCCAAATTCAAACAGGAAGCTGGGATGATGGTAAACAAGAGACTGGGTGCATGACAACTCTCCATGACTGCAGAAGGTAAGAAAAAGTTGGGTGTGTGCACTGGTTTCACACTAGCCTGGTTTGAATATAATGCTGAATTATGGCTTTGCATAATGTGTGAACTCTGTCCACTATAAGCAAACCATAATCTGAAGCCAGTTTATTGTTGGGTTATGGCATTATGCGGGAACTTACAATTATGCCTTAACCATGGATGGTCTGGCCACTCCATCCCAAACAAAGGCACAAATCAAGAAGAGCTGGAAAACAAACAGACCTTTGGAGAAACAAATCATGGCTTGGAGTTTTGTGTGTTGAAGGCCACTGAGGCACTTGTAGGGATTTTAAAAGGAGAAAACTTCAATGAAATATGCAATCTGTTTGGTATGCACCTGCAGATACGAAGGAAGCTGAAAGCTCACAAGATGAAGGCAGGGTGTTGGTTGGTTAGTGCAGGCTGCCCAATAGGGGCACTAACAATAATGAGACCACTTGGAGCACTGAGCTGTACCCTTCACACCCACCCGAAGAACCATACTCTCCCCACACATCAGAAATCAAGAAACTCCTGATCAGCAGGAGAAGCTCTTCCTGTCTCATTCACCAAGGCAGACATTAAAAAGACCAACAGCTCTGAGTTGGCCATGAGTGCCAGTTTCAAGGCTGAAATTACTTATACAGAAAGTATGTGGCATACCTCTTCCTCTTCACTCTCCTCTTGTACAGTGGGAGTCTGTGTGTTTTCCTGAATGTTTGAAACGGCTTCTCCTTGCACTTTGAATTTCTCTGCAGCAGCCAGCTGTGCTTGCTGCGAGAGATCTTCAATCTGTTAGAGATGGGTGAGAAAAAGAGAGGTCAGTGAGGCTGTTGCAACTGAAGTAAGCAAGCAACACAGAACAGAATGGAGGCCTCTGCAAGCACTACTAACAAGAAGAACCAGCATTTCCAGATATAGACCCCCCGCTTCCCACTCCAATTTTAGAACTCTTCTCCCATTCCAGTGGCAGAGAAACTACATAGTGCAACTGTCCTGTTCTTCCAATTGCAAGGCCCCAAAGTCTAACTAGACATTCCTGAGCTTAGCTTACCTTTGCTTCACCGAATACTATATAGGTATCTGATGCAGGACTTTTGTAGACATCTGGCTTGGTGATGACAAACAGGATGTTCTTGGATTTCCGGATTGTAACCCTGGTTACACCTGTGACTTGACGAAGGCCAAGCTTAGACATTGCCTTAAAAGCAAAGGAGAAATAAATTTTTGGGTGGGTGGGTGGGGGAAGCAGCTAAATGTATGAGAGCTAAATGAGTCATGGCAAGAACACAGCTCTTTGGTTTATAGAAAGTCTTTCTAACGGTGCTAAAGCTACTCCAGTAGTGCAGCAGGCATTTTTTCCTCATTTGATTAACAAAACAAAAAACCTTTCCCCAAAAGCAAAACCAGAACTAGTGTCCATTCCTAGCTGTGTCACTAACTCTTACAGAATACTTACTCAAAATAAAACTTCTCAAAATACAAAAAAACAACAACACAACCAACCAAAAAGCCCAACCAATTACTTTGTGTGTTTGGGGGATGCACATTTGCTTTTGTAGTTTATGAACAGGGTTGGGAGAAAAGCCTAGAGGAATGGTCCCATGCTTAACTATGTAGTTTCCCTTGAGTTATTTCTCTCCTCCTTCGCTGCTTCTGTGAATGAAGGGTAACATTTCAGAGAAAGAACAAATAGGCACATAGATCAATCCCTTTTGCTGGTTGCAATAAAATAGGTTCTGGAAGAACATCCCAAGGAGTATGCTAAAATGATTATAGGTAAGTAATTGGGGATAAAATGTTTGAGTAGCTATTGCCTCCCCAGGCTGAATCAGCAAAACATCAGTCATTTACAATCAACTTCATTTTACCTTCCGGGCTTTCTTTTCACTCCGACTCTGTTTTGCTTTGCTAACTGGTTCTTCATCTATTTCAGCTGCTGCTGCAAGCTGCAAATAAAAAGACCCAAAATGGAGTTAAAGGGATGCCCAGCAGAAAGTCCCCCTCCCCAAATACATTTTCTGACTGAAGATTTATTGTGCCCTCTTTCTACAATGGAAGCGAGAGAACAGATTTATATGCACATGCCCATCTACCCTACAAGTCCTCCAAATCAAGCAGGGAGGGCCAGGTATTTGAAAGCATGCCAAAGAAATCACTCCACTCCCATGTACTAGCATAAATTCATATACTGAAGTACATTATCTATGTGCCAAGTTAGGACCACAAGAGCACACAGAAAGGTGTCCCTTGTGCTTGTCCCCTGATGTTAGAATTCTCTTCTGTAGACTTTGCGAGCTTTTTCACCACAGCAACTTTCCTCTTGCCTTTCACTATTTCAATTATAATCCAGATTGAATATATATTACGGAGAATTGTAAAAAGTGTACATTTAACAATACTTGCTGTTTGTTATTCTTGTGTAATTTGCTTCTTTGCTTGCTTTTTCAAACTTGGGATTTTAAACACAGAATTTCAGACTGTGTACTCACTACCTACTGGTAAGAAGGCAAACCATTCTAGGACAAGGATGCTTGTTAAAGTATGTGTGGCTGAACAAAGCACACACAGTACTGTAAATTGTGTGTTAAGCATCCTGGTGTGTGGTTTTTTGCACATTGGCAGCTCTTCAACGTCACAGGTTTTGTGGCCCTGCCCTGGATGCCAATTAAATGCAGCCCAGTTATTTGCTTCTCACCTCTGTCCGATGTGTTGTGGCATGCGTAGGGTCATGTTCTTCAAGTTCTGGCACTGACTCATCGCTGTCAGATTCTGTTCCAGACCCTGCAAATACAAATGTGTGCAATCCTTTTTTTTCCAATTTGGCTTCAGCTGGGTGTGGTAGAGAAGCCCAGGGGAAACATGAAAGGCTTTGCCAACTTGTTCATGCAGATTTTATCTCCCTTTTATTGTGATAATGCACATCAAGAAACTCATACCAATCCAGAAAAGTCACAATTATCTAGTGGCAGAGGCATTTATTCCCAATACAGGTAGCAAAGCAAACGACACAGAAAGAATGCAACCTACAGACAAATGACTTTGGAATGGAAGTGCTTTATGTTATCATTTAAAAAAAAAATATTTAACAGGCCATTGTATTTTAATATTTTGTTGGAAGCCGCCCAGAGTGGCTGGGGAAACCCAGCCAGATGGGCAAGGTATAAATAACAAATTATTATTATTAGATAAAATATTTGTAGCAATAGAGGTGCTTTGAGCTTTGCTCAGCCTAGGATTCAAGACAATATAAAACACTAGCTCTTTCAAAGATTAATTCAGGTCACTGCCTTCAGATATTACTACTAGAAATAGGTCTGTGTGTATGGGAAAAGGTGAGGCAAAAAGACTTTTTAAAATTTTAAAAGTTCCAGCTAAAAACAAATATCTGGGAAAGTGTGGGTATTCTAGCCATGCTAATATTAGTTGTAGTGTATGAAGAGAAAAGTTCCTGGGGGAAGGATCCTGCTTGCATTTTTAGGATTGAGATACCGCTTCTACATGTAGGAGAATCGACAGCTGAGCTCTGGCTTAGTTCCATGGTTTGAGATTAGGAATGTGTTGCAGACTTGCATACTCTCTGCAGTTATGTCTTTCCCTTCCATGATTTGTGATTATGTCTTAATTGGGCTATCTCTAAGTAGGGTTAGTCAGGATAGTTATGAGATGATCAGGGTCTTTATAGTGCTGGGTGTCATGGCAAACTGTAGTTATTGCAAAACATGGAAAGGAAGTAGAATGTCCAATGGGGGGAGGGGAGGGAGGTGGAAGTTGAGGAGCCCATAGCACATTCCCAATTACTCAATTTAACTTTGCTAATTCCTCGGCTTTTTAAAATAACAAAACAACACAGATTTTAAAAGCTCAGTTCTGAAATAGTGGCCTGGATATGCTTCACCTCAAGAACCTAGAATGAAGTTCACCACTGTCTTTTCGAATGATACGCACCCTTGTCTTTTTAGGACTAAGTGACTGTGATGTAAATGGGAGGGAAAAAATGACTGACCAACAATTGTGAAAGGAACAAAATATATCTATAGAACACATTTCCTAGAACAAGTATAACTATTTTCTCACTTGCCAATGAATTCAGCTAATTCTAGTTTATGTAATACTCTAGCATCTTTCCCAATACAGTGGAACCTCAGTTTTTGAACGTTTCGGAAGCCAAACACCGAAAACCCGGAAGTGAATGCTTCCATTTTCGAATGCACCTCAGAAGTTGAATGGCTTCTGCAGCGTGTTTTTCCATTTTTACCATTCACTTTGCTGACAGCCCTTTGATTTTTGAATGTTTCAGAAGTTGAATGGACTTCTGGAACAGATGACGTTTGAAAACAGAGGTCCCACTGTATTTGCATATGCACCAGACCACACTGGTAGCGAGGCAAAGCCTCACTTATTCTTGAATTTCTTGTTTGATTTTAACACATAGCATGCATCTTGTTTAATATGTCTTCAATAGAGAACTACTGCCAACATAAAAAAATACATTTCTGTGTAACCCCACCCCACAGTGCAAGTACAAATACAGACAAAGCACAACTGAAGTGGATAGTGGACACTGCAATTTCTTCCAGAGTCTGGATAAAACATTACACAAGAGTTGGCAACACATGCTAAATCTATGAACATCTCACTTAAAGCACTTTTAATTAACAAGATGTACTAGATGTCCAATCACAAGCCAAGTACTAGGATTGGAGACAGAGGACTGCTACAGTGCTACAGAAAACAAAGCTGTGATTAGGGTTTCTAGGTTAGTGCTATTCCAGAAATACCAGCCAAGGCAACATTGAAGTCACACCCACAGTAAGACATTCACAACATGCTGAGCATGTGAAGTGACTCTCTCATTTGTGCCGTACATTCCTGTGCACAAGTCTCGATTCCAACACAAAAGGAGTTTTCAATTGGCTCTGACCACAACTGGTTACAGCTCAGCTTGGACTTACTTTGGCTTCACTTCTAAATACTACTTTTCTAGACTAACAAACAAAGCAAGGAGCCCAAGGGAGGAAACTTGGGACCCCTTGCCCATACAGACAGGTTAGTATTCAGTGAGCAGTCTGTGATATCCATGCACACAGCAAACCAAGGAGGCAAATACCCTTATCATTCTTCAGGACAGGCTGTTTGGCAGGAGGAGGAAGAGGAGCAGGAGGAGCAGTTGCTGGGGCCTCAGCAAGGGCCACAGCTTGTTTGGGAGAGAAATCCACCAGGATTGGCTGCAGAGGTTGCTCCCCAGCAGGCACCTCTGGAGGGATCAGAGGCGGCAACTCGTCGTCTTCAATGACAGCAGAGACAGGGGTGGGGGGTTTGGGTGGCACTTCAGGTGCTAGACCAGATGCAGGTGAAACTGGTGATGGCTTAGGAAGCACAGCAGAGGGAGTTAGCTTTTTTACAAGGGAAGTAGGAGGTGGCACAGGGGAAGCAGGCTGAGTGAGACTGCTTGTAGCTGTGGCAGAAACAGAAAGATCAGCAGGTGCAAGAGGCAAAGGTGTTGTTTTTGGTGGAGGTGCCTTATCCCCAGCAGAGGCAGGGGTCACCAGAGAAAGAGGGGCAGGAGTGCTTGGGGTGGCAGAGGATGTAGAAGCAGCCAGTGAGGAAGTGGTGGCCACAGTGCCAGGAGCAGAGACAACAGGTGACACGGGGGAGGCTCCTGAGCCAGAAGCAGAAACAACAGGAGACTTAGGGGAAGCAGTGGGGGTCACAGTTACAGGGGAGTCTACAGAAGGGCCTTTGGGGCCAGCTGCAGAAGTTACAGGGAGAACTGGAGGGGCCACTGAGGGAGCTGTTGAGGGTACAGGGCTAGAGGCAGGCACACCCGGGGATACAGGGGGAACTAAGGGCTCAGGTGCAGCTGCCAAAGGAGAAGCAGGCTTTGCAACAGGCACTGCGGGTGCCAAAGGGGTAGGAGCAGGCACTGTTGGGGCCACAAGAAGAGTTACAGGGGCAGGTGTAGGACCTGGGGCCACAGGGCCAGGTGTAGGTGGCAAAGGAGATGCAGGTTTTTCAGGAGGCACTGGCTTAGAAACAAGCCCTGCTGGGGCCACAGGAGGTGCCAGAGGAGGAGCCACAGGCTGGGATGAAGAAGGAGAAGGTTTCATTGCTGAGCCTTTGGGGGCCAGTGGCTTAGGAAGGGTCCCTGCTGGGGAAACAGGACCAGAAGTAGGTGACAAAGGTGAAGTAGGTTTCACAGGTGGAACTGCAGGTGGAACTGGCTTAGAAGCAACCCCTTCTGGTACTGCAGGATGTGCCAAAGACCCAGATGGGGGCACCAAAGGAGGAACCACAGGTCCAGAAGCAGGTTTCAGAGGTGGCCCTGTGGAGGGAAGTGGTCTAGGAGGGACCACTGCTGGGGCCACAGGTCCAGAAGTAGGGATCAAAGGACTAGATGCAGGCCCTGCTGGGGTGACAGGACTAGATACAGGCACTTCTGTTGGGGCCATAGGAACCGGCCCTGCTGAGGCCAAGGGACAGGAAGCAAGAACCCCAGGAACAGAGACAGGTGCCAGAAGAGGAGCCATGGGATGAAAAGCCACTGGGCAAGAAGCAGTAGATGCCATAGGTGGAACTGTAGGTGCCACTTGTTTGGATGCAGGTACTTTTGCAACCACAGGAGGGGTTATGGAGCCAGAAACAGGTGCCAAAGGAGGAGGCACAGCTTCGGCAAGAGGTGCCCCAGGTCTAGGGGGAGGTCCTCCTGGGGCCACAGAGCTAGAAGCAGAAACCGAAGGGGAATCGGGTTTCACAGGTGGCACTGAAGATGCCAATGATCTAGGAAGGGACCCTGCTGGGGCCACAGGTCCAGGAGGGGGCGCCGAAGGACTGGAAGCAGGCCCTGCTGTGGTTAAAGGACCAGGTGCAGGTGCTGATGGAGGTGGTGGTTTCACAGCCAGCACTGCAAGTGCTTGTGGCTTAGAAGCAACGTCTGATGCAACTATAGGAGGAGTTACACATCCAGAAGGAGGTGGCAAAGGAGGAGCCATGGGACTAGAGGCAGATGCCCCTGAAGTCACAGGGCCAGGAGGAGGAGCCACAGGATCAGAAGTTGGTGGCAAAGGAGAAGCTGTGGGTGCCGGTGGTTGAGGAACGACTCCTACTGGAGCATCAGAAGATATAGGTCCTGAAGCAGTAGCCAAAGGAGGAGTCACAGGACTAGAAGCAGGCCCCACTGGGGTTAGAGCGGCAGAAGGAGGGGCCAGAACAGGGGCCACAGGCTGAGAAACAGGCAGAGCTGAGGTTAGAGGGCCAGATGTAGGTGCAGGAGATTCACGTTTCACTGTTGGTACTGCAGGTGCCAACAGAATAGGAGCAGGTACTCCTTGGGACACAGGAGGGGAAACAGAACCAGAAACAGGTGCCAAAACAGGAGTCACAGACTTAGAAACAGGTGATACGGGACAAGAAGCAGACCCCACTAGGGCCACAGGGCCAGAAACAGGTGGTGAAGCAGAAGCAGGTTTCACAGATGGCCCTGCAGGTAGCAGGGGTGCATGAGCAGGCCCTGCTGGAGCCACAAACGCAGGGCTAGAAACAGGTGCCAAAACAGGAGCAGCAGGCCCAGAAGCAGGTTTCACAGGTGGCCCTGCAGGTATCAGTTGTCTAGGAGCAGGCACTGCTGGGGACAAAGGAGGGGCACCAGGGCACACCACAGAAGCCACGGGGCAGGAAGCAGGAGCTGCAGGGCCAGCTATAGGTGCGAAAGGAGGAGTCACAGGGTGGCAAGCAGATCCCACAGGTGGCCCTGGGGGTGCCACAGGACTAGATGCTGGTACTGGAGAGGCTGCAGGGCCTTGAGTAGTCACTGCAAAGGGTAGAGGAGAAAGAGGTGCTGTAACAGAATTATTGGGTCTAGGAGAAGCAGGCGATATCATAGTGCTATGAGGCTTTGGGACTGTGGGACTGACAGGAGAGCTGAGAGGAACTGTGCTTGATCCAACAGGGAGAACAGTGGGTCCAAGGACTAGAGGAGGAGAAACAGGAGCAACTGGGAGAATGAAGGGAGCTGGAATAGGAAATGATGGTACCTGAGGAACTTGGCCTGCAGATGTTGCCAGTGGTGGGCTCACAGGGGCAGCTGGATGAGCTGAACTAAGAGACCCAGAGGAAATTATTGAGACTGGGGCAGAAGCTACAGGCCCTACTGCAATGCTGGGAGACAAGGGGCTAACTTTTTGTGCAGCATCAGCCAGATCCGGAGGTTTCAAGGGAGAGGAAGGAATCTGGGTCACCACAGCTGGGACACTAGGAGGCAAGGCTGAGCCAGGAGAGACTGACATTGGGAAGGAGGAGGGAGGAGGAGCCACAAAGGAGAAAAGCTGCCCAGGTGAGGCAGCAAGGTCAGTAGGTGCTAGTGGAGTACTGGAAGGACAGAATCCAGCAAGGGGAGAGTTAGCATCATGGGATGAAGAGGGAGGGTGGGCAGCGCTAGATACAGAGGAGCCGGAAACAGCAGCTAAAGGAGAGAAAAAGTGAATCAATGATGAAAACATGGAGAAGAAAAAATGAATTATCTACAGCCACCCACATGGAAATGCATCTCAGTTACCTGTGAGGTAGAAATTGCTGTAGCCGCTGTCAGAAAAAAGTATCACAGTGCTTGTATGCCCCACCCCATCAACCAAGGCTCTTTGTATAGTGCCAATATTCCGCTGGAGGACATGTGCAGGATCAAGTCTTTTGAAAACATGTGACAGTGCACAGGCAAGCCTGACATACCTGTCACCACTCTCACTGGATGTCTCACTACATATCCAACTCTATTATCCAGATATCTGGTTGGGCACCCTCAACACATGCTATCAATAGAAATTCAATTATAGAGGAGAAAACAGCTAGTTCAAGAAACAAGTTGCAAAGTCTTACAAGTGCTGACATTTAACCTTCCATGTTGTGTCCGGGTACACAGATTTGAAAAGGACAATATACCAGTCTGCCGCCGCTTGAAAACTGCTTTGTAGTACATGTTCCATTTAAATGGCAATGACTCCTATATGACCCAAGTTAATCTGGTTGCAGAAATGAAGCTTGGGAACATGGTTTTTCACCTTCCCTGAGCTTAGGCCAATGTATAAGCAGGGGCGATCAAAGCAAGATCTTCACACAAGTCGCATGTAATTTCAAGGTGTAGCCACTGGCATCCCAGGAACCACAAAATGCCAGTATTCTTTGAAACAGATACTGAGACAGCAATGCAAGGTACCACAGAACTTTTCACACCAATTCTGTGTGCCTGTCAACAGCAAGCACCCACAGGAAAAAAAATCAAACCCTCCCTCTGGTAATCTAGATGGCAGATCAGTCCATAATACATTTCCTTACATTACTAACTTTGCTAACTCCAGAGAGAAGTTTGTATTCTACACAGTAACTTGTATATGATCTATGTCAGCTGAAGAGCGAAGAATAGAACTCAGGAGTGTGACTTTAACTACTTTAACCAAGTCTTTTTTTGCTAAATACTATGGTTAATGTAACTGCATCAACACAACACAGCAAAATGTTGTTAAGGAGACATACATAGGGACTAACAGCAAATACCTGGTGCTGGAATAGGAAGCTGAGAAAAACAGGCTGCAGGTGCTTCAGAAGCACCAGCAAAAGGGTTTGGAGTGGCAGGAGCTAAATGAGCAAGAGCAATAGGTTATTAACAGCAAACCAATAAGCTTGGGGCTAGAACCATCTAGAAGGTTCTATTCTCTTGGCTTATTCACAAAATGACAAATTAAGTCTACTGGGAACTGTCTATCCCTGAACTAAGATGCCTTCAACTTCAGGCTTGGCATAATTCAAACCTAAATGGGACATGCAAGCTACAACTTACACAGCTAGCATCCACCCAAACTTTTAAAGCATGAGTCACTCAGTGATGTTTCATCAAAGCATTAAATGGTGGATTAACTAATCTTAAATTATATGTGTGGCCTGAGCGTAGGTAGCTGCATTAGGAATGTCTGCAAGTCTACTCTGATGAGAACAAACTGCTTTAAATGAAGCCAGAAGCACACCGCTCAGTGAGATCATGCAGGGAAGAGGAGCCCAGCACGTGTTATATTAATGTTGACTGCATGGGACAGACGTCCGCTATCACATGTAACTTAAGCAGAACGATCTTAGAATTCCAGAAACAGGAATTTAAGAGCTACTTCCATAACACTGGAATTGACCTTCATAAGGGCAGTAAAAAACAAAATGGCTATAATACAACATGATAAAAGATTCTGAGGGGATCAAGGGTCCCTTTTTTGTACTCATCAGCTAGACTAGGAGATGAGTAAAAAATGCTGAGAGAATTCCCTCAAATCATGGGCTGCATCACTTCATAGGAGGACTGGGACAACCAGAATTCAAGGCACAGATTTAGCAGAAAGGTGATGAAAATGCTAGATTGAGCAAGTGCTCAGACTACACTAACACCAATTCACTACTTCAAAATTTTCCTTATTTCCAAGCTTTCCAGTAAGAATGCTAGAAGCCTCAGTTCAATGAGCGAGCTGGCTTCAATAATCATAACTGTCTCTCATGAATGAGTTACTAAATAGTCCTTAACAGTAGATTCTAGGTCATGTTTCTACTAAGCAGATGAAGAAAAGAAGGCAAAGGAATTTGTGTTGGTCACTGAACTTTAAATGGTCGCTTGTCTACAGCTACCCACTGCTGTGCATCAGTTCTTGGGAAAATAGGTATACAATAGGAGAGCAAAATAATGGAATGAAGATTCTCTCTCTCTCACCCCCCCCCCAAAAGTTAAACAAGGAAGGGGCAAGAACTACATGTAACCAGAAAGTTATAAGATTCATGCTAAGAAAGCTGAACCATTTCTTAAAATTAAACTATGACATTTTAGATAAAACATGATGTAGCCTAAAAGAGAATCATCAAAGAGCAGGCATTCAAACTAATACAGTGGTGCCTCGCAAGACGAAAATAATTCGTTCCGCGAGTCTTTTCGTCTTGCGATGATTTTCGTCTTGCGAAGCACGGTCCGTCGCAACTGCGCCTCTTCAAGCGGCTTTAGGAAAAAAGCGAACAAACTCGCAAGACGTTTTCGTCTTGCAAAGCAAGCCCATAGGGAAATTCGTCTAGCGATGCGACGCAAAAACCGAAAAACCCTTTCGTCTTGCGGGTTTTTCGTTTTGCGAGGCATTCGTCTTGCGGGGCACCACTGTAGTCATTCTAAAGGATGGCGTTTAACCCGGGGGGAGGCAACCTAAGGCCTGGGGGCCGGATGCGGCCCAATCGCCTTCTCAATCCGGCCCACGGACAGTCCGGGAATCAGCATGTTTTTACATGAGTAGAATGTGTGCTTTTATTTAAAATGCATCTTTGGGTTATTTGTAGGGCATAGGAATTCGTTCATCCCCCCCCCCAATATATCCAGCCCACCACATGGTCTGAGGGACGGTGGGCCGGCCCACGGCTGAAAAAGGTTGCTGACCCTTGGTTTAACCTTTATGGTGGCTCACCATCTCCCATCCCGCAAAAAAGCAGTAATAAATCATCGTCATCATCTGAAATGTGACATTTCCCCTAGGTCTACTGTAAATTATATACCACAAGTAGTACACCCAGGGACATCACAAGCAAACCATAGAAACGCCTTCTTAGGAAGACCTGCATACCATACTTAACAGCTGTTAACTCTTGCAGTAGTGTATTTAATCGGCAGAAATGTATGTTTCAAGTATCTACATTTACTTATTTATTTCACCAGCAGGACACAAGATCTCAGCTTAAACAAAGCTGGCAGTTCTGGAGCCCTGGTTCATTATAGGGTTTTTTAAAATAAAAAAATTTCATTTTAAAAATTAAAATGAAGTGATTTCAATCCCATCTTGCTGTTTTAACTTGAAACCTACCTGATGGCTCCAGAGCAGTCCCAGCCTGAGAACCCTTGCCTGCCACCTCAGGATTCTTGGTGGCAACTGGTTTGGACTCCTCAGTTGTCTGCATCACTTCCATGGGGACCCCAGGAACTGGGGGTAGAGTTACTGAAATAGTGTCAACTGTTCAGATACTGCTCAGGAAACCCAACAGTCTGCACATGCCTCATGAGGTGATTAGCAATCAGTAGCATCCAAAATTGGGGAAAGATGTCAGTTATCCTCAGCAGCCCAGAGACAAATGGCACCAGGACTAATAAAAACCTTAATGTATGAAGCATTATAGGGATAATCTACTCCGGAGAGGAAACTGGCAATTTAAGTTATGTTTCCTAGCCATCATGAGGATGTGGTGTCATCACTCTGACAGTCGTAACTCAGCTGACACCAGATTCTGAATATTAGTACTGATGTTTCAAAAGCCGATCTGGGCCAAGTTTACTGCGTCACAGTGGTCATGCAGGCAACCACTTCATAATGGCACAAAATGGATGGAAGTCAGTACAGGTTTTTGTTTCTTTAATGTAGCTACCACTAGCAGAGGAAGCAGTTAAAAACCTTCCCTGTTTGTATCACATTAGTAGCCAGTGCCTTTGAGGGCAGAAGGGCATATTCATGCACCAGACTGTGGTGAACAAGAATGGATGATGTACTGGATTTAGAACTAGTTGTATCAGTTCTTCTGTCTCCTCCTATCTTGCTTCTACATTCAGTGTGGGTGGCTCTGGAAAAGCTGCTGTGCATCTTCTTTGCCACTTCTTACACCCAAGAACAAGCAGCAAAGCTTGACTGGAGCAAAACAAAATCTATTTGCTGTGCCCCAATAATCTCCTCACAGAATTCTGCCTAGTGTGCCACACACTTTGCCAATATCAACACTGGCACTCTCTTCTCTGCAACACAGGTGCCTTGGCATAACTCTCTAATGGGCCAGAATAAAAGCTTAAAACCAGTGCAGACTTTGCTAAGATTTGGCAGGCTATTCAACACCACGACATCCACAATACGGACAGGCAGACATTTTCTGTTTGCTTCAGAGAAAAACTGCTCCATTCTATACAGCTCCATTTATTTATCCAACCGAACTTGTGTGTTTCCTCCCTGTCTAAGAGAAACTCTCACACCCCTTGGACAGAAGTCATTGCATTTACCAGTCATGCAGTGTACAGAATCCCCATGCGTAGGTGTGTGTATAGGAGAGACCCAGTCACAAAGTCATGCAGTGTTCCCTAAGCAGCAAGGCAGAACTGTAGCATACAAGGAGACCTGGTTCTCTGCTAACCAGCATCCATGATACCTTCAAGACAGATAATTGGAGACACAATACACAGGGAAGGTTTAGAGTTAGCATGTCCCAAATAAGAAGGATGCACGTGCGCACAAACACACACTTCAGAATACAATTTTTAAATGCACTATCAGCTGAAAATTCTACTCCACTAGAATGACGCACTTTCACAGCCAACACATCCATCAGCTGTGTTATTGCCAAGTTCAGGATGCTTGGTAAATGCCAAATTATGTTGTAATCTTTTGGCTTGCAGTCACAAAACGATGATTCCCTGCTCTGTGCTTAAGATAGGCAGTGTTAGTGAGTGGATTAGAAAGTCATCCACTTGACATCTAGTAGGTTTCAAACAAACAGATTAAAATTCCTTCTAGTCTGAGGTCCCCATTTCAGTCACACCAGAGTCACCACCTCTCCAACCTTAAACAGTGGTCACCACCAATTTGCAAAAAGAAACATGTGTCACAAAGTAATGATGGATGATCGTAAGCTTAACATCCCAATTCCCAACTGTCTCACACAGGTTTAGAAATATGAAGAGGTTGTATCCTTTGGTTCTTACTAAGCCACCTGCCTCCTTCTTCCTGAAGAATTCTTACACATCAAGCCATTTGTTAACGTGGAAGCATGATTGGGAAACAAACCATGTACGGATCCTTTAAAACACACACAGTTTACTCCAGCACAAAAGGCCAAAAAGAAGAAAACCTTCCCAAGTCATTAAGCAAGTATCTAAAATTTGACCTAGGTTAAGATCCTCATTTCTCTAATGTTTCATCTAGTAATCACCCAATGTTAGCATACACACAAAAATCAGAAGCTGTTGTTAGTAGTTTTAGCATTTTGTAGTCTAAAAACCTTCAAAATGTGGTGGGATAGCAGTGTTTATCCAGCTTGTGATTCACGTCAAGCATGCTACTGCCCTGTTCCAGAGAGAGACCATGCAACTCATCCAACGTGGAGGAGACTAAACGTGGTAAGAGCACAAGAGGACAATTTCAAAGTATTTATCTCAGTTTCTTCAAAGTCATGATAACGTTTATATGGCAAGTTCCAAGTATTTTCCACACATTGTCTCATTAATCCTTACAGCAACATTGTAAGGGCAGCCAGGATTATTATCCCCATACTGCAGACAGGGGGCTGAAGTTTAGAGATATAGTATCTCAGATACTGGCTTTTCGAAGGCTACACAGAAAGCTCATGGCAGGTGTAAGACTCGAACCAAGCTTTTTAAAGTGCAACTTACACATGACCTCTTTTATCATGCATTTCTATGCATGTCTACTCAAATGAAGCCCTACTGAGTTCAATAGGACTTATTCCCTGGTAAATGTGCAAGACTGCAGTCCTAGACTCTTAGCCACTCTGCCACAATAGCCCTCAATTATTTGCAAGTTCTACCCTTCACAAATGGTTTTACCTGCCTTGTTAAACTGGCTGACTGGACGAGTTTCAGGATCCTTTCTGAAAGTGTATTAGTCATCCAAGGCACTAACCTGTCTCAGCATGAGGCTGTGGCAGCTCATGTTCTGTTGCTGGAACAGTTTCTGTGGCTTCACCAGGCATTTCTGGGAGAAGGGAAGTAAAATTCAGTCAATTTTTCTACAGAATTAGTGTAAATCATTACAGGGTATCTAACCAAAATCTTGCTTCTCTACAATCAGAATATCATGGTAAGCTACATATGAACAAATTGAATCACTTCCTAGAGAATGAACACTGCTGCCAAGCACAATTTGTTCTAGGTAGTCACACAGACAAAAAAATACATGCATTTAAAAACTTTTGTCTGTCAAATTACTTAACTTTCACCAGCCCCGATTTCTGTACTAAATGCATAGAAAACCATATCCACTGAAGGACTATTGATACAACTGCAAGAGATCTGCCCAACTTCTGTATCCATAGTCAACTTTCATCCCTGGATGTTTACCAATGGGTTAAAAGCTTTTATTCCCTTCTACCCTCACCTAACCAAGTTGTATGGCAAGCAAGATTGGCAGTATTACTATCAGCCATGATACCTAAATTAACCATCCATGTTCAATGGCAGCATCGCAGACTATGGTGAGAAACAGAAAAGGCCTGTAGGATCCCCCCCCCCAAAAAAAACATCTGGTTGGCTACTGTTGGAAAAAGAGCACAGGCTTAGGTAGGCCTTTGGTCTGATCCATCAAGGCACCTACAGTGGTACCTCCGGATGCGAACGGGATCCATTCCGGAGCCCGTTCGCATCCTGAAGCGAATGTAACGTGACTGCGCGTGTTGCCGCTTCTGCGCATGACATCATTTTGAGCGTCTGCGCATGCGGTGAAACCCGGAAGTAATGTGCTCTGTTACTTCCGGGTCACCGCAGATCGCAACCCGAAAATATTCATCCCGAAGCTACTCAACCCAAGGTATGACTGTATTTGCTTTGCTACAACTCCACCCTACAACCGTCATGTACCCAAACTATGGATACAGCGAGATCTTCCATTCACTCTCATGCGGGAGCTTCCTTACCCGTGCACTTCCTCCTTGACAGGCATAATACTCATCCCAACAGAAATAGTTTAAGTGAACGGTGGGACAAACCTCAGCTCCCTTCATTTCACCAGGCGCTTAAGCCTGTGCCCCAACACGCACAGCCACCAACCCACTCAATGGCAACCTTCCTGGAACAGCAACTACCCTTCTTGGAGGAGCGCTATGAGAGCACCCCCTCTGAGCGGAAGGCCGGAGCCCCGCTTCCCCTGCTGCCAAGAGTGACACCCCTTTTCAAGTGGGGAGGGGGGTGGCAAGGGGGCAGGTGCGGCCCAGGGTCCTCCAGGCGTCGACCTCCAAGCTCCACGGGTGAGGGTCGAGTCCCAGCCGGGCGGGTGGAGAGCCGGGTCTCCCTCCCAAATGTCTCTCCGTCCCCCTCGGCTCTCCCTCCCAGTGGCCCTTCCCTTCAGGGCCCCCGTCTGCCTACGAGCGGAAGGCCTTTCCCGAAGGCCCGCCGAGGCCCTACAACTCGGGCGAAGCGGCCTATTCGCGGAACCGTCGCCCGGCCCCGGAGCCCTGGGCTCGACCCGCCCGCCAACGCCGCATCTTTCCCCGCTTCGAGCCCCTGAGCGGCCCGAGGCCTCCCCGGTTTCGGGAGCTTCCCGCCTGTCCTGTCAGGGGGCTCGCCGAGGAGGATGGCGGCGGATGCAGACGGGGGGAACTTACTGTACAGGACGAGCCGGGCGCAAGATGGAGGCAGAAAGAGAGCGAGAGGCGGAGGGAGGGCGACTTCCGGTCCCAGCAGGAATGGCTTCCGGGTCCCCGCGGGGCTGCCCCGTGCGCTGTTCTATGGTTCCATGCGCTCCTCTCGCCGCTTTCTTTGCTTCCTTCCAGCCCTGCTCTGCCTTTAGCAAAAAGCTGCAGGAAACACGGAAAGAACGAGCGCAAAGCCCTGCAGTGGTTCGCTGCCAGAAAGCAGGACATTGCAGCGAGGTGATCCTCAAACTGTACTGAAAACAAAACAAAAAAAATTCCTTCCAGTAGCACCTTAAAGACCAACTAAGTTAGTTCTTGGTATGAGCTTTCGTGTGCATGCACACTTCTTCAGATACACCTGGCCTCTTGAGTGAGATGGGCGCACAACCCCAGAGTCTGTCAAGACTCTTTAGGTACCCCTGCCCGTACGGGCCAGTCTTGACAGACTCTGGGGTTGTGCGCCCATCTCACTTAAGAGGCCAGGGGCCAGCGCTGTCCGAAGACACTTCCGGGTCACGTGGCCAGTGTGATGAAGCTGCATCTGGCGAGCCAGAGCCGCACACGGAAACACCGTTTACCTTCCCGCTATAAAGCGGTCCCTATTTATCTACTTGCACCCGGGGGTGCTTTCGAACTGCTAGGTTGGCAGGCGCTGGGACCGAACAACGGGAGCGCATCCCGCCGCGGGGATTCGAACCGCGACCTTTCGATCGGCAAGCCCTAGGCGCTGAGGCTTTAACCCACAGCGCCACAGTTACCTATCTGTAACTGTACTGAAAACAGCCACACTAGTTTTGCGTGGCACACGGAAAGGGGACGGGAACCGCAATTGACAATCGGACGAGACTTTTGAGAACGTGTGTTTGAGCTTGCTTTCCCCTCCTTCCGCCGCTTCCATTCTCTTCGTGTGTCGTTGCAGTTTTGGATTGTGATCTTCAGGACAGCTTGTTTTGTGTTTTGGCTAAGCTGCGCTGCGAGCTATTTTGACTAAATGCTGAAAATAATCAAAAAAATCGACTATTCATGTTTCATGGGCCACTGATGTGCTGTAGTAGGACTCTGCAGGTTTGCGTGGGTATAGCCGGGGGGGGGGCAGCCGCCCCCCAAATCAATAAAAATCAACTAATAAAAATTATTATTTTTAAAGAAATATATTGGGGGTTTTCGCTGTTAGTCATATTCCTGAATACTTCAACTTCTTCTCAGTTGTCAGCCCGCTGACCATCAGCAAATCTTTTTTTGCCTGTGCATCCATATTTTTCACTAAAACCTTAGTTTGTTTTATTTAAGACCTGCAACTTCTCCATATTTCCTTATTTCCTCCAATAACTTAGGTACTGTACACTTGTCAATGGTTCTTCTACAGAAAACACCACATCACCTGCAAAGACTTTTATCTTATAATTCTGGTGGCCCATCCATATTCCCTTTAAAGGTAAAGGGACCCCTGACCATTAAGTCCAGTCGTGGCCGACTCTGGGGTTGTGGCGCTCATCTTGCTTTGCTGGCCGAGGGAGCCGGCGTACGGCTTCTGGGTCATGTGGCCAGCATCACTAAGCCGCTTCTGGCAAACCAGAGCAGCGCACGGAAACGCTGTTTACCTTCCCGCTGGAGCGATACCTATTTATCTACTTGCACTTTGACGTGCTTTTGAACTGCTAGGTTGGCAGGAGCAGGGACCAAGCCACAGGAGCTCATCCCGCTGCGGGGATTCGAATCGCCAACCTTCTGATCAGCAAGTCCTAGGCTCTGTGGTTTAACCCACAACGCCACCCATGTCCCTTTAGGTCAGAATTATTTCTTACTCTCCGCACCACCACCTCTAAGGCTTATATAGATTGAAGCAGTGATGGGAGTATCCTTGCCTTGTCCCCTTCTATATCTTACATTTTTTTCCTAGCCTACTTTGCAGGGCTGTTGTGAGGATAACAATTGGTGGCAGGGAGAACCATGAAGGCCACCTTGAACTCCTGGGAGGAAAGTGGGCTAGGAATGTCCTAGTAAATGATAAGAGGGGGGAGAAAAGGAGAAGGCAGGGGAAGAGTGTGGAGGAGCTGAGCTCTCTGGAGAAGACTGGCCGGCTCAATTTCCAGAGAGCCAAGGCTGTGCAGGGGACCCCAGAACTCACAATCTGCCCCCAGGAAACCAAGAGAAAGGGAAGGAATCCTACTTACAGTCTGCACATTTCTTCCAGGAAAAATTCCCACCCTCTTCTCTAAACTATCTAACTATCTAAAATGCCCACTTAAGCCTAACTCTGATCCCACTCCACCCCCAGCCCTATGCCTAACCCTAACCCTACACCTAACTATAACTACTCCTCTATGCACAAAATAAATATATACAAAATAGGCACAAATGTGCACAAAATAAATAATAAAGAACAAAAATAAAAATATTAAAATAAAGAACAATAAAAGTGTTAAAAGAAAAAAAATCAAATAAAAAAATCAAATCAAATAAAAGTAATGAATGAAATAAAAATAAAAATGAGAAAATAACAATTCACTAATTCTCCACCTAATCTCCACCAACCACCACTAACTCCTCTCTCTTCCACTCGCCTCACTACTAACCCACAATGGCCACCTGCAAGTCAGTGGCTTTAAAGAGAGAAGCAAGAGGTGTCACAAAGGAGGGCAGGTCCTTGTCACTGTGGCAACCCCCCCACCTGGACCTGGCCCCACTTGGCCCCTCCTGAGTGGTGATGCTCCTCTTTCAGAACTTGGAGGCACCTGCTGTTCTGCCTGCAGCTGGGCTGCATCCACATCCGTCTTCCTGCAGCCCCATTTCCAAAGGGAGCCCATCCCCACATCCTTCAAGGCAGGCTAGGGGTCTCCATAGCTCAGGATTGGACCATCTGCTTTGCATACAGGTCTTCTGTCCTGGGCGGCATCTCCAGGGGGAGGGGCCGGGAATGTTCGTCCCCCCTTCTGAAACCCTGGAGAGCTGCTGCCGGTCAGTGCAGGCAAGTTGAAGAAGGATATTGAGCAGCTGGAAGGTGAGCCGAGGAAGGCAACCAGGATGATGAAGGGTCTGGAAACCAAGCCTGATGAGGAACGGTTGAGGCAGTTAGAAACCAAGACTGATCCATATTATAGATATGGAAGATAACATTAAACGAAACTGTGTGTGTAAAAAAAAGGAAAAAGGAAGGGAAACTCTGTTTTGTCTGTGGACTGTCAGGAAAGGAAAACCTGTCTCTGTCATGGGCTGTGTGAGTTTCAGCTGCTCTGCTGTGCCCAACCCCCTGTATCAGAGGACCTTGGTAGTGGTGGCTGAGCTGCTACCTAGAAACTGCTAACAGCCAGGAGGAAAAAACTTGCCCAACTCATGGGCTACAAAAGTTCCAGTTGCAAAAGTTCTGCTCCCTTGTCTGAATGCTCAATGGGCTCTGCTGCCTAGTAGGAGGTAGTAGAGAGCTCCAGGATATGTTGCCTGGATGATCCTGGTACCCAATGGGCCTGGTGTGGTTTCTGTTCCAGATACTAATACTGAATGAGGTTGTATTATGATGATCTTTTGTAAACTGATTTGAGAGCCTCCTGGGTCTCCACAGTACAGAGAAAAAGGTAGTCTAGGGCAGTAAGGAGAACGTGTGTGTGTTTTACTAAAAAAACAACCCCCCTAATAATACAGTAGGATATAGCTGAAAATGGGAGCACATGAATACAATCTTCCGTCCAAGTTGGTGTGATGCTTTCCCAACTCGCAGTCCTTGGGTGATAAATTAGCAGTGCAAGGAAAGTACAAACATCAGAAGTGGAACAGTTACTTTTTGTACTGAGAACACAATTCCCAGTGTCATTTTAGATTTATGGTACCCTGCGACTCTTGTTTTCACCGCAAGAACAGCCACATCCGTGGAATTTGTTTTCTTGAAGCCGAAGGACCATAGCTCAGTGGCAGAACATCTGGCCTGCCTGCAGATGGGCCCAGGTCCAGTCCTTGGGGTCTCCAGAATAAAGCTGGGAAACCTGCCAGTGAAAAGTAGGCAATACAGAGCTAGATGGATTTATGGTCTGACTCAGTGTAAAGCATCCTATGTTTGTGTCTCAAGGACAGCTGTTGTAGCCTCCATGTTCTTTGTGGGCTTTCACAGTTTCTTATAGCCCTGGGGAAAAAATCAATACCAAATGCTTCTGAATGAAACTTCAGCTGCTACGTTTGCCACCTGTGGCAATATGTGTGTATGAAAGATGACACAGCACCAAAAAGGGTGAATTCTTACCATGTAAAAGGTGAATAATGCTGAGCATGATTTCTGGCAAGGCTTATACTTCAAGAGCTGAAAAATAGATGGGAGAATTCTGCAATTGCCTAGTTTTGTGTGCAATCACAATTTTAATCATAACAACCCCCCATTTGTTTTGTAAAGATTTCTGGATGCTGATTGTTAATTAAAACAATACAAAAAAGTTTTAAAGTACAACTTAATAAATGAACGGGAAACATACTGACAGCACCAAGAAGGGGGGAATTGTTTAAAACTACTATAAAGGCTGTAATGACAGAGCCTAGGACTTGCAGATCAGAAGGTCGGCGGTTCGAATCCCCGTGACGGGGTGAGCTCCCGTTGCTCGGTCTCTGCTCCTGCCCACCTAGCACTTCAAAAGCATACAAAGTGCAAGTAGATAAATAGGTATCACTCCGGCGGGAAGGTAAACGGCGTTTCCGTCCGCTGCTCTGGTTCGCCAGAAGCGGCTTAGTCATGCTGGCCACATGACCTGGAAGCTGTACGCCGGCTCCCTTGGCCAATAAAGCGAGATGAGCGCCGCAACCCCAGAGTCGGCCACAACTGGACCTAATGGTCCCTTTACCTTTGAAAGACAAAAGAACAACAGAGCTCGCCACACCTGCAGACCGTGCTGCTGTTCCACTTCTACCCAAAAAAGTCAGATTTGCTGCAGCCTGAGAAAAGAAACAGCCATGGGGAACGGAGGACAACTCTGATGGATGCTGCTGCTGTGTATATACCCTATAAAAAGGGGAGAGCAAACTCTTTGCCCCAGGCTGGGTGGGTGTGTGTGTGTTGGTTGGAGCTATCCTTCCACCCAGCCCTGCTGGCCTCTACTTGTGGAGGGATGCTAGTGTCCCTCCCACCAGCATTTCCGCACAAACGTGCAGGTAGAAGTGCTGCTGGCAAAAAGCCCTGATGCGGGGCATTCCTTGGGCCTAGTTGCTGCCTCAACTTAAGGCTGTTTGTTCCCCCCTTCTGTGCTGACTTGGCAGGGCAGCACATGAGGTGGTGGCTGTTATGTACTGAAGTTCTCACCCCGGGCCAGCAGGGGGATACTGTAGCTATGCAAATGAAGGATCAAAAGTGACGTTCAGTGATTGGATAGTTTTAGAAAGTTGCTACAGTAACGTTGTACCGGAGCTCTATATTAGCAGGCTGACTGAGCCCTTCAGTTCTGTTCTGTTCTGGCCTCTGAATAAACAAGAGCTGTTTGAAGAATCGCTGTGTTGTCTGATATGTTCACCCACAACATAACAGTGGCCTTGCCACTCCATTAAGTACTGTTGGGCAGCAGCCAGGGTTGGGATTGAACCCCAAGTGAGGCAATTCCACACTAACCGCCTGGTGTGGAAGCCCCCTGAGCACTTCCAGGCTGTTGCTGTTTTGTGGGTAGAATTCAGTCTCATACCAGAAAATTCAAACATAATTAGAGTGGATCTGATACTCTTGTGCCATTAACCTGCTTCTGCCCACCCACCCTACTCCAAGTAATTTTTTTTTGTGGTAAGGAACATGGTAGGAAAATATGCTAGGAAGTATGGGGATAAGAGGGATGCAGGTGGCGCTGTGGTCTAAACCACAGAGCCTAGGGCTTGCCAATCAAAAGGTTGGTGGTTCGAATCCCCATGACGGGATGAGCTCCCGTTGCTCGGTCCCAGCTCCTGCCAACCTAGCAGTTTGAAAGCACCCCAAAAAGTGCAAGTAGATTAATAGGTAAGGTAAACGGCGTTGCCATGCGCTGCTCTGGTGTCAAGTGTTCTGTTGCGCCAGAAGCGGCTTAGTCATGCTGGCCACATGACCTGGAAAAACTGTCTGCGGAGCGGACAAACGCCGGCTCCCTCAGCCTGTAAAGCGAGATGAGTGCCGCAACCGCAGAGTTGTTCGTGACTGGACTTAACTGTCCGGGGTCCCTTTACCTTTACGGGATAAGAATTGCTTGACAAAGATTCCACAGCACACATTTGAAGCACATGGCACCCTCCAAAGAATCCAGGGCACTGTGAGACACAAGATCTACCCACCCGGGAAGAATGGCAGATGAAGGTGATGGATTACATGGAACTGGCGGAAATGACTGGCAGAATCCGAGACCAGGGAGAAGAGTCGGTGGAAGAAGATTGGAAGAAATTTAAAGTTTATTTACAGAAACATTGTAAAATTAAAGAATGTTAGAAGGATGCTGGAATGAAGTTATGTGGTTTTAGCAGTAATGTTATAAAGGATTAAGTAAAAATGGATTGTTAATTGGTGAGAATGTAAAGTTATATTATATTAAGATAAATTATTAACACAAAAACAAAGATGGAAAGGATTTGCTGAAATAGTTAATTGAACTAGAATACAAAAAAGGGAGGTGTGAGGAGGTCAAGGAAACAAGCAAATGAAAGATAAGTTATGGAAAGATTGGTTTGTTTTTTTTAATTGTTTCTATTTTTCTGTGTGTTTTTTTCTTCTTCTTTACTTTTGTAATTGTTTGAAACTTTAATAAATATTATTTTCTTTAAAAAAAGAATATAGGGCACTGTGTTAAGGGGGCTGAGAATTGTGACTCCATGTGGGGGGAACTAGTCATGTGTTAAATATGCTTTTAATGTACGGTGTGGCTCTCCATGCAGACAAATCAGAACTGATGCTCAATAAGAAGCCAATGTCCTCTAACCTCTGCACAAACTTTCTTCAAACAAATCAGGGTGATTGCTCAATGGGCAGGACATCTGGATGCAAACCCTTGTCTCTATGCAACCATGTGAGGAAACGCATGTAAACTGGAAGAGAGTAGGTTCACTCCTCCTTTCAGACCGTATGCAAGCTCACAACTTTTGTGACTCTTTTGAAAAATTTATTTATGAAAATGTAAAGATTTTAGGACAACTGAGCTTTAAATATAAAGAAAACACAAAAGGACAACATGAACAAATTCCTTCTAAGGTGATAAAATAAAACAGTCTTAACATTTAGCCTGTACAGAATTAAAAGAAAGATAACAACAACAGGAAAGTGGGGAAGGCACTGCTGGTTACAGCATAGATGTTGCATACATTAATGTACACAGCCTATAAAATACATGGAGCCAAGCTGCTCAGCCTGCTTTTTGGGTACTACAGAGGTGGGCAATGCACACATGGCTATTATGCACACTTCCTGTAACCCTCTCCTGACTTCCCCTCTATATGTCACAAAAATTCATTTTGGAGCACCGTTAAGGCCTTATGCTGCTTTATTATAAAACCTGCAACTCAGAGACTGATTTAGGCTGCAAACCTAATGTCACTTACCTGGGAGCAAGAACCACTGAATTCAATAGGGCATACTTCCAAGTAGCCATGGCTAGGATTATGCTGTGTTTCAGTGGGTGTGGCCAAAAGTTTGTATAGCTCTGGCAGAATCTCTGTGTTGCATCAACTTAGCTTTTGTTTTCTTTTTGCTGCTAATAGAAATCAGCAGAGTCTTTGGTAGCAGGAGTGGGCAGAAAAAAAAGACTTGGAGGCAGATTAGGCTGTTGGGCTGAGAATTAAGCACTGCTGCCTTAACACATGACCTGCAGTTGGCGTTTAGCTTGGTGGCTCACAAGCAGAGCAGGTCTGTTCTAGTGCCTCTCTTGGGGGCAAAATGCAAACTCTTGAGAATGAAAAGCTGCCCAGATATTTACAGAAAATACCTAGCTTACATTCATTAACTCAGGACTGTTAATCTAAGAGGCATCGTACTCAAAAGCAAATGCATATTGAACTTTCTGCATTAAAAAAATGGAGGCAGGGGATAAAACCAACAAGAACTATACTGGAAAAAAGAGGATGATGAGGTAATCAGGGCTGGTTAGCACATTGCCTGTTGCCTCTTTTGCCATAAACGTGCCACAATGTTTTCTGCCGAGTCCTGAACATCTGATTCTTGGTAACCAAATCAAGCCAGGCTCCCTCTCCTTCGAAGTACCATCCAGAATTTCCTGTTCTTTGAAGTTTATCTCAAGGACAAACAACACCACACCATTTTTCTGTGCTAGTATGTGATTTAAACTCTTCTTTTATCTGCTACCAGTGAAAGACACATCATGTTGAGTAGGCTCCCACCTTATGCGGAATTTCAACACTACTGCTGAATGTTTACATTTTAATCATGTGGGTGGTTTATATCAGGTCCTTTAGCCACATGGGCTCTGTATTCTGCTGCTGGCACCTACAAGACTGTGAGCTCCTAATTCTATTCTAATCACCAGCCCTTGGATAGGGGGGATTATCATTACTTTGGTCTGCTTCTGGAAATGAAAGTGGTTGGCTGCTGCAAGAATCTAACAAGGCAGCTAAAAATACGTTCCACTGCAGATGAACACAGCTGTCTGGCTGCATGAAAGGGTCCTCATTGCTGCACATCGAATGTCAAAAAAACTTCAGAAATCCAGTTGCATATCTAAAAAGAGAAAATATACCGGTAAGGCATAGTTTGAAGGTATTATCTAACATGTTCTGTAACAAATTAATAACTATAGCTATTATTCTGCCCTTCACCCTAAGGCTCCAGGGCAGGTTGAAAAATTAGAATACAATATTAAAAATAGTTTAAAACAACTTACAAAAGCATGTCCTAATTTATTTATTTTTAAAGTTGCAGAACTCTAAGGTGGCTGCAGGAAAAAGGCACCAAGCAGAAGTTGAGAAACGTATCATTGATCACCCCCCCCAAAAAAAGTGGAGTATCTGCAGAATGAACATCCACACCAGGGTGTCTTTGCACAACGGTTCCAGAGTTTTGAATATTGCTGGATTTTTTGCAGCAAGTTTAAAAAAGAACAGGGATAACGAGGGACATAAACTGGAAAACTGACACAATGATGGCATTGTTTCTGGGGCTTTTTTGAGGATCGGTATAAATAGTACAGGCAACGCTATAAAAGGCATGTCTGGAGGGGCCCTTAAACAAAGCAAACAAAACAGCATTGTTACCCAAAATAGCCCGGTGTCGAGTTCCCTGCTCCGTAGCATGTAATACAATGTTCCCTGCCATCTGGACATCACTATGCTGTGTTTCCCTGACCTTCACTAGAAGCAGCCAGTTACGTAAAACAGAGAAGCCCAGTGTAACGATACCAGTGGAAGTTGTACCACGTTAGGGGGTGGTAATGAGAAAACTAGGGCAGCTGTTTTGGGTGACAGACCCACATTTCTTATCTGTGGTTCTGCCTTCAGCCTAAGGCTGTGTACATGCCATACATTTAAAGCACCCTCCCAAAGGATCCTGGGGTCTGTAATTTGTTAAGGGTGCTGGGAATTGTAGCTCTGTAAGGGGCAATCTACAGGTCCCAGGATTCCTGGTGTGTGTGTGTGTGTATGCACTTTAAATGTATGGTGCGGACATAAGCCTCTGTCACAGAGCAAAATAAGCCAAACTCCAAAATCAAACTCCCGCCTTGTGGAACGCCCTCCAATCAGATGTCAAAGTGATAAATAACTACCTTACTTTCAGAAGACATCTTAAGGCAGCCCTGTTCAGGGAAGTTTTTAATCTGTGATATTTTAGTGTATTTCTGGTTTTTGTGGAAGCCGCCCAGAGTGGCTGGGGAAACCCAGCCAGATGGGCGGGGTACAAATAATAAATTATTATTATTATTATACAAGAATAACCAAAGCAAATGTCAAAGTGAAGGATGCAATAGAGCTGCGGTACATATCTTCTGTAAAGCAAGGGTGTTCTGTAAAAAACAACAACCTTCTAAAGTGTGTTTATAGGTCCCCAGTGACTGCATACAGTGGCAACAAACTGGTGTTTGCCCATTGGTTTGAAAATGTCTGTACAGGGGAGAAAGGGTTAAAATGTAGACCAATAGGAAAGCCAGAGGTGGAGCCTACCAGTTTATAAAAGGGCTTAGCCCAAGTTTTGGGAGTGGGTTGTTGGTTGGTTTTAGTGGGTTGGTTGGTTGGGAAAGGCAGTTGGAAAAGCAGTTGGCAGGCAGTTGGAAATAGAGAGACAGTGCAGTGGGTCCTTGTGTGAGGGGAAGGTAGAAGAGATAGAGACAGGGTAAAATAAGACTAAGAAGGTAAAGAGTAACAATGTTTGGAATGCAGTTAAAATTTGTTTATGTCTGCAATAAACTACACTCTTAGAATCATAGAATTGGAAGAGACCACAAGGGCCATCGAGTCCAACCCCCTGCCGAGCAGGAAACACCATCAGAGCACTCCTGACATATGGTTGTCAAGCCTCTGCTTAAAGACCTCCAAAGGAGGAGACTCCACCACACTCCTTGGCAGCAAATTCCACTGTCAAACAGCTCTTACTGTCAGGAAGTTCTTCCTAATGTTTAGGTGGAATCTTCTTTCTTGTAGTTTGGAACCATTGCTCCGTGTCCGCTTCTCTGGAGCAGCAGAAAACAACCTTTCTCCCTCCTCTATGTGACATCCTTTTATATATTTGAACATGGCTATCATATCACCCCTTAACCTCCTCTTCTCCAGGCTAAACATGCCCAGCTCCCTTAGCCGTTCCTCATAAGGCATCATTTCCAGGCCTTTGACCATTTTGGTTGCCCTCCTCTGGACACGTTCCAGTTTGTCAGTGTCCTTCTTGAACTGTGGTGCCCAGAACTGGACACAGTACTCCAGGTGAGGTCTGACCAGAGCAGAATACAGTGGCACTATTACTTCCCTTGATCTAGATGCTATACTCCTATTGATGCAGCCCAGAATTGCATTGGCTTTTTTAGCTGCCGCGTCACACTGGCTCATGTCAAGTTTGTGGTCAACCAAGACTCCTAGATCCTTTTCACATGTACTGCTCTCAAGCCAGGTGTCACCCATCTTGTATTTGTGCCTCTCATTTTTTTTGCCCAAGTGCAATACTTTACATTTCTCCCTGTTAAAATTCATCTTGTTTGTTTTGGCCCAGTTCTCTAATCTGTCAAGGTCGTTTTGAAGTGTGATCCTGTCCTCTGGGGTGTTAGCCACCCCTCCCAGTTTGGTGTTATCTGCAAATTTGATCAGGATGCCCTTGAGTCCATCATCCAAGTCATTGATAAAGATGTTGAATAAGACCGGGCCCAAGACACCCTGTGGCACCCCACTAGTCACTCTTCTCCAGGATGAAGAGGAACCATTGATGAGCACCCTTTGGGTTCGGTCAGTCAGCCAGTTAACTTGAGAACCTGACTGAGACCAAGTGATTTACCGGGGAGGACCTGGTTGGTGGCAGCAGATTAGTGGTGTACGGGTCAATAGTCTGTGAGACGACTGGGGGCTCTGTACGAATGCCACACAAATGTTTGGGAAAAGCACAGGTAGCACAAGCCAACCCTCTCATTCTGACTCAAGCCCTTACCGCTGGCTTTGAGACG
This sequence comes from Podarcis melisellensis, assembly GCF_964234715.1. NCBI lineage: Eukaryota > Metazoa > Chordata > Lepidosauria > Squamata > Lacertidae > Podarcis > Podarcis melisellensis. The sequence continues at coordinate 7,202,874 of NC_138529.1, forward strand.
TTCCTTTTTGTGAGATTTTTCCATTTCCTCCAGGAACTGCTCAAAGACTTTCACATATGGAGCCAGGCTGGTTTTCTTGTAATCTATAAACAGAAGACATACAACAAAGTATGTTGTCAGGCTGTTCACTTTCCATGCTAAACTAAATAATCCAAACACACAGCTGGGAAGCTGTGGCCCTCCAGATATTATTGGATTCAGACTCCCCCGAGCCCTAGGTTGGCATTGCCAATGCTCAGGGATTATAGAAGAAGTAGTCCAACAACCGCAGGTGGGTCTCAGGTTCCCTATGCCCTTTTACAACAGAAAAACAGTAGGAGTATGTGGCTGCATACACAGCATTCTTCTAAAGCACACACACTGAATAATCCTGCAAACTGTTGTTTACCCTGCAGGGAGCTAGAATTCCTAGCACCCTTTGTTAAGTACAGTCCCCAGAATCGGTTGCTGAGGTGCATGCGTGTGATTTAAATGTGTGGTGTATACACAGCCTGTATCTCATCTGCCCCTGAAGGTAAGGGACACAGATCAGCTTTCTCCACTAGATTGAGATGTTTTAATACACTTCCCCCAGCCTGCTCTGAGCCAGCTGGGAGAAAAAGCAGCAGAGCTCTGGAACTTACAACAAGGCAGAGTGAGATTTGTTCCCATTTCCCCCTGTCACCCTCCATGTGCTCTGATCAGTGTTAAGAGAGTCAGTCTCCTAATCTCACATTCTAGCCCGGGGGTCGTCAAGGTCTTTGGAGGGTGGGCCAGTTCACCGCATCACAAACCTCCTGGTGGGCTGGAGTGCGTGTGCGCACGTGCATATGGCAGAGAGGGCTTCTCTCTCCCCCAGCCCGTCCCGTCCCGTCCTGTCCCCCTGCCTTTCTAGGGTGCTGCCAAGAGGCAGAGGCTAATGGTGGCAATGGAGGAGGAATGAGCAGCCTGAAAGGGCTGCTTTTGGGCTGCTCGTTCCTCCTCCGTTGCCACCACCGACAGTGGAACGGGAGGCGGCGGCGGAATAAGCTGCAGTGGCAAACAGCTTGCTCTAACAAGGGGCTGCTGGAAATGCACTCAGCCAGCTCAGCCCAGCCCCCTTCCTCCTCTTGGCCATGTGCAGCTCGCCCATTGGCCAGGGCCTCAAAACTTAGCAGGCGATTGGCCGGCGATTTGCTGCACAAGGAGGAAGGATAGAGGAGGAAGGAGGTTTTGCCATGGTGAGGGAGAGGGGGGGAAATGTTGGCAAAAAAAATGGCACCTGTGCCGCAAAAAAACCACCACGGAATCCAACCGCTGATCCATGGAACTGGCCATGGGCTGGTTCCAGGAGGCTCATGGGCTGGATCCGGCCCATGGGCCTTAGGTTATTGACCTCTGTTCTAGCCCATGGGTCAGCAAACTAAGGGCTGTGGGCTGGATAAGGCCCAATTGCCTTCTGGATCCGGCCCGTGGACGGTCTGGGAATCACTTCATGGATCGCCAGAACGCGTGTTCTTTCCCTTGTCCTCACACAGCAGCAACAGCAGCGCCTCCTCCCTCCCTCCTCCTGGCTTCTCCCCACCCTACCTAGAGGAGGAAGGGGGTTGGGCTTTGTTGGTGCCAGCAGCGCTTGAGTGGCCGCCATTTTAAGCAGCCCCTCTCTGGAGTCCCTCCGCTGCCGCCAGCCCCTGCCACTCGCAAGACACAGGTAAGCAGCCACTAGAGCTCTTGCGTCATCCCCTCCAAAATAAAGTCTGCCCCCCCAAGGTCTGAGGGACAGTGGACCGGCCCCCTGCTGGAAAAGTTTGCTGACCCCTGTTCTAGCCAAATAGGCTATAAATACGCACGTGTCAGGGTTTGGCCCTGAATGCGTGTGACATGTAACTCTGAGGCCAAGCCCGTTACAGGCCTATGTAAGAACTCAATGGCTGCTGTGTATCTTTTGTTTCCTTAGGATAACATACATTACATTTGTGCAACAGGACTCCCCCCCTCCCCAAATTTACTCTGAAGCACTGGGGGAACCCCTAAAACAGATTTAGGGGTTGTGCGGGGGGGAGGAGGGGGGGAGAACATTCCACATGCAAGCAGAAATCTTTGTGCTTACGGAATGATTGCCATGGCGCTACATTGGATTCCACTCATTATTATTTCTTTATGGGTGAGATTCAACCAATGGCTCCCGTCAACTTGTGTGATGGGCCCCCCCCCCCATCTCCTATTTGGTGGCTCAGTGGGTGGTGGTTTGGCAGAACTCTGGAACATTGCATGGGGCGGAGAGAGAGACTGTCCTTTCTGGCAAGTGAAAATATTGGATCCTGCCTTTTCTCCCAAGTCCAAGGCAGCAAACAGAAAAATGTTAAGCCAACATGGTATAAAAAAACACACAGTACAGTTGTACCTCGGAAGTCAAACGGAATCCGTTTGACTTCCAAAACATTTGGAAACCAAGGCGCGGCTTCCGATTGGCTGCAAGAAGCTCCTGCAGCCAATCGGAAGCCGTGCTGAACGTTCGGGATACAAAGAATGTTCACAAACCGGAATACTCACTTCCGGGTTTGTGGCATTCGGGAGCCAAAACGTTTGACCTTCGTCAACCAGGGTACGACTGTACTTAAAACATTTTTTAAAACAATTAAAAGACCATACTAAAACTTCTAAAAATTGCCGTATTGTTGTGATTATACAGTGGAACCTCGTTTTTTGAGCGTCTTGGAAGCCGAATGTTTCACAACCCGAATGCTGAAAATCCAGAAGTACCGCATTTTTCTGTGTATAAGACTAGGTCCCCCCCCCCAATAATGTCAAAGATTAGGGGGCGTTTTATACACGGATAGTGCTGAGGGTGGACTGGCGATTGGTTGCTGCCCAAAAATAGGGGGCATCTTATACATGGAAAAATATGGTAATTGCTTCTGTTTTCAAACACACCTTGGAAGTCGAACGGCTTCTGCGGCATGTTTTTCCAGTTTCAACACTGAAATTGCTGACAGCCCTTTGCACATCGGTTGTCGAACGTTTCAGAAGTCTTCCAGAACGGATTATGTTCGATAACCAAGGTTCCACTGTATACGTTTTAATATTGCCTTATTACAATCTCATGTTTGAAAGTGGGTGAAGATTTCACAAGGTCTTATGCTGCCTTCTACGAACCTCTGCTTCGACGAGAGTTTTCGGGCTCCCCGTCATTTTCTTTTGCATCCCCCTCATCATTGCTAACTGTGTCCAGCTCATGACAGAGGCGGCTAAAACAAAAGAGAAACATCAGGAATCCCACAAAACCTGGTAAAAAGGTAAAGGTAAAAGGACCCCTGACAGTTAAGTCCAGTCGCGAACGACTCTGGGGTTGCGGCACTCATCTCCCTTTACTGGCAGAGGGAGCCGACGTTTGTCCGCAGACAGTTTTTCCAGGTCATGTGGCCAGCATGACTAAGCCGCTTCTGGTGAAACCAGAGCAGTGCACGGAAATGCCATTTACCTTCCCCACTAAATTATTAATGGCTAACAACATTAGCTTCGTATACTGGATACACCAGTTACAATAATAATAGTAGCAGCAGCAATAATAACTACTACTACTACTAATAGTGGTAGTAGTAGTTTCTGGGACAGCAGAACACAGGTGTTGAAAACTAAACAGAGCAGGCACCAGGCAAGCCTCCCTAGGGAGAGCCCAAGGATCCCACCTGTCTCAGCTCCCAATCAGGCTGATGTGGGGTGATGTGTGCTGATATAATGTTTTTTGTGTGTGTGTTTTAAAAAAATTAAAGCTTTGGATTTGGAAGTTACATTTTTGCAATGAAGAATGCTAAGATTCAGAAGCTCATGCTAAGCTTTGATCTTTCATTTTAGGATTTTCAAAATATTGCTGCGATTCCCTTAAAGGTAAAGGGACCCCTGATCATTAGGTCCAGTCATGGACGACTCTGGGGTTGCGGCGCTCATCTCGCTTTACTGGCCGAGGGAGCCGGCGTACGGCTTCCTGGTCATGTGGCCAGCATGACTAAGCCACTTCTGGAGAACCAGAGCAGCGCACGGAAACGCTGTTTACCTTCCCGCCAGAGCGGTACCTATTTATCTACTTGCACTGAACTGCTAGGTTGGCAGGAGCTGGTACTGAACAAGGGGAGCTCACCCCCTTGTGGGGATTTGAACTGCCGACCTTTTGATCAGCAAGCTCTAGGCTGCGTGGTTTAACCCACAGCGCCACTCTTCTAGGAACATTCTCTCTTCAAATCCACCTTCTGTATTACAGGGTGGAACTCTTTCAACAGCTTGGTCCTATGTAGTTTAACACTCCTAAACCCACTGATGCATATGATCAGGCAACGTCGGGGAGTCCTCTGTATGTTGCTGGACTACATATCCCATCATCCCTGACTATCAGCTGGCTGGGGTTGATGGGAGTTGGAATCCAACAACACCTGGTAGTCCACAGGTTCCCCAGCTCTGGGCTATGCCAAAACTGAGGCAGAATAAAGTCGTAACCTGCCCTGGGACCTTATTAATAAATCTCATCTATTACATTTTTTGGAAAGTTGTTTGTTCACTATGCATTTTGACACTTCATACAGTATCGTAAACAAATCCTGCATAATGGGTTCTACAGATCAAGCAGCAGGAGCAGGTTTTCCTTTATGTTTGGACATAACTGGTTACCATTTTGAAGCAAGGTGGCGGACTGAACCTTTCAAAACTTCAGATTGCAACTACCGATTTCAAAACTGCACCATTTATTTATTTATTGTTTCTTAGAATTCCCAACCAATGAAGGGCACGAGGCTGCAGAGATATGAGGGTTAAAGGAAATTAAGGAAATTAAGAGTAAGAAACAGGAGTTTCCTCCCCTCGGTTAAAAAAAGCTACGGGAACAGTGATGCCTCTGTTAACCCAAGATGCTGTAATCCTCCTAGTCCAGTGACCTAAGGGTCTAACCACATGAAGAGCAGCTGGTGTCTTCCAGATGCTGTTAGACTGCAATGGCCATCATTCCTAACTGTTGGCCAAGATGGCTGGGGCTGATGGGAGTTGTAGTCCAACAGCATGTGGAAGCCGCCACAGTGGCTATCCCCAGACTACGCAGTGAAGGTAACACAGACTGCTGCAGCTGCTCTGTGCTCCAAGAGACAAATGGCAGCGTGTGTTGCGCTTCAACTTTCCATGTGCCCAAAGCTGGATCATTCGTACCTTATAGTGGGAACAGCAAATGGATCAAATTCATCCAGTTTCTTCAGGTCGATTGGAACTGAAATACGTCCTAAAGGAGGGCAATGAGCAAGTTAGAAGGGGCCTTTCTGGGTGCCAGGATAGATATAACTCTACATGCTTTGGTGGGGAAACAACAATACTGCTACTACCACTGACCAAGATGGTTTTATCTCACCCTTCCTCCACAGCTCAGAGCGCTCTAGGTGGCCCTCTTTGATTTCACCCTCTCAACAACCTTGCAAGGTAGTTTAGGCACAGAGACAAGCGAGTGGCCAAAGGACACTGGCAAGAGTGAAGCTGGCACACCTAAGGGGATATGTGAACTCCCAGATCCAAGACCAAAGGCCCTATCCAACACCCTATTAAATCCCCATCTTGACTAAAGGAAGGTATGTTGAAGCATCATGCAACCAACCTGTTTTGGGGTGAACGCTGAAGGGGCTCTTCAACAAGTGGTTGATTCCTTTGCTGACATTCATATCTAGCCGTGGAAAACAGTACTGAAGCATGATCTCAGACTCAGTGTGCGCCATTTTCTTGAGTGTGTTCTGGGAAGGAAGAGGAAGATTGGAAAGGGTTCAAACTTTGGAGGATCTTTTGTAGGCATTTGTATTTCACCCCTCTATTAGAAGGAGGCTACACTGTGGGTTAAACCACAGAGCCTAGGACTTGCCGATCAGAAGGTCGGTGGTTCAAATCCCCGCAACGGGGTCAGCTCCTGTTGCTCGGTCCCAGCTCCTGCCCACCTAGCAGTTTGAAAGCACGTCAAAGTGCAAGTAGATAAATAGGTACGCTGCTCTGGTTTGCCAGCAGTGGCTTAGTCATGCTGGCCACATGACCCGGAAGCTGTATGCCGGCTCCCTCAGCCAGTAAAGCGAGATGAGTGCCACAGCCCCAGGTGTCCCTTTACCTTTACCTTACAGTCGCAGAGGAAGGGTTGTGCCACCACAGCACCTAAGAGAGCACTCTACGACTGCAACGCTGAACAGTTTTATATTGGGGGCAGGGGTGGAATCAGCAGAAGGGGTTAGTGAGAAGTGCTTTTTATCAAGACGGGTTCAAACACTGCCCATCCCAACACTCCCATTGCTTTAGAATTCAGCTGTCAATCCCACTTCTTGGTCAAGAAATAAAAGCTCGCCGGCTTCTCACGCTGCTTTGCTCCCCATCACCCAGTGCTGGCAGCCTAGGGACTTACCCAAAAGATTCTTATGATGCACATGCCCCCACCCCGCTACCTCAAATACTTACACCGGGTCTTTCCATTGCTTTTGTCAAAAGCTCCCAGCGCTTGACCGAATCGTGCTTTTTAGCGAATTCCTGAAGCAGTTCTTTTCGAACTGGTGGCCAAATTGTTAAGGAGTTTCAAATCTGGTCCAAGGCCTGCTGGGGCCTGGGGCAGAGGAGCCCTGCTGGGTCAGACCAAAGGCCCATGGAGTCCAGCATCCTGTTTGCATAGTGGCCAGCTGGACACCTATGGAAAGCCGACAAGCAGGATACGAACACAACAGAATTCTCCCACTCCAGTTCCCCAGCAGCTGGTATTTAGAGGGATGCTGTTTCTGCATCAGTAAAATTTGGGGCATCACACGGCAGGACAGAGTCTCAAGCAAAGATATGATCTCCCAAACTCACATTATCAGCATGCTTGTACAGCGATACCTCGGGTTTATGAACGCTGTGGGTTGCAGACTGCGCCAAACCCGGAAGTACCGGAACGGGTTACTTCCGGGTTTCGGCGCTCGCACAGAATGACATCACGCACATGCACAGAAGTGCCGAATCGTGTCACGCGCGTATGCTGATGCAGCGCTTCAGGCTGCGAACACTGTGGGTTGCGAACGTGCCTCCCGCATGGATCATGTTCACAACCCGAGGTATGACTGTACTCCTGTCTCAGTGAGATTTACACTGGCTCGGTCGTGTACACAGAATGGGAGATAGCAGGAACCCCAAGGATGTGCACTATGGGAAGCTGGCTTCAGGCACCAGGCCTGATGGCAGGCCAACTCTGTGCTACAAAAATTGAATGCTGGCAACATTACCCCTGCCATATGGCACTCCCTTGTAGATTATTGCACTGCTTCGAGACAGACAGACAGACAGACAGGTTGTGCATCCCTAGCAGCGACCACAGGAGGAATGCCTGCCGGGAGGAGCGCAGAGAGAAGCAACGCCATGGTGCATCTGCTGCAGCACAACCAGATGCCTTCATCTGGCCCAGTTGCAACAAAACATGTCTCTCCCATATCGGTCTCCAATGCCATAGCAGGCGCTGTAACCTTCCAAGTTTGAATTCACCCCCAAAGGCAAACGGATGCCAACAACAACAGCCGATACGGGATAAATCTGCTTCCTGACCCCTGCATCAACACAAGTGCCAGTAAACAGACCCAGGGGTATCTGGATTTTTGGTCCCACGGCCTTGACTATTTATTGCAGGGAAGGGGAAGCTGTGGCCCTCCCAAAGTTAATGGAATATAACCCCTATCATCCTTGGCCGTATACAATGTTGGGAGTTGCAGCCCAACATCTGGAGGGCCACAGGTTCCTCATCCCTGATTTTATGGGCATCTCACTAGTAAGATGTGCAGCACTCTCCGGCACGCCCCATAGGCTTTTGAAAGGATATTCTCTGGGACCAAAGCCAACACTTTTTCATAGCTCTCTTTACTTCCAAGAATGTCCTGCTCGACAAGTGCATACTCTCTGAAGTAACGCTTCACCACATTTAGAGATTCGCTGCAACAGAAGAGGGGAAAACATCAGAGAGTCAGAGGGGTAACTTTGGTGGAGAGGCAGGTGAATGGGCACAAGGAAGGTTACCGAGGGCATGGGCTGAAAGCACCGCAAGTGAACTATGTCGTCAATCATCTGGAAGCACAACATTCCTGCTATGTATATAAAGCTCAATTACCCTCCTACGTATACAAAGTTATCTTTTATAAGGTGCTTTGGAGTAGGTGGGTGGCCTTTGCCCTGAAAGGTGCAGTATGTTTAGACACTCGCACACCACACATAGCATTTTGGGAAAGAGGGAATTTCGGCAGGAACAGCCTGCCACACAGAGCTGATAAAAGCCTCAATGGCATTTCATTTGCTCTTGCCTAGGTCTGGGGAAATATGTATAGTGGTATCTCTGGCTGTGCACAGGATCCATTCCGGCGCTTCGGTCGGATCCCAAGGAATTCGCAACCGGAGGTGCCTGTTCTGCGCATGCGCGCAGCAGGGTAGAGGGCTTTTGTGCATGTGGCGAAACCCGGAAAAATACTTCCGGGTTTGCCGCGTTCGCATCCTGAAGGATACGCAACCAGAGGTGTGCGTATCCAGAGGTACCACTGTATTGTTGAAGAAGGGAGCTGCAACATAGTATGGCATCATTTTGTAGTATTGCCACACCCAACCCTGGTAGAAGAGCACAAATATTGCTAGAAGGGAAACGAACAGGTCTTTGTTCTGTGCAGATTGCATAAATAGGATGCATGCCAATGGGCATGCATTCCAGCACTTGCCCGCAGGAGGAGAAATGTAGATATGGCCTCAGAATTAGTAATGTAGTCATGTCTCTGTGCACATTAGGGTAATGTGAGTTGAGTGGTTAATGTGCATAACAGCTGGCCATTGCGCACATCCACATGGGGAATGTGCACATAATCTGTCCATGAAAAGGGAATTCTGCACTTTCTCCATTCATTATGCATAGTCTTCAATGGGCCTTTCCTCCACTTCACATCTGAATATTTACCCTTGGAGCTGCATTAACCACAGCCTACCCTAGTTTTGGGTCTAAACCACAGAGCCTAGGGCTTGCCAATCAGAAGATCGGCGGTTTGAATCCCCGCGACGGGGTGAGCTCCCGTTGCTTGGTCCCTGCTCCTGCCAACCTAGCAGTTCAAAAGCATGTCAAAGTGCAAGTAGATAAATAGGTATCGCTCCAGCAGGAAGGTAAATGACGTTTCCGTGTGCTGCTCTGGTTCGCCAGAAGCGGCTTAGTCATGCTGGCCACATGACCCAGAAGCTGTCTGTGGACAAATGCCGGGTTAAAAGTTGCTTCGGATTAAATCTTTTCAGGTTGCGTCCCGCATCGACCTGGAAGTAACGGAACGGGTTACTTCCGGGTTTCGCCGCTCGCCGAGACGCTCAAAATGACGTCACGCATATGCGCAGAAGTGCAACCCGCGTAGACGGATCCCGTTTGCATCCAGAGGTACCACTGTATACAGAAGGCTCTTCTAAGCCCCCTGGTTCATGGTTAAGTGAAACAGAATGCCACTGAAGAAAGCTGCCCACGAGCCTCATCAATAGTTGCACCTTTAGCTTCTACTCACCCTTCTCCATCAGAAAGCCACAATGTAGTCCATACCTCCTTATTCCATAGTGATTCTCAGCACAGCTTAAAACAACACTTAAAGCTTAACATTTGCTGAATAACCAATTCAGGATGTGCAACCTCTTTATGCTAGAAATGCCATAAATTCCCTGGCTGTCGCCTGAACTGACCTGATGAAAGGGTGGATGTTGTCCGGAAGAGTCACCTTCTTGATGGTCTCTTCGCCACCCTGTGAAATATGGAGGTTTACTTTAGGCTGGTTTCTTTAAGCATCTTTCAGTCTATCTAACGTTTATTGGATGGATTTCCTCCCTAAATTGATTTTTGATTTTATTGTTATTTACGCTTTATACTGTATTTAATGCTGGGTTTTTTTGTAGCATCAATTAAGTGTTTTAAATTTGTTGTTAGCCGCCCTGAGCCTGGTTTCCTGAACCGGGAAGGGCGGGGTATAATTTATTTTTTTTTAAAAAATATATTATTATTTCCAAGTCAGTTTACAAACAAGAAAACATTTAAATACAAAATAAAGAAAGAAAACTAGAAGCTCAAAACAGCCAGCAAGATTAAAAATGAATCGAAAATGCACCAGAAAATTCAAAATATGCAAAATGAGCTCTGGTTAATGCCACTCACCCCTCCACTGACAGCAAGAAATGTCATGCTTTATGGGCTTCCCAGAGGCAACTGGCTGGCCAATGTGAGAACAGTGCTCAAGTAGATGAGCCTGTGGCCTGATCCAGCAGGATTCTCTGTTAATACACTTAAAGATTGCTTCTGGTCATGACACTGTGCTCTGCCTTTCCTTGTCCTAGGGGCATGTCCCAACGTGACAGGCCAGTATTGTAGCTTAACTGGGCCACTGATTCTCTGCCCTCCAGTGTCACATAATCATAGAATTGTAGAGTTGGAAGGCACCCGAGGGGCATCTAGTCCAACCCCCTGCAATGCAGAAATTAAGTTCCACCTCCTTCTGTCCTAAAGATACCACACCTTCACAAGGGAGAGATATTCCACTGCTGCAGAGCGGAGACTTGAAGACCACTTCCTGACCGATTCATCACACACCCAGCAATGAACGCCTCTCCGTCCCGAGTACACCCAGAGGCGGTGCTTGATGCCAAAGTCCTCTGGAGGTGCAGAAGAGCAGAGCAGAAAGCACAAAAGGCAACAGCTTTGACAAGAATGCATGAATAAAACCTTAGTGCTGCGAGTGATCATAGCGTTCTGCATGCAGCATCCCAGCAATTCTTACAACAGTCCCGTAAGGTAAGGTAAAGGTAAAGGTACCCCTGCCCGTACGGGCTAGTCTTGCCAGACTCTGGGGTTGTGCGCCCATCTCACTCAAGAGGCCAGGGGCCAGCGCTGTCCGAAGACACTTCCGGGTCACGTGGCCAGCGTGACATCGCTGCTCTGGCGAGCCAGAGCCGCACACGGAAACGCCGTTTACCTTCCCGCTGGTAAGCGGTCCCTATTTATCTACTTGCACCCGGAGGTGCTTTCGAACTGCTAGGTTGGCAGGCGCTGGGACCGAGCAGCGGGAGCGCACCCCGCAGCAGGGATTCGAACCGCTGACCTTTCGATCAGCAAGTCCTAGGCGCTGAGGCTTTAACCCACAGTGCCACCTGTGTCCCGTAAGGTAGGCTGCCATTATTATTCTATTGCAGATTGGCTGGGTGTATGTGTGGCAGCAAGGTAAGACCGGGAGTCAGAAAAAAACAGACCTTTATCACAGCTAAAGTGAGATTTGAACAAGCATATCCTGAACTGCCAACCTAGCAGTTCGAAAGCACGTCAAAGTGCAAGTAGATAAATAGGTACCGCTCCGGCGGGAGGGCAAACGGAGTTTCTGTGCGCTGCTCTGGTTTGCCAGAAGCGGCTTAGTCATGCTGGCCACATGACCCAGAAGCTGTACGCCGGCTCCCTTGGCCAATAAAGCGAGATGAGTGCCACAACCCCAGAGTTGGCCACGTCTGGACCTAATGGTCAGGGGTCCCTTTACCTTTATCCTGAACTGCAATACCACGTGTGTTAGTATTTATACCAGTAGATACTAACACCCACATACAAATACAGCAATATAAAATAACAGAAGCATTCCATCGGTACAAAGCATACGAAGAGGGTAAAAGGGAAGAGCCGATTCAGCAGTTTACCAATCTGCAGATATTGCTGGCGAAAGTTAGGCTGAACGGGCTGACACTAGTAACAGAGGCAAAAGCATGAAAAGGAAAGTCAGGGAGTCCCCATAATTGGGAGGCTTACAGAAGTTGGTTGTAATCATATCCACTAGAAATTTAAGGGAAATTGACCTTTCCTGACTGCAGAATGATACATTAGGTACCCTCTTAAAGACACCATTCCAGCCCTAGGACTTAAACATGGAAAAGGAACCGTAGCTTCCATGTCCGTCCTGTCTCTCTGCTTGGATAGAAAAAGCTGCATCAGCACAGCAATGTGCAACCTCCTGTCTTTTCAGACCCAGAATTCACCTTTAATCACCATCTGCAGGATGAGACCCAGGTTTAAAGTCTTTAATGCATAAGCTTAATTTGCCCCCCATCTGTTTAGGTTGGAAGTTCCTTGGGACAAGGAACCACCTTCTTTTGCTTACACTTCCCAAAAAGGTTCCACAAATGGTACTGGATAAATCATATATTATGAAAATATGGTACACACTGCTGGAAGGCGCTTAAACTCTGACTTGGGTGAGTCTCCGAAAGAAAGGTGGACAAAATGGTCAGTCTGGCAACATCTGCTACGTGGCCATTGGCCACTTACCTACGAGTGCCCGATCTATGATGCGGATGGCAATGGTCATTAGAGTCCAGCACTTGGGGCAGATCTCTGCAGAGCTGAAAGAAGAGTTGTTAAAAAATGAAGCTCTGATTAGTTTAAAAATATAACCCACGACTCCCACCCTTCAAGGAGGCTTACAAAACCATATAAAAACCACAACAACCCAGTTCAGACATTTGTTCTAGACTCTGGTTTATGGAACAGTGGAAAAATGTTAGGGCTGAGAACTCATCCTCTCCTCCGTTGGCCTAAGTACTAAGACCCTGGACTGCATTAATCCAGAGTTTTATGTTATGTCCAAACTAGGAAGCTCTAAGTTAACGTCCCTTAACAAACAAGGAAGTAAGTCAGGGTGTGATCTGATAAATGCTCTTCAGCCCAAAGTGGGCAGTGTATTTTTTAACACACACATCCCAAAGGCACTGAACAAGCAAATCCAAGAGGCTATTCTGCAGCTTCAGGATTCAGTGGGAAGAGGCTCATATGTAACGAGTGGCAATTTCACTGGACATGGGAGGTCATTTGACACTGCATCCACACAGTGGATGTTCTTGCGCACATTCTGAAGGTTCAGAATGGAAAAAGGATTTTCTTTTAATGAAATAATTTATACGATTTCGTGTTGCATTCAACACTTAGATCTAGCATCCTTACTATTATTAGGCATGTGGGACAAAACAAAGGGTGGCTTCCATTATCCAGTCCCCCTGCAATCTTCAGGCTGCAGGCCTATCCAGACTTACCTGGGAGTAAGTCCCGTTGAACACAGGGGGACTTACTTCCAGGAAAACATGCACAGGATTGCACTGTCAAGGCTCCTCCAGGTGACCTAGCTAGTCATTTGTACAACCCCCCCAGTTCTGAATGAATTTCCCTGTCACTTTCCAAACTGCAAAAAGTCTGGTTCTTTTTTAAAGTGGATTTGTTGTGCCAGGGTGACAGGGCCCTTCAATCCTCTTCTACTGTACAGACCTAAAGTTCTGGTATCCACTTGTGTGGGAATCCTTCCCACAAAATACTGACAGTCTAGACTCCCATTTGATGTGCTGTCAAGGTTCAGGGAATGCCCACACATGGAAATAAAGTACAAAAACAGACAATAAGCTTAAAGTAAAAACGAAACAAGTTTCTAGTCCATAACTGTTACAACAACGCCGGAAGCACAGAAGTGGGCAGCATCTTGTGAAGTTCAGAGCAGAACTCAAGAGTGATCAGTCAATTGAGAGCAAATGCTCTACCCACCTTCCCAAACATATATAATTATCATCCTCACCATCAAACTGGCTTCCTGTCCCCAAATCACTATCCCAGAAGGGTAATAAAAATACCTGCAGCATCTTCTAACATCGTCGTAATCTGTCATGTCTATATCAAATACGAGCTCTTTTTCCTGGGCCTGGAAGGCACCTAGGTGTACCATGTTGTGCTGGATGGGCTGCAGGGAAGCGAAAGGGAACAGAAATAACTTAGAAATGATAGCTGCTTACCGTAATTTAGAATTTTATTTCCCTGCCTTGTGACAGTTAACTAATTGGGGTTTTTTTTTTCAACCGTTCCAGTAAAATTATGTTTGATCATATTTGTACGGTCAACGGGCCAAGTCTTTTTTAAGCCAGTTAAATGGTGGACTCTAGGGCAGGCAGTTTTGAAAACCTTTTCTAAATCATTTTTATAACAGAACTGAGGAACCTGTGACCCTCCAACTGTTGCTGGACTCCAGCTCCCATCAGCCGCAGCCAGAAATGCTAATGGCCAGGGTGATTATGGGAGCTGTAGTGCAGCAACACCTGGAGATTCCCTGGCCTGGCTTTATAGCATTGAAGTGCATACCTTGTGCGAATACACAGCCCCAATGTCAATTTTGTAAGGGCACATTTTCTGGATCTCTTTTTCCAATTCCAAGGGTGTGTTGAAAGATTGGTACCGCACGTAAATGTCATCGTGGAGCGTGAACGAAAACTCCCTTCGCTGAAAGTAATTCTTTGACACTGCAAAAGGAAGATCACATGCTAGTTACATGGTGCAGCACAGTTTCTGCTTAGAATCTCAGCTATTTCACGAAGCTGGCAAGATGGTCTTAGGCAAGATGCTGTTCTCCACGCTCCAGTTCTCCTTTTGCAATATGGTGGAATAAGACAGCACACTGAACACTCTAAATGTGATATATAAACGCTAAGCGTGATTATATTTTAGTGAGCCTGGTTGGAAATAATTCAGGAAAGTCCATACAAGAAGTCCATACAACCCTAAAAATTCTGTGGCCAGCAAAATGTTGGGTCCTCCTTAACCGTCCTCTATTAGCTGGGCTGGTCCTCTGTCCAAAAGTGTCTGCTATTTACAGAGCCTTCCAGTACAATTCCACTTTAAAGCTAAATAACAATAAGAGGAGAAAGCAGAGGCCTTGAAGTTGTCCATCATTCGGTCATAGATCATTCAGTCACAGTCTGCCCCATTATGGTGACATGTATTGTATTGCACTAATTATATTTGCATTTATGCCAAATACATGAGCACGTGTAAATTTTATGCATGTCTGTACTCTCTTTTTTACCACACAGGTGGCCACGCTAGCCAATGCCAGACGGGGCACGAAGGTGGCAGTGTTCCCTTGTATAGTGCTTCCAAACACAGAATCGTGGAACTGTACAGTTGGAAGGGATCCCGGGTGTCATCTAGTCCAACCCCAATGCAGGAAGATGCAGGTGGCCTGTATGGGGATCGAACCTGCGACCTTGGTGCTATAAGCACCACCCTCTAACCAGCTGAGCTGAGTGAGCCGGGGAGCTTCTGTTTAGAAGAGAGGGGAACAAGCCCCATTGTATATCGGGGGGGGGGGCCTGTGTGGAGAGAGTCTCTTCCTTTAAATTCCTGGGAGTTTACCTTAGTGAAGACCTCACTTGGAAAAGCAATATAACTCAGGTGGTTAGGAGGGCCCAACAGAGACTCCATTTTCTCAGGGTCTTGCAAAAGAACAATGTTAAACAACAATTGATGACCTCCTTCTACTGGTCCACAATCGAAAGTGTCATCTCATATTGTCTCACAGTGTGGTACGTTGCCTTGACAGCCACGGACAGGAAGTCTTTACAGAGGGTGGTGAACACAGCACATGATATCATGGGCTGTCCCTTGAGTCTGCTAGATAACATCGCAAGGGATCGTTGCCTTAGGAGAGCGAGAAAAATTCTCAGGGATGATTCACACCCTGGCCAGCAACTCTTTAATCTTCGGGCAGGAGATATAGAAGTATAATCAGTCGTACCAACAGGCTTAAAAACAGTTTCTATCCGGGGGCTGTTAAGCTGCTGAACAGAAAATAATATAGTGCAATTGACTTTCGGGGTTGGTGTGTTGTGCGACAAGCACACAGAGTGCAATGAGATTGAGTGTTTGGGGGGGGGGAGGCTCGATTAATTTCATTGTACACAGGTTGTACATTGACAACAAAGTTATTATTACAGTGGTACCTTGGGTTACATACGCTTCAGGTTACATACTCCGCTAACCCAGAAATATTACCTCGGGTTAAGAACTTTGCTTCTGGATGAGAACAGAAATTGGGCTCCTGTGGCGCAGCAGCAGTGGGAGGCCCCATTAGCTAAAGTGGGGCTTCAGGTTAAGAACAGTTTCAGGTTAAGAACGGACCTCCGGAACGAATTAAGTTCTTAGCCTGAAGTACCACTGTATTATTATTTCAGTTCATCGTAGTTGATAGTCCCTCTTCCACAAACCCACAGAACTTTTTCTTTTGGAAACCTATTGCTCCTGCATCTTGCAGTTGTGCGTTCCTCAATTAATTCCTCAGTTAATTACAAACTGCGGGAAGAAGCCTGCCCTGAATCCGCAGGCAGCGACTCATTTCCCTTAGCTGCCCCATTTTCTTTGACCTGGGCGCCTCCTCCCGTTCCAGCGCCCACCATGAAGGGCGAGACCAGGCGCGTTTCTTCGCCTTCTGCATATGCTCAGAGGCACCCGTGTTGCAAGGCTGTGGGGGCTGAGCCCCGCCCCGGAGCACTTACGCGCCTCGACCACCTTCCCCCAGTTGGGGGGCTTCCCTTCCGCTCCCTCCGCAGCTCCAGGGTCCCAGGAGAGCGCCTCTTCCCCCCCCGCCCACCCCTGGCTCACCGTCGCCGTAGCGCAGCCACCGCCCGTAAAGGCCGAAGGGGAAGACGCGGCGGTAGTACAGCGGCAAAAGGTCGGGCAGGGAGCCGGGTTCGAAATCTGCCATGTCCGAAGAGAAAGCGGAGCGCGCGCGCGGGAGAAGCCAGGCTCCGCCTCCCGCGTCTCGAAGAACCAATCAGAGCAGCGCCCGCCATATACGCAACGCGCGGGGGATTGTGGGAGTTGTAGTTCCGGCGAGAAAAAGGGGCCTCTGAGGGGCTCTAGCGGCCCTTTACGAAAATGTTGTTTAGTCGTTTAGTCGTGTCCGCCTCTTCGTGACCCCCTAGACCAGAGCACGCCAGGCACTCCTGTCTTCCACTGCCTCCCACAGTTTGGTCAAACTCATGCTGGTAGCTTCGAGAACACTGTCCCACCATCTCGTCCTCTGCCGTCCCCTTCTCCTTGTGCCCTCCATCTTTCCCAACATCAGGGTCTTTTCCAGGGACTCTTCTCTTCTCATGAGGTGGCCAAAGTATTGGAGCCTCAGCTTCAGGATCTGTCCTTCCAGTGAGCACTCAGGGCTGATTTCCTTAAGAATGGATAAGTTTTATCATCTTGCAGTCCATGGGACTCTCAGGGGTCTCCTCCAGCACCATAATTCAAAAGCATCCATTCTTCGGCAATCAGCCTTCTTTATGGTCCAGCTCTCACTTCCATACGTCACTACTGGGAAAACCATAGCTTTTACTATATGGACCTTTGTTGGCAAAATAAAAAAATAAAAACAAAATTAAAAAAATTAAAAAAATTAAAAAGTTCTTTCCTTTCTGAGGGCAGATGAAGGCTCTTATTCCAAGAGGCTTTTGGGAGTGGCCTTTTTTTTAAGCGAAAGGGCATATAATAGTGTTGTGCTGTTTTTACTGTCTGGATTTTATGGTATTTTGTGGTCTCTTTCTTGTGAGTAGATCTTTGGGAGCCTGTCTACCCTGGGAGGATTCCCAAGTGAGTTGTAACACACACCAGATCAGTTTCTGTTTTCAAGTTCATTTCTCCATTAAATTTGATTCTATTACTATAGAATTGTAGAGGTTGTTCATTCTCTCCACAACACTCCTCCTATTCCTTATGGTCTTGAGCACTGGCAAATTAATGCTGCCATCAAACTCTGGCCCAGCCTGCTACTCCCTGAAGTCATTCTGCAGCTTTCTTGGGATAATTCCCACAGGAATGTCATGAGCCACAACAGGGCTAGAGCTGGCCATTCTGTTGCTACTGTGAGGCAAGGGCAATGCTTATTAGTCAACTTCACTTCCTTGGCATTCTGTTTCCAAAGCTCTGGAGAAGTTTCCAGGTGTTAGCTCTAAATAAATTATTATTTTGTCTGCAGCTGTTCCCTCCATCAGGAACTCATCACAAAGGCATTGCCCTGACTGAGCTCACACTGCAGGGTAGCCTCTCTAGTTGCCACTTTGCCACTGAGGATGAAGTCGGGTTTGTCTACCATAAGGCGCAAGGTGCAGGTCTTGGCTAGCCTGGCAATTGTGTTCACACCGCTGAAATGGTCAAGGCACCTGCCATCTGTGGTATTGGCTCTGAAGCGCATTGGGGGAGGAACAGATAGTGGCTCAAGGGAGAAGTGCTGCCCCCTCCGCAAAACTCACGTTTGTTGATCCACCCACTTTTCCCTCTTCCCAGTGTAAAACTTCTAAGCTGAATGTGCATCAAATGCTATGCTTGTATGCATTGTGTGTGAAACTTAGTGGAGGTTTGCATTTGCAGGATTTCTGTTTTGCAGAGAACTGTAAGGTCCGTATAGTCAAAGCTATGGTTTTCCCAGTAGTGATGTATGGAAGTGAGAGCTGGACCATAAAGAAGGCTGATCGCCAAAGAATGGATGCTTTTGAATTATGCTGCTGGAGGAGACTCTTGAGAGTCCCATGGACTGCAAGAAGATCAAACCTCTCCATTCTGAAGGAAATCAGCCCTGAGTGCTCACTGGAAGGACAGATCGTGAAGCTGAGACTCCAGTACTTTGGCCATCTCATGAGAAGAGAAGACTCCCTGGAAAAGACCCTGATGTTGGGAAAGATGGAGGGCACAAGGAGAAGGGGACGACAGAGGACGAGATGGTTGGACAGTGTTCTCGAAGCTACCAGCATGAGTTTGACCAAACTGCGGGAGGCAGTGAAACAGGAGTGTCTGGTGTGCTCTGGTCTAGGGGGTCACGAAGAGTCGGACACGACTAAACAACAACAGCAGCAGCAACAACAATGTAGCAAGTGCAAATGGGTGCTTTTGCAGCTAGGGTTGCAACAGAGGGTGGAATCTTTGCTTCATTTCTCATATTAATAAATAACTCATCCCTGGGAGTCTGGGCGTCTCTCAGAAGCAACCTGTTTATTGGAATCTCTCTCTGGGCTATATTAACAAGTTACAGCTTAAAGAAAATTGGACTGCATTGCTTGTTGTTTAAGAGCAATGTGCTGATTTCTATTTACAATGTTTTTGTGACTGGTTTAAGGTAAAACTTTGGAACTCTTTCTTGGTGTGAACAGCTTTTTGATTCAGGCTCTGCACAAGGTCCAGATCAGGGAATTCTGCTTACATAATTCTCACAGCCCTGAAAGGTTGCTCAGAACGTAGCATGACCCTCAGCCTTATCAGCACCCTGCCAGGGCAGTTATCAGTTCACAGATACAACCCAGTACTTTGAACTTTTCTTCAGGGTTATGAGTTTGAGGTATTCAACTGTGTGGATCTGGCAAGACTTTTAATTTTTGGAATAGCCATGCTAGCCTCCTGGTGATGTGCAAGGAGAACAAAGGAAGGGGCTCATATGGGAGACAGTGAATGGGTGAGGTAAAGGTAAAGGGACCCCTGACAATTAGGTCCAGTCGTGACTGACTCTGGGGTTGCGGCGCTCATCTCGCTTTATTGGCCGAGGGAGCCCAGCATACAGCTTCCAGGTTATGTGCCAGCATGACTAAGCCACTTCTGGCGAACTAGAGCAGCGCATGGAAACGCCGTTTACCTTCCCGCTGGAGTGGTACCTATTTATCTACTTGTACTTTGACGTGCTTTCGAACTGCTAGGTTGGCAGGAGCTGGGAGTGCTAGGTTGGCAGGAGTGACGGGAGCTCACCCCGTCGCGGGGATTCGAACCGCCGACCTTCTGATCGGCAAGTCCTAGGCTCTGTGGTTTAACCCACAGTGCCACCCGTGTCCCTGGATGGGTGAGGACCCTCCCTCAATTCACAGATAGTGAAAAGGAAAAAACAAACAAACAACAACCAGAGATTTTGAGAGGAGAGCAGTGAGAAGACCTAGAAGTAAAGCAGCTAGCTGGATAGACATCCAGAGACCAATGTTTGATATCTATTTGAATCCAAGGCTGTAGTTATGGGAGAAATAAAACCCTTTTGGGGTGCTAATGCTGTGAACCCCTCCATTGCAGGCTCAGCATATATAGTTGTGTAAATAAACCACATAGCATGAAGACACCATGGTCTCTGTTCTGCGTAATTCCAAAAGGAAACACGAACCCTGGAAAAGCGCCTGGGACCCCCTGGAATCTCGCACCGCTTGGTGATTGGGGTGGCAGGCAACACTGTTCTTATGTTAAATGCTGGTCTACCTGTTTGTGTGTTTCTAAGAGCCAAACAAAACAGGATGCTAAATGCTACACCTGAAGTGCCATGATTGATTTTTTTAAAAAATCTTAATAGCTCCTGTGTGATTAATACCTCCTCCCTATTGACACAGTCTGAACAAAATCAGTTAAAATGCTGCCTGATGGCAATTAACATTGAAAGCCAACCACCATGGCGCGCGCGCGCGCGCGCGCGCACACACACACACACACACATATATATATACCATGCCCTAAATGAATGTAAATCTTTGCACGAATAAAGGAGAGTTACATCTTGAAAAATTAACGGAAAACCTGAAAGAAGAAAGCAGGCCAAATCTGTTCTTGAAAGGCTTGCAGATAGCATTCACAGGGACATTTTGATCAGCTCCCTGCCATGCACTGTGACTGGTGCCTTGGAGAAGACGGCAAGCAGCCAGCCAGCTGCAGGAATAAGTACTTCTCTGGCTAATGATTTCAGACAACTGAAGCAGGGAAGTCATTGAACTAAGCCCCAGAATGGTTACCAATTCATAGATACACAAAGTACTTTGGACTTTTCTTGTTTTGTCAAAAAAAACCCAACAACTTGGTGGCTTTTTTTCCAGCCTATCCAGAACCTCCGTACAAATTCTGGGGTGGGATGTAGGTGGAAAGGTTCACTAACAGAATGGATTAACAGATCTACTCTTCTGTTTGTAGAGGGTTCCTGTTTCAGACAGATTGGACAGTCAAGGTGTTGGTTGAGTTTTGAGGTAAGCAAAGCGTATTAACTTTTCGTTTGGCGATGGGAGTGCTTCCAGACAGTGACTTAATATTGTACATGGGCCACTAAGATAATCACAAATGAGTCATTGCCAACAGGTGTTTTTAATACAGAATTAATGCCTGGAGAGGGTCAAGCTGGATTAAATTAGGAGGGAGATACAGGCTGGCATTTTGATGCCACTAACACCGTGTGAATGCTGCAAAAAGCTTGCGTGCATGAGACACACCAATCCACAACACAAACGCATCTGGAAGCATCCAGGGTGTGTTTAAAAGAAGAGAGTGGCTTGAATCTTAGCTATCCTTTTTGGAAGGAAGTTGGGTGGGTTACAGCTTAATAGAATTGTCAGTAGCATTGTAAGAAGATAAGCACTGTTCTTTCTTAGAATAATGAACCTATACGTCTATTAAGTTTTACAAGAATGACATCAATGGCTGCTTAGGGGGGAAAAGCCCATGGCTCCCTAGAGGCAGAGAAATGAGGTCTCTAAAATGGAATACAGGTTACAACCTGGAACTAAGGTGCCCGGATGCAAAGGAGGACCAGCCTCGGGTCTGCAGCTGCTGTTGCTGATTGCCAGGTCGACACTGAGTAAGACCTCCTTCAGCCATGATCTGATGATGGATAAGGCTAATCTGGTCTGTATCACTGAGAGCTGGGTGGGTGAGCAGGGTGGAGTTGGTCTTACTCATCTGTTCCCACCTAGATACTCTGGGCAGGATCTGGGCAGACTTGAGGGTCAGGGAGGAGGAGTTGCTATAGTCTGTAGGGTTTTTGTCTTTCTCTTCAGGCTCTCTGTCCATTTGGGTGGGATCTTGAGTGTATGTTCCTAGCACTGGGCAATTGGGACAGATTAGGAATTCTGTTGGCTTACTGTGCATCTTGCTGCTCAGCAGTTTCCCTGCCTGAGCTGGTCTTAGAAGGGGTGTTGAGGACTCCCAGACTGCTGTTTCTGGGGAACGTCAACATCCATGCCAAGGAAACTGACTCTGGGGTGGCTCAGGACTTCATGGCTTCCTTGATGACCATGGCGCTGTCCCAACATGTCACTGGCCCAATGCATGTGGCAGGTTACACTCTGGACATTGCTTCCTCAGCTGAGCAGGAAGAGGGTGATCTGAAAATGTGGAATATTGACATCAGTCCGTTGTCAGGATCAGATCCCTTGACTGATTCAAGAACCTTTTCCACATCCTTGATCCCTACTAACTGAAACTCATCCAGCATAACAGGGAGGTGATTAATGTCCCCTTGAGAGAATGAATGGCTATTAGAAGAATGGATTATGCTTAACTTTAAGTGAAAATGGCTGGCTGGGGTGCTGTGTGAGAATGTGGGGTGGCTATAACCACTTATAGGTTCCTGCCCGACCCACCCCTGGTATGCAGCCCTTTTACATGCTGAAAATGCGGACTTCAAGGGGTGGATGTTAATTTCAACAGAGCAGTGCCAGTTTAGTTCAGTCATTGTCACAGGCAGTGACACAGTCTCAGAGATCAGGTGTAATGAACTCCAGGGCAGCCATGGCTTTGTTAATCATTACCCTTATGGTGTTCCTTAACCCTTTGAGTGTTGCAAACTGCTTTCCTAAGAGAACTTTGCTGCCCGATAACTCCAGAATAGGGACACAGGTGGCGCTGTGGGTTAAACCACAGAGCCTAGGACTTTCCGATCAGAAGGTTGGCGGTTCGAATCCCTGCAACGGGGTGAGCTCCCGTTGCTCGGTCCCTGCTCCTGCCAACCTAGCAGTTCGAAAGCACATCAAAGTGCAAGTAGATAAATAGGTACCACTCTGGCGGGAAGGTAAACGGCATTTCCGTGCACTGTTCTGGTTCGCCAGAAGCAGCTTAGTCCTGGAAGCTGTATGCCGGCTCCCTCAGCCAATAAAGCGAGATGAGTGCCGCAACCCCAGAGTCATTTGCGACTGGACCTAATGGTCAGGGGTCCCTTTACCCCTTTACCTTTACCTAACTCCAGAATGGGAATAATGAAGCCTGGCGCCTTCATTAGGTGCCTTCAGGCACCAGGCAAATAACATTCATTTTTAACCAGGTCTTTGGTTGAATTGATTTACATCCTATGCCCTTTCAAAATGTTTTTTTTTGGGGGGGGGTTAGTTATTGGGTGGTGGTTGTTTTTGTTCTGATTGTGTATTTTGTGGTTTAATATTTTGCTTTGATTCTGCAAACCGCCCTGAGACCTCCGGGTATAGAGTGGTATATAAATTCAATAAAATAAAATAAAAATAAACCTGGAATGCATAAAAACAACAAGAATTAAAAAAACAACCCTGCCATGTTTTGCTTCCTCTTTTAAAAGAAATACACAGTGAGCATGTGGCTCCTTTTGGCAGTCTTGCTGTTCTTTGTCATCCGATGGTACCTGGAAAGGCAGAAGGTGGAAAACCTCAGAGAGAAGTATGTCTTCATCACTGGCTGCGACTCCGGCTTTGGGAACCAGCTTGCCAGGCAGCTGGATGCTGAGGGGCTAAGGGTGTTGGCAGCCTGTTTTACACAGAAAGGGGCCGAAGAGCTGGAGAGGCTCACATCAGATCGGTTGAAAACTACCCTCCTGGATGTCACCAGCACAGAGAGCATTGCGGCAGCAACTGAATGGGCAAAAGGTTGCGTCAGAGACAAAGGTATTGTGGCTGCCTTCCAGATATGAGCTTGAAGATAGTGTGATAGGAATTTTATGTTTATTTATTATTTATTTATAAAATTTTTCAAATTTAACAATAAAAGAAAAACATTCCATTTGAGTTATACATCCAATTCTAATCTTTCCACTTTCAGACTTCCTCCAGTCTTTCTGGAAATTTTCATGTTTTTACAATTATTCACATTTCTTGCATCTGTATTGTTTTTTTTTTTTAAACCAAATTAATCTTAACAATTATTATAAAACAATATTTCTTTCCATTATTATCACAGAGCTTCTTGAAAACCTACAAATATTAATTGACCTTCACATATATTCTTAATATACCGTATTTTTCGCCCTATAGGACGCACTTTTTCCCCTCAAAAAATGAAGGGGAAATGTGTGTGCGTCCTATGGGGCGAATGCAGGCTTTCGCTGAAGCCTGGAGAGCGAGAGGGGTCGGTGCGCACAGACCCCTCTCGCTCTCCAGGCTTCGCGGACCTCTCCGCAAGCGGGGGGAGCACTCCCGCTGCTTGTGGAGAGGTGCCTGCATGCGGAAGCCTGGGCGCGCTGAGCTCAGTGCGTCCAAGCTTCGCGCACCTCTCCGCTAGCGGGGGGAGCGCTCCCGCCGCTTGCGGAGAGGTGCCTGCATGCGGAAGCCTGGGCGCACTGAGCTCAGCACGTCCAGGCTTCGCGGACCTCTCTGCAAGCGGCGGGAGCCAGCCCTGGGCTCCCACGGCTTGCAGAGAGCTGCCTGTTTGGGGGCTGGGGTCAGGGGAAGCTCCGGCGGGCCTCCCCTGCCCCAGCCCCGCGCCTGGGGGGGAAATAATTTTTTTCCCTTTATTTCCCCCCAAAAAAACTAGGTGCGCCTTATGGGACGGTGCGTCCTATAGGGCGAAAAATACGGTACTCTGTTAATTTATTCCAGCCCTCGGTAAATCTCTGGTCTCGCCGGTTCCGAATTTTCCCCGTAAGCTTGTCTAGTTCTATCTAGTGATAGGAATTTTATGGTCTTAGATATATGGTAATGTTCATAAGTGTACCAACCAAGCACGTACATAGATCAGCACAGGAAGACCGACCTGGAACCATTTGGATTCCTAAACTTGAGCAAATGTTTTCTCTGCAAGGTCGAAGTGGGAAACCTCCCCATTGTCTCTTTCCTCACAAATCCTGTCTTAAGGGCACATTTAAGATATGAATAGGGTGTGAGCCTGTGACCTGGCCCGGGAACTAAGTATTTATCATTACAAAAGACTAGCCAGGCTCCCCAGGCAATCCAATCAAGTAACCTGCCAGATAAACAAGGACAGAAGAAAAACAACATACAAATTTCTGTTTTAAGACCACCTTTTCTGTGATGTATGTATGATGTTTCTGGGGGTGGTCTTGATCTACAGGGTGGCAATTTCAAAAGTCTTTATAAGGCCTTGTGCGCCATTTTTCTGGGTTCCTCCTCCTTTCCTGCATGTGAGGGGAGCACCCTGCTGCAACAGATCAATAAAGATCAAGCTGACTAGCTGCTTTGCTTCTCAATATTCACTGCTTGGCCTCTGTTATCTTCTCCTACCAATAGGGAGCCTATGTAAGGACTCTATATGGGCTCTTGGATACCCCATAAGGGAAAAGGGCAAATTTTTGTTTACAACAATAGGGCGTGTTGCAAAGGGCAGAAGAGATACAGCTATATAGCTAACTATATTTTAATTGTGTTCCCAAATAGCAGATCAAGTACAGTAATAGTTTCACACAAACAAGGGAAGATTCAAAAGAGCCATTTGTGGTATCCCATGGCAACATAAATCCATATGTGGCTCAGCTTCTGGAGTCCTCTATAGCGACTGCATAGCCAGGTGTTTCCCTTAGCTTGCCTACATAGGAACATCTTCAATAACCTTTAAAGCTTCCTACCTATCTATTTTTGGCAATGCTCCATGTCCTCCTTCTAGCTAGTATTACCACCTGTTATTCTAGGCACACAATCCCTGCATGCTGTGATACGTTGCACACATTTGATTCTGCATCTGGCGAGCAAACTGTTTTACTACAAACCACAGCTATTTCAACAATTTTTCCTCTTACTCACTAAAGCACAGAAAAAGCATGCTGAAGAACAAGACTTTGATACAGAAAGGCAGATTTTTTAAAACGCAACTCCCACAATCCTTGCCCATCACACATGGTGGGTGGTAGACATCTTTCAGAAGACATTCAGAAGACATCTTAAGGCAGCCCTGTTCAGGGAAGTTTTTAACGTGTGATATTGTAGTGTATTTTCGGTTTCTACGGAAGCCGCCCAGAGTGGCTGGGGAGGCCCAGCCAGATGGGCGGGGTATAAATAATAAATTATTATTATTGTTGTTGTTGTATTGATGGGAGGTGGAGTCCAACACCATCGCCTTCCCCATCCCTAGCTTACAAAACCTTGTGAGTGCAGAATTTTTAGAACCCCCCCCCCCGAGCAACACATTTTGTTATGAGAAAATTAAATTTATTGGTGTTCCCAAGCTTTGCTTAGCCTGGGCCAGATGTTCAGCATCATTTTATCGTGTTTTTAATAGTCCTTTGGTTTCTGCCCAGAGTGGCTGGGGTATAAATAATTATTTAATAATTATTTAATAATTATTTAATTATTAATTATGATGATGGTGTTCTTACTCAAATGCTAACTTGCTGCCTCTACTCCACAGGGCTCTGGGGCTTGGTAAACAATGCAGGGATTGTGGAAGCGATGGTACCCAATGAGTGGCTGGACAAAGATGCCTTTGTAAGAGTGCTAAATGTCAATCTGGTTGGACTGATTGACGTGACGCTACACATGTTGCCGCTGGTCAAGAAGGCCAGGGGAAGGGTTGTTAACGTGTCCAGCATTCTGGGGCGACTGGCTTTCTACGGAGGAGGCTACTGTCCATCTAAGTATGGGGTGGAGGCTTTCTCCGACTCTCTCAGGTAAGCTAACACTTCTGACATCACAATTGTCAAAATGCAGTGCAGAGAGGGGCTAAATATCTCAGGCCCAGATCAAGAGGAGGAAGGCGGCAATCAATTTTGGGCTTTGCTGGCTGTTTCATTCCCCCCCCCCACTTCACAACTGGGGACAGTGAAGCTGAACAATTACTGTATTTTTCACTCCATAAGATGCACCAGACCACAAGACGCACCTAGTTTTTGGAGGAGGAAAACAAGAAAAAAAAAATACTCTGAATCTCAGAAGCCAGAACAGCAAGAGGGATCGCTACGCAGTGAAAGCAGCAATCCCTCTTGCTGTTCTGGCTTCTGGGATAGCTGCGCAGCCTGCATTCGCTCCATAAGACGCACACACATTTCCCCTTACTTTTTAGGAGGGAAAAAGTGAGTCTTATAGAGCAAAAAATACGGTATGTATCCAATGCCATTTTTTTTATTATTAGCTTCCCTGCTAAGGAGTGAGGTTTTAAGAAGCACCTTTTGCAAAAATTTGGGCTGAAATGATGCCTACCTCTGTTCACTAGGTTAGCCTCGTCCCTGGAATGTGAGATAATTTTCTACGGACCTTGCAAAGGGTCCTTGACTAGCCAAGTAAGCTTTTGAGTTCAGCTGTTTACAATCACCTACCCTCGCTCCCCAAATTCACCCTCACTCACCATTTCCTTTAATTGCCAGACCCAGATTCAAACTAAATTGAATATTCAATTTCTTCCCATATAACTGTCGTCTGTTAGCCACAGTTGCAGGGATAGGTGTGTGAACCACGTCAAACCCATTGTTTCTTTCCAGGCGTGATCTCCGCCCATTTGGGGTGAAAGTAGCCATGGTGGAGCCGGGCTATTTCCGAACAAACATGACTAACATCCAGCACAGTATCAGCGTCCTCGAGCAGCAATGGGTCCGCACCCCACAGGAAGTCAAAGATAGCTATGGACAGACCTACTATGAGAGATGTGAGTCCTCCATGTGGTCTGTGGGGAGAGAACTGGGGCTGCCATTGAGATAAAGGTGGATGGAGAACCTAGCGCCCTTCAGATGTTGTTGGACTGCAACTCCCATCAGCCCAAGTCATCATAACCAATAGCTGGGGATAGTGGGAGTTGGAGTCCCGCAACATTTTGGAGGGCCACAAGACCCTTGCATTTGCAAACCTCTGCCAGCAGAGCCTCCCTGTCCATTTGAAGGATGGGAGGTTTGCCCTTAATATTGGGTTGCATCCACAACATACATTCAAAGCATGTTTATACCACTTTACAGTCATGGCTTCTCCCAAAGAATCTTGGGAATTGTAGTTTACCCCTCGCGGAACTATAACTCCCAGCACCCTTAACAAACTACAGTTCCCATGATTTGGGGAGGGGAGCCATGATTGTTAAAGTGGTATACAGTGGTACCTCGGGTTACATACGCTTCACGTTACAGACTCTGTTAACCCAGAAATATTGCTTAGGTTAAGAACTTTACTTCAGGATGAGAACAGAAATTGTGCTCCAGTGGCGTGGCAGCAGCAGGAGGCCCCATTAGCTAAAGTGGTGCTTCAGGTTAAGAACAGTTTCAGGTGAAGTACGGACCTCCGGAACGAATTAAGTACTTAACCCGAGGTACCACTGTAAATGTGATTTACAGGTATGGTGTCCTTGGTGCTGGAGAATCATTTTGAAGCCATTTGGGGGCCTTCTGCCCTTCTGCAGTACAGTGGTACCTCAGGTTAAGAACTTAATTCGTTCTGGAGGTCTGTTCTTAACCTGAAACTGTCCTTAACCTGAGGTACCACTTTAGCTAATGGGGCCTCCTGCTGCTGCTGTACCGCCACTGCGCAATTTCTGTTCTCATCCTGAAGCAAAGTTCTTAACCTGAGGTACTATTTCTGGGTTAGCAGAGTCTGTAACCTGAAGCGTCTGTAACCTGAGGTATCACTGTATCATCAGTCACAACTCAGGCACTCATTGGTTAAAACAGTAGAAGGTGGAAGCAAGCCCAATATCTCACAAAGGAATTTTGCTCTGTGTCACTTGTTCCAAAGGAGCTAGAGACTTAATACGTCTTTTTAAAATGAAATCTCAGAGTCTGCCCTGTGTTGGTTCTGGGCCCAGTAGTACAGAGGTGCCCCTTGTACTTACCCCCTTTGGTGGCCCTGATTCCTTTTGACGAGTCAGAATTGTCTCCTAACATAGGAAGGGGGGAGAGACCTGATTCTGCAACAGCCTCATCTGCTGATTTCTGCAGCTTGTCGCTCTGATTTATGGTTAGTCCCTTAAGGGTTCTATCTTCCAATTTGAAAACAAACTCATTGGGAAAAAAGACCACCTGCCCTTCTTCCTCCCTCAGACTTGGCAAAGTCCCAACTGCTCAAACGTTTGTTGATTTCTTTAATGGAACAGGGAATGTACCAAATTCAGAAAGTGCTCTTTTTGGGGGGGGGAGATGGTTGAGTGATTAGCACCAGTTCTTGTTGTTGATTTGAAAACTGTTCATATGCACAGAGAACGGCTTCATATCCTGGTGTCTATTTGCAGTGTTTTGGACCCAGTGGCGTAGTGTGGGGGGTGCAGGGGGGGCCGGCCGCACTGGGCGCAACATCTGGGGGTAGGGTTAGGGGGTGCAAATCCACGGGTTAGGGGGCACAAATCCACGGGTTAGGGGGTGCAAATTACTTGCCTTGCCCCGGGTGCTGACAACCCACGCTATGCCATTGTTTGGACCACAAATCTTCTCCTCTAACTCCCTCTCTTTTTCTTCCCAGGGCGCCAGTTGTTCAAAGAAGCCCTCATAACTCGATGCAGCACTAACCTCTACCTGGTCACTGACTGCATGGAGCATGCCTTGACGTCCCGGCACCCTCGCACACGCTACTCTGGAGGCTGGGACTCCCAGTTCTTCTTTGTTCCTCTCTCTTACATGCCCACAGCGTTGGCAGACCTTGTGCTGACCTGGTCTTGGCCCAAACCTGCTCAGGCCGTGTGAAGACAGTGACGTGAAAATAGCGGCTAGGGAAAGAAAAAGGGGGATTGGGTAGCCAGATGCAAGAGAAGAGAGACAAGGCTCCTACACTTTCAATTGTTGTGTACAAAAGGGAATTTCAGCATGTGTGGTTTTTGTTGGTAAGCTGTACGTGTTGCATGTCCCTCTTCTATGTAACTATTCAATGTTCAGGTGCCTTCTCTGCTTCTGCTGCTGGCCACAGGGTGCACAGGTTGCTACATCTCACACCTTTCTGAGATTCTCACCTTTCTGAATTTTCTGATGGAGTTCTCCAAACCAATAACGTGTCTGTAAGGGTCAGGAACAGAAACCAGTCAAATGAGGATGATCGTTATTTGTTCACATCATTGTTGTTATCAAGTCACCAAATAATAGAACTGTAGACTTAGAAGGGACCCTGAGGCTCATCTAGTCCAACCCCCTGCAATGCAGAATCTCAACTAAAGCGTCCATGACAGATGGCCATTCAACCTCCGCTTAAAACCCTCCAATGAAAGCGAGTCCACATCCCCCAGGGAAGCTTCTTAGACTGAATAAAGAAGAGGCATCCCCAAATGCCATGTAATCAATAACTTTTTTGTATCTGATGATTCCTTTACACTGACATGAATGTACATTATGTAAGCTAAGTAACTTGTACTAAACAGCAGACAGCGAGGCAATTCATGTGTCTGGTGGAAACCAAACTGCAGTAGAATGGAAGCAGCTGTCTTCCTCCCACTTAAAGAAATAAAAGACAGAGAGAAACCAAAACTGACAGGTCTGTTCACTCCTAGCTTTTAGTGCGCCACTTTGTTTTCCTTCTGAAAAGCTTTTTGCCTTACTAACTGGATATTGGGTAGAAATTCAACAGGCACAACTCTGCCCCAGTCTGGAGGTGCATGGAGAAAAGGGCTGCCCCCAGTAATGTTCCGTCTGTTGCGTAAAAAACACATGGCTTCTCAAGCTGCAATTCATGCAAGAGGTGGTGTGGGAACCTCAGGTGTAACCCTCAACTTCTCGTTTGTTTGTTTGTTTGTTTGTTTTATTCTGTGGCGGCCAGTCCGGACCTCGCTGTAGAGACTGTGGTGAGGGGGGAAATGGGAAGTTTCTGCTTCTTCCATTCATCCCATTCCTCACACATAAAATTTGATCTAACTGTAATTAGTTCTTTGTTTTTAAAAAGCTTTCAGAATTTTCTAAAATACTTTCAGGATATATTCATAATAGATCATATACTGTACTACATTTGCAAACAAATTCCTTCTCCAATAATTAATAAAAGTTCATTGCTGCACAGTGGTACCTTGGGTTAAGAACTTAATTCGTTCTGGAGTTCCGTTCTTAACCTGAAACTGTTCTTAACCTGAAGCACCACTTTAGCTAATGGGGCCTCCTGCTGCCGCTGCACCGCCGCCACATGATTTCTGTAACCTGAAGTGTCTGTAACCCGAGGTACCACTGTATTGTGGCCTGACTCCTTTGGACCCTATGTCATGAGGTACTTTGGTAAAAGAAAAGAAAAGAAAAGAAAGAGAAAAGAAAGAGAAGAGAAAAGAAGAAAAGAAAAGAAAAGAAATGCATAGGCCAATTTATTTTCCTATTCTGTGATAGTAGTCACATTTTCTAATATTTGATATCTAGTAAAGAGGCACCTGCAGTAATAATATAAGATAATTAGAAAATATCGAGAGTTATTAAGATATTTGTCATAGGCAACTCAGAAGTCCTAAACTGCACACATGAACACCCCAATAGATCTTGCTCCCTGATTAGGTTTCTAGGGGAGCTCCAGAGCCCAGCGCAGATCAGACATGGATCTGTCTTTCTTCCCTGTTCTCTATCTACTGGCCAGGGGAGGAGGGGGGGGGAGGGCACATCACTTTCTCTATTTTTCACTCTATAGGACGCACCCAACCATAGGATGCCCCTTCCATTTTCCTACCGCTTGGCTGAAGGGGCACTGCGCAGCTCTCCCTCTCTGCGCTCCGGAGGCTTCAGGCGGCTATCCTTGAAGCCTTCGGAGCGCAGCACGAGTTCCTGCTGTGCTCCAAAGGCTTCAGGTTCCTTTTGCTGAAGCCGGGAGAGCAAGACTCTCCTGGCTTCAGCGAAAGCAACGCGAAGCCTCCGAAGCACGTAGCGAGTGCTCCCTCTGCACTTTGGAGGCTTCGTGTTGCTATCGCTGAAGCCAAGGAGCCTGCATTTGCTCCATTGGACACACACACAGTTCCTCTTAATTTTTGGAGGGGGAAAAGTGCGTCCTATACAGTGAAAAATATGGTAGTTGTAGCTTTTGCAGGACGGCTCAGTCTTTTGGGATGCTAATCATGGTGCTTAAGTGTCCAGCCACGGCCATTGTCTTGCAATTGCCTAGAAAAGGAATGGTTTGGAAAACGTGTTCTCATGCTTTCTACTCCCACTGATACAGAAGCCCAAGAACCGGAAGGGGCCCAGGGCATCATGCAGTCTGACCCCCTCAAACCTACATCAATGTTCACTGGATTGATTTCTGTTCTAGACATGGAGATGAATAAGTGAACAGCAGCAATTGCCACTCCCATTACCATTTTTGTCAGACTTCTCCAACATCCTTACTTGCAGCAGGCTCTCCTAGTCGACTGTAACATGAGGAACTCAAAGTAGCAAATCTCAGCAGCTGCTTTCTGACTCCAGCCTTGGCAACATTTCTTTTTACCCTTTACATCGCAGGACATCTCACATTTCTGAACTTCACAATGCAAGAGAGAGTATATTTCAGAGCACCAGATGCTGGCAGCAAATGAGAGAGCCTTCCTGCTCTGCTTTCTGACTCACTGATTTATTAAAACAGCAAGTAGATAAAGAAGAGCAGTATAACCCTATAACATCCGCTCAGAGATAAGGAACCCTGCGATCAAATGTAGTGCAAACTCAGCATCAGCATCTACATTTGAAGGCTTTTATTCCCCCCCCCCCCGGCCCAAGGCAAAAATGTTTCTGAGCCTATAAGAGGTGCACAGGAAGAAGAAATTCAACTAATGAATTAGTAGCTTGACATAAAGTTCTTTTAAGCACATTATAGAGGTTATTGGAGATTACTAACTGGTGCAATGAAAGTGACCTACCTGCAGTTGATTAGAGGAAGGGCTCCTAGCTTCAGCTGAGTGGCAGACAGAACGCAGGTGGCTTTTGCTTGTAAAATAATGCATCTGCCCGCTCCAACTTGTCCATAGAGTGCCATAGAGAGCCACTGTGGTGTAGTGGTTAAGAGCGGTAGACTCGTAATCTGGGGAACCAGGTTCGCGTCTCCGCTCCTCCACCTGCAGCTGCTGGGTGACCTTGGGCCAGTCACACTTCCTTGAAGTCTCTCAGCCCCACTCACCCCACAGAGTGTTTGTTGTGGGGGAGGAAGGGAAAGGAGAATGTTAGCCGCTTTGAGACTCCTTAAAGGGAGTGAAAGGCGGGATATCAAATCCAAACTCTTCTTCTTCTTCTTCTGCAGCTGCCCACCTTTCACACCATTGGCTACAGTCAGTTTCTCACATCTGGCCTGGCCAATGGAGGAGGTGGAATGTAAGAACCTTTCTAGGCTAACTGGGAAATCTGTTGGTAAAGGGAACACCCTCCTTCTGTAGACCTTCATGTGCCAAATCCAGCCATATCCCCTCTGTTCCATCCATCCATAAGTTTCCTTTCTCTTTCTCTCTTTGTTTTTGTTTAGATAGTTTCTTTTCTTTTATTGTATTATGAAAAAGCTTGAATAAAGCATTGTTAAATGACTAAGCAATTGGTAGCCATCAAAGCTTGAAGTCCTTTTCCTGCTGCCCAGCAGTTCTCCCATTCCTGACTGAGTGGCTCCAGGTGGAGGGATATAATTATTATGTGCACTGAATATTAGAGTCTGGGAACTGATGGAGATACAAGGTAATCTTCACAATGAGGCATCTGATCAAGGCCTGTATTTTAAAATGAGCTTAAAGATATATTTGCAAATGTTTCATGCCAGGCAGAAACCAGCTGGCTAAGTACTTTTTTCAGTTGTTTATCTTTCTGCTCTCCCCCCCGCCCCTGATTTATAGCAGTAGCAGGAGACAAGTTTCTCAAAGTTGTAAAAGGGAAATACAGGCTGGGAGCAAATGTTACACTGACCCTACAAATTACAGAATACAATCAAGCTGCAAAAACACTAATTAAGAGTTGGTAAATAGTAAGATTTATTGTTTAACAGAAAATAATACCATGTGCCTCTCATCAGACTCTAGCCATATTTTCCTAAGGGCAATAAATTTTGGGAAGAGCTAATGGGAAAAGCAGCTGGCTGGGAAAGGGGGGGTGTAAACTGAAGAGGCTTCTTTTGAAGCTGTTTTTACTGAGTTTCTTTTTTACTTTGCAAAGGCCTTTTCTTCTAAAAAGCTATGTTATGTATGGAATTTGTTGGCTTAATGTAATTAGGCAAAAGATTTAGAAAGTAAGAAATGTTAGATTCTTATGTTAGATTCTTGTTTCATTGATGGTGTGTGAGAATGTGAACCCAAGATCTCTGTTTAGATAGAATTTAATACCATGAGCCATCTGTTTTAGCCATTTGTTTTGGAATGCAGGGGCAACAGGGGCAAAAGGTGATCTGGTAATTAAGGTGCCTTGTCGAGGCAAATGTAAGATATATGGCTACTTGTCTGCCATTTATGGATAGAAGGAAATATAGCTATTTGTCTCCCATAAAAGGTAATAGGAAATGGGTGTATCTTTTATGATTGGTTCTACCAAACAGCCAATAGGAATTTCAACCAGGCTGATTGGACAGAGGCAGCCACAGGAGGAGCAAGGGGGCTGGGCTGAGGAAATATAAGTGCTGGCCATCAGGGCTGGAGTGGGCAGAGCTTTGTAACCATATACCACTATCATTTATTTGTCTGACAAATAAATTATTATTTTAATTTCTCTATTGCTGCGTTGAATATTTCATTCCAGCTAAGCGTTAACCACAAGCAGGGTGCTACAATACCTTTACCGTTAATCCCTCTTCTATATTTGCCACTAGATACTCCATTTATCACCAGATGTTGGGAGGAAATAGAATTTATTTTTTTTATTTTTATCATAGTAAGCTTCAGCTCTCTGAATATTGTTGTGAGTTTGTGCTTCTGCTGCTGCTGGTGAGGCTGTACTCCTGAGTCCTTTCTAATTCCTGCATCCGGCAAGGATTCAATTGTTGGAATAGCTACACTATGTGAGCCAATAAGTTAGTTAGTTAATGGCCCCTAAGTACGGGTCACTATGGTAACAAAGGATAGTGGCTTCGTGCCAGAGGACAAATGGATGGACCCCCCTCCCTCAGTGGCGGGTTGGGGAGAAGAGCAAGAACCAGAGGTGTGTGAGAGAGCTGGGCCAGAAGCAGGCAGAAGCCAGAGAGCAAGAGACATGCTTGACTTCTCTTTGAATCAAAGCACTGTGGCTATGGTCAAAGCTGCCCTGATGGCCAGCACTTATATTTCCTCAACCCAGCCCCCTTGCTCCTCCTTTGGCTGCCTCTGTCCAATCAGCCTGGTTGACATTCCTATTGGCTGTTTGCTAGAACCAATCATAAAAGATACACCCATTTCCTATTACCTTTTATGGGAGACAAAGAGCTATATTTCCTTCTATCTATAAATGGCAAACAAGTAGCCATATATCTTACAAGTAGCCATATATCTTAGATTTGCCTCAACAAGGCACCTTAATTACTGGATGACCTTTTGCCCTTGTTGCCCCTCCATTCTAAAATAGATGGCTAAAACAGATGCTCATTCTGTCTTACATTTTGTCTTAAACAGAGATCTTGGGTTCACATTCTCACACATTCTCACACACCATCAATGAAATAAGAATCTAACATAAGAATCTAACATTTCTTACTTTCTAAATCCTTTGCACCATTACATTTAAGCCAACAAATTCCATACATAACATAGATCCTTTTCAAAGTAAAACCTCTTCAATTTACACCCCCCTTTCCTGGCCAGCTGCTTTCCCCATTAGATCTTGCCCTTTAACCTTAGGAAAATGTGGCTAACCTTAGGAAAATGTGGCTAATGGGAGGCACATGGTATTATATTTTGTTAAACAATAAATCCTACTATTTACCAACTCTTAATTAGTGCTTTTGCAGCTTGATTGTATTCTGTAATATGTGGGGTCACTGTAACCTTTGCTCCCATCCTATAATTCCCTTTTACAACTTTGAGAATTTTGGCTCCTGCTATAAATCAGGGGGGCCCTTGTCCAGGAGGATAAACATCTGCCAACGTCCTTAGCCAGCTGGTTTTCTGCCTGGCATAAAAACATTTGCAAATATATCTTTAAGCTCATTTTAAAATACAGGCCTTGATTAGATGCCTCAGACTCAGGTTGCATATATGTGTAAGCCATATATCATAGAGACACCACGGTCTCTACTGTGCCTCATTTCAAGGAAACCAAATCCTGGGTGAGCCCCTGGAGTCTCACACCTCTGAGAGTTTGGGGTGGAAGGCAATAATATCAGCTGATGAGACCAGGGATTGAATGGGCTAAATGTTAGGAAAATCATGTACGTTTGTTAACTAACCAGAGGTGCAGGAGGGGGCTACTAAATCTTTTAAACCGTTTGATTCCATAATAAGAGGGCGCTTAGGTAATGGTGTGATTTCCACTATATATTCCCTCTTATTAAACCTCCAATTTTCTCCCCTCTCCTCACTGAAAACAGTCTGGGAGACTGTCTAGAAGACACTCCGTATCTGCCACCATCTGGGAGAACACCCTGAAGTTAGTGCAGCTACAATATTTAACCCTGGTGCGATTGGCCCAAATAATTAGATGCTCCCCCCTGTGCTGGAGGGGGTGTCTTGACAGGGGAACTTATTTCTACATGTGTTGGAACTGCATATTTGCCAATTAATTTTTATTTATTTTCAAATTTATAGCACATCAAAACCAAATTGAAATTAATTTAAAACATTTTTTTTCAAAACTGGTTTCCCAGTCTCTCAGATATAGTCCAATTCTTCCCCTTTTACATATTGCTTATTTTACAAATTTATCTCCAATTAACATCTTCTTTTTTAGCAAATTCCTCATTCCTCAGCTGTCCCATTACTAACTCCTTCAAATAGATAAATTTGCTTGGCCACAAATTTGTACCTAAGTTCTGGAGATTAGTTTTACACACACAAAATCTGAGACCGTAGGAAGATGAGTTAACCTCAGATGCCCAACTATGTTTGAAGATGGCAATACATCATTAGTGAACAAAACTGTTATATTTGCTGGTTGCAGCCAGACCGACCATCTGGTAGGCATGGAGAAATATGAGGCTTTCCCCTTAATATCTGGTTTAATAAATCCCTGCATATTGCAGTTTCAGGGGGGAAATGACTCATTTGATACATGTTTCTGTCGCACAGCATAAATGAATAATGCAGAGTCTTCTTCAGTAAAGGAATAAAAGCTTTACTGAGTTAAAATAAACTTGTTTGCCAATAACACCATAGTGAACAGAAGATTCAACTAGCTTCAGAGCATACACAGAGTTTCCATTGAGCACAAGCTTTACAGAGCACAGGCTCCACCACACACACAGAGACACAGACACTAAGTCACTGAGTCTGCCTGCCTACAATACTTATACAGAGAATGAGTCATCCTCAAGATGAGTCACAGTGATTCAGCATGCTAAATGATTCTGCAGCTTTACAGCATTTCACATCATTTCTAGACTCCTTTACTGCTTCCTTTACTGCTTCTGCTCTCAAATATCTTTGTCACATGATTGTTTCATGATACATGCTAAACCAATGGATTACAGTGGTACCTTGGGTTACAGACGCTTCGGGTTACAGACTCTGCTAACCCGGAAATAGTACGTCCGGTTAAGAACTTTGCTTCAGGATGAGAACTGAAATCGTGCGGTGGTGGCGCAGTGGCAGCGGGAGGCCCCATTAGCTAAAGTGGTGCTTCGGGTTAAGAACAGTTTCAGGTTAAGAACGGACTTCCGGAACGAATTAAGTTTTTAACCCGAGATACCACTGTATGTCACTATATAGGGGATGTTTTTGATGTCTATAAAAAACACTGGAGCAATCCCACCACAATTGATTTTATTTAGTACCAAATAAATGTGAATACTCATTACTATCAGCCCTCTTTGCTTCCACGAAAATAAAATTCAAATTTTCTTGATCAATCTTGCATTGAACTTTCCTATGTTTCAAAGTTATATCTAATTATGAATGGTGGATCTATAATAGTAAGTTGCATCTTGCTTCTTTACTATGTTGTATTGTATGTTTTGATTATTTTATAGTCGCTATTTTAAAACAACAACAACCCTATATTGCTTGAGCTGGTTTAGGCCAAATGTGGCTCATCACGAAGTCAGCGATGGACGTTGGAAAGTAAGAGGCAGGAATGTACAAGAACTTTGCATCCCAGCCTGGAGAGTAGCGAGTGCGAGGGGAGCAGGATATCAGGGCATGTTCTATGCAGTCGGTGACCAGGTGAAGGTTCTCGCTGCCAGCCTTTTGGAAATATTCGCTTATTTTGCAACCTGTTTGTGAGAAACATGTAGCAAAAGAAACATTATCCTGGCAACAGCCTAGGTGGCACCTAGAATCTTTTGGAAGCTGAAGGTGTAGATTAGCTACATTAAATGATGTACCAATGGTATCTAACTCCAGTGAAATTATTTAGACTGTATAAAGGTGTTTGAAATGTTTGTTGGAAGTGTGAAAAATATGCAGGCCCATTTTGTCATGCTTGGTGGACTTGTAAAAATGCCAAGAAATATTGGATTCAAATACATACAATGATGCAAACATTTTAAAGTTTCACATTCAATTACCATCGGAACTTTTCCAGCTAGGAATAATGGATAGACAATTAGAAAAAGACTGCAGAACATTATTTCAATACATGATCACAGTGGCAATACTCTTCTATGCTCAAAGATTGAAAGATTCACCATTATCTACCATGAGGGAATGGATGTAAAAAATATTGGATTTGGCTGAGATGGTAAAGTTGACGTGTGTAATAAGAGAATAATCATTGTCACTATTTATTAAAGATTGGAAATGCCTTATACACTTTTTTGCATGAAAAAGAAAATGAACTTATGATATCTGGGTTTGAGGATTAATGGAAATATTGGTTTATAGAAAGTGGAATCATTGGGTGTCATCTTGGAGTGGATGTTTTGAATAATTTTCTATACATAGCTGCCACTATATATAGTTTCATTTTAAAAAATTGAAAAAAGAAATTTCAGTCAGGGATGGCTCAGCCTGTCAATTTTAGATTGCGTTTCTCATTTCTTCAACCTTTAAGTTTAGTTCTCCACATTTCAGTTTGTGGTTTGAAAATTCTCACAAAAATTTACCAGCATTTTAGTGTTTGGGGAAAGTGCATTACTAAATTTACATGAGTCTGAATTTTGGTTCATGTGTTGTTTCGTTGATTCATGTGTTGTTTTGTTAAGTGTGAACTAGGTAGCTTTCATACCAAACTGAGATTCTCCCCCAGGTCTACTCACATTGCTCAAAGTACTTCCGCCCATAGCATTCCTTCAGGTCAGAAGGTAACCGGCTCCATAAAGGTTTGTAGGACTCAGCTGATTTTGACAGTATGGGTGTCTTGAAAGTACCTGGTTCAACAATGCTGACTTTGATTCCAAAAGGATGGAGCTGTCTTCTGAATGAGGGAGGAAAAGTCAAGAAACATCATTTCCTACTGAGGACTAAAATATAGTGGGTTGTTTGACTGCTAGGAAAGGTCCCGGGCATGCAAAACAAATTAGGTGCC
Source organism: Podarcis melisellensis (assembly GCF_964234715.1). NCBI lineage: Eukaryota > Metazoa > Chordata > Lepidosauria > Squamata > Lacertidae > Podarcis > Podarcis melisellensis. The sequence continues at coordinate 7,242,044 of NC_138529.1, forward strand.
TGGGGATTCTGGGGGAGCAGGGCTGCCAGGCCTGGCAGAGGGCAGAGTCAGCCAAGCTGGTGGCCTTGCGAGAGGGCGGGGTCCTCAGCAGGAGCAGGTGGGGTCTGCGCCAGGGTCACCCAGCCACCCAGGCCTGCCCTCTGCCTACCTTCTTAGCTGGTTTTGTAGCACCTCTGCTTGTGGTTAACGCTTAGCTGGAATGAAATATTCAACGCAGCAATAGAGAAATTAAAATATTAATTTATTTGTCAGACAAATAAATGAGAGGCACAGTGGTATATGGTTACCAAGCTCTGGCCTGGCCTCCTGCCATTCTGGCCAGCACTTATATTCCCTTAATCCAGCCCCCTTTGCTCCTCCTGTGGCTGCCTCTGTCCAATCAGCCTGGTTGGAATTCCTATTGGCTGTTTGGTAGAACCAATCACAAAAGATACACCCACAAAAGATACACCCATTTCCTTGCCCTTATAAGGGAGACAAAGAGCTATATATATGACATATAAGTAATAATATATCTTACATGGAATCTTAATTACCAGCTCACCTCTTGCCCTATTGCCTTCTAAAACAAATGTTTAATCTTACATTTTTATGTTCAACAGATGTCAAGGATCTTGAGTTCACATCAACATTGAAAGATTTCCTTCATTTAAGGTTTCTAAACAAATGCCTGACAACTATATATCAAGAGTGCTTGGATGGCGTCTTCTGTCTGGCAGGGGGGCTAGGCTGGTGGCTGACTTAATTTCAGGATAAATACAACTCTTACAACCATATGAAATAAGAATCTAGCATTCCTTAAATCCTTTGCATAATTACATTTAAGCCAATATATTTAAGCTAATATATTTCATACATTATCATAGGTAGCCTCTTAAAAGAATAAAGCTTCTCAAAGTAAAAAGGAAGGAACTCAGTAAAAAACAGCTTTTAAAAGAAGCCTCTTTAGTTTACACTCCTCCTTTCACCCCCCTTTCCAGCCTAAAAATAAAGTAGAAAGAAGCTTCTTCTCCAGCCAAGCCAGTTGCCTTTCCCCAACATTTTATTGCCCTTTTTAACTCTCTCAGTTTGAGAAAGAAACAGCTTTAGAAGATTTCCTAAAAATGTTCTCTTTTTTCTGTCAGCTAAATGTTTTTCCCATTTGCTTCTGGCCTTAGAGAATTCAGCTCAAGGTTTAACGTGAGGCCCATTGGTATCATTTTACTTATTTACCCATTCTTAATAGTGTTTTTTCAGCCTTGGGGCAGCATATGTAATTCTCCCTTTTTATGACTTTGAGAATTGTTTTTTCTACCATAAATCAATGGGGCCCTCTTGTCTTAGGAGAAAACCTCTTGCCAAGGTTTTTTCTGCCTGGCATGAAACATTTTGAAAATCTAAGCCCATTTAATTTAGGAACCTGATCAAGATATAAGCCAATATAAGTCTTGATTAAAAATGCAGTCTATATTCAGATGCCACATTCCCCCCTTTCAAGCTCAAGGACCTTCATCCCAAGTGTCCTTGATAGCTTGACCTTCATCATATTCCTGAGGTAAAGCTCTGTATAGGGCCATGATATGAGGTAGAGTTTCATTTGAAACCATCTTGCTAATTGTACTTCTAAAACATGAAATGATACATGGCATCATACATAAAACCATTACCACTACTGTCAAGAAAAACAAGCAAGACAATAGTATCCCTTTAAGTCCTGTGACATTAGGTAACCAATTGGTGAGCCATCCCATATCCCATCCTTCCCATGTTTGTACTGGGACATGTGCTATATTCTCCATCTTTGTAGCCAACACACGGATTGCCTCACCATTATCTGAAATGTTAAAGCAACAGGCATTCCCTGTCAAGTTCAAGACTCCACATAAGCCTCCCTGCCTGGCAAGTACATAATCCATTCCCATTTTCAGCTGCAAAATGGCGGCTCTACTTTCATCCAACTGTTGTGCAATAAGTCTCAAACTCTGGGCCGTTGCATTGGTTACAAGTTCCACTACTGCTTGCAATCGAATTATTCTATTTAGATTATAAATAGGATCCCGTGCCCCTTGTATGAGCTCACCAGGATTCCAGGAGGCAGGATCATAATAGGCTATAATGCGCTCTGGCGGCCAATCATCAGTACCGCTCCAACTTTGGGTACTTCCTCCTGCTATATGAGAAATATCAGCGTTTCTTCGTGTACGCTTGGCCGAACTAGTGGGCATAATCCACATTGGTGGTAATACCCAACCCAAGAAACAAGTCCCACTCCATTTGGAAGGGAGTTTCTTGTATGCCCATTCTCCACATATCCACCACAACCATCGGGTCTGAGGTTTTTGGTACGTGGAGTGCATAAGGCGAAATATCAAAAGGGGTAGAGAGTTCACAGTGCAGTATGTTAGATTGCCTTTTTCTGTCACAGTTATGTTCCACACCACTTTCCATGCATGAATAAAAGGAGGTGCACAGGGCAAGGTATTCCGAGTTCGATACGTAGTACCGTTTGCCCAGGTTTGACTATTCTTAATATAATCCCAAGTATAGTGACAATGAGAAGAGCCTATCATGGTAGGATCAGCTGCATCTGATGATTTATTCACACAGATTTCCCCTTGCACAGGTATAACTCGTATTGGTTTAGTTGAGTTCCATCCGGGGAAATTCTGTACTTCTGTTTGGTGTGGCATTTCGCTTACCATACCAATGGCACTTAATGGTATTGGTAATAAGGGCATACCTCCCTCTGAATCATCTGGCCCAAGAGAGCAAACAAGGCAATTAGTCCTATTTGCAACATTGGCTACCATCTCAGCTAAGCCTACCCACATATTGTGGTCATGGCGGAATCCATATTTAGCAAATTTGGTCAGATTCATGGACCCTTCCCCTTCCCAAGGGATCAGGATTAATAATGAAATCATGTTGATGTCTAGCATATGCATTCCTTCCACAAAAGATTACCTTATTGTGATAGCAAATAATTATTAGCCCCAATATAATTCCCCCAATGACAGAAATGGGGAACCACCAAGACCAAAACATATATCCCGAGGATCCCCAATGAGTAATATCACTTATAATTGTTCCACAAGGGGGCAGTCAATCGATTGTATAAGAGAATCTTCCCGTTCACAATCGCTGGTTTAGACGCTCCTCAAGCTTCAGGCGTGCGCAGGTCAGCCAGCTTCCAGGTTGTGGCTGCAGCAGGCCGGTCGTCAAATGTTGCCCGTGACCTAGCCCGTTCCCGGTAGGGCTAGATACAGGGGTTTTTGGAGAGAGTTAGTTTTAAAGGATTAGAGGGGTCACCTTTGCATGTCCAACTGCCTTCGGACTTCTTCAAACGAGAGTGATGAATCCAGGGGGTCACCTCAGCTACCTTCACCGCTGTTGGAGTAGAGAGCAAGACGGTGTAAGGTCCACGCCATTTAGGTGCAAGTGGATCGCGTTTCCACTCTTTCACCCATACGCTATCGCCAGCCTGGAACTGATGAATCGGCTCAGCAATGCTGCACGGCGTGCGTTCGAGGGCCCACCTGTTAAGAGAAACAAAAACACGGGAGAGAGATTGCACTTGTCCCTGTGTCACATGGTCTCCTATTTGTTTAAGGTCAGCTGGAATATCCTGAACAAAGGAGGGCGGTCTCCCATACAGGAGCTCAAAAGGTGACAACTTAAGTCTTTTTGTGGGTGCACACCGAACACGAAACAGTGTTATGGGTAACACATCTACCCATCCCAATCCCGTTTCCTGGGTTAATTTTGCCAATTGGGTTTTCAGAGTCCGATTCATTCTTTCAGTTTTCCCTGAACTCTGAGGCCTATATGCTGCATGCAGTCTCCATTTTACTTGTAGGACTCGACATACATCTTGTACTACTTGATCAATGAACGCTGGCCCATTATCACTTCCAATGCATCTAGGTAATCCAAACCTTGGGATCAATTCAGTGAGGAGTCTCTTAGTTACCTCTCGTGCTTTTTCAGTTCGGGTGGGAAAAGCTTCAACCCATCCGGTAAGAGTATCTACAAACACAAGGAGATACTTGAATCCCTTAGAAGGGACCAGCTCTGTGAAGTCCACAATTAGGCTTTCCATGGGGACGTATCCCACATGCTGAATTCCAGGAGGTTGTACCGGTCCCTGCCTGGGATTGTTTTTAGCACAAAGAACACATTTCTGTGAAATGCAAGTTGCTAATTGTGATAGGTTAATAATATACAACTTCCGACTGAGACTCTCTCTGGTTGCAGTACCGCCAAGGTGAGTAGATTCATGATAATTTCTTACAATTGTGCCTGCTAGATGATGAGGTACATAAATCCTATTGTCCGGCAGGATCATCCAACCGTCCTTCACAACCGCTCCTTCCTGTTCAGCCCACTTCCTCTCTTCTGGGGTATAGTGAGGTTTAACTTCTTCTGGAACTACCTCTGGTATGAGGGCTGCTATAAATCCTCCCACAGGCTTTTGGGCTGCCTCTCGGGCTGCTTTGTCAGCAGCATGATTTCCTCTGGTTATTGGATCCCTTCCTCGTCCATGACCTTTGCAGTGCATTACAGCAATCTGTTCTGGAGCCCATACTGCTTCTAACAGGATTTCTACTTCAGGTCCATATTTCAAGGCCTTCCCGTGGGCTCCGATTAGACCTCTTTCTTTCCATAGAGCTCCATGTGCATGCAGGGTTAAGAAGGCATATTTAGAATCAGTATAGATGTTTGCCTTACATCCAGCTGCCAACTGCAGAGCTCTAGTTAAGCCTATAAGTTCAGCTTTTTGTGCTGAGGTGCCAGCAGGCAAAGCATCAGCTTCCACAACTTCCTCATTGGTGACCACAGCATATCCTGCTCGTCTGGCACCTTCATGCAGGTAACTGCTACCATCCGTATAATATACAACATCTGGATTTTTCAATGGCTCATCTTTCAGATCAGGTCTACTGGAATAAACTTCATCCATTATTTGGAGACAATCATGTGATTCTTCATCATCTACCTCTGGTAGGGGCAGCAAAGTCGCTGGATTGAGCATATTCACTACTCGTAGATGAATCCTGGGATTTTCACACAATAGGCCTTGGTATCTAGCCATCCTTGGGTTCGTTAGCCAATAACTACCCTTATATTCCATGAGTGTCAGAACAGCATGAGGTACATTCACATACATCGTCTGGCCAAAGGTAAATTTATCAGCTTCTTTGACAAGGCTTGCAGTGGCCGCTACTGCCCTTAGGCATGGAGGCCATCCTTTTGCTACTGAGTCCAATTGTTTAGACAAATAAGCTACTGGACGGTTCCAACTTCCTAGTCTCTGGGTCAGGACTGCCGCTGCAATCCCATTCTGTTCATGTACATACAGCTGAAAGGGTTTTTCCGAATTAGGCAATCCAAGGGCTGGTGCCTCCATAAGTCGTTGTTTGATAACTAAAAAGGCTTGTTTCTGCTCAGGTCCCCATACGAATGGGTCCTTTTCTGCACCTCGAGTGCTTTCATGTAAGGGCTTGGCCAGACTGCTGAAATCAGGTATCCATAGTCTACAAAACCCTGCTGTTCCCAGGAATCCTCTAAGTTGTTTTCTTGTGGTAGGTTCCTTGATAAGGCAAATAGCTTCTTTCCTCTCTGGTCTCAATGCTCGTTGTTGGTGTGAGATGTCAAAGCCCAAATATTTGACCTTTTCTAAACATAACTGTGCCTTTTTCTGGGAAACTCGGTAGCCAGCTTCCCAGAGCAAGTGGAGCAGTTCCTCTGTCCCTTCTTTACAGGTATCAAAATCCTTTGCCGCTAATATAAGGTCATCTACATATTGCAGAACCACCTTTTCTCCCGGTATTGAGGGGTAACTTGTTAGATCCCTCGCCAAGGCAGTGCCAAATAAAGTTGGGGAATTTTTGAATCCTTGGGGCAATCTTGTCCAGGTTAGCTGGCCTTTTGTTCCTGTTAAAGGGTCTTCCCACTGGAAGGCAAATATAGGTTGGCTCTGTGGTGCCAGCCGGCAACAGAAGAATGCATCTTTCAAGTCCAATACAGTAAAAAATGTTGCTTCTGGTGGGATCAAACTCAGCAAGGTATATGGGTTTGGTACATTTGGGTGCAAGGTCTCGATAGCCTGGTTTACGAGCCTCAAGTCCTGCACTGGCCTGTATTCATCTGTCCCAGGTTTTCGAACAGGCAAAAGGGGTGTGTTCCATTCTGATTGGCAAGGCTTAAGCAGACCATATTTTAATAGGCGGTCCAAATGTTTCTGGATGCCCTCTGCTGCTCGCCGGGGTAAGGGATATTGCTTTACAGATACAGGGGTAGCCATAGGTTTTAGGGTTACTACAATTGGAGCTATATTCTTAGCCATTCCTGGTGGGCTATTTTCGGCCCATACTCCTGGTGGCACCTGTAGAGTTCGGAGGAGCTTGTTTAATTCTGTATCCAATGTGGGTTGGACTTGCAAGGCTGACATTAGGCGCCATGATTGTTCCTTAGGTACTGAGAGGGTAATTATTCCTGCTGCTTTTGATGGCAGTTTCATTTCTGGACCTCGAGGAGTGAAGGTGATTTGGGCCTGCAATTTGGACAGCATATCTCTGCCTAAGAGAGGTATTGGACACTCAGGTATATACAAAAACTGATGGGTTAAACGATGTCCCCCAATCTGGCATTCCAAAGGTTGGAGGAAAGACCTCTTAGCTGACTGTCCAGTGGCACTTTTAATGACTACACTTTTGGATGCCTTTTTCTGCAATAGTTCTGGGAGTACTGAGTATTCAGCCCCAGTATCAATCATAAAGTCTATTAAATGGCTCCCTAATTGAATCGTGACCGTGGGCTCCTGGAAGCCTAACTTTATGGAGTCCGGTCGTTCCTAGTCTTGGGTAAAATCCTCTTCTGCCAGTCCAATAAAATTGTCTCTACTCCGTCCCTGTCCTGGTCTCTGATATCTTCCATCTCGGATCATTCCCCGTCCCCGTCCCTGGTTTCTTGGGCCGGAGCCTGGGCCTGGGCCTGGGCCTGGGCCTGGGCCTGGGCGTACTTCTTCCAACCTCAAGGGTTCAGGACACTCCCGCTTCCAGTGACCCTCCTTCTTGCAATTTGCACATTGATTCCTTCCCAATGGTGGATTCCTTCCTCGCCCTCTCCCTCCATTTAAGGGGCGGTGGTCTTGCTTCACTGCTGTGGCTAGCATCACCATCTTTTCCTTCTGCCACTTCTTCTTCTCTTGTTTCTCAGCCTCATCCCTATTCCGATAAACTCGGCGTGCAATGGCCATAATTTGGCTCATCAGCATCCCTTCCCATCCTTCTGATTTCTGAATTTTCTTACGAATGTCAGAAGCACACTGGGCCACAAATGTAGCCGTAATCATTCTGCTGTTTTCAGGGGCTTCAGGGTCAAAAGGAGTCCATATACGATAGGCTTCCTGCAGCCTCTCTAAAAAGTCTCCCGGACTCTCATTTGGTTTCTGTTCTACTTCTGAAACTTTAGACATATTAGTGGGCTTCTGACATGCCCTGCGGATACCTTGCACAAGCGTCTGGCGGTAGGTGGTAAGTCTGGTCAGGTGAATTGCATTGTTTGGATCCCAATTAGGATCTTCCAAGGGAAAGTTGTCTTGGAGATGACGGTCAATATTAAAAATATTTCCCACTCTGGCCTGCTCACGCAAATATATCTGTGCCTTTTCAATTATGTCTCTCCTTTCCTCAGTGGTGAAAAGAGTATTTAGGAGCTGGCGACAATCTGTCCAAGTAGGGCTATGAGTATTTACTATTGAAGTCACCAAGTCCATCATAGCCTGAGGTTTTTCTGCAAAAGATGGGGTGTGTGTTTTCCAATTCATCAGATCCGTAGTTGTGAATGGAATGTACTGCAGGGTCGAAGTTCGAGGTGGCCGTGGTCCGGGTTGCCCGTTAACCAGCGCAGGCTCCTCAAGTGCATCAAATACTCTTCTAAGAGGGGCTACTACGTGACCTTTCTCTTCACTTTGCTCTAGGGGCCTCAAATCATAAGGGATGGTATCTGTTCCAAGGCGTTCTTTTAGCAGCTTTATACGCCTGGCTGTATTGCTTGCTGACCGATCAAGGTCTCCCTGTAACTTCTGTAATATTTCTCTAGGACTTGGATGTACAGGGGTTTGGGGTGGGCAATCAGTTGTTCCACTAAAGGAGACTTTAGATGGAGGTCTATTAGGAGTCACAGGTGGAATAACCACTTCTGCTTGGGCTTTATTATAGGACTCCAATGCCTCCTGAAGATATTTATCATAATCTATCAAGGAATCAAGCTCTGTGACTCCACCCCCATTATTCATTCCACTTTCTTGCCTCGGGGTTACAACTGGTGGAGTGTTTTGGATTAGGCTCCCTTCGATGTGGAGCATAGGGGGGAGGTGGAAGCACCTCTTCCTCTGGTCCCTCAAAAATGGGTTTAAGTTTATTTGGCAAGATTCCTTTCCTAGCTTCAGCTTTTACAGCCAATAATTTGCATCGTTGGACTTTGCATTCCCTTATCCATGGAGGATTTTTATTTAATGTGCTCAGCCAGGAATCTATATATGGAAATTGTTCTGGGCACCCTCCAGTTTCTTTGGCGATATCAGACCAAAGTTTGCTTACTAAATTTATATCAAAGGTTCCCTGGGATGGCCATTCAGTATTTTGTTTTGGCCATTCTAGTTCACATAACGTTCTCAAGCGCTCTGGCGTCATTTTGACTCCATATGCCCCTGAGAAGGCTTTCTTAAAATTATTTAACATACACTCAAGAGGTGTATTTTCCCCCTTTGAACCCCCAACTCCCATTGTATGGCCCTGTGAAGTATCCACTCAGTCACTCACAGACACGCTTTGTGGGTTTCCTTGCCTAGTGAAGTCGCCTTACTAGGAACCGAAGTACTGCCCACTCCACACTCAGGTCAGCTACAGATTGCTCTGTACTTTCTCACACATACAATGCGCTGGATACTTCACCACACTCTACCTCCCAATTTTCCCTTTTCCTCCACCAGACCACCATCTGATGTACCCAACCACCTAGCGTACTCAGTTTCCCCTTACTGAGACGCAGAAGTTTGATCAAGACTTCTCTTCCTCCTAATTAATTGGAGGGCCAAAAATCCCTTTGTGCACTTACCCTTGGTTGGTTCCCTGTTTCCCCCGGTTCCGTCGCCGCCAGTGAGCAGGGTATCAGACAGACGAGTCTTCTGCGTTCCCCCTGGAAAAATTTACCAGTGCGCGCTTTGGGTAAGCAGTTGTCCTCTCTCTTGTACCCTGCCCAGTAGGGCGAAGGGGCTGCGTTCCAGCAGACCACTTATCCGAGTCACAGGGCACCATAAAATGTAGCACCTCTGCTTGTGGTTAACGCTTAGCTGGAATGAAATATTCAACGCAGCAATAGAGAAATTAAAATATTAATTTATTTGTCAGACAAATAAATGAGAGGCACAGTGGTATATGGTTACCAAGCTCTGGCCTGGCCTCCTGCCATTCTGGCCAGCACTTATATTCCCTTAATCCAGCCCCCTTTGCTCCTCCTGTGGCTGCCTCTGTCCAATCAGCCTGGTTGGAATTCCTATTGGCTGTTTGGTAGAACCAATCACAAAAGATACACCCACAAAAGATACACCCATTTCCTTGCCCTTATAAGGGAGACAAAGAGCTATATATATGACATATAAGTAATAATATATCTTACATGGAATCTTAATTACCAGCTCACCTCTTGCCCTATTGCCTTCTAAAACAAATGTTTAATCTTACATTTTTATGTTCAACAGATGTCAAGGATCTTGAGTTCACATCAACATTGAAAGATTTCCTTCATTTAAGGTTTCTAAACAAATGCCTGACAACTATATATCAAGAGTGCTTGGATGGCGTCTTCTGTCTGGCAGGGGGGCTAGGCTGGTGGCTGACTTAATTTCAGGATAAATACAACTCTTACAACCATATGAAATAAGAATCTAGCATTCCTTAAATCCTTTGCATAATTACATTTAAGCCAATATATTTAAGCTAATATATTTCATACATTATCATAGGTAGCCTCTTAAAAGAATAAAGCTTCTCAAAGTAAAAAGGAAGGAACTCAGTAAAAAACAGCTTTTAAAAGAAGCCTCTTTAGTTTACACTCCTCCTTTCACCCCCCTTTCCAGCCTAAAAATAAAGTAGAAAGAAGCTTCTTCTCCAGCCAAGCCAGTTGCCTTTCCCCAACATTTTATTGCCCTTTTTAACTCTCTCAGTTTGAGAAAGAAACAGCTTTAGAAGATTTCCTAAAAATGTTCTCTTTTTTCTGTCAGCTAAATGTTTTTCCCATTTGCTTCTGGCCTTAGAGAATTCAGCTCAAGGTTTAACGTGAGGCCCATTGGTATCATTTTACTTATTTACCCATTCTTAATAGTGTTTTTTCAGCCTTGGGGCAGCATATGTAATTCTCCCTTTTTATGACTTTGAGAATTGTTTTTTCTACCATAAATCAATGGGGCCCTCTTGTCTTAGGAGAAAACCTCTTGCCAAGGTTTTTTCTGCCTGGCATGAAACATTTTGAAAATCTAAGCCCATTTAATTTAGGAACCTGATCAAGATATAAGCCAATATAAGTCTTGATTAAAAATGCAGTCTATATTCAGATGCCACAGTTTCTCTACTCTCTCAACTTTCCTTTTTCCTGGCATGTGCCTGAGTGCTTCACACCTTGGCCATGTGCCAATTAGGGGGTGTTCTTTTCTGGATGTAAGCTTAATTTTTGCAAATTTCTTCCGTGAGGGGTCTTAAAAGTATGCGTTTGGGTTTGGGAAATTCAAATCTGCTGTTACTGTTTTGATTTGGCAACATTTAGCTTGGTAAACCTACATTTGATTAAAAAGCACACCAGCTGCTCTCAGCAAATCATAGAATTTTTATTTTGCCTTCTGATAATAATAATAACAACAACAACATAGCTGCAAGTCCTTGGCAATCATTTTTAATGATTTCTATGCAATTTCACACGTTTTATTTACCCTTCAAAACTAAATGGTATCAATTGAAGCCAAATATCTTTTGAATTCCCAAGTCATGTTACAACTTTTTTGCACCCCCATTTTTGGAATTTGAAAGGTGAAAAACTGAACATGTCCTAATTGTGCCAAGCTCTCTGGCAGGGACCCTGCAGCCCCTTGATGGCCCTGTGTGGATTCCGGCAGAGACAACAAGGTGGTGCAGGCAGCAGTAGTGATGGAGGAGGAGGCAGCAAGCCCTTCTGTAACCCAGCCTGCCCCTTCTGGTGCCCCCCCCAGATGATCTACTGTTCTGAAGATGCTGTCATCTCTCAAAACACAGCCAACCATCTTTGAGAACCAGCCACAACTACTCCGTTCACCCTCACCAAATGGCGGGGAGGTAGTTAGCACGATGGTTTGGCACCTTTGCTGCCAGGGCTGCATTCTCATCTGGGGGTTTGGAGGGGGGCTGGCAGAGGTGATGGGTTCTCATCGGTGGTGGAGCAAATTCAATCAGATCTGGGGAGTCCACGCATGCACCTTCCCCCTCCCATCTCATCTCAGGCTTGCATTTTGAAAAAACATATTTCCCCGCAGACGTGGAGATGAGCAAATGTATTTCAGGTCCAGTGTGGGCATAGCATGAGCTGGATCCTTATCTCTCAAACAGTGCAAATGTCTGCTTTTTGATCTGTGATTTAAGGTTCAGCCCTTGACAGCAGCCTGATTTCCCACCACCTGTTTTTTATTCCCTACACCTGGAAAAACACGACGTCACTAAACCAAACCAAACCAAAAGTAAGCTACAGAGCTTGTTTTTACCTCAGGGTGTCAGAGAAGGCTTCCACACCAAACTTTGATGGGCAGTAACCGCCTCCAAAGCAGGCCAGGCGTCCATTCACACTGCACACATTGACCACCCTTCCTCTGGCTCTCCTCACCAGTGGCAGCATGTGTAGCGTCACGTCAATCAACCCTAGCAGGTTGACATTGATCACCTTTGCAAAGTCATCTTTGGTCAGCCATTCGTTGGGACCTGATTCGACACCTATTCCCGCATTGTTCACCAAGCCCCAGAGCCCTGTGCAGGGAGAGACAGTTATTCTTTCCCAAAGAAAATGATATATAATGAACTGAAATGATATATAATGAATTTTTAAAATGTTTAAAATAACTTTGATAAAGAAACCAGAAACCTTTTTATTAGGAAGTGTAGGTACCAAGATCCCAAAGGAACAGAAAAGACTTTTTATGTATGCAACGACAGCCGCATGGATGTTACTTGCCCAGAGATGGAATGAAGACAAAGTCCTTACCAGAGAAGAATGGCAAACTTGAGACACCACTGTCAGCAGATGAAAACATTAGCTGGACTGCAATAACACTTGTAATGCAGAAATTATTATGGATAAAATGGAGTGACATAAAATTTGGATGAGGAAATAATATGCAGTTGAAAAGGTTGATAATACGGCCCATGGAGCGGAAGGGGGAAGTCTGAAGATTCAGAGAAATCTCTAAATGTGGATATGGATTTGGTATTGTTATAATCTTGTAAAAATCAAATAAAAATTATTTCAAAAGAAGAAGAAGGGACAATTATTGTTCCAGGTTCCCACCTAGCATAACATTTGGATGTATGCTAGATTTTGGAAGTGTGGATGTAGTATTATTCTTGTGGTCTATATTTTGGTTGATATGTATTCTAGGATTTGTTAAAGTTGCAAAACAATGAAGCACGGGATGGAGCAAGGGAGAAATTTCTGGAACAACATTGGAATATCAGCTCCGCCCAAGGCATGAAGAATAACAGCAACAACTGGGTGGGTGGGGAGACATAACATCTTACAAGGACCGGAAGAAACACCACAGGCAGAAGAATAGCCACACACAGGAAGAACAAGGATGTAGTTTGAGTTCCTCACTTGTAGTTTCATAAATCATTTAATGTGTCAACACGAATAGAAGTTATTAATATTGCAGTTGTTGTACAAGGGATTATTATTTGACTGGAATGTAATGGAAATTAATAAGATTTTGGAAGGCAGAAATAAAGAAAATAATAGAATCATCAAATTTAGCACACAGGGGGCCACTTTATCTAAATTATATAATTCGGCATTGGAACAATTGGTGTTAATAATTGTATTATACATTGGTATTGTTATAATGAGGCCATCATTGGATTGTAATTGAAAACCAATAAAAATGATTTTTTTTAAAAAAAAAGTTGGATGGGCGGTTCATCATAATTTCCCCAACTACCATCAACAGGAAGCAATAAAATGGGCAATATTTGTTAAGAGGAAAGCTGTAATTAAAAGCATGGGAGTCCTAAAGCTTCTATTCACATCACTCTTTCAAAAAACCAAAAATGGGTATTTGCAAATTGAGAAAGACAACACAGAAAACACTGGACTGAAACAGACAATTTTGACCAACAAATGTTTATCTCTGGAGATATATCGAGAGAGAGAGTGAGAGAAAGAGAGAGTTCAGTATGTGTCCCTGCTCTTGCATTTGATCTTAGTATTGCTGGAGAGCCAATATTTCCCCAGGGAGTCACACAGTTTTAAAAGGAAGGCCAACCAGTGACCTCTGGGGGCCATTTTGGGAGGCCTTTACATGAAATTTAGCAAAGAGCATGAAGGCTTAGCCAACGTAGATCTGTTGGATAAAACTGATCCAGTTGACCTAGTGTACTTAGACTGCCGACTCCTGAATAAGCTGAGCAGTCATGAAACTGCTTAAGAAGCAGGACACAGAGTAGAGGAATAAATGGAATATCTAAATGATATTTATTAAGAATTTTTAAAATTACAAAAAAGAGAAGAAAAAGAAAAAAGAAAAAAGAAGAAAAAAGATACATAAAACCAATACAACAACACAACAACATCAAAAAAGAAAAATACAAATCCCATATTACATATCTTATCTTTCATTTGCTTGTTTCCTTGACCTCCTCACACCTCCCTTTTTGTATTCTAGCTTAATTAATTTTTTCAGCAAATTCTTTCCCTCTTTTTCAATTATTATTGAATAATTTATCTTGACAATCTAACCTATTAATTAACTCAGCAAATCCTTTCCATCTTTCACCATGTTCTTTTATTCAATTTGCCTTACTTTATTTAACCTTATCTTACCGTAAAATACCTTAAAACATAAAACTTAATGCTTATTTATACATAACTCCTTATATCATTTCTACTAAAGCCAGACAGTTTCATTCCAACATTTTCCCTAATATTCATTAATTTTACACTAATTCCCAAAATAAATTTTTTTCTTTATAGACTTTCTTCCAATTTTCATCCAACGTCCCTTCTTCCTGGTCTCGGGTTATGTCAGTCCTTACTGGAATATCTAGATGGGGAGATGTAGAAACTGGAGTTCTCCAAAGATCAGTGTTTGGACCTGTGGCTTTTATCTTATTCATAAATGATCTAGAATTAGGGGGAGCATGAAGTGGGCCTGTTTATAGCCCATCTTTTCCCCACTCTAAGGGGCTTGAAGTGGCACACATGGTTCTCACCTTCCTCATTTAATCCTCACAACCCTGTGAGGTTGGTTAGGTTGAGAGGCAGTGACTACCCAAGGTCACCCAATGAGCAGTATGCCAAGTGGGGATTTGAACCCAGGTCTCCTAGGTCCTAGTCTGAAACTCTAACCACTAATAATCATAATAAATATTATTTATATCCCGCCCTCCCCATCCGAAGCTGGGCTCAGGGTGGCTAACAACAATCAAATAATCCCACATTCTAAAAACATTTCATTATAAAAATTAATTAAAATCAAATTGATGGCAACCGTTAAGCAAAATTCTGTGCAGATTGCCAGAGGAGGGAGTCAGGCTGTGCTCTGACCAAAGGCCTGGTGGAACAGCTCTGTCTTGCAGGCCCTGCGGAAAGATGTCAGGTCCCGCAGGGCCCTAGTCTCTTGTGACAGAGCGTTCCACCAGATTAGAGCCACAGCCGAGAAAGCCCTGGCTCTAGTTGAGGCCAGCCTAACCTCTCTGTGGCCTGGGACCTTCAGGATGTTTTTATTTGCAGACCGTAGGTTCCTCTGTGGGACATACCAGGAGAGGCGGTCCCATAGGTATGAGGGTCCTAGGCCATATAGTGCTTTAAAGGTTAAAACCAGCCCCTTAAACCTGATCCTGTACTCCACTGGGAGCCAGTGCACCTGGTATAGTATAGAGTTGGGTGTCATTGGCATACTGATGGCAACCCAGCCCAAAACTCTGGACAAGCTGGGCGGGGGGGGGGTGCGCATAAAGATGTTAAAAGCAACGGGGAGAGTATCGCACCCTGAGGCACTCCACACACCAAGGAGTGGCACGATGACAATTCCCCCCCAAGCGCCACCCTCTGTCCCCGACCAGAGAGAAACGAGTGCAGCCATTGAAGGACTGTGCCCTGGATCCCCACGTCGGCAAGGCGGTGGTCCAGGAGTTCGTGATCGACCATGTCGAAGGCTGCTGACAGGTCTAGAAGAATCAGCAGCCCCGACCCGCTTCGATCCAGCTGCCTGCGGAGATCGTCTGTTAGGGCGACCAGAGCCGTCTCGGTCCCATGACCAGCGCGGAAGCCGGACTGGAATGGATTCAGAGCCGAAGTTTCATCCAGAAACCTGCCAAGCTGTTCAGCAACCGCTCTCTCAATCACCTTACCCAGGAATGGAAGATTCGAAACCGGGCGTTAATAGGATAGATCTAAGGGATCTAATGATGTTTTCTTTAAGAGTGGGCGCACCACTGCCTTCTTCAATTCCCCTGGGAATATCCCGGTGCCAAGGGATAAATTGATGATATCTCCCAGGGGGGCTCCGCACCTCGTCTGGAAACGCTCTAATCAGCCAAGAAGGGCACGGGTTGAGAGGACAGGTGGTGGGCTTTCCAGCTCGGAGGAGTCTGTCCACATTGGCTGGGGATATCCGGTCAAAGAGGTCCAATACTGGACCCGAGGACAGTCAAGGGGCTTCCAGTTCCTTTAGTGTATCCAAATTGGCAGGGAGGTCATGGTGGAGCAACAGGACCTTCTCCGCAAAAAAGCTCGCAAATGCCTCACAGCTGTGTGTCAAATTGTTATTTAAATTTGGCTGTCCTTCAAGGGATGTTAAAGACCTGATTATACTAGATAATTGTGCTGGGCGAGAGCTAGCGGATGCAATGGAGACCGAGAAGTAAGACTTCTTAGCGGCCTTCACTGCCATCTCATAGGTTTTTATAAAAACCCTATAAGATGTTTTTGAGGCTCCGTCACGGTCACCCCGCCATACTCGCTCTAGCTGTCTGAGGTCCCGCTTCATTTTCCGAAGCTCCCCGGTAAACCAGGGAGCCCGGTTTCTGTGGGGTCGCAGAGGGTGCTTAGGTGCGATCTCATCGATGGCTGCCAGGAGCTGGGTATTCCAGCCTCAACTAGCTCAGTCAATGAGTCGCCAGGGGGAGCAAGGTCCCACAAGGCTTGGCGGAATCTCTCAGGGTCCATCAGCCTCTGCGGGCGAGCCCAAATCGGCTCGCCACCTAAGCAGGATGGGGGTGGAAAGTCAATCCTGGCTTTCAGAGCATAGTGATCAGACCATGGCACCTTCATCGAAGGAGACATGATCACATCTATACCAACACCAAAGATCAAATCCAGCATGTGGCCTGCTTGATGTGTGGGGCCCGAAACAAACTGGGAGAGCCCTAGTGTTGCCATGGAAGACGCCAGGTCCAGAGCCTGTGAGGAGGGAGTGGCATCAGCATGGATTTTGAAGTCCCCCAATACCAATAGGTTAGGGAACTCCAAGGCCCAGGGAACTACACCACACGGCTTCTCATTCTCCAACACTGGAACTCATGGACATCCAATGAAGTTGAATGTTGGAAGGTACAGGAGATAGGGATGCCCATCCACTTGGGTGGTTTTAAAAGTGGATTGGACAGCCAAGATGTCTATGCTCTGCCTCTACAGCTGGAAGCAGAAATGCTTCCAAATACCGAAGGCTGGAAAGCACAGGAAGGGAGAGTGCGCTTGATTGCTGCTTGTGAGAAGTCATCTGCTGGTAACTGAATGGTGGCTGAGAAGAGACATTGGCCTGATCCAGAAGGTTATACCTTCCATATTCTCTGCTCTGTGCTCCCCAAACACATTTAAATGGGAAGCATCTTAAAAGATATTGCAATATAGCTTCTCTGGTTCCTTCTTCCTTCTGGTTTCCCCCCATCTATATTGCCTCCTTTCCCAGCTGCTATGAGGAGGAAAAATTCAATGTAGATCAGCAAAATGACTCCAGAGGCTTCTCCTACACTGCAAATGCTGGCTAATCAGTTTGAGGTCTCGCAGCTGCTTGTCAGTTAAAATTAAACAGTGGCGTAGCGTGGGGGGTGCAGGGGGGGCGGCCGCACTGGGCGCAACATCTGGGGGTTAGGGTTAGGGGGCGCAAATCCACGGGTTAGGGGGCGCAAATCCACGGGTTAGGGGGTGCAAATTACTTGTCTTGCCCCGGGTGCTGACAACTCACGCTACGCCACTGAAATTAAAATCTTGCAACACTGATTATGATATCTGTGCTTTTAGAGAATATTTATTAAAGTTTCCAATAGTAATACAATAAAAATCAAAAAGGAAAACAAAGAAAAAGTAACATACATACAAAAATAAGAAAAAAAGAAAAAATAACATACATACAAAAATAAAAATGATTAAAAACACATAAAATTTCCGTTACTTATTTTTCATTAACTTATTTCCCAGACCTCCTCCTACCTCCCTTTTTTGTATTCTGATTCAAATTGCTGGTTCAGCAAATCCTTATCCAATTCCTTTCTCAAACATCTTATCAAGAAAAACCTTAATTTTACCATATTTTTAAAACCACTTTTTTACTTTATCACTTTATCCAAACTTAACTCTCATCCAAACCTATATACCGGTACTTGTTCTTAAAACATTTCCCTAAGATCGAAAGAAAATTCCCTTCCACGAATTTCCAATTCTCCTAAAAGTAAGACAAAAAACAAAAACAAAAAACAAAAAAGCAACTTATATTATGTACACTTTAAATTCCCATTTTTCGTTCCACCCATCCCCCTTCCTGTTTTCAGTCCCCAACAAATCTCAAAATAAGACCATCAACCCGGTGATGTTATGTCCGAGGCTCTTAAATCTCTCTCATAGCTCCTCTGCCAGTCTTTTTGATAGTCTTTAATATTCAAGACCAAATCTCGGGGAGACTCCCGCCCTGCAGCATCCACGTTTCTTCCAGTCAGGCCTACATACTTGACGATAAGGCCTATAGGGTGTTCCACATCTTGTTTCATTCTCCAGCTGAATCAAATTTATAATCCAAGGGTCATATGATCTCCAGATAAGGAGGTCTCTCCATCTTTCATTTTCCAATTCAGGCCAGGCTTCCATCTTCAGAAATTTGTTTCTTCTTGCTACCATCATGTCAAGCCTCAAGTTGCAGCTCACCTTTTGCATCTGCAGGGTTGAGTCCCCCCCTTTCTTCTCTTCAAAGGCAACATTATTCTCCTTCTCAATTTTCTCTGTTTGTTCAGTTAAGTAGAATTCCTGTACCAAGTTCTTATCAAGTTAATTGCTAGTACTAGCTCTTGTGCCCAAAGTTGTAACGTTTGTAGTCAAAACACCTATTTGACCTTGCAACTTTCCCAAGAGAAAGAAAGTCCTGTTCAGTTCAGACTGGATTTCCTTACCAACTGCCATTCTTAAGCATATCAAGGTCAAAAAACAATTTCTCAGCTGGTTCTTAATGCAATGTCCCAAGACTCCCTCCAGGGGGATTTAAGTTTCTTTTTACTCCTTTCAGCACAAAACCAAAAGTTCCATACGTTAAATTGTAGCAGTCCTTCCTTCTTTTAAAATATAAACTTGTAACCAATATAAGCAGCAGAGACAAAGTCCTCTTTTTGTATCTTGACAACTAACTTGACAGCTGTCAAATTGTTCAATTGCTCATCACCCAGCTCTCACAGCCCACTCCCGGGTCCGGGGGTGGGGGGTGGCACATCAATTTTTAAATTTAGTTCTTCTCCTGCAGGTTCCCCTGGTTCCAAATAATTTTTCTTGTAATCTCAATCAGTAGAATTAAAATCTTTTGCAAAAGATAAAGCTCTCCACGACCTTAGTTGGAGGTGCTTTGCTTTAGAATATTTACAGAAAGGGGAGGTGGACTTCCTGTTTGGACCCTCCCCGATCAGTGCCGAATTTAAAGATATTTAAAGGATCCAATTTCCGTACTACTCACGGGTTGTTGTTTTAAAATCCCAATTGTTCCAGGAAAAAAGGCAGCGCTCTCCGGCAGCAGCTATGCGGCTTTGCTCCACGGACTTCCGGGGTGGCGCCTTCGGCAATGGCTGCCTCCCTCTGAACTGGAGGGACCAGCTCTGCGCGAAACGGGTCGTATCCGCTGCGGCGAAGCGGGGACCCTCTCAAAAATCACAGGCGGATGAAGCCTGTGACCATGGGACTCGGCGGGCACCTTTAGCGCCTCCCCCAACCCGCTAAGGAACCCACCAACGGGCTCCGAAGTGAAGAGGGGGAAGTGGCGCAGTGCTGAGAGTCATATCTGTGCTTTTAGAATCAGGTTGATCAGTGGACATTATCAGACAGGAACATTTATCTTCATACAAAATGAAGTTTCACTGTGTGACTTCACAGAACAAGCTGCTGTCAAAGGCACAAAGCAATAATCTTTCAGGTTATTTGGCAATCCTGGTATTAGTTGATTCTAATACTTTTTAAAATGGTCATACATTTTATTTTTGATATACAGTGGTACTTCGGGTTACATACGCTTCAGGTTACATACACTTCAGGTTACAGACTCCACTAACCTCGGGTTAAGAACTTTGCTTCAGGATGAGAACAGAAATCGCGCTCCGGCGGTGCAGCGGCAGCAGGAGGCCCCATTAGCTAAAGTGGTGCTTCAGGTTAGGAACAGTTTCAGCTTAAGAACGGACCTCCAGAACGAATTAATTACTTAACCGGAGGTACCACTGTATTGGGAGTCACATGGCTGAAACCTGCAGGGAAGATAACAGACAGAGTATAAGGGCCAAAGGCACTCCTGGGCATCAACAGCAGGGCAGCTAAATTCTCCATGGAGAATATGAATCGTGCAGAATGTTATAGTCAAAAACACATATGTGAGGAATCCCCAATTAGGTCTCCCAATACCGTTTTTATTTAGAAGTAGCATCAGGATCCACAGGCCTGTGTTGCTTTCAATCAAGGTCTCTATTGTGGAGTATCCATAATAAAAATGTATGGAAGGAAAGTGCTTAATGTCACGTAAATAAATGTTTCATAAAGGTGCTATGAGACTCACTCATTCAAAAAGAACCTTCCCTTCTCTGCAGGTTAACACTGGAGCAGAATACTCAACCCACACATTTTTTAATGTTGGGTAGCTCACAAACACCAATGGGACCCCCTCTTCACTCTAAGCTCTCAAGAAGCACCTTCGTTCTTCCCTGGATCATGGATCAAGCAACTCTGATTGACACAGGAGAGACTCTGTAGATTTGTAGGTCCAGATTACTGCCAGGGAAAGCATAACCCTCTGGCTGTGGGCTGGCCGCCCTTTTCTCTCCACTCTTCACTCTCTGTTCACTTCAGCTTCCCCACCTGGATTTTCCCTGTCTGCTTTCCTCTCCCTCAGGCTTTGCACATTCACTTGTGTCTGCACACACGCACACATTAAATTAAGCCAATACAGTGGTACCTCTGGATACGAACGGGATCCGTTCTGGAGCCCCGTTTGCATCTAGAATCAAATGTAACTAGTGATGGTACATCTGCGCATGCACGCGCCGCTTCTCCCCGCTTCTGTGCATGCGCGTGATGTCATTTTGAGCCTCTGCACATGCGCAAGCGGCGAAACCCGGAAGTAATGAGCTGCTACTTCCGGGGTGGCGCCATCGGAAAATGGCTGATTCCCCTTAACTCGGAGGGGACTGGCTCCGCGGAAACTGGGTCTTTACCGCTACGGCGCAGCGGGGACCCTCAAAAATCACAGGCGGGTGAAGCCTGTGACCGTGGGACTCGGCGGGCACCTTTTGCGCCCCCCCAATCGGCAAAGGAGTCCAGTTCTGGGCTCTGGAGCGGAGCGGGGAAGTGGCGCTGTGCTGTGAGTCATCTGCTTTTTCCGTGGAGTGAAGCCACGAAGCCGTTGCCGGAGAGCGCTGCCTTCTTCCTGAAAATTTGGCACTAAGATCAACGATCCGTGAGTAGGTCAATTTGGCAATTAAAGGAACTGTATAAAACGATTTGACACCGAATGC
The DNA here is from genome assembly GCF_964234715.1 of Podarcis melisellensis. Classification (NCBI taxonomy): domain Eukaryota; kingdom Metazoa; phylum Chordata; class Lepidosauria; order Squamata; family Lacertidae; genus Podarcis; species Podarcis melisellensis. The sequence goes on from NC_138529.1 coordinate 7,263,283, forward strand.
GGAGAGGTATAAACAGGAAGTCTGCCTCCCGTTCTTGTAAAGGAAGTAAAGCAATGAACTTGTAAGCTGAAACCTCAAAGGACATTTTTAAGGATTACAATCCGAACATCAAACAAGCGTTATCCCCCCTTTGATACAGGGGAGGAGGGGGGAAAGGATTTGAACAGTATTTCCCTGCAAAAAGAGAGAGCAAGAGCAGCCAAATCCACCGCTCAAATCCCTGAGATCGGCTTCTGTGAACAGTAAAAATGCCGTACTGGGAAACGTGTTGTTGCTGAAAGTACTTTTTTCTTGCAACAGTTAACTCTGCGTTTGAAGATACAATTAAGACACAATATTACTGACTGGTTTCTCCTGATTTCAAAGTATTAGGCAATAAATAAATTGAAATAGAAACTGTTGTCCTTTGGAGACCGGGGGATGAAAGGGGAAAGTAAGCTACTTTAAAATATTATGGACTGTTGTTGTTACTGTGTCCCCCTAGAGGAACTTTGAAATTGCTGCAAGTGCAGCTGGATTAAGGGAATTTTCCACTTCAAAACAAACTCTGACTCTGAGTGTGTGACTGTCAGGGAACTGCCATCGGAGAGAGAGGTGGGGGAAAGGCTCCAGGAGAATAGGAGAGACTCTACAGCAGAAGAAGGAACCAGCAGGGGGAGAGCAGGAGTTCCAGCGGAAGGGGAATCGGAGGGGAGGCTCTGGGATACTTCTAGTGAGAATAGTGCAGAGGTAACAAGACCCCCGTTAGCAACTCCCACCCTTCGCCGGAACCTGTCACGCAGAGAGTCACGAAGGCGCATGTCCGTCAAACAGCTTTTATGTTGGAGTAAATTCCGTAGACGCCCACTGTCAGATGCTACCAGCGACTGACGGAGTCATGCTTTGGGGGCTCCGTTAGTGCCTGGGTTTGGTTGACCAGCCAAACCCCAGAGGGATCAAGCTTTTATGCACAAGCAGCTCATTATCCCATCACAGTGACTGACCTTGGCTTTTATCTGGAGGGTTATGGCTGATGGGAAAGACAAGTTAGAGTCCCAACAAGCAACCAGATCTGGCAGAGTACTTCGTACAGACAGTGGGCTGCAAAGGAGAGCTTCGACATCTGGCCCTTCTGGCTTGTCAATAATAACCCCATTGGCACAATCTAAGCCTAAAGGTATGGCTGCTGCTGATGCCCTGGCCCAGGCTCTTAGTAAAATAAATGAATCTTTGGATAAAATAAGTAAACAATTAGCCGAGGCATCGAGTAAAATTGACCAAAACACTACAAGTATTAATCAAAATACCACAAGCATTAATAATTTGCGTCAGAAGGTAAACATTAATACTGAGACCATCCAGAAATTAGTACAGGAATCAACTTCAATACAAAAGACAGCTGATGAGGCAAAAGAAATTGCAACCTATACAGCCACTGTTGTAGAAGAGAAGTTACCACCGATACACAAACAATTATAAGACCACAGATCAATACTTTCTATGATTGAGTTGAGGGAGAAACAAGCTAATTTAAGGGTCAGGGTGGTTCCTGAATTGGAGAAAGATAATTTGATTGAATTTCCTACAAAGGAATTTGCAGACTTTTGGAATCCAGATTTGGAGAAGGACAGCTTCAAGATAGTGAGTGCTTTTAGACTCGGGAAAGGAGGGAGAAAGAATAGAGCAAGAGACTGTTTGATTACCCTCCGAACAAAAGAGGAGAGAGATAAAATCTTGAGTCTGCACTTCCAGAAAACTTTGGTGATACATCAGTCAAGAGTGGAGATATTTAAGGATATTCCGAAACATCTTTTGGACCTTAGGTCCAACTACAGGGACTTGACTGCACTGCTGAGAAGTAATGGAATCTTTTTCAGGTGGGAATTCCCTCAAGGCCTCTCTTTCAGCTACAAAGGCAAGAAGATAAAAATAAGATCAGAGGACAACAAAACCAAATTTTGGAGAGACCACGGAGAAGACTTGCAGAAGAAAACCGAAGGAGAGTTAAAAACACTTGTAAGTGAAACTTTGGATATACCAGATCTACCTCCTGAATTAAAAGAGCGTTTGAAGAAGGTGATACCACCAACAGAACAGGTACAGGCACTGGGCGCAGTTGGAGGAGAAGCATAGTATCTACATCATGGCTCTGCAACTATTAAGCTGGAATTGTAATGGTTTGAACTCCCCTCAGAAGAGGAGATCTGGGTTTCACTTATTAAAAAAGGAACAATTGGATCTGATTTGTTTACAAGAAACTCATATAACAAGGCTACACAGGAAATTATTGATTAACAAAAGACTTGGTCAGGAGTTTATTTCATCGGACAAGGTAAAAAAAAGAGGAGTTGTGATTTATGCAAAAGAGAGATTGCAACCGAAATTTATATTCAAAGATGACCAAGGAAGATTTGTGGCAGTTGAAATTCAAATACAGGGAGACTTCTTTAAAAAGTTGCATGAGATCCTGATGGACTATTTGGATTACAATGTAATTTTGCTTGGAGACATGAATGGAGTGGTATCTACACATATGGACAAGGCACAAAGACAGGTAGTCACCAAGGATGGTAGACTACCGAAAACCTTTTTTGAGATGACAGACAACTTGGATTTAGTTGATATTTGGAGAATAAAGAACCCCTTGGCTAAGGAGGGAACCTTCTTTTCTGAAGCCAAAATGACATGGACTAGAATTGACCAAATATGGGTAACTAGAGGACTGGCTCCAAAGACAAGAAAAGTGGAAATTTGCCCAAAAACCTGCTCCGACCATAACGCTGTCAAGATGGAGTTGAAACTAATACCAACTGGTTCCTTCAGATGGAGGATGAATGACACCTTATTTAGAGATGAAGAAGTTTTAAAGAAGGGCCAAAAAACCTTGAGAGACTATTTTGAGATAAATATGAACACTGATGTGGAAAAAAGAGTAATCTGGGATGCCAGCAAGGCGGTTATGAGAGGGTTCTTGATACAACAGAATGCATTAAAAAAGAGAATCCAGAATGATAAGAAGGACAAAATTTTGGAGAAAATAAAGGAAGGTGAAAAAAAATTGAGAGCAAAACCCAAGTCGCAGGAGATTTTGAGAGAAATAAAGTTATACCAAGTGCAACTTATGAAAATGATGAACCAAGAGATTGAGTGGAAAATTAAACAAATGAGACAAAAGACATTTGAGTCAGCTAACAAATGTGGGAAACTGTTGGCTTGGCAAATGAAAAAAAGACAAAAACTAAATACAATCACAAATTTAGAAGTGGAAGGAAGGAATATACAGAACCCAGCTGAGATCAGAAACTGTTTCCAGAGGTATTTTAAACAACTATATACACAAGGGCCACAGAGAGAAATCGACATAGACTGATTCTTGAAGGAAAATGGATTACAAAAAATCTCTCAAGAAAATAAATTAATGTTGAGTTATAAAATAACTGAACAGGAGATAGAAGGTGCCATCCAGAATATGCAACTGGGCAAATCTCCAGGACCGGATGGACTGACTTCTAGATACTACAGATCCTTAAGGGAATGGTTAGTACAACCTTTGAAAGAAGTCTGTAATGAAATAATGGAGGGGAAGATGGCACCAGAGTCGTGGAAAGAAGCATATATTACACTTGTACCGAAAACAGAGACTGAAAAGACGCAGCTCAAGAACTACCGTCCCATATCTCTGCTTAATGTGGATTACAAAATTTTTGCAGATATTTTAGCTAAAAGACTAAAAAGAGTGTTAGTGGAAGAGATACAAAAAGACCAAGCAGGTTTTCTCCCAGGAAGACATCTTTCTGATAATGTGAGAAATATAATTAATACCATAGAGAAATTGCAAGAGAATATAAATACTAAGGCAGCTTTGATATTTGTGGATGCGGAGAAAGCCTTTGACAACATTTCTTGGACTTTTATGAAAAAGAACTTACAGGGTATGGGGGTAGGCCAAGGTTTTGAAAATGGTATAAGTGCAATATAGTCAGAACAAAAGGCAAAATTAATTGTAAACAATGTGGTGACGGAAGAATTTAAAATAGAAAAAGGGACACGACAAGGTTGCCCAATTTCCCCATTGCTTTTTATATCGGTCCTGGAGGTTTTGCTGAACATGATCAGAAGGGACCAGTTGGTTAAAGGTATACAGGTCGGAGCCAGACAGTACAAATTGAGAGCATTTGCAGATGACTTAGTATTGACGTTACAGGAGCCAGAATCTAGTACTAAAAGGGTTTTAGAACTGATTCATGAATTTGGTCAGGTCACTGGGTTTAAATTGAATAAGTCAAAAACCAAGGTTTTAGAGAAAAATTTAACACAAATTGAGAGAGAGAGGTTTCAGAACATGACAGGTTTAACAGTGGTTAAGAAAGTTAAATACTTGGGGATCAATATGACAGCAAAAAATGGGAACTTATTTAAAGATAACTATGAAAAATGCTGGGGTGAAGTGAAAAAAGATTTAGAAATATGGTCAAATTTGAAACTTTCATTGCTGGGCCGTATCGCTGCTATAAAAATGAATGTATTGTCTAGAATGTTGTTTTTGTTTAAGGCATTGCAAATTGTGGACAAGATGGACTGTTTCAAGAAATGGCAGAGAGATATTTCAAGATTTGTCTGGCAGGGCAAGAAGCCTAGAATAAAATTTAAAATATTAACGGACGCAAAGGAAAGAGGTGGATTCGCTTTGCCAGACTTTAAACTTTATTATGAATCAGCAGCTTTCTGCTGGTTGAAAGAATGGCTACTTCTTGAAAACACAGACATTTTGGATTTGGAAGGTTTTAATAACGTATTTGGATGGCATGTGTCAGGGAACTGTCATCGGAGCCGAGTGGAGAGGTAAGGCTCCCCAATGATGCCGGAGAGGGAACTAGCAAGGAGAGAGAGAGAGCTTCCACTGGGGAAGGAAAGCAAGGTGACACCAGGAAGAAAGGAGAGGCTGAGAGTACCTTGGAAGGAAGGCTCCGAGACTCTTCCAGTGAGATCAGTGGGGAGAGCGCAGGACCACCGCTTGGCACGCCCACTCTGCGCAGAAGGCTTCCGCGCAGAGAAGCGAGGCGGAGACTTGCTGTCAAGGAATTCTTATGTTGGAAGAAGTTCAGGAAACGCCCACTGACGGATTCTGCCAGTGACTGAGACAGTCGCGCTGTTAGGGCTGTCAAACCGGGGAAAGGTTCAGCTATACAACCAGCTTGGAGCAGTTTGGAATTTACACACAAGCAACCCCAATTCCCATTACAGCATGCATATCTGTGGTATGATAAGGTCAAAGCGCATAAAGCATTTAAAAACCATATTGTTAGGAAAGCATTGTTTAATGTTTGGATAAGATACAAGGATTTATTGGAAAATAAAACCCCAAGGTGGCTGTCACCGATGGAAGCGAAAGCTCAGAAAAAGCTCACTATGGAGGCTAAATGGCCGAAATATTGGGAAATTTTGGAACAAGATGGAGATAGACTAAAACTGCAGAGTTTTGAGAAACTAAGGAACAAAGTGCGAGACTGGCTTCATTATTATCAGATAATGGAGGCATATAATTTGGACAAGAAAATTGGCTTCCAGGTGGAAAAATCAAAATTAGAAACAGAACTGTTAGAACCCAAAACTAAGAATTTGTCAAGGATGTATAACTTGCTGTTGAAATGGAATACTCAGGATGAAACGGTGAAATCTGTTATGATTAAATGGGTACAAGATGTTGGATACAATATTATGTTTGCTGACTGGGAACAGTTATGGACCACAGGTATGAAGTTTACGGCATGTAATGCCTTAAGAGAGAATATTATGAAAATGATATACAGGTGGTACATGACCCCAGTTAAGCTAGCAAAAATCTACCACTTGCCCGATAATAAATGTTGGAAATGTAAAGAAACTGAAGGTACATTCTTTCACCTTTGGTGGACGTGCCCAAGGATTAAGGCTTTCTGGGAGACAATATATAATGAATTGAAAAAGGTATTTAAATATACCTTCTTGAAGAAACCAGAGGCCTTTCTCCTGGGCATTGTTGACCAATCGGTGTTAAAGAAGGATAGAACTTTCTTTATGTATGCTACAACAGCAGCAAGAATACTTATTGCAAAATATTGGAAGACACAAGATTTACCCACTCTGGAAGAATGGCAGATGAAGGTGATGGATTACATGGAATTGGCGGAAATGACTGGCAGGATCCGAGATCAGGGAGAAGAGTCAGTGGAAGAAGACTGGAAGAAATTTAAAGACTATCTACAGAGACATTGTAAAATTAATGAATCTTAGAATGATGTTTGAATGAAATTAAGTGGTTTCTAGCTATAATGGTATAAAAGAATATGAAAAAAATGGGTTTTTTTATAAGTAAAAATTCAAGGTTATCATAATTTAAGATTAAAGATCTGGGTAGAAAAAAGAGGGAAGAAAAAAGAGGGAAAGAAACTGCTGAACTAATAAATTGAATTGGAATACAAAAAAGGGAGGTACGAGGAGGTCCGAGAAACAAGTAAATGAAAAATAATGTGATGAAAAGATTGATTGTTTTTAATAATTTTTATTTTGTACTTTTTCTTTTTTCTTTTTCTATTTTGTAATGTAAAAATCTTAATAAAAATTTTATTTAAAAAAGAGGAAGTAATGAGCTCCGTTAATTCCGGGTTGCCATGGAGCGCAACTCGAACGTGCTCAACACGAAGCGCATTCAACCCGAGGTATGACTGTACAAGATTAGGCAACACAGCCATTGAGCCATAGGTTCATCATCGCTGCCCTGAAAGGGTGTGCTGGAGGACAAGCACAAACCTTGGTCCTTGCACAGATGTCAGAAGATGCCTTTAAACATAGCCATGAAAAATCAAAGACTGAACAATTATTTTTATGAGTTTCTTACCTCGTCTGTAGAACTTTCAACTGCTGGCAGTTGATGGGGTGTTGTTCCTGAACTTGGTGTCCTTTGTGTTACACAACCAATGCTTGGACTTTTTAAGCTTCAGTCCGGAAGTGTTGGAGGCCTTTTCCCATTGGCTGGGGGAGAAAGAGAGAGGGCAAGAAAGAAAGCAGAAAGTGGAGCTATATTTCCTGATGCGCACAATTGATTTGCTTAAATTGGAAAAACATCTCTTGATCTTGTACTTCTCATTATATTCTCCAGTTCATCATATGACAAACTATGTCACATGTGTTTAAAAATCAGGTCAATAAAGAATCACTAAAGAATGGGGGGAATACGTGGATTATTTAAAAAATATTTGCAAACATTTAACTACATTAGCAGGAAGAAAACAACACAAGAAGTTAAATAATAACTTATTTGGAAACTAGACAGTAACAATTATAAGGAACTAGAGGGGAAATGCAGTGATAAAAGTGAAACCAGAAGGTGAAACAGAAGGGGAGGAGGGAAGTCAAATTATGTTTTTATTTCTGAAGATGTACTGCATTTCAGTTCTTTTGTAAAACTGACAACTCGAAAAATAAAATTAAGAAACAAAACAAATTGGGGATTGGACCTTGAGCAAGTGCAACATGTGATGCAGTGATGGCAAAATAAGGCGTGTGACCTGTTGGATGCTGGGCTTGCACAATATCTGAGCTTAGTGTTGCTTATGTCAAATATTTATAGGATCATACTGTTCCTCTTCATTTGGCTGTTCAGTGAATAAGCAGCTAGCTAGAGCTATTGTTTATACTTGTTTTGGCTTACCTCTGCTCCAAGCAGCTCATTGCTTCATGCAAAATTCCTCCCTCCCCTCAATAACACTGCGAGGGAGGCTAAATAGAGCAGCAAGCTTCATGTTGGAGCAGGCGTTGGGATTTGGTTTCTCCAAGGCTTGCTAGGTCCCTGTGTGTCCCCACTCTTGCAAGCTTATTGCCTGCAGGTTTCAGCCATGTGGCTCTACCTGGCTGCCCTGCTGGGGCTTTACTTCCTTCGCCGATGGTACCAGGAGAGACAGACGGTGGAGAACCTGACGGAGAAATATGTCTTCATCACGGGGTGTGACTCTGGCTTTGGAAACCTACTTGCCAGGCAGCTGGATGCCCGGGGTCTGCGGGTGCTGGCAGCCTGTCTCACGCAGAAAGGGGCAGAGCAGCTGGGCAAGGTCACCTCAGAGCGCTTGAAAACCACCATTCTGGATGTCACCAGTAAGGAGAGTGTGGCGGCCGCGACGGAGTGGGTGAAAGAACAAGTGGGGAACAAAGGTAGCTTTTTGTTCTGTTGTTTCCATGCTTTGGATCAGGCCAGGGATTATCTGTATCATCATCTGCTTATCTTTATTCCACTTTCCCACAAAATGTGGCCAAAGTGACTCCCAATATATCAAATGAACAAGTACTATTCAAAAAAACCTATTAGAAACAATTAATCCAGGCTTCTGGTTTCCAGCCGTGAGATATGGTTGCCTCCCAAGAGATCGAACCCTCAGACTTGTCAGTAATTCAGGGTTAATATGAAGGTAATTAGCCCTGCTGCCCCCCCCCGGGTAGGGGAGGCTGTGCCACCCTCAGATCGTCCATTATCTGCCCTCCGCAACAAGATGTGGGGGCAGGGGGGCAGGGTGATGACCACAGCAAAAACTGGGAACCTTCCAGAAACAGTCTCATGAGCTGGGGGGTCCCTGTGTTCTCAAAATTATGAAAATTTGGACTAAGAAACAGGCATGTTCTGGAAAGGAGATAAAAAAGATCTCCTAAACGAACCAATATTTGGATGTCAAGGTTTTGTAAAGGACTCTATTGTTGTGTTTTCATTAATGTGAGGTGAGCGGTTATTTTTCCTTCTATATATCTACATCTACACTTCTATGCCAAACCTCACCAAGAAAGAACAAACATTAAATGGAATGCAGGCAGATTTCCAATTGTAATTAGTTATCTGGCAGGGAAAGCTCCAGGGCCTGATGGATTTACAGCAAGATATTACAAAGAAATGAAACACATTCTGTCGTTGCCCTTGAAAGAAGTTATGGACAACATTCTTAAGGAAAGAGACATTCCGGATACATGGAAGGAAGCATTTATTACATTTATTCTGAAACAAGACTCTGATTTAACACAAGTAAAAAAAAACTATAGGCCTATTTCATTACTTAATACAGATTATAAAATTTTCGCAAGTATTTTGGCTAAAAGGATAAAAAAAATACTGCAAGATATTATACATAAGGATCAAGCGGGTTTCCTACCTGGCAGACAGATTAGAGACAATGTAAGGAATATAATTAACATTTTGGAATATCTGACTGCCAGAAATGAGAAACAAGCTATGCTAATATTTGTGGATGCAGAAAAGGCCTTTGACAACATATCTTGGGACTTCATGCTAAAAAGCTTAGAATATATGGAGGTGGGGAAGGAATTTCTCAATGGAATAAAAGCAATCTATACTGAGCAAAAAGCGAAATTAATTGTAAACAATATGATTACGGAGGAAATAGGGATATCCAAAGGTACGCGACAGGGATGTCCACTCTCACCATTGTTATTCATCATGGTACTGGAGGTTTTTCTAAAATCACTAAGAGAAAATGAGACAATAAAAGGGGTTACAGTAGGCCGAAATGAATATAAGGTGAAAGCCTATGGGGATGACCTAGTCATAACGGTGGAAGAGCCTTTGGAAAGCATGAAAAATATACTTATGGAGGTAGAAAGATTTGGCCAAGTGGCAGGATTTATATTGAATAAGAAAAAGACTAAAATAATTGTCAAGAACATGGATCAAGATAAGATAGAGAACATACAGCAACAAGCTGGCATAGAGGTGGTGAAAAAGGTGAAATATTTAGGTATTTGGATAACCCCCAAGAATATAGATCTATACCAGAATAATTGCATACCAGTGTGGAATGGGATAAAGAAAGATCTGGAGGTGTGGGGACGAATGAAATTGTCATTTTGGGGAAGGATTGCAACGATAAAGATGAGCGTGCTACCAAACCTATTGTTTCTGTATCAAACGATTCCAATAATCAAGGGGACTGGGGTCTTTAAAGAATGGCAAAGAGCTATTTCAAGGTATATCTGGCAGGGAAAGAAGCCAAGAATTTAATTTAAGTTACTAACTGATGCAAAAGAAAGAGGAGGCTTCGCCTTGCCAGACTTGAAACTGTACTACGAAGCCTCATGTCTCTGTTGGTTAAAGGAATGGATAAAATTAGAAAATACAGAATTGTTAGGGTTAGGATTAGGGTTATGAAGAAGTGAAAGTGTTTGTGTATGATTGGTTGCATTATTTTCAGATACACGAAATGTTCAAAAAAGATTTTAAAGAATATGGATATGCAGAGAAGGATTCTAAATTTCAAATAGAAAGAATAAATAATGAACATAAAATCCTATCCAAAATGTATAAGATATTGTTGGAATGGCATACGAAAGATGAAGAAGTTAAATCAGTTATGATAAAATGGGCCAGAGATATTGGACATAATATACAATTTAACGATTGGATAAAACTATGGAATGAAAGTATTAAATTTACTGTGTGTACTGCATTAAAGGAAAATGTTATGAAAATGATATATAGATGGTACATTACACCAGTAAAACTTGCAAAAATGTACAAAACATGTAAGAAGTGTTGGAAATGTAAAGAAATAGATGGTACATTTTTTCATATGTGGTAGGAATGCAAGAAAGTGAAAAGCTTCTGGGAGTTGATATACAATGAATTGAAAAAAATGTTGAAATATACATTTGTTAAGAAACCAGAGGCTTTTCTCTTAGGAATTGTTGGCAATGAAATAAATAGAAAGGACCACAAAATTTTCCAATATGCAGTAACAGCGGCAAGAATATTACTGGCTCAGAAATGGAAACAAGAACAATTACCAACGTTGGAGGAATGGAGAATGAAGCTGATGGACTATGCAGAACTTGATAAACTGACTGGGAAGATTAGATATCAACGAGATCAAAAATTCATCAAGGACTGGGGAAAATTAACAGATTACTGGGAATGTATAAGTGATAACGAAATAACGTTAGTGGCATTTAGAGAAGCTCTGTGATAAAATAGGAAATATTGTAAAAAAGTAAAATATAAGAGGGGGGTAGGAATAAAGGCAATATCAAAATTTGGAAATGTGTATTTAAAGAAATTTAATTTCGAATGATTGGCAGAGAAGCCGAAGGAAGTCATAAAATCGAAAAGTTTAAGAGAAATTGTAATGTGGTACGATTGTATGGAAAAATTAATAAAATATAATTATTTTTTAAAAAGTAATTAGTTATCTGGCTGTGCAGGCCTCGTTTGAAGTTCTAATTTGACTTAGCAAAAGATAAAGGAGTTGAGAAAATGGCGTCCATTAGCTGTGGTGCAGAAGGAAAAACCTCCTTCTGAGGGATTGGGGGGGGGGAAATTTTGGACTACAATATGGGAAATATTTCATGAAAAACAGTGCATTTGTTTGCACGGATTATTATTATAAAACAGACTCCATTCTCTGACAGCATGCAGGGAAATCAGGTGGCTGCTGTGCAAATTGATGCCCAGGGCTCCATACTATCCTCCACTTCAGTGCTGTGCTCATTTGACAGAGGGCAAGGACGGAAGTTGCAAGAGTGTCTGTGCATGGATCCCAAGCACTAAGTGAGCAAAAGATGTGTGGGATAGAAGCTAAGATGGGTGCCTTGACTTAACAGCGTCATCCTTGGCAGTGCATATAGTATTAATGGGAAATGTATCATTGTGTGTATCTGCGTGCACACACACACACAGACACACACAGAGAGAGAGCGCGCTCACAAGAATGCAGATATACCCACATTTCCAAAGAATTGTGTATATCCAATTATTAGGGCAGGTGAGAACCTGGAACAATAAGAATAATTTTTTCTTCTCACATAGGGCTCTGGGGTTTGGTGAACAATGCAGGCACTGGTGCCCCATCAGCTCCCACTGAGTGGCTGACCAAAGATGGCGTTGCAAAGATGATCGGTGTCAACTTTCTTGGGATGATTGACATGACGCTACACACGCTGCCCCTGGTGAGAAGAGCCAGAGGGAGGGTGGTCAACATGTCCAGTATGATGGGACGACGGGCATGCTTTGGAGTACCCTATGCCGCATCCAAGTACGGCGTGGAAGCCCTCTCTGACATCCTGAGGTAAAAATGATAGTTCTGTACCTTCCTCTTTCTCCTTGCTTTAGTGGGATATCTGCTTCTCCAGCTAAGTTTCAAGCAGAGGACAGCAATGACTAAAGAGCAGGTGCTGGGACATGTGGACTGCACCAGAGACTTACCAAGTAATCAGCAGGGGTTTGCACACCTAGGTCAGCTCTTTTTCTTGAGGAAACAATTTAATGTATCAGCAAGAGTTGTAAGCACCAACCTCCTGGTGGCTGCCTCTGAATATGCCTGATGCCGGGTCATAGACAATGCCCTGGTGCCTCAAGACAGAAGAAGACATGAGGCTGCATTTCACCACATCTCCCTCCCTCCCTCCCTCCCTCCCTCCCTCCCTCCCTCCCTCCCTCCCTCTCTTTCTCCCTTCTCCTCCTCCTCCTCCTCCTCCTCCTCCTCCTCCTCCTCCTCCCTCTTCCTCTTCCTTTTCCTCTGCTTGTTCTTCTTCTACTTTAAGGAAAGAAGTTCTATTCCATGGAAGCCAAATCATGATCTTCCTTATTAGTCTGGTTCAGTAAGAAGACGTGTTTCTTGATTTTTCCTCCTCAATTCAGGCGAGAGATGCATCCTTTCGGGGTCCAAGTCAGCATTATTGAACCTGGTTGTTTCAAAACACCCATTCAGTCAAACACGGTAGAGAGCTACAAGCATGCATGGAGCCAAGCCCCTTCTGACATCAAGGAAGCCTATGGGCAGCGCTACTTTGAGCGCAGTGAGTAGAAATGGGCGGGGGGAAGAATTCAGTTTGGTTTGCATTGTGCGAAAGCCTGCAATTAAAGCATGTGCTAATAAGTCACACTGTTGCAGTGGAAAACACCCACACACCCAGAGAGAGAGAGAGAGAGAGAGAGAGAGAGAGAGACCCTGAGACCCACCAGCCTAAATTGCTGGTTTCCAAATCCCACCCCTCTCCACCCATCAGTAAGATGTTGTTATGATTCCCAAGTTTTTCGACTACATCACCCTTCCAATAGACACACTGACACATGTTTGTGTGTGTGTGAATGAAACTCCCCCCCTTTAAAAACATAAAAGTCTGTTATGTACACTGTACTGGCCAATATCCCAGATATTTTTAACCATTTGCCTTTTCAGTGACTGAGGTAGATGGAGATGGGGGGGGCATGAAGTCTATTTACAATGCTGATTATATTTAGGAGTGGGGGCTGAACCTAGCTAATGTGACACGTTCAGGTCTGTATCTGGAGAGATATGAAATCACACCCATTCCTATCCTGTCATTTGATCTTTGATTCGATTTGGCATACAGTGGTGCCCCGCAAGACGAATGCCTTGCAAAACGAAAAACGCGCAAGACGAAAGGGTTTTTCGGGTTTTGTGTTGCTTCGCTAGACGATTTTCCTTATGGGCTTGCTTCGCAAGACGGAATGTCTTGTGAGTTCTTGCGAGTTTGTTTCCTTTTTCTTAAAGCCGCTAAGCTGTTAATAGCTGCTAAGCCGCTAATAGCCACTAAGCTGCTAAGCCGCTAATAGCCGTGCTTCGCAAGACAAAAAAACCGCAAGACGAAGAGACTAGTGGAACGGATTAATTTCGTCTTGCGAGGCCCCGCGGTATGCCACACTCCCATGGGCGGCTTGCCCTGCCCTTGGAGTGCTACCCCAGGCACCCGAGCAGGTTGCCCTGCCAGAGCCCGAGACCAGTGTCGGATTTACGTATAAGCTAAACACGCTATGGCTTAGGGTCCCACTCTCTTGGGCCCCCCCAAAAAAATTAAAGGAAAAAAACCCCTAGATGTACATTTCCAAAATATAAGTCAAAAAAACAAATAAAATAAAATATTTATTTTCTTATGTGCAAATGGCTTTAGATACCTGTTAGGTCCATAAATTACCATATAGCATATATTCAACACAAAAAACAGTGACAGTTGGTTGTTGACAAAGGACAACTAGACATATAAAGGGCCCCAATATCTTCAGTAGCCTAGGGCCTCATCAAGCCTAAATCCGGCCCTGCCCGAGACAGAGACAGAGCCTGGGTTGCCTGCCCCTGAACCCGGCGTATGGCAACCCTCACCTAGATACAACTCTCAAGCCCCACCTACATCCTGAAATACAGATTGACAATGTCTAATCCTCTGTTGAAAAAGGTTCCGTCTTAAAACAACAGAAAATGCTCCCAATACTCCTCCTTAAATTTAGACCTCCTAGGCAGAGAAATCCAGAAGCTAACCTATCCCTTCCGAACCTAAAATATTTAGGCAATCTCCTGCGGAGGTATAGGGCAGCATAGAAATCAAATCAATAAATGCAGAAATAAATACATACATGTTTTTGCATCACTAAGTTTTCTTTTCTTTCCTACATCCCACACACAGGTCTCAAATTATTAAAATTGTTTTTGCATCACTAAGTTTTCTTTTCTTTCCTACATCCCACACACAGGTCTCAAATTATTAAAATTCTTCTCCTTCAACGGCAGCAGCAACTTTCAACTGGTCACGGACTCTATAGAACATGCCCTGACCTCCTGCTCCCCTCACATCCGCTACTGTCCAGGATGGGATGCCAAACTCTTCTACGTTCCTATCTTTTACTTGCCAGACTCCATTCTTGACTTCCTGTGGAGATGCATTTGGCCCAAACCAGCACAAGCCGTGTAGAATATGCTGAAGAAACATGTCAGTTCTCCAAATGAACCAGGGAAGTCTTTGCACTATTAACGATGTTCCGTTGTTTCTCTTTTCTGAAGTTCTAAACCAGTGGTTCTGATACTTTTCTTCCCACGGACCACTTGAGAATTGCTGAAGGTCTTGCTGGACCACTCAATCATTTTGCTACCCATTGCAGCAACTGCAATGTGCCATGATAGGGGGCTCAGTTGTTTTTTATTGTAGCTTATAGCTTCTTTTATATCTTTATCTATACAATGTATTTTGTTGCATTACAATTGGAATTCTAGAGTAGAAGTCTATTAAAATGTTTATCTGTTGCAATGTAATGTCCTACTCAATGAGGATTTCTCTCACGCCACACAGATGCACCACTGAAAAACTGGGTTGATGTGGCATTTGGCCTATAGTTCCAGGAAACAAATTAATACCTTTGGTTGATCCCCAAAGTACACTGAGGTCAAGGCAGGATCATGATATTACCTCAGGGTTAATCTCAGGGTTAATCTCAGTGTCTCAATAACTTTCTCATGAATGAGTTTGGCTGCAAGGCAGTGGAGGTTGAGAACCAGAGTTTTCCTTCTCCAGGACTGGCTACCTTCCCTTTTGGAAATGCTTGGGGCCCTGTCTCAGTTCTGGCAGCAACAACCTGGGTCGCCCAGAGTCACTGGGGAAATAATATGTCTTTTTTTAGCTCCATGAGTAAGGACAAGGGGGTGGATTCTGAGCACCATGTGGGTGGGGTGGGCCCAGGGATTCTGAAGGAAGTGCTCCCAGATCTAGACTGGTGGCAAGATTCCCTGGGGCAGGAGATGTCCAGGGAAGAGATTCCCCATGTGCCAGAGAGAAAGCAGCTGGAGAAATTGTCTAGGGGTGTGAGACTGGAGGCCCTGACCCACAACCTAGAAGGAAGGGGAGCAGAATACTGGACCCAACATGGACTGAAAACTGTGTTTGATGTACTCAAGGATAAGAATTCTGGGAAAACCTAGGCAGGCTACCTCAAAGCAGGAGGAGAGAGGTGAAAGCTAAGAGAATACGGAAGGTGTGGGATGGTTGGTTGGTTGGTCATTCATCATAACCTCCAATCCCCTACACTCATCCTTCTGAATTTTTGCAAGTTACATTCCTATGAACACCTTTATGATGTATGAGGAGACCACAGTTAAGAAAAATGGGGTGCCGCAAGATTAGCATCTGTCGTCTTCACAGAAAAGATCTGGGGCATTCTAGGTACATGGGATGTGGTGGAGGCTGGTCCACTACGTCTTCTGGAAGCCTGACCTACCAAGTCTTTCCCCATCCACCATACAAATGATTGGACATCTTTGTTCTATCCCTACATATATCAGAATAGAGGGAAAGGGTCGAACAAATTCAAGCCACTTTTCTTTGCAAGATCCTTGGTGTCCCTAAATGCATAAGTTATCTAACCTTAGGTGCCAAAACCGGTCAACATCAACCAACTTGGTAGGTTTGATAATAGCGCCCATGGAGTGGAAGGGGGAAGTCTGAAGATTCAGAGAAATCTCTACATGTGAATATGGATTTGGTATTGTTATAATGTTTGGTATTGTTATAATGTTGTAAAATTCAAATAAAAATTATAGAAGAAGAAGAAGAAGGAGAAGAAGAAGAAGAAGAAGGAGAAGAAGAAGAAGAAGAAGAAGAAGGAGAAGGAGAAGGAGAAGGAGGAGAAGAAGAAGAAGAAGAAGAAGAAGAAGAAGAAGAAGAGGAGGAGACAATTATTGTTCCAGGTTCCCAACATTTGGATGTATGCTAGATTTTGGAAGTGTGGATGTAGTATTATTCTTGTGGTCTATATTTTGGTTGATATGTATTCTAGGATTTGTTAAAGTTTCAAAACAACGAAGCACGGGATGGAGCAAGGGAGAAATTTCTGGAACAACATTGGGATATCAGCTCCGCCCAAGGCATGAAGAATAACAGCAACAACTGGGTGGGTGGGGAGACATAACATCTTACAAGGACCGGAAGAAACACCACAGGCAGAAGAATTGCCACACACAGGAAGAACAAGGATGTAGTTTGAGTTCCTCACTTGTAGTTTCATAAATCATTTAACCTGTCAACACGAATAGAAGTTATTAATATTGCAGTTCTTGTATAAGGGATTATTATTATGACTGGAATCTAATGGAAATTAATAAGATTTTGGAAGGCAGAAATAAAGAAAATAATAGAATCATCAAATTTAGCACAAAGGGGGTCACTTTATCTAAATTATATAATTCAGACTTGGAACCATTGGTATTAATAATTGTATTATAAACTGGTATTGTTATAATGAGGCAATTATTGGATTGTAATTGAAAAAGCCACTTCTGTGCTGGCAAAGGAGGTGGGGTTGCGGGCTTCACACCCCTCCCCCACATGCGCAGGGGCTGGCTCCAGCCCCTACGGAACAAGGGAATCCCCGTTCACCTCACTCACCTCACTTAACCCGGCTTCATCCCGGCCGTGTGGAACGGAGCAGTCGCCGACAACGGTCGAAGAGTCGCTGCATTAGGAGCCTATTTTATGGATCAGACCTGAAATCACTGGGGGGGGGGGGTTAAGTTGCAAGTTTTCGTTCATAATTGCCCGCCTGCCAGCACCCGGATTCTGGAGGTTCGCGTGACCTCGTTGCGCCGGACGCCGCTCACCGAGGCTGATTTCAATGCAACCGCCTCCTCCGCGAGTCGGGAGCTAGAGTCAGAATTTCACGGGTATTTTCCAGCAGTTTCCCTGCAGTCTGGGAGCTCCAACTCCTCTCCATGGAGTGGTATCTTATAAGGGGGCATTGTTTTGGTTGCATGAGCTGTGATGGGAGCGGGGGAAAGAGCAGCCCCCTGAGGTTTGGGGGTTTTAGCCAGCACAATCATTTTTGAAGGTTGCCGCGGTAGCTCGAGCAGCATTGCATTGTGGTAGCCCACATGGTTGGAGGTTTCCTTCCCTTGAACTGCGGCCATCTTAGGTGAGGCAGCAGCTGCCTGCCGATTAACTTTTCATAAAATTTGCTAACTGTGTGCGGGGGAAAGATTAATAATTTTATTGGTAGCTCAGAGGACGCAGGAGTCAGCAGTACCAAAGGCTTTTAGTCGCGTATTTTATTAAACTGCAGTCCGAATTGAAGCGGTCGCTTGTGTGTGTTGCCTGTTGTTGGTCGCCGCTACACAGCGTCGCTAGGCTACCCGAGCCCATGTGGTACAGGCAGGCTTTGTTTTCGGTGGCCACCTAGGGAGAGGCAATCGGCGAGCATAATTAGCGATTCATTCGCGGTTGAAATTTATCTGGTTATTTGAATTTATTTGCGTTACGGCGTGCCTTGGGGGGGAATTTTCCCCGTTTAAAATCCCTATAGCCATGCTGTTGCCAAGACAACGTCTGCCGGCGCCGCCATTTTAAGTGAGCCCACGTGATCCGCCATTTTAGGTGAGGCACGGCCTGGCCAGCATCGCATCTCAGCGGCAATTTTAAGCTGCCGTTTCATTATAGGCTCTCGTACTAAGAGGGCGGTCATTACCTTCATATAAAGCCACTGCCTTCAAAATAAAGCCACTGCCTGTGCAGGCAGAGCTTTCTCTGTGCTGGTGGGCTGCTACCCTGTAGCCCCATCGGAAGGATTATTTTGTGGCTTGCTTGGGTCCAATTCGGGTTCCTCAGGCGGCAGAGCTCCTCCTGGGGGAGCCAACAATACCAATTCTCATCAGGACATAGGTATGCCTAGTCTCTTTCAGGATTCATCACAGCAGGGGGAAGTCTATTGTTGCAATCTGTGGGAGCCAACTTAAAGCATTTGATTTAACTGACGGGAGTACATTCAAAATCGGAAAAGTGCTCCGTGCTGTTTATTGTGCTGCTCAAAAGTTAATTGGTACAGTTTGATAAATAAGTAGTAAACACTGCAGCCGATAAGCGTTGCACCGCTGCCTACGCAGTTAGCTTACAGCAGTATTGCTGTGCTTTTAAAGTGGTCAGCTTGGGCAATACTGAGCTAAGCCTAAGGGTTTAGTGACAAGTGTTTTCCTTAAGCAAATTTTATAACCAATAATAGTTGATATATATTTAGACAGATACATAGATGATAGATAGATATAGATATAGATGATAGATAGTTAAAAAGATAATTAGGTAAATAGAAAGATACATAGATAGATAAACAAACAAATAAATAAAATAAATAAACAAATAGGTAAAGACTTATAGAAGAGAATAATTAACGACAAAGGTTAATAATAATAGTGTATAAATAAATAAGTAATAAATAAAATTTAAAAATAACAATTATATATAAAAATAAAAATAAAATAAAAATAGATATTAATAAACAAATACATAAATAAATAAATAAATAACCTACGTGCTGCTGGTGGTATGCTCCTTTCGCCATGCCTCCTAAGAATAATCAGCAGGCATCTTCCCGCAAGGGGAGCAAAGGCGCCACTCAAACGGATGCACTGGTGCCAGTCATGCCGTGCAACCCACAAGCATTTGCTCAGTTCGTCGCGGCATTTGAGACCTTTTATAGGCAATGTCGGCCAAGAGCCATACCTCTCCCAGCTCCACTGCCGGCCTTACAGGATTACATTCCTGACACCATACCCAGTAATCAGGAGTGCCCGAGTACCTCTGCTGCCAGGCCGGGCATAGCCCCACCGGGACTATGTCAGGCATAGCCCCACCGGGACCCCACCGCAGGCCGGGCATAGCCCCATCGGGACCCCACTGCAGTGTCACCACATAGAACCCGCTTGCAGTCCGCTCTATCCCTTGGGTCCAATTCGGGTTCCTCAGGCGGCAGAGCTCCTCCTGGGGGAGCCAACAATACTAATTATCATCAGGACATAGGTATGCCTAGTCTTTCAGGATTCATCACAGCAGCTCACGACGGTGGAGGGGGACTCTGGATTGTCTGATGAGGAGGAACAACAGGGACGCCATACACCCCGGCCACGGTCCAAACGGTAGCCAACGCTGTTCAGCAGGGTGGAAAAAGGAAGTCCAAGAGGAAGCACACTGTGAAAAAAGGCAAGAAGAGCAGGAAGTCGGACTCCGAGGATGAGTCAGGTACCTCCGCTTCAGATTCGGATAGCGACGCTCCCATGGAGGATTACTGGGGCCAGGGCAAGGATATTTTTGGGCTCCCTTTGTGGGTGCATGAAAGGAGGGTTAATTCCCACTGCAGGTCCTTTAACTGGTCCCTGGAATGGAAAGAGGGGGGTGTTGGTGGAAGATGTAAAAACATCCACCAATATGTCCACTGATTTTATACTAGGCAATCATTTATCTAAGAAGAAGAGGACTAATATACTCAACGGGGATTACATTGACATATTAACTCTCCTCCCCCCAACTAACATGACTGGTAAAGGGGAGAAAAAACGTAATTATGGGAAACGGAGATATAGGACCCCCCCTGGGCGGAACACACTTTTGATAATTGGTTAGATGGTTACCAGGTCTTTATGGGTGTAGTTTCTGCGGCTTATCACAAGCGGGCTATGCATCTTATAGCACACATGGCACACGTGAGTGGGCCTTCACAATAGCAGGTGTAATGGGAATTGGAGTTGCTTATGCATAAATTCCAAACTGCTCCAAGCTGGTTGTATAGCTGAACCTTTCCCCGGTTTGACAGCCCTAACAGCGCGACTGTCTCAGTCACTGGCAGAATCCGTCAGTGGGCGTTTCCTGAACTTCTTCCAACATAAGAATTCCTTAACAGCAAGTCTCCGCCTCGCTTCTCTGCGTGGAAGCCTTCTGTGCAGAGTGGGCGTGCCAAGTGGTGGTCCTGCGCTCTCCTCACTGATCTCACTGGAAGAGTCTCGGAGCTTCCTCTCCGAAGTACTCTCAGCCTCTCCTTTCTTCCTGGTGTCACCTTGGTTTCCTTCCCCAGCGGAAGCTCTCTCTCTCTCCTTGCTAGTTCCCTCTCCGGCATCATTGGGGAGCCTTACCTCTCCACTCGGCTCCGATGTCAGTTCCCTGACATCCACCTTCCAGGGCCCTCCCCCTCCTCGTCCGTTCTTTGGACGGTGATGCGGGGAACCCCTGGAAGGAGCTATCCCCTCCCTCTGATGATTCAAACACCGCTCTCCCCCTGCTGCTGTCTCTTCCCGCTGCCCAATCTCCCCAGTCGGATTCCTCTCCCTCGGATAACCCCCCTTCCTCCTCTTCGGAGGCGGGAAATCCCACAAACTCTTCTTCATCATCCGTGGGACCAAATTGCTCCACCCAGAACCTCCCTAGTGGTTTGGGCTTCCTTGGGAACCAGCGATGAAACTCCTCCTGCAGATACTCATCCCTGATGTCTTCTGCTGGAACCCATGTGTTCTCCGATTCTGACTCCCCCTCCCAAGCCACCAAATATTCCACTCGCCTCCCTCTCCACCTTGTACTCGGGTTTGCGGGAGAGAGCGTCTGCTCTGACGTTTTCCTTCCCAGGCATGTACCTAATCTCAAAATAAAACTTGGAAAACTCCTGTGCCCACCGCACCTGTCTTTGGTTCAGGACTCTCGCAGTCCTCCAATATTCCAGGTTCTTATGGTCCGTACACACCTGGATCTTGTGCTGTGCACCTATTAGAAAATGTCTCCAGCGGTGAAAAGCCTCGTGAATTGCCAGCAGCTCCCGATCATACACCGTGTAGTTTTGTTCTGACTTGTTCAGCTTCCTTGAGAAAAAGGCGCACGGCTTCCACACTCCCCGATTTCCCGGCTGGAGCAATACGGCTCCCACCGCTCTGTCTGACGCGTCTCCAGCCTCATCGGCTTCTGCAGATCCACGTGTAAGAGTTGCTCTTCCGAAGAGAACACCCTCTTTAGCTTTTCAAAGGACTGCTGAGCCTCTTCCGTCCATTCAAACTTCTTCTTGCTGCTGAGGCAATCGGTTATGGGTGCCATTAAATGGGCGAAGTTCTTGATGAACTTCCTATAGAAGTTTCCAAACCCCAGGAACCTCTGCACGTCCTTCTGGTTCTTGGGAGTCTTCCATTCTAGCACTGCCTGCACCTTGCCTGGGTCCATGGCTAAGCCTTTGTCCGACAACCTGTAACCCAGGAGCTCCACCTCTCGGGCGTGGAATTGGCACTTCTCCAGTTTGACCCACAGCTGGTGCTCCTGCAGTCTTTTCAGCACTTCCCTGATGCCCTTTACATGCTGCTCTTCGTTCTCCGAGTAGATTAGCATGTCGTCCAAGAAAGCCACGCATTTCTTGTACAGCAGGGACCCTAGCACGTGGTGCATGAAAGCTTGAAATGTGCTTGAGCCTGATTGTAGTCCAAAAGACATAACTAAGTACTCAAAGGCCCCCAGAGGAGTGAACATGGTGGTTTTCCATTCATCCCCCTCCCTCATCCTTATCAAATTGTACGCCCCCCCCGAAGGTCCAGCTTGGTAAAAACCTTCCCCTTCCTTACCCTGGTCAAAATGTCATCAATTCTGGGCATTGGGAAGGTCACTGGTTCCGACACAAGGTTGACCCCCCTGTAATCTACGACCAACCTGGGATCTTTGGAGTCTCTCTTGTCCACAAAGAACACTGGACTACCCCCCACCGCCCTAGATTCCCATATGAAACCTCTCTTCAGGTTCTTGTCAATAAACTTCTGCAATTCCTGCATCTCCCTATCTGACATGGCGTACAGCTTACCCACTGGCAGCTGAGCCCCTGGGAGTAGGTTGATCTGACAGTCAAAGGGCCTGTGAGGGGGTAGCCTATTCACCTCCTTCTCGCTGAAGACTTCTTCCCAGTCAGCGTACTGAGGTGGTACTCTCCCCTTTTCCCCTACCGCCATCCCTGCCACCCTGGCTACTGCCATCCTCAGGTTTCCCCCCCGTGACAGTGCTCTACGGAGTGGGCTGACCAAAGGTGACTGTCCGCTGGTGCCACCCTACTACTGCGTCGTGCAGTGCTAGCCAACTCATTCCCAGTATGATAGGTGGTCCTGCTAATGTGGCCACGTGAAAGGCAATTGCCTCTGTGTGCCTGGTGACCGTCATTTTCATGGGAGGGGTCTGGTGGGTAACTCCCCCCCCAAGAGTTCTCTCCCATCAATGGTTGTTACTTGCAAGGGGTGTTCTAGAGGCACCACATGGAGCTGGTGTTCCAGCGCAAAATCCTTGCTAAAGAAGTTGCAAGAGCTGTCCGAATCCAGCAGTGCCTTCACCTTAATTGGGTGTCCGTTGGGGAGTTCTAGCACCACCTCTATGGCTATGGCTGCTTGGGGAGGGTCTGGTTTGGGCACTTCTACTGGTTGCTCGCCTGGCTGCTGTGCCCGCTTTCCTGCAGCCAAGCATTGCCGTTTCCCTGCTCCTTATCTCTTTCCTCCTCACTCCCAACTGCCCCCACCATTCCTTGCCACGCCTTTTTCTGAGGGCAGACTCTGGCAAAATGTCCCGGCTGCTGGCAGAGGAAAACTTCTTATTCGCTTTCCCCTCCTTCTTATGAACCTCGCTGGAGTTTGAAACCCCCCCCACGCGCACTCCTTCAATCTCCATTGGTTCCGCGGGTGGCGCAGTTGGCTCCGGCACGTCCGGAATGCGGTTGTCATACCAAAGCTCTGCTCTCCCTTCCCGCCTTTCCAGAGCGCGCGTCTCTTGCCGTACTCCCACAGCAAGCGCCAACTTGGTCAGCTGGTCCATCGATTCTGGACGGGGTGAGCGGGAAAGTTCATCTCTCACCCAAGGGGATAAGCCTTCCTCAAATAACATTTGCACTGGTTCTGAACTCAGTTCCCACCCAAGTTTATGGATCAGCATCGCAAATCGCGACCAGTACTCTCTCACTGACTGGTTCCTTTGTTTACACCCCATCAGTTCTTTGCGGGTCACGCTTAGCTCCACATCACTCGAGAACATATGGTCCATGGTGCTAAAAAACTTTCTCAAATCCTTCAAGGCAGCATTCTCCGCTGCCATTAAGGGTCTGACCCAATCTCGGGCCCTCCCTTCCAGGTGCCCCACCACAAAGCGACCCTTCCCCCATCGTCTACAAAGTCATCATACTGCAGGTCCAGAGCGTACTGCACTTCTGTCTTAAATGCATTATAATCTCTGGGATTGCCCCAAAACTTCTGCACTAGTCCTGGTACCTTCCTTGCGATGGGGGTGGGCTTCCCCTGGGCATCCTGAGTCCGCCTTTCATCCAGCCGCGCCGCTAGTAGAGCCAGTTGCTGTTCCAAATCTCTGTTTCTTTCCTCCAGAGTTGGTCCTCCTCTGGCCCCCTCTCCGGCGCCGGCTCCTCCGGTTTGACTCATGATGCTGCCTCTGCTGCTCTGCGCACACGCAACTTAGAGGACTGACGGATTGCTGTAATGGGAATTGGGGTTGCTTGTGTGTAAATTTCAAACTGCTCCAAGCTGGTTGTATAGCCGGACCTTTCCCCGGTTTGACAGCCCTAACAGCGCGACTGTCTCAGTCACTGGCAGAATCCGTCAGTGGGCGTTTCCTGAACTTCTTCCAACATAAGAATTCCTTAACAGCAAGTCTCCGCCTCGCTTCTCTGCGCAGAAGCCTTCTGTGCAGAGTGGGCGTGCCAAGCGGTGGTCCTGCGCTCTCCTCACTGATCTCACTGGAAGAGTCTCGGAGCCTCCCCTCCGAAGTACTCTCAGCCTCTCCTTTCTTCCTGGTGTCACCTTGGTTTCCTTCCCCAGTGGAAGCTCTCTCTCTCTCCTTGCTAGTTCCCTCTCCGGCATCATTGGGGAGCCTTACCTCTCCACTCGGCTCCGATGTCAGTTCCCTGACAGCAGGGGAGAATGCTGCCTTATCTTATGACGAGGATTTTCGTAGAAATGCATCACTTCTGCCATCCACTCGCTGGGAACTGAGGGACCAGAACTATTGGATGGATCATGTAGGTCCATATGTTGAAAAGAAATCTCAGGATTCTCCTAAAAAGGGAAAGGTGCAGCCTAAGCGGCGTCGACAATGCTGGGACTTCAACAGGGGGGTCTGTTCCCGACCAGCTTGTAAGCATGCCCACGAATGTGAAAGGTGCCTTGGTAGTCACCCGGGCTCTGCCTGCATTAAAGGAAGGCAGCCCTTTTGGGGCGGCAGGGGGTACTCTCACCAAGGCCCCAGGGGTACCTTCAGACACCCACAGGGAAATGCAGGGAACCGCCAATAATGTCGCCCTCGACCTAGTGTTCTCACCTATCAAATTACCACCATTAAAAGCCCTATTAGAATCATACCCCAATAAAACAGCAGCGGCATATCTCTGGGAAGGGTTCTCCACAGGTTTTAGAATTCCGGTCTCCTTCCCACCCAACCTGGGCGATTCTCCCAACCAAAAATCAGTGCGGGAAATGCTTGACATAGCCAGAAAGAAAATTCAAAAGGAAATTGCAGTGGGGAGGGTGGCCGGTCCCTTCAATCAGCCTCCTATTGAAAGCCTACACATTTCCCCCCTGGGCATAGTTCCCAAGAAAGCCCCTGGGGAGTTCTGTATGATCCATAATCTCTCATATCCAAGGGGAGGTTCCGTCAACGACTCCATACCCCAAGAGCTTTGCACAGGGAAATATGTGTCATTTGATCAAGCGGTTAAGATGATCCATAAATTTGGAAAGGGGGCGCTCCTAGAAAAATGTGATATTGAATTGGCTTTCCGTCTCCTCCCTTTGCACCCCAAAATTTTTCGCTGGTTAGGCTTTAGATTTGAAGGGTCTTATTTTGTTGACAAAGCTATGCCCATGGGCTGTTCGGTGGCCTGTGCAGCCTTCGAAGCTTTTAGTATGTTCCTGGAATGGGCACTTCGAAATAAACCAGGTTCCATCAGGGTCTCGCTTTACCTCGATGACTTTATTCTCGTTGCAGCTACAGAACCCCAGTGCACCAGTTTACTGGCGTCATTTATCTCTTTAGCTGAGGAACTCAGAGTCCCTTTGGCGGCAGATAAAACAGAGGGCCCGGTTACCAAAATAGTGTACTTAGGCATTGAACTAGACACGGTTGCGCAGTCCTCCAGGTTGCCAAAAGAAGAATTAGACACCCTTAGGGAATTGATTTGGCAGCTTTTGCCATTGAGAAAGGTTACCATCACACAAATTCAGTCCCTGCTAGGTCACTTGAATTTTGCCTGCTGGGTGGTATCTCTGGGGCGCCCCTTTTGTACCCGTCTAGCTAGACTGTCGGCGGGCCTGCGTGCTCCGCAACACAGGGTACGCCTTTCCAGGGCGGTCAAGTCTGACCTGGAGGTATGGCTTCATTTTCTTGATAATTGCAATGGAATATCACTATGGCAAGACAACTTGCTGCTTCACGCAGATTTTCAGGTGCAGTCTGACGCGGCAGGATCATTAGGTTTCGGGGTTTACTTCAAGGGTCAGTGGTGCGCCCAACGCTGGCCATCTGAGTGGCGGGACCTTACTTTCTTAGAATTCTTTCCCATCGTATGGGGGCAGGTATTTTGTAACCACAGGGTGTGCTTTTGGACCGACAACCAGGCAGTCATAGCGGTCCTTTCATCGCAATCCTCACACTCCCCGAGGGTGGGAAGCCTCCTAAACTCCTTTGTCCTGCTATGTCTTCAACGTGACATCTATTTTTCTGCTAAGTTTGTGACAGGCGTTAACAATGACATCGTGGATGCTCTGTCTCATATCCAGATGGATTGCTTCCGCTCGTTAGCGCCAGAGGCAGAACAATCGCCGCTGCCTTTCCCAGAGCATCTTTGGAGCCTTGGGAACTCGAGATAATGGAGGGAGTATTGGCAGCATTAGCGCCATCCACTCGAACATGGGTGGACTTCCTAAATTTCCATAACAGAGCAGGCAACTTGAATACCACATCCTCCCCTTCAAAACGGGAGGTCCTAAAATATTTATTACACCTAAAAAACTTAGGGAGGGCATCAAAAACCTTGAACATTAAGTCGGCCACTATATCCTTCTTTTCCAAAGTGGCCTATTCCACAGACCCATGTGCAGACTTTGTAGTGCACAAAGTGCTCGAAGGTTGGTGCAGGCAGGAGCCCCCACCAAGGATAAAAGGAAGCCTATTACATTTGACATCCTTAGCCAAATTCACAGAAAATTGAGAGCCATATGCTGGTCAAAATTTGAAGCGCGGCTATTCTCAGCAGCATATTCCATTGCATTTTTTGGAGCGCTCCAGATAGGTGAGGTGGTATGCGAAGGAGGCCCAGAAAATACACAACGGGGTATATTGTTGCAGGACTTGACCCTCTCGTGCTCAGACCTGATCGTACAAGTCCGCAGTTCTAATACCGACCAGCAATGGAAAGGGGCGCTAATTAGATTACTTTCAATGAAGAAAGCAGGACCTTGCCCGGTAAAAGATACCAGGCGCTTCCTATATCTGAGACCCAGGTTGCCCGGGCCGTTATTAATCCACAGTGATGGTTCTCCCCTGACCAGGCACCAGTTTACTCGGGTAATGCGGATGGCGATAGTGGCCTGCGGCCTCAACGCGGCAAAATTCGCAGCTCATTCCTTCAGGATTGGGGCAGCTACTACTGCCGTACATATGGGCCTTTCAGCAGAAAGAATTAAGGACATGGGGCGATGGAAATCAGATGCTTACAAAACATATGTTAGAAAGAGCCGGTGACTGATCTTGCCTTGTTATTTCATTTACCTTTCAGGAGACACGAAACTTCGGATATGGATCGTGGGCCACAGTATCCTGCATTGGGCTGCTAAACGGGCTGCTATGTTGGGCTCCTGGCCTAGGCTTGGTTTACCGCCAAACATTGATGTCACCTGGATGGCTAGGAGAGGGATGCGATGGGCCGAGTTCATGCCGATTGTTATGAACAGAGTGGAGATTGAGGGCCCCCCAGATGCCTTAGTAATTCAGCTTGGGGAAAATGATATAGCGTACCGTAAAGCCATAGATTTGCAATGGAATATTTTTGGAGACTTTGAGGAACTACTCACCTCTTACCCCGGCATTAGCATTCCGTGGTCATCTTTGCTAGAAAGGCGCACGTGGAGAGATTGTCGCTCTCCCGCTGTGGTGAATAGAGCCCGAAAGATCTTGCAATGTACTGTGGCATGCAGAGTGGCGGCGCTGGGGGGATGGGTCATTGACCATCCCGAGATCCAGTACACCAAGGTGGCCCTCTACAGAGATGATGGCGTACATCTTTCCGATGCGGGAAATGATGTTTGGTTGAGAGACATTACATCAGGGATTAGGGATTGGTTACAGGTTTGAGGGTATTGGCAGCGAGCTTGGGCTCGAGTGGCGGTTAGGCATTGGTGGGGGTACAATCCTATTGTTATGCAAATGAAGGGGAGAAGGAGCGCCATCACCTTCCCCCAAACAAGGGTAGTCCGGTAAAGGATTCTGGGGGGCATGGCCTTGTCCTAAGCCTATGGAGGTGTGGGCCCATGGCACGGCCCATGTGGTGACATCGGGGGGAGGTCCTATTGATGTGCCTCAGCAGGACTCTCCCCACTGGTGATTAAACCTTCCGTCTTTCACCGGTTATTAGTTAGGACCAATGCCTAAGGCCAATACCGCTCAATTCCTGTAATGAATAAAGTTGTGGCCTAATTTGACCCATTAACCTGAATTCTTGTGTCCTGTGTCTTCATTTTTTGGAGGGAGGCAGGAAATCACCATGCAACCAATAAAAATGATTTTTTTTTAAAAAAAAAAGTTGAATGGGTGGTTTATCATAATTTCCCCAACTACTATCAACAGGAAGCAATAAAATGGGCAATATTTGTTAAGGGGAAAGCTGTAATTGAAAGCATGGGAGTCCTAAAGCTTCTATTCACATCACTCTTTCAAAAAACCAAATGCCCTGCTCTTGCATTTGATCTTAGTATTGCTGGAGATCCAATATTTCCCCAGGGATTCACACAGTTTTAAAAGTAAGGCCAACCAGTGACCTCTGGGGGCCATTTTGGGAGGCCTTTACGTGAAATTTAGCAAAGAGCATGAAGGCTTATCCAAAGTAGATCTGTTGGATAAAAACTGATCCAGTTGACCTAGTGTACTTAGACTGCCGACTCCTGAATAAGCTGAGCAGTCATGAAACTGGTTAAGAAGCAAGACACAGAGTAGAGGAATAAATGGAATATCTAGATGGGGAGATGTAGAAACTGGAGCTCTCCAAAGATCAGTGTTGGGACCTCACCCAATGAGCAGTATGCCAAGTGGAGATTTGAACCCAGGTCTCCCAGGTCCTAGTCTGAAACTCTAACCACTGCACCACACTGCTTCTCATTCTCCAACAATGGACCTCATGGATGTCCAATGAAATTGAATGTTGGAAGGTTCAGGAGATAGGGATGCCCACCCACTTGGATGGTTTTAAAAGTGGATTGGACAGCCAAGATGTCTATGCTCTGCCTCTACAGCTGGACGCAGAAATGCTTCCAAATACCGAAGGCTGGAAAGCACAGGAAGGGAGAGTGCGCTTGATTGCTGCTTTTGAGAAGTCATCTGCTGGTAACTGAATGCTGGATGAGAAGAGACATTGGCCTGATCCAGAAGGTTATACCTTCCATATTCTCTGCTCTGGGCTCCCCAAACACATTTAAATGGGAAGCATCTTAAAGGATATTGCAATATAACTGCTCTGGTCCCTTCTTCTCCCAAGTATTTTCCCCCATCTTAAATGCCTCCTTTCCCAGCTGCTATTAGGAGGAAAAATTCAATGTAGATCAGCCAAATGACTCCAGAGGCTTCTCCTACACTGCAAATGCTGGCTAATCAGTTTGAGGTCCTGCAGCTGCTTGTCAGTTAAAATTAAAATCTTGCAACACTGATTATGATATCTTGTATCTGTGCTTTTAGAATCAGGTTGATCAGTGGACATTATCAGACAGGAACATTTATCTTCATACAAAATGAAGTTTCACTGTGTGACTTCACAGAACAAGCTGTTGTCAAAGGCACAAAGCAATAGTCTTTCAGGTTATTTGGCAATCCTAGTAGCTCTTGACAGAGGTTGAATTAAAGTAACACCATGGAATTCCTTCCCCATTCATTGCCTTATTGATTTTAGTCGTTTCTAATACTTTTTTTGGGGGGGGGATGCGGGTGGCGCTGTGGGTTAAACCACAGAGCCTAGGACTTGCCGATCAGAAGGTCAGCGGTTCGAATCCCCGCGATGGGGTGAACTCCCGTTGCTCGGTCCCAGCTCCTGCCAACCTAGCAATTCGAAAGCACACCAAAAAGTGCATGTAGATAAATAGGTACTGCTCCGGCGGGAAGGTAAACAGCGTTTCCGTGTGCTGCTCTGGTTCATCAGAAGTGGCTTAGTCATGCTGGCCACATGACCTGGAAGCTGTACGCCGGCTTCCTCGGTGATGACCGCTGCAACTCCAGAGTCAGTCACGACTGGACCTAACAGTCAGGGGTCCCTTAACCTTTATAGGGGAAATGCAGAAATAAAAGTGAAACCAGAAGATGAAACAGAAGGGGAGGAGGGAAGTCAAATTATGTTTTTATTCTGAAGATTTACTACATTTCATATCTTTGGTAAAACTGAAAACTCAAAAAATAAAATTAACAAACAAAACAAATTGGGGATTGGACCTTGAGCAAGTGCAATATGTGATGCAGTGATGGCAAAATAACGCATATGACCTGTTGGATTCTGATGCTGGGCTTGCACAATATCTGAGCTAGGCGTTGCTTCTTTCTATAGATGTAGATAGGATCATACTGTTCCTCTTTACTAAGCTGTTCAGTTATTAAGATGTTAGTTAGAGCTATTGTTTATACTTCTTTTAGCCTGCCTCTGCTCCAAGCAGCTCAATGCATCATGGAAAATTCCTCCTTCCCCTCAATAACACTGCGAGGGAGGCTAAATAGAGCAGCAAGCTTCATGGTGGAGCAGGCGTTGGGATTTGGTTTCTCCAAGGCTTGCTAGGTGCCTGTGTGCCCTCACTCTTGCAAGCTTATTCCCTGCAGGTTTCAGCCATGTGGCTCTACCTGGCTGCCCTGCTGGGGCTTTACTTCCTTCGCCGATGGTACCAGGAAAGACAGACAGTGGAGAACCTGACAGAGAAATATGTCTTCATCACCGGCTGTTCCGCTGGCCTTGGGAACCACCTTGCCAGGCATCTGGATGCCCGGGGTCTGCGGGTGTTGGCAACCTGTACCACCCAGAAGGGGGCAGAGCAGCTCGACAAGGTCACCTCAGAGCGCTTGAAAACCACCGTTCTGGATGTCACCAGTAAGGAGAGTGTGGCGGCTGCGACGGAGTGGGTGAAAGAACAAGTGGGGAACAAAGGTAGCTTTTTGTTCTGTTGTTTCCATGCTCTGGATCAGGCCAGGGATTATCTGTATCATCATCTGCTTATCTTTACTCCACTTTCCCACAAAATGTGGCCAAAGTGACTCCCAATATATCAAATGAACAAGTACTATTCAAAAAAGTTATTAGAAACAATTAATCCAGGCTTCTGGTTTCCAGCTCTGAGATATGGCTGCCTGCCAAGAGATAGAACCCTCAGTCTGGCCAGTAATTCAGGGTTAATATGAAGGTAATTAGCCCCGCTGACCCCCCCGGGTATGGGAGACTGTGCCACCCTCAGATCGTCCATTATCTGCCCTCCGCAACAAGATGTGGGGGCAGGGGGGCAGGGTGATGACCACGGCAAAAACTGGAAACCTTCCAGAAACAGCCCTGTGTTCACAAAATTATTAAAAAATGGACTAAGAAACAGGCATGTTTTGGAAAGGAGATAAAAAAGATCTGCTAAATGAACCAAAATTTGGATGTCAAGGTTTTGAAAAGGACTCTATCGTTGTGTTTTCATTCATGTGAGGTGCGTGGTTATTTTTCCTTCTATATATCTACATCTACTCTTCTATGCCAAACTTCACCAAGAAAGAACAAACATTAAATGGAATACAGGCAGATTTCCAATTGTAATTAGTTATCTGGCTGTGCCGCCCTCGTTTGAAGTTCTAATTTGACTTAGCAAAAGATAAAGGAGTTGAGAAAATGGTGTCCATTAGCTGTGGTGCAGAAGGAAAAACTTCCTTCTGAGGGAGTGGGGGAAAACTTTTTGGGACTACATTATGGGAAATGTTTCACGAAAAACAGTGCATTTGTTTGCATGGATTATTATTATAAAAGGTGAAAGTGAAGGTGAAGCTGGCATTTGGCAGGCTCCCCCTAGGGCCCGGGGGGGGGGAGGTGTGGACTCTGGAAAAAGCCAATCAATTGCCAAATGATTGCTGAAAGTGAAATATACCCTGTCATGTTGATTTTCTACAAAAAACTTTGGAATAACAGCTTCTCAAACAACTTGAGAGCTCACGGCGTCATTCATCTTCAAATGAAGCAGGGAAAAAAGAGTGAGACAATTTTTCCAGACATCCGGAATATGGGAAAGCCTTCTGAATTTTTTAAAAAATTCGGAAAGTAGTAATTTGGTTTTATTTGTTTGTATTGTGATTTAATTGGATTAATAATTTTTTTTTAAAGAAAGAATCCAAATATCAGTGAGTAAAATTTTACAAAAACTATGCAATCAGCTTAATTCAACCTCTATAAGAAGCTTCTAGGGTTGCCAACTGATCTGAAAGACATTTGCTTTGTGCCTTTGACAGCAGCTTATTCTGTGACATCAGCAGGTGAAGCTCCTTGTGGTGTGAAGTGAATCATTGACACCTGATAATGTCCACAGATCAAGCTGCTCTTTAAAGCACATATATGAAAAGCCGTAAGTGATGCTACAAAATGGTAACTTTAACTGACAAGCAGGTGATGCTGGACTCTGAATTTTTCCTCCTAAGAGCAGCTGGGAGGAGCTGCAATCCACACCAGGAAAATGACTCAGAAGGAGGAGATATGTGTTCCCTTTCTTCAGAAATGCTGCCTGATCCAGTCTAACGATTAAGATAATTTATCCACAGTGGCTGCTGAGACTGAGACAAGAAGGGAGATTATTGTACTATTGTTAATAAATGATATAAATAATTTATTAATGATACAAACCCCTCTTTCTTAGTTATTCCTCTCATCAGCCTCTCATAAACACCCTCTCAGTGTTCCATGCATGCTATATTCCACACGTATCATGTCTTATTAATGTTATCTTTTTCACTAGCAAAATCCCTATAAAATCTCCTAACCAACCTGTGCAAAACGTAGGCGCAAACTACAGACTCCATTCTCTGACAGCATGCAGGGAAATCAGGTGGCTGCTGTGCAAATTGATGCCCAGGGCTCCATACTATCCTCCACTTCAGTGCTGTGCTCATTTGACAGAGGGCAATGACTGAAGTTGCAAGAGTGTCTGTGCATGGATCCCAAGCACTAAGTGAGCAAAAGATGTGTGGGATAGAAGCTAAGATGGGTGCCTTGACTTAACAGCGTCATCCTTGGCAGTGCATATAGTATTAATGGGAAATGTATCATTGTGTGTATCAGCGGGCACACACACACAGACAGAGAGAGAGAGCGCTCACAAGAATGCAGATATACCCACATTTCCAAAGAATTGTGTATATCCAATTATTAAGGCAGGTGGGAACCTGGAACAATAAGCATAATTTTTTCTTCTCACACAGGGCTCTGGGGTTTGGTGAACAATGCAGCCATTGCTGCCCCATCAGCTCCCACTGAGTGGCTGACCAAAGATGGCGTTGCAAGGTTGATCGGTGTCAACTTTCTTGGGATGATTGACATGACGCTACACATGCTGCCCCTGGTGAGAAGAGCCAGAGGGAGGGTGGTCAACATGTCCAGTATGGCGGGACGACGGGCATGCTTTGGAGTACCCTATGCCGCATCCAAGTACGGCGTGGAAGCCTTCTCTGACATCCTGAGGTAAAAATGATAGTTCTGTACCTTCCTCTTTCTCCTTGCTTTAGTGGGATGTCTGCTTCTCCAGCTAAGTTTCAAGTAGAGGACAGCAATGACTAAAGAGCAGGTGCTGGGACATGTGGCCTGCACCAGAGACTTACCAAGTAATCAGCAGGGGTTTGCACACCTAGGTCAGCTCTTTTTCTTGAGAAAACAATTTAATTTACCAGCAAGAGTTGTAAGCACCAACCTCCTGGTGGCTGCCTCTGAATATGCCTGATGCCGGGTCATAGACAATGCCCTGGTGCCTCAAGACAGAAGAAGACATGAGGCTGCATTTCACCACATCTCCCTCTTGATTTTTCCTCCTTCTTGATTCTTCCTCCTCAATTCAGGCGAGAGATTCATCCTTTCGGGGTCCGAGTCAGCATTATTGAACCCGGTTGTTTCAAAACAGCCTTGCAGTCAAGCATGATAGAGAGCTACAAGAATGCATGGAGCCAAGCCCCTTCTGACATCAAGGAAGCCTATGGGCAGCGCTACTTTGAGCGCAGTGAGTAGAAATGGGCGGGGGGAACAATTCAGTTTGGTTTTCAATGTTGCAGTGGAACACACACACACACACACACACACACACACACACACACACACACAGAGAGAGAGAGACCCTGAGACCCACCAGGCTAAATTGCTGGTTTCCAAATCTCACCCCTCTCCACCCATCAGTAAGATGTTGTTATGATTCCCAGGCTTTTCGACTACATCCCCCCTCCAATGGACACACTGACACACACGTGTGTGTGTGTGTAATCTCCCCCTCCCCCCCTAAAAACATACAAGGCTAAAATTTGTACACTGTACTGGCCAATATCCTAAATATTATTGTTTACCATTTGCCCTTTCAGTGACTGAGGTTGATGGAGATGGGGGGGGCATGAAGTCTATTTACAATGCTGATTATATTTAGGAGTGGGGGCAGAACCTAGCTAATGTGACACGTTCAGGTCTGTATCTGGAGAGATATGAAATCACACCCATTCCTATCCTGTCGTTTGATCTTTGATTCAATTTGGCATATATGATACATAAGGAGACACATAGAAGGGAGAGAGAGAGAGATGGCCCTGGTGGGAGACCAACCCAGCCAACACTGCGG
The DNA here is from genome assembly GCF_964234715.1 of Podarcis melisellensis. NCBI lineage: Eukaryota > Metazoa > Chordata > Lepidosauria > Squamata > Lacertidae > Podarcis > Podarcis melisellensis. The sequence continues at coordinate 7,297,908 of NC_138529.1, forward strand.
TTGTGGAGCAAAGGACCTTGGGCGGGGGGGCAGGCGGGGGGGGGGGTGCCCTGGGCTCCTGCACGGAAAGGGAAGCACAAGCAGTTGTGGGAGATGGAGAGGAGACACAAACAGACAGTTATACACACATAAGCACACACACGGTTGAGTCCAGTGGAGAAAAGGGAGGAGATTACTGGGGGGGGGAGGAGAAAGATGCAAAGACACCCACACCAAAACAGTGTCCGCTACCCGCTTGATCCTGGGAGTCAGCTCTAAGAAAGGAGACCAGTTTATGCTTTTTTTAAAAAGCCGCAGAGAGGGAGAACAGCCAGGTCGCCCCAGTGGCAGAGCTTCATGCTCCGGCACAGAGGGGGGAGGCAGAGAGCAGGTGGGGGCAGGCTGGGGCAGGGCGCGTGTCCTGGGGGTGTGGCAGGGAGGAGCAGCCGTGATGGCACCCCACCGGGATCGTGCTACCTCTTCCTCTGCCAGTGGGTTGCCCGGGCCTGAACCCTGCGTATGGCAACCCTCACCTAGATACAACCACCGAGCCCCACTTAGTGACTGAAATGCATATTGACACTGTCTAATCACCTGTTCCTAAAGATTTTTAATTATGGTGCTGGAGGAGACTCTTGAGAGTCCCATGGAATGCAAGAAGATCAAACCTTCTTGAGGAAGTCAGCCCTGAGTGCTCACTGGAAAGACAGATCCTGAAGGTGAGACTCCAATACTTTGGCCACCTCATGAGAAGAGAAGACTCCCTGGAAAAGACCCTGATGTTGGGAAAGATGAAGGGCACAAGGAGAAGGGGAGGACAGAGGACGAGATGGTTGGACAGTGATCTCAAAACTACGAACATGAGTTTGACCAAACTGTGTGAGGCAGTGGAAGACAGGAGTGCCTGGCGTGCTCTGGTCCATGGGGTCATGAAGAGTCGGACACGACTAAATGACTAAACAACAACAACAATCAGCTGCTGCTAAAGGTTCCTTCTTAAAGCAACAGAAAATGTTCCCGATGCCCCTCCTTAGATTTAGACCTCCTAGGCAGAGAAATCCAGAAGCTAACATATCCTTTCAGAACCCAAAATATTTAGGTTATCTCCTGTGGAGGTATAGGGCAACAAACAAATTAATCAAATAAATAAATGCAGAAATAAATGCATATATATTTTTGTACCACTAACTTTTCTCTTGTTTCCTATATCACAGATCTCAAATTATTAAAATTCTTCTCCTTCACCGGCAGCAGCAACTTTCAACCGGTCACGGACTCTATAGAACACGCCCTGACCTCCTGCTCCCCTCGCATCCGCTACTGTCCAGGATGGGATGCCAAACTCTTCTACGTTCCTCTCTCTTACTTGCCAGACTCCATTCTTGACTTCCTGTGGAGATGCATTTGGCCCAAACCAGCACAAGCCGTGTAGAATATGCTGAAGAAACATGTCAGTTCTTCAAATGAATCAAAGAAGTCTTTGCACTATTAACGATGTTCTGTTGTTTCTCTTTGGTGAAGTTCTAAACCAGTGGTTCTGATACTTTTCTTGCCACGGACCACTTGAGAATTGCTGAAGGTCTTGCTGGACCACTCAATCATTTTGCTACCCATTGCAGCAACTGCAATGTGCCATGATAGGGGGCTCAGTTGTTTTTTATTGTAGTTTATAGCTTCTTTTATATCTTTATCTATACAATGTATTTTGTTGCATTACAATTGGAATTCTAGAGTAGAAGTCTATTAAAATGTTTATCTGTTGCAATGTAATGTCCTACTCAGTGAGGATTTCTCTCACAACACACAGATGCACCACTGAAAAACTGGTTTGATGTGGCATTTGGCCTACAGTTCCCAGAAACAAATTAATACCTTTGGTGGATCCCCAAAGTACACTGAGTTAAAGGCAGGATCATGATATTATCTCAGGGTTAACCTCAGTGTCCCAATGACTTTCTCATGAATGAGTTTGGCTGCAAGGCAGTGGAGGTTGAGAACCAGAGTTTTCCTTCTCCAGGACTGGCTACCTTCCCTTTTGGAAATGCGTGGGGACCTGTCTCACTTCTGGCAGCAACAACCTGGGTCGCCCAGAGTCACTGGGGAAATAATATGTCTTTTTTTAGCTCCATGAGTAAGGACAAGGGGGTGTGGGATTCTGAGCACCATGTGGGTGGGGTCAGTGGTGTAGCGTGGGTTTTCAGCACCCGGGGCAAGGCAAGTAATTTGACCCCCTAACCCGTGGATTTGCGCCCCCTAACCCTAACCCCCAGATGTTGCGCCTGGTGCGGCCGGCCCCCCCTGCACCCCCACGCTATGCCACTGGGTGGGGTGGGCCCAGGGATTCTGAAGGAAGTGTGGGATATAAAGCTGTCAGTCTAGTCCAACATTCCAAGACGACTAACTGCCTCTATGTGGCAGGTAGTTTTTCTCAGTTGGTCAGATGGTTGGTTGCTGCTAGGAGTTTTAACTGGCAACTGCTCGGTTGCAGTCTTCTCATGATTCACTACTATCTAGTATATAGTTTATCCTTTATGTAACCTAAACCTGCCTTCAGGAACCACTCTGTCAACCTGAATGAATCTGAAAGTAAAGTAGTTTATGTTAATATGATTCAGATTCATAAGTGTTTTCTTTAAGAGGGACAGAAAGGGATTCTCAACTAGGAAGGTATAATTATTGACAGGACTCAAATGAGTTAGCAACCCGCTTGTTGTTGCTATACTCAAACAGGGGATCATTTAAATGTTCCCACAGGAAGTGCCCCCAGATAAAGCCTGGTGGCAAGATTTTGAGTTGGAATATGGGGCAGGAGATCTCCAGGGAGAAGATTCCCCATGTGCCAGAGAGGAAGCAGCTGGGATCCTATGTTTCAAGCAGCTGGGGAGAAATTGTCTGGGGGTGTCAGACTGGAGGCCCTGACCCATGATCCAGAAGGAAGGGGGGCAGAGGACTGGACCCAACATGGACTGAAAACTGTGTTCAATATACTAAAGGGGAAGAAGAAGAAGAAGAAGAAGAAGAAGAAGAAGAAGAAGAAGAAGAAGAAGAAGAAGAAGAAGAAGAGGAGGAGGAGGAGGAGGAGAAGGAGGAGGAGGAATAGGAGTAGGAGTAGTAGTTTGGATTCAATATCCCACTTTATCACTACCCGAAGGAGTCTCAAAGCGGCTAACAATCTCCTTTTCCCTCCCTCCCCCACAACAAACACTCTGAAGTGAGTGAGGCTGAGAGACTTCAGAGAAGTGTGACTAGCCCAAGGTCACCCAGCAGCTGCATATGGAGGAGCGGAGACGCGAACCCGGTTCACCAGATTACGAGTCCACCGCTCTTAACCACTACACCACACTGGCTCTCCCAGAATTCTGGGAAAACCTAGGCAGGCTACCATAAAGCAGGGGGAGAGAGGTGAAAGCTAAGAGAATACGGAAGGTGTGGGTTGGTTGGTTGGTTGGTTGGTTGGTTGGTTGGTCATCATAACCTCCAATCCCCTACACTCATCCTTCTGAATTTTTGCAAGTTATCTTCCTATGAACACCTTTATGATGTATGAGCTGACCCCAGTTAAGAAACTTGGGTGCAGCAAGATTAGGATCTGTCGTCTTCACAGAAAAGATCTGGGGCATTCTAGGTACATGGGATGTGGTGGAGGCTGGTCCACTAGGTCTACTGGAACCCTGACCTACCAAGTCTTTCCCCATCCACCATACAAATGATTGGACATCTTTGTTCTATTCCTACATATCTCAGAATAGAGGGAAAGGGCCGAACAAATTCTTTTTAAAAAATATATATACAATTTTATTAGTTTTTTCATATATTTTCCAAACAGAACAACTCATCTCATTTTATACAACATTTTGGCTATTTTAGCCTGAGACTTCCATCAACCACGTCTAATGATTTTCAAACCTTATCTCTTAATCTTACATTTGTTATCCTATCTTTTAGTTTTAATCATCCATAACTTAAAGTCCATTCTCATGAATCTTTTCTGCAATATTTCATATAGTTCTCCTTACAAAACTTCTTGTAGTCCTACAAGCGTAGTCAGTTGGTTACAATTGTCTTTCAGGTAACTCGTATATTTACTCCAATTTTTCAAGAATTTCTGGTCCTGCTGGTTTCGAATTCTCCCTGTCATCTTATCCAATTCTGCGTAGTCCATCAATTTCATCTGCCATTCCTCTTTCGCCAGTAGTTCTTCCTGCTTCCATTTCTGCTCCAATATTATTCTTGCAGTAGTTGCCGCATATAAAAACAGTTTTTTATCTTGTCTTTTAATGTCAGAGCCTACAATACCAAGTAAAAATGCTTCTGGTTTTTTTTTTATAAATGTAAACATCTTTTTCATCTCATTATAAACCATTTCTCAGAAACCTTTCACTTTCTTACATTCCCACCACAGATGATAAAAAGTGCCTTCCTTTTCCTTACATTTCCAACATTTATTGCTTATTTTATACATTTTAGCTAATTTCACTGGTGTAATATACCACCTATACATCATTTTCATTACATTTTCCTTCAAAGCATTGCATGCAGTAAATTTTGTTCCTTCTTTCCATAATTTCTCACAGTCTTTTAGCTGTATATTATAACCAAAGTCTTTGGCCCTGTAATGGGAATTGGGGTTGCTCGTGCGTAAGTTGCCTCTACTCTTGGCAAGTTGCCTGGTTAAACCTTTCCCTGGCTGCACAGCCCTTACTCCGCGGCTGTGTCAGTCACTGGCAGAATCCGTCAGTGGGCGTTTCCTGAACTTCTTCCAGCATAAAAGTTCTTTGACGCCAAGTCTCCGCCTAGCCTCCCTGCGTGGGAGTCTTCTGCACAGGGTGGGCGTGGGCAGCGGAGGACCCGTGCTCTCCCCGCTGGTCTCCGGGGAAGAGTCCTGGAGACATCTCCCCGAAGCCCTCCCCTGCTCCCCTTTCTTCCTGGTGTCACGCTGAATTCCTTCCTCAGTGGATGAGTTCCCTCTCTCCCTGCTGGGCCCTTCTCCGGCATCGCTGGAGAGCCTTCCCTCCACTCCTGGCTCCGATGGCAGTTCCCTGACAGGCCCAATGTATCATAACAGACTTAACCTCTTCATCTTTCAAATGCCATTCCAACAGCAATACATTTTTGACAATGTTTTTTTTTTGCAAAAATTTTATTAGTTTTTACAATATCAATGACAAACAAAAACATAAAACAAACAAAACATAACAGACATAAATCATAACCTTATTGAAAATAACAGTTATTTACTTTGTAAAACAACTTCCTTGTTTCTCCTTAGTTGAATTTCATTGCATATCCTTATAACGGTTTTCCAAATCCCAATTTTAATACCTTTTAAATTAAACATTAACATATTTAAATCTTCTCCTTCTTGTATTAAACATATTATTTTATCAGTTAACATAGATACAATCCTAAGCCCTTTAAGTATCTGGACGCTATTTCCAGTTATAGTATTTTAGCTTAACAAATTTAACTAAATAATAATTAAATTTCTTCCATTCTTTGTGATGTTCCTCCTCCTTCTGGTCGCGGACTCTTCCGGTTAGATCGGCTAGCTCCATACAATCCATCATCTTCATCTGCCATTCCTCTACTGTTGGTAATTCTTGAGTTTTCCACTTTTTAGCTAACAAAATACGAGCCGCAGTTGTGGCATACAAAAATAGATTAACATCTTTCTTGGGCAATTCCAAACCTGTTATTCCAAGAAGAAAGGCCTCTGGTTTCTTTATAAATGTATATTTCAACATTTTTTTCAATTCATTATAAATCTTTTCCCAGAAGTCTTTCACCTTGGAGCAGGTCCACCACATATGAAAGAACCTTCCTTCCTTTTCTTTACATTTCCAACATGTATTATCACAATTATGATACATCTTTGCTAATTTTACAGGAGTCAAATACCATCTATACATCATTTTCATAATATTTTCCTTTAACAAAGTACATGCGGTGAACTTCACCCCTTTCTTCCACAATCCTTCCCAGTCCTCAAACATTATGTTATGTCCTAAATCTCTTGCCCAGTCTATCATCACCGATTTAACTTGTTCATCTTTCGTATGCCAGTCCAGCAAAAGCTTGTACATTTTAGATAAGTTTTTATCTTCAGTATCTAACAACTCCATCTCTAACTTAGATTTTTCCAAGGCAAAACCATTTTTCTTATCCAGTTTATACAATTCGTTAATCTGGTGGTAATGTAGCCAATTTAGCTTATCTTTAATTTGCTCAAGTGGTCTTAATTTATAGCCTTCCTCTTCCTCTATTAATAAGTCATAATAGCTCAACCATTTGGTATCCATATTTAATTTTTTCTGGGCCTTTGCCTCCATTGGTGAAAGCCATCTGGGCGTCTTTCTTTCTAAAAGGTCTTTGTATTTTATCCAAACATTATACGATTTCCTAATTATATGATTTTTAAATGCTTTATGGGCTTTTACTTTATCATACCACAAATATGCATGCCAAACAAACACATTATCAAATCCCTCCAAATCTAGTAAATCTGTATCTTCTAATTTCATCCATTCTTTAATCCAACAAAGTGTGGCAGCTTCAAAATAGATTTTTAAGTCTGGCAGAGAGAATCCCCCTCTTTCTTTGGAATCCGTAAGTAATTTGTATTTAATTCTGGGTTTCCTCCCCTGCCAGATAAATCTAGAAAGAGCTTTTTGCCATTTTTTAAAAACATTTCACATTGTCTATAATTGGGAGGGCTTGAAACAAAAAAAGCATCTTTGGCAGCACATTCATCTTAATCACAGAAATCCGGCCCCATTAATGACAATTTTAAGTTAGACCACACCTCTAAATCTCTTTTAATTTCATTCCATATTTTCTTATAGTTATCCTTATACAAATTCAATTTTTTTCCCAGACAGGTTCACCCCCAGATATTTGACCTTTTTCACAAAATCTAGGCCTGTTTTTTCTTGTAATATTTTCCTTTCTTCATTATCCAGATTTTTCTCTATTACTTTGGTCTTGCTCTTGTTTAATTTAAATCCTGCTACCTGACCAAACTCATATATTAGCTCCAGTGCTTTAACTGCACTGGAGTCTGGATCTTGTAATGTCAGAACTAAATCATCAGCAAAGGCTTTTAATTTGTATTGTTTCGAACCTACTGTAATACCTTTAACTTGTTCATCTTTTCTAATCATATTTAGCAAGACCTCCAGAACTGAGCTAAACAGCAGAGGGGACAGTGGACACCCTTGCCTGGTTCCCTTCTCAATTCTAATTTCCTCTGAAACCACATTATTTACAATAATTTTAGCTTTTTGTTCTCGATAGATCGCTTTAATACCATTTATAAAATCATGACCTATCCCCATACTCTCTAAGTTATGTAACATAAAACTCCAAGAAACATGCCTTCGACATTTTTGAATTTTTTAAAAATTTGTTATTTAATATTTCCATTTCAAATTTTGTCTTAATATAACCAAATCCATTTTTCTTTAAATCTTTAAACATTTCATTAATTTGGCGATAGGGCAACCAATCATTTACATATTCTTTTACCTCTTCATAAGGTTTAATTTTCCAACTATTTCCTTCTTCTCTTACTATCTTTTCATATGTGGCCCAATATTTCATATAGAGATCTTCAGAATATGTGGTTTCCAAATCCTTTAGGCACTTTTGTTTTGTCATACCATAAATATGCGTGCCAACCAAACCTATGATCAAATCCTTCTAAATATTTTCTAACAACATTCCTTCAACCAATAGAGGCAGGATGCTTCATAGTATAACTTCAAGTCTGGCAAGGGTTAGGCACCAATTGGCCGACCATGCCAAGGAGAAAGGCCTCTGGTTTCTTCAGGGAGGTATATTTAAATACCTTTTTCATTTCATTATAGATAGTGAACTTCATACCTGTGGTTCATAACTGTTCCCAGTCAGCCAACATAATGTTGTGTCCAACATCTTGAGCCCATTTAATCATAGCATTTTTCACAGTTTCATCCTGAGTATTCCATTTCAACAGCAAGTTATACATTCTTGACAAAGTCTTAGTTTTGGGATCTAACAATTCTGTTTCCAATTTTGATTTTTCCACCTGGAAAAACCAATTTTCTTGTCCAAATTGTATGCCTCCATTATTTGATAATAATGAAGCCAATCTCGCACTTTATTTTTTAGTTTTTCAAAGCTCTGCAATTTTAGTTTATCTCCCTCTTGTTCCAAAATCTCCCAATATTTCGGCCATTTGGCCTCCATATTGAGCTTTTTCTGAGCCTTCGCTTCCATTGGTGACAACCACCTTGGGGTTTTATTTTCCAGTAGGTCTTTATATCTTATCCAGACATTAAACAATGCTTTCCTGACAATATGGTTTTTAAACGCTTTGTGAGCTTTAACCTTGTCATACCACAAATATGCATGCCACCCAAATACATTATTGAAACCTTCTATATCCAAAATGTCTGTGTTTTCAAGAAGCAGCCATTCTTTCAGCCAGCAAAATGCAGCCGATTCATAATAAATTTTGAGGTCTGGCAGAGCAAATCCACCTCTTTCTTTTGCATTGGTTAGTATTTTAATTTTTATTCTGGGCTTCTTGCCCTGCCAGACAAATCTGGAAATATCTCTCTGCCACTTCTTGAAACAGTCCATTTTATCCAAAATTTGCAATGATTGAAACAAAAACAACATTCTTGGCAATACATTCATTTTTATAGCAGTAATACGGCCTAACAAAGAAAGCTTCAGATTTGACCATATTTCTAAATCTTTTTTCACTTCTGTCCAGCATTTTTCATAATTATCTTTAAATAAATTCACATTCTTAGCAGTCATATTAACCCCCAGGTATTTTACTTTCTTAACCAATGTTAAACCTGTCTCCTTCTGAAACCTCTCTTTCTCAATCACTGTTAGATTTTCCTCTAAAACCTTAGTTTTTAACTTATTCAACTTAAATCCTGCAACCTGACCAAATTCTTGAATCAGTTCCAGTACTCTTTTGGTACTAGATTCTGGCTCCTGTAATGTCAATACTAAGTCATCTGCAAATGCTTTCAATTTGTACTGTTTGGCTCCGACTTGTATACCTTTAACCAATTGGTCCCTTCTAATCATATTTAGGAGAACCTCCAGGACCGAAATAAAAAGAAATGGGGAAATTGGGCAACCTTGTCGTGTCCCTTTCTCTATCGTAAACTCCTCCGTCACCACATTATTAACAATTAATTTAGCCTTTTGTTCTGAATATATTGCACCTATACCATTTCCAAAACCTTGACCAACCCCCATCCCCTGGAGGTTCTTCTTCCTAAAACTCCAAGAAATGTTGTCAAAGGCTTTCTCCGCGTCTACAAATATCAAAACTGCTTTAGTATTAATACTGACTTGTAATTTTTCTAAGATATTAATTATATTTCTCGTATTGTCAGACAAATGTCTGCCCGGGAGAAAGCCTGCTTGGTCTTTATGTATCTCTTCCGCTAGTACTTTTTAAAAATCTTTTAGCCAAAATATCTGCAAAAATTTTGTAATCCACATTACGCAGAGATATGGGGCGGTAATTCTTAAGTTGTGTCTTCTCAGACTCAATTTTCAGTATAAGTGTAATATAGGCTTCCTTCCACGACTCTGGTGCTTTTTTCCCTTCCAAAATTCCATTACAAACTTCCTTTAATGGTTGTATTATCCAACCTTTCAAGGATCTATATATCTTGAAGTTAAGCCATCCAGTCCTGGAGATTTACCCAATTGCATATTCTGGATGGCACCTTCTACCTCCTGTTCAGTTATTTTGTAATTCAGCATTAACTTATTTTCTTGAGAGATTTTTTGTAGTCCATTTATTTTCAAAAATTGATCTGTATCAATTTCTTTCTTCTTGCCTTTTCTCGAATGTTGTTTTAAACATCTTTTTTGGTTCTTCATGGATACTACACTAGAACTTTTTTATTTTCTCACATCCCCACCATACATGATACATTGTTCCTTCTGCCTTCTTACATCTCCAACATACATTTGATTTTAATTTATATATTTTACCTAATCTGGCAGGGGTCATATACCACCTGTACATCATTTTCATCCGATTTTCCTTTATTGTGTAACCAGGGCCGTCTTTAGCAGATGTGGCGCTGGGGTGCAGATATACTCCCAGCGCTCCCAAATTACCACGGATAGTGGGGGAGTGAAGCTGCACACTGCCAGCCATGGGGGGAGGCACAACTCCCCCCCATGCCACTGCGGGAGAGCGATCCCTGCAGAGGCTTGGGAAGGAAGCTGCATGCCCGCCAGCCATATAGTTGGCGGGGCGCAGCTGGCGGGCGTGCAGGGAAAGGGGAGGCCGGCGGCAAAGCCGCGCAGCTCCCCCACTCGCTGGGGCACCCCTGAGAGGCCACCGCCCTGGCGCAACGCACCACAAAACCTTATGGGAAAGATGGCTCTGTATGTAACAGGCAGTCAATTTGATGTCTTGTTTCCACAACCTTTCCCACTGTTCCATCTCGATTGCATAACCGAAATCCTGGCCCCACCTAATCATGACCTCCTTTACTTCCTTATCCTTCAATTCCCATTCCAGTAATCAATTGTACATACGTGGGCAGAAAACATAGAAGAGTATTGATTAATAAGAAATTATGAACGGAATTTATTTCTTCAGGTGGGTGAAAAGCTTTTGCTACAGAGAGGAGGGAGCCTTGCCTGGCAGGAATGCCTCTTACCCTCCTTCCTGCATCCTCTGTTGCCTCTGTGCATTCTGCTTGTTAAGAGGGACGAGACAGGCCATTTGTAGGAAAGGAACAGGACCATACAGGTTTTCTTGGGCTCTAGGCCCTCTTTTTATAAAAAATTATGGAACAGTCAAAGGTTTTGCCAAAACTCCCTTGTGGGGAAGAAGATTGCAATGCAAGCAACAATGAGAATATCACATTGGTGCAATGTGTGTGTGTGTGTGTATCCCTGGATGCCAAGATCCAAGTTTGGGGTTGGAGAGATTGTGGAAGGTAGATATTAAATTCACAGCACGCTGTAACCTTAGGGAGAACATCATGAAGGTGTTATATAGATGGCATCATACCCCCTTGAAACTAGCGGAAATGTATAAAGGAAGGTCACCGACTTGCTGGAGATGTAAAATAGATGTGGGGTCATACTACCACATGTGGTGGACTTGTGCAATCATTAGGGATTCTGGGATAATATCTATAATGAATTCAAGAAATTATTCAGACACACTTAAAAAAACAACCCCAGAGATCTTTCTTTTAGGCATTTTACCATTAGAAATTAAGAAAGACATAAGACCACTGTTCATGTAAGCCACCACAACAGCAAGAATTCTTGTGGTGAGGAAGTGGAAAAATGATACAATACCGACAATCACAGATTGGCAGATACTCATGTTAGAATATTTACAACTAGCAAAACTGACGGAAAGAGTTAGAGGAGTATTGAACTAGAAAACATTTGGAGAATGGAGAATATTTCAGGATTATATGGGATCATATTGTACCAACCACACCATGTTATCAGAACTTGAGTGATCCTTTAAACACAACAAATACCATTTGTAGAGTAGATCCTTCCAGTTAGGCTGGGCATGGAATATTTGCTCATTAAATTCAGAAAAAAAGAGGAAAAATACAAGTACATTTGCCTCTCTCTCTCTCTCTCTCTCTCTCTCTCTCTCTCTCTCTCTCTCTCTCTCTCTCTCTCCGTGTGTGTGTGTGTGGTGTGTACACACATCTACACACAAACACACACACTTTTTTATGTTCTGAATATAAAAAGACACTTTTATGGGCTTGTTATAAATGGAGAAAGGGAGAGAGCGCAAGAAAGAAAACAAAAAGTGGAGCTATATTTCCTGATGCGCAGAATTGATTTGCTTAAATCGGAAAAACATCTCTTGATCTTGTACTTCTCATGGTATTCTCCAGTTCATCACATGACAAAATATGTCATATGTGTTTAAAAATCAGGTCAATAAGGAATCACTAAAGAATGGGAGAAATACGTGGATTATTTAAAAAATATTTGCAAACATTTAACTACATTAGCAGGAAGAGCACAACACAAGAAGTTAAATAATAACTTATTTGGTAACTGTTGTTGTTTAGTCATTTAGTCGTGTCCGACTCTTCGTGACGCCATGGACCAGAGCACGCCAGGCACTCCTGTCTTCCACTGCCCCCTGCAGTTTGGTCAGACTCATGTTTGTAGCTTCGAGAACACTGTCCAACCAATTTGGAAACTAGACAGTAACAATTATAAGGAACTAGAGGGGAAATGCAGTGATAAAAGTGAAACCAGAAGGTGAAATAGAAGGGGAAGAGGGAAGTCAAATTATGTTTTTATTTCTGAAGATGCACTACATTTCATATCTTTTGTTAAGCTGAAAACTCGAAAAATAAAATTAACAAACAAAACAAATTGGGGATTGGACCTTGAGCAAGTGCAATATGTGATGCAGTGATGGCAAAATAAGGCGTATGACCTGTTGGATTCTGATGCTGGGCTTGCACAATATCTGAGCTTAGTGTTGCTTATGTCTACATCTTTATAGGATCATACTGTTCCTCTTCATTTGGTTGTTCAGTGAATAAGCAGCTAGCTTGAGCTATTGTTTATACTTGTTTTGGCTTCCCTCTGCTCCAAGCAGCTCATTGCTTCATGCAAAATTCCTCAATAACACTGCGAGGGAGGCTAAATAGAGCAGTGAGCTTCATGGTGGAGCAGGCGTTGGGATTTGGTTTCTCCAAGGCTTGCTAGGTCCCTGTGTGTCCCCACTCTTGCAAACTTATTGCCTGCAGGTTTCAGCCATGTGGCTCTACCTGGCTGCCCTGCTGGGGCTTTACTTCCTTCGCCGATGGTACCAGGAGAGACAGACAGTGGAGAACCTGATGGAGAAATATGTCTTCATCACCGGCTGTTCCTCTGGCTTTGGGAACCACCTTGCCAGGCATCTGGATGCCCGGGGTCTGTGGGTGTTGGCAACCTGTACCACCCAGAAGGGGGCAGAGCAGCTGGACAAGGTCACCTCAGAGCGCTTGAAAACCACCATTCTGGATGTCACCAGTAAGGAGAGTGTGGCGGCAGCGACGGAGTGGTGAAAGATCAAGTGGGGAAGAAAGGTAGTTTTTTGTTGTTTTGTTTCCATGCTCTGGATCAGGCCAGGGATTATCTGTATCATCATCTGCTTATCTTTATTCCACTTTCCCACAAAATGTGACCTGAGTGAATCCCAATACAGTGGTACCTCAGGTTAAGTACTTAATTCGTTCTGGCGGTCTGTTCTTAAGCTGAAACTATTCCTAACCTGAAGCACCACTTTAGCTAATGGGGCCTCCTGCTGCTGCTGCACCACTGGAGCGCGATTTCTGTTCTCATCCTGAAGCAAAGTTCTTAACCCGAGTGTAATGGTTCTAGGGGTTGCTCGTGCGTAAATTGATGCCACACCTGGCTGAGTTACCTGGGTGAACCCTTTCTGTCTGGACAGCCACTCACCCGTGGCTGTCTCAATCGCTGGCAGAATCCATCAGTGGGAGTTTCTTGAACTTCTTCCAGCAAAGAAGCTCTTTGACGCCTAGTCGCCGCCTACTCTCCCTGCATGGAAGCCTTCTGTGCTGGGAGGGTGTGGGCAGCGGAGGACGCGTTCTCTCCCCGCTGGTCTCCGGTGAGGAGTCATGGAGCCACCTCGCCGATTCCCCCATCTGCCCCCCTTCTCCACTGGTGCTACACTGAATTCCTTCCCTCCCGGGATGCTCTCCGGAACCCCTCTGGAGCCCTCCCTCTCCCTCTGGCTCCAATGGCAGTTCCCTGACACCGAGGTTAGTGGAGTCTGTAACCTGAAGTGTATGTAACCTGAAGCGTATGTAACCCGAAGTACCACTGTATATCAAAAATAAAATGTATGACCATTTTAAAAAGTATTAGAAACAACTGAAATCAATAAGGCAATGAATGGGGAAAGAATTCCATGGGGTCACCTTAATTCTACCTCTGTCAAGAGCGGCTAGGATTGCCAAATAACCTGAAAGATTATTGCTTTGTGCCTTTGACAGCAGCTTGTTCTGTGAAGTCACACAGTGAAACTTCATTTTGTCTGAAGATAAATGTTCCTGTCTGATAATGTCCACTGATCAACCTGATTCTAAAAGCACAGATATCATAATCAGTGGATATGGAAGGTATAACCTTCTGGATCAGGCCAATGTCTCTTCTCAGCCACCATTCAGTTACCAGCAGATGACTTCTCAAAAGCAGCAATCAAGCGCACTCTCCCTTCCTGTGCTTTCCAGCCTTCGGTATTTGGAAGCATTTCTGCTTCCAGCTGTAGAGGCAGAGCATAGACATCTTGGCTGTCCAATCCACTTTTAAAACCACCCAAGTGGGTGGGCATCCCTATCTCCTGTACCTTCCAACATTCAACTTCATTGGATGTCTATGAGTTCCAGTGTTGGAGAATGAGAAGCCGTGTGGTGTAGTTCCCTGGGCCTTGGAGTTCCCTAACCTATTGGTATTGGGGGACTTCAAAATCCATGCTGATGCCACTCCCTCCTCACAGGCTCTGGACCTGGCGTCTTCCATGGCAACACTAGGGCTCTCCCAGTTTGTTTCGGGCCCCACACATCAAGCAGTCCACACGCTGGATTTGATCTTTGGCGTTGGTATAGATGTGATCATATCTCCTTCGATGAAGGTGCCATGGTCTGATCACTACGCTCTGAAAGCCAGGATTGACTTTCCTCCCCCATCCTGCTTAGGTGGCGAGCCAATTTGGGCTCGCCCGCAGAGGCTGATGGACCCTGAGAGATTCCGCCAAGCCTTGCAGGACCTTGCTCCCCCTGGCGACTCATTGACTGAGCTAGTTGAGTCTGGAATATCCAGTTCCTGGCAGCCATCAATGAGATCGCACCTAAGCACCCTCTGCGACCCCACAGAAACCGGGCTCCCTGGTTTACCGAGGAGCTTCGGAAAATGAAGCGGGACCTCAGACGGCTAGAGCGAGTATGGCGGGGTGCCCGTGACGGAGGCTTTATAAAAACCTATGAGATGGCAGTGAAAGCCACTAAGATGTCTTACTTCTCGGTCTCCATTGCATCCGCTAGCTCTTGCCCAGCACAATTATTTAGTATAACGTCCCTTGAAGGACAGCCTAATTTAAATAACAATTTGACACACAGCTGTGAGGCATTTGCGAGCTTTTTTGCGGAGAAGGTCCTGTTGCTCCGCCATGACCTCCCTGCCAATTTGGATACACTAAAGGAACTGGAGGCCCCTCGACTGTCCTCGGGTCCAGTATTAGACTACTTTGACCGGATATCCCCAGCCAATGTGGACAGACTCCTCCGAGCTGGAAAGCCCACCACCTGTCCTCTCGACCCGTGCCCGTCTTGGCTGATTAGAGCGTTTCCAGACGAGGTGCGGGTCCCCCTGGGAGATATCATCAATTTATCCCTTGGCACCGGGATATTCCCAGGGGAATTGAAGGAGGCAGTGGTGCTCCCACTCTTAAAGAAAACATCATTATATCCCTTAGATCTATCCTATTACCGCCCGGTTTTGAATCTTCCATTCCTGGGTAAGATAATTGAGAGAACAGTTGCTGAACAGCTTGGCAGGTTTCTGGATGAACATCGGCTCTGGATCCATTCCAGTCCGGCTTCTGCGCTGGTCATGGGACCGAGACGGTTCTGGTCGCCCTAACAGACGATCTCCGCAGGCAGCTGGATCGAAGCAGGTCGGGGCTGCTGATTCTTCTAGACCTGTCAGCAGCCTTCGACATGGTCGATCACGAACTCCTGGACCACCGCCTTGCCGACGTGGGGATCCAGGGCACAGTCCTTCAATGGCTGCGCTTGTTTCTCTCTGGTCGGGGACAGAGGGTGGCACTTGGGGGGGAATTGTCATTGTGTCACTCCTTGGTGTGTGGAGTGCCTCTGGGTGTGATACTCTCCCCAATGCTTTTTAACATCTTTATGCGCCCCCTCGCCCAGCTTGTCCGGAGTTTTGGGCTGGGTTGCCATCAGTATGCCGATGACACCCAACTCTATACTATACCAGCTGCTCCCGGTGGAGTACAGGATCAGGTTTAAGGGGCTGGTTTTAACCTTTAAAGCCCTATACGGCCTAGGACCCTCGTACCTATGGGACCGCCTCTCCTGGTATGTCCCACAGAGGAACCTACGGTCTGCAAATAAAAACATCCTGAAGGTCCCAGGCCACAGAGAGGTTAGGCTGGCCTCAACTAGAGCCAGGGCTTTCTCGGCTGTGGCTCCAATCTGGTGGAACGCTCTGTCACAAGAGACTAGGGCCCTGCGGGACCTGACATCTTTCCGCAGGGCCTGCAAGACAGAGCTGTTCCACCAGGCCTTTGATCAGGGCACAGCCTGACTCCCTCCTCTGGCATTCTGCCCAGAATTTTGCTTAACGGTTGCCATCAATTTGATTTTAATTAATTTTTATAATGAAATGCTTTTAGAATGTGGGATTATTTGATTGTTGTTAGCCGCCCTGAGCCCGGCTTAAGCTGGGGAGGGCGGGATATAAATAATATTTATTATTATTATTATTATTATTATTATTATTATTATTATTATTAGTGGTTAGAGTTTCAGACCTGGGAGACCTGGGTTCAAATCCCCACTTGGCATACTGCTCATTGGGTGACCTTGGGCAGTCACTGCGTCTCAACCTAACCAACCTCACAGGGTTGTGAGGATTAAATGAGGAAGGTGAGAACCATGTGTGCCACTTCAAGCCCCTTAGAGTGGGGAAAAGATGGGCTATAAACAGGCCCACTTCATGCTCCCCCTAATTCTAGATCATTTATGAATAAGATAAAAGCCACAGGTCCCAACACTGATCTTTGGAGAACTCCAGTTTCTACATCTCCCCATCTAGATATTCCATTTATTCCTCTACTCTGTGTCCTGCTTCTTAACCAGTTTCATGACTGCTCAGCTTATTCAGGAGTCGGCAGTCTAAGTACACTAGGTCAACTGGATCAGTTTTATCCAACAGATCTACTTTGGATAAGCCTTCATGCTCTTTGCTAAATTTCACGTAAAGGCCTCCCAAAATGGCCTCTAGAGGTCACTGGTTGGCCTTACTTTTAAAACTGTGTGAATCCCTGGGGAATATTGGCTCTCCAGCAATACTAAGATCAAATGCAAGAGCAGGGATGCATACTGAACTCTCTCTCTCTCTCTCTCTCTCTCTCTCTCTCTCTCTCTATCTCTATCTCTATCTCTATCTCAACTCCAGAGATAAACATTTGTTGGTCAAAATTGTCTGTTTCAGTCCAGTGTTTTCTGTGTTGTCTTTCTCGATTTGCAGATACCCGTTTTTGGTTTTTTGAAAGAGTGAGTGAATAGAAGCTTTAGGACTCCCATGCTTTTAATTACAGTTTCCTCTTAACAAATATTGCCCATTTTATTGCTTCCTGTTGATAGTAGTTGGGGAAATTATGATGAACCGCCCACCCAACTTTTTTTTAAAAATTTTTTTTATTGGTTTTCAATTACAATCCAATAATAGCCTCATTATAACAATACCAATTTATAATATAATTATTAATACCAATTGTTCCAATGCTGAATTATATAATTTAGATAAAGTGGCCCCCTGTGTGCTAAATTTGATGATTCTATTATTTTCTCTATTTCTTGTACAACAACTGCAATATTAATAACTTCTATTTGTGTTAACATGTTAAATGAGTTATAAAACTACAAGTGAGGAACTCAAACTACATCCTTGTTCTTCCTGTGTGTGGCAATACTTCTGCCTGTGGTGTTTCTTCCGGTCCTTGTAAGATGTTATGCCTCCCCACCTCAGTTGTTGCTGTTATTCTTCATGCCTTGGGCGGAGCTGATATCCCAATGTTGTTCCAGAAATTTCTCCCTTGCTCCATCCCGTGCTTCGTTGTTTTGCAACTTTAACAAATCCTAGAATACATATCAACCAAAATATAGACCACAAGAATAATACTACATCCACACTTCCAAAATCTAGCATACATCCAAATGTTATGCTAGGTGGGAACCTGGAACAATAATTGTCCCTTCTTCTTCTTCTTTTGAAATAATTTTTATTTGATTTTTACAAGATTATAACAATACCAAATCCATATCCATATTTAGAGATTTCTCTGAATCTTCAGACTTCCCCCTTCCGCTCCATGGGCCATATTATCAACCTTTTCAACTGCATATTATTTCCTCATCCAAATTTTATGTCACTCCATTTTATCCATAATAATTTCTGCATTACAAGTGTTATTGCAGTCCAGCTAATGTTTTCATATGCTGACAGTCGTGTCTCAAGTTTGCCATTCTTCTTTGGTAAGGACTTTGTCTTCATTCCATCTCTGGGCAAGTAACATCCATGCGGCTGTCCTTGCATACATAAAAAGTCTTTTCTGTTCCTTTGGGATCTTGGTACCTACAATTCCTAATAAAAAGGTTTCTGGTTTCTTTATCAAAGTTATTTTAAACATTTAAAAAATTCATTATATATCATTTCAGTTCATTATATATCATTTTCTTTGGGAAAGAATAACTGTCTCTCCCTGCACAGGGCTCTGGGGCTTGGTGAACAATGTGGGAATAGGTGTCCCATCAGGTCCCAACGAATGGCTGACCAAAGATGACTTTGCAAAGGTGATCAATGTCAACCTGCTAGGGTTGATTGACGTGACGCTACACATGCTGCCGCTGGTGAGGAAAGCCAGAGGAAGGGTGGTCAATGTGTGCAGTGTGAATGGACGCCTGGCCTGCTTTGGAGGCGGTTACTGCCCATCAAAGTTTGGTGTGGAAGCCTTCTCTGATACCCTGAGGTAAAAACAAGCTCGGTAGCTTACTTTTGGTTTGGTTTGGTTTAGTGACGTCGTGTTTTTCCAGGTGTAGGGAATAAAAAACAGGTGGTGGGAAATCAGGCTGCTGTCAAGGGCTGAACCTTAAATCACAGATCAAAAAGCAGACATTTGCACTGTTTAAGAGATAAGGATCCAGCTCATGCTATGCCCACACTGGACCTGAAATACATTTGCTCATCTCCAGGTCTGCGGGGAAATATGTTTTTTCAAAATGCAAGCCTGAGATGAGATGGGAGGGGGAAGGTGTGTGCGTGGACTCCACAGATCTGACTGAATTTGCTCCACCACCGATGAGAACCCATCACCTCTGCCAGCCCCCCTCCAGATCCCCAGATGAGGATGCAGTCCTGGCAGCACAGGTGCCAAACCATCGTGCTAACTACCTCCCCGCTATTTGGTGAGGGTGGACGGAGAAGTTGTGGCTGGTTCTCAAAGATGGTTGGTTGTGTTTTGAGAGATGACAGCATCTTCAGAACAGTAGATCATCTGGGGGGGGGGCACCAGAAGGGGCAGGCTGGGTTACAGAAGGGCTTGCTGCCTCCTCCTACTCCATCACTACTGCTGCCTGCACCACCTTGTTGTCTCTGCCGGAATCCACACAGGGCCATCAAGGGGCTGCAGGGTCCCTGCCAGAGAGCTTGGCACAATTAGGACATGTTCAGTTTTTCACCTTTCAAATTCCAAAAATGGGGGTGCTAAAAAGTTGTAACATGACTTGGGAATTCAAAAGATATTTTGCTTCAATTGATAGCATTTAGTTTTGATTGGTAAGTAAAATGTGTGAAATTGCATAGAAATCATTAAAAATGATTGCCAAGGACTTGCAGCTATGTTGTTGTTGTTGTTTTTGTTTTAAGCATTCATTACCTGACCTTTTCAGAAGGCAAAATAAAAATTCTATGATTTGCTGAGAGCAGCTGGTGTGCTTTTTAATCAAATGTAGGTTTACCAAGCTAAATGTTGCCAAATCAAAACAACAACAACAACAACAACAATTTATTATTTGTACCCCGCCCATCTGGCTGGGTTTCCCCAGCCACTCTGGGCGGCTTCCATAGAAACCAAAAATACACTAAAATATCACAGATTAAAAGCTTCCCTGAACAGGGCTGCCTTAAGATGTCTTCTGAATGTCAGGTAGTTATTTATCGCTTTGACATCTGATGGGAGGGCGTTCCACAGGGCGGGCGCCACTACCGAGAAAGCCCTCTGCCTGGTTCCCTGTAGCTTTGCTTCTTGCAATGAGGGAACCGCCAGAAGGCCCTCAGCGCTGGACCTCAGCGTCCGGGAAGAACGTTGGGGGTGGAGACGCTCCTTCAGGTATACTGGGCCGAGGCCGTTTAGGGCTTTAAAGGTCAACACCAGCACTTTGAATTGTGCTCAGAAACATACTGGGAGCCAATGTAGGTCTTTCAGGACCGGTGTTATGTGGTCTCGGCGGCCGCCCCCAGTCACCAGTCTAGCTGCCGCATTCTGGATTAGTTGTAGTTTCCGAGTCACCTTCAAAGGTAGCCCCACGTAGAGCGCATTGCAGTAGTCCAAGCGGGAGATAACTAGAGCATGCACCACTCTGGCGAGACAGTCCGCGGGCAGGTAGGGTCTCAGCCTGCATACCAGGTGGAGTTGGTAGACAGCTGCCCTGGATACAGAACTGACCTGCGCCTCCATGGACAGCTGTGAGTCCAAAATGACTCCCAGGCTGCGCACCTGGTCCTTCAGGGGCACAGTTACCCCATTCAGGACCAGGGAGTCCTCCACACCAGCCCGCCCCCTGTCCCCCCCAAAACAGTACTTCTGTCTTGTCAGGATTCAACTTCAATCCATTAGCCGCCATCCATCCTCCAACCCCCTCCAGGCACTCACACAGGACCTTCACCGCCTTCACTGGTTCTGATTTGAAAGAGAGGTAGAGCTGGGTATCATCTGCATATTGATGGACACCCAGTCCAAACCCCCTGATGATCTCTCCCAGTGGCTTCATATAGATGCTAAAAAGCATGGGGGAGAGGACGGAACCCTGAGGCACCCCACAAGTGAGGGCCCAGGGGTCTGAACACTTATCCCCCACCACCATTTTCTGAACACGGCCCAGGAGGAAGGAGCGAAACCACTGTATAACAGTGCCCCCAGCCCCTCTAGACGGTCCAGAAGGATGTTATGGTCGATTGTATCAAAGGCCACTGAGAGATCCAGCAGAACCAGGAAACAACTCTCACCTTTGTTCCTAGCTCGCCGAAGATCATCAACCAGCACGACCGAGGCAGTTTCAGTCCCATGATGAGGTCTGAATCCCGACTGGAAGGGATCCAAATGGTCCATATCCTCTAGGTGTGCCTGGAGTTGTTCAGCAACCACTCGCTCAATCACGTTGCCCAAGAATGGAAGATTTGAGACTGGGCGATAGTTGGCCATACTGGCCGGGTCTAAAGATGGTTTTTTAAGAAGCGGTTTAATGACCGCCTCTTTCAGCGGATCTGGGAATGTTCCCTCACAGAGGGAAGCATTCACCACCCTGCAGAGCCCATCGCCCAGCCCTTCTCGGCTTGCTTTTATTAGCCAGGATGGGCAAGGATCAAGGAGACAGGTGGTTGGTTTCACGCGTCCAAGCAGCCTGTCCACATCCTCGGGGGTAACGGATTGAAATTGATTCCATGCAACTTGACCAGACAGAGGTCTAGCACTCTCCCGCCCCAGCCCTGCTCCCACGGTGGTATCTAGCTCCTTCCGAATATGAGTGATTTTATCTGCAAAAAACTTTGCAAAATCGTTGCAGGTGATCTTGGGGTCTTTACAAGGCCCCGGTGGTAAAGGTGGTTCTGTTAAATTGCGAATCACCTGAAAGAGTCTCCTGCTACTATTTTCTGCAGATGCAATAGAGGCGGTGAAGAAAGTCTTCTTCGCCGTCGCTATCGCCACTTGGTAGGCTCGACGTTGAGCTCTAACCTATGTCTGGTCAGATTCGGAGTGAGTTTTCTGCCACTGACGCTCTAGCCGTCTCACCGATTGTTTCATTGCCCTCAGCTCCGAAGAAAACCACGGGGCTGTCCGGGCTCCATGCAATCGGAGAAGGCACTTCGGAGCCAGACAGTCGATAGCCCAGGTTAACTCCGCATTCCAGTGGGCCACCAGGGAATCAGCTGAAAGACCATCAACATGGGATAAAGCATCCCCTACCACTCTCTGGAAACCATTTGGATCCATTAAGTGGCGGGGCCGACCATCCAAATGTGTCCCACCTCCCTGCAGAGGGGAAGGGTCGCGGAGAAGTCCAGTTGCACCAGGAAGTGATCTGACCATGGCACTTCTTTTGTTTCACTTTTTCTTAGTGTCAGATCACCCATGTCACTAGAGGTGAACACCAGGTCTAAGGCATGTCCATGACTATGAGTTGGGCCAAACTTATTCAGGGACAGCCCCATGGAGGCCATGCTATCTACGAAGTCCTGAGCAGCCCCTTGTAAGGTCGTGTTGGCATGGATGTTTCAGTGGTGCATCTGTGTGTTGTGAGAGAAATCCTTACTGAGTAGGACATTACATTGCAACAGATAAACATTTTAATAGACTTTAATACTCTAGAATTCCAATTGTAATGCAACAAAATACATTGTATATATAAAGATATAAAAGTAGAAATAAACTACAATTAAAAGTCCCTAAGCACCCTACCATGGTCAAGCAAGACCTTCAGCAATTCTCAACTGGTCCGTGGGAAGAAAAGTATCAGAACCACTGGTTTAGAACTTCAGAAAAGAGAAACAACGGAACATCATTAATAGTGCAAAAACTTCCTTGGTTCATTTGGAGAACTGACATGTTTCTTCAGCATATTCTACACGGCTTGTGCTGGTTTGGGCCAAATGCATCTCCACAGGAAGTCAAGAATGGAGGCTGGCAAGTAAGAGAGAGGAACGTATAAGAGTTTGGCATCCCATCCTGGACAGTAGCGGATGCGAGGGGAGCAGGAGGTCAGGGCATGTTCTATAGAGTCCGTGACCGGTTGAAAGTTGCTGCTGCCGGTGAAGTGGCAGAATTTTAATAATTTGAGACCTGTGTGTGGGATATAGGAAAGAAAAGAAAACTTAGCGATGCAAAAACAAGTATGTATTTATTTTGCATTTATTGATTTGATTTCTATGCTGCCCTATACCTCCGCAGGAGATTGCCTAAATATTTTGGGTTCTGAAGGGATAGGTTAGCTTCTGGATTTCTCTGCCTAGGAGGTCTAAATCTAAGGAGGAGCATTGGGAGCATTTTCTGTTGCTTTAAGACGGAACCTTTCCCCCCCTTTTTTTCTTTTTTAATAATTTTTTATTCATATTGCACATATATACAGGAAAAACATAAACAAAAAATCCACCACATACCTTATACAAATTATATCCACTTCACAAATCATAAATAAAATACATAACTGAGTCTCAACTGAGCCTTGGACTTCCCTCCACTCCTTTGGTAAGTATCAAATAAATTATATAGTCGCGTACTTTTTAACTCTTTTACATAGGCCTTTCCCGCTGTTAGAGTTATTTCAACCCCGCCAGTGTCACCTGAGATTTAGACTCCATATACGTTAAATATTTCTTCCAATTATCATGAAATTTCTGTTCGTTTTGGTCCCTTAATCTTCCTGATATTCTATCAAGCTCAGCATAATTTATCATTTTAACCTGCCAATCACTTATGTTGGGTATTACTTCTAATTTCCAATTTTGTGCTAGCATAATTCTTGCAGCTGTCGTAGCAAATAGAAACAAGATCTTGTCTTTTTAAAAATTTCTTTACCGACCATTCCTAACAAAAAAGCTTCTGGCTTTTTGGGAAATGTATATTTCAAGATTTTTTTAAGTTCATTATAAACCAATTCCCAAAAGCCTCTCACTTTGCAACACGACCACCACATATGTTAGAGGTCACCTTCTGTTGTTGTTGTTGTTGTTTAGTCATTTAGTCGTGTCCGACTCTTCGTGACCCCATGGACCAGAGAACGCCAGGCACCTCTGTCCTCCACTGCCTCCCGCAGTTTGGTCAAACTCATGCTGGTAACCTCGAAAACACTATCCAACCATCTCGTCCTCTGCCGTCCCCTTCTCCTTGTGCCCTCCATCTTTCCCAACATCAGGGTCTTCTCCAGGGAGTCTTCTCTTCTCATGAGGTGGCCAAAGTACTGGAGCCTCAGCTTCACAATCTGTCCTTCCAGTGAGCACTCAGGGTTGATTTCCTTCAGTATGGAGAGGTTTGATCTTCTTGCAGTCCATGGGACTCTCAAGAGTCTCCTCCAGCACCATAATTCAAAAGCATCAATTCTTCGGCGATCAGCCTTCTTTATGGTCCAGCTCTCACTTCCATACATCACTACTGGGGTCACCTTCTACCTCTCTACATTTCCAGCATCTTTTATCCTTCAACTTATAAATCTTCGCTAATTTCACTGGTGTGTGATACCACCTGTAGATCATTTTCCACAGGTTTTCCTTTAGTGCCGTGCATGCCGTAAATCTCATATTCTTGTTCCATAGTTCCAACCACCTCTCAAAATCGATGTTATATCCAATGTCTATCGCCCACTTAGTCATGGCCTCCTTCACCTCCTCATCTTTTGTATACCACTCCAGCAAAATATCATACATCCTTGACATTGTTTTGTTCTTACCTTCTATAACTTCTACATTAAATTTAGATTTTTTTATCTTCAAATCCTACTTTCTTTTTGTCTTCTTTTAGCAGGTCATTTACTTGGTGGTATTGCAACCACCCTGTAAATAAATTTTTGATCTCTTCATATGGTCTAAGTTTAATCCCTTGATCTGTCTTCCAAGTTAGTTCTTCATAAGTGGCATTCTTTCCTTCCATGTTTATTTTTTTTATAGTTAACACCTCTATTGTTGAAATCCACCAAGGTGTCTTCCTTTCCAATATATTTTTATTTCTTTCCCATACTTGGAATAGTGGTCCCCTAAAAATATGATTTAGAAAGCCTCTATGAACTTTCACCTTTTCGTACCACAGGTACGAGTGCCACCCGTACCTGTTATCGAAACCTTCCAAGTCCAAGATGTCCCTATTTTCCAATCTTATCCAATCCTTCAGCCACAATAAACACGTCACTTCATAATATAAACTTAGATCCGGTAGAGAGAATCCCTCTCTTTCTTTTATGTCCACCAATATTTTCATTTTTATTTGTGGTCTTTTGCCTTGCCAGATGTATCTCGCTAAGGCTCTTTGCCACTCTTTACACTGCTTTAGACCTTTTAGTACCGGAATGGTTTGGAACAAAAATAACATTCTGGGGAGAACGTTCATTTTGATAACCGCTATCCTCCCCAAAAAAGATAACCTCAATCTCTCCCAGATTTCAAGATGTTTCTTAATATTCTTCCAAGTGACTGTTAGGATATTTCCGTTCCACCTTAAAAGGGAGCAGGCTTGTGAGTGTGACTGCGTATTTCCTGTTCTCAGGATGTTTATGTTTGCTATTGCTTTAGTTTTCTCTCTCTGCGCCAGAACACGCTAGCAGGCGGTCATGCTTTTCTTTGTTCTGACCAACGCTGAATAAACATTCTAAATGATGCCCTCCTGAGTGCAACTTTTGCTGTGTGAATTCTGCTGACAGAGTGTGCACCAGCCCAAGAATGTGGCAAGCTATTTCTTAGGCTTCGTGTCGCTAATTGCTGATACTGTATCTACGGGAGGTCAATGGATCGTCCGGCAGCCGGCTTGGGGGCTCAGATGGACTTTATCTCCCTGGCAGTATCCCAACAGTGACTTCATAGTTATCCTTATATAGGTTAATATTTTTCGCTGAGATCCACACTCCAAGGTATTTCACTTTCTTTGCATATATTATATATGGTAATTTATGGACCCAACAGGTATCTAAAGCCATTTACACATAACAAAATAAGTTTTTTATTGAAATATTTTATTTTATTTGTTTTTTATCTTATATTTTGGAAATGTCCATCTAGGTTTTTTCCCTTTAATTTTTTTGGGGGGCTCCAAGAGAGTGGGACCTTAAGCCATAGCGTGTTTAGCTATGGCAGTGTTTCCCAACCGGTGTTCCGCGGCACACTAGTGTGCCGCCGGACGTTGCCTAGTGTGCCGTGGGAGGGAGGCGGGCGAGTCGGGCTAATCCTCCGGCCCCGCTCCCCCGGGGAACGTGCCCCGTCATCCGCTTCTGCCTTGCTCCCTGTGACAGGAATTCCCCAAACTGCATCAGCATCTGCCGCTTGCCCAGCAGCCCCGGCGCTGCCTTGCGCCCGGCGCCCCCGCCATCCTCGGCGCAGGGAGCGAGGGGCGCGCAGGCAGGCGCTGCCCGGCGGAGCGATGGCTCCTTCCGAGCGGCTGGCAGTGTCTGGGCATGACTGGCCTCCCGCCTGGTCCCGCGGCGGCTGCAGACGCGGCCGAAGCAGTGCAGGGAAGGAGACGCCCGGCCGCCCAGCCCCGCCCCGCACGCTCCCACTCTCTCTCGGCGGCCGGGGAGCGGGGCCAAAGCGGGCCCCCACCTGAGTGGCGGCTGCGTGAGCCAATAGGCGAGCTGGGGCAGAGGGGGAGGCGGGACTCCGGAGAACAAAGGAGGGAGGGGGCACCCGGGAGAAGGGGGCGGGGCGGGAGGAGCGGGGAGCGCGGCGCTGCGCCCGGGACGCCCCAGTTCCGCCGGGTTAGAAGCCGGCGGCCTACCTCTGCTGGCCGTGGAAGGCAGCCGGGTCTGGGTCGCGCCCCGAGAGTGGCGGGGTCCGCGCACAGCCTGCCCTCCAGGCTGGGAAGTGGCTCCTAGGCTCCGCCTGAAGCCACGCAGAGCCCGCAAGGCGCCCTCGGCGCAACTTGGCCGGGGCAAAAGGCGAAGCTCTGGAGGGAAAGGCGGCCGGATTCCCCTCCTCGGCGGGTCCGGTGGTCTCCCGCCTCCTCTGAGGAAGGGTCTCTTCTTCAGCTTTTCTGATCCTTCGTGGCCCCGTTGGGAGAAGCCGAAATAAATAATGGCCGTGCCATTAAAGTTCTCTCTTTTATAAAAGGGATCCTAATAGAATCGTAGAGTTGGAAGGGATCCCCAGGGGTATCCAGTACTGTACAACCCCTGCAGTGCAGGAATCTCAGCCATAGCATCCATGGCAGACAGACATCCCACCTCTGCTTAAAAACCTCCAAGAAGGGAAAAACCTCCCGAGGGAGACCATTCCCCTGTTGAACAGCCCTTACCAGCAGAAAGTTCTTTCCCATGTTTAGTCAAAATCTTTATTGTAACGTGAATCCACTGGTTCGAGTCCTACCTTCTCTACCTTCTATGCTGTTACTATTTTTTTTTTTTTTTTACATAAGTAAAAAGTGACCTTTCCCCATCTGGCATGGTGGTGTGCCTCAAGATTTTTTTCATGAAACAAGTGTGCCTTTGCCCAAAAAAGGTTGGGAAACACTGAGCTATGGATTTGGAAACCAGCAATTTAGCCTGGTGGGTCTCAGGGTCTCTCTCTCTCTCTGTGTGTGTGTTCCACTGCAACAGTGTGACTTATTAGCACATGCTTTAATTGCAGGCTTTGCCGTTATAATAGTTGTGTGCTTTTGCACATTGCAAACCAAACTGAATTCTTCCCCCCGCCCATTTCTACTCACTGCGCTCAAAGTAGCGCTGCCCATAGGCTTCCTTGATGTCAGAAGGGGCTTGGCTCCATGCATTCTTGTAGCTCTCTACCGTGTTTGACTGAATGGGTGTTTTGAAACAACCAGGTTCAATAATGCTGACTCGGACCCCGAAAGGATGCATCTCTCGCCTGAATTGAGGAGGAAAAATCAAGAAACACGTCCATAAATCAAGAAACCGAACCAGAATAATAAGGAAGATCATGAATAATAAGGAAGATCGTGAATAATAAGGAAGATCGTGATTTGCGGTCCATGGAATAGAACATCTTTCCTTAAAGAAGAAGAAGGAGAAGAAGAAGAAGGGAGAGAGGGAGATGTGGTGAAATGCAGCCTCATGTCTTCTTCTGTCTTGAGGCACCAGGGCATTGTCCATGACCCGGCATCAGGCATATTCAGAGGCAGCCACCAGGAGGTTGGTGCTTACAACTCTTGCTGGTACATTAAATCATTTTCTCAAGAAAAAGAGCTGACCTAGGTGTGCAAACCCCTGCTGATTACTTGGTAAGTCTCTGGTGCAGTCCACATGTCCCAGCACCTGCTCTTTAGTCATTGCTGTCCTCTGCTTGAAACTTAGCTGGAGAAGCAGACATCCCACTAAAGCAAGGAGAAAGAGGAAGGTACAGAACTATCATTTTTACCTCAGGATGTCAGAGAAGGCTTCCACACCATACTTGGATGCGGTATAGGGTACTCCAAAGCATGCCAATCGTCCCATTATACTGGACATGTTGACCACCCTCCCTCTGGCTCTTCTCACCAGGGGCAGCATGTGTAGCGTCATGTCAATCATCCCAAGAAAGTTGACGCCGATCATCTTTGCAACGCCATCTTTGGTCAGCCACTCAGTGGGAGCTGATGGGGCAGCAATGGCTGCATTGTTCACCAAACCCCAGAGCCCTGTGTGAGAAGAAAAAAATATTCTTATTGTTCCAGGTTCCCACCTGCCCTAATAATTGGATATACACAATTCTTTGGAAATGTGGGTATATCTGCATTCTTGTGAGCGCTCTCTCTCTCTGTCTCTCTCTGTTTGTGTGTGTGTGCACGCAGATACACACAATGATACATTTCCCATTAATACTATATGCACTGCCAAGGATGACGCTGTTAAGTCAAGGCACCCATATTAGCTTCTCTCCCACACATCTTTTGCTCACTTAGTGCTTAGGATCCATGCACAGACACTCTTGCAACTTCAGTCATTGCCCTCTGTCAAATGAGCACAGCACTGAAGTGGAGGATAGTATGAAGCCCTGGGCATCAATTTGCACAGTAGCCTCCTGATCTCCCTGCATGCTGTCAGAGAATGGAGTCTGTTTTATGATAATAATCCGTGCAAACAAATGCACTGCTTTTCATGAAATATTTCCCATATTTTAGTCCAAAATTCACCCCCCCAATCCCTCAGAAGGAGGTTTTCCCTTCTGCACCACAACTAATGGACGCCATTTTCTCAACTCCTTTATCTTTTGCTAAGTCAAATTAGAACTTCAAACGAGGGCTGCACAGCCAGATAACTAATTACAATTGCAAATCTGCCTGTATTCCGTTTAATGTTTGTTCTTTCTTGGTGAGGTTTGGCATAGAAGAGTAGATGTAGATATATAGAAGGAAAAATAACCACAACCTCACATGAATGAAAACACAACAATAAAGTCCTTTTCAAAACCTTGACATCCAAATATTGGTTCGTTTAGCAGATCTTTTTCATCTCCTTTCCAGAACATGCCTGTTTCTTAGTCCAACTTTTAATAATTTTGTGAACACAGGGATACCCAGCTCATGAGACTGTTTCTGGAAGGTTCCCAGTTTTTGCCGTGGTCATCACCCTGCCCCCCTGCCCCCACATCTTGTTGCGGAGGGCAGATAACGGATGATCTGCGGGTGGCGCAGTCTCCCATACCCGGGGGGGGGGGTTTAGCAGGGCTAATTACCTTCATATTAACCCTGAATTACTGGCAAGACTGAGGGTTCGATCTCTTGGGAGGCAGCCATAAGTTTTTTGAATAGTACTTGTTCATTTGATATATGGGGAGTCACGTTGGCCACATTTTGTGGGAAAGTGGAATAAAGATAAGCAGATGATGATACAGATAATCCCTGGCTTGATCCAGAGCATGGAAACAACAGAACAAAAAGCTACCTTTGTTCCCCACTTGTTCTTTCACCCACTCCGTCGCTGCCGCCACACTCTCCTTACTGGTGACATCCAGAACGTTGGCTTTCAAGCGCTCTGAGGTGACCTTCCCCAGCTGCTCTGCCCCTTTCTGCGTGAGACAGGCTGCCAGCACCCGCAGACCCCGGGCATCCAGCTGCCTGGCAAGTAGGTTTCCAAAGCCAGAGTCACACCCCGTGATGAAGACATATTTCTCCGTCATGTTCTCCACCGTCTGTCTCTCCTTGTACCATCGGCGAAGGAAGTAAAGCCCCAGCAGGGCAGCCAGGTAGACCCACATGGCTGAAACCTGCAGGGAAGATAACAGACAGAGTATAAGGGCCAAAGGCACTCCTGGGCATCAACAGCAGGACAGCTAAAATCTCCATGGAGAATATGAATCATGCACAATGTTAAGGTCAAAAACACATATGTGAGGAATCCCCAATTAGATCTCCCAATACCTTTTTTATTTAGAAGTAGCATCAGGATCCACAGGCCTGTGTTGCTTTCAATCAAGGTCTCTATTGTGGAGTATCCATAATAAAAATGCACAAGTATGGTAGGAAGGTGCTTAATTTCACTTAAATAAATGTTTCATAAAAGTGCTATGAGACTCACTCATTCAAAAAGAACCTTCCCTGAGACTTCCGGGATAGCGCGAACGGGTAATGGCGGATTCCCACCGAGCTCCGGAGGGAATCGGCTCCGTTGAGGACGGGTCTTGCCGTGCCGGCGACACGGGGACCCTTAAAAACCGCAGGCGCTGAAGCCTGCGGACCTGGTGACTCGGTGGGCACCTTAAACGCCCTCCCCGACCCGTGAAGAGCCTTTTTAAAGGCTGCGGAGTGGACTGGGGAGCGGCGCGGTGCTGAGAGTCCATCGCTACCTCAGCGGAGCGAAGCCGCGAGCCATGGCCGGAGAGCGCTGTCTTCCTTCCTGAAATTTGGACTGAAACAAAGAACCCGTGAGTAAAACGAAAATTTGGCACTAAAACTTTACCATTGATTGGAGTACGATCGGGGGGATATGTTAAAAGGAAGTCCACACTCCCCCCCCCCCCACAAAAAGATTTAAGCAAGGAGAGGAGCACTAAGGTGGAAAGACTTTTGTGCTTAAAAAAACAACTTCCACGAATTGGACTAAAAAGTTATTGTGCTGGAGAGGAGAGAGGGATTTTAGAAGCTTTGGTGTAATCCCCCCCCCTTCTTTGGACCCGGGAGTGCCCTGCGTGTGAGCCCGAGGAAAAAGAGGGAAAAAGAGTTTGACAGCTGTCAAAAGAGCTGTCAAACGGGCAGTTAAAGTCTGGAACTGTAATATTTAAAAATTTTTTTTGGATTAAAGGTGATATATTGAAATTGAATTGACTGGAAACAAAGTAATTTTGAATAACAAAGTAACGGATTCTTGGAAAAGTACTATTGGACTGGTAATCCCCCTGGAGGGAACAAAAGATACTGCAATGGCTGCAGAAGGAAAATTACTGGCAGAGATAGAAAGGATGTTCTTTCTCGTGGGAATTTTACAAGAGCAGAGCGCGGATATGAACAAACAACTTGTGACCTTGAATCTTAAATTGAGCGACTCTGCTAATGGAAAAAACCCTGCAGCTGAAATAGAAGAGACAGTTTTGGAAACTGGGGGTAAGAAAGAAGAAGAAGGAGAGGAATAGAATAGAATAGAATAGATAGAATAGAATAGATTCTTTATTGTCATTACACAAGTGCAACATTGCACATGTGCAACGAAATTGGATGCCATCCCTTAAAACAACAAAAGCAAAACAACAACAACAACCAAACAAACCACATTCCAGCCACACCCACACCCACACCCATCAAACTCCCAGGTCACACTATCGAGTTACAGCATTCAAAAAGGCCACAGCTCATGGATAGAAACTATTTTTCAGTCTATTTGTCCTTGACTTGATGTTTCTATATCTCCTGCCAGAAGGCAGTAGTGCCAGAAGGCAGTAGGAAGTTCAGATGGAAAGCATTAATCAAAAGCCTGCAGCTTCAGGAAACAAAGGAATCAAAGAAGATGACCAGTGGACTATAAATTTGCAAAAGGAGAGAAAGATAAAGGAAGAAGCCCCTGGAATATCTGAAATATTGGATTATAAAAGAATAAATAAGCATGATTGGGACCTCTTCCTTAACCATGAGGATGGGAGACTGGCAGATCCTTGGCAGCAATTGCTACTGACTGATTTGATGGAAGGAAAGAATATGGAGCTGGGGACACAACCTTTTCGAGAACTGAAGGCTAACAAACAACAAAATCGACGAAGAGGGACTAACTGGGGCCTAAGAGCCTCAGATGTGAGAAATCTGGGCTGAAACTGTCTTTTTAAGATATTGATTTGGGAAGGGACAGGAACCGGGTCAGGGAGGGAGGGGGAGAGTAGAATAGTAAAAATTTATGATTTATGATTTTTCAATTTGGATATGTTTTGTTTAATATGAAAAGGAAGGAATTCGTGGGAGAGAATCTAGGCCGACCTTAGAGAAAGGAGTCAATGTAAAAATGGGATAAGTAAAATTGAGCCTAACAAAAAGTGTTAAATATTAAGAACAGACAATAATAATATAATAGAGAGAAGAGGAAATAACTTGCTGAATTAACTATTGAAACTGGGATGTGGGAAGGGGAGATGTGGGGAAGTCAGTGAAAGAGGGTAAAGAAAGTAAGAGAGGAAATTGTATATGTTTTGTTTTGTGTTTGTGTGTGTGTCTGTCTATAAAAATGTGAAAATCCAATAAAAATTTTATAAAACAAAAAGAACCTTCCCTTCTCTGCAGGTTAACACTGGAGCAGAATACTTAATCCACACATTTTTTAATGTTGGGTAGCTCACAAGCACCAATGGGACCCCCTCTTCACTCTAAGCTCTCAAGAAGCATCTTCGTTCTTCCCTGGATCATGGATCAAGCAACTCTGATTGACACAGGAGAGACTCTGTAGGTTTGTAGGTCCAGATTACTGCCAGGGAAAGCATAACCCTCTGGCTGTGGGCTGGCCGCCCTTTTCTCTCCACTCTTCACTCTCTGTTCACTTCAGCTCCCCTCCCACCTGGATTTTCCCTGTCTGCTTTCCTCTCCCTCAGGCTTTGTGCATTCACTTGTTTCTGCACACACGCACACATTAAATTAAGCCAATACCTCTGGATACGAACGGGATCCTTTCTGGAGCCCCGTTTGCATCTAGATTCAAACATAACTAGTGATGGCACATCTGCACATGCACGCGCCGCTTCTCGCCGCTTCTGTGCATGCGTGTGACATCATTTTGAGCATCTGCGCATGCGCAAGAGGCAAAACCCGGAGGTAATGAGCTCTGTTACTTCTGGGTTGCCGCGGAGTGCAACTCGAACATGCGCAACACGAAGCGCATTCAACCTGAGGTATGACTGTACAAGATTAGGCAACACAGCCATTGAGCCATAGGTTCATCATCACTGCCCTGAAAGGGTGTGCTGGAGGACAAACACAAAACTTGGTCCTTGCACAGATGTCAGAAGATGCCTTTAAACATAGCCATGAAAAATCAAAGACTGAACAATTATTTTTATGAGTTTCTTACCTCCTCTATAGAACTTTCAACTGCTGGCGGTTGATGCGGTGTTGTTCCTGAACTTGGTGTCCTTTGTGTTACACAACCAATGCTTGGACTTTTAAACCTTCAGTCCAGAAATGTTGGAGGCATTTTCCCATTGGCTGGGGGCATGTACCCGTTTCAGATTTCAGATTTCTTCTCTGCTTCTGCCTCTGATGCCCTCTAGGTGGTACTAGGAGGGAACAGATGCTTCCAGTTAGGCTGGGCATGGAATATTTGCTCATTAAATTCAGAAAAAAGAGGAGAAATACAAGTACGTTTGCCCTTCTGTGTGTGTGTGTGGTGTGTACACACATCTACACACAAACACACACACATTTTTCTTATGAATATAAAAAGGCACTTTTATGGGCTTCTTATAAATGGAGAAAGGGAGAGCGCAAGAAAGAAAACAAAAAGTGGAGCTATATTTCCTGATGCGCACAATTGATTTGCTTAAATTGGAAAAACATCTCTTGATCCTGTACTTCTCATTGTATTCTCCAGTTCATCAAATGACAAAATATGTCATATGTGTTTAAAAATCAGGTCAATAAAGAATCACTAAAGAATGGGGGAAATACGTGGATTATTTAAAAAATATTTGCAAACATTTAACTGCATTAGCAGGAAGAAAACAACACAAGAAGTTAAATAATAACTTATTTGGAAACTAGAGAGTAACAATTATAAGGAACTATAGGGGAAACGTGGGTGGCGCTGTGGGTTAAACCACAGAGCCTAGGACTTGTCGATCAGAAGGTCGGCAGTTCGAATCCCCACGATGGGGTGAGCTCCCATTGCTCAGTCCCTGCTCCTGCCAACCTAGCAATTCAAATGTACCCCAAAAAGTGCAAGTAGATAAATAGGTACCACTCTGGTGGGAAGGTAAACGGCATTTCTGTGCGCTGCTCTGGTTCATCAGACCTGGAAGCTGTACGCTGGCTCCCTTGGCCAGTAAAGCAAGATGAGCGCCACAACCCCAGAGTTGGTCACGACTGGACCTAACAGTCAGGGGACCATTAACCTTTATAGGGGAAATGCAGAAATAAAAGTGAAACCAGAAGATGAAACAGAAGAGGAGGAGGGAAGTCAAATTATGCTTTTATTTCTGAAGATGTACTACATTTCATATCTTTTGTAAAACTGAAAACTCAAAAAATAAAATTAACAAACAAAACAAATTGGGGATTGTGCAACATGTGATGTAGTGATGGCAAAATAAGGCATATGACCTGATGCTGGGCTTGCACAATATTTGAGCTCAGTGTTGCTTATTTCTATAGATGTACATAGGATCATACTGTTCCTCTTTACTAAGCTGTTCAGTTAATAAGCAGTTAGCTAGAGCTATTGTTTATACTTCTTTTAGCCTGCCTCTGCTCCAAGCAGCTCATTGCATAATGAAGGTGATAATGATCCTGTCTTCCTGGCCATCCTTCTTATAATGTATATTTCTTGTCTATCACCTCCAGGGTTGCCAGATGCACTCCTTTGTTGTTCTCAATTTATTTACCCCAAAAGTATGCATGCTTAATTAGTGTTTGTAGTTTAACTTTGTCCCCACGTGGGGTTTGTTGAAATGCTCAGAGGAAATCTGATTGGTTCTTTCGAACACTGTGTGAAGGGTTCTTTTGTTAATAAAATGGCCTGGATGGGGGTGTGGTTAACGTACTTCCTCCGAGAGCCTTGCCAGTCAAAGCCTCATGTCTTACCGTATTTTTCACTCCATAGGATGCACTCCCCCCAAAGGGGAAATGTCTGTACGTCTTATAGAGTGAAGTAAGCAAGAGCCGCCGCTGCTGAGCTGAGCTGAGGAGGAGAGAGGGAAGGGGATTCCCTCCCTTCCTCCTCTGTGGCTCGCTTTGAAGCAGCAAAGTGGGAAGGGAGCTGCTTACACTCATGTAAGCGGCTCCTCTCCCACTTTCCTGCTTCAAAGCAACCACGGAGGAGGGAAGGAGGGGGATCATGGATCCTCCGCTGCTCGTGGCTGCCGCGGATTCCCTCCTCCCAGGCTCTCTTTGAAGCAGCAAAGTGGGAGGGGAGCAGCTTACACTCGTGTAAGCAGCTCCTCTCCCACTTTGCTGCTTCAAAGCGGAGGGAATCTGCTCCTGTTGTGAGCAGAGGATCCATGGCTCCGCTTCCTTCCCTCCTCTGTGGTTTGCTCGAAACAGGGTGCTGGGGTGCAGGGGGGAAAGAGAGCAGGAAATAGATGCCGGGCAGGAAGACACAACCACACTTTGACCACTGGAAAGTCCACCTCAGTCTCCCCAGATTTCCACTCAGACGGCCAGGCTTATCTCGATGGCCATAGGAGCTCGAAACTTGCATGGGCTGTTTATTTAAAGACGAAAGCATGCAGACACGTGAAAGAAATCCTCCCAGGTTCCTGGACACAACCCACGCTTGATGTTCACACAGGTTACATGGATGGCATTGGCAACTGGAGGAGCAGCATGGTTAAAGAGCAAGTCCTGGTTTCAAGCTTAAGATCAGCTCTTTCGTGGTGGCCTCAGATAATGCCAGCCTCTGAATCATGGGACTCCTACCTCGCTCGGTTCGACTGCTACCTCCAAGCCAACGAGCTGATGGAAGTATCACAGGAGCGCATGCAGGGCCTATTCCTCAGCCTCTGTGGGCCTGAGGTGTTTGAGACAGCCCAAGCATTGGCTGCGCCTGTAGCAGTCCAGGCAACACCATGGGACACAATTCAAGAGAAGCTCCGCAACCACTATGCACCAAAGCCGTCCAAGATTTCTGCCTGCCATGAATTGGTTCTGTTCAGTGATTTCGCTCAGTGATTCAGCTCAGTGATTCAGCTCAGCTCAGAGGGTGGCCGCATCTGGCTGTGCTCTGATGTCCATCGATCCCACCTTCGTCGCCAGTGTTAAGTTATGGGTGAACATATCAGACGACACAGCGATTCTTCAACAGCTCTTGTTTATTTACAGGCCAGGACAGCACTGAACTGAAGGGTTCAGTCAGCCTGCTTATATAGAGCTCCAGTAAAATGTAACTGTAACAATTTTCTAAAACTATCCAATCACTGAACGTCACTTTCGATCCCTTATTTGCATAACTATCTACAGTATCCCCCAGATGGCCCAGGGTGAGAACTTCAGTACATAACAGTCATCTTCCAGATGTGCAAAGAACCACCCTCTCGACACTAAACGTGACAGCAAGCCTCACACTCAGATCTGAAGCATAAATGGGAACATAGGAAGCTGCCCTATAAGGAGTCGGACCCACTACTCCATCTAGCTTTAGTAATGTCAACACTGACTGGGAGCAGTTTGCCAGAGTTTCAGGCCTGGAGAAGCCGGGGATTGAACCAGTGGTGTTCTGCATGCAAAGCCACTGAGGTTACAGCTGTTCCCTTTAAAAACAAACTAAGATTGTAGTCCTCATGGTTCTGAAGAAAGGGCTAAGTTAAACAGGAACAGAGGGACCTTCCCTGTACCATGTCAGGAGCCGTGAGCCCATTGGGCTCAGTTTTGTCTTGACTGATGGGCAGAGGCTCACCTGGGTTTCAGGAGACACACCCTCAGCCCTACCTGGAGAAGCTTACAAGGACTGAACTCGGGATCTTCCCCATTGAGCTCTGATGGCTCCCTCCCTCCTCCTCCCCTCCTCCTCTGCAGGAGGCCTTTCTCGGCTTGTCGTTATAATGTATATATGTCAAGGGCTTTGAGATGCATATAAAGTCAGGCTCAGCATTATTAACTGGACTTAGTTAAGCCATGGTTCCCCTGCCTACCCTCCTCTGAGGCTCGCTTTAAAGCAGCAAAGCGGACAGGAGCCGCCCGCTTTGCTGCTTTAAATAGTTTAGTACAACATTTGATTCAGAATGTTTTTTGTGTGTTTTCCTCCTCTAAAAACTAGATGCGCCTTATGGTCAGGTGTGCCTTGTGGAGCGAAAAATACGGTATTTTTATCAGGGTCCAGTCCTTTTCCTTTGGCCTCAGAACACAACTTTAAAAAGTATTAGAAACAGCTAAAATCAGTAAGGCAATGAATGGGGAAGGAATTCCATGGGGTCACCTTAATTCAGCCTCTGTCAAGAGCTGCTACGATTTGCCAAATAACCTGAAAGATTATTGTTTTGTGCCTTTGACAGCAGCTTGTTCTGTGAAGTCACACAGTGAAACTTCATTTTGTATGAAGATAAATGTTCCTGTCTGATAATGTCCGCTGATCAACCTGATTCAAAAAGCACAGATACAAGATATAATCAATGCTGCAAGATTTTAATTTTAACTGACAAGCTGTTGCAGGACCTCAAACCGATTAGTCAGCATTTGCAGTGTAGGAGAAGCCTCTGGAGTCAACTTGGATCTCCAGCAATACTAAGATCAAACATAGCAATGAAAAATCAAAGACTGAACAATTATTTTTATGAGTTTCTTACTTCTTCTATAGAACTTTCAACTGCTGGCGGTTGATGGGGTGTTGTTCCTGAACTTCTGTGTCCTTTGTGTTATACAACCAATGTTTGGACTGTTTAAGCTTCAGTCCAGGCAAATTGGGGATCGAACCTTGAACAAGTGCAATATGTGGTGCAGTGAGGGTGAAATAAGGTATAAGCTGTTGGATTCTGATGCTGGGCTTGCACAATATTTGAGCTCAGTGTTGCTTATGTCTATAGATGTAGATAGGATCATACTGTTCCTCTTTACAGTATTAAGCTGTTCAGTTAATAAGCAGCTAGCTAGAGCTATTGTTTATACTTCTTTTAGCTTGCCTCTGCTCCAAGCAGCTCATTGCATAATGCAAAATTTCTCTTTCCCCACAATAACACTGTGAGGGAGGCTAAATAGAGCAGTGGCAACATAAAAAGTCTTCTAGTGAACTTCTTGGTGGAGCAGGAATTAGAAACATCCTCCTCCAAGTCCTCCCAGGGGTGTTTGTACCTTCCGTTCCGGAAGTCCGTTCAACTTCCAAAATGTTTGGAAAACAAAGCGTGGCTTCTGATTGGCTGCAGGAAGCTCCTGAAGCCAATCGGAAGCCGCACCAGATGTTTGAAAATCATTCCGGTTTTCGATTGTTCAGGAGTCGAAATGTACAAGTTCCAAAGCGTTTGGCAACCAAGGTACGACTGTACTTTAATTGTATATTAGCACCTGTTGCTGTTTCTTTGCTTATTATGATAGTAGTTAATAAAGCTTGCTTCTACTGCCTAAAAGTTTGAGATCCAAAGAACTCACTGCTGCCTTAGGATTACCAGGGCTGGGTGATTGTTGGGGAGGCATAACCATTGGGCATTACACAGTTGTCCAAATGAGCCAACAAGCTGTGGATGGAAAACCAGTCTAATTGCATATTTTAGGATCCTAATGAGAGGCAGATTTGGTAATCAGTACCTTAAGGAGAAGTGATTTATTATTATTATTATTCTGAACTATTCTCTGATGCAGCTGAAACTGCAATGCTTTACCACTCATTTACTTAGGAAAAAATACATTAAACTGTGGGACTTCAGACCAAATGGACACTCTCAATTTTACCCGTGGATACTATCTGTCCAGATTTTAATTTGCTTCTGAACTAATTTCAAGATGTATTTTAACTAATTGATTGCCTGTTTTTATGTTCTTATGTTCTTTGTATACCATCTTAGTTTCATGATGTTAGCTGCCCTCAGCCCAGCTCCGGCCAGGGAGGGTGGGACAGAAATAAAAATTTATCTATATCTATCTATCATCTATCTATATCTATCTATCTATCTATCTATCTATCTATCTATCTATCTATCTATCTATCTATCTATCTAATCTATCTATCATCTATCTATCTATCTATCTATCTATCTATCTATCTATCTATCTATCTATCTATCTATCTATCATCTATCTATCTATCTATCTATCTATCTATCTATCATCTATCATCTATCATCTATCTATCTATCATCTATCTATCTATCTATCATCTATCTATCTATCTATCTATCTATCTATCATCTATCTATCTATCTATCTATCATCTATCTATCTATCATCTATCTATCTATCTATCATCTATCTATCTATCTATCTATCTATCTATCTATCTATCTATCTATCTATCTATCTATCACTATCATCTATCTATCTATCTATCTATCTATCTATCTATCTATCTATCTATCTATCATCTATCATCTATCTATATCTATCTATCATCTATCTATCTATCTATCTATCTATCTATCTATCATCATCTATCTATCTATCTATCTATCTATCTATCTATCTATCTATCATCTATCTATCTATCTATCTATCTATCATCTATCATCTATCTATCTATCTCTATCTATCTATCTATCTATCTATCTATCTATCTATCTATCTATCTATCTATCATCTATCCTCTATCTATCTATCTATCTATCATCTATCTATCTATCTATCTATCTATCTATCTATCTATCTATCTATCTATCAATCATCTATCATCTATCTATCATCTATATCTATCTATCTATCTATCTATCTATCTATCTATCTATCTATCTATCTATCTATCTATCATCTATCTATCTATCTCTATCATCTATCTATCTATCTATCTATCTATCTATCTATCTATCTATCTATCTATCTATCTATCTATCTATCATCTATCTATCATCATCTATCTATCTATCTATCTATCTATCTATCTATCTATCTATCTATCTCTATCTATCTATCTATCTATCTATCTATCTATCTATCTATCTATCTATCATCATCATCTATCTACAGTATCTCTATCATCTATCTGTCTGTCTATCTATCTATCTATCTATCTATCTATCTATCTATCTATCTATCTATCTATCTCTATCTATCATCTATCTATCTATCTATCTATCTATCTATCTATCTATCTATCTATCTATCTATCATCTATCTATCTATCTATCTATCTATCTATCTATCTATCATCTATCTATCATCTATCTATCTATATCTATCTATCTATCTATCTATCTATCTATCTATCTATCTATCTATCTATCATCTATC
Source organism: Podarcis melisellensis (assembly GCF_964234715.1). NCBI lineage: Eukaryota > Metazoa > Chordata > Lepidosauria > Squamata > Lacertidae > Podarcis > Podarcis melisellensis. Next base: position 7,338,121 of record NC_138529.1, read on the forward strand.
ATCTATCATCTATCTATCATCTATCTATCATCTATCTATCTATCTATCTATCATCTATCTTTCTCTATCTATCTATCTATCTATCTATCTATCTATCTATCTATCATCTATCATCTATATCTATCTATCATCTATCTACAGTATCTCTATCATCTATCTGTCTGTCTATCTATCTATCTATCATCTATCTATCTATCTATCTACCACGCCCCCAGGACCCCGTCTACTCTTTGCCCCCCGGTGCGGGAGCATGAAGCTCTGCGACTGATAGAAAGACATGCCAAGAGGGCAATCTTTCCCCAGAAGATTAAATTTGCCTCCTGTGTTGTTACAGGTCTAATATTTCATTAGTATATTTCTAATATGCAGGTTGCAAATCATTCTAACCGCTCTTTCTGCACACAAGCAGCAGAAAGGAAACCCACGGGACCACCTCTCCTGGTATGCCCCGCGGAGGACCTTAAGGTCCATAAATAGCAACACCCTAGAGGTCCCAGGCCCTAAGGAAGTCAGATTGGCCTCAGCCAGGGCCAGGGCCTTTTCAACACTGGCTCCGGCCTGGTGGAACGCTCTATTTCATGGGACCAGGGCCCTGCGGGATCTGATTTCTTTCCGCAGGGCTTGTAAGACAGAGTTGTTCTGCCTGGCCTTTGGCTTGGAATCAGCCTGACCCCTCCCCCTCTTTCCTTTTCCTTCTGTGATGGAACTCCTATTTGGGGACTTCCCTGACTTTTTTCTGGCCCACGTAGGACCAATCTGGATAGTTGGCCTTGCTGAAGGTTTGATGTTTTCTCCTCCTAAACAGTTTTTGATCTGGGCTTCCACTGAAATGAGGCTGCATTTTAAGTTCTACTTGAATCCTGTTCAAGTTGTATTTTAATCAATTGTTTTTATACCTGATGTTAGCCGTCTTGGCTGGGGAGGGTGGAGTTTAAATATATATATAAATCTTTAAAAGTCATTTGTGGATTCTTTCTCTATATATGTACAGTGGTGCCCCGCTAGACGAATGCCTCGCAAGACGAAAAACCCGCAAGACGAAAGGGTTTTTCGGTTTTTGCGACGCTTCGCTAGACGATTTTCCCTATGGGCTTGCATCGCAAGACGAAAGCCCATAGGGAAATCTCGGGGACCTTTTTTTAAATGCTGGCGGTGGGGAGCAAAGCCTTTTCCCCCCCTCCGGACTTCAGAAGAGGTCCAGGAAGGCCGGCGGGGGCGAAAGGCTTTGCTCCCCACCGCCAGCATTTTAAAAGCGTCCGGGATAGCAGGGAAGCGCTTCCCGCTATCCCGGACGGCTTTTGAAGGCAGGCAGGGGGGGCAAAGACTTTTGCCCCCCCTGCCTGCCTAACCGGGGGCTTTTAAATCGCCCTGGGACTGTCCGGGGCGATTTAAAAGCCCCCGGACGGCTTTTGAAGCCTCCCCCCGCCGCCCGGCTTCGGGGCATCGTCCCGATGCCGGGCGGTGGGGCAGGAACGCCTCCCCCAGCCGCCCGGCATCGGAACGATGTCCCGAAGCCGGGCGGCCGGGCGGGAAAGCCTCCCCCCGCCGCCCGGCTTCGGGGCATCGTCCCGATGCCGGGCGGTGGGGCAGGAAAGCCTCCCCCAGCCGCCCGGCATCGGAACGATGTCCCGAAGCCGGGCGGCCGGGCGGGAAAGCCTCCCCCAGCCGCCCGGCTTCGGGGCATCGTTCCGATGCCGGGCGGCTGGGGGAGGCTTTCCTGCCCCACCGCCCGGCATCGGGACGATGTCCCGAAGCCGGGCGGCCGGGCGGGAAAGCCTCCCCCAGCCGCCCGGCTTCGGGGCATCGTTCCGATGCCGGGCGGCTGGGGGAGGCTTTCCTGCCCCACCGCCTGGCATCGGGACGATGTCCCGAAGCCGGGCGGCCGGGCGGGAAAGCCTCCCCCAGCCGCCCGGCTTCGGGGCATCGTCCCGATGCCGGGCGGTGGGGCAGGAAAGCCTCCCCCAGCCGCCCGGCATCGGAACGATGTCCCGAAGCCGGGCGGCCGGGCGGGAAAGCCTCCCCCAGCCGCCCGGCTTCGGGGCATCGTCCCGATGCCGGGCGGTGGGGCAGGAAAGCCTCCCCCAGCCGCCCGGCATCGGAACGATGTCCCGAAGCCGGGCTGCCGGGCGGGAAAGCCTCCCCCCGCCGCCCGGCTTCGGGGCATCATCCCGATGCCGGGCGGTGGGGCAGGAACGCCTCCCCCAGCCGCCCGGCTTCGGGGCATCGTCCCGATGCCGGGCGGTGGGGCAGGAACGCCTCCCCCAGCCGCCCGGCATCGGAACGATGTCCCGAAGCCGGGCGGCCGGGCGGGAAAGCCTCCCCCCGCCGCCCGGCTTCGGGGCATCATCCCGATGCCGGGCGGTGGGGCAGGAACGCCTCCCCCAGCCGCCCGGCTTCGGGGCATCGTCCCGATGCCGGGCGGTGGGGCAGGAACGCCTCCCCCAGCCGCCCGGCATCGGAACGATGTCCCGAAGCCGGGCGGCCGGGCGGGAAAGCCTCCCCCAGCCGCCCGGCTTCGGGGCATCGTCCCGATGCCGGGCGGTGGGGCAGGAACGCCTCCCCCAGCCGCCCGGCATCGGAACGATGTCCCGAAGCCGGGCGGCCGGGCGGGAAAGCCTCCCCCCCCCGCCCGGCTTCGGGGCATCATCCCGATGCCGGGCGGTGGGGCAGGAACGCCTCCCCCAGCCGCCCGGCTTCGGGGCATCGTCCCGATGCCGGGCGGTGGGGCAGGAACGCCTCCCCCAGCCGCCCGGCTTCGGGGCATCGTCCCGATGCCGGGCAGTGGGGCAGGAACGCCTCCCCCAGCCGCCCGGCTTCGGGGCATCGTCCCGATGCCGGGCGGTGGGGCAGGAACGCCTACCCCAGCCGCCCGGCATCGGAACGATGTCCCGAAGCCGGGCGGCCGGGCGGGAAAGCCTTTGTCCCCCCTGCCTGCCTTCCCAGGGGCTTTTAAATCGCCCCGGACAGCGGAGAAGTCCTCCGCTGTCCCGGGCGATTTTAAAATGCCGCCCGCCAGAAGAGGTCGGGGGAAGGCTTTTTCCATAGGAACGCATTAATTGATTTTCAATGCATTCCTATGGAAAACCGTGCATCGCAAGACGAAAAACTCGCAAGACGAAGAGACTTGCGGAACGAATTAATTTCGTCTTGCGAGGCACCACTGTACTAGAATTCAAGCACCAAAGCAAGCTGGCCAGGTCCAGCCTCACCCTTCCTATTCTAGGTGAAATGTAATTTTGCAAGCACTCTGCCCATCTTTCTATCAGCAGGAGGGATGTGCTTCCACAAGAAAGATACTCTCAACCCCAGGCTTTCTTCCTGCTCTAGACAAATGATTTATCTGCTCTATCCATACATTCCCTCACCAACAGATTTCACAATTAGTTTAAAGAAGGCAGTTAAGTTTTGCCAATCCTTGCCAGAAGGGAGGAGCTCCTGTTGCAGCCAGTGGAGTATGAAAAACAGCAGCAGGCAGATAAGGAGCAACTGTAAACCGGAGAAGGAAGCACTGCTTCTCCTGCCGCACAACTGAAGCTGAGAGCGTTTCCTCTAACCAGCTGCAGGTTTGTCTCTTCCTTTTTCAAAATAAAATAAAATAAAAATTGTCCAGTAGCACCTTATAGACCAACTAAGTTTGTTTTGGTATAAGCTTTTGTGTGTACAGTGGTGCCCCGCAAGACGAATGCCTCGCAAGACGAAAAACCCGCTAGACGAAAGGGTTTTCCGTTTTTCGATGCACTTCGCAAGACAAATTTCCCTATGGGCTTGCTTCGCTAGACAAAAACGTCTTGCGAGTCTTGCGATTTTTTTCGCTTTCCCCCCCTTTTTCTAAGCCGCTAAGCCGCTAATAGCCTTTTAGCCGCTAAGCCGCTAAGCCTTTAATAGCCGCTAAGCCGCTATACGAAGAGACTCGCGGAACGAAAACCACTAGACGAAGAGACTTGCGGAACGGATTATTTTCGTCTTGCGAGGCACCAATGTATATGTATCTGAAGAAGTGTGCAGACACATGGAAGTTTATACCAGAACAAACCTAGTTGGTCTATAAGGAGCTACTGAACAATTTTTTATTTTTTATTTTGACTGTGTGAGACCCACACGGCTACCTACCTGAATCTTCCCTTTTCAATTATACATGATAGTAACTTCCTGTCTCCACTAAAATGTCCTTGCTTATAACAACTTTATTTCAGGCTAATATTCAGTAGGTGTCACTTTTCTCAAGCTTCCGGCTGGAGGAGAGAGGAAACTTCACTTCCTGAATTTCTTCTTCCTGGGCACCCTTTAAAGGCCGAGAAACATTTCCAGAAAAAGTTCAGAACTTTTAAAGGTACATGCAAGTCATTAGGTTATCTTCTGATCAGCTTGCTAGACCTGTTTTTCTTTAACCTGCCTCTGCTCCAAGCAGCTCATTGCACCATGCAAAAATTCTCCTTTCCCTCAACAACACTGCAAGGGAGGTGAAATTCAGCAGTGGCAACATAAAAGGTCTCCCGCTGAGCTCTGTGGTGGAGTAGGGATTCGACTTTTGCCCCTCCAAGTCCTGCCAGGGGTGTGTATGCTTCCTAATGCTTGAATTCTTTTTCCCTGCAGGTTTCAGCCATGTGGCTCTACCTGGCTGCCCTCCTGGGGCTTTACTTCCTTCGCCGATGGTACCACGAGAGACAGACAGCGGAGAACCTGACGGAGAAATATGTCTTCATCACGGGGTGTGACTCTGGCTTTGGAAACCTACTTGCCAGGCAGCTGGATGCCCGGGGCCTGCGGGTGCTGGCAGCCTGTCGCACGCAGAAAGGGGCAGAGCAGCTGGGCAAGGCCACCTCAGAGCGCTTGAAAACCACCATTCTGGATGTCACCAGCACAGAGAGTGTGGCGGCCGCGACGGAATGGGTGAAAGGGTGCATTGGGAACAGAGGTGAATCTCTGTCTTCCTTGTGGTGCCTCTGTGCTATTGGTGGGACGGGGGACCTTCTAAATTCATGTAGGTTACGGTTCCTAATAGGAAAAACATCTGCTCTTTCTCACAGGGCTTTGGGGCTTGGTGAACAATGCTGGCACAGGTCTACCATCAGGTCCCAACGAATGGCTGACCAAAGATGACTTTGCAAAGGTGATCAATGTCAACCTTCTTGGGATGATTGATGTGACGCTACACTTGGTGCCCCTGGTGAGGAGAGCCAGAGGGAGGGTGGTCAACGTCTCCAGTGCGAATGGACGCCTGGCAATCTATGGAGGTGGTTACTGCCCATCCAAGTTTGGTGTGGAAGCCTTCTCTGACAGCCTGAGGTAAACAGAGCAGCTCTTTAATGTCTTCTTTTGCTTACTTTAGTGCAACATCTGCCACACTCCCTAACCACCTGGCAGGCTGGAAGTGGCTGATGCGAGTCCTCCTGGTTTAGTTGCCAAGTCTAGGAAAAGTGGGCTGCAGGGAAGAAAGAGCTGGGAAATATGGCAGCTGCCCAGGGCTTTGCCCAAGACTCGCACAACTTGAGATGAATGTATCCAGGAAGGATCTCAAAAGAGAAGATAGACAGGGACTGGAAGGTGTCTAAAGGATACTTGCAAAACCAGATTGAAAAATCAGAACTCCTATTAGAATAAACAAGTTCCGTTTTAAATACTGAAATACTAAGATGGATAACAATGTGTAATAGAAAAAGAAGCATGAAATTAGGTTAAAGGTGTGTGAAAGAAAGTAACAGAAGTGGATAGAAATTGCAATTGAGTAGATCGGAAGTCTAACACTAAGGTGGGGTGAGGGGTGGTGGATGGTGAAGGGAAAAGGAATTATCTTTGGGATTGAGTGTATGTATGTTTCAACATTTTTAAGGATTGTATGAAATGTATGTTTGTATGCTTGTATATTCGCAATATGTGTGTGTCAGGGAACTGTCATCGGAGCCGAGTGGAGAGGTAAGGCTCCCCAATGATGCTGGAGAGGGAACTAGCAAGGAGAGAGAGAGAACTTCCTCTGGGGAAGGAAACCAAGTTGACACCAGGAAGAAAGGAGAGGCTGAGAGTACTTCGGAGGGGAGGCTCCGAGACTCTACCAGTGAGATCACTGGGGAGACCTCCGCTTGGCACGCCTCTGCTTGGCACGCCTACTCTGTGCAGAAGGCTTGGCACCTCCGCTTGGCATGCCTACTCTGTGCAGAAGGCTTCCGCGCAGAGAAGCGAGGCGGAGACTTGCTGTCAAGGAATTCTTATGTTGGAAGAAGTTCAGGAAACGCCCACTGACGGATTCTGCCAGTGACTGAGACAGTCGCGCTGTTAGGGCTGTCAAACCGGGGTCCAACTATACAACCAGCTTGGAGCAGTTTGGAATTTACACACAAGCAACCCCAATTCCCATTACAGCAATCCGTCAGTCCTCTAAGTTGCGTGTGCGCAGAGCAGCAGAGGCAGCATCATGAGTCAAACCGGAGGAGCCGGCGCTGGAGAGGGGGCCAGAGGAGGACCAACTCTGGAGGAAAGAAACAGAGATTTGGAACAGCAACTGGCTCTACTAGCGGCGTGGCTGGATGAAAGGCGGACTCAGGATGCCCAGGGGAAGCCCACCCCCATTGCAAGGAAGGTACCAGGACTAGTGCAGAAGTTTGGGGGCAATCCCATTATGCATTTAAGACAGAAGTGCAGTACGCACTGGACCTGCAGTATGATGACTTTGTAGACGATGGGGGAAGGGTCGCTTTTGTGGTAGGGCACCTGGAAGGGAGGGCCCGAGATTGGGTCAGACCCTTAATGGCGGCGGAGAATGCTGCCTTGAAGGATTTGAGAAAGATTTTAGCGCCATGGACCATATGTTCTTGAGTGATATGGAGCAAAGCGTGACCCGCAAAGAACTGATGGGGTGCAAACAAGGGAACCAGTCAGTGAGAGAGTACTGGTCGCGATTTGCGATGCTGATCCATAAACTTGGTTGGGAACTGAGTTCAGAACCAGTGCAAATGTTATTTGAGGAAGGCTTATCCCCTTGGGTGAGAGATGAACTTTCCCGCTCACCCCGTCCGGAATCGATGGACCAGCTGACCAAGATGGCGCTTGCTGTGGGAGTACGGCAAGAGACGCGCGCTATGGAAAGGCGGGAAGGGCGAGCAGAGCGTTGGTATGACAACCGCATTCCGGACATGCCGGAGCCAACTGTGCTGCCCGCGGAACCAATGGAGATTGGAGGAGGGTGCGCGCGCGGGGTTTCAAACTCCAGCGAGGTTCGTAAGAAGGAGGGGAAAGCGAATAAGAAGTGTTTCCTCTGCCAGCAGCCGGGACATTTTGCCAGAGTCTGCGCTCAGAAAAAGGCGTGGCAAGGAATGGTGGGGGCAGTTGGGAGTGAGGAGGAAAGAGATAAGGAGCAAGGAAACGGCAATGCTTGGCTGCAGGAAAGCGGGCACAGCAGCCAGGCGAGCAACCAGTAGAAGTGCCCAAACCAGACCCTCCCCGAGCAGCCATAGCCATAGAGGTGGTGCTAGAACTCCCCAACGGACACCCAATTAAGGTGAAGGCGCTGCTGGATTCAGGCAGCTCTTGCAACTTCTTTAGCAAGGATTTTGCCCTAGAACACCAGCTCCACGTGGTGCCTCTAGAACACCCCTTGCAAGTAACAACCATTGATGGGAGAGAACTCTTGAGGGGGGGGAAGTAACCCACCAGACCCCTCCCATGAAAATGACGGTCTCCAGACACACAGAGACAATTGCCTTTCACGTAGCCACATTAGCAGGACCACCTATCATACTGGGAATGAGTTGGCTGGCACTGCACGACCCTGTAGTAGGGTGGCACCAGCGGACAGTCACCTTTGGTCAGCCCACTGCGTAGAGCACTGTCACGGGGGGGGGGGACCCCGAGGATGGCAGTAGCCAGGGTGGCAGGGATGGCGGTAGGGGAAAAGGGGAGAGTACCACCTCAGTACGCTGACTTGGAAGAAGTCTTCAGCGAGAAGGAGGTGAATAGGCTACCCCCTCACAGGCCCTTTGACTGTCAGATTAACCTACTCCCAGGGGCTCAGCTGCCAGTGGGTAAGCTGTACGCCATGTCAGATAGGGAGATGCAGGAGTTGCGGAAGTTTATTGACAAGAACCTGAAGAGAGGTTTCATACGGGAATCTAGGGCGGTGGGGGGCAGTCCAGTGTTCTTTGTGGACAAGAGAGACTCCAAAGAGCCCAGGTTGGTTGTAGATTACCGGGCCTTGAACCTGGTGTCGGAACCAGTGACCTTCCCAATGCCCAGAATTGACAACATTTTGACCAGGGTAAGGAAAGGGAAGGTGTTTACCAAGTTGGACCTTCGAGGGGCATACAATTTGATGAGGGAGGGGGATGAATTGAAAACCACCATGTTCACTCCTCTGGGGGCCTTTGAGTACTTAGTTATGCCTTTTGGATTACAATCAGGCTCAAGCACATTTCAAGCTTTCATGCACCACTTGCTAGGGTCCCTGCTGTACAAGAATTGCGTGGCTTTCTTGGACGACGTGCTAATCTACTCGGAGAACGAAGAGCAGCATGTAAAGGACATCAGGGAAGTGCTGAAAAGACTGCAGGAGCACCAGCTGTGGGTCAAACTGGAGAAGTGCCAATTCCACGCCCAAGAGGTGGAGTTCCTGGGTTACAGGTTGTCGGACAAAGGCTTAGCCATGGACATAGGCAAGGTGCAGGCAGTGCTAGAATGGAAGACTCCCAAGAACCGGAAGGACGTACAGAGGTTCCTGGGGTTTGGAAACTTCTATAGGAAGTTCATCAAGGACTTCGCCCATTTAACAGCACCCATAACCGATTGCCTCAGCAGCAAGAAGAAGTTTGAATGGACGGAAGAGGCTCAGCAGTCCTTTGAAAAGCTAAAGAGGGTGTTCTCTTCAGAAGAGCAACTCTTACACGTGGATCTGCAGAAGCCGATGAGGCTGGAGACGGACGCATCAGACAGAGCAGTGGGAGCCGTATTGCTCCAGCCAGGAAATCGGGGAGTGTGGAAGCCGTGCGCCTTTTTCTCAAGGAAGCTGAACAAGTCAGAATAAAACTACACGGTGTATGATCGGGAGCTGCTGGCAATTCACGAGGCTTTTCGCCGCTGGAGACATTTTCTAATAGGTGCACAGCACAAGATCCAGGTGTGTACGGACCATAAGAACCTGGAATATTGGAGGACTGCACGAGTCCTGAACCAAAGACAGGTGCGGTGGGCACAGGAGTTTTCCAAGTTTTTTTTTTGAGATTAGGTACATGCCTGGGAAGGAAAACGTCAGAGCAGACGCTCTCTCCCGCAAACCCGAGTACTTGGAAGGAGAGGGAGTGCCGGAAGTACGTCATGTCATACCCGAGGACCGATGGGTGTGTGGGGGAGTGTTGGTAGGGAGACAAGAACTAGCCGGGTTGACGAGGGAAGACCAGTACGCCTAAACCAAAATCAGGGAGATCCGAGATGCAGAAGAAAATCAGGGGGGTTTTGAGGTTAAGGAGGGGGCTTTGTACTATAAGGGTGCATTGTACATACCCGAAGGGGACTTGAGGAGAAGAATACTCAAACAACTTCATGACAACCCCACAGCGGGACATTTCGGTCAACAGAAAACAATGCTGCTTGTCACCAGGCAGTTCTGGTGGCCAAGGGTGAGGGAAGATGTGAGGGAATACGTACGGGGGTGCGAGCGCTGCCAGCGAGCTAAAGGGGAGAGGGCAGCACCCGCGGGGTTACTGGAGCCCTTACCCACACCAGAGAAACCATGGGAAGTGGTATCAATTGATTTTATGACTGATTTACCCAAGACCAGGGGGAAAACGGCAGTAATGGTGGTAGTTGACTTGATGACCAAAATGTGCCATTTTATTGCTTGCTCGCATGCAGTGACAGCAGAGGAAACAGCTAGGCTGTTTGTAGGTCATGTTTTCAGGTTGCATGGCGCCCCCTTGAGGGTTTTGTCCGACAGAGGCAGGCAATTTACTTCCAGATTCTGGAGGAAGCTCATGAGCCTGCTGGACGTCGAGGTGAGCTTCTTGACGGCCAGACACCCAGAGACCAACGGACAAGCAGAAAGAGCTAATAGCATACTTTAACAGTACCTACGCTGCTACGTCAACAAAAGAGAGAACGATTGGGTGGACAAACTAGCGCTGGCTGAATTTGCATACAATAACGCGGAACATGTGTCCACGGGGATGAGTCCATTCATGGCCAATTACGGGTGTCATCCCAGGGCCTTCCCAGGGAAGGGGGAGGGAAGGTGGAGTGTACCGGCAGCCGAACAATTTGTGGAAGAAATGGAGGCTTTACACCAACAACTTAAGGTTAACCTGGAAAGGGCAAAAGAAGCGTACAAAAGGCAGGCTGACAAGCACCGCAGAGAAGGGAAAACTATAAGAGTGGGGGACCAGGTGTGGTTGTCTACCCAAGGGTTACCGTTCAAAGGGGGGTGTAAGAAATTACGGCCAAGGCGATTGGGACCTTTCGAGGTAACACAACAGGTGAATCCTGTGACCTTTAGACTCAAATTGCCCTCCAACATGAAACTGCACCCGGTGTTCCACAGGTCCTTACTCTCACCGTACAGGGAGGGGAGGGAATTTCTGGGACAAGAAAGAGAAACACCCATGCATCCATGGATGGAGGAAAGGGAACTCAGTGGTCATGCAGCTGAAATTCTCGATTCAAGGTGGAGAGGGAGACGAGTGGAATATTTGGTGGCTTGGGAGGGGGAGTCGGAATCGGAGAACACACGGGTTCCAGCAGAAGAGATCAGGGATGAGTATCTGCAGGAGGAGGTTCTGGGAGGAGCAATTTGGTCCCACGGATGATGAAGAAGAGTTTGTGGGATTTCCCGCCTCTGAAGAGGAGGAAGGGGGGGTTATCCAAGGGAGAGGAATCCGACTGGGGAGATTGGGCAGCGGAAAGAGACAGCAGCAGGTGGAGAGCGGTGTTTGAATCATCAGAGGGAGGGGATAGCTCCTTCCAGGGGTTCCCCGCATCACCATCCAAGGAACGGACGGGGGAGGGCCCTGGGAGGGAGGTGGATGTCAGGGAACTGCCATCGGAGCCGCGTGGAGAGGTAAGGCGCCCCAATGATGCCGGAGAGGGAACTAGCAAGGAGAGAGAGAGAGCTTCCGCTGGGGAAGGAAACCAAGGTGACACCAGGAAGAAAGGAGAGGCTGAGAGTACTTCGGAGGGAAGGCTCTGAGACTCTTCCAGTGAGATCAGTGGGGAGAGCACAGGATCTCCGCTTGGCATGCCTACTCTGCGCAGAAGGCTTCCGCGCAGAGAAGCGAGGCGGAGACTTGCTGTCAAGGAATTCTTATGTTGGAAGAAGTTCAGGAAACGCCCACTGACGGATTCTGCCAGTGACTGAGACAGTCGCGCTGTTAGGGCTGTCAAACCGGGGAAAGGTTCAGCCATACAACCAGCTTGGAGCAGTTTGGAATTTACGCACAAGCAACCCCAATTCCCATTACAGTGTGTATTAATGCTGAATTATTTTAATAATAAAAACTTTTCAAAAAAAGAAAAAGAAAAAAGAAGGTATCCAGGCACAGGTCATGCTCACATCTGGCCTTGAACCAAACTTTTCAAATCACAAGCCCACAATTGGACGTGGGCTCTCAGTCCAAGACCTTCTCATTAATGGTGAACATGCTATGGATGTCCCCGTTTTCCTTAGAATAGTTCGTGTAGAGTGTGGTGGTAAAGGGTTAACCTTTCTGTGTCTCACGTCTGAGGGAAGGGCTTCCACGGGAAGTCAGCCAGGATGTTACGTCACAGCTCTTTGTTGTGCTGTGAGAAGTGCTTTCGTTTTTCAGTCGGTCGCTGCTCCGAGGAAGAAAAAAGTCAGAGAAAATGGAGCTGGATACTGATGGCCTGTAAATATGCTATTTTTGCTTAATAAAATGCTTCTAGAATAGAGAAGCTGTCTGGACTTGATTTAATGTCTTTCTCACATGGACCAAAGCTGTGCATCTGCTAATTGCTTTCTCCCGGGACTGCGCTTGAAAAGCTGGCGCAACGGAAGCGTAAGCTGGACGGAAAAGCAATAAATCTTCAGGTTATGGAACCACGCCAAGAGTGTGAGAAAGAACATAACTTAAAAACCTCCAGGTCAGCTTGATCTACTGCCAGAGGCTTCAAAGGCCGATCTGAGTTTGCTAACGGAGGGGAACAACGGAGCCAAGGCTTTCCAGAATGCCCGGTTTAGCAGAAGAGTGAGTATTCAAGCTACTCTAGCCGACAGAAGGAAAGGGGAAAGAATGGCCCATCCCCAGGGACAGGTCTTTGGGTTTAATATGCCGTGTCAGAGACTGAGTGGCCAAAACTGGCTGGAATGGTCTTTTGCAATGGAGTACCTGCTAGTGGGGGAGCAGCTGTGGCACTTGGTGCAACCCCCACAGCCTGAAGTTGGGAATGCAATGGCTGAGGAAGCTGCAGTTCAAACTGAGCTGAAACAGCGTGTGCTCAGAATTCTGGCCGAAAGCATCGAGGCTTGTCTTTTGCCAGTCCTACAGGGTGCCAATGAGCCAAGGGTCGCTTGGGAATCCCTCCTAAAAGCTTGTGGAGCTGGAGTGGGAGGCAAGGGCCAGGAAGTGGCTGGAGTTGCACCAGAGGCGGCAGAGAGCCAAGATGGCACTGGCCAGACCCTTGAGAGCTCTTCAAAAGCTGAGAGGAGCCTTAAGCCCCCAAGGGGGAGTGAGGGGACTGTTGCTATTCCTGTTGCTGCTGCTGTTGCTGTGCCTGAGAGCTGTTTGGATGCTGCAACACATCTGTGTGGGGAGCCAGGAGAGAGGCTAAGTACCGGGAGCCCTGCGCCCAGCAGAGGGGGTGCGGGCAAAAGCCCTGCTAGCAGTGGGCGGGCAGTCAGCAGTGAAAGCTCTGAGAAGCTTCTTTCTCCAAAAGCTTCCAAGTGTTGTTTTCGTCCTGAGCCGGAGCCTAGCTGTGGGAAGCTTTGTGCTACTAGAGTTTCCAAGGTTGCCCATCTGGAAGAGCTGCTGATAACAGTCGGTGCAGCATGAGAACGTCGGGAGAAGTCCAGTCTCTATGGCAACAGAGAGAGCTGCATCTATGGAAGCTGTGAAGGCCGTGGGCAAGTCCCCCAGCCAGGGGGAGACTGTTGCAGTGACAACCGCAGAGGACGTCTGCAGAGGCCCCAGTCAGGGGGGCAATAAGAGGGAAAGCATTGCCATGGCAATTCTTCAGGCATGTCAACAACCAGAAACCCTCACTGTCGTCATAGACTCAGGAGCGACAAACACTCTAGTGCTCTCTCCTGATCTTTTGCGAAATTGCAGGACAGTAAAAACTGATAGATTTGTGACGCTTGCTGATGGGAGTCAAAAAAGGCTCACACAGGCTGGGACACTTTATTGTTCCTTTCTTAAACATGAAATCCAAGCTTTTGTGGTGCCATGTTTAGCTAATTGTTTGCTAAGCGTGTCTGATTTAATTGCTGACAATTTCTGTGTGTCTTTTGCAGGTAACCAGTGTGTGTTTTCCAGGAATGGTGAACAGCTGTACTCAGTACAGTCCAAAGGCATTTTTTTTCTTATAGAGATGCCGCTTTCTACTGAGGATGACACCGAAGATGCAAGGGGGCAATGTGTGAATGGAGCGCCCCATGATGGCTGCCCACATATCTGGCACCGCAGATTTGCTCATCTGAATTGGAGTTATGTCAAAAAGGCACCTGAACTGACAGAAAGGTCAAATTTAAGGCTTGTGACAAATTCTTGGATTGTCATGCTTGTAAACAGTCCAAGATTGTGACATGCTCTTATCCTAAGTCAGAGAGAAAGAGCACTCCATCTTTTGACTTAATTCATGCAGATTTGTGTGGTCCAATGTCACTTGAGTCATTGGGTGGGTCAAAATTCTTTCTTCTCTTAATTGATTATTTTTCTCGGAATTTGTGGACTTTTGCTACGCGTACTAAAGGGGAGGCGGCTGGGTTGATCAGGGATTGGATCACTGCAATTGAAGTGACCTTCTCCACCAAAGTTAAGAACTTCCAAAGTGACAGGGGTTCAGAGTTCACTGGTTCTACTTTGCAGGATTTCTTTAGGGAGAAGGGGATTAGCCACCGATTGACTGCCCCCTACAGTCCACAGCAGAATGGAATCGCAGAAAGGAAGAATAGGACGATTCAGGAAGCAGTGTCGTCCATTTTATGGGATGCAGGACTACCCCAAAAGTTTTGGTCTGACGCCTGGAGATTTGTGGTGTTTACGCAGAACAGAGTGTACAACTCAAGTGTAGGGAACACACCCTATTTCCTGCTGCATGGTAAGAAGCCCAAGATGCACTACCTTCGTGTGTTTGGTTGTGAGGCCTGGGTTCTTATTCCAAAGGCTCTACGCAAGAAAGGTGAGCCAAGATCCAAGAAAATGATCTTTGTGGGGTATGAGCCTGGCTTAAAGGCCTGGCGGTTCGCGTACCCAAGTGGAAACCAGTCAAGGTTGGTGATCAGCAATAGTGCTGAGTTCTGTGAACAGGCTGGTTGGTCACGTCTTCATGCTAATCCAGACGTGCTTTCGCAGCAGTTCTATGACTCAGACGGTGAGGAGGAAGAGGAACTTTTTGCTGGGGACTGAAGTCCAGAGCAACGGGGTCCACCACAGGAACAGAGTCCAAGGCAGGGACAACTCAGGATCCCTCAGAGGGGGGGAACCTAGAACACCTCCTCCAGCAACTGTCAAGTCTGAGGCAAAGAGTGAGCCTTCCTCACCTGCTGGACCAGCTGTAAGGCCCAAAAGGCACAGCAGGTCAGAGGGGGAAGACACTGAAGTTGAGGATGATTTAGTAGGATCCAGTGAGTCAGAAGGAACACCAGGGTTCACACTGAGGAGGCCAGCGAGGTCAACCAAGGGGAAGCCTCCTGATTGTTTTGAAGCTACAGGTGTCTGGGTGAGTGTAGCCAGGTGTGAACCTGAATCCTTTGAGGATATTCAGAATTTGCCTCAGGAAGAAGCCAGCAAGTGGCATGAGGCAATGCACAAGGAGATGAGATCCATGGAAAATCTAGGTGTGTTCTTGCTCACAGAGTTGCCACCGGGCAAACAAGCTGTGAGTTGCAGATGGGTTTATTGCCTTAAACCCACTGATGCTGGAGAACCACAGTATAAAGCTAGATTAGTGGCTCGTGGATTCACTCAAAGGAAGGGAATTCACTTCACGGAGGTGTATTTGCCCACCTGAAGATGTGAGACGCTTAGGATGCTTCTATCCGTCGCGGCACAGAGAGGTTGGCGGGTAAACCACTTTGATGTGGATGTTGCCTACCTGAACTCAGATCTCCAGGAGGAGCTGTATACATGCTTCCTCCTCCAGGGTTTGAGATCATGAGGCAAGGCATTGTGTGGCGATTGCACAAATCCATCTATGGGTTACATCAATCTGCCAGAAACTGGAATATGTGCCTGAACGAAGCCTTGGAAGAGCTAGGTTTCAGAAGAAGTGTTGCTGACATTCGCGTTTATCTGAAAGGATCAGGTGCAACACAGGAATTTGTGCAGATTTTTGTAGATGATTTGCTGTACTTCTCAGAGACAGGTAAAGAGGCAGAAAAGTTTGCTAGGGAGCTTGCTAAACGGTTCAAGCTCAAGCAGCTTGGAGCTGTCAAGACGTATCTAGGCGTATATATTGTCAGGGCACAAGATGGAAGTTTCTTGCTCAGCCAGAAAGGCAAAATTGAGCAAGTGCATCAGAAATTCAGGATGAATGATTGTGCAGGAGTAAGAAGTCCTATGGAGAATAGTTTTGTAAAGGACAGTCAGCAAGTAGAACGTGCTGCGTTCGAAAATGCTGAAGTCTTTCACGGCAGACTACCAAAAACTTTTTTCGAAATGACTGACAATTTGGACTTGACTGATATATGGAGGATCAAGAACCCTCTAGGGAAAGAAGGAACTTTCTTTTCTGAGGCCCACATGACATGGACGCGAATCGACCAAATATGGATAACTAGAGGACTGGCACCTAAGACTAGAAAAGTGGAAATCTGCCCAAAAACCTGCTCCGACCACAATGCTTTGAGAATGGAACTGAGATTAAACACAACCGGATCTTTCAGATGGAAAATGAATGACGCTTTGTTAAGAGATCAGGAGATTGTTAAGAAGGCCCAAAAAGTTTTAAAGGATTATTTTGAAATAAATTTAAAGACAACCGTGGAAAAAAGAACAATCTGGGACGCAAGTAAAGCAGTTATGAGAGGGTTTCTAATACAGCAGAACACGATCAAAAAAAGGCTCTGGAATGAAAAGAAGGAGAAGATTTTGGAGAAAATAAGAGAAGGAGAGAAAAAACTGAGATCCAGGCCTAAATCGAAGGAAGTGTTGAGAGAAGTGAAGTTTTTCCAGGCACAATATTCGAAATTGATAAATCAAGAGGTGGAATGGAAAATTAAACAAATGAAACAAAGATCCTTTGAATCAGCTAATAAGTGTGGGAAGCTGTTGGCTTGGCAGTTGAAAAAGAGACAAAAGCTTAATACAGTTACAAATCTAGAGATTGAAGGGAGAATGGTTCAGAAACCTGAGGAAATTAGAAAGTGCTTCCAGAGATATTTCAGAGAACTTTATTCACAAAGGCCACAAAAAGATTCGGAGGTGGATCAATTTCTCATAACTAATGGATTACAAAGAATACCTCAGGAAATGAGAGCAACCCTGAACTGTAACATTACGCTCCAAGAAATTGAATGCGCCATTCAGAATCTTCAACTAGGCAAGTCTCCAGGACCAGATGGACTCACTTCCAAATACTATAAGGTATTGAAGGACTCTTTGATACAACCACTGTTGGAAGTTTGCAACCAGATTATGGAGGGGAGGAAGGCACCGGAAACGTGGAAAGAAGCTTTCATCACGTTGATACCAAAATTAGAAACTGAAAAAACTCAACTTAAAAACTACCGTCCTATCTCACTCCTAAATGTGGATTACAAAATCTTTGCAGACATTTTGGCAAGTAGGTTTAAGAAAGTATTAAATGAAGTGATTCATAAGGACCAAGCAGGCTTTCTCCCCGGTAGGCATTTATTTGACAACACAAGAAACATCATTGATATTTTGGCATTTTTACAGACAAATTTAAATACAAGAGCGGTGTTGATCTTTATTGATGCGGAGAAAGCCTTTGACAACATTTCTTGGATGTTTATGAAGAAAAATTTGGAAAGGATGGGAGTAGGGCGGGGGTTTGAAAATGGAATAGAAGCAATTTATTCAGAACAAAAAGCTAAATTGATAGTGAACAACGTGGTGACAGAGGAGTTCAAAATTGAAAAAGGGACACGACAGGGGTGCCCTCCGTCTCCTCTGTTGTTTATCTCAGTCCTGGAGGTGCTATTGAACAAGATTAGAAATGACCGGTTGGCACAGGGAATTGTGGTCGGAGAGAAACAATATAAATTGAAAGCATTTGCAGATGACTTGGTATTAACACTACAGGAGCCAGCCTCTAGCACTAAAAGAGCGTTAGAATTAATTTCTGACTTTGGTCGGGTGGCGGGATTTAAGCTGAATAAACAAAAAACTAAAGTTCTAGCAAAAAATTTGACAACTATTGAAATAGAGGAGTTCAGAAAAGAAACGGAATTAAATGTGGTTAAAAAAGTAAAGTATTTAGGGGTGCACTTGACCTCCAAAAACTTGAATTTGTTTAAGGACAATTATGAGAAATGTTGGTTAGAGATCAAAAGAGACTTGGAAACATGGTCAAGACTGAAACTTTCCTTGTTGGGTAGAATAGCTGCTATAAAGATGAATGTATTGCCGAAAATGCTATTTCTGTTTCAGGCCCTCCAGATCGTGGACAAGGTGGAATGTTTTGGAAAATGGCAGAGGGATATTTCTAAATTTGTCTGGCAGGGCAAAAAGCCCCGAATTAAGTTTAAAATACTAACGGATGCGAAAGAAAGAGGGGGGTTTGCCCTGCCGGACTTGAGGTTATATTATGAATCTGCAGCCCTCTGCTGGTTGAAAGATTGGATTTTATTGGAGAACACCGATGTCCTCGACCTGGAAGGATTTGATAATGCTTTTGGGTGGCATGCATATTTGTGGTATGACAAGGTTAAAGTTCATAGATCATTCAAAAACCATATTGTCAGAAGGGCAATTTTTATGGTCTGGTCAAAATATAAAGACTTATTGGAGAGTAAAACTCCGAGGTGGCTCTCACCGATGGAGGCCAAAACACGGAAAAGACTCAATATGGAGGCCCACTGGCCTAAATATTGGGAAATAATTGAAAAAATTGGAGATAATTGGAGGTTGCAGAGTATGGAAAAGTTAAAAAACAAGGTGCGAGATTGGTTACATTATGCTCAAATTCAGGAAGTTTTTAAAGCGGACAAAAAAGTGGGTTTCCAGGAGGAAAAGTCGAAATTAGAGACAGAGCTGCTTGAGCCAAAATCTAAGTTAATTTCGAGAATGTACAACTTGTTGCTTAAATGGAATACACAGGATGAGATTGTTAAATCCTCCATGATAAAGTGGGCGCAGGATTTGGGGCACAACATTATGTTTGAAGACTGGGAAAGGTTATGGAACACCGGAATGAAATTTACGGCATGTAGTGCCCTGAAGGAAAATATTATGAAAATGACATACCGGTGGTACATGACCCCAGTCAAGCTTGCAAAGATATATCACCTGTCTGACAACAAATGTTGGAAATGTAAAGAGGAGGAAGGGACATTCTTACACCTCTGGTGGACCTGCCCGAAGGTGAAGGCCTTCTGGGAGATGATACATAATGAACTAAAAAAGGTACTTAGATTTACCTTACCCAAGAAACCGGAGGCCTTCCTCCTGGGCATGGTAGACCAGAGGGTGGCCAAGAAAGATAGAATTTTCTTTATGTACGCTACTACAGCAGCAAGGATCCTGATGGCAAAGCATTGGAAGACACAAAATTTACCCACATTGGAAGAATGGCAGACGCAGCTGATGGACTATATGGAACTGGCTGAAATGACTGGCAGAATCCGAGACTCGGGAGAAGAAGAAACGGAGGAAGTTTGGGAAAAATTTAAGGACTATTTGAAAAGGCATTATAGGTTGTATGAATGTTAAAAAATGCTCCTTTTTAGGAAATTACAGCTTCAGCATCGGTTAATTTTTTGAATTGGAAAATAAGGAACAACAAGACAGAAGTGGTGTAATGAAATAATTTTATTGTGTTGAAACTAAAACAATGGATTTGGATTGAAATGTTTAGAGACCAGATATCACGATAAAATGGAAGATATATTATTATGTTTAAAATAAGTTAACAATTTGCTGAGGTTTTAAATTTACAGAGAATGCAGTGTTCGGAAGATGGGGGGAGTCCACTAGATTTATGGAAATAAGTGTTTGGAAGTTGGATTTTGTATACTATAAACTTAATAAAAATTATATTAAAAAAAAAAGAAAATGCTGAAGTCTTTCAGCCAGCTCTAGGAAGTTTGCTGTATTTGTCCCAGTGGAACAGACCAGATATAACATTTGCTGTCAGTCTGCTCAGCAGGGAAGCTTCAAATCCTTCTAGAATAGAGAAGCTGTCTGGACTTGATTTAATGTCACACGGACCAAAGCTGTGCATCTGCTAATTGCTTTCTCCCGGGGCTGCGCTTGAAAAGCTGGTTCAATGGAAGCGTAAGCTGGACGGAAAAGCAATACAGTGGTGCCTCGCAAGACAAAATTAATTCGTTCTGTGAGTTTTGTCGTCTAGTGAATTTTTCGTCTTGCGAAGCACGAAATCCCATAGGAATGCATTGAAATTCAATTAATGCGTTCCTATAGTCAAAAAAAGTCCAAACAAAGCCAAATTTGGTACAAGAGTTTATTAACTGCTCTTTAAAATCACACATACTGTAAAGAGCAGTTCGAAAATTGAAGGAACAATAAATTAAGTTTCTAAACATGACAGAAAAACATTTTAAAATCAACAAAGTGTACCGTACATTTTCTAAGACTCTGGGGGACCACTCAAAGAAGGTTCCTCTTCCACTCTTTGCTTCTTGCTGAAAAACCTGTCCATGGTCTGCTGCTTCATCTGCCTTTTCAGCACCTCCCTGAAAGGCGACATGACCGTCGTATCAAAAGTGTTCACAAGGTCATGTATCACGTGCTTGTTAGGGTGGTGCCGCTGTGCAAAAGCCTGCACATCCTCCCACTTCTGGCAAATGTCCCTCAGTTCTTTGGAGGACAGCCGTTCCTCAGTTGCTTCCTCCTCTTCCAGCGAGGCCTGCTCCTGCGCAGCCTCTGCCTGCAGTTCGACCAGCTCCTGGGTGGTCAGCTCGTGGTCGTGCTCC
This sequence comes from Podarcis melisellensis, assembly GCF_964234715.1. Lineage (NCBI taxonomy): Eukaryota > Metazoa > Chordata > Lepidosauria > Squamata > Lacertidae > Podarcis > Podarcis melisellensis. Next base: position 7,358,390 of record NC_138529.1, read on the forward strand.
TCCACCAGCTCGCTGATGTCCTCCTCTGTGACCTCCAGTCCCATGGTCCTCCCCAAGGCAACAATGTCCTGCACCACTGTTGACTCTGGTGCATCAGAGTCACTTGGTGCCACACAGTCCGGTCACAGGCTGCGCCAAGCGCAATTCAAATTTCTCTGGCTGATCCCGTCCCAGGCCGTGGTGATCATCTTCAAGCAGGTGACGATGTTGAAGTGGTCCTTCCAGAATTCCCGCAGGGTGATGGTGGTGCAGTCAGTCACCTCGAAGCATCGCCTGAAAAGCTCCTTGATGTAGAGTTTTTTGAAATCGGCGATGACCTGCTGATCCATCGGCTGGAGCAGTGGCGTGGTGTTAGGCGGCAGGAATATGATGCTGATGAAGCTGAACTCCTCCAACAAGTCCTTCTCAAGGCCTTTAGGATGAGCAGGAGCATTGTCCATCAGAAGCAAAGCCTTCAGCGGCAGGTCGTTGTCCAGCAGGTACTGTTTGACATCAGGGCCGAAAGCAAGATTGACCCAGTCCACAAACAGCACACGTGTGACCCAAGCCTTACTGTTGGATCGCCACATGACACTCAGCTGCTCCTTGTCGACCTTGTGTTTCTTGAAGCCCCGTGGGTTCTCCGAGTGGTACACCAGCAGGGGCTTGATCTTCAGGTCGCCGCTTGCGTTGGCACAGAAGAGCAGGGTCAGACGGTCCTTCATGGGCTTGTGGCCAGGCAACTTGGCCTCCTCCTGTGTGATGAAAGTCCTTTTGGGCATCCTCTTGCAAAACAGCCCGGTCTCATCGCAGTTGAAGACCTGCTGTGGAGCGTAGCTCTCCGTCTTCATAGAATCATAGAGTTGGAAGAGACCACAAGGGCCATCTAGTCCAACCCCCTACCAAGCAGGAAACACCATCAGAGCACTCCTGACATATCTGCTTAAAGACCTCCAAAGAAGGAGACTCCACCACACTCCTTGGCAGCAAATTCCACTGTCGAACAGCTCTTACTGTCAGGAAGTTCTTCCTAATGTTTAGGTGGAATCTTCTTTCTTGTAGTTTGGATCCATTGCTCTGTGTCCGCTTCTCTGGAGCAGCAGAAAACAACCTTTCTCCCTCCTCTATGTGACATCCTTTTATATATTTGAACATGGCTATCATATCGCCCCTTAACCTCCTCTTCTACAGGCTAAACATGCCCAGCTCCCTTAGCTGTTCCTCATAGGGCATTGTTTCCAGGCCTTTGACCATTTTGGTTGCCCTCCTCTGGACACGTTCCAGTTTGTCAGTGTCCTTCTTGAACTGTGGTGCCCAGAACTCGACACAGTACTCCAGGTGAGGTCTGACCAGAGCAGAATACAGTGGCACTATTACTTCCCTTGATCTAGATGCTATACTCCTATTGATGCAGCCCAGAATTGCATTGCCTTTTTTAGCTGCCGCGTCACACTGGCTCATGTCAAGTTTGTGGTCAACCAAGACTCCTAGATCCTTTTCACATGTACTGCTCTCAAGCCAGGTGTCACCCATCTTGTATTTGTGCCTCTCATTTTTTTTTTGCCCAAGTGCAATACTTTACATTTCTCCCTGTTAAAATTCATCTTGTTTGTTTTGGCCCAGCCCAGTTCTCTAATCTGTCAAGGTCGTTTTGAAGTGTGATCCTGTCCTCTGGGGTGTTAGCCACCCCTCCCAGTTTGGTGTCATCTGCAAATTTGATCAGGATGCCCTTGAGTCCATCATCCAAGTCGTTGATAAAGATGTTGAATAAGACCAGGCCCAAGACAGAACCCTGTGGCACCCCACTAGTCACTCTTCACAACCTCCAGGAACTCCGCTGCAAAGTCTTCAGCCGCAGGAACATCAGAACTGGCAGCCTCTCCATGCCTGACCACGCTGTGGATTCCAGATCTTGCCTTGAACTGGTCAAACCAACCTCTGCTTGCCTTGAAGAATTCTGGCTCGCCTAAGGTTCCTGGCTGTTCCCGGACGAGGTCTGCGTGCAAGGCCATGGCCTTTTCACAAATGACGGCCTCAGTCACTGTGTCCCCTGCACGCTGCTTCTCTTCTAACCAGATGAGCAGCAACTTCTCGACCTCCTCCAGAACAGCTGGGCGGTTCTTCATGATCCTGGTGACTCCCTTGGCTGCATCCGTCGCAAGGATCTTCTCCCTCATCTTCAGGATGGTCCCGATGGTCGATGGATTCCTGCCGTACTCCCTGGCAAGGTCTGTCACACGCATTCCACCATCGTGCTTCTGGATGACCTCCTTCTTCATTTCCAGCACCACCTTCTCCTTATTCCTCTCGCCCGCCTCTGCAGCAGCAGTCTTCTTGGTTCCCATGGCAGCAGAGCTCCTGCCTTCATAAACTCAGAAAAAGAAAAAAAAATCAGTGCTTCACTTCCAAAAAATTCAAAAGCACCCAGCCACCCACCACACAGAAAATCAAACCCAGAACCAAGTCCTAGAATTCCAAACACCCCAACCCAAAATCCAACCCCCCCCCAAAAGTTTTAAAAGTTTAACTTACGAAATGGCTGCAAATCACAAAAGTCTTCAAAATCCTCAAATGGCTGCAAAAGAAGTTTTGGAAAAGCTTTAAAAATCACCAAAGTCTTCAAAAACCTCAACTGTTCCCCCAGCCACCCACCCACCACACAGAAATTGCAAACCCCTCCCCAACTGTTGCAAACCCCTCCCCAACTGTTCCCCCAGCCCCTCCCCAACTGTTGCAAACCCCTCCCCAACTCTTCCCCCACCCACCCACCACACAGAAATTCAAATCCAGAATTGTTTTTTAAAAAAACAACATGGCCCAATGGTCACAGAAAATCATAAAAATTCAACAAAACCCCACACAAGCTCCCAGATTCTTGCAAAACTCTCCCCAACTGTTCCCCCAGCCACCCACCACACAGAAATTCAAACCCAGAATTTTTTTTTAAAAAAACAACATGGTCCAATGGTCACAGAAAATCATAAAAATTCAAAAAAAACCCACACAAGCTCCCAGATTCTTGCAAACCTCTCCCCAACACCAAGTCCTTGAATTTCAAACACCCCAACCCAAAATCCAAAAAACCCCAAAAAAGTTTTAAAAGTTTAACTTACCGAATGGATGCAAAAGAAGTTTTGGAAAAGCTTCAAAAATCAGCAAAGTCCTCAAAAACCTCAAAAAAGGTTACCACACCGCGTGCTGTGTTGCTCCTCGAAGTCAAGTTGCAACTGCACCTTGTCAAGCAATGTACCCTGGGTATTAACGGTTTTGCGAAAATGAAACAAACTTGCAAGACGTTTTCGTCTTGCGAAGCAAGCCCATAGGGAAATTCGTCTTGCGAAGCACCTCAAAAAACGAAAAACTCTTTCGTCTAGCGAGTTTTTCGTCTTACGAGGCATTCGTCTTGCGGGGTACCACTGTAAATCTTCAGTTCGGGCCCAACATGCTTTATAGAAATGTTGATTACCATGTTGAAAAGTGTGTGCTTTTTCCAACTATTTACATACCACTTAATTATCAAGGTGTGGGACTGAGCAGTTATCTGCACATATGTACTGCCCAGGCTCACGTAACAGGGAGGTCACTGTTAACACTCCATTCTCTCTTGAGATGCATGGATGCCAAGATCCAGGTTTCTGTGATATGGCAGACAGACCGTGGAAAATACTGATTTACTCTCAGAGGCTGTGAGACAATTTAAAGTGGTGAATGTACAAACCACCGAGGTGGGAAGGGCTGAGGCGGGAGGTTGGAGGAAAATGCAAGGGAAAGTAAGGTTGGTCCATGACAAAAATGGCACCTTGTGTGAATGGATTTGGGCGGTAGGGACCAGGTTGACAACCCCTGAGCTAGACTTTGAAGCATGTCCTCATGACTGTCTCTTAATACAACTGGTGCTGTGTCATACACAATCCTCTCCTGGGTAGGGCGTATCCTGGGTCCTGCAAGAGGGCAGAAGGCAGGGGAGCTGCATTTCCCATCTTTTCTTTCTCCTCAATTTTTGGATTTCTTTTTTTTAAAAGAAAGATGTTCCTATCCATGGACCCAAGTTCTTGACCTGCATTCCTGACCTATGACTCAGTAGGCAATGATGTTTCTTCTTTTATTCCTCTGAATTTCAGGCGAGAGCTCCATCCTTTTGGAGTCCAAGTCAGCATTATTGAACCTGGTAGTTTCCAAACAAACATTTTCAAACAAGGAGTAGAGAATTTAAAGAGTGTATGGAACCGAGTGCCATCTGACATCAAAGAAGTCTATGGGGAACAGTACTTGGAGAACTGTGAGTAGACATGGAGGGGATTTCAGCATGGTTTGCATTTTCCTGCAAACCTACCCAATTGACACTCATGAAGCAATATATTAACCAATACATAGCTCTGCTTAGGAATTCAAACTCCTCTAAATTCAGCAACAAGTTCTCCAGACCAACTATGTGTACAAAGACAACTATGAACAATTATGTGTACAGAACAACTATGTGTACATAATATACCAAAATGCACTAAGCAAATTGATCACAATAAAAAAAAATTCACTATGCAAGGAAATAATGTTTGCCAAAATTTGTATACAGTGGTACCTCAGTTAAAGTACAGACTGGTTTAAGAATCATTTGGTTTACAAATTTCACAAAACTGGAAATAGTGTCTTGGTTTGAGAACTTTACCTCGGTCTAAGAACGGAATCCGAATGGTCGAAGGGCACCGGCGGTGGCAAGCCTCATTAGGGAAAGCACGTCTCGGTTTAAGAACGGTTTGGGTTTAAGAACAGGCTTCTGGAACGGATTAAGTTTTTAAACCAAGGTACCACTGTATTGCAAAAACTGAAATGCTGATGACTTTCAAAAGTCATAAACTGAAATGAGGAGAACCAAACTGAAAGATTTTGGAGATATTGAAACTGAGAGAAACCTAAATGGACATCTTTTGAGAATGTGTTCTGTTTTGAAGCCTCCAAAATAGTTCCAGATGCATCTGCTTTAATTTAGTTCTTCTATGGAGAGGTATCTAGACGCCAACCAGTCCATTCAGATCCCAAAAGATTTAGGTTACCTCCTACATTTACAGCACTAACTTCTGTTTTGTTTCATATTTCTCACACACAGATAGCAAAATTGCCCAATATGCCGTTAACCTTGCCAGCAGAAAGCTTCACCTGGTCACTGACTGCATAGAACATGCCCTGACATCCTGCTGCCCTCGCACTCGCTACTCTGCAGGCTGGGATGCAAAGTTCTTGTACATTCCTGCATCTTACTTTCCAACGTCCATCGTTGACTTCGTGATGAGCTGCATTCAGCCCAAACCTGCTCAAGCTGTATAGATTGTTTTGAAGAAAAACCTCTACAGTTGTCCAAATGAGTCAACAATCTGTGGATGGAACACAAGCCTAATTGCATCTTGATGTTTACGTTTTTATTTTGGTTCTTTATGCAAAATAGAAAATGCAAAAAACAAACAAACTTTTGCAAGCAGTATACATTGCTTTGAAGGAAAAAAAATAGTTATATTGCCAAAGGGAAAGCCACTAGATGGTGTTCCTGTTTTCAGTTTAGCTTATACTGTATTTCTATATATGGTGGCTGAGATAAGGGATGCAGCTGCAGGCATGGGAAAGAAGGGAGTGTCCTTGCTCTGAACCAGCTGCCGATATAAGGAGGAATATCAGTGGAGGGCTATCTTGAACTCATGCTCTGACTTCAAAGTGTGAAATTGAAGGAGGTGCCCTTAGAAGTGGATGGGGAAAAGGACGAGAGCATAAAGCACTTGCTACAGAAACGGTGGAAAGCTGCTCCAGGACGCTATAAAAGGCCCCAACTGCAGCAATCCAACGAGATTCCAGTTTGGACTGACCGGGTAAAGTGCCAAGCATATTTTGGCCTGAGAAAGAGGGGTGCCGTCACCGGTTTCTGGAATGTCCCCGGCAAAAATGATGGATAGCTGAGCCAGCTTCACAACTTTATCTTTGAGTATTCTTTCATATACAGTTGTACCTTGGAAGTCGAACGGAATCCGTTCAGGAAGTCCGTTCGACTTCCAAAACGTTCAGAAACCAATCGGAAGCCGCACTGGATGTTTGAAAATCATTCCAGTTTTTGATTGTTCAGGAGCTGAAATGTACACGTTCCAAAGCGTTTGGCAACCAAGGTATGACTATACTTTAATTGTATATTAGCACCTGTTGCTGCTTCTTTGCTTATTGTGATAGTTGTTAATAAAGCTTTCTTCTACTGCCTAAAAGTTTGAGATCCAAAGAACTCGCTGGTGCCTCAGGATTACCAGGGCTGGGTGATTGTTGGGGAGGCATAACCATTGGGCATTACACAGTTGTCCAAATGAGCCAACAAGCTGTGGATGGAAAACCAGTCTAATTGCATCTTTTAGGATCCTAATGAGAGGCGGATGTGGTCATCAGTACCTAAAGGAGAAGTGATTTATTATTATAATTATTCTGAACTATTCTCTGATGCAGCTGAAACCGCAATGCTTTACCGCTCATTTACCCAGGAAAAAAATACATGGGACTTCCGGCTAAATTGTTGTTGTTTAGTCGTTTAGTCATTGTCAGGGAACTGACATCTAAAGCGCCGCAGGTGCAAAGGCTCCCTGAGGTTGAGAGAGCAGTAGCAGCGGAAGAGGGAACCAGTAGAGGGCGAGCAAGAACTCCAAGGGAAAGTGAGTCGGAGGGATGGCTCAGAGACGCTTCAAGCGAAACCAGTGGGGAGGTCTCAGGACCTCCTATAGGGACACCCACACCTCGACGGAAACTGTCACGCCGAGAGGCCAGACGACGTGTTTCCGTTAAGGAGCTTTTATGTTGGAAACGTTTCCGAAAGCAGCCACTTTCGGATTCTACTAGTGATTGACGCAGCCATGCTGGAGGGGCTCCGTCACAGGCAGAGGTTTGAAAACCTGATCAAACTCTGAGGGACTTGCATTTTACGCACAAGCAGCTCATCGTCCCATCACAGCAATCCGAAAGTCACCGAAAGCCAGCTTGTGCAGAGAGAAGCATCATGAGCAACCCAGCCGGAACCGGGGGTGCAGGAGCAGCTGGAGGGGGTCCAAGCCTGGAAGAAAGGTACAGAGCGTTGGAGATCCAGTTGGCGCTGCAAACGGCGAGGCTTGAGGAGAGGAGGGCTCAGGATGCAGAAAAGGGAAAGGAGAAAACCACCCCGCTCGCCAGAAAGGTACCAGGATTGGTGCAGAAATTCGGGGGGGATCCCAGGAACTATCATGCCTTTAGAACAGAGATGCAATACGCTCTAAACTTGCAGTTTGATGACTTCCCCGACGAGGAATCGCGAGTGGCGTATGTGATTGGCCATCTCGAATCCGGGGCGAAAGATTGGGTTAGACCCCTGATGGCAGCGAATAATGAGATCTTAAAGGACACGAGGAAGTTTTTTCGTGCCATGGACCTGATGTTTTCCAGCGATATTGAGCAGGGGGTGGTGCGAAGGCAGTTAATGGCTTGCCAGCAAGGAAGCAGATCTGTCCGTGAGTACTGGACTGAATTTACTATGCTGATTCATAAATTGGGGTGGGACCTATCGGCGGAGCCCATCCAAATGCTTTTCGAAGAGGGGCTTTCTTCAACCGTCAAAGATGAGCTTTCCCGGGGGCCCAGGGCGGAGTCTATGGACCAATTAACCAAATCTGCGCTGGCCATAGGAGCGCGCCAGGAGGCGAGGGCTTTGGAAAGGCGGGAAGGGAAAGGAGACCGTTGGAGGGAGTTCCGCATTCCAGACATTCCAGAGCCATCTTTCCCGCCGGCAGAGCCGATGGAAGTTGGAACAGCGCGGGCGCGCGCAGTTTCAAATCCCAGTGAAGGGCGGAAGAAGGAGGGAAAGAGCGCCAAGAGATGTTATCTCTGCCAACAGCCAGGGCACTTTGCCAGAGTCTGCCCACAAAGAAAGGAATGGCAAGGGATGGCAGGAGCTGTTGGGGGAAAGGAAGAGGAAAGCAAGGAGCAAGTAAAAGCCAACGCCTGGCTGCCACCGTCGGGGCACAGCAGCCAGGCCAAAGAGCAATGAAAGTGCCCATGCCAGAACCTCCCAGACCTGCTTTAGTGATAGAGGTGTTACTAGAACTGCCAAACGGACACCCACTAAAGGTCAAGGCGCTTTTGGATTCAGGCAGCTCCTGTAATTTCATGAGCAAGGAGTTTGCAGCTGAGCACCAGATACAGACCATCCCTTTAAGTAACCCCTTGCAGGTGACTACGATTGACGGCAGAGAGCTGTTGGGGGGAGAAGTTAGCCAACAGACTGTCCCGATGATAATGAGAGTGGCAAGGCACACCGAACAGATAGCGTTTAATGTGGCCATCCTGGGAGGAGCGCCCATCATTTTGGGGATGAGCTGGCTGGCGCTACACGATCCGCTAGTGGGCTGGCATCAGAGGGTGGTCTCCTTTGGGTCAGCGCATTGCCTAGAACACTGCAAGGAGGGGAAGGTCTCGGGAGGAGACAGAGTCACCCTAGCGGGGATGGAAGTGATGGGCAAAGGGAAGGTGCCCCCGCAATACGCAGATCTGAGCAACGTATTCAGCGAAAGGGAAGCAGACAAACTGCCACCGCATAGACCCTTTGACTGTCAAATCAACCTACTCCCAGGGGCCCAACTCCCAGTAGGCAAGCTGTACGCCATGTCAGACAGGGAGATGCAGGAGCTGAGGGAGTTCATTGACAAAAACTTGAAGCGAGGTTTCATCAGAGAGTCCCGAGCGGTGGGGGGCAGCCCAGTGTTCTTTGTGGACAAAAAGAACACAGACAAACCGAGACTGGTGTGTGACTTCAGGGCCCTCAATGCAGTGTCGGAGCCCCTGGCTTTCCCTATGCCCCGAATTGACGACATTTTGACCAGAGTAAGGAAGGGAAAGATTTTTACAAAACTGGACCTGCGGGGGGCGTACAATCTGATACGCATAAGGAAGGGAGATGAATGGAAGACCACCATGTTTACCCCTTTGGGAGCCTTTGAATACCTCGTTATGCCCTTCGGTCTACAAGGGGGCTCCGCCTGTTTTCAAGCTTTTATAAACCACGTTCTGGGACCTTTGCTCTACAAGAACTGTGTGGCCTTTTTAGACGACGTGTTGGTGTATTCGGAAGATGAGGAACAGCATGTGAGGGACGTTCGAGAAGTGTTGGGCAGGCTGCAAGCCAACCAGCTGTGGGTGAAACTGGAGAAGTGCCAGTTTCATACCAAGGAGGTGGAATTCCTGGGGTACCGCTTGTCAGACAAGGGATTGGCCATGGATCCAGGCAAGGTTCAAGCGGTACTGGAATGGAAGACACCGAAGACCAAGAAGGACGTGCAAAGATTCTTGGGGTTTGGGAACTTTTATCGGAAGTTCATCAAGAACTTTGCCCACTTGACGGCGCCCATCACCGACTGCCTCAGCAGCAAGAAGAAATTTGTTTGGACGGTGGAGGCGGATCGAGCCTTTGAAGAACTGAAAAGGGCTTTCGCCTCGGAAGAACAACTTCTGCATGTGGATTTACAAAAACCCATGAGAGTGGAAACAGATGCATCCGACCGGGCTATAGGGGCGGTCCTTCTTCAACCGGGGAGGAGTGCGTCGGAGTGGAGACCGTGTGCATTCTTCTCGCGGAAACTGAATAAGTCCGAGAGGAATTACACGGTGTATGACAGGGAACTACTTGCCATTCACGAAGCATTCCGGAGGTGGAGACATTTATTAATTGGGGCACAACACAAGGTGCAAGTGTGCACCGACCACAAAAATTTAGAGTATTGGAGAACAGCTCGAGTGCTCAACCAACGACAAGTGAGATGGGCACAGGAATTCTCCAAATTTAACTTTGAGATTTGTTATGTGCCAGGCCCAGAAAACGTCAGGGCGGATGCGCTCTCACGCAAACCAGAATATTGGGAAGGGGAGGAGGTGATCGAAGAGAGACATGTCATCCCGGAGGACCGCTGGGTGTGTGGGGCGGCGCTGGTGGGGCAACGGGAACTGGTGGAGGAAACGGAAAATGATGAATATGCCCAGGATAAGCTCAGAGGTCTCAGGGGGGAGGGCGAGAGCCCCGGAGGTTTTGAGGAAAGAAATGGGGCATTGTATTACAAAGGGGCACTGTATATACCCGAAGGTGAATTGAGGGGGAGAGTACTCAAGCAGTTGCATGATAGCCCCACGGCGGGACATTTTGGGCAACACAAAACCATGTGGTTGGTTACCAGGGAATTTTGGTGGCCTAAGGTGAGGGAAGATGTAAGGGAGTATGTAAGAGGGTGTGACCAATGTCAGCGAGCCAAAGGGGAAAGAAGGGCGCCGGCAGGGTTATTAGAACCTTTACCCACACCAGAACGGCCTTGGGAAGCGATATCAATAGATTTTATGACGGATCTGCCAAGGTCCAAGGGGAAAACAGCCATCATGGTAGTAGTAGACCTGTTAACTAAGATGTGCCATTTTGTAGCATGTTCACATGCAGTCACAGCGGAAGAAACGGCGAAGTTGTTTGTGGAACATATCTTTAGGTTGCACGGGGCTCCCTCGAGGGTGATCTCAGATCGAGGCAAACAATTTACTTCCAGGTTCTGGAGGAAGCTCATGAGCTTGCTACACGTGGAAGTTAATTTTTCAACTGCCCGGCACCCTGAAACCAACGGGCAGGCGGAAAGGGCAAATGGCATTCTTCAACAATATCTTAGGTGTTATGTCAATGACAGAGAGAACGATTGGGTCGAAAAGTTGGCGTTGGCAGAATTTGCCTACAATAATGCGGAGAATGTGTCCACAGGGATGAGTCCCTTTTTGGCTAATTACGGGTGTCACCCCAGGGCATTTCCAGGGGAAGGAGGGGAGAGATGGAGCGTTCCAGCGGCTGAACATTTTGTAGAAGAGATGGAAGCCATCCATCAGCAGCTCCAGCTCAACTTAGAAAGGGCCAAGGCACAATATAAGAAGCAGGCAGACAAGAACAGAAGGGAAGGTGAAACCATAAGGGTGGGGGATCAAGTGTGGTTGTCAACCCAAGGGTTGCCGTTCAAAGGGGGTTGTAAGAAACTGAGGCCCAGAAGATTGGGACCCTTTGAGGTGATTCAGCAGGTCAACCCGGTAGCTTTCAAACTCCGATTACCCAACCACATGAAATTGCACCCAGTGTTCCACAGGTCGTTACTGTCACCATACAGGGGGGGACGTGAAGGGGAGCACGTCAAGGGACCAGCCTTGGAAGAGAGGGAACGCCGCAACCATGTAGCGGAAATCCTCGATTCCAGGTGGAAGGGTAATCAGGTGGAGTATTTGGTGGCGTGGGAAGGGGAACCGGAGTCAGAAAACACCTGGGTAAGTGCAGAGGAAGTCAATGACGAGGTTTTAACAGAAACGTTCCACCAAAGGTTCCCGAGGAAACCTCAGCCTATAGCAAGGTTTAGGAGGGAGTATTTCGGCACCACCGATGAGGAAGAGGAAATGGAAGGGTTCGCGGAGTCGGAGTTGGAAGATGGAGTGGACTCTGATGACGAAGAGTACCTAGAGAGTAGGAACAGCAACAAGTGGAAGGAAGTGTTCGCGACGTCGGAAGATGAGGGAGGTTCTTTCAGGGGTTTTACCTCCTCACCGCCAGTAGGAGAGGAGACGGGAGGGGGTGAAGGGGGCCCTGGAGGGGAGGTGGATGTCAGGGAACTGACATCTAAAGCGCCGCAGGTGCAAAGGCTCCCTGAGGTTGAGAGAGCAGTAGCAGCGGAAGAGGGAACCAGTAGAGGGCGAGCAAGAACTCCAAGGGAAAGTGAGTCGGAGGGATGGCTCAGAGACGCTTCAAGCGAAACCAGTGGGGAGGTCTCAGGACCTCCTATAGGGACACCCACACCTCGACGGAAACTGTCACGCCGAGAGGCCAGACGACGTGTTTCCGTTAAGGAGCTTTTATGTTGGAAACGTTTCCGAAAGCAGCCACTTTCGGATTCTACTAGTGATTGACGCAGCCATGCTGGAGGGGCTCCGTCACAGGCAGAGGTTTGAAAACCTGATCAAACTCTGAGGGACTTGCATTTTACGCACAAGCAGCTCATCGTCCCATCACAGTCATGTCCGACTCTTCGTGACCCCATAGACCAGAGCATGCCAGGCACTCCTGTCTTCCACTGCTGGTACCCCCAGGGGCCATGGAGTCCAACCCCCTGCAATGCAGGAATCTCAGCTCAAGCATCCATGACAGATGTCCATCCAACCTCTGCTTAACAATCTCCAAGGAAGGAGAGTCCACAACCTCCCAAGGGAGACTCTTCCACTGTGAACTTGGGGGTGGGTGCTAAAATCACACAAACCTGAGCTACATACACTTCCCAAGTAAAATGGGGAAGGCATCTCAAAAAACTCCATCTCAAAAATACGAATCACCACAGAATGTTTACAGTTCCAGCTTGTCAATACCGTACTCCAGGTGTGGTCTACAGCTGTGCCCAGCCCAGGCGGTGCTTACTTTTATGGGCAGCATGCCTGAGCCCCAAGTGATGCCAAAGCCCAGATGCGCCGCACCCCCCTAGCTATGTTCCTGGGCTGGGTCTCCAGAGGCTGTCGCTGGTGCTCCCTTTGACCTGATGGAGTCAAGTGCTTGGGGCGGGGTGGTGGTGGTGGGGGATTTTGGGTGTTTTCCCCAAGGGAATAAAGTTTGCAAGGAAAGTGGCTGAGGCACCCGAAGTTTCCCTCCTGCTGCGGCTCCGAGCTCCCTGGGAGGAACCGCAGCAGGGAAACTTCTTTCCAGGAGGAGAAGTGTTCCTCTCCGACCCAACGCGTGGCGGTGCCAAAGTGAGCCTTGTGTATCCTGGGATCGCAGGAGCGATGGCAGTGGGAGGGTGGGGTGAGAGGAGCTGAGTGAAAAGGGAGAGAGAAGCGGAACGAGGCTTGTTGCGCTAGGAAAGCGAACTAAACGGATCAATGGGTTCCTCCTGCAAAGCGGGCACTTGCTCCGTGGGGTGGTAACGCTCGGCTTGTGCTGAGGCACACTTTGCACCCGGCATGCAACAGTGTGCCAAGGAGCCTTGCGCTCACACTCCCTGAACTCTTGCCTCTTGGCTAGAAAACAGGGTTCCCGCCTGACCGTTTGTCCTCTCACAGATTTGGTTACTAGACATAACGCTTGGCTGGAGCATGACTGTGGATACAGATGTAATCAAGTATCGGGGAAAACATTTTAGGGAAACACCTGCTAACACGTGTATTTGATAACGCTGGAAATGTGCTTAGATGGAAATACGTCATGTTCAAAGTGGTTTCACTACTGTTTCCAATTGTTGACTTCTAATAAAAGGAGCCTCTGCGGAACTAGCCGGCAGCTGTTTTGGAGCTTGCTTGCCAGCTTGCTCCTGCCCAGCTCACCTGCATTCAACCTCCCGTCGTCCTTGGTATTCCTACACTCCAAAAGTGCTGCTGCTGGTGGGTCGATCATTGTCTTCCAACTCCTGGCTCCTCCTTTGTCAAAGAGCAGAAGGGACACCATGTTAAAAAAAGAGTCCCAGGAGGGTGCCTTATTGAGGCAGCGGGGGGGGGGGGTGGTAAAAAAGCAGTGCTCCTAAGGGGTGCAAAATTTCCCTCCTTTGCCCCCGATGCTTTGGCTGTGGTCTCCTGGGTTTTTATGCCCAGGACTCCTTTACACCTACCTTGCCTGTCAAGTGTCACGTCGTTTGCACCTGTGACTCTTCCGTTTGCACCCCTTACCCATGTACCCGTATGTAACACAACCAAGTGGCAGTCACTTGTTGGCAGGCTTCTTCCTTTCTCTTTGGTTGGAGGTTGCAACTATCTCGCTTTGTGTCTTTGGCTTCCGATTTGAAGGAATGGGTTTCCCAAATCTAAAATCTGACTGTGCAGTCAGTCTGAAACAGGCCGCAAAATCCCCATTTTTCCTTCTCCAAGGGTAAAAACCATTAACTTGAGCCCTTGAGCAAATGTATAACAGGAACCCAGCTGTACAAACAAAGCTCTCTTTGATGCCTAATGAATGGCCTTGTCAGTTCCAAAGTGGAGCAGGGATGGCACATCTGGGTCTTATCTTACACCCTGACCACACTGACGCACAGACCTTGTCAGGTCTGACAAAAGACCCGGGAACAGCGCCAGGAGTGTTCTTAGAGTTGGTGACCTTCTTGCCCCAAGATAAGCGTATAGGAACAGGAACATCTGTTTATGGTCATGGATGTCAACTTACGTGTATAAGCTGACGTGGCTGGATTCCTGGGGAAGGGGAGAGAGGGTGCCTGGAGGATATATATACTGCATGCAATATCTCTTGCTTTTGTGCTTGCGGTGAACCGATTCACGAAGTACCTTCTGCTATCCGGAGAGCAGAATAAACTCTTTCTCTGAATCAACCTCGGTGTCATTTGACTTCCTTTCTCCCTCCCAGGAGCAACGCAGACCCCACCAATCGGTAAAGTCTAATAAGGCTACAGATTCCCGGAGCCCAGCAAAATGGTGCTTTTCCTTTCCTAAAAATGACCTGCCTTGTCCCCGCTAACAAGTGGAATGGGCAGAGATACCAGAGGTTACAGATGAAAATGAAGTGGGGCTCCTTCCAGCCTTTTGTCCCTCTCTTCAGCGAGGCATTTAGAGAACCAGCAGTATCAACCTGGTGATCTTTCCTTTTTACACCCACACACCCGCTGCTCCCTTCAACATGAATCTTCTGGTTATCCTTCCCCCATCTTTGAAACGTACCTAGATCTGCACTAAGCAAGAAAGAAGCAGTGATCTTTATCACTCCTTTCAGTTCTGAATAGTTTCAGTACTCCGTTATTGACATCCACACTATGTAAACAATAAGCCAACTGACAAAATAATCTTTCATTATCTTATTTCTAATATAGAGGTTGCAAATCATTCCAACCCCTCTTTGTGCACACCAGCAGCAGAAAGGAAACCTACGGGACCACCTCTCCTGGTATGCCCCGCGGAGGACCTTAAGGTCCATAAATAGCAACACCCTAGAGGTCCCAAGCCCTAAGGAAGTCAGATTGGCCTCAGCCAGGGTCAGGGCCTTTTCCACACTGGCTCTGGCCTGGTGGAACGCTCTGGCTCATGAGACCAGGGCCCTGCAGGATCTGATTTCTTTCCGCAGGGCTTGTAAGACAGAGTTGTTCTGCCTGGCCTTTGGCCTTTCTCCTCCTAAACAGTTTTTGATCTGGGCTTCCACTGAAATGAGGCTGCATTTTAAGTTCTACTTGAATCCTGTTCAAGTTGTATTTTAATCAATTGTTTTTATACCTGATGTTAGCCACCTTGAGCCCGGTCTTGGCCGGGGAGGGTGGAATATATATATAAATCTTTAAAAGTCATTTGTGGAGTCTTTCTCTATATATGTACTAGAATTCAAGCACCAAAGCATGCTGGCCGGGTCCAGCCTCACCCTTCCTACTCTAGGTGAAATGTAATTTTGCAAGCACTCTGCCCATCTTTCTATCAGCAGGAGGGATGTGCTTCCGCAAGAAAGATACTCTCAACCCCAGGCTTTCTTCCTGCTCTAGACAAATGATTTATCTGCTCTATCCATACATTCCCTCACCAACAGATTTCACAATTAGTTTAAAGAAGGCAGTTAAGTTTTGCCAATCCTTGCCAGAAGGGAGGAGCTCCTGCTGCAGCCAGTGGAGTATGAAAAACAGCAGCAGGCAGATAAGGAGCAACTGTAAACCGGAGAAGGAAGCACTGCTTCTCCTGCCGCACAACTGAAGCTGAGAGCGTTTCCTCTAACCAGCTGCAGGTTTGTCTCTTCCTTTTTCAAAATAAAATAAAATAAAAATTGTCCAGTAGCACCTTATAGACCAACTAAGTTTGTTTTGGTATAAGCTTTTGTGTGTATATGTATCTGAAGAAGTGTGCAGACACATGGAAGTTTATACCAGAACAAACCTAGTTGGTCTATAAGGAGCTACTGAACAATTTTTTATTTTTTATTTTGACTGTGTGAGACCCACACGGCAACCTACCTGAATCTTCCCTTTTCAATTATACATGATAGTAACTTCCTGTCTCCACTAACATGTGCTTATAACAACTTTCTTTCAAGCTAATATTCAGTAGGTGACACTTTTCTCAAGCTTCAGGCTGGGGGAGAGAGGAAACTTCACTTCCTGAATTTCTTCTTCCTGGGGACCTTTTAAAGGCCGAGAAACATTTCCAGAAAAAGTTCAGAACTTTTAAAGGTACATGCAAGTCATTAGGTTATCTTCTGATCAGCTTGCTAGACCTGTTTTTCTTTAACCTGCCTCTGCTCCAAGCAGCTCATTGCACCATGCAAAAATTCTCCTTTCCCTCAACAACACTGCAAGGGAGGTGAAATTCAGCAGTGGCAACATAAAAGGTCTCCCGCTGAGCTCTGTGGTGGAGTAGGGATTCAACTTTTGCCCCTCCAAGACCTGCCAGGGGTGTGTATGCTTCCTAATGCTTGAATTCTCTTTCCCTGCAGGTTTCAGCCATGTGGCTCTACCTGGCTGCCCTGCTGGGGCTTTACTTCCTTCGCCGATGGTACAAGGAGAGACAGACGGTGGAGAACCTGACGGAGAAATATGTCTTCATCACGGGGTGTGACTCTGGCTTTGGAAACCTACTTGCCAGGCAGCTGGATGCCCGGGGCGTGCGGGTGTTGGCAGCCTGTCTCACGCAGAAGGGGGCAGAGCAGCTTGGCAAGGCCACATCAGAGCGCTTGAAAACCACCATTCTGGATGTCACCAGCACAGAGAGTGTGGCGGCCGCGACGGAGTGGGTGAAAGGGTGCATTGGAAACAAAGGTGAATCTCTATCTTCCTTGTGCTGCCTCTGTGTGGGGATCGGGTCCTCGAATCACAAACATACATTCTTTTTCACAGGGCTTTGGGGCTTGGTGAACAATGCAGGCACAGCTCTACCATCAGGTCCCAACGAATGGCTGACCAAAGATGACTTTGCAAAGGTGATCAATGTCAACCTTCTTGGGATGATTGATGTGACGCTACACATGGTGCCTCTGGTGAGGAGAGCCAGAGGGAGGGTGGTCAACATCTCCAGTACGAATGGACGACTGGCAGTCTTTGGAGGTGGTTACTGCCCATCCAAGTTTGGTGTGGAAGCCTTCTCTGACAGCCTGAGGTAAACAGAGCAGCTCTTTAATGTCTTCTTTTGCTTACTTTAGTGCAACATCTGCCACACTCCCTAACCACCTGGCAGGCTGGAAGTGGATGATGCGAGTCCCCCTGGTTTAGTTGCCAAGTCTAGGGAAAGTGGGCTGCAGGGAAGAAAGAGCTGGGAAATATGGCAGCTGCCCAGGGCTTTGCCCAAGACTCGCACAACTTGAGATGAATGTATCCAGGAAGGATCTCAAAAGAGAAGATAGACAGGGACTGGAAGGTGTCTAAAGGATACTTGCAAAACCATATTGAAAAATCAGAACTGTTAGAATAAACAAGTTCCATTTTAAATACTGAAATACTAAGATGGATGTTTTTGTTTTGTTTAGTCGTTTAGTCGTGTCCGACTCTTCATGACCCCATGGACCAGAGAACGCCAGGCACCTCTGTTGTCCACTGCCTCCCGCAGTTTGGACAAACTCATGCTGGTAACCTCGAAAACACTATCCAACCATCTCATCCTCTGTCGCCCCCTTCTCCTTGTGCCCTCCATCTTTCCCAACATCAGGGTCTTCTCCAGGGAGTCTTCTCTTCTCATGAGGTGGCCAAAGTACTGGAGCCTCAGCTTCACAATCTGTCCTTCCAGTGAGCACTCAGGGTTGATTTCCTTCAGTATGGAGAGGTTTGATCTTCTTGCAGTCCATGGGACTCTCAAGAGTCTCCTCCAGCACCATAATTCAAAAGCATCAATTCTTCGGCGATCAGCCTTCTTGATGGTCCAGCTCTCACTTCCATACATCACTACTGGGAAAACCATAGCTTTAACTATGCGAACCTTTGTTGGCAAGGTGATGTCTCTACTTCTCAAGATGCTGTCTAGGCCTGTCATTGCCCTTCTCCCAAGAAGCAGGCGTCTTTTAATTTCGTGGCTGCTGTCACCATCTGCAGTGATCATTGAGCCCAAGAAAGTAAAATCTCTCACTACCTCCATTTCTTCCCCTTCTATTTGCCAGGAGGTGATGGCACCAGTGGCCATGATCTTCGTTTTCTTGATGTTGAGCTTCAGACCATATTTTGCGCTCTCCTCTTTCACCCTCATTAAAAGGTTCTTTAATTCCTCTTCACTTTCTGCCATCAAAGTTGTGTCATCTGCATATCTGAGGTTGTTGATATTTCTTCCGGCAATCTTAATTCTGGCTAGGGATTCATCCAGCCCAGCCTTTCGCATGATGAATTCTGCATATAAGTTAAATAAGCAGGGAGACAAAATACAGCCTTGTCGTACTCTTTTCCCAATTTTGAACCAATCAGTTGTTCCATATCCAGTTCTAACTGTAGCTTCTTGTCCCACATAGAGATTTCTCAGGAGACAGATGAGGTGATCTGGCACTCCCATTTCTTTAAGAACTTGCCATAGTTTGCCGTGGTCGACACAGTCAAAGGCTTTTGCATAGTCAATGAAGCAGATGTAGATGTCTTTCTGGAACTCTCTAGCTTTCTCCATAATCCAGCGTATGTTGGTCTCTGGTTCCTCTGCCTCTTCTAAATCCAGCTTGCACTTCTGGGAGTTCTCGGTCCACATACTGCTTGAGCCTTCCTTGTAGAATTTTAAGCATAACCTTGCTAGCGTGTGAAATGAGTGCAATTGTGCGGTAGTTGGAGCATTCTTTGGCACTGCCCTTCTTTGGGATTGGGATGTAGACTGATCTTCTCCAATCTTCTGGCCACTGCTGAGTTTTCCAAACTTGCTGGCATATTGAGTGTAGCACCTTAACAGCATCATCTTTTAAAATTTTAAATAGTTCAGCTGGAATATCATCACTTCCACTGGCCTTGTTATTAGCAGTGCTTTCTAAGGCCCATTTGACTTCACTCTCCAGGATGTCTGGCTCAAGGTCAGCAACCACACTATCTGGGGTATACGAGACATCCATTTCTTTCTGGTACAGTTCCTCTGTGTATTCTTGCCACCTCTTCTTGATGTCTTCTGCTTCTGTTAGGTCCTTTCCACTTTTGTCCTTTATTATGGAAGTCTTTGTATGGAATGTTCCTTTCATATCTCCAATTTTCTTGAACAGATCTCTGGTTCTTCCCATTCTATTGCTTTCCTCTATTTCTTTGCATTGCTCGTTTAAGAAGGTCTTCTTGTCTCTCCTTGCTATTCTTTGGAAATCTGCATTCAATTTCCTGTATCTTTCACCATCTCCCTCGCATTTTGCTTGCCTTCTCTCCCCCGCTATTTGTAAGGCCTCATTGGACAGCCACTTTGCTTTCTTGCATTTCCTTTTCATTGGGATGGTTTTCGTTGCTGCCTCCTGTATAATGTTACGAGCCTCCATCCATAGTTCTTCAGGCACTCTGTCCACCAAATCTAAATCCTTAAACCTGTTCCTCACTTCCACTGTGTATTCATAAGGGATTTGACTTAGATTGTATCTTACCGGCCCAGTGGTTTTTCCTACTTTCTTCAGTTTAAGCTTGAATTTTGCTATAAGAAGCTGATGATCTGAGCCACAGTCAGCTCCAGGTCTTGTTTTTGCTGACTGTATAGAGCTTCTCCGTCTTTGGCTGCAGAGAATATAATCAATCTGATTTTGTTGCTGCCCATCTGGTGATGTCCATGTGTAGAGTCGTCTCTTGTGTTGTTGGAAAAGCGTGTTTGTGATGACCAGCTTGTTCTCTTGACAGAACTCTATTAGCCTTTGCCCTGCTTCGTTTTGATCTCCAAGGCCAAACTTGCCAGTTGTTCCTTTTATCTCTTGACTCCCTACTTTAGCATTCCAATCCCCTATGATGAGAAGAACATCCTTCTTTGGTGTCACTTCAATAAGGTGTTGTAAGTCTTCATAGAATTGGTCAATTTCAGTTTCTTCAGCACCAGTAGTTGGTGCATAAACTTGGATTACTGTGATGTTAAAAGGTCTGCCTTGGATTCGTATCGAGATCATTCTATCATTTTTGAGATTGCATCCCAGTACAGCTTTCGCCACTCTTTTGTTGACTATGAGGGCCACTCCATTTCTTTTACGGGTTTCTTGCCCACAGTTGTAGATATGATGGTCATCCGAACTGAATTCACCCATTCCCGTCCATTTTAGTTCACTGATGCCCAGGATGTCAACATTTATTCTTGCCATCTCATTTTTGACCACCTCCAACTTACCCAGGTTCATGGTTCTTACATTCCAGGTTCCTATGCAATATTTTTCTTTACAGCATTGGGCTTTCCTTTTGCTTCCAGGCATATCCGCATCTGAGCGTCCTTTCGGCTTTGGCCCAGCTGCTTCATCAGCTCTGGATCTACTTGTACTTGCCCTCCGCTCTTCCCCAGTAGCATGTTGGACGCCTTCCGACCTGAGGGGCTCATCTTCCAGCGTCATAACTTTTATATGCCTGTTGTCTTTGTCCATGGAGTTTTCTTGGCAGGGATACTGGAGTGGCTTGTCGGTTCCTCCTCCAGGTGGATCACGTTTGGTCAAAACTCTCCACTATGACCTGTTCATCTTGGGTGCCCTGCTCGGCATAGTTCATAGCTTCTCTGAGTTCTTCAAGCCCCTTCGCCACGGCAAGGCAGTGATCCATGAAGGGGACTAAGATGGATAACAATGTGTAATAGAAAAAGAAGCATGAAATTAGGTTAAAGGTGTGTGAAAAAAAGTAACAGTAGTGGATAGAAATTGCAATTGAGTAGATTGGAAGTCTAACACTAAGGTGGGGTGAGGGGTGGTGGGTGGTGATGGGAAAAGGAATTATCTGTGGGATTGAGTGTAGGTATGTTTGAACATTTTTAAGGATTGTATGAAATGTATGTTTGTATGCTTGTATATTCGCAATATGTGTGCATTAATGCTGAATTATTTTAATAATAAAAACTTTTCAAAAAAAGAAAAAGAAGAAAGAAGGTATCCAGGCACAGGCCATGCTCACATCTGGCCTTGAACCAAACTTTTCAAATCACAAGCCCACACTTGGATGTGTGGCTCTCAGTCCAGGACCTTCTCATTAATGGTGAACATGCTATGAATGTCCCCCTGTTTTCCTTAGAATAGTTTGGGCCCAACATGCTCTATAGAAATGTTGATTACCATGTTGAAAAGTGTGTGCTTTTTCCAACTATTTACGTACCACTTAATTATCAAGATGTGGGACTGAGCAGTTATCTGCGCATATGCACTGCCCAGGCTCACGTAGCAAGGAGGTCACTGCTCACACTGCGGTTTGACTTCTCCCGCAGAGGCGCACACTGTTGAATGGTTTCTTTAAATGTGCAGGTTCATCATTGTTCCACCTGATGTGTATGTCTTTAAGGGGCCAGAGCAAGGGCCACAGCAGAATAACGAGACCCAGCTTTACAGCTGTGAAACATACCAGGTGCTGCTAAGTCATGTTAATTAAGCTGTGTCAGCAATTGGGTATAGTATATAAGGAGCAGCACCTGGCTCTCCCATTACCCTGGGGGATGGGTTGGTGGTTGGGTCATGTTTATTGTTGTTATCTTTAGTGTAAAAGGAGTTTTTTTTGTTATTTTTGAGTTCCTTGTTATGCATGGTCTCCCCAGCAAGTTCTCTGCAGCGCTACTAAACTGCAAATAGTCAACACACTCCATTCTCTTTTGAGATACATGGATGCCAACGTTCAGGTTTCCGTGTTATGGCAGACGGACAGTGGAAAGTGTGGATAAGGCAGCTTGTCAAATTTGGGAAAATACTAATTTACTCTCAGAGGCTGTGAGACAATTTAAAGTGGTGAATGTACAAGCCACTAAGGCGGGAAAGGCTGAGGTGGGAGGTTGGAGGAAAATGCAAGGGAAAGTAAGGGTGGTCCATGACAAAAATGGCACCTTGTGTGAATGGATTTGGGAGGATTTGACTGTGATGGAGACAAAACAGGAAGGCAAGGCAAAAGGTATGAGAGGCTACTATATGTGGTGACAATGTAAAGTTATTAAGAAGACCTGGGAAGTGCCATATAAAGATTTGAAGAGAATGTGGAAAATGTTTTTCGTTAAAAAAACAGACGCTATGATTTTGGAAGGCACAGGACTTAACGGATTTATTGAGCAAAAGACTCTGTTCCTGATTGGAGAGTGGACGCCAGGCCAAGACCAACCCATCCCTAATAATAATAATAATAATAATAATTTATTATTTACACCCCGCCCATCTGGCTGAGTTTCCCAAGCCAATCTGGGCGGCTCCCAATCAGTGTTAAAAACAGTACAGCATTACATATTAAAAACTTCCCTATACTGTGGTTCCTCTAGTTACGAACTTAATTTGTTCCAAAGGTCCGTTCTTAACCTGAAACTGTTCTTAACTAGAGGTGTGCTTTCGCTAATGGGGCCTCTGCGCCGCCAGCACACGATTTCCGTTCTCATCCTTGGGCAAAGTTCTCAACTCAAGATAACTCTGCCAGGTTAGCAGAGTTTGTAACCTGAAGCATTTGTAACCTGAGGCGTTTGTAACTCAAGGTACCACTGCAGGAGGAAGAAGCCACCACCAAAGAAAATAAAGAACTAAATAAATAAATTAATGAACTATGCAGGACATATTAGATAATTTGAAACCCAAGAAAGAAAGGGGGTAATGTTTAATGCATACTTTGTAAGCTTTGTGTATAGGTTTCTACATTACAGTGGTACCCCGCAGGACGAATGCCTCGCAAGACGAAAAACCCGCAAGACGAAAGGGTTTTTCGGTTTTTGCGTCGCTTCGCTAGACGATTTTCCCTATGGGCTTGCTTTGCAAGACGAAAGCCCGTAGGGAAATCTCGGGGACCTTTTTTTAAATGCTGGCGGTGGGGAGCAAAGCCTTTCCCCCCCCTCCGGACTTCAGAAGAGGTCCAGGAAGGCCGGCGGGGGCGAAAGGTTTTGCTCCCCACCGCCAGCATTTTAAAAGCGGTCCGGGATAGCAGGGAAGCGCTTCCCGCTATCCCGGACGGCTTTTGAAGGCAGGCGGGGGGAGCAAAGACTTTTGCCCCCCGCCTGCCTTGGGAAGAGGTCCAGGACCTCTTCTGAAGGCGGGCGGGGGGGGAGGTCTTTGCTCCCCCCCTGCCTGCCTTCCCGGGAGAGCAGAAAATGCAGCGCTGCCTTCCCGCTTTCCGCGGAAGGCAGGCAGGGGGGACAAAGCCCCCGGAAGGCAGGCAGGGGGGACAAAGACTTTTGCCCCACGCCCGCCTTCGGAAGAGGTCCAGGACCTCTTCCGAAGGCGGGCGGGGGGCAAAAGTCTTTGTCCCCCCTGCCTGCCTTCCGCGGAAAGCGGGAAGGCAGCGCTGCATTTTCTGCTCTCCCGGGAAGGCAGGCGGGGGGGAGCAAAGACTTCCCCCCCCCGCCCGCCTTCAGAAGAGGTCCTGGACCTCTTCCCAAGGCGGGCGGGGGGCAAAAGTCTTTGTCCCCCCTGCCTGCCTTCCGGGGGCTTTTAAATCGCCCCGGGACTGTCTTAAATCGCCCTGGGGCTGCCTTCGCTGCCGCCCGCCAGCATTTTAAAAAACCTCGGGCCAGCGGAGAAGTCCTCTGCTGTCCCGGGGTTTTTTTAAAATGCTGGGGGTGGGAAGAAAAGCCCTTGTCCGCCCCCCCAGCCTTCAGAAGAGGTCGGGGGACAGACTGTCCCCGGACCTGGCCTGAAGGCGGTTTCCATAGGAACGCATTAATTAATTTTCAATGCATTCCTATGGGAAACCGTGCTTCACAAGACGAAAAACTCGCAAGACGAAAGAACTTGCGGAACGAATTAATTTCGTCTTGCGAGGCACCACTGTAGTTGAACTTCTAAAAGTAACTTGTATTAAGATGAATAAGGTTTTAAAATGGGATTAAGAATATAAGATTTTATGGACATGCATGAATCTGTATAAAATAATGGAACCAGGAGGGGGAGTGGAGGGAAGTCAATCAAGTTTTGTGGTTTAAATTTTTGATTGTGATGATTGTTGTTGTTGTTTTTTGTTATCATAAAATTAATGAACGAGAGAGGGAGAGAGGGAGAGAGGGAGAGAGGGAGAGAGGGATGGATACATGGATGCTGACAACTAAGCCATGAATGTGTAGCATTTGGAGAGAAATTCTGTGTGGCATCTTCTCAGGGTTGTTTGCACTGTAATCTTCTTCTGCATAAAGGAGGTTTGGAAAAAACCCTTAATTGCTCCTTTTTTAGAACATGGGGTCCCAGAACCCAAAGAACAGGGTCTTGTTCCTTTGATGCAAGTGACCTTTTCCTTCTTAAGAAGAAGACTGGGCAGAGATGGCAGAGGCTGCAGGGAGGAGGGTGGGAAGCAGCCCTGGCAGAAAAGGCTCCTTGCTCTCTGCAGCAATTTCCCCCCACTTGGTTACGGTCTCCCTTCAGGAAGGCATTTGATGTATCAGCGAGACTTTGAATCATGTCCTCATGACTGTCTCTTAATACAACTGGTGCTGTGTCATACACAATCCTCTCCTGGGTAGGGTGTATCCTGGCTCCTGCAAGAGGGCAGAAGGCAGGGGAGCTGCATTTCCCATCTTTTCTTTCTCCTCAATTTTTTGATTTCTTTTTTTAAAAAGAAAGATGTTCCTATCCATGGACTCAAGTTCCTGACCTGCATTCCTGCATTCCTATGACTCAGTAGGCAATGATGTTTCTTCTTTTATTCCTCTGCATTTCAGGCAAGAGCTCCATCCTTTTGGAGTCCAAGTCAGCATTATTGAACCTGGTGCTTTCCGAACAACCATTGGTATAAGAACATTAGAGAATTTAAAGACAGTATGGAACCAAGTGCCATCTGACATCAAAGAAGTCTATGGGGAACAGTACTTTGAGAACTGTGAGTAGACGCGGAGGGGATTTCAGCATGGTTTGCCATTTTCCTGCAAACTTACCCAATTCACACTTCAAGAAGCAATACATAGCTCTGCTTAGGAATTCAAACTCCTCTAGATTTAACAACAAGTTCTCCAGACTAAGTATGTGTACAAAGTGAACATAATATACAAAAATGCACTAAGCAAATTGATCACGATAAAAAAAATTCACTATGCAAGGAAATAATGTTTGCCAAAATGTGTATACAGTGGTACCTCAGTTTAACAACAGCCCGGTTTAAGAATGATTTGGTTTACAAATTCCACAAAACCGGAAATAGTGTCTTGGTTGGAGAACTTTACCTCGGTCTAAGAACGGAATCCGAACAGTGGAAGGGCACCGGCGGTGGGAAGCCTCATTAGGGAAAGCATGCCTCGGTTTAGAACGGTTTGGGTTTAAGAACAGGCTTCTGGAACGGATTAAGTTTTTAAACCGAGGTACCACTGTATTGTGAAAACTGAAATGCTGATGACTTTCAAGTCATAAACTGAAATGAAGAGAACCAAACTCAAAGATTTTGGAGATATTGAAACTGAGAGAAACCTAAATGGACAGGTTCGTCCATTGTAGATTTAAATCTTTTGAGAATGTGTTCTGTTTCGAAGCCTCCAAAATAGTTCCAGATGCATCTGCTATGATTTACCGTATTTTTTGCTCTACAAGACTCACTTTTTCCCTCCTAAAAAGTAAGGGGAAATGTGTGTGCGTCTTATGGAGTGAATGCAGGCTGCGCAGCTATCCCAGAAGCCAGAACAGCAAGAGGGATTGCTGCTTTCACTGTGCATCGACCCCTCTTGCTGTTCTGGCTTCTGGGATTTAATTTTTTTTTCTTGTTTTCCTCCTCCAAAAACTAGGTGCGACTTGTAGTCTGGTGCGTCTTATAGAGCGAAAAATATGGTAGTTCTTCTAGGGAGAGGTATCTAGAAGCTAACCAGTCCATTCAGCTCCCAAAAGATTTAGGTTACCCCCTACATTTACAGCACTAACGTCTGTTTTGCTTCATATTTCTCACACACAGATTGCAAAATTCCCCAATATACCATTAACATTGCCAGCAGCAAGCTTCACCTGGTCACTGACTGTATGGAACATGCCCTGACATCCTGCTCCCCTCGCACTCGCTACTCTGCAGGATGGGATGCAAAGTTCTTGTACATTCCTGCCTCTTACTTTCCAACATTCATCGTTGACTTCGTGATCAGCTGCATTCTGCCCAAACCTGCTGAAGCAGTATAGATTGCTTTGAAGAAAAACCTTTAAAGTTGTCCAAATGAGCCAACATTGCTTGTTTATGCAAAATAGAAAATGCAACAAACAAACTTTTGCAAGCAGTATGAATTGCTTTGAAGAAAAAGCTTTACAGTTATATTTCCAGGGGGGAAGCCAGTAGATGGTGTTCCTGTTTTCAGTTTAGCTTATGCTGTATTTCTATATATGGTGACTGAGATAAGGGATGCAGCTGCAGGCATGGGAAAGAAGGGAGTGTCCTTGCTCTGAACCAGCTGTAGAGATAAGGAGGAATATCAGTGGAGGGCTATCTTGAACTCATGCTCTGACTTCAAAGTGTGAAATCGAAGGAGGTGCCCTTAGAAGTGGATGGGGAAAAGGACGAGAGCATAAAGCACTTGCTACAGAAATGGTGGAAAGCTGCTCCAGGTTGCTATAAAACTCCCCAACTGCAGCAATCCAACGAGATTCCAGTTTGGACTGATCGGGTAAAGTGCCAAGCATATTTTGGTCTGAGAAAGAGGGGTGCTGTCACCGGTTTCTGGAATGTCCCCGGCAAAAATGATGGATAGCTGAGCCAGCTTCACAACTTTATCTTTGAGTATTCTTTCATATACAGTTGTACCTTGGAAGTCGAATGGAATCCATTCTGGAAGTCCGTTTGACTTCCAAAACGTTCAGAAACCAATCGGAAGCCGCACCGGACGATTGAAAATCATTCCAGTTTTTGATTGTCCAGGAGCTGAAATGTACAAGTTCCAAAGCATTTGGCAGCCAAGGTACGGCTGTACTTTAATTGTATATTAGCACCTATTGCTGTTTCTTTGCTTATTGTGATAGTAGTTAATAAAGCTTGCTTCTACTGCCTAAAAGTTTGAGATCCAAAGAACTAATTTGCAAACATTTTAGCAAATAGGATGAAAAAATCTTAGGTGAATATATACATCAAGATCAGGCAGGGTTTCTTCCAGGTAGAAAAAGTCAAAAAAGCTTTTGATAATGTTTCCTGGGATTTCATGAAAAAATTACTTGAAGAAATTAATTGTGTATATACATTTTTAAAAGGAATACAAGCAATATACTGGGAACAAATTGCGAAATTAATTGTAAATCAGGTGATAATGAATGAATGTAAAATACAAAAAGGAACTAGGTAAGGATGTCCGTTAGCACCAATATTATTCATTCTGGTCCTGGAAGTACTTGCAAGAAATATAAGAGCGGATAAATACATTAAAGGGATAAAAACTGGAAAAAATGAATTTAAGCTGAAAGCCATAGCTGATGATCTAGTAATTACAGTAGAAGAGTCAAAAAAATCTTTCCTTAGAGTAATAGAGAAAATTCAATAGTTTGGGGAAGTGGCAGGATTTAAATTAAATAGAAATAAAACTAAATTATTAGTTAAAAAATTAAAAGAGGAAGAGAAAAAAGATTTGGCCCAAAGCATTGAGATAGAAATCCATAAAAAAGTAAAATATTTAGGGATGTGGTTAACAACAAGAAATATAAATGTGTATAAAGACAATTAGGAAAAAGTATGGTCTGAGATAAAAAGAAAATTAGAAATATGGAGTAGAATGAACCTTTCCCTACTAGGAAGAATTGCAGCAGTGAAAAAAATTGTGTTGCCAAAAATGCTCTTTCTCTTCCAGACAGTCCCAATAATGGGACATCCCCAGTAATGAGGATGATTGCCTCAAAAGATGACAAAAAGATATTTCTAAGTTTATTGGGGTGGGAGTGGGGCAAAAGGCCAAGGATAAAACATAAGAGACTTACAGATACAAAAGAAAGATGGGGCTTCGCCCTCTCAGATCTTAAACTGTATTATGAGGCTGCATGTTTGGTTTGGATTAGGGACTGGATAAAACTGGAAAAGGAAGAGGCATTAGATTTGTAATGTTATGATAACAGATACGGATGGCATGCATACATATGGTATGGGAAAGGGAAAGTACATAAAGGATATTACAATCATATAATCAGAAGATCATTAATGAGAAGATCATTAATGAGAGTATGGGAGAGGTACAAAGATTTAATAGAACAAAAAACACCTTGGTGGCAAAAAGGGAAAGTGGCCTACATATAGAGACTTACTGAGAGATCAAGAAGGAAAATGGAAATTAAAAGATTATGAGGAAATCAAAGATCATGTCCAGAGTTGGTTGCATTACAGACAATTATACGAAATGTATAAGGAAGATAACAAAAAAGGGTTTAGCTATACAGTGGTACCTCAGGTTAAATACGCTTCAGGTTACAGACTCCACTAACCCAGAAATAGTGCTTCAGGTTAAGAACTTTGCTTCAGGATGAGAACAGAAATCGTGCTCCGGCGGCGCGGCAGTAGCAGGAGGCCCCATTAGCTAAAGTGATGCTTCAGGTTAAGAACAGTTTCAGGTTAAGTACGGACCTCTGGAACGAATTAAGTACTTAACTCGAGGTACTACTGTACAATCTCTAGATTCCCAAATGAGGTTATAGAAGAAGTGAAGTTGTTGAAGAAAGCATATAGTATTCTGCTAGAATGGGAAACAAAAGATGAGGAGGTCAAATCAGTCATGAATAATGGGCACAAGATATAGGACATAATATACAATTTGAGGATTGGGAAAAGCTGTGGAAGGTAGATTTGAAATTTACAGACTGTTCTCTTTTGAAAGAAAATTATATAAAAATGATGTATAGATTGTATATTACACCAGTAAAAATGGCAAAAATGTATAAAACTGGGTTAAATACATGTTGGAAATGTAAATAAAAAGAAGGTACTTTGTATCATATGTGGTGGGAATGTAGAGAAATTTAAAAATTTTGGGAGATGATAGACAACGAATTGGAAAAAAAAGTTCAAAATGACACTTGTAAAAGAAACGGAAGCATTTTTGTTTGGGATTTTAGGACAAGACCTGCCAAGAAAAACAAAGAACTCATTCATGTATGCTACAACAGCGGCAAGAGTCTTCTTAGTACAAAGATGGAAGAATGAGGAAATCCCAACTAAAGAACAATGGCAAGAAAAACTGATGAGCTATGCGAGTTGGCAAAGTTAACACATAAATTGCGTGAGAAGGACAACCGCGACTTCAAGGAAGAATGGGAATTATTTACAAACTATTTAAAAAGACAACAAAAGGATTTGGACTCCGTGGCAGGTTTTGAATAAACATCCACAAATTTATTAGTAGAACAGATTTTGTTCACGAACCGAGGTACCACTGTACTAGAATTCATGCACCAAAGCAAGCTGGCCGGGTTGAGCCTCACCCTTCCTACTCTAGGTGAAATGTAATTTTGCAAGCACTCTGCCCATCTTTCTATCAGCAGGAGGGATGTGCTTCCGTAAGAAAGATACGCTCAACCCCAGGCTTTCTTCCTGCTCTAGACAAATGACTTGAGTTATTTGCTCTATCTATACATGAACAAAACATGTTCAGCAAAGTGGCTGAATGTGTGGCACGGAGCTCTGCAGTGGGAGGGATTCCGTGTGTTTCCTTCACCAACAGATTCCACAGTTAGTTTAAAGAAGGCAGTAAATCTCAGCACCTAACTGGGTTAAACCAATGTTTGCCAGAAGGGAGAAGCTCCCTTTGCAGCCAGTGGAGTATGAAAAACAGCAGCAGGCAGATAAGGAGCAACTGTAAACCGGAGAAGGAAGCACTGCTTTTCCTGCCGCACAACTGAAGCTGAGAGCCTTTCCTCTAACCAGCTGCAGGTCTGTCTCTTCCCTTTTCAAAATCAAATCAAATCAAATCAAATCAAATCAAATCAAATCAAAATAGTCCTGTAGCACCTTATAGACCAACTAAGTTTGTTTTGGTATAAGCTTTCATGTGTATGTGTATCTGAAGAAGTGTGCATGCACACGGAAGTTTATACCAGAACAAACTTAGCTGGTCTATAAGGAGCTACTGAACCATTTTTTATTTTTTATTTTGACTGCGTCAGACCCACACGGCTACCTACCTGAATCTTCCCTTTTCAATTATACATGGTAGTCAGTAACTTCCTGTTCCCACTAACATGTGCTTATAACAACTTTATTTTAAGCTAATATTCAGTAGGTGACACTTTTCTCAAGCTTCAGGCTGGGAGAGAGAGGAAACTTCACTTCCTGAATTTCTTCTTCCTGGGCACCCTTTAAAGGCCGAGAAACATTTCCAGAAAAAGTTCAGAACTTTAAAAGGTACAAGATCTACCCCAGTCTCTAATAATAATAATAATTTATTATTTATACCCCATCCATCTGGCTGGATTTCCCCAGCCACTCTGGGTGGCTTCCAATAAAAGATTAAAAATACATTAGAACATCAGTCATTAAAAACTTCCCTAAACAGAGCTGCCTTCAGATGTCTTCGAAATGTCTGATAGTTGTTTTTTTCTTTGACATCTGATGGGAGGGCGTTCCAGAGGGCAGGTGCCACTACCAAGAAGGCCCTCTGCCTGGTTCCCTGTAACCTCACTTCTTGCAGTGAGGGAACCGTCAGAAGGCCCTCGGAGCTGGACCTCAGTGTCTGGGCTGAACGATGGGGGTGGAATTGCTCCTTCAGGTATACTGAGCTGAGGCCTTTTAGGGCTTTAAAGGTCAGCACCAATACTTTAACGGTCAGCACGAAGCACATGCCATTTTCTCACACACCCCCAGTCGTGACACCTGGAGTGAACCACCCCACCCCCCTTCCTCCACCCTTGGGGAGAGTTTGATCACACAAAACAAATCGGGGATCAGACTTTGAGCAAGTGCAATATGTGGTGCAATAATGGCAAAATAATGACCTGTTGGCGGCTAATGCTGAGATTGCACAATATTTGAGCTGCTTCTAATGTCTGTAGATGTAAATAGGATCATACTGTTCCACTTTATTTAGTTGTTTAGTTAATAAGCAGCTAGCTAGAGCTATTATTTATACTTCTTTTAGCCTGCCTCTGCTCCAAGCAGCTCTTTGCTTCATGCAAAAATTCTCTTTACCCTCCACAGCACTGTGAGGGAGGCTAAATTGAGCGGTGGCAACATAAAAGGTCTTCCAGTGAACTTCTTGGTGGAGCAGGAATTAGAAATATCTTCCTCCAAGTTCTGCTGGGGTGTGTATGCACCCTAACGCTTGAATTCTTTTCCCCTGCAGGTTTCAGCCATGTGGCTCTACCTGGCTGCCCTGCTGGGGCTTTACTTCCTTCGCCGATGGTACAAGGAGAGACAGACGGTGGAGAACCTGACCGAGAAATATGTCTTCATCACGGGGTGTGACTCTGGCTTTGGAAACCTACTTGCCAGGCAGCTGGATGCCCGGGGCCTGCGGGTGCTGGCAGCCTGTCTCACGCAGAAGGGGGCAGAGCAGCTGGGCAAGGCCACCTCAGGGCGCTTGAAAACCACCATTCTGGATGTGAGCAGCACAGAGAGTGTGGCGGCAGCGACGGAGTGGGTGAAAGGGTGCATTGGAAGCAAAGGTGACTCTCTATCTTCCTTGTGGTGCCTCTGTGCTATTGGTGGGACGGGGGATTAGAATTGCCTCTCTGTATTCATTTGTAGGCCACTTTCCCCACATAATTGTGCCCAAAATGGCTCAAAACATGTGAAATGAGGAATAGGGATGACAATACAGAAAAGAGTATTAGTATAAGTAAACACAAACAATCTATGCATGTGATTAGCTCATTTTCAACTTTATTGAGCTCTGCTAAGGTTGCCTAAGAGGATGAGCATGCCTTCTTTCTGCACACAGGGCTCTGGGGCTTGGTGAACAATGCAGGCACAGGGATCCCAACAGGTCCCAACGAATGGCTGACCAAAGATGACTTTGCAAAGGTGATCAATGTCAACCTTCTTGGGATGATTGATGTGACGCTACACATGCTGCCCCTGGTGAGAAGAGCCAGAGGGAGGGTGGTCAACGTGTGCAGTACGATGGGACGCCTGGCCTGTTTTGGAGGTGGTTACTGCCCGTCCAAGTTTGGTGCGGAAGCCTTCTCTGACAGCCTGAGGTAAACAGAGCAGCTCTGTAGTTTCTTCTTTTGCAACATGCAACCTCCAGATGGGTCGTTCCATATGAAGTGATCCCACTTTTTCACTCCATGGCACCCAATTTTCTTCATATTTTGTACACTTGTTGAATGAACAAAACTAACTTCAGATCTGAATTTTTTATCTCATCCCATTTTTGAGTTATGAGGGTTTGACATTTCAAAAAAATGTCAATTTTGGCCTTGCCAGACATAATAATAATAATAATAATAATAATAATAATAATAATAATAATAATAATATTATTTATACCCCACCCATCTGTCTGGGTTTTCCCATTCTGGGTGGCTTCCAACAAAATATTAAAATACTCAGACCGGAACTAAGAAACGTCAAAAGCGAAAACACCAATCTCTTCAGAACTGCATGGGATTTAATATGATATGTCATATGATGTACTTAGTTTAGAATTAAAAATTAAGTTATAAAATTTATTTTTAAAAAAATGATTTTAAAATATTTCCAATTTCTTTTCTTTGGATCTCAATGGGATCACATTTTAAAATAATATTTGTACATACATGTCTGCCTTATTGGGTTCTAATTAGGATAAACGGGTCTTCTGTTATATTCTGAAAAATATAACAGAATAAACAAAATTTCAAACTATATTATCACTTACTTCAGGCATTTTTTTAGAAAGTCATTCAATTAAAAGGTGTCTGAAAAGCTAATCAGGCTTTTCTTTTAAAAGTGTGTTACAAAGCTGAGTGATAGCTTGCTTTTGCATGATAGAATTAATGCATTGAAATAATTCTTGTTAGTACTTCATCTCATGAACATTACAACAAAATACATATCAAACAAAATTATGAAAAATACACGTCTTTTGAATTTGCAAGCCTGAGATGGGATGTGTGGCTCCCAGTCCACTTTTGCTGTCCATGCTCTAGATGGTTTTGTCTAGCTCTTAGGTCAACCTGCCTGGCTGTATTGCTGGTGTCACTTAGGAGAATAGCAAAGGACTTTGAGAATAGAATAGCTCAACGTGATGTGTAGAAAAGTTGATTATGGTGTTTAAAAATTTCAGCTATTTATATACCACTTAATTATCAAAGTGTCAACAGGAGTTTGAAGCACCAGCATTCTGATGGCTGCCTCTTAATAAACCTGATGTTGTGTTATATAGAACCCATTGCAGGGCCAGGCTCATGCAAGATGGCAAAAGATAGGGGGTTGTATTTCCCTTTTCTCTCTCTTTCTTTCTTCTTTTCAAAAAGAAAGATGTTCCTTTCCATGCATGACCTGCAATATTACTGTGGCTCAGTAACAAATTTTTACTTTTCTTCTCCAATTCAGGAGAGAGCTCCATCCTTTTGGAGTCCAAGTCAGCATAATTGAACCTGGTGGTTTCAAAACATCTATTGTCTCAAATGCACTAGAAAATTTTCAGACTGTATGGAGCCGGGTACCTTCTGACATCAGACACTGTTATGGGCAGCAGTACTTTAAGCAATGTGAGTAGAGATGGGGGAGAAAATCAGTTCAATTTGCATTTTAATGCAGACTACAGATTGTCAAGAAAGCAAAATATTTGGATATAGATCTAACTAGGAAGAATATTAATCTGTTTAAAAATAACTATGAAAAAGTTTGGAAAGGAATAAGAAAAGATTTTGAAACCTAGAGCAGACTAAAGTTATCACTATGGGGAAGAATCTCCATAATAAAGATGAATGGTTTTCCAGAAATGTTATATTTGTTCCAAACGATAGCAATTATAAACAAAGAAAATTGCTTCGAAGAATGGAGGAAAAATATAATGAGATTCGTATGGCAAGGGAAAAAAACCACGGATAAAATATAAATTATTGACGGAAAGAAAAGAAAGGGGAAGATTGGCATTGCCAAATTTAAAATTATATTATGAAGCAGAATGTTAAATATGGGTAAGAGATTGGATTAGATTAGAAAAAAAATTATATATTAGACCTTGAAAGCTTCAAGAATAGATATGGACGGCGTGTGTATCTCAATTATGAGAAGGTAAAATCATATACTTAGAAGTGCACTATATAAGGTTTGGAACAAATATAGACTACAGTTGGAATCAAAGACACCTTGGTGGATATTGCTGCTGGAGGCATATGCTGTAAAAAAAAAGGAATATGAGAACACATTGGCTAACATATAGACAACTATTGGAAGAGGAACAAGGGAAATTCAGATTAAAACCCTTTGAAGAGATATGGCAATATGAAATTGAGAGATGGCATTATATACAACAAGAAGTATATTTAATTCTGATCCAAAGAAAGGCTTTGCAAAAGAGGATTCAAAATTTAATACTACAATAATTCAGAATAAGAAATTGTTATCTAAAACATATAATCTTTTATTGGACTGGGAATTGATGGATGAAGAAGTGAAAGAAACGATGATTAAATGGGCCCGGGATGTTGGACATACTATTTATCTAGAGCAATGAGAGAAACTGTGGCGAGAAGATATACGATTTACCACCTCATACACAATCAAAAAAAATTTTGTTAAGATGTTCTACAGCTGGTATTTAACACCAGCTAAGTTGGCAAAGATATATAAATTGAAATCCAACATTTGTTGGAGTTGTGGGAAAGAAATAGGAACAACAATACATATATGGTGGAGGTGAGAGGAAATTAAGAAATTCTGGACAGTAATACATGAAGAATTAAAGAAGATGTTGAAAATATCAATAAAAAAACAACAACCAGAGATGTATCTCCTGGAATTGATAGGGGAAGAGATACTATTGGGGGGGGGAGAGAATTTTCTTATGTGCAAGTACAGCTAGAATAGTGATTGCTGCTAAATAGAGGTCACAAACTCTACCCTTAAGGGAGGAATGGATTTGAAAACTAAATGAATACTTACCTTTGGCAAAACTAACAGCTATTATAAGAAATCAATCAAATCAAAAATTTAAAAAGAAGTGGAAATGTTTTGATGAATATATGGGAAAATATTGCTCAAAAAAGATATGCTAAAATTCCTTGATTAAAATGTAAAGTATCTGAGGGAAGGTAAATTAGTAAAGAAGGATAATAAGAATACAGGAAAGTTTTGAGCAGATTGTAGAACGCAAAGATAAATGTAATCTCAGAATGTAGAGGAAATCGAGTGGGGGAAGTGGGAAGCAGGGGGAGGGACAAGAGAATATTATGCTTGATTGATGATTTAAATGATAAATATATGTGGAGATGAGGAAGATGTGGTATGGATTTGG
Organism: Podarcis melisellensis; assembly: GCF_964234715.1. Lineage (NCBI taxonomy): Eukaryota > Metazoa > Chordata > Lepidosauria > Squamata > Lacertidae > Podarcis > Podarcis melisellensis. The sequence continues at coordinate 7,393,736 of NC_138529.1, forward strand.
TATATTTGCATTGTGATGTAATATAGAAAAAAAACCAATAAAAAAGAAGAAGAAGAAAGAAACATAAGAAAACTGACATACAGCTTTTCCTCTGAATTTGCACTCACCAAAATTTGGCGATGCAGTCTGGAAGCACCTGAAGGTTCTTTTCTTTGGCATCCAAAATAGTTCCAGATGTTCCTCCTTTGATTTAGCTATCATAGGGAGAAATGCCCAGACAGCAATCTTTCCCAATAAGATTAAATTTGCCTCCTGTGTTGCTGCAGATTCAACTTTTCATTTGTTTGTTTCTCTCACACAGGTTGCAAATCGTTCCAAGAACTCACTGATGGTTGCAGCGACAACCTTCACCTGGTCACTGACTGCATAGAACATGCCTTGACATCCTGTTCCCCTCGCACTCGCTACTCTCCAGGCTGGGATGCAAAGCTCTTCTACCTTCCTGTCTCTTACTTGCCAACCACCATTGCAGATTATGTGTTGACCCACTCTGGGCCCAAACCAGCACAAGCTGTGTAGATGATTGTGAAGAACAACATTATGAGGAGATTTCACCCCTCCCATACCCAAGAATCTCCTGACCATCTCCTGAGGTCTCTGCTGACTCTACAGAGAGGAGGAGCAATGTACTGCTCTCTACTTAATTAGTCAAGTGAGTGAGTCTCTGTGTGTGAGAGAAAGAGTCAGTCAGTGTGTCGGAGAGTGAGTGCAAGAGATAGTATTTAGAGATAAGATTGCTGCTAAGAGCAGCTGCAGGCACTCAGAGTAGCATTGATGTATGCTCAGAATATTTAGCTCTGTATATAGTTTGTATTATAGCTGTAGTTATAGAATAAAAGAAGATATTTTACAGAGCTGCTCTCCGAGTGGTTTATACTCTGCAAGACTCTGCAAAACGCTGCTGCGCAACGACTGCATTATTGAGACAGTGTATCTGGTGCTCTCAGCTCCAAGCTGTGAGTCCACAGCACTGTGATCAGTTCCTGTGGGAAAGGAGGTCTCTGGCAGTGCTACCCAGCTCGCCTAGCCCAGTCGGGGCTGTAGTGCATGAGTCCATTTGGTACACTGGCTCAAGGGCGATGCTGACATCGGTTATGGGCCCAGTCGTTGTCCCAGTCGTCTGACCAGTCGTTGTTCCAGTCATCCCAGTCGTCCCAGTCGCCAGAGGTGTGTGTTGCTGATCGCTGGAGGGTGGAATGGAGGCTGCATGCTGGACTGATTTGTGGTGCCTAGAAGCAGAGCTGTGTTGGAGCAGAGTGCTCAAGCTGCCGCTGTTGCTGTTGCTGCTGCTTGAGGTATGTTGCTGACTGCCAAAGAAAGAAGATAGCATCCCTGTTTGCCTGTTAATTGCGCTTTGAGTGGGGGAGAGAGTGGCTGAAGAAGTCCAAGGCTTTATCTGTGTTTGCACGAAGGAAGTGTCTTGCTCTAAGTAATAGCAGACATGGCCTGTGCACATTCTGGCCAGATGGCTATGTCCTTTCCCCTCCTCACGCCTGAAAACTATGCAGTTTGGCAAGTTAAGATGAAAGCGCTTTTACAGAGGGAAAAGCTATTTCACACCATAGAAGATGACCCTCCAGATAAAGATGATGATGATTGGGCTGAGTGGCATGCTGCAGATATGAAAGCCCGAGGGACAATTGTTTTGAGTGTTTCAGACCACTTGCTGGTAAACTTAGAGGGTCAAGAGACTGCACAAGCTGTTTGGCATAAGTTGAGATATATGCATCTGAGACAAAATGCTGGTTCCAGTGTGATTTTCTTCAAGAAGCTGTGCAGGTTGCAGTTGCAGAAAGGTGGTGATTTGCCTAGCCATCTATCTCAGTTAAAGCGTCTCAGACAAGACCTTGTTCAGCGAGACCTGGCTATTTCAGAGGCTGTGTTTGCAATGCTGATGATAAATAGCCTAGATGAGTCTTATGATGGAGTAGCTGCCCAGATTTCTACACTGCCTTCTGACCGGCTAACAGAAGATTATGTGTTTAGCGTGCTCTTGAATGAGTGGGATCGCAGACAGGCTGTTAGAGAAAGCCGGGACAATGGTGCTGTTAAAAATGTGCCTGAAAATGTGCCTGAGTCTTCAGCAGGGGAAAGTGAAAGTGAAACTGCTGCTGTTAAAGCACTAAAGTTAAAGCGGTGCTTTTCATGTGGAGCACAAGGCCATTTGAGTTTCCAGTGCTGCAAGAAATCTTCAAAGAAGAAGGGAAACTTCAGAGGCAGAGGGGGAGGAGGACGAAATCCCCAAGCACCTGCTACTTCAAAGGTTTTGCTCTCTCGCTGCTGCAGTCAACGTGGGCGGAGTTTCTTCGTGATCGACTCTGGCTGTACCAACCACGTAGCCAAAGATAAGGATCTCTTTGTTCAGCTTGAGAAGCAAGAGAAAGAAATTCATCAAGCAGATGGGACAGTTCTCACGAGTGAGGCTAAGGGAACTGTGTTCTTAAAGAGCCTAATGCAACAATTCAGAATGTCCTGTATGCGCCTGATATTCAGGATAATTTGTTGAGTGTTTCCCAGCTTGATCATCAGGGTTTTAAGGTGGTGTTTGCTAAATCTCGCTGTGAAATTCGTCGAGATGGCAAGCTCATTCTATATGCAAAATGTGTAAATGGTCTGTATCAATTGCCTTTTCTTTCAGGTACAGGTACTGCAGAAGCAACTGAGAAAGAGTGTTGCAATTTGTCTGTTGATAAGAATGAGAAGATGCATGACCAATGTATTCATTATTACCACCGTGTTTATGGTCATTTGAATTTCCAGGCTGTGGCAAAAATGCCTGATATGGTTCAGGGTATGAAGCTGAAAGAATGTCCCTACCACATGAAATGTGTTTCTTGTGCTGAGAGTAAGGCAAGGCAAGCTCCCAAAGGTACAGAGTCTGGGAGAGAGGCCAAGAAACCATACGAAGTCATTCATGCAGACTTAGTGGGGCCTCTAGCGCTCTCTAGAGGCAATTCAAGGTTTTTCATGGTTTTGATAGACTCCTACTCTAAATATGCATGGGTCTATATGCTGCAGAAAAAGTCTGAAGCCTTTACTAAGTTTCGTCAGTTCTGTAAATGGCTCAGGAATGTACATAATGAGAATGTACATTGTCTTTTCACTGACAGGGGTGGAGAGTTTTGTTCAGAAGAGTTTGAGGCTTTTCTTTCTGAACAGGGCATTGAGCATAGGACGGCCACGCCCAGATCACCCTGGCAGAATGGTTTATGTGAGAGATTGAACCAGACCCTGCAGCAAGGAATCAGAACACTGTTACATGATTCGGGGCTGCCCAATCCTTTTTGGGCCGAAGCTCTTTCGTTTTTCTGTTACGTGTATAACAGGAGGTACCAGTCTAGTGTAAATTGCACCCCATATGAGATGCTTCACGGAAGAAAGCCATGTGTGAAGCACTTTAAAATTTTTGGTTTGGAAGTTTGGGTGCACACCTCGCAGGGTGCCAAACTGAGTAAGCGTGGAGAACATGGTATTTTCCTAGGATATGAGAAAGGGTCTTATCGTGTCCTGATCACAGACACGAAAACCATAAGGCTGACCAGGAGCATTGACGACAATCGACAATGGGACAAAGTTGGCGTTTTTCTTTTTTTTTTTTTTTAAAAAAATAATATTTATTAAGATTTTCAGAAATACAGAAAGAAAAGATTAAAGTACATTTAAATCCTTATTTTCATACACCCACTTTCCGGGACTCCCTCCTTCCCCCACCCCTACCATATTCCCCTATCATATTGTTGGCTCCACAAGCTCTCAGTTCTAATTAAAACTTAGTTTGTTTAAACCATTAGTCAAATTTAAATTTAAATTTATACAATCCTCATCAATACCCTTAATAAAAGACAAAAGTTCTCTCCCCAGGGCCCACCCCCTTTCCATTCCACAATTTCCCTTTTTTTTAATGATAAAGACACCCCACACAATAGAGATATAAGAAAATAAGAAATAAAAAGTATAGTAAATGAAAAAAAAACCAATTCAAAAAATAGTTGACAAGCCTTTGGATTCTATTTCTCCCCCCCCCCCGTCCCCGGTTTAATTTCCCCCTGACCACCAATCCATGTTGTCTGCCTGGAATTCTTAAAGTCCATAAATCACATTTTTCCCCCAACTCCTTGCTGGCTTTTTCTTTTTATAATTATTTTTAAAATTATTTTTAAACCAATTAGCTTCAAATCTTTAATAAAGCTCCCCCTATTGTTCTTTCCAAGTTGTAGTCCAGTTTCCTCTTGTTCTGCTGCTAAAACGTTCTAGTTCAGAAATTTAGTAAGTCTGCAGGGGTTATTGTTATTCAGGAACAAAAACTTGCGTTCAGCCCCTTCCTTTCTTCAATAGAAAATTCTATTGTCTCCTTTAGCTGAACACCCTGTAGACACAATATTGTTTCCGTTTTGCAGCTTTCCCAGAAGATAACCAGTCCTGTAAAATTCCGATGGTATTTTTCCACTTACGACCTTCTTTGTAATGTCCCGAAGCTCCTCTAGGGGGATTGTTGTAACTTTGTTTTCTCTAGTCCAAAAGTCCGATTGTTATCCATGTTTTCGCCATTTTGTATCCAAGTTTTAACGAATTGTAACAAATTGTAACCAAATTTTTTTTTTTAATATAATTTTTATTAAGTTTATAGTATACAAAATCCAACTTCCAAACACTTATTTCCATAAATCTAATGGACTCCCCCCATCTTCCGAACACTGCATTCTCTGTAAATTTAAAACCTCAGCAAATTGTTAACTTATTTTAAACATAATAATATATCTTCCATTTTATCGTGATATCTGGTCTCTAAACATTTCAGTCCAAATCCATTGTTTTAGTTTCAACACAATAAAATTATTTCATTACACCACTTCTGTCTTGTTATTCCTTATTTTCCAATTCAAAAAATTAACCGATGCTGAAGCTGTAATTTCCTAAAAAGGAGCATTTTTTAACATTCATACAACTTATAATGCTTTTTCAAATAATCCTTGAACTTTTCCCAAACTTCCTCCGTTTCTTCTTCTCCCGAGTCTCGGATTCTGCCAGTCATTTCAGCCAGTTCCATATAGTCCATCAGCTGCGTCTGCCATTCTTCCAATGTGGGTAGATTTTGTGTCTTCCAGTGCTTTGCCATCAAGATCCTTGCTGCTGTAGTAGCGTACATAAAGAAAATTCTATCTTTCTTTGCCACCCTCTGGTCCACCATGCCCAGGAGGAAGGCCTCCGGTTTCTTGGGTAAGGTAAATCTAAGCACCTTTTTTAGTTCATTATGTATCATCTCCCAGAAGGCCTTCACCTTCGGGCAGGTCCACCAGAGGTGTAAGAATGTCCCTTCCTCCTCTTTACATTTCCAACATTTGTTGTCAGACAGGTGATATATCTTTGCAAGCTTGACTGGGGTCATGTACCACCGGTATGTCATTTTCATAATATTTTCCTTCAGGGCACTACATGCCGTAAATTTCATTCCGGTGTTCCATAACCTTTCCCAGTCTTCAAACATAATGTTGTGCCCCAAATCCTGCGCCCACTTTATCATGGAGGATTTAACAATCTCATCCTGTGTATTCCATTTAAGCAACAAGTTGTACATTCTCGAAATTAACTTAAATTTTGGCCCAAGCAACTCTGTCTCTAATTTCGACTTTTCCTCCTGGAAACCCACTTTTTTGTCCGCTTTAAAAACTTCCTGAATTTGAGCATAATGTAACCAATCTCGCACCTTGTTTTTTAACTTTTCCATACTCTGCAACCTCCAATTATCTCCAATTTTTTCAATTATTTCCCAATATTTAGGCCAGTGGGCCTCCATATTGAGTCTTTTCCGTGCTTTGGCCTCCATCGGTGAGAGCCACCTCGGAGTTTTACTCTCCAATAAGTCTTTATATTTTGACCAGACCATAAAAATTGCCCTTCTGACAATATGGTTTTTGAATGATCTATGAACTTTAACCTTGTCATACCACAAATATGCATGCCACCCAAAAGCATTATCAAATCCTTCCAGGTCGAGGACATCGGTGTTCTCCAATAAAATCCAATCTTTCAACCAGCAGAGGGCTGCAGATTCATAATATAACCTCAAGTCCGGCAGGGCAAACCCCCCTCTTTCTTTCGCATCCGTTAGTATTTTAAACTTAATTCGGGGCTTTTTGCCCTGCCAGACAAATTTAGAAATATCCCTCTGCCATTTTCCAAAACATTCCACCTTGTCCACGATCTGGAGGGCCTGAAACAGAAATAGCATTTTCGGCAATACATTCATCTTTATAGCAGCTATTCTACCCAACAAGGAAAGTTTCAGTCTTGACCATGTTTCCAAATCTCTTTTGATCTCTGACCAACATTTCTCATAATTGTCCTTAAACAAATTCAAGTTTTTGGAGGTCAAGTGCACCCCCAAATACTTTACTTTTTTAACCACATTTAATTCCGTTTCTTTTCTGAACTCCTCTATTTCAATAGTTGTCAAATTTTTTGCTAGAACTTTAGTTTTTTGTTTATTCAGCTTGAATCCCGCCACCCGACCAAAGTCAGAAATTAATTCTAACGCTCTTTTAGTGCTAGAGGCTGGCTCCTGTAGTGTTAATACCAAGTCATCTGCAAATGCTTTCAGTTTATATTGTTTCTCTCCGACCACAATTCCCTGTGCCAACCGGTCATTTCTAATCTTGTTCAATAGCACCTCCAGGACTGAGATAAACAACAGAGGAGACAGAGGGCACCCCTGTCGTGTCCCTTTTTCAATTTTGAACTCCTCTGTCACCACGTTGTTCACTATCAATTTAGCTTTTTGTTCTGAATAGATTGCTTCTATTCCATTTTCAAACCCCCGCCCTACTCCCATCCTTTCCAAATTTTTCTTCATAAACATCCAAGAAATGTTGTCAAAGGCTTTCTCCGCATCAATAAAGATCAACACCGCTCTTGTATTTGAATTTGTCTGTAAAAATTCCAGAATATCAATGATGTTTCTTGTGTTGTCAAATAAATGCCTACCAGGGAGAAAGCCTGCTTGGTCCTTATGGATCACTTCATTTAATACTTTCTTAAACCTACTTGCCAAAATGTCTGCAAAGATTTTGTAATCCACATTTAGGAGTGAGATAGGACGGTAGTTTTTAAGTTGAGTTTTTTCAGTTTCTAATTTTGGTATCAACGTAATGAAAGCTTCTTTCCACGTTTCCGGTGCCTTCCTCCCCTCCATAATCTGGTTGCAAACTTCCAACAGTGGTTGTATCAAAGAGTCCTTCAATACCTTATAGTATTTGGAAGTGAGTCCATCTGGTCCTGGAGACTTGCCTAGTTGAAGATTCTGAATGGCGCATTCAATTTCTTGGAGCGTAATGTTACAGTTCAGGGTTGCTCTCATTTCCTGAGGTATTCTTTGTAATCCATTAGTTATGAGAAATTGATCCACCTCCGAATCTTTTTGTGGCCTTTGTGAATAGAGTTCTCTGAAATATCTCTGGAAACACTTTCTAATTTCCTCAGGTTTCTGAACCATTCTCCCTTCAATCTCTAGATTTGTAACTGTATTAAGCTTTTGTCTCTTTTTCAACTGCCAAGCCAACAGCTTCCCACACTTATTAGCTGATTCAAAGGATCTTTGTTTCATTTGTTTAATTTTCCATTCCACCTCTTGATTTATCAATTTCGAATATTGTGCCTGGAAAAACTTCACTTCTCTCAACACTTCCTTCGATTTAGGCCTGGATCTCAGTTTTTTCTCTCCTTCTCTTATTTTCTCCAAAATCTTCTCCTTCTTTTCATTCCAGAGCCTTTTTTTGATCGTGTTCTGCTGTATTAGAAACCCTCTCATAACTGCTTTACTTGCGTCCCAGATTGTTCTTTTTTCCACAGTTGTCTTTAAATTTATTTCAAAATAATCCTTTAAAACTTTTTGGGCCTTCTTAACAATCTCCTGATCTCTTAACAAAGCGTCATTCATTTTCCATCTGAAAGATCCGGTTGTGTTTAATCTCAGTTCCATTCTCAAAGCATTGTGGTCGGAGCAGGTTTTTGGGCAGATTTCCACTTTTCTAGTCTTAGGTGCCAGTCCTCTAGTTATCCATACTTGGTCGATTCGCGTCCATGTCATGTGGGCCTCAGAAAAGAAAGTTCCTTCTTTCCCTAGAGGGTTCTTGATCCTCCATATATCAGTCAAGTCCAAATTGTCAGTCATTTCGAAAAAAGTTTTTGGTAGTCTGCCGTCTTTCGTTATGTTAGCACTTTGCGACTTATCCATATTCACTGAGACGACTCCGTTCATATCTCCCAACATGATAATGTTGTTGTAATCCAAATAGTCCAGCATAGTCTCATGCAGCCTCTTGAAAAATTCCGATTTCCCTTCATTTGGGGCGTAGATTCCTAAAATTAAAAACTTTTCTCCTTGTGTCTGAATTTCAACCGCCAAAATTCTGCCCTGTTCATCTTTAAATACAAATTTTGGTGACAAGTTCTCCTTTGCATATATCACCACTCCTCTTTTCTTGACTTTGTCCGATGAAATAAATTCTTGGCCTAACCTTTTATCAATTAACACTTTTCTGTGGAGTCTTGTCACATGTGTTTCTTGCAAGCAGATAATGTCCAATTGTTCTTTTTTCAAAATATGAAATACTTTTCTCCTTTTTTCTGGAGAGTTCCCGCCATTTATGTTCCAACTAAGAAGCTGTAGAGACATCCTGGTCTAGTACTTGAGTATCACAGTTGGGTATCTATGTTATCCTCCGTTCCCGAAGGATGTGGTGCCGGTCCGCCTCCAGATGGTACGTGTCCTGGTGGTAATCCCGGTGGTGGAGGCCAAGAATCTGCGGCTCTCTTTTGGAGGTCCTCCTCGTTGTCGTACAGGAACTTCTGCTGGTCCTCTAGTGTTTTAATTCTTACCTTCTTTCCTTTATAGGTGAATGATAAACCTTGAGGGAATTCCCACCTGTAAGGAATTGCGTTGTACCTTAACAGTTTGGCCAAGTCTGTATATGAGGCTCTAAGGTCCAACAGATATTTGGGAATATCTCTATAAATTTCTGCTCTTTTGCCTTCAACTTCCAGAGATTTTTTAAAATGTTGGCCTAGTATCTTGTCTCTTTCCTCTCTTGTTCTCAAGCAAACCAAACAGTCTCTGGACTTGTCTTTCTTAGCCGATCTTCCCAATCTGAAGGCCGTCACAATTTTGAAGTCTTTGTCTTCCTCAACCCCCCAAAATTTAGAAAATAACTGCGTCAAAAATTCCTCTAGGTTGCCCTGCTCCAGTTCTGGGACGGCCCTCAGCCTAAGATTGCATTCCTTACTTTTCAGTTCCACCATTGACAGGTAGGCTTGCTGTTCTCCTACCTGTCTTTTCAGAGGTCTTACTTCCCCTTTGATCTCCTCAACCTTTTTGCACGCTTGCTCAGCTTTTTGATTGGCTTCCGCAGCTAATTTATAGTTCTCAGCCGTAGCTCCTTGCAATTTCTCAATAGCCTGAGTATGCTGGGAAACCTGATCTGATAACTTACTGATAGTAGATGTAGCTCTATCAATTTTAGATGACTGATCGTCCACCTTCTTATTCAAAAGTGCCAATTGTTCCAAGATTTGTTTCAAGACTGGATCAGTTCCTCCAGTTGCCATTTCTTCTGTAGCAAGCGTTTCAACTTCTCCCTCCTGTGCCGTCAGCACAGTTGGTACAGAGGATCTACGTTGATGTGTTAACGTTGTTTGAACAAGCTGCCCAGCTCTCTTATCTTTTTCTTTGGCTTCCTTAGCTTCCTTAGCTTTGGCTGCTCTTGTTTTCCCTGGGCCGCTCATTCCCCAGCTGCCTCTGTTCAAGGTCAAGTAGTCTTTCAATCCATGAGAAAGGCAAGTCCAGAATGTAAACAATTAAACCACAAAGAATCTCGATATAATACAGTTCCCAGGCCTCTATACCTCTGCAAATCCACCAGGGGGGGGTTTTTCATGAGAAGGAAAGTTTCTTTTCCGCCATCAAAGTTCCTATCAACTTTTATAATCCCCAAGTTCAAAAAGGAGGTTTCCAGATAGTTCTGTTTCAAAATAGTGCCACAAGGTGACAGAAAGGTTCCAGTATCAATATTAAAGCGATAATGTATCCATCCATGCAACAATTTATACTTCAGAAGAAGTTTCAGCAGCCTGACAGTTCTCCTTTGCAACACTGGCAGCCCGACAGCTCGGTTGTCCCCTTTAACTCCACGTCACTCCGCAGTAGGGGGAAGGTTCCGTAGCAAAATAAACCAAATGATTTAGTCCTTCATTCCTTTTAATTTCTAAAAACACAGTCTATTGATGCCCCTTCATACTATTTTCAAAGTCTCTTTTTAAGCGCTTCAGCCCACATCAAATTCTTTGCTTTGCTCTGATTAGCAGGGTCGGGAGACGGACTTCCTGTTACTCGCCTCCCGTTTTCAGCCGAATTAAATAAAATTAAGTCAATCTTTAGTACCCCTTACTCACGGGTAAATTGCAGCCAATTCCGATACTTTTCAAGAAGAAAGGTCGACGCTCATCAGCAGCAGCAGCGCGGCTTCACTTCCGCGAAAAGAGCGATGAACTCACAGCGCCGCTCCCCCTTTCACGTTCCGGATCCTCTTACGAGGTCCCTTCCTCGCTTCTGGGGGGGCTTCTGGCACCCGCCGAGTCCCACGGCCGCAGGCTCGCTCTGCCTGCGGTTTATCTTAATGGGTCTCCGCTTTGCCGTAGCGGACGACCCTTTTTCGCGGAGCCCCTCTTCACTGGGTAAAGAGGACCGCCATTGCCGTTTTGCGCCGCCTCCGGAAGTTCAAATTGTAACCAAATTAACCAGCAAAGTCCTCGTAATAAAGTCCTCTTTAAATTTCCGACTTTGACGGCTACTTTGACAGCTGTCAAAATCTCCTTCGCTTTTCGCCAGGCTCTCTCCTCAATCACCCCGGTTCCCGGGGGGGGTTACGTTTTCCTTCTCCCTCAATTCTTCCTCCAGCACAGTTCTTGTAATTTCCCATCGTGGAATTCTTAGTTTTTATCAGCAATACAATTCTTTTTGGACCTTGGTTTCCCAGTCCTTGTTTTGGAAGGTTTACAATAGGGAGGGGGACTGACTTCCTTTTTGGATCCCCCCCTGCTCGTATCAAATCCGAAAAAAATTTCTTTTTTTTCTCCTTTTAAACCCGGTTTCCAAATTACTCACGGGTTGTTGTTAAAAGTCCGAATTCTCAATGGAAGAAGTCAGCGCTCTCCGCCGGATGGCATGCGGCTTCGCTCGGCAGGGATAGCAGAGGACTCAAAGCACCACGCTTCTCCCCGGCACCCGATCCGTAGCCTTTAAAAAGGCTCCTTCACGAGTCGGGAGGGCGCTAGCGGTGCCAGCCGAGTCTCCATATCCACGGCCTCCGTGGCCGTGGTTTTTAAGGGTCCCCGCATCGCCGGTGCGGTAGGACCCAGCCCCTGCCGAGCAGGCTCCCTCCGGAGCTCGGAGGGAGTCCGCCATTCGGCGATGGCGCCAACCCGGAAGTCAAAAGTTGGCGTTTTTCAGTGCCATCCCATTTGTGATGATGGTGCAAAAGGGGCAAAGAAAGTTAAGAGGGAGGCAAGTTCTGATGTGATTGATAATTCTGATGCCAATGTAGATCCAGATGATGGCACAGATTATCAGAGCCCAAAAGCCTCAGGTGAGTCTGACGCTGATTTAGACTTAGCAGCTTCATATACTTTAGCTCCCCATTCTCCCGAAGAGGAGGAAGCACCAGAACAAGAGGATCAGAGAGTTTTGCGCAGATCTGAGAGAACAACCAAGGGGGTACCACCGAAAAGGTTTTCTGAAGAGTTTGCAAAGGCTGCGGTCACATGCAACTCTGGTGGGGGTTTTAAACCTAGCATGAAGTGTGCTGAGAGTAGTGGCACAAAACGCTGCATTTATTTCCTTACCTGACATTTGAAGGATCAGGATTGAAGGAGCAAGCATGTGTTTAAAATGGTTTGTTCAAATCTGCCTAATTAGAAATGTCAATTTGTATTTGAAAGGAAGAAATGTGTGCGAAGATTTTTCCAGAAGCTGCTTATTCATTTGTGTATTCACAGTTTATTTTGTGTATACTACAGGTTGAGGTTTATGTTTTAACTCTTTCCTAATAGACACAGAAAGGTTGTAGTAACTGTTTAATGATGTGATAAAGTGTCTTAGATAAGGGGGGAGAGAGATACCTGCAAGTATGTTACCAAGGTTGTAAGTAGAGAACAACTTTTGGAGTGTGTGTGCAAATTGCAGTTATGTTAAAGATTCTTGAATGGTCGGGTGAAATGGGGGAGGATGAGGAGATTTCACCCCTCCCATACCCAAGAATCTCCTGACCATCTCCTGAGGTCTCTGCTGACTCTACAGAGAGGAGGAGCAATGTACTGCTCTCTACTTAATTAGTCAAGTGAGTGAGTCTCTGTGTGTGAGAGAAAGAGTCAGTCAGTGTGTCGGAGAGTGAGTGCAAGAGATAGTATTTAGAGATAAGATTGCTGCTAAGAGCAGCTGCAGGCACTCAGAGTAGCATTGATGTATGCTCAGAATATTTAGCTCTGTATATAGTTTGTATTATAGCTGTAGTTATAGAATAAAAGAAGATATTTTACAGAGCTGCTCTCCGAGTGGTTTATACTCTGCAAGACTCTGCAAAACGCTGCTGCGCAACGACTGCATTATTGAGACAGTGTATCTGGTGCTCTCAGCTCCAAGCTGTGAGTCCACAGCACTGTGACCAGTTCCTGTGGGAAAGGAGGTCTCTGGCAGTGCTACCCAGCTCGCCTAGCCCAGTCGGGGCTGTAGTGCATGAGTCCAGTTGGTACACTGGCTCAAGGGCGATGCTGACACATTACAGGTGGCCAAACAATCTATGGATGGAACATTGAATCTTTTAGGATCTTATTGAGATGCAGGCTTAGTAATCAGTAGCTGTAAAAAGAAATAGTTTTATTTTTTTACTCATGATTGGCTGATGCAGCTTAGGCTCAATACTTTGCTACCCATTTATCTAGGAATAAGCTCAGTGCCACCTACTGTAAGACTGAGGGGCCAGACACTTTCTGCCACACCTTTACCTTACTCTCCAGCCAAGTGGTCTTGAAGGAGTTATAAGTGGTGTAAAAAGATAAAACATCTTCTTTCATTCCCCACTTATCTGTTTCTAAGGAGGTTTATTTGGAATCATTCTTGCAAAGTTTGGAATTGACTTAGAACCAGCTGTAAAGAACCAAACAGGAACTCTTCAATTTAGTCCCCTCTCCCCACAAAATTTCTGGGAACTGTAGTATAAGGATTCTAGGTAAAGGTAAAGGGGACCCCTGACCACTAGGTCCAGTCGTGACCGACTCTGGGGTTGCAGCGCTCATCTTGCTTTATTGGCTGAGGGAGCCGGCGTACAACTTCCGGGTCATGTTGCCAGCATGACTAAGCCACTTCTGGCAAACCAGAGCAGCGCACGGAAATGCTGTTTACCTTCCCACCGGAGTGGTACCTATTTATCTATTTGCACTTTGACATGCTTTTGAACTGCTAGGTTGGCAGGAGCAGGGACTGAGCAATGGGAGCTCACCCCGTCACGGGGATTCGAACTGCCAATCTTCTGTTCAGCAAGTCCTAGGCTCTGTGGTTTAACCCACAACGCCACCCGCGTTCTAGGAATAACATATAGTTCCTTGGAGTGGGGGAAAGATGTGCTTCCCACAAACCAACTGGAATGATTGCTCAAGTAAAGCTTGTTATAATCTAAACTATGTGTAAGCTCTGTGCAGATAAATTAGGTCATCTGGAGGCCAACAGATAGTCCCAACATTCCTCTGTTTCAGCAGTTGCCGGGACATGTCTGCAGTATACAAACTCAGGCAACTTTAGACCCAAAGCCGCAGGGCTAAGCAGCAAAATGTGAGTTTATAAAACTTGAAGGAGCAGCGCATGGGTGTTGCATGAGCACTCGTGTCATCAGTTTATCAACCTGGTGGTCTTTCCGTGGGGCCTAGACATCACCCCCCTCTCGTTTCCCTTCAACATGAATCTTCTGGTTATCCTTCCCCCTTCCTTGAAACATACCTAGATCTGTGCTAAGCAAGAAAGAACAGTGATCTTCTCCACTCCTTTCAGTTCTGAATGGTTTCAGCACTCCAAATTATTGGCACCCACACTATGTAAACCATAAGCGAACTGACACACAGCTATCCCTCTGAATTTGCACTCGCCAAAATTTCGCAATGCAGTCTGGAAGCACCAGAAAGTTATTTTCTTTGGCATCCAAAATAGTTCCAGATGTTCCTCCTTTGATTTAGCCAGTGGCGTAGCGTGGGTTGTCAGCAACCGGGGCAAGGCAAGTAATTTGCGCCCCCTAACCCGTGGATTTGCGCCCCCTAACCCTAACCCCCAGATGTTGCGCCCGGTGCGGCCGGCCCCCCTGCACCCCCCATGCTACACCACTGGATTTAGCTATCATAGAGAGAAATGCCCAGAAGATTAAATTTACCTCCCGTGTTGCTGCAGATCCACGTTTTCATTTGTGTGTTTCTCTGATACAGGTTGCAAATCATTCCAACAAGTCATGTGTGGAGTCTGTCTCTATTTACGCACTAAAATTCATGCACCAAAGCAAGCTGGCCAGGTCCAGCCTCACCCTTCCTTTATATATATATATATATATATATATATATATATATATATATATATATATATATCTCGGGTGTCTTCCCGTGTAAAAGTTGGGGTGTCTAGGCGACGTTTCGACGAGGTCTCACTCGTCATCTTCAGGCTGGTGCTTTCGGCTTCTTGTTACTGGAACAAGTAAATTATATTATATATATATAATTTAAACAAAACGTATTATCCAAAATTTCATCCTTAATTTCCCCCCCATTTTCATCCTTAACTTCCCCCCCATTTTTCCTCCCTCCCTCTCCCCACCCTCCCACACAACCCCCACCCACCCCCGACTTCCCTCTGTTCCAGTCTTTGGTTTCTCTGTAAATGCTGTTCTCTGCATGTTACAAAGTTGTGTAGCTCCTTAAATTTTTTAACTGATTATTGCCAATAAAAAGTTTGTTTATTCAAAACCTGTCAAGGAGACCCATTCATCTTTAAAGTCACAGTTATCCTTGTCCCGTAGCTTATGTGTTAATTTTGCCAGTTCTGCATAGTCCATCAGTTTTTCTTGCCATGATTCTTTAGTTGGAATTTCTTCAGTCTTCCATCCTTGTGCTATTAGGACTCTCGCGGGCATTGTCACATACATGACGTTGTTTTTCAGCTTTTTTGGCAGGTCTTTCCCTACAATCCCTAACAAAAATGCTTCAGGTTTTATGACAAATGTTAGATGGAACATTTTCTTCAATTCGTTACAGATCATTTCCCAAATTTTTAAAATTACATTACAATCCCACCACGTATGATAAAATGTCCCCTCCTTTTCCTTATACTTCCAACATATATTTGAACTAGTTTTGTACATTTTTCCTAACTGCACTGGTGTCACATACTATCTGTACATCAACTTCATACAGTTCTCCTTCAACAGGGAACAGTCTGTAAATTTTAAATCAGTTTTCCATAATTTTTCCCAATCTTCCATCATAATGTGACCTACATCTTGTGCCCATTTGATCATGACTGATTTTACCTCTTCATCTTTCGTCTCCCATTCTAATAGTACGCTGTATGCAGCCTTCAGTGATTTCACTTTCCCTTCAATCACTTCCATTTGAAACCTAGATCTTGGGGAGCTAAATCCTTTCTTACTGTCTTTATATGTTTCATATAATTGTCGATAGTGCAACCAACTCTGAAAGTGATCTCTGATCTCATCGTAATCTCTTAATTTCCATTTTCCAACATGGTCCTTTAATAAATCAACACATGTGAGCTATTTCCTTTCCTTTCCTAGTGGTTTGAGCAGTAATGCTTCATGTGGTGAAAGCCACCATGGAGTCTTTTGTCCCAATAAATCTTTGTATCTCTCCCATACTCTCATTAATGATTTTCTAATTACAGTGGTGCCCCGCAAGACGAACGCCTTGCAAAACGAAAAACTCGCAAGATGAAAGAGTTTTCCGTTTTTGAGTCGTTCCGCAAGACGAATTTCCCTATGGGCTTGCTTCGCAAGAAGAAAGCCGATAGGGAAATCTCCGGGGAACTCTTTTAAATGCTGGCGGTGGGGAGCAAAGCCTTTTGCCCCCCTCCGGCCTTCAGAAGAGGTCCAGGAAGGCCAGCGGGGGCCGAAAGGGTTTGCTCCCCACCGCCAGCATTTTAAAAGCGGTCCGGGATAGCAGGGAATTGCGCTGCGCTTTCCCGCTATCCCGGACCGCTTTTAAAATGCTGGCCGTCGGGAGCAAAGACTTTCGCCCACCGCCAGCCTTCAGAAGAGGTCCTGGACCTCTTCTGAAGGCCGGCGGGGGGCGAAAGTCTTTGCTCCCCCCCACCTGCCTTTCTGGGACAGCGGAGACTTCTCCGCTGTCCCGGGCAATCTTAAAATGCTGGCGGGCGGCAGTGAAGCCTCCGCTGTGCTGGGGTGATTTTAAAATGCTGGCGGGCGGCAGCAAAGCTTTCGCTGCCGCCCACCAGCATTTTAAGATCGCCCGGGACAGCGGAGAAGTCTCCGCTGTCCCGGGAAGGCTGGCGGGTGGGAGCAAAGACTTTCGCCCCCCGCCGGCCTTCAGAAGAGGCCCAGGACCTCTTCTGAAGGCCGGTGGAGGGCGAAAGTCTTTGCTCCCCCCCCTGCCTGCCTACAAAAGCCATCGGGATAGCGGAGAAACGGCAGAGAAGTCTCTGCTGTCCCGGGGGCTTAAAATGCTGGGGGATGGCAGCGAACGCTTCGCTGCCACCCGCCAGCATTTTAAAATCGCCCTGGGACAGCGGAGGCTTCACTGCCGCCCGCCAGCATTTTAAAATCCGCTGTCCCAGGGGCTTTTAAAATGCTGGCGGTCGGTAGCAAAGCCCTCCTGTCCCCGGAGCTTGCAGGGCGGGAGGTGGGGAAGAAGGGCTTTTCTTCCCACCGCCAGCCTTCAGAACAGCCTTCTCAAGGAAAAAAGCCCTTGTCCCCCCCCCCAGCCTTCAGAAGAGGTCAGGGGACAGACTGTCCCCGGACCTGGTCTGAAGGCGGTTTCCATAGGAACGTATTAATTGATTTTCAATGCATTCCTATGGGAAACCGTGCTTCACAAGACGAAAAACCCGCAAGAAGAAAAAACTTGCGGAACGAATTAATTTCGTCTTGCCAGGCACCACTGTATATGGTTATAAAAACATCTATGAACCTTTCCTTTCCCGTACCATAGATATGCGTGCCAGCCAAATCTGTTGTCATGTCCTTCTAATTCTAATGCCTCTTGCTTATCCAATCTCATCCAGTCCATGATCCATACCAAACAAGCAGATTCATAATACAATTTAAGGTCTGGGAGGGCAAACCCACCTCTATCTTTTATATCTGTAAGTATTTTATGTTTTATCCTTGGCCTCCCCCCTGCCCAGATAAATTTTGAAATCTCTCTCTCATTTTTAAAAAACATTCATCTTTCAGGATGACTGGTATTGATTGAAAAAGAAATAGAATTTTTGGCAACACATTCATTTTGATCGCCGATATTTTTCCTAACAATGAGAGATTCATTCTGCTCCATATTTCTGGGGCTGCGGCACTCATCTTGCTTTATTGGCTGAGGGAGCCGGTGTACAGCTTCCGGGTCATGTGGCCAGCATGACTAAGCCACTTCTGGCGAACCAGAGCAGCACACGGAAACGCCGTTTACCTTCCCGCCAGAGCAGTACCTATTTATCTACTTGCACTTTGACATGCTTTCAAACTGCAAGGTTGGCAGGAGCAGGGACCGAGCAACGGGAGCTCACCCCATCGTGGGGATTCGAACTGCCGACCTTATGATCGGCAAGACCTAGGCTCTGTGGTTTAACGCACAGAACCACCTGCGTCCCTTGAACAATGGTGTACAAGGCCTTATATAGACTTTTTAAAATTGCCACCCTGCAGCCCAATACCACCCCTCAATACATCATACATACATCACAGTAGGGGTGGTCTACAACAGAATCCTGTCTGGCAGGAAACCTGTTGATGGGTTTAACTGGCTGTTTACCTGGAGAGCCAGGCCATCCTTTTGTGATGATAAATACTTAATTCCGGAGTGCAGGTCACAGGCTCACCCTATTCATATCTTAAATGTGCCCTTAAGGCAGGATTTGTGAGCAAAGAGACAATGGGGAGGTTTTTCCCATTTCCTCTCTCCTTGCAGAGAAACATTTGAGGTCAATTTGGGAGAGACAAAATGGTTTCAGGATTTGTGTTGCGAAGTCACACTGCCCAGGCTAGTGCCATGGAGAGGTCACAGTGCTGCTAACACAGCAGTTTGACTTTATCCCTGGAGACACATTCCACACAGATGGATGCCAACAATAATAGTTAAGTAACTACGTCTTTTTGCAATAGCAGAAAGTTGGACAAATAACATAATATTTGATGGAAGATGACCTTGCACCTGAACAGAAAGAGTACTGAATGTGAAAAGTACAGAATAGGAAATAAAGTTATGCCTTCTTACATCCCTACATGCAAATCATTAGGGATGTAAGCTCCGATCAGCTTCCTAGGATGTGTTGGCAACATGTGCACTCGATACTCTAGTCTATTTCATCTCTGGGTCCTTGTTCCCATCCTAACCATAAATCTCTGATCTCCTTTGAAAACTTAATAAAAACCCAGCATCAAAAAGATTGGAGTCCATCAGGGATCGGACTTTGAGCAAGTGCAACATGTGGTGCAATAATGGCAAAATAAGGCATATGAACTGTTGGCTGCTAATGCTGAGCTTGCACAATATTTGAGCTCAGTGCTGCTTATGTCTATAGATGTAGATAGGATCCTGCTGTTCCTCTTTATTTACTTGTTTAGTTAATAAGCAGCTAGCTGGAGCTATTATTTATTCTTCTTTTAGCCTGCCTCTGCTCCAAGCAGCTCTTTGCTTCATGCAAATATTCTCCTTCCCCTCCACAACACTGAGAGGAAGGCAAAATTGAGCGGTGGCAATTACGGTCAAAGGCCAGCTCACGTGACACAATAAAAACAGCGTTCATAAAGATAAAATATACAGTCGGAACAGATTGCGGCATCACCTCAGTCAGGGAAGTAAGGGTCTTCCAGTGAACGTCTTGGTGGAGCAGGAATTAGAAATATCTTCCTCCAAGTTCTGCCGGGGTGTGTATGCACCCTAACGCTTGAATTTTTTTCCCCTGCAGGTTTCAGCCATGTGGCTCTACCTGGCTGCCCTGCTGGGGCTTTACTTCCTTCGCCGATGGTACAAGGAGAGACAGACGGTGGAGAACCTGACCGAGAAATATGTCTTCATCACAGGGTGTGACTCTGGCTTCGGAAACCTACTTGCCAAGCAGCTGGATGCCCGGGGCCTGCGGGTGCTGGCAGCCTGTCTCACGCAGAAGGGGGCAGAGCAGCTGGGCAAGGCCACCTCAGAGCGCTTGAAAACCACCATTCTGGATGTCACCAGCACAGAGAGTGTGGCGGCAGCGACAGAGTGGGTGAAAGGGTGCATTGGAAGCAAAGGTGAATCTCTATCTTCCTTGTGCTGCCTCTGTGCTATTGGTGGGACAGGGGATCAAAATTGCCTCTCTGTATTCATTTGTAGGCCACTTTCCCCACATAATTTTGTCCAAAGTGGCTGACAATGGGTGAAAGGAATAAGCATAACAATTCAGGAAATACCTTAGAAATAATCATTATGAGCATTCAATAATGAATATCAGAGCCAGCTCCAGACATTTGGTGCCTGAGAGCATGGGATACCCCCTCTGGGAATCCCGGGAATTGTCGTTTGTCAAGGATGTTGAGTTGAAAAGTTGAAACAACATTCTAGTTTGATAGATATTTTCTCTAGTCTTTGGGGTTCCTAAACTCAGTCAAACTCTTGGTGTGGGGAAAGAGAATTGATTGTTTTAACTGCAAAGGGGAAAGAAGAAGAATGATGTGAAAATAGAAGGCAAATTTAACAGAGAAGGGCATGGGCATTTTTTTGTTCTTTTGGTTACTTTGGGGGTTTTGCTGCGTGAGGAGTTTCTGAATGCAGCAAAACTCTGGGCAGCAGCAGCGTGGCAACCCCAGAATCCCAACCCACAACACACAGCAGCCACTCTGCTACACTATAGACCCCCATGCTGCCCTATGCCCCCCCTACAAGGGCAGACCCCCCCCACAACGGCAGACCCCCCCCAAGCTACTGCTGGGCAGGAAAGAAAGGGAGAGAAAAGCAAGCAAGCTTTTTCATTGTGATTGACAATGATTTTTTTTTTGGGGGGGGACTTGTATGCAAATCAGCAGCCTGCCACCACTGTAGCTGCTGGGCAAATTAGCAAAGTCCTTTCCCGGATCTCATCCTTTGCAAGTCTTGCTTTCACTGCTGCCAGGCATACACAAATGTCTGCTCTGCTATTGCAAGGAAGGCATTGCTGGCTTGGCTGGAGAAACTGCCTCTCACTTCTTCTCTGCCCACCCACAAGGAGGGTTTGCAGCAGCAGCTTGGCCAGGTGACGTGTGTGTCTTGGTGGGGTTTCCACTTGTCCCTTGTAATAAGGGATTGCCCCTTATTTCAAGGGGAAATGCTGCATAATAATAATAATAATAATACCTTTATTGTCAATGTACAACCTGTGTACAATCAAATTAACCGAGCCTCCCCTCCCCCCAAACACTCAATCTCATTGCACTCTGTGTGCTTGTCGCAGAACACACCAACCCCAAAAATCAATTGCACTATATTATTTTCCGTTCAGCAGCCTAACAGTCCATAGATAGAAACTGTTAAGGGATGTAGTTTGTCCCTTATGTCTGCCTTGCTTTCTCCCCGTACCCCCACCTCCTCTGCTGAGCAAAGCTGCTCCCTCCCACCTCTACCAGAGCTGTTGCCTCTCTCCTGCCTGTCTGCTTTCCATTTCTCTCTCTTCGTCTCCCCTTTTCCCTACCTTACTGTTATATACTGAGTTGAATAGGATCCAAACTGCAGCAGTCTGATTGGTCCTAGAACAATAGGATCCAAAAGGCAGCAGTCTGATTGGTCCTAGAACAATAGGATTCAGAATGCAGCAGTCTGATTGGTCCTAGAACAATGCAGCAGTATGATTGGTTGGCAGGAACCACCCAATCATGCTCCAGATAGAAGTGAATCCACAATCTGATTGGCTTACAGTAGAATTCCGGAATTAGCCAAGCATGTGCAGCCCATTGTGTAAAGAATGTATATAAAGCAGATACTTTGAGGGGACTTTCATTCATTCCTCCTCACCACTATGAGCTGAATAAAGAGCATGAAATCACTTTGCGACTCTGAGTATATTTCACTTACCCTCTCCTGTTACACTAAATCCAGTCAGAGACACAGCTGTGGCCCAATGGAAGGCAGCAGAGGATGGCGAGTGTTTGGGGATGGAATGGAATGTGGATCCTCATTCCTTTTACATGCTTCCCTGACCCTGTTCCTTTACAGAGGGGTAGGGTGGATATTTCAAACCTATTCTTTAGGTACCAAAGAAAACCCCTCCCCCAGAACACCCACGAAAATTCAAGAAACTGTCACAATCCTAAATTCACTTTCAGCCTGATCCTTTGAAAATAGAAATAAGTCCCAATTAGTTCAGTTTAATTTACTTTCAAATAGGTACGCAGCTAATTGAAGCCTTAAAATGGTTGTTGTTTTAGTTATTTCAATAAATTGATGCCCAATACTATGTACTGTTAAGAACAGGTTGAAAAATGAAGCACACATGTCACCCTAGTGGTTGGATGAAGTTGTCGGTCTCTGATGCATGTGTGTGATACAGCTACATGGAAAGGGACGTTGGAGGCAAAGTTCTGTGAGGAAGAGAAACAGAATTTGTTGCTATCTTCACCCCTCTTTCATTTTGGGGCTCGGTTTCTATATTTACAATTCTTCTGATAAGCAGTAATTCAGCACGTGGGGAGGATGTGAGTCATAGAAATTAATGTGCATTGCTAACTGAGATCCATAAATTTCATTGGGTCTACTCTATGGGTATGGCCAGCACTGGAAACAACCCATTGTAAAGGATAGCTTTGAAGTCATTTCTGCACCAGGTAACTTTTAGCCTCCCAATTCTCCCCAATGTCCCATATTTTGCCTGACCTTTCCTTTATTCTGTTCGACCAAAGGTGGCAACCCTAGTGTGTGGGGATTGCTTCAGCTGTTTAAAAATGTTGTGCTGTGCTCAGCCTGTGGCCTCAACACTGCTTGCATCGCACCACCAGCAGTGACAACTTGGCCCCACAACCATGGGAGCCAAGGGCCATGGATACCATGCAGCATACATGGTCCTGACACCAAACTTTGTGGGAGTTGGCCCCTATGCCCTGCAGCTTGCTGCTGTGAAGCAACCACCTTACCAGGCCTCATGCAAGGGCCAGCCCTCCTAAGCACAAACAATCTATTCATGTGACGGCCTTATTTGTTAGGGTTGCTAATAGGAAAACATCTGTTCTTTCTCACAGGGCTTTGGGGCTTGGTGAACAACGCAGGCACAGCTCTACCATCAGGTCCCAACGAATGGCTGACCAAAGATGACTTTGCAAAGGTGATCAATGTCAACCTTCTTGGGATGATTGATGTGACGCTACACATGGTGCCCCTGGTGAGGAGAGCCAGAGGGAGGGTGGTCAATGTGTGCAGTTCGATGGGACGCCTGGCCTGCTTTGGAGGTGGTTACTGCCCATCCAAGTTTGGTGCAGAAGCCTTCTCTGACAGCCTGAGGTAAACAGAGCAGCTCTTTAATGTCTTCTTTTGCTTACTTTAGTGCAACATCTGCCACACTCCCTAACCACTTGGCAGGCTGGAAGTGGCTGATGCGAGTCCTCCTGGTTTAGTTGCCAAGTCTGGGGAAAGTGGGCTGCAGGGAAGAAAGAGCTGGGAACTATGGCAGCTGCCCAGGGCTTTGCCCAAGACTCGCACAACTTGAGATGAATGTATCCAGGCACATCTGGCCTTGAACCAAACTTTTCAAATCACTGTTGAATGGTTTCTTTAAATGTAAAGGTTCATCATTGTTCCACCTGATGTGTATGTCTTTAAGGGGCCAGAGCAAGGGCCAGAGCAAAATAACGAGACCCAGCTTTGCAGCTGTGGAGCATAGCAGGTGCTGCTGAGTTGTGTTGATTAAGCTGTGTCAGCAATTGGGTAGAGTATATAAGGAGGAGCACCTAGCTCTCCCATTACCCTGGGGGATGGGTTGGTGGTTGGGTCTGGTTTGTTGATGCATTTAGTGTATAAATCAAGTGTATAAGGAGTTTTGGTTTTTGTTATTAAAACCTTGTTTAAGTTATTTTTGAGTCCCTTTTTAATGCATGGTCTCCCCAGCAAGCTCTCTGCAGCGCTACCAAACTGCAAATAGCCAACAATCACAAGCCCGCAATTGGATGTGTGGCTCTCAGTCCAGGACCTTCTCATTAATGGTGAACATGCTATGAATGTCCCCGTGTTTTCCTTAGAATAGTTTGGGCCCAACATGCTCTATAGAAATGTTGATTACCATGTTGAAAAGTGTGTGCTTTGTCCAACTATTTAAAGGTAAAGGGACCCCTGACCATTAGGTCCAGTCGTGACTGACTCTGGGGTTGCGGCACTCATCTCGCTTTATTGGCTGAGGAAGCGGGCGTACAGCTTCTGGGTCATGCGGCTAGCATGACTAAGCCGCTTCTGATGAACCAGAGCAGTGCACAGAAACGCCGTTTACCTTCCCGCTGGAAGGTTATCTACTTGCACTTTGATGTGCTTTCGAACTGCTAGGTTGGCAGGAGCTGGGACCGAGCAACAGGAGCTCACCCCGTCGCGGGGCTTCGAACCACTGACCTTCTGATTGGCAAGTCCTAGGCTCTGTGGTTTAACCCACAGTGCCACCCATGTCCCTTCCAACTATTTATGTACCACTTAATTATCAAAGTGTGGGACTGAGCAGTTATCTGTAGATATGCAATGCCCAGGCTCACGTAGCAGGGAGCTCACTTTGGGGCACCTAACACTGCAAGTTTGACTTCACCTGCAGAGGCACACTCCATTCTCTCTTGATGCCAACAGCTAAGCTGTGAATGTGTAGCTTTTGGAGAGAAATCCTGTATGACATCTTCTCATGGGTGTTTGCACTGTAATCTTCTTCTGCACAAAGGAGGTTTGGCAAAACCCTTAAATGCTTCTTTTTTAGAACACAGGGGTCCCAGAACCCCAAAAAACAGGGTCTTGTTCCTTTGCTACAAGTGACCTGCCTTGTTCCTCTTAACAAGAAGACTGGGCAGAGATGGCAGAGGCTGCAGGGAAGAGGGTGGGAAGCAGCCCTGGCAGAAAAGGCTCCTTGCTCTCTGCAGCAATTTCCCCCCACTTGGTTACGGTCTCCCTTCAGGAAGGCATTTGATGTATCAGCGAGACTTTGAATCATGTCCTCATGACTGTCTCTTAATACAACTGGTGCTGTGTCATACACAATCCTCTCCTGGGTAGGGCGTATCCTGGCTCCTGCAAGAGGGCAGAAGGCAGGGGAGCTGCATTTCCCATCTTTTCTTTCTCCTCAATTTTTGGATTTCTTTTTTTTTTAAAAAAAGAAAGATGTTCCTATCCATGGACCCAAGTTCCTGACCTGCATTCCTGCATTCCCATGACTCAGTAGACAATGATGTTTCTTCTTTTATTCCTCTGCATTTCAGGCGAGAGCTCCATCCTTTTGGAGTCCAAGTCAGCATTATTGAACCTGGTGGTTTCCAAACAAACATTTTCAAACAAGGAGTAGAGAATTTAAAGACAGTATGGAACCAAGTGCCATCTGACATCAAAGAGGCCTATGGGGAACAGTACTTGGAGAACTGTGAGTAGACATGGAGGGGATTTCAGCATGGTTTGCATTTTCCTGCAAACATACCCAATTCACACTCATGAAGCAATATATTAACCAATACATAGCTCTGCTTAGGAATTCTTTTTTTCCCCTCCTTTATTTGAGAAAAATACACAAATATATACAAATCCAAAAAAAGTACTACATATGTCCAGGTCATCACGGTTAAAAATAAGGTTACATATATCCAGATCAAGAATAAAGAGAGAAAAAAAAGATAAGAAATAAAAAAAGGAAAAAAAGAGAAACGGGAACAAGCAACGAAATTGCGGAATAAAAAAAGAAAGAAAAGAAGTTTTAAGCCTTACACTTGCATACATTTGACTTCCATTTACCTCAGTTTAGGATTATGTAATCTCCTATATCTTCTGCAGTTGTTCTTGTTGTATCTTTACACGTCATAGGAGTTAATTATTGTCTACTGTTAAATTGTTAATTCTCAGATTGTTCTCAATATAGTTTAGAAATTTAGTCCAATCATCTTTCAGTTTTACGGTATTGCCATGCCTAATACATTGTGTTAATCTTGCCAATTCTATATATTGAAATAACTTCACCTGCCACTCTCCTATCGTAGGTATATCGGTGGATTTCCATTTTATTGCTATTAAAATCCTCGCCGCGGCTGTAGCATATTGGAAGAAAGTCTGGTCTGTGTTTTTTATTTCCTCCCCAATCATACCTAGGAGGAACGCTTCGGGTTTCTTGGGGAAGTTATACTTCAAGATTTTCTTTAACTCCTCATAAATTTGTCCCCAAAACCTCTTCACCTCATCGCAGGTCCACCAAATATGGAAGAAGGTCCCTACTTTATCTTTACATCTCCAGCAAGTGTTATCTACATTTCTATACATTCTCCCTAGTTTTGCCGGAGTCGGGTACCATCGGTACATCATTTTGTCCAAATTCTCGCGCAGGGCGGCACACGCTGTAAATTTCATGCCCTTCTTCCAGAGGATCTGCCATTTATCATATCCTATCTCATGTCCTAGGTCTCTAGCCCATTTAACCATAACTCCTTTCACCACATCCTCTTTAGTATCGCATTCCAATAATTGCTTATACATTTTGGAAAGGAGTTTATTATCACTTTCTAATATTTCCACTTGAAATCTGGACTTTTTTTCTCCCATTCCCAGTCTCTTATGTTCACGCCACAGTGCATTAATTTGATGAAAGTGAAACCATTCCTTAATCCTACCTTTCAGCTCATCGTATGTTCTTAACTTCCACCCTTCTTCTGATTTGACTAAAAGATCTTCATACGTCCACCTTTCACCTATCATATTTGGTTTCTTTATTTTAATAATGTCAACTGGGGAGAGCCACCAGGGGGTGCTTTTTTCAATCAGTTTTTTATTCTTATTCCAAACTTCTAATAGGGGTCCTCTAATTATGTGATTATGTGGGGACACAGGTGGCGCTGTGGGTTAAAGCCTCAGCGCCTAGGACTTGCTGATCGAAAGGTCGGCGGTTCGAATCCCTGCTGCGGGGTGCGCTCCCGCTGCTCGGTCCCAGCGCCTGCCAACCTAGCAGTTCGAAAGCACCTCCGGGTGCAAGTAGATAAATAGGGACCGCTTACCAGCGGGAAGGTAAACGGCGTTTCCGTGTGCGGCTCTGGCTCGCCAGAGCAGCGATGTCACACTGGCCATGTGACCCGGAAGTGTCTCCGGACAGCGCTGGCCCCTGGCCTCTTAAGTGAGATGGGCGCACAACCCCAGAGTCTGTCAAGACTGGCCCGTACGGGCAGGGGTACCTTTACCTTTACCTTTTAATTATGTGATTGGAGAAGCCTCTATGCACTTTACCCTTCTCCTGCCAAAGGTAGGCATGCCACCCGAATCTTAAATCAAATCCTTCTAGGTCTAATAGGTCTGTATCCCTTAAGGTGGCCCAATCCTTTATCCAACATAGGCAGGCTGCCTCATAATAAAGTCTTATATTTGGTACTGCAAAGCCACTTCTCTCTCTAGAATCTGTCAAGTATTTAAGCTTCACTCTAGCTTTTTTTCCTTGCCATATAAATTTGGTCAAAGTCTTTTGCCAGTTCTTGAAGCAGGCGGAACCTTTGATAACTGGTATGTTCTGAAACAGAAATAGCAGTCTCGGGAGGATACACATCTTAATCGATGCCATCCTCCCTGTCCAGGATAATTTCAGTCTGTGCCAGGTGTCCATATCTTTCTTAATTTCTTTCCAAATCTTATTATAGTTATCTTCCACCAGGTTGACATTTTTCGGGGATAACCAAATTCCCAGATATTTCACTTTGTTCACTACTTTAATATCAATCTTTTGTTCCAACCGTAATTTCTCCTGTTCAGCCAAATTCTTTATTATTATTTTTGTTTTCTTCCTGTTTAATTTAAATCCAGACAGTTTACCGAAATCTTCCAGAAGTTCTACAGCTCTACTGATACTCTCTACTGGATTCTCTAAGGATAGGACCAAATCGTCGGCATAGGCCTTTAATTTATATTCCTTCTCTCCGACTCTTATTCCCCTAATGTTTGAAGTCACTCTAATTTTATTTGCCACTGTTTCTAAAACCATAATAAACAACAAGGGTGACAAAGGGCAGCCCTGCCTTGTACCTTTCATAATCGGAAAATGTTTGGACAAATTGTTGTTAATAATCAGCCTAGCCTGTTGATCTGAATATATTGCCTTAATAGCCTTCAAATAAGGGCCCACTATTCCTGCTTTTTCGAGGTTTTGTAGTAAAAATTTCCAGGATACACAATCGAAGGCTTTTTCTGCGTCAATAAAGATGAGGGCCGCTGGTATATCTGGCCTCGCCTCCAAGTACTCAATAATATCTAAAACGTGCCGGACGTTATCCTTCTGCTGTCTGCCGGGGAGGAATCCCGCCTGGTCTTTATGGATGTATTTCTTTAGATATTTCTTAAGCCTATTTGCCATAATGTCTGCGAAGATCTTATAATCGCCATTCAACAATGAAATTGGCCTATAGTTTTTTATGTCTGTTTTTTCATTTTCAGTTTTTGGAATTAACGTAATGTATGCTTCTTTCCAGGATCCAGGGATCCTCCCCTCTTGGAAAATGTTATTTATAACCTCCGTGAGCACAGGTGCTAATGATTCTACCAACTTTTTATAGTATTTTGATGGCAGACCATCCGGTCCAGGGGCTTTTCCATTCTTCATCTTACTGATAGCCTCCTTAATCTCATCAACTGTCACCTCCTTATTCAGTTGTGCACAGTCCTCTTCTGTAAAATATTTCCCTCCACATTGGTCCAGATAATATTTTATTTCTAAGCTATCCTCTTCTCCTCTTTCGTACAGCTTTTCAAAAAATTTAATAAACCTATTTTCTATTTCGTCTGGGTCTTCTATGACATTATCCTCCACTACTAATTTGTTAATCACATTTTGTTTCTTTCTTTTCCTTAACTGCCACGCAAGTAGTTTCCCCATTTTGTTCGCCGACTCGAAATATTTCTGTCTTGTAAATTTAATTTTCTGTTCTACCTCTTGGTTTAATATGGGTGAGTATTGGGACTGCAGCACTTTCGTAGCTCGGTTGGTCTCTTCATCTGTCGGGTTTAAAGTCAATTTCCTTTCACAGTTCCTCAATTGGGCCAGGATACCTTCCTTCTTTTTCCCCCTTAGCTTCCTTCTATAATTATTTTGTTGTATTAAAAAACCCCTTAGTACTGCCTTACTGGCATCCCACACCGACTCTATTGGGGTATCTTTATTCAAATTTAACTCAAAATAATTTTTCAGGGTATTTTTAGCCAGTTCCACCACTTCTTCGATTTCAAATAAATATTCATTCATCCTCCACCTAAACTGTCCTTTTAATTCATTTTTTATTTCCACAACCAGGGGGCAGTGGTCAGAGAGGGTCCTAGGTTGTATCTCACATCTCTTAACTCTCCACGAGAGGGCCCTTGTCACCCATATCTGGTCAATCCTGCCCCAGCTCTGGTGAGGTTCTGAGTAGTGAGTAAACTGTTTAGTAGTGGGGTTTTTATACCTCCAAATGTCAACTAAGTCTAAATTTTCCTCTAAGTCGCTAAAGGATTTAGGGAGTTTCCCCCGGTTTGTAATCCCCTGTTTTTCACTTCTATCCAAACTCGGTACTGGCACACCATTCATATCTCCGAGCAAGATTAATTTATAAGGTTCAAGTTCCAACAATATACTTTCGAGTTTCTCAAAAAACTCTACTCTATTTGTATTCGGGGCATAGACTGTCACTACATTGATTCCCCCCCCCCCCGGAAGTTTAATTGAATCCCTAAAATTCTGCCTTCCTCATCTTTGCAAATTTGTACTGGCTCCCACTTTTCTTTAGCATATATTACCACTCCTTTTTTCTTATTTACATCCGAGTTAATAAATTCTACTCCCAATTTTTTATTCACCAAAATATGTCTATGTTTCTTAGCAATGTGCGTTTCCTGGAAACAGATTACATCACATTTTTTGTTTTTCAGACCTTTCTCAATTTTATTCCTTTTCACTTTCTCGTTCAACCCGTTCACGTTCCATGATAAAAGTTTTAAAGTGTCCACTATTATTTATTTTCTTCGACTACTTTGCCGCTAAGCGAAGTCTCAAATTAAAATCTAACGCCTTTATTTCCTAGGAGCCCCTCCTCTTCTGCCGCCCTTACTCCCACTATGGCTTCATCGTCTTCATCTCCTGAATCTGTCGTCCTCTCTCCTGATTCCGTCATCCTCTCCCCCTCCCTTCCTCTATCTCCTGTCCACTCCCTTTCTCTTCCTCCTTGTCCCCTGCTCTATACTCTGCCTTTCCCAGCTCTCTTTCATACCTTCTCATAAATTTCTCCACCTCCTGTGTATCCGTCAGTCTGAATTTTTTATCTTTATAGAAGAAAGCGATCCCTTCAGGGAACTCCCACCTAAATTGTATTCCGTTTCTCTTTAAAACGGCTACCACTTGCCTATAACCTTCTCTTTTTCGTAACAACCTAATTGGAATTTCTTTGTAGATAATAATAGGCCTACCCTCGATTCTTAATTTGTTGCGGTAGCTCGTCCTTAAGATTAAATTTCTCATTTCCAGTGAGTTAAATATCACCAAGCAGTCCCCCAGGAATTTATTAATTTTTAAATGCTG
This sequence comes from Podarcis melisellensis, assembly GCF_964234715.1. Taxonomy (NCBI): domain Eukaryota; kingdom Metazoa; phylum Chordata; class Lepidosauria; order Squamata; family Lacertidae; genus Podarcis; species Podarcis melisellensis. Next base: position 7,423,746 of record NC_138529.1, read on the forward strand.
TGGTCTTGACATTCTAAATGCGTTATCTATCGTAGAAGCTATCTCTTCTTCTTTCAGACCCAGCCACTTAGAGAGCTCCTTAATCATTTTCTTTCTTATATCCTCATTTCTTTCCTCTGCCACTCCTCTGAATTTTAGATGAAGCTGCTTTTGTCGCATATCTGCCATGGCAAGGTTGTCCCAAATCCTCTCTTGTGATTTATTTAACTCTCTTAACTCTTCCTTCATCTTCCCTGTCTCTTTTTTCTGTTCCCTCATCTCTTTCTGTAGTTTTCTGTTGGACTCCTTGATTATTTTAGATTTTACAGATAGATCTTGAATCTTGGTTGAGAGTTCTCCTACTGCCCCTTCTATTTTTTTGTCAATCAACTCATGTATCTCCCCTAACTTATTTTCCATGTATAATTCATTTTGCTTAAATTCTTCCTTTATTTTTGCCCATAGATTGTCTAAGTCTTTAACTTCTTCCTGACGGGATGTCTTTCTTTCCCCCGGAGTCCCACCCGCTTTCTTCCCGTCTTTCCCCTCCTTCCCCATCATTGTCAACTTATCTGACCTTCCCCTCCGCTGATTTCCTCTTATATCCTAATCTTTCTTCTTTCCCTCTTAGGACTCCCGTTAATACAATATACATAAACCACATACACACTCAGTCCCAAAACACCGGGGGGCGGTAGTTCCGTAATATTTCCGTTGTATTCCCGGGGGGAGGTGCCAGTTAGAAAGTGTATGTTGACTTCACGCGGCACCCGGGTGTTTTCTTTCACTTCCCTCTATCTTCTCTTTTACCACTTTAACCATCCACACCTGTATCACACCGGAGATGGTGGTTCGTAACTCTTAAAGGCGTATTGTCCTTAGCAGCTTATTGTCCTGTGGGTCCGGTTTACTTCCCATTTAAATCGCTCCAGTTGCTCCGCTAGGAATCTCCTCTCTATGAATCACGATCTCAGTCCATATCCCACTCAGCGTCGCTTAAACCTCACAAATCAAACCGGATTACCCTTATTAAAAAAGAGCTACGCTGCTCAGCCCGCTCTGGATCCAACTCCCACTGCAAAAGAAGGTTGCCGCTTAAATGAGCGTCTGGAGAGCTAAGGGGCGGTTGAGGGAGAAGTCTTTTAAAATCTTCTTCTGACTTCCAGTCTTTCTATACCCTCTGCCGCTTCACCCTTAACGTGGTTTCTCCGCTCTTTGTCCTTCCTCAGTCTAAATTTCCTTAATGGAGGGAGCACGGGGATGCCGGAGGAGCTCAATGCAAATAATATATATGAGTCAGGCAACGTAAACAATACAGACCTCGCCGGTGAGGTAACAAATACTCAAAGTGCGACAGATACCCAGAAGTTCAATTGGCGTCGTTATTATTAATTATAAATTGTTGAATTAAAATACGTCCTTACCCCGTTAACTGTGTTAAAGCGGGTACTCAGTACTAAATACAAACTCGGGTCTCACTCACTCAGTCAGACTGGTCACAAATCTCTTCACTCCTGCAACTCCCCCTCTGCGCCATCTTAAGTCTGCTGCCGAGTAAAATCCCACGTAAAATCTGATGAAAAAAAAGACGTCCAAAAAAAAAGAGACGTCCAGGCGCCTCCCAGCTTCTAAACAAACTTCGTGCCTTAAGAAGAGCACGTCGAAAGAAAATCCCTACACACGCTGGGAACCCCGTTCTTATCTTCAGGGGGCCCGTCGCCGTTCACAGTTGAAGCTCAGGGCGTCACGTTGTGGAGTCGGCACTTTCCCAAATCGCGCTAGCGGCTCGTCGTTCTCTCTCTCTGTCCAACCAGAAGAGTGGGTCGACCGCTTCCACGCTGCTGGGAGCCTGTCCCCCAAGGGTTCCCCCCTTGGAGTTTTGGAGTTTTGGGGTACGCTGCGCCCTCGTGTCCTCCCCCACACCTCCACAACGCCCAGAGAACCAGGAGCAGGTTCTCCGCGCTTCCTCACTGTCCGCGACCGGAACCGGAAGTCTCTCTGCTTAGGAATTCAAACTCCTCTAAATTTAGCAACTAGTTCTATAAATCAACAATGTGTACAAAAACGTGCATATTAGAGAGAAATTGGCATCAAAAGTAAAGGTAAAGGTAAAGGTACCCCTGCCCATATGGGCCAGTCTTGACAGACTCTGGGGTTGTGCGCCCATCTCACTTAAGAGGCCAGGGGCCAGCGCTGTCCGGAGACACTTCCGGGTCACGTGGCCAGCGTGACATCGCTGCTCTGGCGAGCCAGAGCCGCACACGGAAACGCTGTTTACCTTCCCGCTGGTAAGCGGTCCCTATTTATCTACTTGCACCCGGAGGTGCTTTCGAACTGCTAGGTTGGCAGGCGCTGGGACCGAGCAGCGGGAGCGCACCCCGCCGCAGGGATTCGAACCGCCGACGTTTCAATCGGCAAGTCCTAGGCGCTGAGGCTTTAACCCACAGCGCCACCTGCGTCCCTGGCATCAAAAGTACCTATACATAAAAACGCACTAAGCAAATTGACCACAATAAACAAAAATGCACTATGCAAGGAAATAATGTTTGCGAAAATGTGTATATTGTGAAAACTGAAATGCTGATGACTTTCAAAAATCATAAACTGAAATGAGGAGAACCAAACTCAAAGATTTTGGAGATATTGAAACCAAAATCGACAGGTTCATCCATTGTAGATTTAAATCTTTTGAGAATGTGTTCTGTTTTGAAGCCTCCAAAATAGTTCCAGATGCATCTGCTTTCATTTAGTTCTTCTAGGGAGAGGTATCTAGAAGCTAACCAGTCCATTCAGTTCCCAAAAGATTTAGGTTACCCCCTACATTTACAGCACTAACTTCTGTTTTGCTTCATATCTCTCACACACAGATTTCAAAATTGGCCAAGATACCTTTAACACTTCCAACAGCAAGCTTCACCTGGTCACTGACTGTATGGAACATGCCCTGACATCCTGCTCCCCTCGCACTCGCTACTCTGCAGGATGGGATGCAAAGTTCTTGTACATTCCTGCCTCTTACTTTCCAACGTCCATCGTTGACTTCGTGGCGAGCTGCATTCAGCCCAAACCTGCTCAAGCTGTATAGATTGTTTTGAAGAAAAACCTCTACAGTTGTCCAAAGGAGCCAACAATATGTGGATGGAACACAAGCCTAATTCCATCTTGATGTTTACGTTTTTATTTTGCTTGTTTATGAAAAATAGAAAAGGCAACAAACAAACAAACTTTTGCAAGCAGTATACATTGCTTCGAAGAAAAATATTATTGCCAAAGGGAAAGCCAGTAGATGGCGTTCCTGTTTTCAGTTTAGCTCATACTGTATGTTATGGCTATCAGGTGGTTGCTCGAGAGCGATCAGGCAAGATGCCTCACTGGTCTTTTCAAAAGCTTTATTATTAGTGCTAAAACCTTTACACTGCAGAATGCCTCTATTCCATGTCTTGCTCACTCACTAGCAGAATCTGAGAGTGGGCGGTCCTTAAACTTTCCCCAGCAGAGTAGTTTCTTGACCCCCAGCCGACGCCTCCCCTCTCTGCACGAAAGCCTACTGTGCAAGGAAGGCTTGGGTAAATGGGGACCTCCCTCCTCTCCGCTTTGCTCAGGCAAGGTGTCCTGGCACTGCCTTGCCTCCTCCGAACCCTGCAGCTCCTCCCCACTAGAGGCATGGCTTCCTTCCTCCGCTGAGGAAGTGCTGCTTCCCACGATTTTTGGAGGCTCTCTGTAATCCATCTGCCTTTCCCCCGCTTTCTGAGCTGATGGCAGTTCCCTGACATCCACCTCCTCCTCAAGACCCCCCTCCTCGTTGGTAAGGTCTCTAACCGTCTCCTCCACTCGAGCGTTGGCAGGTGATGGAGGAAAACCCTGGAAAGAACAGTCATCATCCTCCGTGGATTCAAAAACTGTTCCCCATCCTCTCGGGTCCCTTCCAGCTGGTTGGACCTCCCACTCAGATTCTTCTCCCTCGGACAATTCCCAGACCGCGTACCCGCGGCCTTCCTCCTCCCCTGAAGATCGGAAACCTACGAAGTCCCCTTCATCGTCCGTGGGTCCAAACACCTCCTTCAAGAACCTCGCTTGGGGTTTAGGCTTATGTGGGAACAAAGCATGGAACTCCTCCACCCGATATTCTTCTGCGATGGATCCTGCGGGAACCCACGTGTTTTCTGAGCTGGGTTCTCCCTCCCAGGCCACCAAGTGCTCTCTCCACCTGGAATCGAGTATTTCCGTTGCTTCATTACAACGTTCCCTCTCCTCTGCATGTGGATGGGTGGACATCCCTCCCTCCCTCCCTGGGAAGCCCTGCCCCTCCCTGTAATGCGAAATCAGGGACCTATGGAACACCAGATGTATCCTCATGCTGTCTGGCAATTTCAGCCTGAACGTCACTGGGTTGACCTGCTGGATTACCTCAAAAGGCCCCAGCTATCTAGGCTGCACCCCCCCTTTTAAGGCAACCCCTGGGATGACAACCACACCCTGTCCCCCACCTGTATGACCTTCCCTGGCCTCTGGTGCCTGTCTGCCTGCCTTTTATAGACTTCTTTCGCCCTTTCCAAATTTAGCTGTAGTTATTGGTGCAGAACCTCCATCTCTTCTGCAAATTGCTCTGCAGCTGGCACACTCCATTCCTCCTCTCCATGCCCTGGGAAAGCCCTGGAATGACACCTATAGTTGGCCATAAAGGGGCTCATCCACGTGGACACATGTTCAGTGTTGTTATACGCAAACTCAGCTAGTGCTAATTTCTCCACCTAATCATTCTGCCTCTCACTGATGTAGCAGCATAGGCACTGCCACAATATGCTGTTTGCTCTCTCGGCCTGCCCATTGGTTTCTGGGTGCCTAGCTGTCGAGAAGCTCACCTCTACCTGCAGCAGGCTCATGAGTTTACGCCAGAACCGTGAGGTAAACTGTCTTCCGCGATCGGATATAACCCTCAGTGGAGTCCCATGCAGCCTAAAAATGTGATCCACGAACAGCCTGGCTGTCTCCTCGGCTGACACCGCATGGGAGCAGGTCACCGCTGTCTTTCCCCTTGACTTGGGCAGATCTGTCATAAAATCAATGGACACCACCTCCCAGGGCCTCCCTGGTGTTGGTAAGGGTTCCAGCAACCCCGCTGGTGCTGCTCTTTCCCCTTTGGCCCCCTGACACCTGTCACACCCTTGGACATATTCGCATACATCTTCCCTTACCTTGGGCCACCAGAACTGTCTGGTTACTAATAGCATGGTCTTATGCTGCCCAAAATGCCCGGCTGTGGGGTTGTCATGGAGCTGGGTTGTCACAGTCCCCCTTTGTAGTACAAGAGCCCTCCTTTTTCCTCGAAACCCCCATTTCCCCCTTTCCATATCGTGAGTTCCCTGATTTTTTTCTGAGCGAACTCATAGTGTCTGGTGAACCCCACCAGTTCCTCCTCCCCTGCCAGTGCTCTCCCAAATAACCATCGTTCTTCTTGGAACATTTGCCTGGCCACAGGTGGTCCTTCCCCTTCCATGTACTCAGGTTTCCTGGAAAGTGCGTCTGCTCTCACATTCTCACCCCCCCCCCCAGGGACGTATTGTATCTTAAAGTGATATTGTGAGAACGTCTCCGACCATCGGACATGTCTCTGGTTAAGCATGCACGCTGTCCGCCAGTATTCCAGGTTCTTGTGGTCCGTTTGGACCTGGATCTGGTGCTGCACCCCAATCAAAAAGTGTCTCCACTGCCTAAAGGCCACATAAATGGCCAGCAATTCTTTGTCATAAACAGTATAATTTTGCTCTGACTTGCTCAGTTTCTTGGAGAAAAATGCACAAGGCCTCCAGTCCTCCCCAGGTCCTTGTTGCAACAGCACTGCTCCAATGGCTTGGTCTGAAGCGTCCGTCTCCACCCTCAGAGGCTTCCCAGGATCCACATGCAGGAAGTGCTCCTCAGGTGCGAAGTCCTTTTTTAACCTTTCAAAGGACTGCTGCACTTCCTTGGGGCACGCAAACTTCTTGCCACTGAGACAATCAGTTATGGGTGCTGTCAAGTGTCCAAAGTTCTTGATGAACTTCCTGTAGAAGTTGCTGAAACCCAGGAACTGCTGCACATCCTTCTTGTTCTTGGGGCTCTTTCACTCCAGCACTGCTTTTACCTTCTACGGGTCCATGGCCAGCCCCTTGTCCGACAGTCGGTACCCCAGGAACTCGACCTCCCGAGCATGGAACTGGCATTTCTCCAGCTTGACCCACAACTGATGCTTCTTCAATCTCTCTAGCACCTGCCTGACCTCTTTCACATGCTGTGCTTCATTCTCTGAGATTAAAATGTCATCCAAAAAGGCCACTCAATTCTTGTACAGCAGGAGACCCAACATGTGGTGCATAAAGGCTTGAAAGCAGGCGCTGCCCCCTGTAATCCCAACGGCATGGCAAGATATTCAAATGCCCCCAGGGGCGTGAACATGGTCGTCTTCCATTCGTCTCCCACTCTCCCTCTAATCAGATTGCACGCCCCCCTGAGGTCCAGCTTGGTAAAAAAATTCTCCTGCCTAACACACGTCAAAACATCGTCAATTGGGGGCATGGGAAAGACTATGGGTTCTGCCATGGAATTAATGATCCGATAATCCGCGACTAAGCGGGGTTGGTTACTCCCCTTCTTGTCCACAAAGAATACTGGGCTTCCCCCTACAGCCTTGGATTTCCTTATAAAACCCCTCTTTAAGTTCTTGTCAATAAACTGCCTCAACTCTTGCATCTCTTGGTCAGACATTGAATACAGCTACCCCACCGGCAGCTTGGCCCCTGGGACCAGGTTGATTTGGCAGTCGTAGGGCCTGGGGGGCAGCTTGTCAGCCTTTCTCTTGCTGAACACCTCCTCATATTGCGGTGGAACGTGCCTCTTCTCCTCCAGAGTCACCCCAGCAACCCTGGCCATAGTCATTCTTGGTTCCTCCCCCCCCCCGGCAATGTTCCAAGCAGTGAGCCGACCCAAAGGTGAGGGATTGTTGATGCCACAACACCACTGGGTCATGGAGTGCCAACCAACTCATTCCCAGAATAATGGGGGGTCCTGCCAGTGTGGCCACGTGAAAGGCAATGGTTTCCGCGTGCCTAGAAACCCTCATCGGGGGTGTCTGGTGTGTCTCTCTCTCCCCCCCATACCTCTCTGCCATCAATGGTGATCACTTGCAAGGGGAAATCTAGTGGCAACAGGTGTAGTTGGTGCTCCAGAGTGAAGTCTCTGCTGAAAAAATTGCAAGAAGAACCAGAATCAAGAAGAGCGTGGACTTCTACTGGGTGCCCATTAGGAAGTTCCAGACCACTTCAGCTGCTATGTCTGCCTTGGGAGGGTCTGGTTGGGGCTCTTCTACTGGTTGCTCGCCTGGCTGCTGCCCCTGTTGGTCTGCAGCCAGATTCTTTCGTTTCCCTGCACCTTTGCACCCTCCTCCTCTTTGCCTGCTGCCCCCATCATGCCTTGCCAGGCTTTTTTTCTGGGGACAGACCTTCGCGAAATGTCCAGGGCGCTGACAGATGAAACACTTTTTGGCAGTTTTCCAGTCCCTCCCCTCTTTCTTCCTGAGCTCGCTGGCGTTTGAAAACTCTTGCGCATGGGCTCCATCAATTCCCATTGGCTCAGCTGCTGGCAGATTGTGGGAAGTCCCTGTTGGCATCTCAGGAATGCGGCCGCCATGGAAACGCTCCCCTCTGGCTTCCTGCCTTTCCTGAGCATGCGCCTCCTGCTGTACCCCAATGGCCAATGCTGCTTTACTTAACTCATCCATGGAATTTGGGCGGGGGGCTCTGGATAATTCATCTTTTACCTTGAGATTCAAACCTGCCTCAAACAGAGCTTGCAGGGGATCAGAATCTAGGTCCCAGCCTAGCTTGTGCACTAGCATCGCAAAACGCGACCCGTAGCTCCTGATGGTCAGAGACCCCTGCTTGAAGCTCAGCATCTCCCTTCATGTCACACTCCCCTCCGCCTCGCTGGAGAACATAGCATCCATCGCCTGATAAAAGGTCTTTCAAAGCATCGTTCCCCACTGCTATGAGCAGTCTAATCCATTCGCGAGCACACCCCTCAAGGTGTCCAATTACGAAAGCAACTTTCTCCCGGTCACTAGCAAACTCCCCTTCTTGCAATTCCAAGGCATATTGTATCTCTGTTTCAAACGCATTGTAATCTTGGGGCTTTCCTCCAAACTTATTTTTTCCTCAAGGGAATAAAGTTTGTGAGGAAAGCAACCAAGGCACCCGAAGTTCCCCTCCTGCTGCAGCTCCGAGCGCCCCGGGAGCACGCTTGCTGGAGGAACCGTAGCTGGGAAACATCTTTGCACCCATGTCTCTTCCTTTTGCACCCCTTTGCCATGTAACCTGCATGTAACCCAACCAAGTGGCAGTCGCCACCTGTAGGCGGGGTTCTTCCTTTCTCTTCGGTTGGAGGAACCCAGTTGCAACTACCTCGCTTTGTCTCTTTGGTTGCCAATTCCCGGCTTTTCCGACCGCATTCTGAACCTTGTAATTTCTTTTTACAACACTTCAATTCAAATTGGGGTTGGATTTCAGTTTCCTGGAGGGATGGGAATCTAGATTGGAGCAGCAAGGCTATTGAAATCAGTGGGCTTTCTTCAATGCAAGTGGGGGCTCAGATTTCACTTTAGTAAAGGAGAAACCCTTGGCTGCTGCTATATAAAATAAGGGTCTGGAGCCCAGGAAAATGGTTCCTTTCTTTTCCTTTCCTAAAAATGACCTGCCTTGTCCCCACAACAAGTGGAATGGGCAGAGTGTGGGAATGTTCAGGGTGGCAGAAGACAATATATTTTTTATTAATATCCTTCCTAACTTGCACTATTGGGACGCAGGTGGAGCTGTGGTCTAAACCACAGAGCCTAGGGCTTGCCGATCGGAAGGTCAGTGGTTCGAATCCCCGCGACGGGGTGAGCTCCTGTTTCTCAGTCCCTGCTCCTACCAGCCTAGCAGTTCGATAGCACGTCAAAGTGCAAGTAGATAAATAGGTACGGCTCCGGTGAGAAGGTAAACGGTGTTTCTGTGTGCTGCTCTGGTTTTGCCAGAACCGCTCCGGTGAGAAGGTAAACGGTGTTTCTGTGCACTGCTCTGGTTTAGTCATGCTGGCCAGATGACCCAGAAAAACTGTCTGCGGACAAATGTCAGCTCCTTCAGCCAGTAAAGCAAGAGGAGCGCCGCAACCCCAGAGTCGTTTGCTACTGGACTTAACTGTCAAGGGTCCTTTACCTTTTAACTTGTGCTAGCAAGTTCCTTTACTTAGCAGAGTTTACATTCCCCTTCTCACGCACAGCAGAAATCTGGTTGCAATTCAGTCTCCCTCAGGTTGAATGGTATGTTCCTGGAAAGATCCCATTTTAAATCCCTCCTAAAAGAATAAAGACACCACAGTCTTATTCATAAGCAATAAAAAGAAACTTTACTCAAGATCAGGCAGAGCACTATAAGAGAGATTACTTGGGGGACTGCTTGGCTGGCAGCCAGTTCATTCCATGAAGTTCGCTGGATGAAAAGAAAATGGAAAAAAGAGAGAGTGGCAGCATGCATTGGCCCTTTACAAGGTCTTGAAAGGTCACGCCCACCCACTAGTCACATGCAAGGAAGGATATTCCGGGCCAGCCAGGAGGAACAGGAAGTTTCGACTGGCTGGACCAAACATTCTCTGCATGTCCACGCTAGCAAAACAAGGAATGTTGTACTTGACTGATCTCAGTGGATTGCATCCCACACAGAGGTACCAGAGGTTACAGATAGTTTTCTTTTACTATATGTGATTGGCTGATGCAGCTTAGACTCAAAACTTTGCTACCCATTTATCTAGGAATAAGCCCCATTGAACTCAGTGCAACCTACTGTAAGACTGAGGGGCTAGACACTTTCTGCCACACCTTTACCTTACTCTCCAGCCAAGGGGTCTTGAAGGAGTTATAAGTGGTGTAAAAAGATAAAACATCTTCTTTCATTCCCCACTTATCTGGTTCTAAGGAGGTTTATTTGGAATCATTCTTGCAAAGTTTGGAATTGACTTAGAACCAGCTGTAAAGAACCAAACAGGAACTCTTCACTTTAGTCACCTTTCCCCACAAAAATCCTGGGAACTGTAGTTTAAGGATGCTAGGGGTAACCTGTAGTTTCTTGGAGCGGAGGAAAGATGTGCTCCCCACAAACCAATTGGAACGCATATTCAATTAAAGCTGTTTATAATCTAAACTATCAGTAAGCTTTGTGCGAGTAAGGCAGGTAATCTGGGGGCCAACAGCCTCCACAACATTCCTCTGTTTCAGCAATTGCCGGGACATGTCTGCAGTACACAAACTCAGGCAACTTTATTTTTTATTTTTTTAAAAATAATATTTATTGAAGTTACAAAAAAGAAAAAAGAAAAAAAGAAAAGAAAAATTACAAAATACAGAAAAATAAAAGCAGTTAAAAACAAATCAATCTTTCCATATCTTGTCTTTCATTTACTTGTTTCCCTGACCTCCTCACACCTCCCTTTTTTGTATTCTAGTTCAATTTGTTATTTCAGCAAATCCTTTCCGTTTTTGCTTTTATCTTAATAATTCATCTTAATATATTGTAGCTTTACATTCTCACCTGTTAATCCATTTTTACATACCCCTTTGTAACATTACTGCTAAAACCACATAACTTCATTCCAGCATCCTTCTAACATTCCTTAATTTTACAGTGTTTCTGTAAATAGTCTTTAAATTTCTTCCAATCTTCTTCTACCAACTCTTCTCCCTGGTCTCGGATTCTGCCAGTCATTTCCGCCAGTTCCATGTACTCCATCACCTTCATCTGCCATTCTTCCCGGGTGGGTAAATCTTGTGTCTTCCAATACTTTGCGATGAGTATTCTTGCTGCTGTTGTAGCATACATAAAAAAGTTCTATCCTTCTTTAGCACCAATTGGCCGACCATGCCCAGGAGAAAGGCCTCTGGTTTCTTCAGGAAGGTATATTTAAATACCTTTTTCATTTCGTTATAGATCATCTCCTACTTGGGCACGTCCACCAAAGGTGAAAGAATGTACCTTCAGTTTCTTTACATTTCCAGCATTTATTATCAGGCAAATGCTATATTTTTGTAAGCTTGACTGGTGTCATGTACCACCTGTATATCATTTTCATTATATTCTCTCTTAAGGCATTACATGCCATAAATTTCATACCTGTGGTCCATAACTGTTCCCAGTCAGCCAACATAATGTTATGTCCAACATCTTGTGCCAATTTAATCATAGCAGATTTCACCGTTTCATCCTGAGTGTTCTATTTCAACAGCAAGTTATACATTCTTGACAGAATCTTAGTTTTGGGATCTAACAATTCTGGAGGCCAACAGGCAGTCCCAACATTCCTCTGTTTCAGCAATTGCCAGGACATGTCTGCAGTATACAAACTCAGGCAACTTTAGACCCAAAGCCGCAGGGCTAAGCAGCAAAATGTGAGTTTATAAAACTTGAAGGAGCAGCGCATGGGTGTTGCATGAGCACTGGTGTCATCAGTTTATCAACCTGGTGGTCTTTCCGTGGGGCCTAGACATCGCCCCCCACTTCCCCCCTCAACATGAATTTTCTGCTTATCCTTCCCCCTTCCTTGAAACATACCTAGATCTGTGCTAAGCAAAAAGAACAGTGATCTTCACCACTCCTTTCAGTTCTGAATGGTTTCAGCACTCCAAATTATTGACACCCACACTATGTTAATATACTCTTGTATTATTCTTATTCATATTTTATTATTATTTATATACCACCCTATACCCAGGGGTCTCAGAGTGGTTCACAGAATAAAACAATACAAAACCACAAGAGACCCAATGACAATAAGACAACAGACCAATAGCTCCCCCCAGCTCATTTTAAAAGTGCATAGGATGTAAATCAGATCAGCCAAACGCCTGGTTGAAAAGGAATGTTTTTGCCTGGCACCTAAAGATGTATAATGGAGGAATGAACTTTTCTGGGGAGCGCAGTCCGCAGACGGCGAGCCACAGCAGAGAAGGCCCTGTTCTCATGTTGCCACCCTCTGAACCTCTTGAGGAGGGGCACACAAAGGGGGGCCTCGGAAGATGATCTCAGGGTCCGGGTAGGTTCATGTTGTTGTAAACAAAATAAATCTGCCCTTTCCCCCTTATGGGGTATGACGGACCCTTGTAGAGTCCTTACATAGGTTCCCTATTGGTAGGAGAAAATAACAGAGGCCAACCAGAGAATATTGAGAAGCAAAGCAGCTAGTAAACCTGATCTTTATTGATCTGTTGCAACAGGGTGCTCCCCTCACATGCAGGAAAGGAGGAGGACCTCGAACAATGGTGCGCAAGGCCTTATATAGACATTTTAAATTCCCTGGCCTGGAGCTCAAGACCACCCCTCCATACTTCATACATACATCACAGAAGGGGTCTAACCCAAGACCACCCCCCACAAACATCATACCTACATCACAGAAAACATAGTCTATAAATTTTTTTTTGAATGTTCTTGTTTTTCCTGCCTGTCAGGTTATCTGATAATGCCTTATCTGATTGCCTTTCCTGGTAGTCTGTCATCCCCTCCTTTGAGATGGTAATTACTAAATTCCTGTAACAAGGAAGGGTTTTTTTCACCTCCTCCCTCCTTACAGAGAAACATTTGGTCGACTTGGGAGTCAAAATGATTTCAGGACTGTCTTCCTGTGCTGCTTCAGACATGTGGTTTATATATTTATGTACGTGTTTGCTTGGTACATTTATGAACATTTATTATATATCTAAGACCTTAAAATTCTTATTACAATGTGGAAAGAGGCAGTCCTTTAGGTGTTGCGGTCCTGAGCTATTATATCATTTTAACAGCTTGGGAAGTGTATTTTAAGGGTGCTGGGAATTGTAGCTCAGTGGACATAATTCTAGTCTATCATTCTGGACTTGCTTTTTATTGACAGGACCAAGGTGGAGGGCAGTTCCTCAGGCTGCCCACAGCTGGGTCCCCTTCAACTGCGCCTCAGGTTTTGAACATTTTGGAAGCCAAACGGGTTTCTGGAAGATATTTCATTCGCGAACCGAGGTACCACTGTATTAGAATTCATGCACCAAAGCAAGCTGGCCGGGTCCAGCCTCTAGGTGAAATGTAATTTTGCAAGCACTCTGCCCATCTTTCTATCAGCAGAAGGGATGTGCTTCTGCAAGAAAGATAACCTCAACCCCAGGCTTTCTTCCTGCTCTAGACAAATGATTTATTTGCTCTATCCATACATGAACAGAACACAGGGGAAAGGGGCTGAATGTGTGCCACGGAGCTCTGCAATGGGAGGGAGTTGGTGTGTTTCTTTCACCAACACATTCCCCAGTTAGTTTAAAGAAGGCAGTTAAATTTCACCACCTAATTGGGTTAAACCAATCCTTGCCAGGAGGGAGGAGCTCCCTTTGCAGCCAGTGGAGTATGAAAAACAGCAACAGGCAGATAAGGAACAACTGTAAATCGGAGAAGGAAGCATTGCTTTTCCTGCCGCAGAACTGAAGCTGAGAGCCTTTCCTCTAACCAGCTGCAGGTCTGTCTCTTCCCTTTTCAATTATACATGATAGTAACACACCACTAAGATGTGCTCATAACAACTTTATTTTAAGCTAATATTCAGTAGGTGACACTTTTCTCAATCTTCAGGCTGGGGGAGGGGGGGAAGCTTCACTTCCTGAATTTCTTCTTTCTTTGCACCCCTTAAAGGCCCAGAAACATTTCCAGAAAAAGTTCAGGACCTTAAAAGGTACAAGATCAACCCCGGTCTCATATTTCTTCCCATTTATTACTCAGAAGGCTATAAGAATTTAGCACTTAGTAAAAACACAGCATCAAAAAGATTGGTGTCCATCAGCTACAAAATATCTAGTGACATTTGATGGGAACAGTTTGTTCCTACAAAACAAGCCTGGGAATTAGACCTTGGAATAATTACGCTGCCTCTATGTTCTGTTTTAATTAAGAGTGGAGAAAACACTTTTAAGCTCTTACACCGACGGCATCTAACACCACAAACATGTAATCACATTTATTTGTCTTCATCTGCACTTTCTTGGAGGGGTTTTAGTATTGTTGGCCCCTGTTCCACCTGTGGTGCACCTGTGAGAAAATAAGGCGTTTCTGCATCAATAAATTAGTCTCATTACATGACAAAGCAGTTTCATGTGTTGTGCAACTGGCTCTGTTTCTCATGAACATTGAAAGAACTTGCAACCTAAGAAACTAATCACATTCCATCTTGTGGTGGCCTTGCAGCTTTTAACATGGATTTGGAAGAAATTGGATCAGTTGCAACTTGTATTCTGGAGACAGAAAATATGGACCATTGTGTCCTACTTGAGCAAACGGGGTAATTTGTTATTGATGAGGGGGGTTTTGTAAGATGTATTTTCTGAAACTCAGTAAAACTTCATTATTATCTTTGAAGAGGAAATCAGTTATGACCTGCGAGGTGCTGTTAACGGAAAAATCCAAGGGCTCCCTTGGACAAAAACAAAGACACCAACCAGGATTACTTGCAGCAAAACAGCAGCCTGTAGGCTTGATCTTTATTGAACTGTTGCAACAGGGTGCTCCCCTCACTTGCAGGAGAGAGGAAGGACCCAGAAAAATGGTGTGCAAGGCCTTATAAAGACTTTTGAAATTGCCACCCTGTAGATGAAGACCCCGCGCCACCTGCGTCCAGGGGACGCAGGTGGCGCTGTGGGTTAAAGCCTCAGCACCTAGGACTTGCCGATCGAAAGGTCGGCGGTTCGAATCCCTGCGGCGGGGTGCGCTCCCGCTGCTCGGTCCCAGCGCCTGCCAACCTAGCAGTTCGAAAGCACCTCCGGGTGCAAGTAGATAAATAGGGACCGCTTACCAGCAGGAAGGTAAACGGCGTTTCCGTGTGCAGCTCTGGCTCGCCAGAGCAGCGATGTCATGCTGGTCACGTGACCCGGAAGTGTCTCCGGACAGCGCTGGCCCCTGGCCTCTTAAGTGAGATGGGCGCACAACCCCAGAGTCTGTCAAGACTGGCCCGTACGGGCAGGGGTACCTTTACCTTTACCTTTAGATGAAGACCACCCCCAGAAACATCATACATACATCACAGAAGGGGTGTAACCCAAGACCACCCCTCAGATACATCACACCTACATAACAGAAAGGAGGGGTTGAGGGAGGAGTTGTGGTGGTAACCTGAGTGTCCTGTCACCTGGCTGGTTCCCCCTTTTCCCCTCCCCATGAGTACTTTCCAGGTGACAGAGGGGAGTTTGCAGTTTCCTGCCCCCAGAGGGAAAAGCTGATTATTGCCCTTTGTTCCAGTCCGTGCTAAATCCACTCCCATATGCAAGTTCTTTGTGATCTTGATGGTCTTCTGTCTAGGACCATCAGGGTTGGCATAGCAACTGGGCAGGGCTCCTGTGTATGTGCTGAAGGGATTATGGCTGGCCTGTATCAAACCTTCCCCATTTTGTAGTCCTTCCTTCATGAGTGCAAATTCGATTTATGGTTGATTTTCTATGAATTTATAACAGAAGCATAGCGTATGTAGTGTGTGAGTGTGAGTGTGTGTGAAGTTTGTACAAACTGAATGATTGGCGGGGGTGGGGGTGGGGTGGGGTTCCTGAGACAGTGCTAACTCTGAGCTCTCTTTCTTTCTGAGTTGATCCAGTGATTGCAGGGTTCACTAGTTAATAAGTCACTGTCAGTCAACAGAGCAAGGAGTCCCTCCCATTTGTTTCCAGCATCTGGTATTCTGAAATATGCTTTGTCTTGTGTTGCGAAGTCACACTGCCTGGGCTAGTGACATGGAGAGGTCATAGTGCTACTAACACAGCAGTTTGACTCGATCCCTGGAGACATATTCCACACAAATGGATGCCAACAATAATAGTTAAGTAACTACGTCATTTTGCAACAGCAGAAAGTTAGACAAATAACATAATATTTGATAGAAGGTGACCTTGCACCTGAACAGAAACAGTACTGAATGTGAAAAGTACAGAACAGGAAATAAAGTTATGCCTTCTTACATCCCTGCATGCAAGTCATTAGGGACGTAAGCTCTGATCAGCTTGTTAGGGTGTGTTGGCAAAATTTGCACTCGATACTCTAGTCTATATAATAAAAATACCTTTATTGTCATTGTACAACCTGTTGTACAATGAAATTAAACAAGCCTCCACCCCAAAAACACACAGTCTCGTTGCACTCTGTGTGCTTATTGAACAACACACCACCTTGCAAGTCATTTTTGTTATGTTATTTTCCATTCAACAGCCTAACAGCCCATGGATAAAAGCTAGTTTTTAGAACAGGGGTCAGCAAACTTTTTCGGCAAGGGGACGGTCCACTGCCCCTCAGACCTTGTGGGGGGACGGACTATATTTTGGGGAAAAATGAACAAATTCCTATGCCCCCCCCAAAAAACCCAGAGATGCATTTTAAATAAAAGGACACATTCTACTCATTCTGAGTCCTGGACCGTCCGCGGGCTGGATTTAGAAGGCGATTGGGCCGCACCCGGCCCACGGGCCTCAGGTTGCCTACCCCTGTTTTAGCCAGTTGGTACAGCTGATTATACTTCTATAATCAGAGGTGATGGCTGGGGTGTGAGTCATCCCTGAGAATTTTTCTCGCTCTCCTAAGGCAACGATCCCTTGCAATGTCATCTAGTGGACTCAAGGGACAGCTCATGAAATCATGTGCTGTATTCACCACCCTCTGTAGAGACTTTCTGTTCATCTCTGGGTTCTCGTTCCCATCCTAACCATAAATCTCTGATCTCCTTTGAAAACTTAATAAAAACCCAGCATCAAAAACACTGGTGCACATCATCTGCAAAATACTTAGTGAAACTCAGTTGGGAGAGTTTGATCACACAAAACAAATCGGGGATCGGACCTTGAACAAATACAGTATGTGGCGCATTAATGACAAAATAAGGCATATGACCTGTTGCCTGCTAATGCCAATATTTGAGCTAATATTTGAGCTAATGCACAATATTTGAACTCAGTGTTGCTTATGTATATGGAGGTGAAAGGTAAAGGTAAAGGACCCCTGGACAGTTAAGTCCAGTCAAAGGCGACTGTGGGGTTGCGGCACTCATCTCGTTTTCAGACCGAGGGAGCTGGCGTTTTGTCACAGACAGTTTTGTGGGTCATGTGGCCAGCATGACTGAACCGCTACTGGTGCACGGAGGACTGTGATGAGTGCCAGAGCACACAGAAATGCCGCTTACCTTCCTGCCGCAGCAGTACCTATTTATCTACTGGTGCTGACATGCTTTCGAACCACCAGGTTGGCAGGAACTGGGACAGAGCAACAGGAGCTCACCCCATTGCACGTATTTGAACCACCAATGTTTTGATCAGCAGGCCCAAGAGGCTCAGTGGTTTAAACCACAGCACCACCCACTTCTTTGCTTCATGCAAAAATTCTCCTTCCCCTCCACAACACTGCGAGGAAGGCTAAATTGAGTGGTGGCATCATAAAAGGTCTTCCAGTGAACTTCTTGGTGGAGCAGGAATTAGAAATATCTTCCTCCAAGTCCTGCCGGGGTGTGTATGCATCCTAATGCTTGAATTCTTTTTCCCTGCAGGTTTCAGCCATGTGGCTCTACCTGGCTGCCCTGCTGGGGCTTTACTTCCTTCGCCGATGGTACAAGGAGAGACAGACGGTGGATAACCTGACCGAGAAATATGTCTTCATCACGGGGTGTGACTCTGGCTTTGGAAACCTACTTGCCAGGCAGCTGGATGCCCAGGGCCTGCGGGTGCTGGCAGGCTGTCTCACGCAGAAAGGGGCAGAGCAGCTGGGCAAGGCCACCTCAGAGCGCTTGAAAACCACCATTCTGGATGTGAGCAGCACAGAGAGTGTGGCGGCCGCGATGGAGTGGGTGAAAGGGTGCACTGGGAACAGAGGTGAATCTCTACCTTCCTTGTGGTGCCTCTGTGCTATTGGTGGGACCAGCACGGGATTTACGTATAGGCTAAACAAGCTATAGCTTAGGGCCCCACTCTGTTGGGGGCCACAAAAATATAAAGGAAAACAACAACTGGATGTACATTTCCAAAATATAAGATAAAAAACAAATAAAATAAAACCTACACACAGCAACAGTGTTTTGGGTTGTGTAGGCTCCTATGATGTAAGTAATGGGCCTCGCCTGCTAGCCTGTTCTCTAAAATATCACTGGTTTGCTCATATCTATATCAATTACTTTGATAAAATACATATTTTGTTATGTGCAAATGGCTTTAGATACCTATTAGGTCCATAAATTACCATATAGCATACATTCAACACACAAAAACAGCTACTATTTGTTGTTGACAAAGGACGGCAGGACATATAAAGGGCCCCATTACCTCCAGTAGCTTAGGGCCTCATCAAACCTAAATCCAGCCCTGGGTGGGACCAGGGATTAGAATTGCCTCTCTGTATTCATTTGTAGGCCACTTCCCCCACATAATTGTACCCAAAGTGGCTCAAAACATGTGAACTGAAGAATAGGGATAACAATTCAGAAAAAATAGTATTAGGAAGAATTCCATAAGTAAACACAAACAATCTATGCATGTGATTAGCTTATTTCCAACTTTATTGAGCTCTGCTAAGGTTGCCTAAGAGAATGAACATTCCTTCTTTCTTCACACAGGGCTCTGGGGCTTGGTGAACAATGCAGGCATAGGGATCCCAGCAGCTCCCAACGAATGGCTGACCAAAGATGACTTTGCAAAGGTGATCAATGTCAACCTTTTGGGGATGATTGATGTGACGCTACACATGGTGCCCCTGGTGAGGAGAGCCAGAGGGAGGGTGGTCAACGTGTGCAGTACGATGGGACGACTGGCCTGTTTTGGAGGTGGTTACTGCCCATCCAAGTTTGGTGTGGAAGCCTTCTCTGACAGCCTGAGGTAAAAACAAGCTCTGTAGTTTCTTCTTTTGCAACATGCAACCTCCAGATGGGTCATTCCATATCAAGTGATCCAACTTTTTCTCCCCATGGCACCCAGTTATCTTCATATTTTGTGCATTTGTTGATTGAACAAAACTAAGTTTATATCTGAATTTTAAATTTTTTATCTCATCCCATTTTTTAGTTATGAGGGTTTGAAATTTGAAAAAATTGACAATTTTGGCCTCGCCAGACTACACAAAAACCTTAAAAGCTCAGACCAGAATTGAGATACGTCAAAAGCGAAAACATCAATCTCTTCAGAACTGCTTGGGATTTAATATGATATATGATGAATTTAGTTTAACATTAAAATTTAAGTTATAAAATTTATTTTTTAAAAAAAACCAATTTTAAAATATTTAAAATATTATTGGGTTCTAATTAGGATAGATGGGTCTTCTGTTATGTTCTGGAAAATATAACAGAATAAACAAAATTTCAAACTATATTAATTATCAGTTACTTCAGGCATTTCTTTAGAAAGTCATTCAATTAAAAGGTGTTTGAAAAGCTAACCAGGCTTTTCTTTTAAACGTGTGTTACAAAGCTGAGTGATAGCTTGCTATTGCATGATAGAATTAATGCTTTGAAAGAATTCTTGTTAGTACTTCATTTCATGAGCATTACAACAAAATACATATCAAACAAAATTATGTAAAAATTAGGGTTTTTGAATATGCAAGCCTTAGATAGGATGTGTCAGGGAACTGCCATCAGAGCCAGAGGCGGAGGGAAGGCTCCGGAGGGATGCCGGAGAGGGTCCCAGCAGGCAGAGAGGCAGCCCATCTGCTGGGGAAGGAAATCAGCGTAACACCAGGGGTGAAGGGGGGCAGATGGGGGAATCGGAGAGGAGGCTCCAGGACTCTTCACCGGAGACCAGCGGAGAGAGCACGGGTGCTCCGCTGCCCACACCCTCCCTGCGCAGAAGACTTCCGCGCAGGGAGAGTAGGAGGAGACTTGGCGTCAAAGAACTTCTTTGCTGGAAGAAGTTCAAGAAATGCCCACTGACGGATTCTGCCAGCGACTGAAACAGCCACGAAGTGAAGGGCTGTCCAGACAGAAAGGGTTCAACCAGGTAACCTAGCCAGGAGTGGCGGCAACTTACGCACGAGCAACCCCTAGAACCTATAACCATTACAGGATGTGTGGCTCCCAGTCCACTTTTGCTGTCCATGCTCTAGATCAGGGGTCGGCAAGGTTTACTTAGCCTGGGTCGGTTCACTCAAGCAGAGATCCCTCCGTAGGCTGGGTCACGAGTGCGTGAGTGCGTGCCCATGAGTTCCAGCATCTGTGCAGACGTGATTTCTGGTGCCGCGGGAGCGAGTGCCCGTGCCACACAGAGCACGGGGACTCACCGAGCAGGCAGCTCAGTTCGTGGGTGGCTCGTGGGCTGGTTAAACGACCCCCGTGGGCCGCTTGTGGCCCATGGGCCTTAGGTTGCCGACCCTTGCTCTAGATGGTTTTGTCTAGGTCCTAGGCCAACCTGCCTGGCGGTGTTGCTGGTGTCACTTAGGAGAATACGATACAATATCTTTATTGTCATTGCCACATACAGAACAATGAAATTGAAAATCTACATAAGACATTCAACCCCCCCCCCTAAAAACTCTGAAACCCCATTTTAAAATACAATATACTCCTATAAAGACTCCTTATACTGTGTTTAAAACCAGAATTGCATTTGGGTAGAAACTGTTTCTCAGGCGGCTAGTCTTGATCTTTATAACCCTATACAGTGGTATCTCAGGTTAAGTACTTAATTCGTTCCGGAGGTCCGTACTTAACCTGAAACTGTTCTTAACTGTTCTGAAACTGCCGCACCGCCGGAGCACAATTTCTGTTCTCATCCTGAAGCAAAGTTCTTAACCTGAAGCATTATTTCTGGGTTAGCGGAGTCTGTAATCTGAAGCGTATGTAACCTGAGGTACCACTGTACCTTCTTCCAGAAGGCAGAAGCTGAAAGAGATCTTTTCTGGGGTGAGTACTATCCTGCGCTATTTCTGTCGCTTTCTTATGGCACCTGACAGCATAGATTTGATCTAAGGTGGGATGAGTGCACCCAATTATTCTCTGCAGTGAATGAATGAATAGACTTTATTTGCGTAGCCGACAGGCCATAGCATCAAAGGACAAACACTGACAAAAATACATTACGAATATAGTTACCATAAAATCTTATGACCTCTTAAAACCCTAGGTAGAAGCTGGATTATCATTCATCCATGAACCTTTGTCCCATGGGCGGCAGCCTTTTCTCTGATAGATTGTTCCAGGTCGGTTAAGTGAATAGACCAGCCAAATTGAAAGATTATAAATATAAATATAACCTCGGAGGGATGGTCTGGACAGGTAGAAAGATAATAATAACCAGATGCAGATAAATTAATAATCTCAGTACTTAAAACTTGGCAGAGGTAATAAAATAATAATAATAAAACGTAAAGATAATAATAATAAGATCCTAGGCGAGGAATCTGGGTGACGACACTAATGTCATTCAGATAGCAGCTCTCAGTCTCATTGCTCTCTCGATAAATTTCGCTGTTCTGGTCGGCTAGGAGTGAGAACAATTTGGCTTCACAAGAGCGGCCCGGGATGGCAGATAGGAGCGGTGTGATGGTCTCGTCGCTGAGATCTTTATATAGGGAGCAAGACAAGAGAACGTGTGACAGTCTCTACGTAGCCAGCTCCACAGGGGCAGAGCCGGTTCTCGAATGAAATTTTTTGATATCTACCTTCAAGAACAGCTGAGGGTAACATATTTAGTCTGGCCAGTGTAAAGGCCCGTCTGAGTTTTGGAATGGTTAAGGTAGACAAATAAGGTGCCCGAAAATCAAAGTGGGAGGGGGGCAGATAAGCGTACCAAGCACTAAATTTCTTAATATAGGCCAGATTATTCTGCTGCTCAATATCCTTCATGCACTGGTCAATAAAGGTTTTTGCCTTGGGGAGAGACCCATTTTCAGGAGACGCTGTGCTTGGAGGCCACATGTAAGTAGTTTTTGATGCACAACTTTGGACCACCGACTTCTATGAGCATCTCGTGCTACTAGAGGTAGTAGTCCGGATGGGTTTAAATTTAAGCGAAGCCAATAGTTGAATGTTCTTAACCAGGTCCGGGATTTGACGGGATTTGATGGCCAGTCTTCTCTGCAGTCTTTACAACCCTGGACAGCATTGTTTTTTCCCTGGCCGTGCAGCTCCCAAACCACACACACAGACCATAAGTTAATACACACTCAATAGTACAATGGTAGAATGCCATCAACAGGTCCTTTGAGAAATTGTTTTTCTGGAGGATTCTCAGCAAAGGCCTTTGAGAATAGAAGAGCCCAATGTGATTTGTAAAAAAGTTGATTATGGTGTTTAAAATGTGCATATTTCAGCTATTTATATACCACTTAATTATCAAAGTGTCGACTTGCTGAATTGATGGCATTAAGATCAAAAGTCTGCATGGCCCCTTTTCCTGGTTGCATGCCCTGTAACCTTCTTCCGCACAAGCAGTGCTATTTTTCTAGAAAAAGAGGTGCTCAAACTCACCATGAACACCTCCCTCATTCTCTCAGAATGGCAATGGCACCAGAGAGGTGCTGGAACTGAGTTCCTGTGAGTTCTCCCTGAAATAAAGCCCTACAAACAAGGGAGTTTGGGAGAAACCCATGGCTGCTCCTTTTTAATATATATATAAAGAAGGTCTGAGGAGGGATGCAGGTGGTGCTGTGGTTTAAACCACAGAGCCTAGGACTTGCCGATCAGAAGGTTAGTGGTTCAAATCCCCACGACGGGGTGAGCTCCCATTGCTTGGTCCCTGCTCCTGCCAACCTAGCAGTTTGAAAGCACGTCAAAGTGCAAGTAGATAAATAGGTACCGCTCCGGCGGGAAGGTAAACGGTGTTTCCGTGTGCTGCTCTGGTTCGCCAGAAGCAGTTTAGTCATGCCGGCCACATGACCCAGAAGCTGTGCACCGGCTCCCTCGGCCAGTAAAGTGAGATGAGCACTGCAACCCCAGAGTCGGCCATGACTGGACCTAATGGTCAGGGGTCCCTTTACCTTTAAAGAGGGTCTGAAGCCAACACAATGGTTCCAAACAAAAAGGAGTTTGAAGCACCAGCATTCTGATGGCTGCCTCTTAATGCAACTGATATTGTATCATATACAGTGGCACCTCAGGTTACATATGCTTCAGGTTACATACACTCCGGATTACAGACTCCGCTAACCCAGAAATAGTGCTTCAGGTTAAGAACTTTGCTTCAGGATGAGAACAGAAATTGTGTTCCGGCAGTGCTGCGGCAGCAGGAGGCCCCTTTAGCTAAAGTGGTGCTTCAGGTTAAGAGCAGTTTCAGGTTAAGAACGAATTAAGTACTTAACCTGAGGTACCACTGTACAACCATTGCTGTGGGGTTTAGTTGCTGGGCAGAGCAGGGCCAGGTTCATGCAAGAGGGCAAAAGATAGGGGACTACACTTCTCTTCTTTTCTCTCTTCTTTTCAAAAAGAAAGGTGTCCCTTTCCATGAATCCAAAAACATGACCTGCAATATTACTGTGGCTCAGTAACAAATGATAGTTCTTTACTTTTCTTCCCCAATTCAGGAGAGAGCTCCATCCTTTTGGAGTCCGAGTCAGCATAATTGAACCTGGTGGTTTCAAAACACCTATTTGCACAAAACTAGTAGAGTATTTTCAGACTGTATGGAGCCGGGTACCTTCTGACATCAGAGACACTTATGGGCAGCAGTACTTTGAGCAATGTGAGTAGAGATGGGGGAGGAAATCAGTTCGATTTGCATTTTAATGCAGACTTATCTCGTTTACAGTTGAAGAAACAATAAGCAAACTGACAAACAGCTTTCCTTCTGAATTTGCACTCGCCAAAATTTCACAGTGCAGTCTGGAAGCACCTGAAGGTTCTTTTCTTTGGCATCCAAGATAGTTCCAGATGTTCCTCCTTTGATTTAGCTATCATAGAGAGAATGCTCAGAAGATTAAATTTGCCTCCTGTGTTGCTGCAGATTCAACTTTTCATTTGTTTGTTTCTCTCACACAGCTTGCAAATCGTTCCAAGAACTCCTTGATGGTTGCAGCGACAACCTTCACCTGGTCACCGACTGCATAGAACATGCCCTGACATCCTGCTCTCCTCGCACTCGCTACTCTCCAGGCTGGGATGCAAAGCTCTTCTACCTTCCTGTCTCTTACTTGCCAACCACCATTGCAGACTATGTGTTGACCCGCTCTGGGCCCAAACCAGCACAAGCTGTGTAGATGATTGTGAAGAACAACATTACAGGTGGCCAAACAATCTAAGGATGGAACA
Source organism: Podarcis melisellensis (assembly GCF_964234715.1). Taxonomy (NCBI): domain Eukaryota; kingdom Metazoa; phylum Chordata; class Lepidosauria; order Squamata; family Lacertidae; genus Podarcis; species Podarcis melisellensis. Next base: position 7,447,989 of record NC_138529.1, read on the forward strand.
TTGAATCTTTTAGGATCCTATTGAGATGCAGGCTTAGTAATCAGTAGCTGTAAAGAGAAGTGGTTTTATTTTTCTTTGATTCTCTACTATTGGCTGATCTAGGAATAAGCCCCATTGAACGCAGTGAAACTTACTGTAAGTCTGAGTGGACATGCATTGTATCCTTATACAGTGGTACCTCGGGTTAAGTACTTAATTCATTCCGGAGGTCCGTTCTTAACCTGAAACTGTTCTTAACCTGAAGCACCACTTTAGCTAATGGGGCCTCCCGCTGCTGCTGCACCACCGGAGCACGATTTCTGTTCTCATCCTGAAGCAAAGTTCTTAGCCTGAGGTACTGTTTCTGGGTTAGCGGAGTCTGTAACCTGAAGCGTCTGTAACCTGAAGCGTATGTAACCCGGGGTACCATTGTAGTTCCTTGGAGTGAGGGAAAGATGTGCTCCCCACAAACCACCTGGAATGAATGCCCAAGTAAAGCTGGTTATGATCTGAATTATGTGTAAGCTCTGTGCAGATAAATTAGGTCACCTGGAGGCCAACAGGCAGTCCCAACATTCCTCTGTTTCATCAATTGCCGGGACATGTCTGCAGTACACAAACTCAGGCAACCTTAGACCCAAAGCCGCAGGGCTAAGCAGCAAAATGTGAGTATATAAAACTTGAAGGAGCAGCGCATGGGTGTTGCATGAGCACTGGTGTCATCAGTTTATCAACCTGGTGGTCTTTCCATGGGGCCTAGACATCCCCTCACCCCCTGCTGTTCCCCCCTCAACATGAATCTTCTGGTTATCCTTCCCCCTTACTTGAAACATACCTAGATCTGTACTAAGCTGGAAGACAAGTGATCTTCACCACTCCTTTCAGTTCTGAATGGTTTCAGCACTCCATTGGGCACCAATTCCACTGTCCATTAATTGACACCCACACTGTGTGTTTGAAAGGCACCCTGGGAAGTATATTTTAAGGGTGCTGGAAATTGTAGCTCTGTGAAGCCAGCTCTCTTAGCAAACCCCAGTTTCCGAAACTCTTCACAAGAAGCCATGGCTATTTAGAGGGCTCTAAATGTATTCTGTGGGTGTAGTGTATGTTAATGGGTTTATATTATTGCTGTTATAGGATAAAGAATAATTGTTTTGTTTGTTAGACTTCATCATGATGGCCCATTTGCTTCTTGTCCCCTGAGGTAGAACCAACATTCTGGTACAGGTGTGGAAACCTGTCTTTCCTTTGCCTCCAGTCGCCTTACCTTTATTTGGAGTGTTGAGGTCTAGGGCACCAAAATTTCCCATCCCCACAATGGCCTTTAGAAATGATTGCTCTGTTGAGACACCAGCAGATTCTATTTATCATTTTCACAAGACCCTGGCAGCACACCAGTTCTTTCAGCTTCCTGCCAGTAAATGTTTGCCCACGACTCATTTAGTGTTGGGCCATTCATTCCAGGAAGAAGTCTTAGAAAGAGTGGCTGATAGGATTAATATGTGCAATTACAACTTTTTGGAGAATTACAGCTTTGGGCTGTAATGACAGCCAAGCCAACCTAAATAAATGGAAGCGCTTTATGTAACTTACTGGATCAGCTGATTGGAAGCAGAATGAAAGTCGTAAAAAAAAATGGGGACACAATTTTGAACTGCCGTAGACGGGCATTCAGGTTTTAAGAAGCGCATTATGTTTCTAATGAATCTTTCCAGATCCAGCAAGAGGGGGAGCATTCATATCTATTATTTCCATCTGAAATCACTGTAAAACATTGCATAAGAAAATGGAAGCATGCACAAATATATAAAATTGCAGGGAAAGAAAATAGGAAAACCAGACACATAAATAGATAAAACCACTTTCTAGCTACTTTTCCCTCATCCGAAACAGAATGCTCATTACATTTTTGCAGGCGCAGGAGGATTGTAGACTAGCTTGTGTGCTGTCTGCCTTTTGTTACTTGACACAAAACACAATAATAATATATTTCTGGAGTTACCACATCTTGTAGGCTTGGGAGCTCTTCTGGTAAGTAGCTGGAATAGTGGATGGATCTGAGGTGGAAAGACCTGGGCTTGGTTCCTCCACCTGATTTGCTTTGCTTTGTTGTATTTCTGTGCCTCCTTTCATTCAAATGAATCTCAAAGAGGTTTACAAACCATAAATAACAGTAACTTAATGAAACACAATATCACAAATACTTAGCTATGAAGTGTTCAGGGGTGAACTTGCACCTATTCCTAACACAAAGATAATGGATGATAAATCCATTCCATGATATTCCCTCTTAGGACGCTATTCTATTTTTTTTGGTACCTTGGAAAGCTCCCGAGTTACCACAATAACCTTCACCCCACTCTGGTATTGGTGGTGTGGTTTTGCTTGCAGAAGCATGAATTGAATCTATAAGAATCTATAAGAAAGAATGATATGGTATGCACTGTATCACATAATGATAATAGGGATGCGGGTGGCACTGTGGATAAACCACAGAGCCCAGGGCTTGCCGATCAGAAGGTCGGCAGTTCAAATCCCCATGACGGGGCGAGCTCCCGTTGCTCGGTCCCTGCTCCTGCCAACCTAGCCAACCGAAAGCATGTCAAAGTGAAAGTAGATAAATAGGTACCGCTCCGGCGGGAAGGTAAACGGTGTTTCCGTGCGCTGCTCTGGTCATGCTGGCCACATGGCCCGGAAGCTGTACGCCGTCTCCCTCGGCCAATAAAGCGAGATGAGCTCCGCAACCCCAGAGTCAGCCACGACTGGACCTAATGGTCAGGGGTCCCTTTACCTTTACCTTAATGATAATAGGGGGAAAAACCTGTAGCCCCAGCCTCTACCCCTCTTTCTTCAACCACACTGGTTTAGCACTCCCATTTTTCGCCATGCCACACCTTTTCTTTAAATAAACAGAAGTGATCTCATACTGTATATATTCTTGCAAAGAAGCTGGTAAAATGTGGGCTGGATGAGATAACTGTTAGGTAGATTTGTATCTGGTTGACTGACCAAGCCCAAAGAGTACTCATCAATGGTTCCACATCATCCTGGAAAAAAGTGACCAGTGGGGTGCCACAGGGTTCTGTCCTGGGCCCGTTGTTCAATGTCTTTATAAATGACTTGGAAGAAGGGATTGAGGTGATGCTAATCAAATTTGCAGATGACACCAAACTGGGATGGGTAGCTAATGCCGCAGAAGACAGCATTCAAGATGACCTTAAGAGACTGGAGCATAGGGCCAAGACTAACAAAATGAATTTCAGTAGGGACAAATGTTAGTTTTGGTCCTATGCTACCCCTTCCAGTTTGGTGTCATCTGCAAATTTGATGCACCAACATAATAAGATGGGGGACACCTAGGTTGCTAGAAGGACATGCCAAAAGGATTTAGGGTTCTTGGTAGACCACAAGCTTAATATGAGTCAATGGTAGTATGCAGCAGCAAAAAAAGCTCATATTATTCTATCCTGCGTCAACAGAAGTCTAGTGTCCTGATCAAGAGAAGTAGGACTCCTGATCTATTCTGCTTTGGTCAGACCACACCTGGAGTCCTGGGCACCACAATTTAAGAAGGACATTGACAAGCTGAAACGTGTGTAGAGGAGGGCAACCAAGATGATAAAGGGTCTGGAAGCCAAGTCTTATGAGGAATGGTTGAGGAAATTGGGTATGTTTAACCTGGATAAGAGGAGACTGAGAGGAGATATGATAGCCATACATCAGGTTACAAACACTTCGGGTTACAGACTCCGAAAGTAGTACCTTGGATTAAGAACTTTACCTCAGGATGAGAATAGAAATCGCTCGGCGGCAGTGGAGGCCCCATTAGCTAAAGTGGTACCTCAGGTTAAGAATGGTTTCAGGTTAAGAACGGACCTCGGGAACGAATTAAGTTTGTAACCAGAGGTACCACTGTATTCAAATATCTAAAAGGCTGTCACATGGAAGATGGAACAAGCTTGTTATCTCCTGCTCTGGAGGCTTGGACCTGAACCAATACTTCAGTCATCAGCAATAACTTTTCTGACAATAAAAGCTGTTTGACAGTGGAATGGTCTCCCTTGGGAGGTGATGGACTCTCCTTCCTTGGAGGTTTTTAAGCAGAGGTGTGATGGCCATCTGCCTTATATGATCTAGTTGAGACTCCTATAATTCTGCGATTTTATGTGAAGTATCACTGAACATGTTCAGAGTGCCTTTCCTTCAGCACACCAGATGAATGAGCACAGGAATGGATGATACATTTTCCTAAAAGCTAAACAGAAAACACACACTTTTGGGGGTATGCTGTGTTAGTCAGTAAACAGCCTAAAATATTTTAAATGGGTAAAATGTCCACATTAAGAACCTATTGAATATGCATGCTTACTGTTGTTTAAATCAATATATTTTTATTAAAGATTTCTTAGTTTACAAAAATACGTGCATTGTCTCTTTTTTCAAGTGGTGTTTTCCACAGATCAGTTTCATTTGTTGTGAGGCATTAGTGTTATAATAATAATAATAATAATAATAATAATAATAATAATAATAAATTTATTTATACCCCGCCCTTCCCATTTCAAAAACTGGGCTCAGGGTGGCTAACAACAAATTTAAAACACTCAATTGTAAAAGCAGCATAAAATACAGTATAAAAACATGAATAACAATAAAATTCAAAGTTCAGAAATCAATTTGGGGAAAATCCATCTAATAAGCATTATTAGATGGATTATTAGATAATCCCCAGGGCTAGCTGGCTGAATTTGTCCTACTTGGGCCAGTGAGGGGGCCAGGGGAGAATTAGCTGTGGGGTCTCAGAGTGGGTAATCGTCATAAAAAGGGGGGAGGGGAAGAGAAGGGAAATAAAATATCATCATATTTTATTAATTTTCCATACAAACATATAATCATTCCACATTACAGTTTCTATTAAACTTTTCAATTTTTGACTACCTTCGGCTTTTCTGCCAATCATTCGTATTTAATTTCTTTAAGTACACATTTCCAAATTTTTATATTGCCTTTATGTCTTCCCCCTTCTTTTATTTTACTTTTTTACAATATTTCTTAATTTTTAATTCAGCCTGATATTTTATTTCCCTTCACAAAATTGATAAGGGAAATAAAATATCAGGCTGAATTCAAATTAAAGGCCAGGCAGAATAACTCTGTCTTACAGGCCCAACAGAAGGAAATTAAATCCTGCAGGGCCCTGGTCTCACGGGACAGAGCATTCCACCAGGTCGGAACCATCACTGAAAAGGCCCTGGCCCTAGTGGAGGATAGTCTGACTTCCTTAGGGCCCGGGACCTATAAACTATGGTTATTCATGGACCTGAAGAAGTGTTTCATGCAGTATCAGGTTGGGAAGAAAAGGGGGAAAGGGGGAGGGTGGTGGCGAGTGGAGTGGGGTGTGGTGGTTATGCTTCTATTCTACTTAGTGTGCGTGTTGGGTTTAGTGTCAACGTCACTTGTGTGGGTTCTCTTACTATTCGCTTGTTATATTTCCTTGGTGGTGAGAGAGGTTGGGGATGGCCTAAGGTGTGGTTGGTTGTCTTTTGTTGGCTGTTGTGAGATTTGTTTATGTGTGGGGGTGGGTTTTTGGGTCAGGTTAGCCAGATTGATTCATATGTTGTTGGCGGATTCTTCTTGTTGTCTTGTTGGGTTATGTATGTGATAAAGGGGAACCATACCGGGTGAAGGCGTTTTCTTCTATTTGTCCCCATGTCAGTTTCAGTTTATTGGTTAGCTTTTCTAGTAAGGCTGTTTCCCATACAATTTGATACCATTGGTCCATGCTTATTCCTGACAGGTCTCTCCAGTGTCTGGCTATGATGCTTCTGGCTGCTGAGAGCAGGTGGATTCTGAGTTCTTTATATTGTGTGGGCATTATTACCTTGGAAGATGTTGAGTAGGACCTGTTCTGGGAAGACTTCTAATACTTGCTTAGTTAGTTTGCATATTTCTTTTATGCAAAATGTCCAGAAGAGTTGTATTTTGGGACATTTCCACCACATGTGGAGGTATGTGCCTGTGGAGGTGCATCCTCTCCAGCATTTTGGTGAGGCTCCTGAGCGTATTAGCGTATTTGTTTCCGTGGTGTTAGGTACCATCTGTAAGTGAGTTTCAGGGTGAGGTTTTATATATATCTATAGGTGAGGTGGATTTAAAGGGGGGTTCTAGTCCACTGGGTGGGGTTAATTCTCATAGCCTATGTCGTCCTCCCATCGTTTTTTGATTACGTCGAGGGGGTTCATGGGTTTTTGGAGCAGTATTTTGTATATTATGGATACTATCCCCTTGCCGTATCCCTTTGTTGTTAGGAGGAGGTTTTCGATGGTTGTCAAGGGCCTATTTGCTGCTGATTTTACTACTGGATTGTTTAAGAAGGCATGTAATTGGTGGTGTGTTAGCCAGGGCATTTGGGTGTCCCCTAGTTTGTCTTGTATTTCTTATGTCAACGTGGGTTTGTTATTTTTCTACAAGTCTGCTAGGAAGGCCAAAGGCTTGAATATCTTGAAGTCTTGGTTTATTAATGAGATTGGGTGGTATGATTCTTCTTTGACCCTGTCTTTGAGTGATTTTGGGATAGAGACTATCTTGGAGGAGGTCCAGGTTTTAAGAATGGGGTCCCTTTTTATGATGTCATTGAATAGGCAGGTCATAGAGGGCATCAGGGATTCTTTGAATATCTTATAGAATTCTGCTGTAAAGCCATTTGGGCCTGGGGCTTTGTGTGGTTTTAGGTTTTTGAGGACCGTATATATTTCCTCTGGGGTGATAGGACTGTCCATGAATTCCTGTTCTTTATCAGTTAAGGTTGGCATGGTCAGTCCTGCCAGTATTGATAAGAACAGTCTATTTGTACTATTTATAAACACATGTTGTTGTTTTGTTGTTAAAGACTGAGCTATCTGGAAAGCTCCCTCAGTCAGGGAAGAAATACTCAGAGAGAAGCCAGTTGTTTTAACTCTTCCCCACTAGGGGGAAGCAGCAGCTCATGCATGTGCATGTTTCTCGTTTGAAAGTCCTAATTCACAAGTACGCTGTGCTAATGAATCGGCGAATTCCACAATTTGTTATTAGGCACTCTTAACATCAGTTATGTATTTCCAATCTAAATTGATATCTGGGCTTACATCCGGTGGGCTGAGGGAGAGATCCGGGTTAAAAATGCCCCAATATGGCAGGCAAGGAACAGATTTTTAAAAGGAAATCTCTGATTTCCCACTCTGTGCATGGGACGTGGGTGGCGCTGTGGGTTAAACCACAGAGCCTAGGGCTTGCCGATCAGAAGGTCGGCAGTTCAAATCCCCGTAACAGGGTGAGCTCCCATTGCTTGGTCCCAGCTCCTGCCAACCTAGCAGTTCAAAAGCATGTCAAAGTGCAAGTAGATAAATAGGTACCACTCCAGCGGGAAGGTAAATGGCATTTCCGTGCGCTGCTCTGGTTCGCCAGAAGTGGCTTAGTCATGCTGGCCAATGACCCGGAAGCTGTACGCAGGCTCCCTCGGACAGTAAAGCGAGATGAGCACCGCAACCCCAGAGTTGGCCACAACTGGACCTAATGGTCAGGGGTACCTTTACCTATATAACTGGCAGACCTTGTTGACCAGCTTCAACAGGCAAAGGCAAGCACCAGAAAGGAGAATGTGTGCATTTCTATGGAAGGCATATGTATGATGTGAGAGGCGGTTTTAGGGTAGGGCGACCAGTGCAGTCACCCCGGGTGCCACACTGTAATGTTGTAGAATGGAGCATGTGGTGTGTGTGCCAACTCTTAGCATTGCCAAGCCCAGCTGTTGGCTGCATCCACTCTGGTGAGCTTGCAGGTGCCCTTAAGAGCATAAGAAGAGCCCATCTGGATCAGGCCCATCCATTCCAGCCTCCTGTTTTTTTATATATATATATAAATTTTTATTAAGTTTTTCTTTTAGAAATAATTCTGACAACCATGATTACAAATTTACAATTTTTTTGAACTTCCACCAGCACCTCCCTCAATCATCCATTTTTCATATCTTCACGCATTTTCTGTGTAGTATTGCCGATTTAATATTAACCTTCCATCTCTGTTTCTTTCTTACAATATACCTTGTATTGTCACAAAGCCTCTTTAAAACCCACTAGCGTTGTCTGTTCATCACATATAGTTTTCAGATATTCCGTAAACTTTCCCCAGTCCTCAATGAATTTGTGATCTTTCTGATATCTAATTTTTCCAGTCATTTTATCCAATTTTGCGTAGTCCATAAGTTTCATCCTCCACTCGTTCAAGGTCCTTCACAGTGGCCAACCAGATGCCCATAGGAAGCCCCCAAGGAGGACCTACACACAGCATTCCCCAGCTGTGATTCCCAGGATCACCCATGGCAGCAGAACCTAGCCATTCTGGCCAGCAGCCCTTGATAGCCTTCTCCCGCATGATCTTTATCTCACCCTCTCTTAAAGCAATCCACGCTGGTGGCCAATGCTCCCTCTGTCCCCTGCAGTGTGTGGTTGACGTCAGCTGTCCTGTGTCTGGGTCTTTGAGTAGTCTAGTAAATCTATATCTTCTGGTCTGGAAGGACCTGGTAGGAAGCATGACGATTCCTTGCCCAGATCATTCTCCAAGCATGAACAGAGGGGCTCAAACATGAAGCCCTAGAGACACACTCTACCCCTCACTTGCCCAGCCCCATGCAATATATGAGCTCTTTCATCATCTCTCTGGCAGGCATAATGCTCGGCCTCTTGCTCACAAGAATTACGCATACCTGCAGGGGAGAGCATAGCGACGGAGTCCTCAAGCTGAGCATGACTCAGGTTAGCTTAAATAGATGGTTGATATTCTCCTGTGGGATGAATTGGTAATTTGGGTTTCAATCAGCCTCTTGCTTTTTCCACCAGGCCAATGAAACGCATCAGCAGTGATGATAAAAAAAAAATTAAATGACCACTTTCAATTTCATCTGTACCAAAGTGCTCAGGAAGATGTAACTGAGAGGCAAATGTTCTGCCTCTTTTTTACTCTCTCTCTCATGAAAGGAGGATGCAGCATAAAAGCTGCCTAGAAAACCAGCAACGTGACTAACCATGAATTGGTTGCATATTTACTCAGAGGTATGTCCAGTGGTGCCAACTCCCTGGTAAGTAGCATGCACACGAAAGCTCATACCAATAACAAACTTTGTTGGTCTCTAAGGTGCTACTGGAAGGAATTTTTTTTATCTTCTTTCAACGTTTCCATATTGTCAGGGAACTGCCATTGGAACGAGAGGAGGAGGCGAGGCTCCACGACGATGCTGGAGAGGAGACAAGTAGGGAGAGAGGCAGGTCTCCTGTTGGGGAAGAAAATCAGCGCAACACCAGGGATGGAGGGGGGCCAATGGGGGAAGCAGAGAGCAGGCTCAGAGACTCTTCACTGGACACCAGCGGGGAGAGCACAGGTCCTCCGCTACCCACGCCCTCCCTGCGCAGAAGACTTCCATGCAGGGAGAGTAGGAGGAGACTGGGCGTCAAACATCTTTTATGTTGGAAAAGGTTTAAGAAACGCCCACTGTCGGATTCTGCCAGCGACTGAACAGCCACGAAGTGAGGGGCTGTCCAGCCAGGAAAGGTTTAACCAGGCCACCTAGCCAGGAGTGGCGGCAACTTACGCACGAGCAACCCCATATAACACATATGTTCATTTCATTGTACCCCACTCTTCCTTTAAGAAGCTCACGGGTTAAAAAACCACAGAGCCTAGGGCTTGCCGATCAGAAGGTCGGTGGTTCGAATCCCTGCGACGGGGTGAGCTCCTGTTGCTCGGTCCCTGCTCCTGCCAAACTAGCAGTTCACAAAGTGCAAGTAGATAAATAGGTACCACTCCGGTGGGAAGGTAAACGGCGTTTCCGTCCGCTGCTCTGGTTCACCAGAAGCGGCTTAGTCATGCTGGCCACATGACCCGGAAGCTGTATGCCGGCTCCCTTGGCCAATAAAGCGAGATGAGCGCCACAACCCCAGAGTCGGTCACGACTGGACCTAATGGTCAGGGGTCCCTTTACCTTTACCTCCCATTTTAGAATCATAGAATTGTAAAGTTGGAAGGGCTTCCTTGATCAACTACATTCTTTCTAAGGCTCCCCTGTGGGGCTCAGGAGCCCAGTTATGTCACCTCTTGCCTGCAGAGCTGGCTGCTTCTTGTCCTTTTTCGAATACCCTCCCTTGTGGAGTGCTCCCTCAGCCTCCTCTCCTCTCCCCTCTCCTTGGGAGTCCTCAGAGCAGGCCCTGCTGCTGCCCCTGGTTTTTAAGCTGCGCCCCCCACTCCAAAAAGAGGTGCCTCTTCACACTGCCCCACAGGGGCCTGGGAAGAGGATGCCCCCAGCCTTGGTGGCTCAGCAGAGACTGGCCATAGGTGAATGGGAGGCCAGCAACTTACCTCAGGAGGCAGCAGTGGGCACTCAGTTCCCAGGCAGGCCTTGCACACAGGAAACAAAAGAAAGGTCAGCACTGCACCTGCCTGGCCTCCGGCTAGTCTGTCCATTCCCAACAGCGAGGGCTGGTGGATTGGCTGACTGGGCTCCCTCACCCGCTTGCTTGCTGACTCCGAGGCCACCTCAGCTCCAGACCCCACAGCCAGCCCCATTCGCCTGGGGTACTTGTAGCCAGGACTGCTGCAACAAACAGCCACGCAAGCCTTTGGCAGGCAGAGACACAAGAGGGTATCAGAGGAGGGAGGGAAGGAAAGGGGGACGGAGGCCAGTGTCGCCCACGGCACCCCTGCCCATCATTCAAGGCACCCCAGGGTGCCACGGCACACTGGCTGGAAACCACTGATCTAGTCCAACCCCACACAATGCATGGATCCTGCCCACAGCCAACCCTGGGTGAGCTCGAACCACCAACCTTCTGGTTAATAGCCAGACCCATTGCACCACTGGGGGATATGACCGGTCTAAATTCACCCAATAAGATTCATAGCTGAGGGCTGGGATTTGCACCCACATATATCTCTGGTCTAAGGCCAATACTTTAGCCACCATGATAGGAAGATCTTAGCACCTGTGTTGATTTTAATGCCACTGTCCAGCTATGCGGTATTGAGACAGTTCAATATATTCTGGTGCCTGGGACCAGATTGCCTCAACAATGATAGGATTCCAGGTGGAAAAATCAAAGTTAGAAACAGAACTGTTAGAACCCAATTCTAAGATACTTTCAAGAATGTATAACTTGTTGCTAAAATGGAACACACAAGATGAAACGGTCAAATCAGCTATGATAAAATGGGCACAGGACATAGGGTACAATATTATGTTTGCTGACTGGGAAAAGTTATGGACCACCGGCCTGAGATTCACGGCATGTAATGCCTTGAAAGAAAATATTATGAAAATGATATACAGGTGGTACATGACCCCAGTCAAGCTTGCAAAGATATACCATTTGTCAGACAATAAATGTTGGAAATGTAAAGAAACTGAAGGAACGTTCTTTCACCTCTGGTGGACCTGCCCTAGAGTTAAGGCTTTCTAGGAAATGATATATAATGAGTTGAAAAAGATATTTAAGTATACCTTTCCTAAGAAACCAGAGGCCTTTCTTCTGGGCATTGTCGGCCAGAGGGTGCAGAAGAAAGACCGAACTTTTTTTATGTATGCTACAACAGCAGCAAGGATACTCATCGCTAAATACTGGAAAACCCAAGATTTGCCCACACTGGAAGAATGGCAGATGCAACTGATGGACTATATGGAACTGGCGGAAATGACTGGCAGAATCCGAGACCTGAGAGAAGAACTCGTGGAGGAGGACTGGAAGAAATTTAAGGACTATTTACAAAAACATTGCAAATTGTATGAATGTTAAGAAAGATGTAAGATTAGCAACAACATGGTACCAATAAATTACTTAAAAGGAATATGAACTTAAAAGTAATCAAAAGAAAAGACAAATTTTGGATAAATATTATGTAAAAACTAAGTCTTTAAAACTGTGATCTAAATTATCTAAAATTAGGAATATAATATTGGAAAATTATATTATAAGAATTGAAACAAGTTAATAAATTGCTGGAAAAATTTAAGATTTTGGAATGCAGGAATGAGAGTTGTGAGGAAGTCCAAGGAGGGGAATGAAATGTGGAAATTGGAAAATTATATGTTATTCTGTATGTTTTTTACTGTCTAAACAAAATTTTAATAAATATTATTATAAAAAAAAAGATTGCCTCAACAATGTATTCCTTCTCCCTTGTCCCCCCATTCCTGCATGTCTGACAAAATTCCAGAGGTTTTCCAGCTGTCTGGGATTGTTCACCCAGTAGAGCATGAGATTCTTAATCTCAGAGTTGTGGGTTTGAGTCCCATGTTGGGTAAAAAGATTCCTGCATTGCAGGGGGTTGGACTAGATGGCTCCTATGGTCCCTTCCAGCTCTATAGTTCTAAAACTCTAACTTCCCCTAAGGTGTGTTTTGCGTGGCTGGAAAGACCCACTTTCTGACCAAAAAATTCCAAGGAGAAAAACCTCAAGTGTTTTTCCCAAGACCCCTGTTAGCAAGAGATCATTCTGACTCTCCCTGCTTCCAGGCCCTTGGGGTGCTCAGTACAGAATAAATTCTGCCAGTTTCTTTCCAGGGAGCCTGGATTCTGACAGTCACCTCAACCATTGCATCAATCTTGCATCCCACAAACCCACACAGGGCCAATTAGATGGACCTCATGCAAATCGACCTGGTTGCCTGACACCCTTAATAGGTTGTTTTATGCAGTGGGAAGCAAATGTCCCAAGGGAATAAACATTTTATCATTCAGTTCCTCCTCTTGACTTCCAGTTGACTGATGGTCTTTTGAGAGCTCTTGGGGAGTGTTGGGCATAGTGCTATAATGAGATAGGGCAATTGTTTTTAGGTCCATTGTTTTTCTGAATGGGAAGGCGGCTTGTTTCTTTGTTTGTTTTCCCAGTAATGATCCTCCACACTCTGGACTGTTTTAATTGCTGGATAATTAAGCTTTCATAGATCAGGGAGAGGGGTGATTAAGGTGGTAAACTGAGTTCTGTTTTTGCACAAAGGCAGCAAAATGATTGGGATGCACGCTAGAAATATTGCCAGCTTATTTCCCAACCAGGCAGGCTTAAGCAGTATGTGGACCGAGAACTCCCAGAAGTGCAAACTGGATTTCGAAGGGGCAGAGGAACCAGAGACCAAATTGCAAACATGCGCTGGATTATGGAGAAAGCTAGAGAGTTCCAGAAAGACATCTACGTCTGCTTCATTGACTATGCAAAAGCCTTTGACTATGGAAGTGAGAGCTGGACCATAAAGAAGGCTGTTTGCCGAAGAATTGATGCTTTTCAATTATGGTGCTGGAGGAGACTCTTGAGAGTCCCATGGACTGCAAGAAGAACAAACCGATCCATTCTTAAGAAATCAGCCCTGAGTGCTCACTGGAAGGACAGATCCTGAAGCTGAGGCTCCAATACTTTGGCCACCTCATGAGAAGAGAAGACTCCCTGGAAAAGACCCTGATGTTGGGAAAGATGGAGGGCATTAAAATGCTAAATTGCACGATTTGGAAGTTTTGGCTTCAGCGATTAGATTTCTGAAATTGAAATTAAGTTAAAAGTAAGAAAAGGAAGAAATTTAAGGTATTATTAAAGGTGCTAAAAGGTTTAAATAATTGACAAAGAGTATCTTAAATTAAAAATATTGGGAAAGTATGAATTAAGAAATAAGGTGATAATTTGCTGACATTCTAAAGAGTAAAGAATGCAAGGTACGGGAGATGTGAGGAAGTCCGATTGGTTATGTAAAAATATCTTTGAAAGTGGAATTTTTTTTCTTCATTTTTTAATTGTTTGTTTATTTTTTCTTTTGTAAGCGAACTTTAAATTCCTGTTTGTGTATCTGAAAATCTAATAAAAATATTTTTTTTTAAAAAAAGGAAAGATGGAGGGCACAAGGAGAAGGGGACGACAGAGGACGAGATGGTGGACGAGGATGAGACAGTGTTCTTGAAGCTACCAGCATGAGTTTGACCAAACTGCGGGAGACAGTGGAAGACAGAAGTGCCTGGCGTGCTCTGGTCCATGGGGTCACAAAGAGTCGGATATGACTAAACGACTAAACAACAATTTCCCAACTTAGGTCCTGTGACTGCAAATGCTGTGTTCAACTTTTTATGGTATAAAGCAGGGGCAGCCAACAGGGCACCATCCTTTCCTGACCATCTGATATAGGATGGCTGTAGAGTAGGGGTGAGGAAACACTGACCTTCCAGATATTTTTGGACTCCATCTCCCAACAGCAAGGCCAATGGGAGTTGTAGTCCAACAGTATCTGGCTTATTCAGCCTCACCAGTTTCTTCCACTTGCCCAACGAAGCCCAAGTCTTCACCAGTTGAAGTTCTGCCTGTCAAGCCAGCATGAAAGGTACTGGAACTGGTGTCCATGAACATCTGGAGGGCCACACCAGGCCCCGGTCCCTGGACTAGATGGCATTGGATGTCCTTTTCAACTCTATAGATTCTCTAAGGACAAAATTCTGTTTTGTAGTGCAGACACGGCCTGGGAGATATACTTGTGGATTCTCCTCTTTCTTCATCTGTGACGGTAGAACACACTCTTCTCTTCAGGTTTACACATGTGTGCATAAGGTGGGATCTGCCCTCTGCCTGCCTCCAATCCAGATCTAGGCTTCCTGTAACACTCTGTTCAGCACAGTGAAGCCCCATGTGGATCCTAACCTAATTATCCCCTGCAATTACTACTCCACAGCTGGAGCCCATTGTCACCCAACCAATAAGAGGCTCGATGCTGGTGTGGTGCTACCAGCCAGCTGTGTTCATTCCTGTGATGCCAACTAGAAGCTGGGGAACAGCTGTGACTCTCTTGGTAGCCAGATCTCTGCATCCAGCGATAACATATTGAGCTTCCTTCATTCTTGGTCAGAAGAAAAGCAACCCAGCAAGCTACACATTTGTCAGGTAGTTGGGTTCTAGCCCTGACTATGGGTTGACTACTAGCACAATTTATTCCTCGGGACCTGCTTTCCTCTGTCGGTTTTTGCACTTCTTGCTAATTTCAGTTTTTCAACAGTAGCATTGTTTCAAAGATTTGGGAAAGAAGGCGTGCCGGCCAATTGGCAAAAACATCCTTTGCTCTACTGCTTTCTGTTTTGAGCAGCACAATTCAAGATGGGAAGGATTCTGAAAAGAGCTCCTAAGAGGAATGGCTTACCTCGGCACAAAATGTTCATGAGAACAAGGGCCATCACCCATCACTAAAGAGAATATTTGTGGTTGATGAGTCATTTGCCTTTAAACTAGTTGAAGTAATTTATTTATTTATTTATTTATTTATTTATTTATTAAATGTATCATCAAAAGATCTCAGGGTGGTTCACAAAATTGATTTAGTACCACTTAGAATCCTAGAATAATAGAGGTGGAAGGGAACCTGAGGATCATCTCCAGCGGTTCTCAACCTGTGGGTCCCCAGATGTTGTTGGACTACAACTCCCATCATCCCTGAGCTCTGGCCTTGCTAGCTAGGGGTGATGGGAGTTGTAGTTCAACAACATCTGGGGACCCACAGGTTGAGAAAGGCTGATTCTAGTCCAACCCCATGAAATGCAGGAATATGGCTATTAAATTACAGTCTATTTTTGACTTGTGCTTGTTGGACTTCTTCTTGGGGGTTCCAGAGAAGCGACAGCATGATATTGTGTGTTTCTGTGCACATGCGCAGGAACACAATGGACCGCGGGAACCCCCCAAAAAAGATCCACAGCAAAGGAGGACATGTGCAAGGGGATGGAGAAAGGGGTGGGCAAGAAGGAAGTAAAACTGGACAACAGGGAATGGGATATCACACATTTTCAGAGTAAGGTATGGCCTGAGGACCCAAAATCCTGGACAAAACTTGGGGTGGTACTGCAAGCGGAAGAAAACACAGGATAAATGCAAGTGTGGATAGGCCCTCAGAACAAGGGTCAAATATTATTTTCTGAGGTGCACAGAGCAATCAAAAGGGCTGGGAGAATCTGTGGGGGAGGAATTGCAGACCCAAAGCCCTGTTGTGTTTATAGTGGAAGGGCAAGAGGCAGCAGAATTTTCCTTGTAATTGATTTTGGTTTTCTTTTTCTATATATAATTTTTATTACATTTTCTGTTTTACAATTTAAAACACTCATTTTACATCCTTAAGACTTCCCTTCTCTTTCCATGGTTCATTTTACATTTCATAAATCCTTACATATTTTACCAAAAACTATACCATTCAGTATTCCATTTTTGCATCCATCCAAACTTGCTTACACTGTTGAATTTATCTTAATGCTTCCAGTGTTTTCAGCCGTACACAGTTTCCCCCATATATTCAATAAACATTTTCCAATCTTCTTTAAACGTATGTTCTTCTTGTTCTTATTCTATATGCAAAGTCTGTGAGTTGTGCATAGTCTGTCAACTTAAGTTGCCATTCTTTAGTTGGAACCTCTCTCGATTTCCATTTTGGGGCTAACGAAACACAGGCTGCAGTAGTGGGCATACATAAATAACCTTTTCTGGCAACTCTGGGAATTGTAGCTCTTGGAGGGGAACATGGGTGTCTGTCTGTCTTGGATCAAATATATATATTTTTCCTGTGCATGATTACAATAGAAACTGATACCAGCCTTTGTCACCCCTGCAGATCTTGGTCTTAGTTTAAGGGAAATTGGCAGGCAACCAGCTGTTATTATCCACACATGCAAAACTCTTTTCTTAACATGATTATTATTCCCATTTCTCAAATGGAAAACAGAGGTTGAAAGATTTGGCATGTCTCAGGGCCATGGAGACTGACCTCTCTTGGACAAGATTTTTTATTTTTGCAGTGGTACCTCGGGTTAAGAACTTAATTCGTTCTGGAGGTCCGTTCTTAACCTGAAACTGTTCTTAACCTGAAGCACCACTTTAGCTAATGGGGCCTCCCGCTGCCGCCACACTGCTGCTGCACGATTTCTGTTCTCAACCTGAAGCAAAGTTCTTAACCTGAAGCACTATTTCTGGGTTAGCGGAGTCTGTAACCTGAATAGTCTGTAACCTGAAGCGTCTGTAACCCGAGGTCCCCCTTGGGAGGCAATGTTTGGTCTCTCTGTTGTGTCAGTGGCAGCATGGTTTCTAAAGAGTTCTTTCAATCCAGGTGCAAGAGTCTCCTATTCCCTTCCTGAGGTCAAGAGGAAATGGTGTACAGCAGACGCATTTATACAGTCTGCTGAGAGCCTGAGTGGGAGAGCGCACCAGATCCCTCTGAATATGCAAATAGCTCTAATGGCACATTAGTAACCCCTCCGGCTGCTACGTGCCATTAAAAATGATTGCAAAAATGACTGCTTTTAGAGAAGATTTATAACTCCTCTCCTGCTTTGCAAAATACCTGCCTGATCCCATCAACCCTTCTTGTGCTTAGAGAAGCATTCAGCTCCAGCACGACTTTTCCAGCTTCTTGTCTTCACTTATGGGATGCATTTTCTCAGGATCTCCACACGCTGCTCTGCCCCACCTTGCTGTCAAGATTTAGCAGATAATGAGAGTGGATTTTGTGAGCCCTTACTGTCGCTAAGAGACTCGTACTTCAATCCTGGAAAGATAAACATCCACCATCTATTATATAATGGTCTGAGGACCTCACTGCCCTTGCTATATTTGAATACATTTCTTATACATTTTTATTTCATAGATAGATACCTATCTGGACATTTGGTTTATATGTTTAAATTAAGTTTAAACATATAAACCAATTTATATAATTTTATATAATTATATAAATTTATATAGATTTATATTTATTTATATAAATTTATATAATTAAATTATATGTTTACATTAAGTTTATATGTTTAAATTAAGATGAATGTATGGGTGTTGTTGTATTTTTAATGTGATTGAGGGGGTTTCTTTCATTTTATTCTCCCCTCTTTTTCCTTTTTTATTTCTTTGCTATATTTGTTCTTAAAAAATAATTATAATTAATGTTTTTGGGGTTCAAAGTGTGATAACTACAGATGAACAAGAATGTGGTCTAGCCAAATTTATTCCCCACTGATTTCAGTAGGAGAGTTAAACTCATGCTAAACAGTACACTCTTATGCATGTTTACTTGGACTTAAGTCCCATTGAGTGCAATGAGGCTTACTCCCTAGTAAGTACATCTAAGGTTGGCACTTTAGCCTCACAGCACAATCCTAAACCTGTTTACAGAGAAATAATTCCTGCTGAGTTCCTTGGGACTTACTTTAAGGTAAGTGAACACAGGACTGCAGCTGTGCACTCTGCTAAGTCCAGGGGGAGCTAGAAGTGCTTAACTGCAGCAGGATTGTGGCCCAAATATATTAAACATGCAGGTTACGATGAAATTTAACAGATCCTATTCTACTGTGTCCTTGACTCCGCCATCTAGTTTAAATAGAAAGACCTTGCGGGGTCTTGATAGGTACTTGATTGTTGTAAACAAGCAAATGTGGTCCCCTGGCCCAAAGCTGAGGAAGTTGTAGCCCTCCCAAGCATTGTTGGACTCCATCTCCCATCAGCCCCAATCAATATGGACAACAGTTGGGTTTTATGGCAGTTTTAGTCCAGCAATATCTGGAGTGCAGTCAGATTTAGGGGAGCATGACCAGTTTGGCAGCACTGGGCATGGAGCCTCAGCAAACGCTGGAAACTGAACCTAGGGATGCAAAATTTGTATTCTGTCTATACTGCTTAAGGTTGAATTCACATCACATGAAAAAATATGTGCAGAAGAGAAGAGAAGAGACTCTTGCAAGTATACAACTGGAACTGAGGGGGGATGTTTTGTGGCAAGGTAGCTGAAGGGGGGGACGCGGGTGGCGCTGTGGGTTAAAGCCTCAGCGCCTAGGGCTTGCCGATCGAAAGGTCGGTGGTTCGAATCCCCGCGGCAGGGTGCGCTCCCGTTGCTCGGTCCCAGCGCCTGCCAACCTAGCAGTTCGAAAGCACCCCCAGGTGCAAGTAGATAAATAGGGACCGCTTACCAGCGGGAAGGTAAACGGCGTTCCGTGTGCTGCGCTGGCTCACCAGATGCAGCTTTGTCACGCTGGCCATGTGACCTGGAAGTGTCTGTGGACAGCGCTGGCCCCCTGGCCTATAGAGTGAGATGGGCGCACAACCCTAGAGTCTGTCAAGACTGGCCCGTACGGGCAGGGGTACCTTTACCTTTAGCTGAAGGGGAGAAGCAGTAGGTGGGAAAAGTTCAGCGCCCCACCCCCAACCACACCTCCTGAAGCTGTCTGTCTCCTTTAAAAGAAAGGATGTTGGGATTATGTTAGCTACCTTCACAACATTTAATTAAGCTGGGTGGCCCCTCCTCAATTCCAGATTACTTAAGGTTGAATGTATGTTGCGTGGACAGGTGGAGTCCCCCGCAACCCCTGAGCTGAATAATGACTCAAGACAATGTGCTATGGGATTAAAATTGGCCACAACTTTATTAAGTTTCAGATGTAGAGGGACCTTGGCTCAGGCATTGGGCGTTTATCCTTCCCAGTCCCCAGCCGGGGATCTGGGAGACATCAGTGTTATCCAGAATGTGTGGAGATTGGGCTGGCCTGGAGTACATATGTTCAAGCAGACAGACCGGCCACCATTTTGCCACCATCACAGGGGAGAGCAATGACAACCTCTCGGCATATGGCCAATGCCTCCCCTCAAGGCTCCTTTAACGGGGAACCCTGGGATCATTGCCGCAAGGGGGGCATGGGTCACCGCTCCCCCCCCATTTAGGAAGATAGACTAAAGGATTCCACCCAAGGCCTGAAACCGCCAAAGTTGTGACGTTTTGCTATGGGGAAGGCAAATCCTGCCGATGCAGGAAAATTCCTTTCCGGCCCTTCAACAGCGACCATGACGTAGCAGCGCCCGTGTACCTGTGGAGAAGAGGTTAACCTGCAAAAGAAGGCTTAACTGAGGGAGGGCAGGGTGGGAGAAGCTCTGGAGACAACTGACCCTTTGCAGGTAACCTTCTGTTGTGTGGGCAGGGTGGTCCCTCCACCTGGCCAATCCCTTGGCAATGCCTTCCCAGGTGGGATTGGGCGATTGGCTGAGGTAGGTGGAGACCTCCAGGTATCCAGCCTGGGGAGGGCGAAGCCAGCCCGTACAACCGGGAGCTGCACTGGGATCGCAAAAGGCGCCCCCCATTTGATGTGGGGAGCGGTCATTGTAAGGATATTGCATTTCCCCAGTTCCTTATTTTGTGCCTGGGAAAATGAGATTCCCCACAACCTCCCTTAGTTCATCCATACCGTTCTTGTGATTGATGCGCATTTGCAGAAGTGTCAAAGGCACCTATTGGCAGCTGTCTGTAATACTACATCTATCTGTAAACACATCTGCATTAATATTTTGTTGTAAGCCACCCAGTCAGATGGGCGGCATATAAATAATAAAATGATGATGATCATGAACTTTCACACACACTGTTGCATGTTTATGTCCTTGGTGACTGTTCCCAAGGTGTGCAACCCACAAAATTTGATGAAACTTAAGACATACCGTATTTTTCGCTCTATAGGACGCACCGGACCATAGGAGGGGGAGAACAGGAATAAAAAAATTCTCTCCCTCTCTGCCCAGTGCCCCTTCAGTGAAGCAGCAGGAGAAACAGAGCCCCTTCCATTTCTCCTCCTGCTTCACTGAAGGGGCGCTACGCAGAGAGGGAAAACTGTGCAGCACCTCTCCAGCGAAGCGAAGCCTAGAGAGCAAGAGGGATCAGGGCACACCGACAAGCCTTCAGAGCACAGCGGGAACTCCTGCTGCATTCCGGGGGCTTCAGCAAAAGCAACGCAAAGCCCCCGGAGCACGAGGGGAGCTCTCTGCGCTTCGGAGGCTTCGCGTTGCTATCACTGAAGCCAAGGAGCCTGCATTTGCTCCATTGGACGCACACACAGTTCCCCTTCATTTTTGGAGGGGAAAAAGTGCATCCCTCCCCAGGCGGGATTGGGCAATTGGCTGAGGTAGGTGGAGACCTCCAGGTCCTTCAAGCAGTTGGTCCCTTACCTTTCCCGCCCCGACCTGGCCACAGTGATCCATGCGACGGTCATCTCCAGGCTTGACTACTGTAATTCGCTCTACGCGGGGCTGCCCTTGAAGCTGTCCCAGAAACTCCAGCGGGTACAGAATGCTGCAGCGAGGCTCCTCACGGGGTCTCTGCCATGGGAGTATATTCACCCAGTGCTTTTCAAGCTGCACTGGCTCCCGGTGGAGTACAGGGTCAGATTTAAGGTGCTGCTTTTGACCTTTAAAGCCCTTCACGGCCTAGGACCCTCGTACCTACGGGACCGCCTCTCCCGGTCTGCCTCACGGAGAGCCTCAAGGTCCATAAATAACAACACCCTAGTGGTCCCAGGCCCTAAGGAAGTTAGATTGGCTTCAACCAGAGCCAGGGCCTTTTCAACACTGGCTCCGGCTTGGTGGAACGCTCTGTCTCATGAGACCAGGGCCCTGCAGGATCTGATTTCTTTCCGCAGGGCCTGTAAGACAGAGTTGTTCCACCTGGCCTTTGGCTTGGAACCAATTTGATTCTCTCCCTCCCTCTCTTTTTTCTTTTCCTTCTCCTCCTGCGATGAGGCTACATTTTAATATTTTAATGTTCCATTATTTTAATGTTGTATTTTATTTTTGTTTTTTAGTTGTAATCATTCATCTTGTTTTTATTATTGCTTGTAAGCCGCTCTGAGCCCGGCCTTGGCTGGGGAGGGCGGGGTATAAATAAAAAATTATTATTATTATTATTATTATTATTATTATTATTATTATTATTATTATTATCCTATAGAGCAAAAAATACGGTACTTTGTGGTGAGGACACAACTTTCTCCATTGGTCACCAACATCCATTCTTAAAGAAAGCAGAATAGGCAATGTTGAGCCAGCAAATGTATGCAAATGTGGCACCAGTCACCTGTATGCATGTTCTCTGGCAAGTGGATGGCCTGTAGGGCATTGCCCTGATATGTTGAAGGGGAAGGAGCACAAGCATTTCAATTCAGATGCCATAATATTATAAAACAAATCTGAAGCCCTCAACTGAGCTTAAGGTGGGGCTTAATGAAACTTATTCATGTAGGACACGACACAGCAGATAATTAGCAATTTCTGTTTACCCTTTCTATTCAAAGAAGGGGGGGGGAAATGAAGGCAACCTCATTATGATGTAGAGAGCTAATTTGGCTTGCTGGTTTTCAAGCAGAAACTGGGTCTGTTGAGCACAAAATGTCAACAGGTGTGAGAAGGTGTGATTGAACTTTGAACACCAGAACTAGTTCTAACTGGGGGATTTGGCAAAAAGGGTGGCAGAGAGTGAAGTGTCTGCCTACACATGTGTGCATTGAAGAGGACATTCACTTTGAAGTGCCCCTCTGGTATTATTGAGACGTATGGCTGGTGTCTTACAAAAGATAGGGAGGGACACAGTAGGAAAACAACATGTAATTTTGGTATCTGCTCATTAGTTCTCAGCTGTTGTAGGGTTGCCATATTTTGAAGAGCAAAAAAGAGGACACATTTTCTGACTTCTACTTTTAACTGTGGATCGTTATGATGACTCTCAATTTACATAACCATGAAAAAGAGGACGTGCCCTGGAAAAAGAGGACATGTGGCAACTCTCAACCATCTTCTCCTAGCTAGAGGCTCATCTCTTCGGTATGTCCATCTCCTCAGAGTCGGCTGTTGTTGATGTGAGGATTCCATGCAGGTGGAAAGAAAACCTCAATCCTGTGTGCATGCTCCCCCTGTCCCCGCTACCTTAATTCTGCATCTCTATCGATAGGGATGAAAGTTATGCTCCAAATATGAATTTTTTAAAATTTGAGAAAAGGATTAGCATACCACGCCAGACTAAATTACTGTTTATTAACACTCACAGTGTAAAAATGGGGGGTGGGGTGACAATGGTTCTAATATTAGAGAATGGTCTGCTCCCTTAAGGCCAGGATGAGGCCCTCCAGCTTGCTCTAAGTGGCAAAGATATATGTGTTTACTCAGGTTTTTCAGTCTTAATATGGCCTGGTTTGTGGCATTCATTTTTCACTCAGATGGGGGAGGATCTGTTCTTTCTATTCTTGATGGTAAACACTTTGAGTAAACTTATGTTTTATTTCCTGTTTATTTAATAACATTTTAGATTTTAAATGTTTGATAAGCTGTTCTCTATTTCTAAATATTATGTAAGTCATTTAAGTCATTTTTAAAAAAGCAATAAATAATGATGATAATAGGTAAAGGTAAAGGTACCCCTGCCTGTACGGGCCAGTCGTGTCCAACTCTAGGGTTGTGCGCCCATCTCACTTAAGAGGCCGGGGGCCAGCGCTGTCCAGAGACACTTCCGGGTCACGTGGCCAGCGTGATGAAGCTGCTCTGGCGAGCCAGCACCAGCGCAGCACACGGAAACGCCGTTTACCTTCCCGCTATAAAGCGGTACCTATTTATCTACTTGCACTTAGAGGAGCTTTCGAACTGCTAGGTGGGCAGGAGCTGGGACCGAAAGACGGGAGCTCACCCCGCCGCGGGGATTCGAACCACCGACCATGCGATCGGCAAGTCCTAGGCACTGAGGTTTACCCACAGCGCCACCCGCGTCCCAATGATGATAATAATTACTGGTAATTATAATTATAATCATAAATATTACACACACTCTTCTTTTCACCCTCTTCTTAATGCCACCTTTATGGTGAAACTTTGATTTACCCCTTTAGCCTTCATCCCCACCTTAAACAAAGCATAAGAATGATCTCACTATGTGTTGAGTTGCTTGAGTAATCCAGTGCTTAGAAATCAACAGAAGAAAATCTAATGGTTTCTGCTTGAGACATTTGTGGTGTTTGTGCAGTTTTAGTCAATGAGTGATTACGACTCTTTCAGACTAAGAACCAATCTACATGCTCAGAACACAGTCCTGTCCCATTTCAAACTACAAATGGACAATATCTGTTTGCATGCAGATATTGGCATGCTGAAAAGCAGAGCATCCTGAGTACAAGAAATGTGTGTATTTTAGTCCTTATCTGTTTGTTTTGGAAATTGTGTCCTCTGGAAGTTGGCCGATCTGCTTTTACCACTCTTGCCTGTCTAGTTCACAGAAAGCGCTGGGGAAAGTCACAGGATACTCTCTTATTTACTGCAGGTCTCCTTGCCCTGTGCTGAAGAAGAGGAGTCATGATCTCCCATGTTACCCTGTCCTCATCCTGACTTGCAGTGATAGCATCTTGTTTGTAGAAAACACTCGTGCCCTGGTTCATCTGGAAGCTGCTGCTCTTCTCTAGGGTACAAAAGCAGGTTCTACGTAGCTCCCAGTTAATACGGTCATTGATGAGACTAGCAATCTGTTACCGTAAGGCGGCGCACGTGGTGTGGGGGAGGAGGTAGCAGTGACAATGGAAAGTGTCGCTGGCCTAAGTTGATTGGCATGATGAATGGTGACGAACATCCTGCCCTTCACATACAAAGCAGGAAGAGAAGGCTGGCTCTTTAGCTGTGAGACCATGACCTCTCCTACTGACCCCATCTTTTTCTCATTTCCTGCTCCCTGATTGCTGCTGGCTGCAGCAATTTCATCTCCACTTTGATGGAGAAGGGCCCCAAATTTGTCTCCCTCCCCTTTCCTCGGAGGCTTTTTCCAAATGTAATTTTTAAAAAGTATTAGTACTTCTCCCAGAACTCTTCTTTTTCCTGGAGGTAAGATGCTGGTGCAATTTGCATTTAAAAAAAACACCCCCAAACATGCATGTTAAATGCAAAGATGATAGCTCAGTCCATAGAGCAGGAGACTCTTAATCCCAGGGTTCTGAGTTCAAGACCCAAGTTGGGCAAAAGATTCCTGCATTACAGGGTTGGACTAGATGACTCTCATGGTCACTTCCAACTCTAAGATTCTAGGATTCACTGTGAAGTCTGCTATGATTAAGTGGGCACAAGACGTTGGACACAACATTATGTTTGCCGACTGGGAACAGTTATGGACCACCGGTTTGAAATTCACGGCATGCAATGCCTTAAGAGAGGATATTATGAAAATGATTTATAGGTGGTACATAACTCCAGTCAAGCTTGCAAAAATATATCATTTGTCTGATAATAAATGTTGGAAGTGTAAAGAGACTGAAGGTACATTCTTTCACCTTTGGTGGACGTGCCCAAGGATTAAGGCCTTCTGGGAAATGATATATAATGAATTGAAGAAGGTACTTAAGTACACTTTCTTGAAGAAACCAGAGGCCTTTCTCCTGGGCATGACCGGCCAATTGGTGCCAAAGAAGGATAGAACCTTTTTTATGTATGCAACAACAGCAGCAAGAATATTGATTGCAAAATATTGGAAGACACAAGATCTACCCACTCTGGAAGAATGGCAGATGAAGATGATTGACTTTATGGGACTGGCAGAAATGACCAGCAGAATCCAAGACCAGGGGAAAGAGTCGGCGGAAGAGGACTGGAGGAAATTCAAAGATTATTTGCAGAAATATTGTAAAATTAATGAATGTTAGAAAGTTGTTGGACAGAAATTAAGTGGTTACCAGCTGTAATGTAAAAACGGAGTAGTAAGTTAAAATAAGTTATAATAAGTTATAATAAGGATTTGCTGAATTAAGAATTTTAATTGGAATACAAAAGGGGGAGGCGAGAGGAGGTCCGGGAGATGAGGTAATAGAAATAAGTAACGGGAACTATATTTGTTTTGTTTTGTCTTAATTGTGTATCTTTGTACTTTTGTTATTTTTTGAGTATTATTTGTTTTTGTTTTTCTTTTTGGTTGTTTTTCCTTTTGTACTAAATTGGAAACTCTAATAAATATCTTAACAAAAAAAAATATCTAGGATTCTATGCATTTATCTTCACATAATATTTGGCCCTGGCAAACCCAACCCTGGCAGGTTGTGAGCTCCAGGTTCAGAAATACCATATCTCTGATTACCAGATGTTGTGGGCAATGAGCAAGAGAGGATTGCTGTTCTATGTCATGTCTTGCTTCTGGGCTTTCTATAGGCATCTGATTGACTACTGTGGGAAGCAGGATGCTGGACCAGATGGGCTCATAGTGTGATCCAGCAGGGCTCTTCCAGTCTTGGGCAGGTATGACCTGTTGGAAAATTCTATTCCACCTTAAGTTGCAGACGTGTGAGATTGTTACATGTCACATGTCTGTTTACATTCCAACACAGATTGCTGGGAACTTCCTTGTGTATAGCTTTTGCTTTTGACTCTCCGAGGAGACAAAAGAGAGATGACATGTTTTCTTTGTCCTGATTTATGCTTAATAAATCCGTAGCTTATTAGTATGTTTCCACAAGCCTCACGCCACTTCTGTTTGTACAGTATGCTCTGCTGATATAGTGTCCTCAGGCTTTGAAGTCTGAGTCGCTGATTTACATCGCACCAGAGGTCGGGGGTTCATCACGGCTGGAAGGGCATGATCCAGCTGGGGGCTAGCCAGCTGGCATCTTGACCCCCGAAGGATGCCAACATGACCTGCATTCCAGGCAGGACTTTTAGTTGAAGGTCAGCCCGAGTCTCCTATTAGAAGTTTAACAGCCATTGAAAGGTTGGGGAACCTCCAACCCATGGACTAAACCTGGTCTGCCAGGCCTCCACATTTGGTTTGCAAGACCAGTGTTTCTGAAACCATGCCCGCCTGCCCCATTTCTGCTGTGATATATGTGATCTCAGGTGTGGGGTAGGTATGACTGCAGAAAGGAGGACTGAACTCCTTGTGTCTCACATAATGCATGGAGAATTCAATCCTGCCCAGTTCGGGTGTTCTTGCTGGGAACTGACTGAAACACCCAAACCCTACCCAAGACTGGAAGAGCCCTGCTGGATCACACTAAGAGCCCATCTGGTCCAGCATCCTGCTTCCCACAGTAGCCAACCAGATGCCTATAGGGTTTGAACCTCTGCATAGGTTGAATCCTGCTCAGTTCAGGCATGCCAGTGAGTTCTCACTGGGAAGTGGCTGGCTCATCCAAGCCATGCACGAGGCAGGATTGAACTTACTGTATTTTTCACTCTATAAGACGCACCAGACCACAAGACGCACCTAGTTTTTGGAGGAGGAAAACAAGAAAAAAAAATTTCTGAATCTTAGAAGCCAGAACAGCAAGAGGGATCGCTGCGCAGTGAAGTGAAAGCAGCAATCCCTCTTGCTGTTCTGGCTTCTGGGATAGCTGTGCAGTCTGCATTCGCTCCATAAGATGCACACACATTTCCCCTTACTTTTTAGGAGGGAAAAAGTGAGTCTTATAGAGCAAAAAATATGGTACATATCAGCTGATGTGTGTGGAGTTCAGTCCTGCTTTGTGCAGTATCCCCTACCTTGACAAGTGAGTGGGAACACCTGTCACGAACCCTGGAGTGCTATTGGGCTCGGGCTAGTAGACTCTGACAGAGGAGGAGGAAGAGGAAATGGAGGGCAGATTGTGAAAACCTGGTTGGAGGAGGAGGGACCTCCACTTTCCACCCCACTTTGGAAGGGGGAGCAAGGATGCTGGCTTTCCCCTCCAGCCTTTCTGCAGAGTGGAGAGCCTTAGTGGAGGCTGGGAAGGGCTTTGATCAGCAAAGCAGGGACTGCAATCTTGTCACCTAGAATCAGGTCCACTTTTGCAGATGGGAGCAGAATGCACTGCCCCAGCAACGCCTGCACTTGCAATCTCAATATTATCGGAAGGCAATGATAGAGCCTATAATTTGTCTACAGTCTCTCAATGTTAAAGGCTTGGCAATTTAAGGACTTGCCTTGGAGCCTCATGAGCTGGGCAGTTCCTTAGGCTTTGAGTTTCAGTCCTAGCAGAGGGTCTTTTAGAAAACTGCTCTTCATTATTGGTGCCTGTTGTTGGACCCAGAAATTTTACAATGAGAGAGTCTTGCAAGTGACTGTGCCATGCCTTTTTATGAGAACTGCCCTGAGACCTCCGGATTTAGGGTGGTATATAAATTCAATTAATAATAATGATGATGATGATGATAATGATGGTGATGATGATGATGATGATAATAATAATAATAATAATAATAATAATAATAATAATAATAATGCATTGTCTTTAAAAGCTTTGTGGGAGGGGCAGGAAAACTTGTTGGAACATCTTCAGCACTTCCAACTTATTTTGAACTTGTCCTGTTCTCGAATTCCTGACTCATGACTTCTGAGCACTCTGTCTGTTGCTGTGCCTATAACATTACTTGTGTGAATAAGGTCTGCTCCCTTTCTTATAAGTAAGAGCCTCTGTGTGTCTGTGTGTGTTGGGTGGGAGCCAGGATGCCATCTTATAATCAAACTTGGTTGACCAGGGTAGGGGTGCCGAAAAGGTTCTCCACCCCAGACCTATTGGAAGCACCTTTAACCTCCCAAACTATACAAAAATATCTATGCAGATGTTCACTTTGCCAAACAGAGTTAGCACTATGCCTGTTTGGAAGTCTGTAGTTAAGAAAATGCCCCTACTTTTCACCTTGGCCTGTTACCTTTTTATCTCCATCTCCGCCCTCTCCAGTTCTATATATCTTGGGACCGCCTATTTAAAGACTTGAAGATCAAAGCTGCTTACCTAGTTTGGATGAATCATTTTCTATAATACTGAATGCTTGTTTTAGAATGCTTTAAATAGAAGCCATCCATCAACGTCTTTGCTTGCGACAGAAAGCTACTTCCACTGCAAATTTTCCTGTATGGTTGTCTTTCTGTGTATCTCCTTGAGGTTTAACTCATGACCTTTGGTGCATACTTTGAAAGTTAATATTTTTTGGGTTCCCTCTGCTCATCTTTTCAGGGGCTCTCAACAAATGGTCACAATCTCCAGTAGTGCTCTGTTTTATTGCCTCTCCAGCTACCTGACTAGCCTCATAGCCAAATGAGGTTGTGTAGAGACATCCATCTTTGAGGAACTGTGGGGGCAATGTGCGGGTTATAGTGGCTCTAGCTCAGGGGTCACCAATGTAATGCAGATGAATGTCAGCATGCTTTCCAGTACTTCCTATGGTGCTCACGAAAGCTCTCGGTAAATATCCCCTCAAGCATACTCAGCTCCTGTTTGCACTGGTTCAGCTTCTCCTACACTGAACACATCACCTTAAGCTTGTCTACAATTCATTGCATGCCAAGATTGGACACCCTCCCTGCCTTTTGTCCTGAACAGAGGAGAGACGCAAGTGCTGCTTTCTGTGAGTGAGTGTAGCGATGGCAGTGTAAAGATGCCTTTTTCTTGCCTGAACCATTTTGTGTCCTGCCTCTTTCTGCTCTTTAAGAAACGGCAGCCATTTTGTGTTGCTTCAATATGTCAAATAGCCATTAAAAAGGAATGGAGAGGGGCAGCCTTCCTTTGCCCGAGGAGGGGTCATCTCAAAGTGAAGGGAAGGAAACATCTTTGACCCATTAAACATGTTTATTAAAGCTAAGAGATGTTGTTGCTACCATGTGAGAAAGGGGGAAAGGAATCATAGAATCATAGAATCATAGAATCATAGAGTTGGAAGAGACCACAAGGGCCATCGAGTCCAACCCCCTGCCAAGCAGGAAACACCACCAGAGCACTCCTGACATATGGTTGTCAAGCCTCTGCTTAAAGACCTCCAAAGAAGGAGACTCCACCACACTCCTTGGCAGCAAATTCCACTGTCGAACAGCTCTTACTGTCAGGAAGTTCTTCCTAATGTTTAGGTGGAATCTTCTTTCTTGTAGTTTGAATCCATTGCTCCGTGTCCACTTCTCTGGGGAATCAGCAGTAGCTGGGAATACTTTGGTCTTTCAGATTTCTGCAGCACCCTGTGCGAGGCCAAAATTCGGCATCCCCCACACTGCTTGTGTTCCATTCTTCTCAATTTACTACGTCACAGTTGCAATGCCCTGCAGCATCTCCTAGGCTCAGTGCCCAAGGTGACAGAACTGTTCACACTCAGGAAAGAGTCTTGGTGGCCCTGAGACATAGTGGAAATCAAGAAGAAGTTGGTAAACTGTACAAAAGTCAAGATATGTCATGTAACACACTGCTTTGTCTCCAAGCGATCAGAGAGATCAGGGGTCAGTGGAGGGGTCAGTGAAATATGCTTCCTAATGGGCAAGGTCTCGTGGAGAGTGGAGCAGAAAATTCAGTTTGTCCTCTCCAGAAACCCTTCTGCTCCAGCCAGTATCCAAACGCTGGGATGAAATGCAGCCTGCTGATCAGATTCCAGGCACATTCATGCTATTTCTGGTTCTCACCAGTTGGCTTCCAGTTTCTATCTTTATTGGGGCTTCTAGCCTATGCTGTCCCCAGGGGCTTGGGATAGGTAGTAGCATTTAGTAGCAAAGAAACAGAACATTTTAATTAAGTAAAATTAAGTGTAATTATGGTTTGTGCGTGACAGGAAATGCAACAAGTGCTGCCGTTAGTAAACCTGTTTGTATGAACCGACGAAAAAGAAAGCTTTTTGGGGATCTGACTGTAGAACAAGGGATCCTTGGTTGAAATCTGGATGCTACCACTTTTCAAAAACAGCAACAAGGTACAGGCACCTCTTTTTTAAAAAAATAACTACATTTTTAAGTCAGTCAATGCAAACAATACAAAACTAGAGGGACCAAGAGTCTGGCTCAGTAAAAGGTTGTTTTCTATGTTTCTAATGTGCAACAAACAGGTCATCTAGACAAGGGAGGGTTCTAGTGTTAAAGATATAACTTAAATATACATAAAATGATTTGGTTTGCAGAGAAATTTGCTATGCAGAGAGATTTGCATTAGCCAGGTCAGAATTGTCTCTAGTACAGGATTTTTCAAGCTTGGGTCTCCAGCTGTTTTTGGACTATAATTCTCATCATCCCTGACCACTGGTCCAGCTAGCTATGGATGATGGGAGTTGTAGTCCAAAAGCTGCTGAAGTCTCAGTTTTGTGAACCGCCCAGAGACCTTTGGGTATAAGGCGGTATATAAATTAAATAAGTAAGAAATAAGAAGAGACTGGAGTTTTTCTGTTGGCATGTTCAGGTTAATTGATGACGCATCAACAGAAACCCAAGATGATATCTCTCTTCAGAAAGGTGATTATTAACAAGCAAGTTGCTTAGGATCTCCTTCTCTGGGACAAGAGAGAGGAATTTTTATTGAATTGCATTAAGGACTTAAAAAAAGAGAGACTAGGCCACATTGCTTGCTTGTTTAAGAGCAATGTGTTGTTTTGTATTTTGTCAAGTTAATTTGTAACTGTTTTAAGATTGTTTCCAGTAAAGCTTTGAAACTCTTGTGGTGGAAAGCAAATTCATTTCTACTATGCACAAGGTCCAGATCAGGTGTAAGGGCTCAGAAACTCCCAAATTAGCTGGACAGACTAGGTTGTGGCCGAAGATTCACCCTACCTAGTTTTTGCAGATCACTGTTTTTTAAATTGTTGTTAGAAAAAGTTTTATACAAAGAAGAAGTTGGTCAATAGGGAACCATCCACCAGATCTGTCACACAAGGTCTTCCAGATTGACCTAGGCAGTTTAGGAAACATTCAGATTCCTTTTAAACATCTGATAAAGTTGGACAGCTTTCTGAAGTCCATGAATGATTTAAAGACTCACTAAACCCAATTCTGCAGCCAGTGCAGATCCTACTCTATTTCATGTAGAATAAGCTTGGTGTTAAGTTGTGGGTGAACATATCAGACAACACAGCCATTCTTCAAACAGCTCTTCTTTATTCAGAGGCCAGAACAGAACTGAACTGAAGGGTTCAGCCAGCCTGCTTATATAGAGCTCCACTAGAACGCAACAGTAACCACTTTCTGTAACTATCCAATCACAGAATGACACTTTCAATCCCGTATTTGCATATGTGGACCTGAGTGAAAACTATATACAGTATCCCACTGCTGGCCCAGGGTGAGAACTTCAGTACATAACACTTGGAGTGTATATAGTCTTTC
Organism: Podarcis melisellensis; assembly: GCF_964234715.1. Lineage (NCBI taxonomy): Eukaryota > Metazoa > Chordata > Lepidosauria > Squamata > Lacertidae > Podarcis > Podarcis melisellensis. The sequence continues at coordinate 7,479,852 of NC_138529.1, forward strand.
CTCCTTCACATATGTAATGTGTGACAAAGCTTTCTAATCCAATCCAGATCTGACACATGTTCAGTGCTTTCCCATTTCCTACCAATTTCAATCCTGCCAGGATTTGTCACAAGCTCACGGGCTCCTCTTTCCCCCGGTCCCTTAATATCCCCCAGAGTAACAATATTGTTGGACTTAATGGCAATTCATAGTCCGGAAATGTGACCGAACTTTTTCTTTAGGCAGAACAAGGCCAAATGAAACATGACAGCAGCAAACCCTTCTCCTTAAATAATGAGTTTGCTTCAGGAGAAACGGAAGCTGGGGTTGGGTTAATGAGTCCAATTTTAAGATCAAAAGGAATGCATAGATGATTGGCGCTGAACCCTCTCCCTGCCTGCAGCTTACTTCCCTCCAACCTCTTTCCCCAAATACTTTCCTCACCTCCCTACTTGTAGTCCATTACTAGAAATGAACTCTAGTTGGAGCAAAGTGCTTGGAGAGGAGAGACTGCAGGGAGGTAAGTTACAGGAAAGAGGAGGGGTCAGCATCTCTTGACCCTTCAGCGTGATCCACACAACGGTCACCTCCAGAATGGATTATTGTAACTCACTCTATGTGGGGCTGCCCTTGAGACTGACCCAGAAACTCCAGTGGGTGCAGAATGCCGCGGCAAGACTCCTTACGGGGTCTTCGCTGCGAGATCACATTCACCCGGTGCTATACCAGCTGCACTGGCTCCCGGTGGAGTATAGGATCAGGTCTAAGATGCTGGTTTTAACCTTTAAAGCCCTTTACAGCTTAGAACCCTCGTACCTACAGGACCGCCTCTCCTGGTATGTCCCACAGAGGAACTTACGGTCTTCAAATAAAAGGTCCCAGGCCACAGAGAGGTTAGGCTGGCCTCAACCAGAGCGAGGGCTTTTTTGGCTGCGGCTCCAACCTGGTGGAACGCTCTGTCACAAGAGACAAGGGCCTTGCGGGATTTGACATGTTTCCACAGGGCCTGCAAGACAGAGCTGTTCCACCAGGCCTTTGGTCAGGGTGCAGCCTGACTCCCTCCTTTGGCAATCTTTACAGAACTTAAGCTTAATGGTTACCATCAATTGGATTTTAATTAATTTTTATAATGAAATGTTTTTAGAATGTTGCACTATTTTATTGTTGTTAGCCGCCCTGAGCCCGGCTTCGGCTGGGGAGGACGGGATATAAATAAAATTTATTATTATTATTATTATTATTATTATTATTATTATTATTATTATAACACAATCTGGGAGCAGACCCACATTTAAAGAGATGGGTCTCTGCTGCTGTGATGCCTTGAACAATAGTTGCCCAGCAAGCAATTCCCCATAAGCCAGTTCACCTATTGCTGTCCCCTTTTGAGATGGGGTGATATGTAGTTTATTTCCAGTTCATGCGCTGCTGTTTTGACAAGTAGGAGAAGAGTCTGTTTAAAAATAAGCTTATTTTCATTGCAGGTGATGATCAGGAAAGTGAACTCTATAAATAAAACTGTGTATTTGCTCCCTGTTGCCTGCTTATTTGGCTGCCTGGCAAATCAGTGACGCCTATCTTAACCCCTTTGACATCAGTACAGCAGCAGCAAATCCAGAGCCCTCATTTCTCAGACTCCATGCTCTATTGTAGGTGGAAATTTACAAGCAAAGAAGCAAACACTGTTGAGATGGATGATCTTATGTTCTGTTGTGAACAAAAATTGCCCTTTTCCCTTATGGGGTATCCAAGAGCCCGTATAGAGTCCTTACATAGGTTCCCTATTGGTAGGAGAAGATAACAGAGGCCAACCAGAGACTATTGAGAAGCAAAGCAGCTAGTAAGCTTGATCTTTATTGATCTGTTACAACAGGGTGCTCCCCTCACACGCAGGAGAGGAGGAGGAACCCAGAAAAATGGCGCGCAAGGCCTTAAAAAGACTTTTGAAATTGCCACCCTGTAGATCAAGACCACCCCCAGAAACATCATACATACATCACAGAAGGGGTGTAACCTAAGGCCACCCCTCAGATACATCATACCTACATCACAAAAAGGCGGTCTAAAATAGAAATTTTAATGTTGTTTTTCTCCTGCCGTTGCTTATCTCCTGTCTGGCAGGTTACTTGATTGGATTGCCTGGGGAGCCTGGCTAGTCTTTTGTAATGATAAATACTTAGTTTCTGGGCCATGTCACAGGCTCACACCTTATTCATATCTTAAATGTGCCCTTAAGACAGGATTTGTGAGGAAAGAGACAATGGGGAGGTTTCCCACTTCAACCTTGTAGAGAAAACATTTGCTCAGTTTAGGAATCAAAATGGCTTCAGGTCGGTCTTCCTGTGCTGATTGATGTACATGCTTGGTTGGTACGCTTATGAACATTACCATATATCTAAGACCTCAAAATTCCTATCACAGTACCATATAAAAAGATTAGGGGCACAGTGGTACCTCGGGTTACAAACACTTCAGGTTACAGACTCCGCTAACCTAGAAATAGTGCCTCGGATTAAGAACTTTGCTTCAGGATGAGAACAGAAATCATGCTCCGGCGGCGCAGCGGCAGTAGCGGGAGGCCCCATTAGCTAAAGTGCTACCTCAGGTTAAGAACAGTTTCAGCTTAAGAACGGACCTCCAGAACGAATTAAGTTCTTAACCCAAGGTACCACTGTACTCTCTAGGTCCCTACCAAGGCCTGGGCAGTTGGTCTGGAAGGAGCCCCTACCTACTGTACGTAAGGAATCCAGGTTCATTTGCTTCAGAGAAAATTCGTACATGAGTGGCTTCCCTACCAAAGTGGAGTCTCTTGGGATTCCCACATATTCCCCACAGAACATTAAGCAGGCAGCCCAGCCAAGGACTGGTATTCCACCTGCACAAAAAGAGAGTTTGGTGGCCTTCTCAAGAAACAGGATTAAGAGCAGCCAGCAGATTTGGGAAATGGATATTTAAGACACCTTACGTGCTTGGCCTTCTGCTGTCATGTGATTCCTTGGGGCAGAAGTGTCGGCTGTTGGTCAAATGTCTTAGCTACAACTGCCTGCAGTTCTTTCCTTCAACCAATAGCCCCAGGGAGCACAGAGCTGCTGCCAATTTCTCAATTTGAACTTTGTGTTGCCTGACAAAAAAAATCCTGACATTTACCACATCAGCTTGGCACTTAATTGTATTTGAGATTTTACTGGTGGATGCCAACATTTTCTGTCATTGCCCACCAGTTTTCTATAAACCTTAAGAATTTACTGAATTTGTGGCATCTTCCATATTAATAGGACAAAACTGGCCCACTCCTTAGATAAAAGAGAAACTCTTTTTCTGTCAGTTTTTATGAAGTAGGAAGGAGCACTGTTGAAGTGGTGTGCTTGTGAGCTGAATGTATCCGTGTGCTTTTTGTGCCCTGTGTGCTGATGAACAAGATTATAATTGGAACAAAAGCAATTGAGTGAAAGCATCTCATCTGCCTGAATATTTGTAATGTTTTTATGTTTCGTATTTCTTCTCTCTTTCGTCTGTTCTAAGGAACACCCTTGAGAGGGTAGTAATCTTTACTAAATAGGCTTTTGTTAATAGATTATCAGACATGTACACTTGGAACAAAAAGAATAAATAGAAGTGGAGAAGTGTTGGAATGAATGCACAGAGAGAAAGAGAAAGAAAGAAAGAAAGAAAGAAAGAAAGAAAGAAAGAAAGAAAGAAAGAAAGAAAGAAAGAAAGAAAGAAAGGGGTTTGCATGTAACCATAATACTAAATTATAGTTTATTAAAATATGGTTTATTAAACCATGACTTAGCATGATGTGTGAACCCAATCCAGGAGCTTAACTATAGTTTGGTTACTGCCAGCAAGCCACAATCTGTATCCATGGTTTGCTGCTGTTTTACTAACCTTGGAAGCTACTGCATCAGACCATAAAGAAGAACCATAAAGAAGGCTGATCACCAAAGAATTGATGCTTTTGAATTATGGTGCTGGAGGAGACTCTTGAGAGTCCCATGGACTGCAAGAAGATCAAACCTATACATTCTTAAGGAAATCAGCCCTGAATGCTCCCTGGAAGGACAGATCCTGAAGCTGAGGCTTCAGTACTTTGGCCACCTCATGAGAAGAGAAGACACCCTGGAAAAGACCCTGATGTGGGAAAGATTGAGGGCACAAGGAGAAGGGGACGACAGAGGACGAGATGGTGGGACAGTGTTCTCGAAGCTACCAGCATGAGTTTGACCAAAATGCGGGAGGCAGTGGAAGACAGGCGTGCCTGGCGTGCTCTGGTCCATGGGATCACGAAGAACAACTGCATCAGACCACTGGTCCATCTAGCTCAATATTATCTAGAATGACTGGCAGCAGTTCTCCAGGAGTTCAGACAGACGCCAATCTCAACCTTACCTGGAGATGCTGAGAAATTAACCTGGGACCTTCTGCATGCAAAGCAGATGCTGTGCTACTGAGCTGCGGCCCTTCCCCAACTGTTTAAACTATGACTTGACTTTACATGTGAGTCCAGCATTCTTCCTTCGCTATAGTTTGTTTGACCACCAGTGACACTCACCCAACTACAAAGGGACAAGGCAAAAGCAGCTGGAAAACAAACGAGGCTTTGGTGAATCAAGCCATGGTTTGTTTGATCATCTGTGGCACAACTTGTAGTTAACTCGCAGATTATTAAACAAGCCATGGCTTTGCTTTATGTGCAAACCAGGCTAATGATAGACAAAACCTGCATGGCATCAAGTGTTGTGGTGCTTAAACATTTAGTAAACAGATGGACAAAAATACTTTGCTAAATAAAGCCCCAGGAGAATCAGTATCTTTGCCTAAAAGGCAATGATTCAAAGACACCCTTTTATTTTATTTTATTTTAACCCTCACTCTTCTTCAAACAAGAATCAGAGTGGTTTACAGTGGTACCTTGGGTTACATACACTTCAGGTTACATATGCTTCAGGTTACAGACGCTGCTAACCCAGAAATAGTACCTTGGGTTAAGAACTTTGCTTCAGGATGAAAGCAGAAATTGTGCTCCGGCAGTGCAGCGGCAGAGGAGACCCCATTAGCTAAAGTGGTGCTTCAGGTTAAGAACAGTTTCAGGTTAAGAACGGACCTCTGGAACAAATTAAGTACATAACCTGAGGTACCATTGTACAGCAATAGCATTGAATATGCAATAATACCAACAGTAAATTTAAAATAACAACAAAAGAACAGCAACCCAGCAAAACTATGCAATGGTTTTGTGATTCAACATGTGGTGTTGGCCACAGACCAAATATAACTTTGAAAGGAGATTATATTCCTTCACAGAGGCTGTAGAACTAGCCATGGCTCTCTGATGCGTATTTAGAAATTCCAGCTTCAGAGAGGCAGAATGCCTCTCTCAATACCAGATGTGGGCAGAATTACAGCAGGAGAAGGCTATTGCCTTCAAGCTCTGCTTCCCAGAAGCATCTGATTGGTCACTTTGGAAAACAAGTTGCTGGACTAGATGGGAATTTGGTCTGTCCCTGCAGGGCTGTTCTTATGTCCTTATGCTGGAATCCAGGACTGGATGGGAAAGGTCTTGTTTGAGTCTTACAGAATCCTGCAAATGGCCTTTCTGTTCATTAGCCTTTCTGTTTGTGGGTCATGCAGTCTCTTTTTTTCCTATTACTGTACTATGAGCTTATTATGGGCGCTTCACAGCCACCAGATTCAATTCCCTATAATGACAGAGGGGGAACACAATGGCTGGCTGGATTTGAAATATATCAGTAATGTTTCTCTCCCTTCTGCTCATCACCTCCTCCTTGTGTCTTGATCTCCTTTTCATTCTCTTGCTTCCAATATTGTCAGCTTCCACTGGCCTTTTGCCACTAGGGTCCAGAGAGCAGGCTGCCGTGTTCTGACAACCCAGATGTGGGGTTTACTGTTATACTTTGGGAAGGAAGGTGGCATCACGGCTTTCTCTCTCCATTCAGTCCCTTTGCAATCACTCAGTGTGGGTTGTTCAGCCTGGCAAACTGAAGAGCTTGCACCGATGAAACAATTGTCATACTGCTATGTGGAATTCCTTCCTTCCCTTCTTTGTCAAACCACATTCCTTCGTCTATTCTTCTGATACACACACACCCACACACCCACACCCCGTTACAACTTCTTCCCTGTTTTTATTTTTTTCACCATACATTTCGGCTTTCTGTTCTTGCTTTTTGCAGTTGCTTATTGCCCAAGAGCTGTGCTGTCTCACCTATGCAGACCTGAGGATTTAAAGTGGTGCAGCATGGCCCAGGGAACCCTGAGAACTATAAAACTGTGAACGGGTGCTAGGGATTTCTAACAGAATAGCCAGCAGTGTCCTCAAACTACAATTCCCAAGACCCTTTTGGAGGAAGATGTGACACTTAAACTGGTATAAAACAGATATCACTGGGTGGTACAGACCTTCCTTTCAGACTCTTTTGGAACAAGATAATAAGCCTTATTTAGGCCTTTGTCTGCCATGCAGTTTTTATCATGTGGGAGAGTGGGGCTGTGGCCTGCTGGCCCTGCCTCCACATCGACTCTTTGCCATCCGCATGTTGAGGGCAGCAGCATCTCTAGAAGGGAGGCTGCTGTATGCATTCAGTCTCCATCTGTGCAATTGTGGTTCCTAGTCATAGAAGGAGCATACACCTATAACAAATGTCTTCCCACCCAAAAAACCCACATGTTGACGGCAGGTGTGTGTGTGTGGGGGGGGTAGTGTCATGGGCTGGTTGTATGCTGATGAGTGGTGGGGGAACCTGCAAGGCCCAGAGCCCGGGGATTAGTGGTGGAACGGCGACGAGTCGTCCAAGGGAGAAGAGGGAACAGACTGGGAGGAGGAGGGGTTGGGTACTGAAGAGGCAACAGGGTTTAGTGAGCAGGAAGAGGCTGGGGCAGAGAACAGTCTAGGATCAGAGGCAGAAGTGGAGGCTGGAGAGGAGGCAGCACGAGAGGCGGAGATGAATCAGGCTGGTCTCTCCCTCCAGCTGAGTAATCTGATACTCTCCAGCCTGGTCTCCCAGAACCAGAAGAGATATGAAGAGGGAGCAGCAGAGGCAGGCATGGTGACACAATCTCAGATCACTTGGGAAGGACCCAGGGCAGGGAACTTAGACAACAGTGGGAAGGTGGGGACCTTCAGTCCTCAAAGCTGCCTCCTTCGGGTGAGTTGCTATGCTCACTAGGCCTGGTCTCCTGAGTTGACCTTGTTTCCTTTAAGACTGAGTTAACTTCACTGAAGCCATGTGATTTATTGCCATCCTGCTCCTGACTCCCACTCCTGGCAGGGAGGGGCACACCCCCTTTCCCCCTATACATGATTACAATAGGAATTTTTCTCTTCCACCCTTCCTCATATTTAAGTTCAATGCCTCATCGCCTGTTTTCAATTCTGTTTCTTCTTAGCAGTCCTCGTGTGTCAGCTTTTAAAAAAAAAATCTGTCAAAGCTTGAGGGCTGTGGATGTCGAATTCTTTATTGTGATGCCTTCTTACTTGAAAACAAGCCCTGTTATCACTCCACAACTGTGCAGTGATAGGAGAGCTGCACCCTTTCCTTGATGATCAGCACCTTGCCTCTGTCATCTATGCTTTCGTAATTTCTAGACTGAGCTACTATAATGCCTTCCAGGGGCGCTGACGATGTGGGGTCCTGGGTGCCCAAGCACCCACAGATTTTAAATGAATGGGCTGTTGCCCCTAGATTCCACTCGTGCACATCACTGTGATGTCAGCACGCGACAGGCACCTGCTGTTGCGAGGTCAAGTCAGCACTCCTGGTGCCTTCTAAAGACAGCTCCACAATTTCAACAGTACAAAATACAGATGTGAAAAGTTTAACACATCACTCTGCAACCATTTCCTGCTTCTGGTTTTCACCTGTAAAGCTTGAACTGCATAGGTCTTCTTGCCTAGGATTAATGCAGTGTACATTTCACATAGCGACCTATGAGCTCAATCTCATGTAATTTGTGGGTCCGGTAGCAGCTGGAATCCAATATGGGTATGACTTTCAGACACCCTCATATCTTAGGAACCTGTCTGTACTAACCTATCGGCACTTATTTACCAAAGCCAGACTAAATGTATTTCCATCGGAAGTGCTAATTGGTAAACTGAGAGGCATCCCTTATCAGAACAGACTTTGTTTATGTTCTCAGGACGTCGATTGCATGAAGAATATTTTACTGCAATGTGGGCAGTGTACGAGCAAGCAAGGGACCAACTGATCAAACCCCTGCTGGGAAAATCTGAAGCCTCCCATATTAAATATCTTTTGGATAACAGGTCTAATGATATTACACTGGTCATGGCAAAGTTTCTCTCGGAAGTTAAAAGAAACAAGGATCATCATGCCTGAGACAAAACAAAATGACCGCCTCGGTCCCTCTCTCTTTTGTGGTTGGCTGTCTTAACTGTATTTTGTTCTGAAATTGTTCGATGGGTCTTTGGAAAAGATTTTATTATAATATATGTTGGGCTGCTTTTGAAAATGGCATGGAAACATCAGCTGGCCCATAAGCAAATAGCAAAGCTATTGCGTGTCGAGGTCCCCAAGACACCCCCCCAAAGAAAAACACAATTGACACTTAATTTTTGTTTAAGGTTTTTGGCCACAACTTTATTCAAATTACAGTAATGTGAGTTGTTGCTTAGGCATTGGTAGCACTAACTGACCCCACACGAGGACAGCTCTGACATTCACACCCCCTGCGAAGTCAGAAAGGGTAGGTCACCTGGGGAGAGAGACGGGACTAGGAACCATGCCTCATCTCTCCCCAGAATGCTCCCAGGGGCTTGTGTGGCCCTAGCCCCTTGTCAGGGGTTTCAGACAAAAGCATGGGGAGCCCCTGGGTTCTTTTAATGGAAAACCCTTGCAGCAGCAGCATTTTGGAGGGGCAGGCACAGCCAAATTCATACCCCTCCACCAACCAATTCCCAGACCAATGCCTAACCTTACAAGTTGGGATGATTTGCTACGCAGTAGGCAAAACCAAATGGCGCACACTAATCAGCCAAATGGACAAAATTCCTACTGGGCCCCTGCCCCAAAGCAGACGACCCCATGACAGGCATAGCAAGGTCAAGCAAACAGCCTAAAATTAGGGAAGGGAGGGCGAGTGATCCGAAGCACACAACAAAAAGAGGAGGTTCGTCGCTGCGCGCATTGTATTTAACAAATAGGGCTGTCAATCAATAAATGGCAGCATATAAATCTCCCCAGTAACAGCTCACCCCTGCTTAAAGATGGCCAAACTCTTTTGCCCAGCAACAGTGAGGTGTCTTGTCATCCCCAACCCCAACCCGTGCTCTCCATGAGGGAGAACACGCTTTATGGCCAAATTACACCCACTCACCTCCATCTGCACTGCCTGCCTGTCCATTTCCAGGCCCCTTTCAGAGTGTTGGTATCCACCTTTAAAGCTCAAAATGGCTTGGGGCCAGGTTACCTGAAAGGTTGCCTCCCTGCATATAAATGGACCCTCAAATCATCTTCAGGACTCTTCTCCCAATAGTTCTAAAGCATGGGTGGGGGAAATGTGACCTTCCTGATGTCATTGGGCTCCAACTCCCACCAGCCCCAGTTGCATGATCAACAGTCAGGGATAATGGGAGTTGTAGTTCAGCACCATATGGTGGGGTACAGCTTCTCCATCCATGCTATAGGCCATCCTGCTACAGTTATTCCTCTGCTACCATCACGGGGGCTCTGCAACAAATACGTTGGTACTGGATGAGTGCCCAAGTACTACAGCAATGAGAAGCCTGATTTGTCTGTTGTTTACAGGTCTTTGATTGGAGTGATTTTCCAGAATGCCATGAAATCAGTTGAAAATTGCATCTTCCTGGAGCATTTGCCCCATTCAGTCCCAACTCTGTAACTGATTAAAATCAATAGATTAAGTCTGAAGCTTTCAAGTCTCTCTCCATATAAAATATTTCATGAAGGATTGTAGGAGCAACCAGTGTCGTAAATGTTGAGGAAGCTGCAGGGAAATCACTGTCACTAAAGCTTTTCAGCTCCCTATTTCTACGCAGTTCTCTCTCTCCCCTCCCCCCGCCCCAGTTTACTACATCTTTCAGTTAACAACTCAAGTTCTCTGAGATTAACTCAAATGTATTCATTATCTAGTGATAGATGGATAATACCAGAGCTTGGTAGGTACCATAGATGATAAGGTACGTGCTGAAGGTAGGGATGCGGGTGGCGCTGTGGTCTAAACCACAGAGCCTAGGAATTGCTGATCAGAAGGTCAGTGGTTTGAATCCCCGTGACGGGGTGAGCTCCCGTTGTTCAGTCCCTGCTCCTACCCACCTAGCAGTTTGAAAGCACATCAAAGTGCAAGAGAATAAATAGGTACTGCTCCAGCGGGAAGGTAAATGGCGTTTCTGCACACTGCTCTGGTTCGCCAGAAGCGGCTTAGTTATGCTGGCCATATGACCTGGAAGCTGTCTGTGGACAAACGCCGGCTCCCTCGGCCTATAGAGCCAGATGAGCGCCGCAACCCCAGAGTCATCCGCGACTGGACCTAATGGTCAAGGGTACCTTTACCTTTTAAAAAGTGGGGATGTTCCAATCCATTGGCATTCCCTTTTCCAAATACCATGTCCAGCTGCAAGCCAATGTCATGTTTTAGCTTCTGGTGCTAAACACTTCAAGTAAGATTATGATTTATTAATTCTCTATACCACCCTTCATCCAGGGATCACAAGGCGGTTTACAATATTGTTTTCATCCATCTGTCTCAAGAATGGAATGTGCCTCTAGGGGTGAAGTCCAACCATTGTGTTAGCAGCACTGAAGTGATCTCCCTGAGGCGCAAGCCTGGTCGGTGTGTAAAACAACAACAACAACAACAACAACAACAAACAACAATAGTTATTGTTGTTATTATTATTATTATTACACTCCACCCATCTGGCTGGGTTTTCCCAGCCACTCTGGATGACTTACAGAACATACCAAAGCATAGTAAAACACTATATATTAAAAAGTTCTCAATACAGGACTGCCTTCAGATGTCTTCTAAAAGTTGTGTATTTATCTCCTTGACGCCTGATATGGAGATCCTGGGCTGCCCAGACAACAAATGTAGCAGTCCAAAGGAAACCACCTGCGAACCACCCTGGCTGCTGGAGCTGCTGGAAGAAGGCACCCAGCTCCATTTCGGTTTACATATAAAAACACAAAAGTACATACCATAATAACAAACAAAAACAATATCCCCCCAGTTTAAAAGGCCATAGATGGTTTAATTAGCCAACGTCCTGGGAGAAGAGGTATGTTTTTGCCTGGAACCTAAAGATATGTAAAGAGGCACCAGATGAGCCTGTTTTGGAGAATTTAAAAACAACAACACCCTTTTAGTACCAGTTTCTCCTAATAATACAGATTTGCAAGCCGTTTCCCCATACACAATGCATCTTATATGTTATTTTCACCAATAAATGCAATTTTATGGACACTGTCTCATAACACACACATTTTTACTCACATTATTTGAGTGGCTGGAGAACTGCATCAGAACATTTGGGGGAGCAGGAATTTCAAAGGATAGCTGTATAGGAAAACCCAGCCAGATGGGCAGAGTATGAATAATAAATTAACAACAACAACAACAACATTTTCAGTTTACATATTGTTTCAGAAAGTGTGAACTAGAAACTGAATTTATACCCCCCATCCTTGTGTGAGTTATAACATGTGTTTTCTTCATACCTGGGGTAGATTGCCATGTTTTTCCATGCACGAGAAAAATTTTAAACGTTCGACAAAAGCTACAGCGCATTTGCATATGACTCACAAGGGAGAAGTGTGCTGTTGCACTTGGGTGCTGCTTGTCAGCTTCCCAGAGGCACCTGTTTGGTCACTGTGAGAATATTATGCGGGACTAGATGGGGCAACTGACCTGTTCCAGCAGAACTGCTCTTCTTACATAGCTCAGCTGGTTACAGCGTGGTGCTGATAACACCAAGTTTGCAGGTTTGATCCCCCTATGGGACAGTTGCATATTGCCGCATTGCAGGTGGTTGGACTAGATGACCCTGCTGGGTCCCTTCCAACTCTACAATTCTATAATTCTTATGGTCTTAATAATCATTTTCCTTAGGGGGAGGGTACAGGGTACAGTTCACTGTCAAAGTGCTTTTCAGCTTTTCTGATAACTCAGCCAATCCTGACATTGTCTTTTGGCCGAACGTTCAGTTGCGGCTTCAGCATCACAGAAATGTGCATTCCTTCATTAATGAGGATTCTCCTTTCCAGTGCTACTTCCTCCCTGCCCCAGTAATGCGCACACATTATACTTTAAGAGGCCCAATTAATCTCCTCTTGGGTGGGAACAGCAGGCTGCTTGGCTTGGTCATCTAATCAGCTCTCTTTACCCTGCAGCTGTGCCTGCTTCCCTGGGGAGTATGAAACGTTAAATAGCTCTGAGCTGGTGAGTTACACCAAAGAGCTAAGATCCAGCTGGAGAATGGCATTACACAGGAGGAGCAAAAAGACTGCAAGATCAGAAGGTTAATTAAAAGATCTGAAGGCTAACGAGGCAACAGGCAGCTCTGCTTCTCTCCGCAATGCATGCCTTCTCCTGTCCTGGGCCTTCTACCTGCTTCCACCTGGAGAACCTTCATTAGGACTTTGGACATCTGCCTACCTGCCTCAGGATGCAGAAACCAACAGAGGCATTTTTGCTGACTCGTGTGCACTTTCCCATGACGCCAGGGTGTGATGTAGAGGTGAAGGAAAGTGAGCTTGACCCAACTGCTGGTCACAAATGGGGAGAACTTGGATGAAATAGCTGATTTTACACTACGATGTTATGCAAATACACACTACTGGTTATTGCCAAGGGCTGAGAGGAATTTGTGTTCCTTAAAGGCATCTACTATAAGGGCACTGAAAGGCAGAGGAAGCTACAGGTAGAGATGAAAGCTATAAAAATGCATGTAAACATGTAACAAAGAAGACTGATAGCCGTAGAATTGATGCTTTTGAATTATGGTGTTGGAGGAGACCCTTGAGAGTCCCATGGACTGCAAGAAGATCAAACCTCTCCATTCTGAAGGAAATCAGCCCTGAGTGCTCACTGGAAGGACAGATCCTGAAGCTGAGACTCCAATACTTTGGCCACCTCATGAGAAGAGAAGACTCCCTGGAAAAGACCCTGATGTTGGGAAAGATGGAGGGCACAAGGAGAAGGGGACAACAGAGGACGAGATGGTGGGACAGTGTTCTGGAAGCTACCAACATGAGTTTGACCAAACTGCGGAGGCAGTGGAAGACAGGAGTGCCTGGCCTGCTCTGGTCCATGGGGTCACGAAGAGTCAGACATGACTAAATGATTAAACAACAACATGGAACAATAGTGACGTAAAGGCAGGGCTGGCCCACCAATGAGGCAAGGTGAGGCCACCACCTCGGGTGGCAGGATTCACAGGGGCAACAGATCTGGCCTCTGAGGAATGCATGGCCCACTCCTGCTACTGTGGTACCAGCAACAGCTGCAATGAGCTCCTTAGAGACCAGATCTGCCCCTGCCCAATGCCGCCTCTACAGCCATTTTGGGGTTTGCCTCAGGTGCCAAAATGTCTTGGGCTGGCCCTGTGTAAAGGACATTTAATATAACCACCCTGTACTGAAATAAGATTATCACCTGCAATTGTGAACTTGGCATTTTAAAATTCTTCCCACTTGTGGGTTTGGAACTGCCACCACAGGCTTGCTCCTTCCTTCTCCCCCTCCCCCTCCTCATTCAATACACCCAGTTGCTTGCATCAACAGGACTGCTGTCTGGTTCAGGGATGGGGCATCTGTGCACCCCAGATGTTGCTGGACTGCAACTCCCATTATCCCTGAGGCTGATGGAGAAATGGGAGTCCAGCAACATCTGGAGGAACGCAGCTGCCTCATCCCTGGTCTACCTCAGCCATTTCCAAATTGTTTGCCCTGACACACCTACCTACCAGAGTTTGCAACATGAATCTAGCAAGAGAAGGAGACACAAACTTGAGGGTTATTCCTACGTGAGACTGAAAGGCTTTTTTGCTTCAGGTGGCTGTGAAATGATAACATAAAGCCTTCATTGACTAAAGTGCTCAGTCACATTACATAAGCACCTCTCTTCCACAGTATGAATCATTACATATATTACACACACTCACCTATCAGAAGCATTTATGCCTCATTTATGGAAACACTCAGCTGGGAGAGATGCAAGTATGTGTTGTCGGTTTTGCAAAATGGATGAGCTCATGTCTTGCTTGTGGGCTTCCTAAAAGTATCAAGCTGGCCACTGAAAGAGAAGGTTGCTGCACCAGAGAGGCCTTTGGTTTCATTTCTTATGTTTATTTTATCTAACAAAAATTATATACTGCTCAACTGCAAAACAGAAACGGAAACCTCTGTTTACAAAAACCTCTGTTTACAAAAACATAAAATAAAATGATGAATAAAGATCACTTAAAAACAGGTAGTTAAAAACATTCAAAAGGTGATTGAAGTCAACAGTATTGGAAAACAGGGTAAAACATATGTCATTTTTACATCTGGATTGTTGTTGTTGTTTAGTCGTTTAGTCGTGTCCGCCTCTTCGTGACCCCATGGACCAGAGCCCGCCAGGCACTTCTGTCTTCCATTGCCTCGCGCTGTTTGGTCAGACTCATGCTGGTAGCTTCAATAACACTGTCCCACCATCTCGTCCTCTGTCGTCCCCTTCTCTTTGTGGCCTCCATCTTTCCCAACATCAGGGTCTTTTCCAGGGAGTCTTCTCTTCTCATGAGGTGGCCAAAGTATTGGAGCCTCAGCTTCACGATTTGTCCTTCCAGTGAGCACTCAGGGCCAATTTCCTTCAGAATGGATAGGTTTGATCTTCTTGCAGTCCATGGGACTCTCAAGAGTCTCCTCCAGCACCATAATTCAAAAGCATCAATTCTTCGGCGATCAGCCTTCTCTATGGTCCAGCTCTCACTTCCATACATCACTACTGGGAAAACCATAGCTTCTACTATACAGACCTTTGTTGGCAAGGTGATTCTCTACTTTTTAAGATGCTGTCTACATCTGGATAGGCTTGCCTAAACAAAAATGTTTTAAGCAGGTGACAACAAGAGTACAGCAAAGGTGCCTACTTGGTGTCAGTAAGAGGGAGTTCCAAAGTGTAAGCGCTGCCACACTAAAATATCAAGTTCATGAAAGTACGGAACAAGTCACCAATGCCTGAGTCACTGTGGTCAAGCTATTATGTTCTTATGCTGTTGGGGTTGGGAGCTGATGCTACAAGACTCGCACTGTCTGTCTGCTCACACCTCCACAATTCTGGGCCCAATTAGAAGTGATGTGGGGGATCTTGATCGTGCAGACTCCAATATGTTATGGCTTATTTGACCTGAAGCTGAACAGGGAAGAGCAAAGAGATAGTTTTCTGAAGGAGCATCGCTTCTCCTGAAGCAACAAAATCTTGCCACTGTGCCTTGCCTGTCCCCAGCCAAGTAAATAAATCTTTCCAAGTAAATAACCTTCAGTAGAATTTTGCCTCCGTGATGACTAATGATCAATCACGCCTTAATTGAACATGCAATGTTGGCTTAACAACAAGAGTGTAAGATGTCTCTGGGATGTGCTAATGGAACAGAAGTGCCTGTCCACTGGGATTGCTTTAAGCCTTAACATCCACTAGCTCTCCACTCTCCACTTGCAAAAGCAACACTTGACCGCAAGGCATCCTTTGAACTAGTTAGCATAGGAGTAAATTGCTTTGCATAGGCAGGCATAGGGTGGGTGTTCTTTATGAGGGAGGAAGCAGGGATTACAATGAGGCAAAGCTCACCATTACTTATACACATGCATTCACACAAGTGCGTATGTTCCTGCATTTAAAAAAGAAAAACCCTCCATGTGGGTGACTTTAACATTGAGGGGAGGGCTTTTCTCCCACTATTATGGAGAAGGATTTGGATTAAAGCCAGTCCACTGAACAATAGATTAAAGCATTAACATGATACTTACTTAGATCGTTCAATACCAAGTAACTGATAGAGTGGGTGTTCTTGATTCTAATCTTCTTAGCTGCTGCCAGACATAAAAATGCTTTTGTAAATAACATACCGGTATTTAATCTACATTGGCCAGAAAATAAATAATATTGTCAGGACCCATAATTCCAGAGACATCAATTCTTCAGCGATCAGCCTTCTCTATGGTCCAGCTCTCACTTCCATACATCACTACTGGGAAAACCATAGCTTCTACTATACAGACCTTTGTTGGCAAGGTGATGTCTCTACTTTTTAAGATGCTGTCTACATCTGGATAGGCTAGAGACATTTCTAAATGGTACCATAAGGGAATTGTCTCTGGGATCCTTGCATAACAAGCAACAAAAAGGTACAAGCTATTTTCTGTGGAATATGTAGGCATGCCAGAGGAATTGTTTGGAAACATGGAAGTCCTCCTTAGAGGGTTAAAGGAAAATAGCCAATCATCAGGGATGATGGAAGTTATTCACCAATCTCTGGTGGCATACAGCACCTGTTGAAATGCAAGGCTTTTTCTACTTCCTGTGTTATCCTTGTTTTGTGCTAAGACAACCTCAGCTGGTCAGGTTTTCAGTCACTGAAGCCACTTGGTTCCATTCTGTTTCCCATTTCATTGCAAAATACATGGCCCAATGTCCAGTGTATCTAGTATCTCTGAAGCAGAGGTAGCCAACATGGTGCCCTCCACATGACCTTTGACTTCGGCTGATGGGACTTGCAGCCCAGCAACATCTGGGGCACACCACATCGACTACCCAAGAATTTGTCTCTACCTACACTTGTCTTGGTGTATGGAGTAGTGAACAGACTTTGAACAGGGAAAGCTGGGTTGAAACCCCCACTCAGCCATAAAGTCCACAGTGTAACCTTGGGCTACCCAGTCTCACACTTAGCCTAATCTCTTGTGGGGTAGTTGTGAGATTAAAGTGGGTCAACTTCATGTATGCTCAATGAAGGAAGGGTGGAATTCTGTCAGACTTCCTCAACCTCGGCCCTCCAGTTGTTTTGATTTTTTTTTTATAATATTTTTATTGGTTTTTTACACGTATTAAAGACGATACAAAACAAAACACAAACATCAAAGACATACAACAAAAATATGACTTCCCCATGCCTTCCCTTCGCCACATCCTTATTTTGCCATTTTTTCGAGCAACTCATCAGTCAGTATTTAATCAAGTCCCTTTTAAATTTTCTTAAAGTTTAAGATTTACAGCTGTAATTCTTTGTTTCTTACCCCTAGACATCTTATCAGTCCGCAATTTTACAATAATTTTTTAAATATATTTTGAATTTCCCCCAGTCCTCTTCCACTGTCTCTTTCCTCTGGTCACGGATTCTGCCGGTCATCTCTGCCAGTCCCATATATTCCGTCACCTTCGACTGCCATTCTTCCAGAGTAGGTAGTTCTTGCATCTTCCAATACTTTGCCAACAGGATTCTTGCTGCTGTGGTTGCATACATAAAAAATGTCTTATCCTTCTTTGGTACCAATTGGCCGACCATGCCCAAGAGAAAAGCCTCCGGTTTCTTTACAAATGTCCACTTAAGGACTTTCTTAATTTCATTATAGATCATTTCCCAGTAGGCCTTAATCTTTGGGCAGGTCCACCAAAGATGGTAAAAGGTACCTTCAGCCTCATTGCATTTCCAACATTTGTTATTGGGCAGATGATAGATCTTTGCAAGTTTGACTGGGGTCATGTACCACCTATAGATCATTTTCATTATATTCTCTTTCAGGGCATTACATGCCGTAAATTTAACACCGGTGGTCCATAACTGTTCCCAGTCATCAAACATAATGTCATGACCAATATCCTGTGCCCATTTAATCATGGCTGATTTCACTGTTTCATCCTGTGTATTCCATTTCAGCAGCAAATTATACATTTTAGATAAGTTTTTAGTATTGGATTCTAACAATTCTGTTTCTAACTTTGACCTCTCCTTCTGAAAACCAAGTTTCCTGTCCTGCTTAAACATCTCATTTATCTGACGGTAATGTAACCAGTCTCGAACTTTGTGCTTTAGCTTCTCAAAGCTTTGTAACTTCAGTCTTTCGCCATCATATTCTAAAATTTCACAATACTTAGGCCAGTTAGAGTCCATATTAATTTTTTTCACTGCTTTCGCTTCCATTGGTGACAACCACCTAGGGGTTTTACTTTCCAGTAAATCCTTATATCTATTCCAAACATTGTACAATGCTTTCCTGACAATATGGTTCTTAAAGCTTTTATACACTTTTACCTTGTCATACCACAGATATGCATGCCAACCAAAACTATTGTCATATCCTTCCAAATCAAGAATGTCTGTGTCTTCAAGAAGTAGCCATTGCTTCAACCAGCAGAAAGCTGCTGATTCATAATAAAGTCTTAAGTCTGGCAGGGCAAAGCCCCCTCTATCTTTTGCATCAGTTAAAATCTTAAATTTTATTCTGGGCTTTTTGCCCTGCCAGACAAATTTAGATATATCTTTCTGCCACCTCTTGAAACAATCCATCTTGTCTAGAATCTGCAGCGTCTGAAATAAAAACAACATTCTTGGCAATACATTCATCTTGATAACAGCAATTCGGCCTAACAAGGAAAGTTTCAGCCTGGACCATATGTCTAGATCCTTCTTAACTTCTGTCCAGCATTTTTCATAGTTATCTTTAAATAGATTCACATTTTTTGATGTCAGATTCACCCCCAGGTACTTCACCTTTTTTCTATTTCCAACCCAGTTTCACTTTTAAACCTATCTTTCTCCTCTTTTGTTAGATTTTTTTCCAGCACCTTTGTTTTCTGTTTGTTCAATTTAAATCCTGCGACCTGGCCGAATATCTCCATTAATTCTAAAACTCTTTTGGTACTAGCTTCTGGCTGTTGCAAAGTTAGCACTAAGTCATCTGCAAATGCCCTTAATTTATATTGTTTAGATCCGACCTGTATTCCTTTTACCAGCTGGTCCCTCCTGATCATATTTAACAAAACCTCCAGGACCGATATAAACAGTAAAGGGGATATAGGACATCCCTGTCGTGTACCTTTCTCTATTGGTATTTCATCCATTACCACATTGTTCACAATTAGTTTCGCTCTTTGTTCAAAATATATTGCACCTATACCGTTTTCAAACCCTTGACCTACCCCCATCCCATGGAGATTCTTCTTCATAAATTTCCAAGAAATGTTGTCAAAGGCCTTCTCCGCGTCCACAAAGATCAGCACTGCCTTCCTATTAATGTCCACCTCTAGCATCTCCAAAATGTCTATAATGTTCCTCACATTCTCTGACATATGTCTCCCTGGGAGAAAGCCTGTTTGGTTCTTATGAATCTCCTGCCCTCCAGTTGTTTTGAGACTACAGTTCCCATCATCCCTGACCACTGGCCCTGCTAATTAGGGATCATGGGAATTGTAGGTCAAAAACATCTGGAGGGCAGAGGTTGAGGAAGCCTGGACTATAGTGTTACAAGCACAGAACTTCCTAATTAAAAAATAAATAAGAATATCTGAGGCAGAGGTATTATGCTCATGTTATTACATTGTTTTGGCCTACATCACTGGCTGTTGCGAGATGTCAAATCCCTGACAAATCCCTGAAATTGCCTTATAAATTACAATAATGAATAAAGCGTCCAACTCACAGACAGCAAATCAGATCACACCTGAAGTTTTACTTAGTCAATTCTGAAGCTAGAAGGGATTCTCTGTTCAAGCAAGTCTGGAAAAAGCCCGTCTTTCCTTTTTTGTTTTTGCTGGTGTCTTGACTCCCATCCATCAGAACTAAACTCTTAAGTATTTTGCTCAGCTGGAACTGAGTTCTTGTCTTCTTCAGCCTCCATTAGCACCAGTCTCCCTGAATCCATTTTAAGCTGTTGCATTTACCACCACACGGCTCAAAGAACACATTGCCTCCTACACACACTGTCTCTCCCTTCCTCTAACAAAGGAGAAGACAATGGGGGTCTTGTGATTCAGTAGAAGTGCTGTCAAAGCTTGGAGAATTAGTAATCCATCTTCAGGAGAGTTGGATATCCATGGAAGGAAGTGGATTCACCAGATGAATAGCTTGCAAACTGAGTTACCGGGTGATGTTTTTAAAAATTTAAACATTCTAAATTATTTTGTCCATTTCCTTTCAGAATGCCAGAGCTCCACAGAACATAATGGACTCAATATATTTTGGAACATGATGGTTCCGTGATATCCTATATATTGGATATTTGGATAAGGTGACCTTCTCTCTGTGTCAAGTGGAACCGAACAAATCTTGAGATTAGTAGATAAACTGAGAGCTCTATTTTTAATCCCCACCCCCAAACTTGAAAAAAAAGCATTTTGCTGATGAGCAAGGATCTGAAAATTTCTAGGGGAGAAAGTAAACAGAATAAGTTTGCAACTGTATGGCATTGCTTTATTGGGTATACAAGAATATAGGCCATGTAAGGCCATGCCCTGCCTGAAAGATATTCTTGTTTGTAGTTGCAGTAATAATTTTTGGCCTGGGAGGAAATAAAGAGTAACCTTGAACCTGCAAGGAAGATTATTATTAACCTGAAATTGTCAGCAAGCTAGATTGTATTTGTCTGCTCAGTTTTTCCAACTGTAATAGTAGATGATCCACAGTTTGTAACCATCCTTGACCATGCTTTTGTAATTTGTTTTGTACTGGTTGAAATTGCTTTCCCTTATAAATTAATAAAAATTATTGAAACAGAAAGAAAAGAACAAGGTCCCCAAGTAAGTTGCAGTCCAATCGGGTCCTCAGTGAGGAAATCTTGCAGTTAATCCTATACACTGTCTACTCCCAAACAAGCCCCATTAAGCTCAATGGCACTTCCAAGCAATTGTATTTAGGCCTGCAGATT
Organism: Podarcis melisellensis; assembly: GCF_964234715.1. NCBI lineage: Eukaryota > Metazoa > Chordata > Lepidosauria > Squamata > Lacertidae > Podarcis > Podarcis melisellensis. The sequence goes on from NC_138529.1 coordinate 7,500,731, forward strand.
TACTTGTTTAATTGTATGATAAATTCTACAACCGATAAATCTTCATACATTTGTATGTGGAAAACATGACTGTTTTAAACAAGGATTGGCTGACCTGTTTGGCTGAGGGTTGCATTTGTTGTTGGTCAACCCTCTGGGGTCCCCAATGGGGGCTCTTATGCCAGAAGTAAGGTAAAGGTAAAGGGAGCCCTGACCATTAGGTCCAGTCGTGACCGACTCTGGGGTTGCAGCGCTCATCTTGCTTTACTGGCCGAGGGAGCCGGCATACAGCTTCCAGGTCATGTGGTCAGCATGACTAAGCCACTTCTGGCGAACCAGAGCAGCACACGGAAACGCCGTTTACCTTCCCGCCAGAGCAGTACCTATTTATCTACTTGTACTTTGACGTGCTTTCGAACTGCTAGGTTGGCAGGAGCAGGGACCGAGCAACGGGAGCTCACCCCATCGCGGGGACTCGAACCGCCAACCTTTGATCGGCAAGTCCTAGGCTCTGTGGTTTAACCCACAGCGCCACCCATGTCCCCCTATGCCAGAATTAGCTGTGGCCGAAAGTGGATATGTCCATATCTCTGCTCTCACATATACAAACATAAAAACCCTGCTGGGCCTATCTAGAACAGCATCCTGCTTCCCACAAAGCAAATGTACATTGATGTACAGTGATGCAAGTTGGGTCAAATTCCCTACCTTAATTTCACATATACATTAACGGGTCTGAACTGGTGTTGACTGACCAGAGAAGAGATATTGGGGTCATGCTGAATAGCTTGATGAAAATGTGAAGCAAGGAATCGATGAAAGGCATTTTAAATAAAGCTTCCAGTATCATAATGCCACTATACAAATCTACAGCGCAGCTACACTTGGACCTGTACAATTACCCTGTAGAGTTCTGGTTGCCACACCTCCAAAAGGATATTGTAGAGCTGGAAAAAGTTCAGAAAAGGGCAACCGAATTCATCGTTCAGCTGGAACAACTCCCCTAAGATGAAAGTTTAGAAAATTTAGGGGCATTTTAGTTCAGAAAAAGAATGTGAGTAGTGGGACACCAGCAGATCTAAAATTTATGCATGGCTTGGAGAAAATGGATAGATATATTTTTTCTCTCAACCCCCCCCCCCGTATTTCTTGCTGCTGTTTCTCTTTGTTAAATTTGTTATTAAATTTTGATTAAAAAGAAAGGGGATTCGACAAATTCATGAAAAAAGGATTGTTAAAATCACCTTTGGGTGATTTTACAATCACAAGTTTGGGTTTGTGGCCTTCCCAGCCTTTCTTATAGCAAATACTGCATCAGCATAAAGCATGTACTGGGTTGTTAACTGGAGTAATTTCTCTTACGCCCCGTCCCTTCCCTGTGCATTTTTTATTCAAAACTCCCAAGAGGCATGACCAGCAAATCAATACTGAAAGATTAATCTCTCCTTTTTTTAACTGCTGAAACTACAACAACAGTGCAATTAACTGCTTTTATAACTCCTGCTTCTATTTAGGATCTCCTAGAACTGAAATAACCTTAGCGGTGCTGTTACGTTGTGGGTGAACATATCAGACGACACAGCGATTCTTCAAACAGCTCTTGTTTATTCACAGGCCAGAACAGAACTGAACTGAAGGGTTCAGCCAGCCTGCTTATATAGAGCTCCACTAGAACGCAACAGTAACCATTTTCTGTAACTATCCAATCACTGAACGTCACTTTCTATCCCTTATTTGCATATGTGGACCTGAACTATCTACAGTATCCCCCTGCTGGCCCAGGGTGAGAACTTCAGTACATAACAGGTGCAATCCAGTACATGGCTATGCAGAAGCAAATCCTTCTGAGTTTCAGAGAACTGATCCCCTGGTACATAGGATTATGATCTTACTCAGGGGTAGGCAAACTAAGGCCCAGGGGCCGGATGCAGCCCAATCGCCTTCTCAATTCGGCCCTAATAAGGCTACTTCCAGGTGTCAGTCTTTCTAGGTCAAAAGCGTGGGATGTGAAAAACAGAGCAGTCAAATGCAACATTCCTAGAGTGGACATGTTTGGACCAGCCAGTCGGAACTTCCTGTTTCCTCCTAGGCTGGGACAAACTTCCTCTACATGACCTTACCTGTGCAGGTAACATAAGCACAGGGCTGGCTAACATCTCTCTCTCTCTTCTCTATCTTGCTTTCGTCGTAGAAGCATCAGCTGCTTAGCCTGAGATGCTCGAGAGGACAAAGGAACTATCTCTTAATGGGATAGATTCCAAGTGTATATACTGTATTTTGTAACCTAAGTCTGCCTTCTGGGATCCATCTGTGAACAGAATGTGTGAGTAAACTATTTTATACCTTTTATACAAGACTGTGTCGTGTCTATTCTTTTTAGGAGGGAATAAAGGGGAATTAAGCAAGCCTGGCAACAAGTTATCCGCTGTGTAAGTTTAAAAAGGGAATATTACCCTACAAAATTATAGAACTTGCTAACGCAAGTTGCAAAGCATATTATTAAACAATATATCCTCTCCTGTCACCCTGAACATTCCCACAAAAAGAAGGGTGCAGAGTAGTAGTCAGAGTGGCCGTTGCTCCCTGCTGACAGCTGTTGCATGAAATACATCCCCAATATAGGATGCATCAAACACCAGGATGTGAATATGTTCTTTTGTTACCTGTGACTGCATTTCCTCTGCACCTGTATGCAGGCTGGAGAGTCTGCAGAGAATTCCCTCCCCCCTTCACCCTAAACTTGCACTTGCCTTGATGTCTGTTTTCCTTTAGTCCTATTGCTTATGTCAAAATTGTTAAGAAATTTTCTGTCCTCACATGTCACACACTCACACCGACAGCTTATCATCTTGTCGTCACAAGTGGGCTGTAGGAGTTTGGAGGTGTGATCAGCTTTTGGCGGTGTGTATCTGTGCACATATATGCACATGTGTGTAAATGCACATCTACAGTGCAACTTGTTCACTCCTTCCCTCTGCTTCTAATATGTGCTAGCTTAGACAGTGTGATTTAAATTGGTGGAAGAGAGAGAATAATGAACATGTGAGCGATCCTGTCTTGGGGCAAAGGCAGTAGGACATTAAAAAGGTAAAGTGACCCCTGACCATTAGATCCAGTCGTGACTGACTCTGGGGTTGGGGCGCTCATCTCGCTTTATTGGCAGAGGGAGCCGCCATACAGCTTCCGGGTCATGTGGCCAGCATGACTAAGCCGCTTCTGGCGAACCAGAGCAGCGCACGGAAACACCGTTTACCTTCCCGCCAGAGCGGTACCTATTTATCTACTTGCACTTTGACGTGCCTTTGAACTGCTAGGGTGGCAGGAGCAGGGACTGAGCAACGGGAACTCACCCTGTCACGGGGATTCGAACCGCCAACCTTCTGATCAGCAAGTCCTAGGCTCTGTGGTTTAACCCACAGCACCACCCGCGTCATTAGAACTTTATAAATTCTAGTTCCTTCTGACTTTGTGCTTTTATGTATGAGCACAACCAAGGCAGAGAGAATGTGCTGGGTGACTGCATGCATGTGTTGCACAGATGGATGGATGTGCTGATAATGTTTTGTGATGGGTGCATACCTGTGTCCATGTGAGACCACAGGTATATGCATATGTGCTCCTGACACAATGCATATAAATTTGTTTAACATGTGTGGCATACACAGAAGTGAATACATGCAGTGCTTTTCTACTAGAAAAAAGGTGCCAGTATGTACTATTACTCACGTTATAGTAAGTGCCATGATCCTAATAACATTTACAGATGTTGAGGTGTTCCAAAGGCATTTGTGTTTCTCTCTTAGTAACACTGTGCTGTATCCATAGAGCTGCATATTTTGTGTGATTATGACTAGGGATGCCAGAGAATTCTGGAAGAAACAGAAGTGGGAATGGAACTTGTCAGGTTTGCTTATTTGTCCTGTATCCGGAATGCAAATCAATCCGGTGAATACGATGTGAATATTCAATGTGAATATTCACTGTTGACAATTGTCCCATTTGCACCGAAATGAATGATGTGGAACAACATGATAATATAAATAATTGCATAATTAATTACATAAAACCCCACCACAGCGAACAGCAAGTTGAACGTCAGTGGAAACAACACTGCATCCTACCATGACAGATCAGAATGGAAATCAAAGTTTCTCAAAGCCCTAATCATAACATGCAGTGCCTGTATATATCCATATATGAATATATATCCATATGAAGGGTGTGGCATATATTGCATTTATTTATCTATGAAGTGTGGGGCTTGTGCAAGCATTTACAGGCAGTGAATTTTTATATGCATAGTATTTTGGTTAGGAATAACCTCATAGGTGCTACATGGGGTTCTACAGGTTGACCATGGTAAACATGAATAGCTGCTTTTAGTGTGTCATTTTATTTGTCACATTTATTTGTCTCATCCTTCCAAAGGAGCTTAAAGTGGCATGAAGCTACCTCATTTTCATCCTTGGTTAGCCCGAGAGAGAGTGACTTGCCCAAACCCGTTCACTTTTTATTCCCTGTTCTCTTGTCCCCTCTGTTTCATACACAAACTCTCTCCCTCCCTCCAGTTTCTTTTGGCCCAGTCCCAGGTTGCTCCTGCATAAACCTATCCCTTTAATTCCACTTTGTGGGAGAGTTCTTTCAATTCCCTTATACTCAGCACATCAAGGATTCCCACTGACTTGGCAAATCAGCTTCATCAAGGTCCATAATTCATAACTGTCTCATGTGGTGAGATTTGCAACTGGCTCCCCTTACTGGTACCAGTGAGGGGCTAAGCTGTCAACCGGTGGGAGCAATATTCTTCTGAGTATCCTTGCAGGGAGGTAGAGGAGAGTAATGATTTTGACATCATATGCACTGGAAATAAATATCTGCATCTAAACTGTTATCTCTCCACTGTGCATAAACAAGTCCATACAAGTAACTTGCTCACTTCTGACATGGCTCCATTTATCCATGTCTATCTATCTAGTTGGGGGATGTGGGTGGCACTGTAGGTTAAACCACAGAGCCTAGAGCTTGCCGATCAGAAGGTTGGTGGTTCGAATCCCCGTGACAAGGTGAGCTCCCGTTGTTCGGTCCCAGCTCCTGCCCACCTAGCAGTTTGAAAGCACATCAAAGTGCAAGTAGATAAATAGGTACCGCTCCGGCGGGAAGGTAAACGGCGTTTCCGTACGCTGCTCTGGTTCGCCAGAAGTGACTTAGTCATGCTGGCCACATGACCCGGAAGCTGTACGCTGGCTCCCTCGGCCAATAAAGCGAGATGAGCGCCGCAACCCCAGAGTCGGCCGTGACTGGACTTAATGATCAGGGGTCCCTTTACCTTTTATCTATCTAGTTATCTAGTGGTTTCCTAGAATTTAGGAATCCTCGCGCCAGCTACAAAACCCCACCTATGAAATCTTATTCCTTCCCTAGTCAGGGACAGAAGGTCTGGAATGTAAAGCAAAGAAGCCATTAACACACAAGTCAGCCAACCCATACCTTGACAAAGTCACTTGCCCCATAGGTGTACGGTTTGCATTGTCAGTGGTAGGACCTATAGCAGCAAGAACAGCAAAGAACTCATTTTATCACGTTGTTGTTAGGATGAGACCCTAATCTAATGTTCCAAAACTATTTCAGTATTTTTAGATCAGCCTATCTCCCTCTCTCTTTTAAGTATAGCTCTGTTAGGGACTGTACTATGTTTGAGGTTCATCTACATCATATGACTGGGAGAGGATTAATAGGAAAGTGTCTAAGATGCTCCACTTTAGAAAGATGTTTCCCCTGTGTCCATATTAGACTGATAGCCCCTTTGGGCAGGGGCTTGTTAAACCTCAGGCCTTTTGTGTTATTTCTCATGATTCAATGTGGATCAGTATTTGATATTAACTTCTTAACTTTAGTACCTTATTTCTTATTATATTATTTACTGTGCAGAGTGTATTTGAATGACTCTGTTTATTTAATTATGATACACCTATTCTTGCATGTATCATTTTTTAAAATAAGATTCCAATTATGTATGTTTCTTTAAACTGCAGATCTAAACTCCACAGAGCTGGTCTAATCACTGAACTTTACTATCTTCTGATGCAGTAGGTGGTTAAGTATTCTGGAAGAAAGAGCCAATTGTTCCAGAAAGATTTACAGTGAAGTTGATGTGTTATTGATTAGCTAATCAAAGTTGGAGCTTGTTTCTCAAGTGGTATTCTGGAATTTTCAAAATCACACTTGAATTTCAATACTGTACTAAAGCGTAAGCTAAAAGAAATAAAAGAATGGACTCTTGTCAAATTGGAAACATGAGGAAGTAGAGATGCAAAATGTAGAACTTTCTGGCATGGTTGTCAAGAACTGTGGGTGCGCATGTGTGCAGTACACAGATTGGATCTGGGACTTGTTAATGTTCTGATGCAGTCTTGTGGGGATTAACAAACCTGTGGTGGGGTTACACTATAGCATGAATTTTGGATAACTATGGGTTATTTGCTATCTTTCATAATCAAACAGTTAGTTTTTGTACATTTTAAAGGAATTATGTAACGCTTATTCCTTGAAATGAGTATCCATGAAATGAATTGACCAGCAATCTCTTTTAAGGTTGGGGCAGTTTCAGAAATCAAGGCATATTTCCTTTCATCCTCTGTGGCTTTTAAACTGAAGTGGGTCTGAATCAGCCGGCCCAATTAATGTAATGAGATCAGGTTGTGTCTGGCAGCACCAGCCGACATGGTACGATCCTTTTGCCATGAAAAATGAATGTCACATAATTGCAGCCATTGGGTTGGCAAGAGCAACACCCGAGGTGGCTGTTACCCTCGCAGGAAGTTTTCAGGGGGAGAGCCATTGCAGAGCTATTACGACTTTGCAATTAGGTGGGGCAATGCGTTTATTAATTAGGCCTTCTCTTCCCAAGACTCATTTAATTATCCTCCCAGCCTTCGCAGATGCTCCCCTTTGCTTGGGGCTGAGAGATGGATTCGTACATGACTCACAATGTCCCAGTTGTTGCCACATGTGTGTTCAAGTGACACTTTAGACTGAAGTGGCCATTGTAATGGAGATGATGACAAAGTGGGGGGAGCAGATGTGTGAATCCTGAAGTGGCAAAAAGAAGGGGGAGGCGAAAGAGAGTGGTAAACAGAAGGCTAGGAAGTTGAAAGGTGACTGTGGCCATCTTTGCACCTTGTTGTTTCATATTTATGTGGTATGCATTATCACTATAGCAGTACAACGGCTTTGGGTAAATTATAAACCTTAAAAAAGCAAGTCACTGTCAGCGACAGGGCAGAGGTGGAATAGTGGAGACCATCTCCCCATCCTGACCCTTCCAGGGAGGAGGAAGAGGTAGACTGTATAGATTTACAACAGGAAGTTGAGGGAGGTAGCAGCTCAGAGGCAGATGAGGGGGAAAGATGGGAAAGCATGGGAGAGGTGGAACAACACTCGGCTGACACATTTTCATTAGAAAGCATTCCAGACCCTCCATCTCCCAGAACCCGGTGAGCCTTAAAAGTAGGAGAGCAAAGAGCTCAAAGACAGAGGGAACGTAGCAGCACCTGTAGAAGAGGTGATGAGAATGACGAATGAGGAAGTGGGAGAGATGGGGGGTGCGGGGTGTGTGTGCAGATTCACTCAGGACAACGCCATTATCCAAGAGGCTGGGGTCTATGGCCTCTCTCTGTAAAGATTGAAATAAAAAAGGTCTGTAAGAAACTTTTCCTTGTTTTTATAATTTCCTGGGCAACCAGCCGGGAGCAGCTGACAGCATCCTGACTGTCACATAGTTTTCAAGCCCACTTTTTGATTGGAACTTTCTTGACAGGTGATTTTTTTTAAAAAAAGTGTTTGCTTGGGGTTCCAAGTGCTCCAACATGCTAATAAATATGAAGGGTAATGGACTCGACAGCTCAGTCCTATGCATGTACATTCACAGGTTCTGCTGGGTTCAATGAGACTTACAGTATTACCAGGTAAGAATTATAGGGATGTAGCTTGAAGTTTATTTTTTATCAATGGGAGGGGATCTTCAGTCTGTTCTTTGTCATTTCTCAAATTAATTTTCAAAGCACAAAACCACCATCTAGATGAACATACACTACTGGTTCAGCTGGAGTATTTTAGCAGTGATTTCCACGACAGTGATTTGTTAGCTTCTCTACAATATGGTGGCTGTCGCAGAGACTGGCAGGGTCAATGTTATCCTATGCATGCGTTATCTTACACATGCTTACTCAGAAATAAATCCCACTGTATTCAATGACAGCATAAAGGTAAAGGTAAAGGACCCCTGACCATTAGGTCCAGTCGTGGCCGACTCTGGGGTTGCAGCGCTCATCTCACTTTATTGGCCGAGAGAGCTGGCGTACAGCTTCTGGGTCATGTGGCCATAATGACTAAGCCGCTTTTGGCGAACCAGAGCAGTGCACAGAAACGCTGTTTACCTTCCCGCTGGAGCGGTACCTATTTATCTACTTGCACTTTGATGTGCTTTCGAACTGCTAGATTGGCAGGAGCAGGGACCAGTAACAGGAGCTCACCCCGTCGTGGGGATTTGAACTGCCGACCTTCTGATTGGCAAGCCCTTGGCTCTGTGGTTTAACCCACAGTGCCACCCGCGTCACTAATGACAGCATAGTGTGCAACAAAGCAGTATAATTCCAGTCTCATACCATAGCTGTCTTCTGCTGGTCACTTCTACTATATTCTTCAGTTGCATTAGAACATTGATGCCTCATAGATGCTGAGAATCCTTCAAGTATATTCACAATTGCTGAGCCAATGAGAATGTAGCCTGCATATACAAAACCAGCCTTCGCCAACCTGCTGCCATCCAGACGCTTTGGACTCCAACTCCCATCAGACATCAAAACTTCATCAAAAGTCAGAGATGATGGGAGTTTTAGTCAAAAACATCTGGACAGCATCAGGTTGGGGAAATGCTGGACAAGATAAATAGATGCTTCAAACAGTCATTTTTGTAAAATGGCTTGAGAAATGGTCTCCCTGCAGTAATATAATGTCCCGGGAAGGACATGGTAATATGATGTAACCACATGAGATTGCACTCTGTTTGCATAAACAATTTGATTCCTAGAAAGTGGTCTTGTGAATCAGCTCGGAAAAGAAAATGTGGGTGTGGAGGGGGAAACAGAGAGGCTAGTTCATGCACAAACCACTCCTTAATTAGAGAGACGAGACTGCATGAGATAGCATGTGGTTCCAGGAACAAAGCTGGTGTTCTGGATCAATTCTCTTTGTTATTCTAGACCTCTCAGCAGCTTTCAACATAATTTGAACACTAAACATTACTGGGTCATCAAATATTGACTCAAAATGTTCTACCCATTTGTCATCCTGGCTGCTTTTCCCTCTGCCCTTTCCTTCAGTTGCTTGGGAGATGCCATATATCAGTGGTGGCCAAACTTTTTTTTTTCTGTTGAGGGTTGCACTCAGTTGAGGGTGGTCTCTTGAGGCCTGTATACTGGCAGCACAAGAGGTCAGAATCAAATGTGGGCAGGGGTGGAACCCAAAAAAGCCAGGAGCTCAGTCTTTCTGGCACTTATCTCTCTTTCTCTCTGTTTCTGCCACCCGCTTTTCTTCCTTGCTCTTCTTGGCAAGAGGATGGAAGGAAAGTGTAATGGTTCTAGGGGTTGCTCGTGCGTAAGTTGCCGCCACTCCTGGCTAGGTTGCCTGGTTGAACCCTTTTTATCTGGACAGCCTCTCACCCGTGGCTGTCTCAATCGCTGGCAGAATCTGTCAGTGGGCGTTTCTTGAACTTCTTCCAGCAAAGAAGTTATTTGACGCCAAGTCTCCTCCTACTCTCCCTACGCGTAAGTCTTCTGCGCAGGGAGGGTGTGGGCAGCGGAGGACCCGTGCTCTCCCCGCTGGTCTCCGGCGAGGAGTCCTGGAGCCTCCTCTCCGATTCCCCCATCTGCCCCCCTTCTCCACTGGTGTTACGCTGATTTCCTTCCCCAGCAGATGGGCTGCCTCTCTCCCTACTGGGACCCTCTCCGGCATCCCTCTGGAGCCTTCCCTCCACTTCTGGCTCCGATGGCAGTTCCCTGACAGAAAGCTATAGCCAGATCAACATTTTGTGTCTTGACATGTGTGTTTTAATAAATTAAATAAAAATGACATTCATAGAACTGTAGAGCTGGAAGGGACCACAAGGACAATCTAGTCCAGCCCCCTGCAAAGCAGGAATCTTTTGCCCAATGTGGGGCTCAAACCCACAACCCTGAGATTAAGAGTCTTGTGTTCTATTGGCTGAGCTGTGCACTAGAGTTAAAATGGATCTCCATTCATTCAGATATTCAACTTCTTAAGACTCAGGGAAGGGACCTGAAACAGAAAGCCCTCCAGTGGACATATGTGCATGCTAACGTTCTTTTAAAAGTTAGACAACAAAACAGGGGAAATGTACCTGAACACAGAAACATTTGGAGCATGAATGATGAGTGAAAGAGTCATTAGGAAGGATTCTATTGTTTACAAGTGTGACAGCCTTATCTCTGTGTGACTGAGTGACATGTGCATGAAAGTGAAAGTGTGAGTGGGTAGCACTGAGTTACAGAATTTTTTATTTTACATAAAAGAGAGGAAGGTATATGAGCAATACACAGTGAGAAACAGCGAGGAGCAATATGTTTGGTTTTGAGATCAGGAATGCATGTGTCTGTTGAGGCTGAAATTACAAATGCATTTTCACACACTTTAATCATCATAATACAACAATCTTCCCCTACGTCTGTTAATGTGTGTTACCACCACTATTCACAATGTATGCTTTCCCAGCTTCAAATGTCAGCACACCACCCTCCAGTTAGCAGGTGCAGAAGACTCTCCAGCTTGCCTTCTCCAGATTTGTGGAACATCAGACTCTGATCATGATGTGGCTGGTGACAGTCCTGACAGTGTTGCCATCCCATTTTTTGCCGTACCTGCTTGCTGCTCTAGTCTCTCAAATCCCAGAGCTAATGACATAGTAAGCTGGGAGGATAGTTCTTGTCCATTTCAGTGACGCTGTCTCGGTGTTTCTAACAATTAAAGTATTGCTATGCTTTAATGAAACTGAAAATGCTTTCTACTGACATTTGCAGTGACTGGAAAGCAGAGGGTAGGATGTGCTTCCAGGTGACCCATTTTTTGAGCATTCACCCTGATTTGTTTGCAGGCAGGTCTGATGCTGCTGCATCAAACCAAGTGTTATCACACACTTTCCAGTGCATTTTGCTATCCCTTTCCTTATTGCAAAAAGTCTTATACTTGAGGGAAGTGGGCTGGTACCTAGGGTTACAGATGCTTCAGGTTACAGACTCCTCTAACTCAGAAATAGTACCTTGGGTTAAGAACTTTGCTTCAGGATGAGAACAGAAATCGTGCTCTGGTGGTGGCACGGCGGCAGTGGGAGGCCCAATTAGCTAAAGTGGTGCTTCAGGTTAAGAACAGTTTCAGGTTAAGTACGGACCTCCAGAACGAATTAAGTTCTTAACCCAAGGTACTACTGTATGTGATTGAATCCCAACCAAAACTAGCAACAGTCCAGAAGTGCCCTTTTATAGGGTCATGCCATAGTTTAAGGCCATGGTAGACTTTGGGCTTTCAAATTTCAATGGTGCCCTGTGTGACTCCGGAATTCACCTCCCCTTCCCTCTCACCTCTACATCATTGTTTCAGTGTGCAGTGCAGGTAAACCAGTTTCACCCCCTTAAATCCACCTCTAATGGAAAATTGAGGGAGCTGGTCTGCTCCTGTGAGTGATCACTATCAAAGCAGCACTTTTGTAATGTGTGAAATTGTGAGCAGGTGTGTGTGTGTGGGGGAGTCACTTCCACATGTATATAAGAACATTATAGCCATGCTGGGTCACATGAGCACAATAACCTTCTCCTGCTCATGTTCCCCAGAAACTGGTATTCCGAAGCATGGGAATTAATATACCCACCATGACTAAGAGCCACTGACAGCTTGAAATGGTAGAAACCCCCTTTAAAGCAGTCCAGATGGATGGCTATCACTACGTTGAGTGGCGTAGCATGGGTTGTCAGCACCCGGGGCAAGGCAAATAATTTGTGCCCCCTTACCCGTGGATTTGCGCCCCCTAACCCTAACCCCCAGATGTTGTGCCCAGTGCGGCCGGCCCCCCCGCACCCTACGCCACTGAGCTGGACCATAAAGAAAGCTGATCGCGGAAGAATGGATGCTTTTGAATTCTGGTGCTGGAGGAGACTCTTGAGAGTCCCATGGACTGCAAGAAGATCAAACCTCTCCATTCTGAAGGAAATCAGCCCTGAGTGCTCACTGGAAGGACAGATCGTGAAGCTGAGGCTCCAAGACTTTGGCCACCTCATGAGAAGAGAAGACTCCCTGGAAAAGACCCTGATGGTGGGAAAGATGGAGGGCACAAGGAGAAGGGGACGACAGAGGACGAGATGGTTGGACAGTGTTCTCGAAGTTACTAGCATGAGTTTGACCAAACTGCGGGAGGCAGTGGAAGACAGGAGTGCCTGGCGTGCTCTGGTCCAGGGGGTCACGAAGAGTCGGACACGACTAAACGACTAAACAACAACAACACAAGATCGTTTCAGAGGTGAGTTAACGCGCAAAGTCTCCCTGCGCATTCCCCCCCCCCCGCGCCTGCTTCCTTCCCGCGCCTGCGGTGGGGGTGAGGCGCGCGCGCAGGCGGCGCGTGGGCGGGAAGGGGGCGCCGCTCCCAGCCCCCTCCCCGAGAGGCGCTCTCCAATCCCCGCCAGCCAGCCTCTTCTTAAAGTGGCGCCGCTGTCGGGCGGCGAGGCACTCTTCGCCGCGGCTCCTCCGACTTTCCAGCGCGCTTGCTGCTTCTCCTCCTCCTCAAGCGAGCCGAGGCGGGGGCCGACCAGGCGCTCGGAGAGCAGCAGCGCCGTCCTTCGCTGCCGCTGCCCTCAGCCGTCCGCACGGGAGCGCGCGCCGCGGACTTCCCGCCAAATCGCCCTCCTCCGCCAGGTGGGTGATTCTCACGGCCCCGTGGCTGGGAGAGAGGGGGGGCGGGGAGGGGGCGGCAGACCCCTAAGTGCGGGAAATGGCTTAGGTATATCTATAAAGTGAGGGGCAGGAAGTTTCAGAGCTCACCGAACTTCATGGATGAGGATGCACCATCATTTTGGGGGGGGGGCAGGATCTTCTAAGGGGTGACCAACTCCCAAGAGACTGCGATCTACTCACAGAGTTAAGAACTGGCAGTGATCTACCCCCTTTTGGGGGGGTTCAAAGTTGTTGAGCTTTTCTTTAGGGAGGAGGAAAGCCCGTTTTTAGGGGTGCAGGGCAAAGCTTTTTTTTAGGGGAGCCAAAGTTACTGAGCTTTTTTTGGGGGGGGAGCCAGTGATCTACCACAAATGTCCAGTGATCTACGTGTAGGTCACGAACTACCTGTTGGACATGCCTGTTCTAAGAGAACTGCCACTTTTCTCCTCCTGACAAAGTTTTCGGAGCTTTGCAACCAATACTGTGTAGTAATAGTAATAATAATAATAATAATAATAATAATAATAATATACTGTGTAGAGCACAGGGCAAAAATTCTACAGATGTTTCCCCATCACTGAGTTTCTGTCATGGGGAAAGCTCCACCTGTTGAATTTCCACTTGCAAAGAATTTGCTCAAGTCTGGGGGACGTGTGTGTTTGTGTGTTTGTGGCAGGCTTTGTGCCAATGCGACTCTTTGATCTCCCCGTCAGATTCTCTGGTTCAGCATGCATTTGAGATTGCTGGGTGATGCTTAATAAAGGGAGAAATACAAATTGGTCGCTTCCTAAAATCTGCTAGCCATCCTGTCGTATTCTCCATTAGCTGAGGTTTATGGTTGCTCCAAAGTGTGGGGAAATGTGGGTTCTAATTTGCGTGAGTAGCTCTGACTACACACATTGAGGGCACATTTTCCCTCAAAGAATTCTGGGCACTGTAGTTTGCCCCTCACAGAGTTGCAGTTCCCAGGAACCCTTACCAAACTACAGTGCCCAGAATTCTTTGAGGGAAAGAACATGCTTTGAATGTGCCTTAGAGGTATAGTATGGAACCAGTGGGTGGGAATCGGTTGTTTTGAATCAATTGCCACAGAGCACGAAGATGCCATATGCATATGTAACAGAGGAAATGGCATATCCAGGCAGGGGTGTCCTCCTCATACACCTGGAGAAGAGAAGCTTTTTATTATTATTATTATTATTTCCTTGCTTATTTCCATGCTTATTACATACCAAAAAAACAACAATATCGGAAAAGAGAAGCTTAAGAGGAGACGTGATAACAGTCTTCTTCAAATACCTGAAGAACTGCCACACAGAAGACCAAGCAGAATTTCTCTCTCTCTTGGTTTGGGCTAGAATTCATGGGTGGAAATGGTAGAGAAGCAGATTTCAGCTAAACAGTAGAAAAAATGACTTTTTGGCTGGGGAGTGCATTGCCTTGAGAAGTGGTAGCCTGTCATTCACTGGAGGTATTTACTTAGAGGTAAAAGATACTGTAGCATCCAGGGTATATGAGGACCCCTTTGCTTTGCCCAAGAGACCCTCAGAACAGGCAATAACCCTGAGTCTTCAAGAAGAGCCATGCACAGATATGGAAGAAATACACGGCAAAGGCAAACATAGATTTGCTAATGGGTATATGGTCTAAACCACTGAGCCTTGGGCTTGCCAATCAGAAGATCGGCGGTTCAAATCCCCATGACGGGGTGAGCTCCCATTGCTCGGTCCCAGCTCCTGCCCACCTAGCAGTTCGAAAACACATCAAAGTGCAAGTAGATAAATAGGTATCACTCCGGCAGGAAGGTAAATGTCGTTTCTGTGCGCTGCTCTGGTTTCACCAGAAGCGGCTTAGTCATGGTGGCCGCATGACCCAGAAAAACTGTCTGCGGACAAACGTCAGCTCCCTCATCCAGTAAAGTGAGATGAGTGCCGAAACCCCAGAGTTGTTTGCGACTGGACTTACCGTAACTGTCAGGGGTCCTTTACCTTTTTACCTTTATATACTCAGCAGGGAGGTGCAGCCTGTCCTGGTTCCCTGGCAAGCGAATCTGCATGATACATATGCTTGCAAAACACCTCGTTGTCACATTATTATGTACACATTTCAAACTTTTTAAGTTAGCAGCCAAAACATGTGATGTAATAAAGAAGAGTAGCCAATTCAGTGCGGTGAATTGCTGTATAAAGTACTGAAGAAGATTGATCTCTATTTTGGAGAGATTGCCAAGCTTTTCAGAGCAACCACGAGACAGGGTATAGTTGATAGCATAGGGCCCCTGAAGCAGTTGCCCCTCTTTCTGTGCCAGCCTGGCCATGCTGCCTACGAATGTTCTCTTATCAGGTGAATTGTTTGGTAGGCAGGATCAAGTGTTGCTGAGTGCCCAGTTTACTAACTTGCATCTCTGGCAGGACAGCTGCTGAAACTTTGTGCAAGTTACCGGTAACTGTTTGCTAACAGACTGGCTGCATTTTAGAGGAGTAGTTTGTCTTTTGGTAGGAACTGCTTTTCAGTGTAAATGGGTGGGGTTGCTATTTTCAGGGTTATAGCAATTTTGCTCTAAGTGTGGGGAGGTGAACTGTTAGTTTACCAAATGATTTTCCTTTACTGGAGAAAACACTTGGCATGAGACCAAGCAAGTAAGTTTTGAATACCGCCTTTAATCTGGTATATTTTGGGGTATTTCTCTATAGATTACAGTATCTCATTTCAGACATAACACACTTCTGCTTCAGGTATGTGTCTAAGCAAATGTGCAACTGGCACTGGATGGCTGACCAAGGCTGAGTTAGCATGAGGGTGAGCATCAATATGCTGGAGTATAACTAGGAGCAAGCAGGAATATGGATGCAGGAAGGAGTGTGTCTGAGAGGGAATTTTTTTTTATAGCAGTGTGTTTGTTTAGTGTGACATACACAATGCTTACAATAGGCAAGCATATGTATGCATCCGTGTAATGTGAATATACTGACAAGCATGGATTAAGATGTGTAAGAGCATCTATGTAATTGCACACTGCAGTTATGTAAAGACTGCAGTCCTCAAAGTTAGGCTCCTTATGTTCAGAATAACAGGATGGCAGCCAAAGTCATCAGCCCTTGCATACTCTCTCCTCTCCAAGGATCTCATGACTACCAGCTATTTAGAATTAGGGTTGCATTTTTTAGGGACTGGTAAGAAGCAATTAGGGACGTGGGTGGTGCTGTGGGTTAAACCACAGAGCCTAGGACTTGCCGATCAGAAGGTCGGTGGTTAGAATCCCCGCGATGGGGTGAGCTCCCATTGCTTGGTCCCAGCTCCTGCCAACCTAGCAGTTCCAAAACACGTCCAAGTGCAAGTAGATAAATAGGTACCGCTCCAGCAGGAAGGTAATGGCGTTTCCGTGCGCTGCTCTGGTTCGCCGGAAGCGGCTTAGTCATGCTGGCCACATGACCCGGAAGCTGTACGCCAGCTCCCTTGGCCAATAAAGCGAGAAGAGCGCCGCAACCCCAGAGTCGGTCACGACTGGACCTAATGGTCAGGGGTCCCTTTACCTTTAAGAAGCAATTGCTATGCATCATAACACCTTTCCTATGATCAAAGACATGTGCACAAGCTCAACACCAGCGGGCAGCCCAGTTGGGCACAGGCTAAGGACTCCAGAGGATCAGAAGGCCCAACACCAGCCCGGCCCTACCCCCACCCCCCACCTTACTAGGCCTCTAGAACTGCTTAAGAACCTTGGCTTCTTGCAGTCACCACCCACTAAGTTTAATGACCAAAAATGCACTGCCCTGGCCTATAGAGCTATAAAATTCATTCCAAAACACCCTGGGTGCTTGGGACTGATAGGGAGGATGGGACTGAGGTGGGACTGACAGGGAGGGTGGTGAGTGGGCAGCCCAGAATAAGGGGAAGTGGTGGTGCTGCTGTCCCTATGTGTGGTGGCAAGCAGGACAGGTGTCTTGTCCTGGTTGGGGGCAGGGACAATGTTCGGAGAATGAGGTGACCCAGTGAGAGAGGGGCATTGCTATCACTGCATGCAGAAATGGGAAAAAGTCCTGTCCTGGTCTGGAGCAGTGAGGGACTTGTCAGCAGCACTGGGCTGAGAGCCCCCTGGCCCTGGCCCTGCTTTTGCATAGAAATGTACATATGTGGGGGAGGTAAGTTGTTTGCATGCATACGCTTGATTTAAAATATAGTTGTACAAGCCTTATAATAAAAGAATACATTTTCCCCCAAAATAATTTAATATTTGGACAAAATAATTTAAGAACATTAGTAAAAGCTGTCATTCCATCTCTCCTGTTATACTGCTTAAGAAAATGGCCTGGAATTGTAAATGTTTGAAATTGTCTTGTGTAGAGTCATAACATTCTGGCTCTGCTCAAAGACTAAGGCAGAGGCTTTTTCAGGTTTTGCCAGAGATCCTTTAAATGAAGGTGCTAGAGGCTGAACCCCAGACTACAAACTACAATCCTTGTCTTAGCATCATGTCTGTGGGTTTTTGGCAAAGTTATCCTTATGTACGTTTTGTTCCTTTAATGATGATGACATTTACACATTTCTATGTGCATCTATATCCATTACGTGATGCTTAAATTAAGACACCATAGGTATAAGTAAAGTTGATTGTGTGCATGCATATATGTTGTAGTTATTGCCTGCAATTTGGTGAATGACAGTATCCACATGTGAATATTAATAATCTGGCATCATTGTGCGTTTAATTCATAATTATTTTATAAATAAATAACTTATTTTATGCTGGCAGTTTATGTGGTTGATTATAACATCTCTTGATTTTTCATTCTGTATTGCTTTAATATGATTTTAATTTCCTGCACATCACCCTGATGTTTTGCAAAAGGGCAGTATATAAATACTTCTATAAATAAATGAATAATTTTCCGTGTGTAATGTTGCATATTCACACTGGTCAGACGTACACAAGAGCAGGAGTCAGCCCACCTGGTACCGTCTAAATGGTATTGGACTCCAATGCCCATCAACCCTGAAAATTGGCCATCGTGCTGGGGCTGATGGGAGTTGTTGTCCACCATCATTTGGACATTGACTAACCCTGCATTAGAGAATGCTGATAATCTGATTTGGGTTACTATGAACCATTGCTACTGTACCTCCAAATTTTTGTAATCCACCTAGAGGTTCTTTTTACAATCAAGCAGTATATACTTATGATTAAATAACTAGCTAAATAAAGATATGGTACCTCGCCAGTTTTAACCCTGCATTCTGATTTTCAAAGCATTATTTGTGTGTAAACTCACAGAAAAGTCTGTGATCCTGGTTGAGATGAGTTTAGAAAAGCTTTGAAACTGAAAATGGGACTGAGAAAGTAAGAGTGATAAAAAGGAAACCATGCAGGAGGAAATGTAAAAATGATTAATTCTGTTTACAACTATTTAATTCATATAAAACATTTTTAGCTGTATTCTCTGTCTGCTGCCTCCAAAGTTGCAAACAGTTACAAATAACAAAATACTGAAATAATGTGTAACCATATAAAACCTGGCAGGAAAACAATAATAGTAGCCAGCAGATTTAAAAGATACTATTTGCAGCTGTTTAAAACTATAGCTTCCAGATTAGCTTTCTTTACAAACCATGTTTTTCCTTTTTTCTGGAAGGCTGGCAGTGGTAGAGCTGAGTAGACTTAAAATGGGCAACGTTTCATGTGGGTGCCATGGAGGAGACCAATGCCCTTGCTGGACGTTCTTGTCTAAAAAGATTGGTCCCAGATTGCAAAGGGCTTTAAGGGTTAAATACCAGCACTTTCTAATTAGCCCCAGAAGGAAACAGGCAGCCACAGTGGTTGAACCAAACAGTGTTAGAAACTGAGATATGAAAGCTAGGAGCTAAATGGCACCTTAAACCTAGGTTATGGGCACAACAATGGAATGTCTAGGCATGCTTTTTTATAACAAGAATACAAAGCTGAAAATGAATGAACTGCAGCTGAAATATTATGCTCATTTTTCACATGGTCTAGTCCTTCCCCTGCCCACCCCCCTAATATTCTTAAGAGGGTCTCTTCTCCAGTCTACAGAGAGTAGCTAGAAGTGAGGAGGCAGAAAAGGGTCCTCTTTTCCTTCCACTCTGCAGTTTTAATCTGAAATCTTAGGCGCAGCCAGAGCTCAGAAGCTACTTGCACTAATGAAATTCCCTGTCGCAAAATGTGCCTAGAGCAATGGGAGTTTCGAACACTGGAACCAAAATGAGAATAATGCATGTGCCCTGGGACATGCCTCTCTCTCTTTTTTTATATAATTTTTTTATTAGTTTTCCAACACAAATAAAAGACAGAACAACACACACACAAAAACAAACCCAAAACATATAAACATGTATAATTTCAAAAAACTTATTTTCATAACCTTACTTCTCGGACTTCCCCTTACCTCCCCTTTTCTGCATCTCTATTTTAAAAATTTTTCAGCAACTCTTCACCCCAATTAATTAATTACTTATTTTCTCTTTAAGTTTCTTCTAACTCTTAATCGGTTACAGCTGTAATTCTATATTTTCCTTTCCCTTGACATTTTAGCATTCATCAATTTTACAACAATTTTTCAGATATACTTTAAATTTCATCCAATCTTCTTCCACTGTCTCTTTTTCTTGGTCACGGATTCTGCCAGTCATCTCCGCTAGTCCCATATAATCAATCACCTTTGTCTGCCATTCTTCCAGTGTGGGTAGTTCTTGTGTCTTCCAATACTGGGACATGCCTCTCTCAGGTTGCTGCATTTTGCACCAGCGGCAACTTCAAAAAGACAGAGCACATTGCAGTCACCCAAGTGCATTTTAGGCACCCATCTATGTCTTAGAAAAGGGCAAAATGACCCATTTCCCTTCTTGAATTTTTTAATTTTTTAATTATTTGTTTATTACTTTCTCTTTGCCATGCACAGGGATTCCCCCTCCCCCCAATTGTCGTTTGTTCAGGAGCACAATCCGTAAGGCAAAAAGCTTACCATAGTGCATCCAAACTGAAATCATAAACTTCTCTCCTTGCTGGTGCTACAGTCCAGCTTCGGTGTTGTATAGTGGCCTCCAGCCAGTGATACCCTCTCACCTAGGAACAATGGCATAAATTTCATCAGCTCATCAGCAAACCTGCATTTGCAAGCTACCGCTAGTCCTTATCAAGGACTTTATTTTGAAGCTTAATTAGGAACACAATATTTTAAATCCACCAGAGAAGAAAACCTACTTCATATATTTTACATGAGGAACATGCAAGTCGCCAGATGAGATTCTTGCAATGCCCCCTGTGTTGGCATACTCACGAGGTGCAGAATCTTGTTGCTTGGCTAGTAACAAATATGAGCCTGTGCTTAAACAACTGAGTTGGTTACTAGTTTGCTTCCAGTCCTTCTGTGGGCTGTCCATCTTTAATGCAATTCCCTAAACAAGTGAAATGAATCTTGTTTCGCTGTCCTGTTGGAAGTTACTCCCTTTCCAATTTTCTGCTGTTGATGTTTTTTTATCGAATCTTGTTTCGCTTTAGTTTAGTTTATTATTTATATTCTAATTGCTTTTATATTCTTGCTTGCATGTCACTTCAGAGCATAAACTGAAAAGAAGCATATGCATCTTTTAAATAATTCCCAAACAATTGTGTACCTGCTACTGAGGAGACCTTTTTTATCTTACTGTTACAGCTGAGACTGTACTTCTTCATTAAATATCAGGGCAGACAGTGTTCTTGATCCATGGTGGTTTTATTAGATTGTGCCCACAATTAACCAGTGATGGGTTCCAAATTCTAACACATGGGCTGATTGGCTGGGGAAGTAATGCCCTTGTCTTCAGTAGAGAGGATATGTCTGACTGATAAAGGTTAATGCAAATATTATATTGGGTTGTATCAAAGGTCGTAATCTGTGAGTCCAGATTAGATGCTACTGGGTAGGTTATTTCAGTTTGATTCGTTCTGTTCCTGAGTAGGAGACGGAAAGCAACATTTTGATTGTGTGCAAAGAGAGCAGCAGAGATGGAATTTAAGCCTAAGAATTCAAAGAAGGGAGGTAGCTAAGAAAGCATTGCTTTATTGTCTTCTAAGGCTGTGCAGAGAAATTATTTCTGTGGAGCAACAAGAGTAACTTCACATCACCACTAGCCAGATTCTATTTTGATAGATAGATAGATGATAGATAGATAGATGATAGATAGATAGATAGATGATAGATAGATAGATAGATAGATGATAGATAGATAGATAGATAGATAGATAGATAGATAGATAGATAGATAGATAGACAGACAGATAGATAAATGATAGATAGATAGATGAAAGAGAATGAGAGCCTTTTTGTAGGTTGGGTTGCCTGATGCATGACTTGTTCATTTAAAAGAAATTTAAACACTCACAAACGTCGTCCCCAGTTCATGTGTCTTGCTATAGGAAATAACCAGGTTTGCATATGAAATAAACGTGTTTGACAGGTAATGTATGGTGGTGTTCTGTTTCTAGCTTTAGAGAGGATTCAGTATAATCTTTTTAAAAAACAAAGTGCTAGCTTTCCCAGAAATTAATTGGCCAGTCATTATGTAGTACTTATAAGGGAATAATAGGCAGTGACCTCTTGTTCCTCTTACAAATCTGAAGCGTGAAAATGGCAGTGTGCTAATTAAAGTTCCACATAAAATTGCTTGCTGTTATTTATCTGCTTTCTTTTTCTTCCCATGATGAAGGATATGTATGTTGGTACTCCTGTGCTCCCTCCACACTTTGCAGTTTCCATTTTTCACACTGATATTCTCCCGCTTTCTCTCTCTTTCTGAACCCTCTCCCACTGCTCCCCTTCCCAAGCTGTCGCTCCCTCGGGAAGAGAGAATGAAGAGTCCTCTTGTGCTGACAGTGCTGCTGTCCTTAATAGCAGCAAAAATGTGCCAGGCTTACTGTATTGAGTCCCAGGAGCAGCAGCTGCCCAGCGGAATGCAAACAAAGGTGAGAGTGGCTAGAATTTTGTTGGAAGAGGGGATAGGAGGTTGCTGGTGAGTGGAACGGCTTTCTGTGCTGGGTAAGGATCTGCTCCAAATAAGTTCCTGCCATGGTACCAGTGTGGTTTTTAGAGCCTTGCATTTCAGGAGTTGAGACTGAACCCATCATCCACTTCGGAAAACCTGAGGACTCAAAATACTAAAGTTAATGCATAATTTTGTTTTACCCAGATAAGGTAAAGGTAATGGGGGGGGAGACCCCTGACCATTAGGTCCAGTCATGGCCGACTCTGGGGTTGCGGCGCTCATCTTGCTTTATTGGCCGAGGGAGCCAGCGTAAAGCTTCCAGGTCATGTGGCCAGTATGACTAAGCCGCTTCTGGCAAACCAGAGCAGCGCACAGAAACGCCGTTTACCTTCCTGCCGGAGTGGTACCTATTTATCTACTTGCACTGTGTGCTTTTGAACTGCAAGGTTGGCAGGAGCAGGGACCGAGCAACTGGAGCTCACCCCATCGTGGGGATTCGAACCGCCGACCTTCTGATCAGCAAGCCCAAGGCTCTGTGGTTTAACTCACAGCACCACCTGTGTCCCTTGATATCCAGATAGAAACTAATTAAACAAAGATAATAATCCTCAAACACTCCCCTGTTGTGACTTCTGCAACAGTAAATTGTCCAAGGCTTGGAAAAGTTATTCTGATGTTTCTCTATATTTCATGGGTTTCTTTCCAACATAGTTTTTCTTCTAACGTTTTGCAAACAGGATATATTTCAAGTTTTCACATACAACAAAAAATCGGATTCTGCCCCCTGCCCCCAATTTCATTATTTTTACCTGATTTCCTACAGTGTAAAATGGAAATGAACAAACAAATAATGGAAAATATATAACCAATGTACACTGTTTTAGAGAATCAGGAAATGTGACCATGCCTAGAGGAGGTTAAGGGGTGATATGATAGCCATGTTCAAATATATAAAAGGATGTCACATAGAGGAGGGAGAAAGGTTGTTTTCTGCTGCTCCAGAGAAGCGGACACGGAGCAATGGATCTAAACTACAAGAAAGAAGATTCCACCTAAACATTAGGAGGAACTTCCTGACAGTAAGAGCTGTTTGACAGTGGAATTTGCTGCCAAGGAGTGTGGTGGAGTCTCCTTCTTTGGAGGTCTTTAAGCAGAGGCTTGACAACCATATGTCAGGAGTGCTCTGATGGTGTTTCCTGCTTGGCAGGGGGTTGGACTCGATGGCCCTTGTGGTCTCTTCCAACTCTGTGATTCTATGATTCTAGTCACTTTCTCAAGGCTAGAAACCTGAACCAATTAAAAAGAAAGGTGGTACTGTGTAATTTATCTGTTAACTTTCATCTGCAGTTGCTACAGTTTGAAGGAGTATTGAGGTTTATAATACAGAGGAAGATCCTATTTCTTCCCTATAAAAATGTTAATTCGGTTCCCCCATAAACACACCCCATGGCAAGACATTCACACATCTTTCATCTAAGGCAGTGGTTCTTATCCTTTTTGAGGGTCACAAACGTCTTTGAGAATCTGATAAATGCTGGACCCTGCCCCCAGAAAAGTGCACATAAACACAAATATAAGTTTACATATAATTTGGCTTGGTTCAGAAACCCCTGGAAGCCAGAGCAATGTACTTCAGACGACTTCTCCTTTTATCCACACAAGAACCCTGTGGAGTAGGTTATGCTGTGATACAGCAATTGGTCAATGGGACTCGTGGCTGAGTGTTGATTGAATCCATGTATTCTCAGTCTTGAGTCCAAACTTCTAAAATGATAAACTGCCTTCCCGAACTAGTGAATTTCTCAAGAGAGGAAGTTCCGTAATGTTCAGACCACAGCAGAGAACCCAAGCAGCTGCTGAATTAATCTTGTTTGATGATAACATGTTGAGCAGGACCTCCATTACAAACTTGAAACTGAAAACAAATACTGATTCCTCTACTACTCAGTGTTTTCATTGTGACTCCTTTGGAACAGGGATTAACTCTCCTGAGCCTTCTTAGAGCCCAGAAGCATCTGCCTGGCCATGCCTGGCCATGGCTGGCTACAGAATACTGTGCTAGATGGACGTTCATTCTGCTCCTGCAGGGCTCTTCAAACATTTCTGGCACAACTAGAACTTTGGGATTGCTTTGGCTCACAAATCTTACCAATCTATTTATTACACAGGAACAACAAGACCTAAATGCAGTAGGAGAGGTTTCCAAATTCCTTGTTAATGAGCCCTGCTTTACATGCAGTGATTTTGTACACAGATGTAACTTCTGTGTAGGAAAACCACAAGCATTTTAGGTGCGTGCTGTCATGCGAAGTGCATGTGAATCATACACACACACTTTCTGCATTGGTGGGACTTGAGTGTACAGGGGTCTTCCTGGTGGTTTCCCATCTAGACACTGAGCAGATCCAGACCAGCTTAGCTTCATGTTACTTAAGGCCTTTCCTTGGTGACCTTTTGCTACACATGGACTCTGTATAATAGTGAACACTTGGCAAATGGCAGTTTAATTTGGTACATGCACACAATGATTCAGTGAACTAGCCACATGTGAACCCATCACAGTCAAATGTGTACATCCCAGCATGGATGTGGTATCTGTGTTTGTCACACATCTCCGTCCCCCGCCAAAAAATAAAATAAAATAATACTGGGATCTGCAGTTCATTAAGCTCCGTGAAGGGTAAACTTCAGTTCACATTTCTTTGAGGGGAGCCATGTGCTTTAAATATGCTTTAAATGTATCGTGTGGGTGAGACTGAAGTAGCCATCCACCTGTTCTGTTATCTGTGATGGAACAATGGGACTCAAGTGTAAACTATGCTAGCTGAATCAGAGCAGTTATTGCATGGTTATGGAGGCTGGAAACTGTTCAATGAACAGACGAGAACAGAGAAGAGGTCATGAAGAAGTAAATGCAAAACTGGTTCCCTAGTTCAGACAAAGGCAAACTCGACCCTCCAGATGTTTTGGGACTATAATTCCCATCACCCCTGACCACTGGTCCTGCTAGTTAGGGATCATGGGAGTTGTAGGCCAAAAACATCTGGAGGGGCAAGTTTACCTATGCCTGCCCTAATTTATAACAAAGAAAACGTGGCTTTGCTGGTGATTCTATCAGATGTGGACACCAGCAGTACAAAGAGAGATAACCCCACCTGCTACTCATACCTGACGTGTACCTACAACACAGGGAGCAGGCTTGACATCCTTCTGCCCCCCCCCAAAAAAACCCCATGAG
This sequence comes from Podarcis melisellensis, assembly GCF_964234715.1. NCBI lineage: Eukaryota > Metazoa > Chordata > Lepidosauria > Squamata > Lacertidae > Podarcis > Podarcis melisellensis. The sequence continues at coordinate 7,525,917 of NC_138529.1, forward strand.
CAATCTTGTCCATCATATGCAGTGGTTCATAGCTTATATTTTAGTAAATAAATAACATCAAATTTCCTCTCCTAGACACTCATTCACTTATTTTTTATCAACAGACTAGGTAAAGGTAAAGGGACCCCTGACCATTAGGTACAGTCGTGACCGATTCTGGGGTTGCGGCGCTCATCTTGCTTTATTGGCCGAGGGACCTGGCGTACAGGTCATGTGGCCAGCGTGACAAAGCTGCTTCTGGCGAAGCAGAGCAGCGCACGGAAACACTGTTTGCCTTCCCGCCAGAGTGGTACCTATTTATCTACTTGCACTTTGACATACTTTTGAACTGCTAGGTGGGCAGGAGCAGGGACTGAGCAACAGGAGCTCACCCCGTGGTGGGGATTCGAACCGCCGACCTTCTGATCGGCAAGTCCTAGGCTCTATGGTATAACCCACAGCGCGACCCGCATCCCTCATCAACAGACTATTCAGGCATTAATATTGATAATAGCGTGCTTTATCTTGAATGGGGCGGGGAGCACTGTACTTTGATGGGAAGGGAAGCTCAAGTAAATGAGAGACAACATGGGCATATGGATGGAAAAGCATGGCTAGAGGCCAAGAGATTTGCAGGGTGGGGCAGACAGATTTGCAGGGCATGAAGCTCCTCATTATTGAATACTGGAGGCTTCTCCAGAAATGGCCCCTATGTTTCTAAAACATATCATGTGCTCCATAAACAGTATACAAGCTTCTTAATTATTTTATTTATTTAACAGTTTGTATACCACTTAATAACAGGGGTGCCAACTTGAATAAAATATTTGGGTTGGGCAGGTAAGCCTTACCCCACATAACTGATCACAAGACGTGGCACATGCACACCATTTGAATGGCAGTGCACATCAACTTGGGGGGCAGCCCTCTCAAATATTTTATTGGGGGGGTGAAGGGACCTCAGCCCCTAGGAATTGGCTCCTATGATCACAGTTATGTAGAAGAAACCTAGCAAATTAGACTAAAATGATTCAAACTATAAAATCAGAGTTCAATTTTAAAAGCCCTGCTGAGATACAAAAAAGAATAAGTCTTCAGTAAGGACTAGGGTGTTGGTGGCGCTGTGGTCCAAACCACAGAGCCTAGGGCTTCCCGATCAGAAGGTCGGTGGTTCAAATCCTCACAACGGGGTGAGCTCCTGTTGTTCAGTCCCAGCTCCTGACACGTAGCAGTTTGAAAGCACATCAAAGTGCAAGTAGATAAACAGATACCACTCCGGCGGGAAGGTAAACAGTGTTTCTGTGCGCTGCTCTGGTTCGCCAGAAGCGGCTTAGTCATGCTGGCCACATGACCTGGAAGCTGTCTGTGGACAAACACCGGCTCCCTCGGCCTATAGAGCGAGATGAGCACCACCACCCAAGAGTTGTCCGCAACTGGACCTAATGGTCAGGGGTACCTTTACCTTAGGACTAGAAGTTCAACTGGAAGGGATTTCCAAAAAATTGGGCCCAGACTACTGAATGTACGGGCTCCTTGTGGGTATGAGCTGTGCATCCAAGTCATGGGGGGCCGTTAACAGCGACCCCCCAAAGACCTCAAGGGTCAAAAGGAGAGATATAAGGGGTCAGGCTCTTGGTCTGTATCCTGCTCTACTTTTGATTCCTTGGAGTTAGTTGGGTATCTCTCAGTGTTAGGCTGTTGGTCCCTCATTGCTTTCTGTGATGGGGCCTTGTACATAATGAAACAACAAGTGGTTCCAAGAAGGCTCTTTGGTGCAGTTACAAAAAGTTGCTCTTTCTTTCTTTTCTTTTCTTTTTTTCTCAAAACTGTTTCAATAACCTAAAAGCCTATACATCCTGTGGAGAATAAAATGTTGGTCTGTGATAATGACTACACAGTAGGGAACATCTCTCCCACCGCAGTTTGAAATGAGAGCTTCTATGAGCCAGTGGTCTCTTGGAAGCCAAGCGATGGCTTGAGAGCCAAGCACTTCAGTGCATCTGCATGTGCGAAGAGGTTGATTTCTACGTATTAGAGAAATTATTTAAAATAGCTTCACCGTGAAATGAAGCAAGTATAAAACCATCTAAGATCCTTGCTTCAAAGGCTCATACTTTTGGCTTTCTTCGCTTTATTTGCAACTAAATTATATTGTTGAAATGTTTACCCCACAACTTTCCCCCATTTATAAAGATATCAAAGGATTAAATCATTTGCCCAAGGTCATGAAGGCAGCCTTTAGTGGAACTCAAATCTCTCAGTCCTTAAAATACCGTAACCAAACAGCTCCAATCTAGTATAAAATTAGATGTCTGGCTAATGAGAGGTTGAGGGAGATCTGTGAACTTGATCATTAGCTGTCTTGTTTTCAAAGCTAAAGCAGAAAGTTTGGAGAGAACAATTTCTATCGCTGTCTTTCACATGCAGAGATAATGGCAGCTTCAGTACTGTATATCATCTAGGACAAGGCTGCGGAACCTGTGGTTTCCAGATGTTATTGGACTACAGCTTCCACAATCCCTATTAGCCATGTTGGTTGGGACTGATGGGAGTGAGGATATTTTACCCCTCCCTCCCACTGCAAGAATCTGCTGATTTTCCAGAGAGGAGGGGGCGGATTGGGCTTGCTACTTATTCCGCTCCAGCCTCACTTCAAAGGGGAAGACTGAGTGTTATCTCTGTGTAGATAAGGTCACTGCAGAAAGAAGCTGTAATACTCAGTGCAGTCCAGCGTCTCCATTTGTATATAGTTTGTATAGTACAGTAGCTGTTAGTGAATAAAAGAAGATATTCTTCAGCACTGTCGTCCGAGTGATTTATGCTCTGCTATACTCAGCTGGGCACAGCTGTCTTCTGGAAGTGAGTTTGGTGCTCACAGCTCTGAGTTGTGAGCCTACAGCACTTAGACCTGTTCCTGCATAAGAAGGTCTCTGGAAGTGCTACCCCAGCTCGCCTGGCCCAGTCGGGGCTGAAATGGTTGAGCCCAGTCGGTGGCACTGGCTCAAGGGCGATGCTGACAGGGAGTTGTGGTCCAAAAACATCTGGACAGGTCAGTGAAGGCTGATCTACTTGTGGCGCTGAATACATGGAGCAGGCCACACAGTCTCTTGGCGTTTGGAAGCAACATGCATGGTGGAACACCTTCTTGGTAGCCAAAACAATAATCATCTTTCCATATTCTAAGTCTGCTGAAGAGGCTTTCGGTGTGTAGGTGGTCTCTAATCTGATGTAAAAAGGGCATTCTTTCATACGTATGAAAAGGGGAAGTTAAAAAGAAGATGAGGTCCCCCCCCCCATCTCTCTTAAAAAGAGCTTTCTGCTCTGCAAATTACTTTTGTAGACAAGACCCAGCTGGAGTCTTAAGTGGCTGTTTTTGTCAAATCCCATCTGAATCAGATCTGCTGAGGATAAAAAAGCTTTGAGAAATCCAATTCAACCCTCTCCCATCACCTTCTCTTCCTGTCACATCCTTACTGTCCAAAAAGAGAAAAGAAAAAGCCTCAAATTACTGTAGCTTTAAGGCTCTCACGAAGCAATTCCGCATTTTTGGATGCAGCTGACCTTTGGACCAATTTCATATTTTTCTCTCCTGGAATTACTTCACTCTTAGCATAGGCAGCAGTTTTAACCAGATTAAATTAGAGGACACCCCCGCCCTGCCCCCACTTTCTTCTTCGAGATAGATTTAAATTCTGTAACTAACAGTAGATGTAATTGACAAAGTTTTTCACTTGAAAATTATGCTTTGATTACGGGAAATAAGGATGGAACTTCATATCCATCAAAATCTGCAGACATTATAGGGCTACCTGTCCAGGACTTCCTGTTGGCTATCAAAGGAGATGTACAAGTGAGAGCCTTGTGACTAAAGGCTATGTTTTCTTTACATCAGAACCTTTAAGTTTGATGGCCAATATTTACTCCAAGAACTTGGTTCTCACATGATTTGGATTTTTGTGTGTGGAGGGGGGAAGTCTGGGATGACAGAAGCCATTGCATAGGAGAAGGGCAAGGAAATCATTTCCCACTGAGAGCAATACAAGGCTGTCTTCTTGGGCAATCACTCATAGCCAAGTAAGATTGTCTTCCATAAACACAGTTTTAAGAGTGAGTCTGTAAGTGACTGTGGAGGTCAATTCTGGATCCACACGTCCTTCCACAGTGGAGACATAGGTTTCCGGACGGGAGTTGATCAGGGTGAGGGTTTGCCAAGCGTGCCTTCCTCTTAGCACATTTCTCCCTTTCGTCCTGAGTTCTAGCATCTTCAATGCTTGGTAAAGGCTGTCATCCAATTGGAGCACTCACAGACCAGTGTTTCCCAGTTTTCAGTATTTATGTCACATTTTTTTTAGATTTGCCTTGAGAGAATCTTTAAACCTCTTTTGTTGACCACCAGCATTACGCTTTCCATTTTTAAGTCTGGAATAGAGTGGTTGCTTTGGAAGACGATAATCAGGCATCCGTACAACATGACCAGTTCAACGAAGTTGATGTTGAAGAATCATTGCTTCAACACTGGTGATCTTTGCTTCTTCCAGTACACTGGCATTAGTTTGCCTGTCTTCCCAAGTGATGTGTAAAAATTTTCGGATACACTGTTGATGGAATCTTTCAGGGAGTTCGTGTTTATAGGTGGTTCATGTTTCACGAGCGTACAGTAAGGTTGGTAGTGCAGTAGTTTTGTAAACAAGCATTTTGGTTTCCCTGCGAATGTCCCGGTCCTCAAACACTCTGCACTTCAATCAGGAGAAAGCTGCACTCACAGAGCTCAGGCATTATACTCCTGAACAGTGGATGCCATGTAGTCCCACTCTACTTTCTGACTCTTCACCTTCAAGTTTCTACATGCTATGAAGGCTGTAGTAAATATGCTGTTGAAATTCTTACACTGCCAAGTTCTGCACTTAGGCTGTCAGTGCCACAGACACATCCTTTTTTCGTACAAATATTAATCACAATGTCAAAAGATGCAATGTCTGTCAGATCACAATGTCAGAAATAATAGCGTCTGTGAACAGAAAATAGAAAACAAATTTTAATTAAAAAATACTACTGGGGATGTGCAATATGTGCAAAAACAATGGAAATCAAGGGCAGTTGTTTTAGACAAAGTCTAGATACTATTGCACACAAAACCTGTCTGCTGATTTTTACATTTCAGAAACAAATGTAAGCCTTGCAACACCGACGTTTGCATCCCAAAATGATTCGTGAAGGACCATTCGGTTCCATATTGATAGAGTATTATTTTTATAAGATTGTATTTGGAAATGATGAATTCAAAGGTTGAAGATTTCGCTATGTTTTGAATCTGCTCAAAACTTTTAAAGACCTGTATCTGACCCCACAATAAGCAAAATGTGGAAGTTTGTAAGATGTTTATTCACAGTGGGGGGGGGGAGGCAGAGCCCACTTTTACCCTCTATGACAAAATGGATAGATCTGGCACTGGAGGAACCTCACTATAAACCACAGAAACACATAGAAAGCACCTCTCCCCCCCCCCCGGAAGGCTTATACCCCATTGTATCATATTTCCTGTGTCACTATGTATGTACTAGGTAGTGTTCATATTAGGTTCTTCTAGGTGTTCATAAGCTTTCCTGCTTGGGAGGGGGGGACACCTGAATGGTAGCTACACACGTGCCCTCCTCCTCAGTTGCTCAGTGATGAGGTCAGCAATATAGAAATCGTTTTGAAGAGATCCATTGCGGAATCATATCTTCCCCACTTCGTAGCCCTTGTTTCCTTGTGAGATGTGTTGTCTTGCCAGTCTTGCTGCTGGGATTTCAACGCTTCTCTTCCTACTGCGACTCACTCTCTGAAGCAGGAAATGTCTCTTCGCAGTGAAAGCAGCTTAGCGCATGGACTTTCTCAGATTGAGGCAGGTCATCAGGGTCCTGCCTACTGTACAAGTAATGTACAAGTAATGGCAGCAGTGTATCAGAAAGGGGATTCTGTAGCAATCTGGCTTTAACAGGAGCACACATTCTTTCCCAGGAGTTGGTTTCACGGATCGACAGGAATCTGACAACAATTATTTCTTTTGTCCATTGCTCCACACTGAATGCTGAAGAATAAAATACTGTTTGTAATTTCTGTTATGCTTCTTCAGATAGAGGTTTTCTTTGAATTGTTGTAGGACAGAAGGGGTATGGGCCTCTTTAAATCACTCAGCCTTTTATATGCCCATACTCAACAGCTCAACTGAGGAAGGAAGGAAGGAAGGAAGGAAGGAAGGAAGGAAGGAAGGAAGGAAGGAAAGAAAGAAAGAAAGAAAGAAAGAAAGAAAGAAAGAAAGAAAGAAAGAAAGAAAGAAAGAAAGAAAGAAAGAAAGAAAGAAAGAAAGACACTGGTATAAAACTCAAAACTTTAGAGTAGGTGTCAGCAACTGGAAGTTCATGGGACAAGTCCAATTTGCCTAGAAACAGAAACAGAGTGGGGAGCTGAATGGAGACAGTCGTATCTGTGCCAGCAAAGCTTTCTGACTATCCATATTAGAGGGTGAAAGTTCTGGTACAATACCTCCCTCCTCACCCCCACCCTATTCTTGAATCTGAAAAAATGAGACTCAAAAGTCTTCATATTGATTTGCATACACTAGTATTCAACAATCTCCAGTGAGAATTTAGAGAATTCCATGCAAAGCAACTGCAAAATCCCACATAGCTACATTAATAATTTGAGAAGTGATTGGGAGGTGTGCATGTCAAACTTTGCAACATATCTATCTAAAATTTATGTTCTGAATTCCTACCCCCTTTCCCAAGGAATGGGGAGGAATTGCTCTTCCAGCACTAAACATCCTGTTGTTTCACACATGTCTTGCTACATACGGGTACAGATTAGCATGCTGTTCCCACTGGTTTGGGGAAGATCGCCCTGTTCCCTTACCCATCTCCAAGACAGCCTTCCACCACTGCCTTATGTATTAGGCATTCTCATATTTTGCACTGGATAGAGTCTGTGAACTCCTCATTTCCCCTTGTGCAAGTAGCTTAGAGGTTGCACATTTACCTGGCATTAAGCTCCAACGAAGATCGTGAAGCTGAGGCTCCAATACTTTGGCCACCTCATGAGAAGAGAAGACTCCCTGAAAAAGACCCTGATGTTGGGGAAGATTGAGGGCACAAGGAGAAGGGGACCACAGAGGACGAGATGGTGGGACAGCGTTATCGAAGCGACCAGCATGAGTCTGACCAAACAGCGCAAGGCAGTGGAAGACAGAAGTGCCTGGCGGGCTCTGGTCCATGGGGTCACGAAGAGTCGGACACGACTAAACGACTAAACAACAACAAAGCTCCAATGAACAAATTGCTAATTTCTTCCAGGTTAATAATGTGCATAGGAACCAGGCTGCAAGAAAGATTGACAGATGAGGTTTTTATAGCAAGCACTGTTAGGCAGATTCACTGCTGCCCAGCAGGCTGGATAAAGTTTGGCCTTGTCTTCTCTTCTGGGCGTCTGGGGACTCTGCAATAAGGGAGCACCCTCTGGACTATGATGGTTGTGACCAGAGGGAACAGCAGGAATGGGCATGTCGAAGCACAGAGGCAGCACTTGATGTGCCAGGGAGGAAAGGAGAAGGAAGCTTGCTCTTCAAACCTGCCATTTTTTCCTCTCCAAGGAAACCTATCTATAGGGAGAAAATGGGATTGGTGGATGCATATCCCAGCACATTATGTGGAATAGCTTTGAATACACAGATTGTGAGGGAAAGTTTTGAAATAACAATGAGCACGCAGTATAGAGGAAGATGGAGAAAAGATTGGGGTTTGAGAGCATTCTGGGGGAACAACTAGAAAAGAAGGCTAACAGAGGACTAAAAACATTTTTATACTGTGTGTGAGCTCAGCTACTAGATTTTGCATTAATGCTTTTCTCCATAAACCATTGTGAGCTGAATTCTACAGTTATTTCTTTTAGCTCTTCCCACAAAAAGGTGGCAGTGGCCATCGCTGAACCAACTCTTTTGCTACATCCCTTGTACAGATTGGGGAAAGTAATATTTTAAAAACTGCCTTCTCTTTGAAATTTGATACGCCCATGTTAGGGTTATTGAAGGTGACAGTGGGAAAGATTTTAGCCGATTCTGCTATACATTGCCACATGAGCTTTGGTACTTCTTGCTCAGTTGTCTTCTTTCTTTCCAACAGAAGAGCTCAGACTTCTATAAGACTCCTCCATCTTTGCTCCGGCGATTGTATGATGGCCAAGGGATTTCCTATGAGGCACTGCTCAGACTGTCAGGCAAAGAGGAAGTCAGTAAGTCCTGTTCCCCTCACCTTCTGAATAGTTACGGCAGTTTCCCATGAAACAGAAGAGTAAATTTGGCATTTAGGCAACTCATGTCACCTTGGTTACTTGAAAAGCCTTTTTTGTAAGCTGCTTTGAGGCTTTTTCGTACAATCAAGAGGTATATAAATTTTATGAAATAAAAATAAAGTTTGAAATAAGAAACTGAAAATGGGACATTTTTATGTTTCTCGTTTGAAGTACGTTCTATGAAGTCTACTTTACAATAGCAGCAAGCATTCCAGCAGAGAAGCAGACAAGCTATGCATGGAATAGAATAGATTTGGGGGTTGCCTTTACATATACGAACCATCCTCAGATTTCTGTTGTAATTATTACATTTATATTCTACCTTTCCTCCAAAAAGCTCAAGATTTTTCACCTTCCGACCACTTCAAAATGCTAATGATTTTTTAAAATCTTCACAACGATTCTGTGTAGTAGGTTAGTCTGAGAGACAGTGACTGCTCCAAAGTCATCTAATGTGCTTAACAACTGAGTGGGGAACTGAGCTCTGTTCTCCCTACCATGTCCTAGTCCAACATTTGGACGAAGGGGATATTTGCAGTGGCAGCCAGAAATGTAAATCTAAATGCAGGACGAGCCACACCTACAACAAAATGGACACTGTGTGTGAGAGTTTAATCACCCTTGGATTTGGGATGGGAAAATTTCTAGAGAGAGTTGGGAATATTTCTATTAACACAAAATGCAAGCTGCACCATATTTTTCGCTCTATAAGACGCACCAGACCATAAGACGCACCTAGTTTATGGAGGAGGAAAACAAGAAAAAAAAAATCTGAATCTCAGAAGCCAGAACAACAAGAGGGATCGCTGCGCAGCGAAAGCAGCGATCCCTCTTGCTGTTCTGGCTTCTGGGATAGCTGCGCAGCCTGCATTTGCTCCATAAGACACACATACATTTCCCCTTACTTTTTAGGAGGGAAAAAGTGAGTCTTATAGAGCAAAAAATACAGTATTTCCTGCCAGGAATAACAATAACACCTTAAGATATCAAAAGTGAAAGTGTCATTCAGTGACAAAAATACTATTTCAGAATATTCTTGATGACATCATTGCATCAGCAGTTAAAAAGGCTATGCACTGGGATCCTAATAAACACATGAACACACAAAGAAAAAAAAATCATGAAATAAAGACTTAAGAGAGGCGTAGAACACCATTGCTTGTGCATTAGCAAAATCTCTAAAGGCACCCAGTACATCAAGGGCCTTCAAAAGTAAGCCCCCTTCTGACTATTAGAAAGCACACTGCTCCCTTTCTTAAACTCCCTGGAGATACATGGGAACAGAAGCAACCTGGAAAGTAAGTTAAGTCCATAGATCTTCACCCAAAGTATTTAAGATCTTCACCTTAAATTAAAAACTCACTATTTAAGTGAGTCCAGCAGGCATCTGTTCCACCTTACGGACCAGTCATGACCCGGAGATGTGTATTGTGCCTTGGTAGCCCAGAACCCCTGTTCTTTCTTTTTTCAGATCCTCAGGCACTTGCCTCTTCCCAGAAACGTAAGTCAGCTCTTCTTTTGCTTGCTTTGCACACCAGGAAGTCCCTGGGGTATGGCTTGATCCCTAATGATTGCTTGAAGCGGCTGTTGAAGGGTGAGGCTAAGGGCTCAACCGGATTTGCACTTGCCCTGCCACTTCCCCCGGGAAAACCCACTCTTTACTGCTGAATCGGAACAAACATCAGGTGTTCTCCAAATTGACGTTTGCTCCAATTTAGCACTAAAGAGTGGATTTTCTGGGGGGAAACAGTGGGGCAAAGGCTTGGACCCATGGCTAGAAAGCACAGGATGAGATGACAAACACTCATACTCCTGCTTTCTAGGCACAGAACAAGTGGAAGTTTGGACAAGCCGTAAGGTTGCTTACAGCCACCTAGTGAATTTATGGTGGAGGAAACATTTTCATGAGAGAGTCACAGTCTAATAAGGTTTTTAAACCATGCGTAAAAAGCAGAAGAAGCTGAAATGGGGCTCTTTGCCTCATCGCCAGCCACCCATATCTTTCGCTCGGGGGGGTTTCTGTCCTCTCTCTTCCCCTATGGTACTTGGCATTTATAGCATGACCAGTCCAGGCCAATGGCTTCACTGAGGCCAGGATTCCCAATGGCACTGCAGTAAGAGTGATGGAAGTAGTTCCTAGAATGACTGGCATAAGAATTAGGTAGAAGTGTGTGCAGGTGAGACTGGGGACAGCATGTAAGAATGATAGAATGAGATAGGAAGAAGAAAGGAGAGCAGTTTTCTGCTCGTGATAAAAAGTGATGAGAGAGTGAAAAGAAGACTTCTGACTGTTGATTAAGACTGCAGTCCTATACACACTTACCCAGGAGTAAGTCCCATTTTACCCGAATAGATAGGTAAAGGATTGTTCTGTAATGCTGCAGTCCTAAACCTGGTTAGTGAGGAGTAACCTCCAATTAACTCTTTGGGCCTACCTCTGAGTAAACATGCAAAGGATTACAATGGAAAGAAATGCCCCACAGGGGGAAAAGAAGCTGTTATCTTTGCTACTGTCAGTTCCAGATGATGATGATGATGATGATGATGATATTATTATAATTATTATTATTCCCTGCCCATCTCAGTGTGCTGCCACAAAATAGGCAATGGCAGGAGATATGACAAAGAAAAGATGGCTGGAATCTCTTAAGATGAATGAATGCAGATGGTTATAGGACACAAGTGAGAGATGAATGTCAGGGAACAGATTACCAAAAACAGATTTTTTTCTAATATAGATACATTTACTTGGCTTTCTTTCTTCACTCACTCACTGTGCCCACTCCTATCATGATGCAGTTGGCATGGCCATTTATTGTCATTTACACAAACTGCTCCATGACACTTTTTTTAAAACAGAAACATTATATAGTAAGAAATGAATGAAGTGTTCAGCATGATACTGATATTCCATAAGTTCCTCAGCTTACAATCACCAATATCTCCCTTTCTGAGAAGCTGGTTTAAAATGGTGGCGGCAGTGTGTTATTTACAGAAACTTATTTGTGACCATTGGAGTCATCCCTGATGATCAGAATGCAAGTATCTAATCAGAGTCTACAAGAAAGACACCCAAACACCACCATAGCAGATTTAGAAGCCATTCATTACAATAGTGCTGTTATTTCTTTTCTAAAATCTGAAATCCAGCTGATACTTTGACCTGTTGTAACCCTCTTGTTTTTCTCTGTAGGAGACATGCATGACTTCTTTGTTGGACTCATGGGGAAAAGGACCACAGAGCCTGGTAGGTGTGTAAGCCAAGAGATTCCACACTCAAACACACTCCTTGAAAATCTTGATAGGCTTCAATAGATTTCTTGGTAGATTTCTTAGTTGGAAAGTACGGTAAGGGTTCCTTCTTTCAACTTTCTAATTCTTAGGCAGGGCTGTGTGTTTGATGCAGTTCTGTGGAAACGAAGGAGGAAAAACCCAAAACACGGCATTAGTTTTAGAATGCAGTTTCATGGGCATCTGAATTTTCATTTTAAAAAGCAATTACCTGGTGGGTTTGGTGGTTAAGGGCCAATATTCAGGGCTTAATCTTTTCAGATTGCATTAAACTAGATCATACAGCAGTGGAGAAGGTGGAACATGGTAAAGCAGCTACAGCTAAAAGGAAAGCAAAGAACAAGGGTAAGGGAGGAAGAAGGAGAAACTGTCATATTTGTAGTGGGTGATTTCTGTTTCTTGTTTGGTCTGCTCTACCCCTGGACAAATGGAACTGCAGAAACAGAATCTGGCTGTAGCTTGTTTCTTCCCTCCCCACCTTCCATAGTTGGTCCTCAGGATAAGCACACTCGTTCCTTCAGCTTTCCTCATAGAACCTTCCATCTTAATGACCACCATTTGAGGTGTAACAACAGGAGTGAGATGTGTCCCATCGCTAATGCATGTCTGAATCAATATACTCTCAGAAGAAACTCCATGTGCCCATAGTGGTTATTTATGACTGTCTGAAATGGAAATATTATTCACTCATAACTCAAGAGTTGAATGAAGAAATGAATTCTGCCATTGTTAACTGATTGTAAAGACAGGAATCCTTTGATGTCGTTACCTTTGAGTTAGAGGGAAGATGTGGTACCCACCAAAGGGACTGAACAGAAATGGCTCTGGGGAAAACTAACTTGCTTCGTTCTCTAATTTCAGATAATCCCACAGATGTCAATAAGGGAACACTCACTGGTTTTGGTGACCTAAAGTATTCATTGAATGCAGAATGAGGTAAGGAAGAAGGGACCCAGAACTTGACTATAAGGGAGAGGGATTATTTGAAATACTGCTATGCACGCACGCACGCACACACACACACACACACATTCACCGACACATGCACAAATGCAAATGCAAGTGCACTCACAACTGCTCATACATTTTTCTTTTGTCGTTAAGTTGAAGTGTAGATTCCTGCCCCTCATCACAGAAGAACAATATGTTGATCTCCAGGCATTCCCAGTGCAAGTCAGATGCCACAAACCTGGCACTAATGCCATCTATTCAGTACAACAGGAGCAGGGGAAAAGGATATTTAAAGAGAAATGCTCACACAAGGAACAAAGCTACTTTGATAGGTTGCTGTATGTAGATATAGAGACCATGACAAGTCCAACTTTGATGGGTTCACAAGATTGCAATTTACAAGTGGGAAAGTTACACCAGAATTGGTTAGCCCAGTCACTTTTCTGGAAGAAAGCACTGGACAAGAAGTGGTCATGAAATTATTTTCAGAAATCTTATGACATGGTATGGCTAGTAAGAGAGAGTAAACTCATAGCTTTTCCCCCCTTGTGTCTTTAAAATGAGTTTACCCTCTTCTCTTAACTGTATCATTTCATTCATAAAATGGGTGGAATTGATCAAGGAGTGGCTTTCAGGAGGCAATCTTTCCAACTTGGTTAAGAAAATAAAAGAGAAAGGTACATGTCTTTAAGTTAAAGGTAAAGGGACCCCTGGCCGTTAAGTCCTTATTGCAGCATAAAACTACCCTCCTTCTTCTGTTACATGAGGACTATGTTATATGCCAAAGCTGCTTTTTCAGCCATCTGGGAAAACATTAACCATCTACATCAGGCTGTTAACAGCCAACTGCAACTCCTTTTGATGCCATTTCTCCAATTAGCATAGTGAATGGGTATGTGACCTCCTTTTTTGTTAACTCTTCAGTTCCAATAATTTGGTGAATGACAGTAGTTATTCCATGATTATGAATTTGTGATGTAATTTCAATGCTGTTGCTGATAAGCCAATGGCACTTAGGCTGTAGAACAATGCTTTCCCTCAGAGCCACTAACTTCCAAATGTAATTGCTATGCATTTTCAGGATACAGAAAAATCAAGCATTTTGGGAACCTCACACAGATGAATCAATACTATGCCCACTACTTTCTGCTAGTTGGCTCCTGTGCTTCTGTGTGTGTCTACAAGAATTCTATATATTTAACTGAACACTGTTAGCATGTGGGTGTATGTTGTTGGTATAATGTTTGTGAATGCAATACCTAAGTGATGCTGCATGTGTGAAATGGCTATATCATTGGCTTCACACTTCAGACCTTGTTCCCACGTCACTACAAACACAATTGAAACAGAGTTAACAATGCAGTGAAGTCAGTTCATGAATTCAAATTCAGTTATGAGTCACTTGGTAATAAGACAGTGACTCAGCGGCACATAATTTGTCAAAACACTTTCTAGTCTGAAATGCAGCTAATTTTTTTTAATTGTATTTTAATAACCTGTGTCTTGCTTTTCTCTGTCTAAGGTTGAACCCAACGTAGGTAAAAGCCAAAATAAGACAATAAGGCACAGTATTCAGCAACTAGTAAAATCCATAAAATATGCAAATTTCATTGCCATTCAGAACTAGAAACAAGCATTGATGTATCTAATGATGCAACAGGTGGTGGCCTTTTTCCATGTTCCATCCTGCCAACATTGCAGATGGCAGTGGAAGTAACAAAGGTCAATTCCAGATTGTTGCTCTTTTGTGGGTGGAATTCAATACCATACACACACAAATGCATGTTCTACAAAGTGGATTTCTTGTGCCAGAAACCTGATTCTGAGGAAATTAGGCCTTTTGAAGTAAGGAAGGGCATGTGAAAATGCACTGGGAAGTGTGAGATAACAATTGCTTGATGTCACATTGTATGCAAGCAAATAATAATAATCAGTAATGAGATTACCTGGAAGCGACTGTGTACTGTGCAATCCATGAAGCAGCAGGAATCTCTCTATAAATATGTAAAAAATGGTTGCTATATTTTAAAGGATTTTTAAAATAATATAGAATAGGCAATAACCAAGTTTTTTAAAATATTTCAGATCCAAGATTAGTAAATAATATAGTTTGCTCCCCCCCTTCCCCCCTCTGTCTCACTGTCTTTAATATTACATAATTAGTACTGAACTCAGATGCAATTGTCTTTTATGCATTTTTTTTACAGAAACCTGTACAAAATAATTAAATGCCCCTCTAGCTCAGATTGAAATCTGAATTTTTAAATTACCCATCTAAAAGTCTTGGCTACTATTTTGGACACAATCGTTGAACCAATGCTTTGTTAGTTCTCATCAATAATAACGTTTCCACACTGGGTGTGCAAATTTGGCTTGCCAAGCTGATCTCACAGTTGCACATACTTAAGGAATAAACAAAAGCTGAACAAGGCAGTAGCATGGGCCTGTAGGATACAGATCAGGTGTGAACATTATGTTCCAAAAGCAGCCATCCCCACTGGAACATTGATACAAAACTGCTTAATCTTGAGCAAGTGCCATTGAAATTCTTGCTCCAGTAGAGAAACTGAAGTAATAGTTTTGGTTTAACAAACAAAACATTGGAAATGTGTTGTTCTGAGTGAAACACAAAAGCTCGCTGTGGGTTAAACCACAAAGTCTAGGACTTGCCAATCAGAAGGTCGGCGGTTCGAATCCCCATGACGGGGTGAACTCCCATTGCTCGGTCCCTGCTCCTGCCAACCTAGCAGTTCGAAAGCACATGGAAGTGCAAGTAGATAAATAGGTACCACTCCAGCAGGAAGGTAAATGGTGTTTCTGTGCACTGCTCTGGTTCGCCAGAAGCGGCTTAGTCATGCTGGCCACATGACCCGGAAGCTGTACGCCAGCTCCCTCGGCCAATAAAGCGAGATGAGTGCTGCAACCCCAGAGTCGGCCACGACTGGACCTAACTGTCAGGGGTTCCTTTATCTTTTACTTCCTTGTACTCTAAACATTTCTTGCCTGGGCCCAAAGAACCACAAAGCCTTTCCATGAAACTGAGAGAGCTTTAACACCAGCCTCTCCCACCCATGTTACATGACAGCTACTTTTGAAACTGATGGACATTTCCCAAGCAGTTGGTAGTATGGGATGGGGATCAGCTGTTGAAATGGGAGAGTAAAAAAAATCACCTGTGCAACCCCTAATTCAAGCAGCTATTTGGATTCCAGCCTGCCATTTTCTTCCATGCCCAGACCTGATTCCAAGACAGGGAACTGTGCTGAATGTTGGAACCAATTTAACTTCAGCCTTCTCTGCCCCCCTTGATCTCTCATACAGGTATCCATGTAGGAGTGTGGACAATCACAATGTCTGCAGGACCTCCAGAAACCAACACAAAGCTGATTTCATCCACCAAAGCCCAGCACACTCTCAACCAAACCAGAACCCTTCGATGTACTATGGAGACCTCATATTGTCCTGTGCTTCCTTGTTGCCATGTTCTTTTCCTTGATTCTGCCCTTTATTCCAGCCTTTTCCTCACTGTAACTCTCTAGTGTTCACTGTTTGGAAATTTTGAAAGTAACCCTTCCCCATGGTGCTTTGTCCCTCTGTGTACATATTTATCTGATCTGCAGAAAACTCCTATGCCACAATTAAAATCACCCTCACTGCCCACCCTTTTGTGGCACAGATTAAGAACACCTCAAAATCTTCTACAATTACAGGGTTTTTACTTATGACCTGCCACTGTGTGTCTCTCGTTCTTTGTTTGATATTTAATAAAATTGTGGAGGGGATTCTGCTGTCACAAAACGAACCAACACAGTTTAAAATGGTGTAACTTACTGGCCTACAGCGCAAGTTGTTGATGAGAGTCTGGGCATAGTTCAATCATAAAAAGCTATGATCTGTGCACATAAAGTCCCAGGCTCAATCCCCGGTATTTCTGATTGAAAACTATCTCGGGTGCGGATGGCTGGGAAATGCTTCTGCCTGAAGCACTGAAACACTCAGAGAATATTATAGAATCCTGGTTAGCAGGATAGAACCTTCCTTGGTCTCACAGTGTCAGCTAGAAATTTGCCTCTTGAGCTGCTTCTTCATGTGTTTACATTCCCCAACTGTAAGTTCCTCAGCTTCCTCAGCGCCACAGTCTACCCCTTTCTGCACCTCTGTTCTCCAATTAATTATTTTTTCAAATGAGATGGACATGGCCTCAGACCTGCTTGGAAGTTGAGCCAGATAGGTGGAATTGCTAAAATGCAGCCTCACTGAAAGTTAATTCACTGGAACTGGGCTCCGAAGTTCGAGTTAACCTCATTCTGTTCCTGGGCCTGGGTAGAGGTTTTTTCTTTTCCAAGGACGGAGAACCTGTGGCTCTTCAGATGTTGTCAGACTCCAGCCCCCACCTGCCCCAGCCAGTTTAGTCAGGGATGATGGGTGTTGTGATCCAGCAGTGGAGTGGTTCAGGTTCCTCATGCCTTCTTCAGCCATGCATAATATCAGAATCCAAAAGCCTTGATGGAACAAACTAATATTCTATTCTAGTCCTGCATTCGGATTCCAGCAGTGGCCAGACACATCAGCCTTCAACATTTATCACGGAATTCATTTTAAATTACTCTACACATTTCTTCTCTGCTGTCTGTGGAGGAAATTGTCCTGTGCTAAACACCCGTGGTCAGAATTGTTACCGTACTGAGCTAGATGAACTCAGCATAAGGTGGCTTCATGCATTTGCATTGTAACAGCACAAAATAATGATTGAAAGCAACCTTTGCAGATTTACCATAATTGCAAAACAGCCCTTATGTTCAACATTCTACCACTGTTCATTTTACATAAAATTAACGCACACGGCAAAATATGCATATTTAGTAGTCTACAGTATCTTATTTTGCTGTGTGATTCTATCACAATTAATAGTGTGTTCTTTTTGTTCCTCCCGTTTATTTTGTTTGGCATTTTATGTAAGGTAATTCAATTAAGTATGATTCACTAATTACAATTGTATTACTGTTATTTCTTTAATGCATATCAGTATATCTCATAATATGCTGTTTTTTATTTGCCTGCCTGGGCTGTGAGGTACATCACGCTATTAGATGTATCTTTTAACTTAATTATTTCTGGAGGAGCCATGTAGGCAGTCTGTATTCAGTCTGCTCCCACCACTGCTTTGGGAAGCAGTGTACGTATGACGTTAGCTACAATCCATATCTATTCTGTATTTATCCTGTCACTTCTTATGAAAGTGATGCATTTTGATGCAATTTCCTCCAACCTAGCATCAATCCAAACTGAGAAAAACCTTGCTATGTGCATTCACTAATCTTGTCTGCTTTGGTGTGTCTTGTTCACTTGGCACAAGAAAACAGATCTGTAGTAAGGATTAAAGAGTAAGCTGAGGTGAGCAAGTTATCAAAACATGGAATCTGTGGAAAGGGTTCCTCATACTATATTTGATTCCACAGTACAGAAACCTCTAAAATGTATCCATCAAATTGGGCAGGCAGCTCGCTGGCACCCGCCTCTCTATACAACAAATTCAGCAAGCACAGGACATTAAAATCTTAATTTTTTCACTTGGCTCTAGAGTCCACCCATTAGAGGTCTACATTCTCAGTGATAAGCTTACAGGTAGTTTGAGAACCTTGTGTTTGTGAAGTAGTAGAACTGAATGTACTATAGTCCCCTCTTGGATATATTTCCATGGAACTGTTTCTTCTCACTTCAATTTTCCATTTCCATCCCCCTTTAAAAAACATTTAAATTAAACACTTGTAAGTGAAAATGGTTCCAAGTTTCTTCCCCCTCACACAACTTTCTGCATTCCCAGTGCAACTCTTCACATCAGTATTTATGCTGAAATCAACTGGCAAGGAAAATATAAAAAGCTTGTGGCTTTGAAATAAGTCCAGACAAATGATAAAATAATCATGGATATCAAAGAACACACTGCTTATTTACAGAGTTGTTTCTTTCGTGCATCAGAAGCATCAGTTCCCATAGAAAATTCTGCTTTTGTCTGCCCTCCTGTAGCACAAAAGCCATTCACTTCAGAAAAATTGACTTCAGAAAGAATAAATAATCCTATTTTGAATTAGCAACAAGGGTAATTTAACAGGGGGGGGGGGAATGCCTATCTGCTGTCTCCGCTATCTGAAAAGGTACATTACATCTTAAAATCCAAGAGACCTCCCTGGGAGTGATGGGGAAAAAGGGGGGGGGACAGTATTTACAGAAAACTTTGCAGGAAAATGAATTTACACAGGCTGCTGCTCCCACACTAGGAAAATAAGGTTCTCTGGATACTGACGGGAGACTGCCATCTTGTGTGCTTAACTTTATATTGCAGAATTGTTTGGTTACATAAGAGGGCCCCAGTCAAATTAAGCGACTAGCTGCTTCAGTACAGTATAATGATCAAAGCACCTTCGGGAAGCGCTTATCATGCTACCTAAAATGAGGACTTTTACTCATCCGAGCATTTCTGAAGGAGACAAGAGTGCTCATTATGCTAAGAATTTTTAAAGTTCCCCGTTGTCAGGATTGGATGGTGGGTTGAGAGGGCTTTTTACTGCATTTACCGTATTTTTCGCTCTATAAGACGCACCAGACCACAAGACGCACCTAGTTTTTGGAGGAGGAAAAGAAGAAAAAAAAATCTGAATCTCAGAAGCTAGAACAGCAAGAGGGATTGCTGCGCAGTGAAAGCAGCAATCCCTCTTGCTGTTCTGGCTTCTGTGATAGCTGCACAGCCTGCATTCGCTCCATAAGACGCACACACATTTCCCCTTACTTTTTAGGAGGGAAAAAGTGAGTCTTGTAGAGCAAAATATGGTATATTCCATCCTTTTCTCCAAAGAACCCAAGGTATCATATATGGTTATCCCCCTCATTTAATCCCTCCAACAACCCTGTGAGGTAGATTAGTCCGAGAGTCAGTGAGTGGCCCAGTAAGCTTCATAGCTGAGTGGAGATTTGAATTCTGGTCTCCCAGGTCTAGTCCGACACTAACCACTACACCACACTGGATTTCCCAAGGCAAGTTCCTCATGCACTGGCTACTTCCCTACCTTATCAGAATCAGGGGAAATGTTTCTTTTGAATCTATAGGACTATCCTACTGAGACTGCAAACTATGCCTATTTATGTAGAAGAAATATCTTTGAACTCAATGGGACTTGTTTCAGGATAGACAGACATGCATTAGGTTGAGGGGGAAAAGAGTGGGGAAAGCAGCATTCTTCAGTTTTAAAAGACTTGTCTTGAGGTCCAGTCCAAGTTTGGAATACACTGTTTCTTTCCAAGTTTGCATAGCTTTGTTTGGATTGCATGCGTGGTACGTTTGAAGTACTCTAAAAATAAATCCGCAGCAGCAGCAACAATAAATGCACATTTCAGCAACATTCTTTGTTGCTGATGCTAACAACAGAAAACATACATTCTAGCCAATGTGAGTTTTGAATCTGAATCATATCTATGGAAGCCAAAACTATCTCACAAAAGAGCATGTGCCACAGCTGCAAACGGAAGCTCTAGTTTCATAATTCACACTGTGTGGTGCAGTCTTTCCTTTCTATGCGGAAACACTTCTGCCCCTCAATTCACACGATTGAGGGTTCACACTGAATTTCTCCTTAACAGTGAAGCATACCTGGCAACTGTGCATATCCAGTTTGCAGAATAGTGCTTGCTGCATATGGAAAATGTATCTTATAGCTCAGGGTTGGCCAACTCCCAAGAGACTGCAATCTACTCACAGAGTTAAAGACTGGCAGTGATCTCCCCCCCTTTTGAGGGGTTCAAAGTTGTTAAGTTGTTGAGTTTTTCTTAGGAAGGAAAACCCTGTTTCTCGGGGGGGGGGGGTTCAAGTTGTTAACGGAAAAATCTGAGGGCTCCCTTGGACAAAAAAACAACACAAAAACACAAAAAAAACAAGGACACCAGCCAGGAATACCAGAGCAAAACAGCAGCCAGTAGGCTTGGTCTTTATTGAAGACTGTTGCGACAGGACTCCCACCTGCCACAAGGTGGAACAAGATGGAAGCCCCAAACAAAAGAGCCCCCAAACTTTTATTAGCTGCTAATCCCCATGTTACACCCCCCAAACTACATCACTCATACATCACGGTTACATCATGAAAGGGGAGGTCTGGTGGCATTAATGGTTCTCCTTGCCCTCCACCAAACACCCATCAAGTGTAACAAAAAAGATATTTACATTTCCCTGTTTCCCAGCCAAGTTAATCGCATCCTTTTGTTTGTTATTTCAGGAATGGCTACCTGTCTGGCACTCAGGTATCAGGATGCCAGGGATTATCACTCAGGCAGAGGGGCTGCTGAGTAGCTGAGCTCACATGTCTATATGAATTTCTGAAGTTTTCCTAGTGAGCCAGTACATAGATACATTTATCAGTGAATTGTTACATTTGGTATCATGCAGCAAAGTCCCTTTGAATAGATAGGAAGAAACTGTGATGAAGTGTTTTGTGGGGACAAATCACAAAAGTCACAAAAGCGATTGTGCTGATTTTGGTAGTGGGCTGCATGTGCATGATATCTGCACATTTTTTAGGGCTGCAAGGCAAAAATGTTGAGCTTTCTTTATGGGAGCCAGTCATCTACCAATCATCTACCACAAATGCACTGATCTACCGGTAAATCACCGTCTACCTGATGGACGAGCCTGTTATAGCTTTACAAGTGTTATTCAATACTGTAGGGCACTTCCACTGGCAAGCACATTTTCCACCGTGCAGACACATGGCAGAGGTGAGTTGCAGTCAGTCCCACTCCTTTGGTGCTGTGTGCATGCTGATCTCAAACACCTTCCTTGTGTCTCTCACTTTCATATAGCAAGCCAAGCCTCTGCACCTCAAACTTAGAACCTTTATACCCCTATTATGTATGCACTTGTGTCATGGCCACTTTTAATTCATTTTCTGCCTGTTTTCAGTAGAACTCAAGGCAGTGCAGCTAGGGTCCTCAGGCCATCTGTTATCCAGGCACTGACAATGCCTGGACCTGGTTAGCTGCATCACACTCCTTTAGATCAAGCAAGGGAAACTGAGGCCCTCCACATATTGGACTCAATCTCCCACCAGCCCCACCAGGGATGATGGGAGTTGGTTACATCTGGTGAGTTACAAGTTCTCCAGTCTTGCTTAGACCAAAGTCCTGGGCATTAGGCAGGGTGCTGGGATCTGCCTTAGGCAGTAGTTACCGGTAGTTAACTACTGTTTTACATTTTTGCCACCATAGAAACTGGCGGCACCACATGGACCACACACACACACACACACAATTTGGACCATCCCTGATTTGTCATGTGCATGCACACACACTCCACACACACAAACATGTTCTGCAAGGCCTAGGTAAAGGTAAAAGGACCCCTGACCATTAGGTCCAGGCGTGACCGACTCTGGGGTTGCGGTGCTCATCTTGCTTTATTGGCTGAGGGAGCCGGTGTATAGCTTCCGGGTCATGTGGCCAGCATGACTAAGCTGCTTCTGGCGAACCAGAGCAGCGCACGGAAATGCCGCTTACCTTCTCGCTGGAGCGGTACCTATTTATCTACTTGGACTTTGACGTGCTTTCGAACTGCTAGGTTGGCAGGAGGAGGGACGGAACAACGGGAGCTCACCCCGTCGCGGGGATTTGAACCACCAACCTTCTGATTGGCAAGTCCTAGGCTTTGTGGTTTAACCCACAGCACCACCCGCATCCCTTTCTGCATGGCCTACACCTACATAAACGTAAGGTGAGAAGCAGCACATAACATCCAGGGAATGAGCTGTTTGCGTGCTTCATCCAAAATGCGCAAGTTTATGAAATACATCACTTTTTTCCAGGTGGGCAGAATGGGACAGAATTTGCAGGTGTGCATTTTAGCAAAGAGGATTTCAAACACCCCTTTCCTGTTGGGTTGGACACCATTTCTTCACCACCAATGGAGAGCATTGTCCTCTACTGCACAGCTAACTGCTCCCTTGTTCCCCAGGCTTAATCTGACAACCAAACAAACACCTTTCAATCTTCAACAACCACATTACGCCACCTTGAGCTCCAGGAAAGTGGCAACTTGCGAGGCAGGATATACATGTAAAAAGAAAAGAGGAAGAAGAAAAGTTTTTAAACATCCAGCAACTGGGGTTCAGTTATCTGTGCTAGGGCTTCGGCAGCACAGCTCCCGTTCCCATGCCAAGGCTTAAGCTGGAACCCAATTTCTAATTTAAAGGTAAAGGTAAAGGTACCCCTGCCCATACGGACCCGTCGTGTCCAACTCTAGGGTTGCGCGCCCATCTCTCTTAAGAGGCTGGGGGCCAGCGCTGTCCGAAGACACGTCTGGGTCACGTGGCCAGCGTGACAAGCTGCATCTGGCGAGTCAGCACAGCAC
Organism: Podarcis melisellensis; assembly: GCF_964234715.1. Classification (NCBI taxonomy): domain Eukaryota; kingdom Metazoa; phylum Chordata; class Lepidosauria; order Squamata; family Lacertidae; genus Podarcis; species Podarcis melisellensis. The sequence goes on from NC_138529.1 coordinate 7,548,853, forward strand.
ACGGAAACGCCATTTACCTTCCCGCTAGTAAGCGGTCCCTATTTATCTACTTGCACCCGGGGGTGCTTTTGAACTGCTAGGTTGGCAGGTGCTGGGACCAAGCAACGGGAGTGCACCCCGCAGCGGGGATTCGAACCGCCGACCTGACGATCGGCAAGTCCTAGGCGCTGAGGTTTTACCCCAGCGCCACCCGCGTCCCACCATTTTTTTATTTATATTTATTAAATGTCCATACTACCCCTCATCTGAAGATACTAGGGCGATTCACAACAGAAAAACACAAAATGAGAATACATTACACAATGAATACATACACAAAAAGAGAATAATTACTGGTTGGCCTCCATGAGTCTTGGGAGACAATGGGCCTTTGGGTGGGGGTGAAGTCAAACTGTTGGAAGGTTGCAGTGCCTTCTGTGGCTGTAGTGTTCGATACGGGAGAGACATGTGTTGTTGCAGCTGGGGCGGATGAAGGTGTGTGGTTGTGCTGCTGCAGATGCACCATGACATTTCTTCTCTGTCTGTTCCCCCTCCCAGAGGCCGTTCCTCCAATGGTCACTGCTAGGGATGCACACCTGACTGTCTCCAGGCACTGTGGTCATCTGCAAGGGATTCTCACACAGCTGGGCTGATCTTGCCAGCCTCACATTTGCAGACATCTTTGCAACGCAGAGACGGGCCTGTAGAGCACGCCCTTGGGGAGCCTGCCATCTTCCGTCCTGTGGACACGACGGAGCCAGTGTAGACACGAGTGTGAACATGCTTGGTGGGGGGGGGGGACACACCAATATAGCTCCTTGCCAAAAACACAAGGGAGCCTAGCTACTCCTCTGAACAGCCAACTCCTAGGGGCTGAGGTCCCTCCACTCCCAAATATAATATTGTCCCCCCCCCCAGTTGATGGGCATTTCCATTCCAATGGTGTGTGTGTTTGTGACACGTCTTGTGATCGATTGTGCAGGGTGGGGCTTATCTGGGCTCCCCCAAAATTTCATTCATGTTGGAACCCCACCTCTGAATAAAACAAAACCAAAGCAAATCAGTAACCCTCTCCAGGGCTGGATTTAGGTTTGATGAGGCCCTAAGATACTGAAGGTAAAGGGGCCCTTTATATGTCCAGCTGTCCTTTGTCAACAACAAATTGTCACCGTTTTTTGTGTTGAATATATGCTATATGGTAATTTATGGACCTAATAGGTCTCTAAAGCCATAACAAAATATGTATTTTAAACGAACTGTTGAACTGAAATACAATTAAGAAGAAATATATTAATAGTGAATTTTTTGCCTGCCCCCAAGAGAGTGGGGCCCTAAGCTATAGCTTGTTTAGCTTATACGTAAATCCGGCGCTGACCCTCTCCAACAAACACATTAAAAAAAAAACCATGTAATGTTAATCAAGCCAAGAAGCTGGGGTGCAGGCAAAAGTGCTCCTGAGCGGGCGCAGAGTGCGTCCCCCCCCACATCAGGAAGGGGAAGGGCGGCCTTCCAGAGGCTGGGTCACGGGCCTGCTTTTGGTTTTACCTCTCCCCCCCCCCCGCCATTCCCGCCTCCCCTCAGCCCCCCGCGACCCCTCCGCTCGCTCCTCAGCCGGGCGGATCCCCTCTCCCCGCCGCCGCCTCTCCCCGCGCCGCGTCTCCCCTGCAGCCGGGGCTGCTGCAGTGCCCCCTCCGGGGCTGGGGGCGGCGCTGGGCCCGGCCGTCTCGGGGCCGGATGGAGCCTCTTGGCCGGGTCCGGAGCGGCGCCTCCTCGGCGAGGCCGGGCTGGCGGGGTGGGCAGGGAGGCCGGGCCGGGGGAGCCGGAGCCCTTTGTGTAGGTGCGAGAGAGCCGCGGGGATGGTGCCCGCCGCCGCCGCCGCCTCCCGGGTAAGGGGCCGCCTCCCCGGAGCAGAGCAGCTCCTTTCCCTCCGGCGCCGCTCGCCTCGCACTTCCCGCCCCGCTCGCCTCAGGCGGCCGAGCCTCGCTCGCCCCTTTCTCCGCTTCGCCCTCCGGCCCCCATTCCGGGGCGAGAGGAGCCCCTTCTTCTCCTTCGCCTCGCCCGGCTTCCCTCGCCCCCCACGGGGCTTGCTCTGCCTCGCCTCCCTCCTGCGCCTCGCCTTGCCCTCCATCCCACACTCGCCCCCCCTTTCCAGTCCAAACTTCTTTTTCCTCCCACTTTGGGCTGCTCTCCTCTCTCTCCTCTCCTCTGGGTCTCACCTGCCCCCCCAGGCCCGTTTCTCCTCCCCACTTGCCAAATGAGAAATACCCTCCCCTCTCCAAAACATAAAAAAAATCCTTCCAGTAGCACCTTAAAGACCAACTAAGTTAGTTCTTGGTATGAGCTTTCGTGTGCATGCACACTTCTTCAGATACACGTGTATCTGAAGGAGTGTGCATGCACACGAAAGCTCATACCAAGAACTAACTTAGTTGGTGCTACTGGAAGGAATTTTGTTTTGTTTTGACTATGGCAGACCAACACGGCTACCTCCCCGTCATTCCAGTTTTAACATTACTTCCACATCTCCTGGACTTACCAAAAAGAGAAAGAAATCGTGTTCACAACCCTGACAGAAACCTGGCGCCTCAAACCTATTTGCACTTGCATCTCCTTTTTTTCGCAGTGATGATGTCCATCGTCGTCATCATTCACTTTAGTTATGAAGAGATCCCTGTCACCTCATGTTGTTGCATGAAGAAGGGGCATAGAGCCGTCTTCTGACTTAGTGAACAGCTATTAAGTGTTCTTCCATCCTGCTGTGATGCAGAGTTGAATTTCCTTTCGTTTTCATGGTGGGCATAAGGGGCCCAGAGTGCTTGAAATTACACTAAGATAGCATCCCTGCCTGCTTGCTTAATGCACAGAACCTTAGGAAAGAACACAAGAGAGTTTTAACATGAGTTTTGCACTGCACATTTTTTTGTGTTGGTCAGCTGGGTTAAAATTTAAAACCCACCTGGAGGCTCATAAACAAAGAGACAACAGGTTGTGTCTGGAAGGAAATGTGCAGAGGAGAGTTTATATTTCTAATCTTTTGGCCTTCTGCCAACCAAGTTTTAAAACTTTCAGTCCAGTTGTTAAAAGGGGTTAGTAGAACTTATTTTCACAGTAAATGTGTGTCTTTAAAAAGGAGGTTTTCTGAAAGTGTGACAAAGACTAGAAGGGAAAAAATAAACATAGACAGGAATAGCAGTTTTGAACAACCTGAAAGGGAATGGTGTGAACTGGCAATCACACTCCCCCTGCCCCCAATTTGGAGAATTACTGTTATATCTCTGATGGAAAGATAGCTGGTGAACTGGTCCCACAACTGTGAATAAGTAGATGTAGAAAATGGTATGGTGTAATGTTACATTATGCAGAGTGATGCTACATCCTGACTTTCTAATTTGTAGTATATGCACCACGCTCTTTCCCACCCCACACCCTCAGAGCATTTTGTCAAAAGCAGCTATGTTTCCTTGTAATATAAATAATAAATGTATGTCGTTTTCTTTTTTATTAAAATCATCTTTACTCCACCTTTCCCTTTACAGAATGTCCAAGGTGGCATACTAATATTTTAGGTTTATTATATTTTGGGCTTCATTCAAAACCAGTAAGAACAGAAACTAACTTTTGTTTTCTCCTCTCTAGAAGACCTTGCCAGGTGAGCTTCAGAGCCTGGAAGCGGCCTTCTGGTGCAGCTGAGGAACGGACAGGAGTAAACAAGAAGTGAGCAGGAGAAGGAGGTTTTCAGCAGCTGTCAAGATGGGCATGAGGATTAAGCTGCACAGCACTGACCACCCCAACAACCTGTTGAGGGAGCTTAACAAATGCCGGTTGTCAGAGACTATGTGTGACGTTACCATTGTGGTGGGTAGTCGTACCTTCCCTGCACACAAAGCAGTGCTGGCGTGTGCAGCAGGCTACTTCCAGAACCTTTTCCTCAGTTCAGGTCTGGATGTGACCCGCACCTACGTGGTGGATTTCATTACTCCAGCCAACTTTGAAAAGATTCTGAACTTTGTCTATACCTCAGAGCTCTTTACAGACCTGATCAATGTGGGTGTCATTTACGAGGTTGCTGAAAAATTGGGCATGGATGATTTGCTGAAGGCTTGCCATTCCACATTCCCAGACTTGGAAAACTCAGCCAACACGAAACAACCTTCTGTCTCAAGTGAAAGCCGGCCAACTGGCATGTCGACTGAGCCGAACCATGCCCTGGGTGAAATCCGAAACAGTGGGGAGCACCCGGGACCAGAGCGGAGTTGCAGTATGCAGAGTGAAGCACCAGGTGGCTACAAAGAAGATTCTGCAAATGAAGGCAGCCATAACTTAATGCACCAGCAGACTCCCAAAACCGAAGAACAGGAATCACCAGCACAGTTCACTGGTGCCATGAGCATTATGACACAGGCTGGTCTCAGCAATGTCGGCATGGCTGTTCAAACCACTGTCAACTCATGTCATCCATATAAACTCCAGAACAACGGGGATTACAACAAAGGCAATTTTTTTGCTTCGGATGCATCACTGGATATATCAACAGGCAGCAACTCCTGCCCTAGCAATAGTGATCACTCCAAAGACCAGGGCTTTGGGCAGATGGATGAGCTGCAGCTAGAAGATCTGGGGGAAGATGAACTACATTTTGAAGATCCCAGCGAGGAGCTAGGTGCTGCAGAGGAAGTTATTGAGCTGAGCGATGACAGTGAAGAGGAGCTATCCTTTGAGAATGACAACCGTGATAACAAGGCCATGCCCTGCCAAGTGTGCAAAAAGGTTTTAGAGCCCAACATACAGCTGATCCGCCAACATGCCAGAGACCATGTGGACCTCCTGACTGGCAACTGCAAAGTCTGCGAGACCCATTTCCAAGACAGGAACTCCAGAGTCACCCACGTCCTGTCTCACATTGGGATATTCCTCTTCTCCTGTGATATGTGTGAGACTAAGTTTTTCACCCAGTGGCAGCTCAGCCTTCACCGCCGCGAAGGGGTGTTTGACAACAACATTATCATCCACCCTAGTGACCCGCTTATAGGGAAGGTCAACTTGTTCAGTGGGGATTTAGCATGTGCCACCTGTGGGAAACCCCTCGCCAAGGATTTTCATATGGTTCGGGGCCACATCTTGGACCATGTTAACTTGAAAAGCCAAACATGTGGCGTGTGTGACCAGCGGCACCTCAATCTCTGCAGCTTGATGTGGCACACCCTTTCCCACTTGGGCATTTCTGTTTTTTCTTGCTCCGTTTGTGCCAACAGTTTTGTGGACAGGCACCTCCTAGAGAAGCACATGGCAGTCCACCAAAGCATGGAGGAAGCCCTCTTTCGGTGTCACTACTGTGGCCAAGCTTTTAAGCTGGAAGCTGCTTACCGCTACCATGTGAGCCAGCACAAGTGCAGCTCTGGCTTGGACCTTGTCCGGCCCAGTTTTGGCGACCGACTCCACCAGCAAGCTCTGCAGAAGAGGAAGCTGACAGAGGAGTTCCTAAGTGAGGATGTGGCTCTCCAGAGCCAACCTGGAAACAGTAAGTACAGCTGCAAGGTGTGCGGGAAGAGATTTGCCCACACAAGCGAATTCAATTACCACCGGCGGATCCACACAGGGGAGAAGCCATATCAGTGCAAAGTGTGCCACAAGTTCTTCCGTGGGCGTTCCACCATCAAGTGCCACCTGAAGACACACTCGGGGGCTCTCATGTACCGGTGCACAGTTTGTGGGCACTACAGCTCTACCCTTAACCTTATGAGCAAGCATATAGGTGTGCACAAAGGCAGCCTTCCACCCGACTTCACCATTGAACAAACTTTCATGTACATCATCCATTCCAAAGATACGGAGAAAAATACAGACAGCTAATGTAGCAGTATTTGCGGAGTAAGCACTACTTGCAGGTAGCAAAGAAGCTTGTTTCTGTTTTTAAAAAAACAATGTTACATTTTAATGGTCAGGCATCATCAGCATTGTACTTTATTTCCCTTTGCCTTGTTAGAGGGTTTCTTAAATCGTCGTTCTGTGAAAACAAACAGCACGTTACATGTGTTACTGTTCTTGAGAAACCTGTCTGTTTACCTCCTGCTGAGTCCAGGGCTCATTATTTTCAAGTCTTAGAAACAGGCTGTGCCCTCCCTCCTTCAACGGATAGGTTTCACACCTCATATCTCTGCTCCCTCCATCTCTAATTTGAGATCTTGAAAAGATTTATGCTGCTAAGATATATTAATGCTACACATCAGTAGGGATAGCAGGAGAGAAAGGGGGGGGGGGGTAAAAGGAATTGTTTATGTGCTGCTATTGGGAGGGTAGAAGTTCTATAAAAACTTACAATGCAGTCCCCAGCACGCTTACTCAGAGGTAAGTCCACCTTTGTTTAATGGTGACTCGCTCTCTGCCTTGTAAGTGTGCTTTGCATTCTTAGCCTTAGCTTCGTGTCAGTATGTTTGTATTTCCCTCCCACCAGGATTGCCATATACTGTATTTTTCGCTCTATAAGACGCACCAGACCACAAGACACACCTAGTTTTTGGAGGAGGAAAACAAGAAAAAAATATTCTGAATCTCAGAAGCCAGAACAGCAGAGGGATCGCTGCGCAGTGAAAGCAGCAATCCCTCTTGCTGTTCTGGCTTCTGGGATAGCTGCGCAGCCTGCATTCGCTCCATAAGACGCACACACACTTCCCCTTACTTTTTAGGAGGGAAAAAGTGAGTCTTATAGAGCAAAAAATACGGTATATGGCCAGTTCTTCCTCCTGTGCAACCATGTGATCTGCAGACATTCGTGGTTGTTAGGGCTGATTTCCATGTCCCTTGCTGATTTCTGTAGGTAAAAACTGTCAGAAAAAGCCACAGTAGCAGATTAGGCCAGTTGTTTTGGGGTTTTTTTCAGTTCGCACCCAGCCTCTGCCTTTTGCCCTTTTCCATGAAACTGTGAGTTGGTTTTACAAAGTTCCGCTTTAACAAAATCAAACTAAGGCATAAAAATGGTGTGGTGGAATGGAGGAGAGTTTTGCCAAATGTGAACAATCTGGATTATTATTATTATTTTTTTTTAAAGGGGTGCCCTAGAAAGGATTCTTTGAGTATAAGCATATAGAGGTTTTAGCAATAGTGTTTCATCTCCACTTCCACTTTCAAAAAAGAAGTGTTCTTAGGGCATCATAAAACAGCTTTGGGGCTCTTTCCTTTCCTCCAGCAATATTAACTCAGTGCTGGTGTCTTGAACGTTGGGATGAATGTCTCAGGGGTCACATTCTTGAAAGTCTTTGACATAGCTCTGTGGACAGTGCCAGGGTTTTAGGTTGCAGTTCTATACACAGCTGGGAATAAGTCTCATTGATCTCAGCGGGGCTTACTTCAGCCTCGTTATGTGTATTATTGCACTGTTAGTTCTGTTTGAAAATATATTGTTGCCTTAAGGAAATGTCTCTGGAAGGAGGAATGACAGGTTTAGGGCAGATTATTATCTCTCTTTTTTGAAGGGGGGTTGCATATTAAATATTCAGCTCTTAATCATTTTTTTCGGAGGGATTCGTCCATCTTCTCAAAGTAGCACTTTTGTTGCAGGGGTATCCTATTATTTAGCATTTTGTTGAAGGAGAAAAAGCAATCACTCCCTCTCCTCTCCTCGCCCCACCCCACCTTCTAGCACATCAACTCTGACTGTGCCATGTACAATGTGGTTGTGTTGGTGTCACAGGTGCTATTGGAATGAAGAGATGTAATTTTTGTACAGTGCTGCCTCGCAAGACGAAATTAATTCGTTCCACAAGTTTTTTCGTCTTGCGAGCTTTTCGTCTTGCGAAGCACGGTTTCCCATAGGAATGCATTGAAAATCAATCAATGCGTTCCTATGGAAACCGCCTTCAGACCAGGTCCGGGGACAGTCTGTCCCCCGACCTCTTCTGAAGGCTGGGGGGGGGGGGACAAGGGCTTTTCTTCCCATCCCCAGCATTTTAAAAAACCCCGGGACAGCAGAGGACTTCTCCACTGTCCCGGGGTTTTTTAAAATGCTGGCGGGCGGCAGCGAAGGCTTCGCTGCCGCCCGCCAGCATTTTAAGATCGCCCTGGGACAGCGGAGGACTCCGCTGTCCCGGGGCGATTTTAAAGCCCCCGGGAAGGCAGGCGGGGGGGGGAGCAAAGACTTTCGCCCCCCGCCAGCCTTCAGAAGAGGTCCAGGACCTCTTCTGAAGGCCGGCGGGGGGCGAAAGTCTTTGCTCCCCCCCGCCTGCCTTCAAAAGCCGTCCGGGATAGCGGGAAGCGCTTCCCTGCTATCCCGGACCGCTTTTAAAATGCTGGCGGTGGGGAGCAAAGCCTTTTGGCCCCAGCCGGCCTTCCTGGACCTCTTCTGAAGGCCGGAGGGGGGGGGGAAGGCTTTGCTCCCCACCGCCAGCATTTAAAAGAGGTCCCCGGAGATTTCCCTATGGGCTTTCTTGCGAAGCAAGCCCATAGGGAAATTCGTCTTGCGAAGCAACTCGCAAACGGAAAACCCTTTCGTCTTGCGGGTTTTACGTCTTGCGAGGCATTCGTCTTGCGGGGCACCACTGTACAGCAGTGAGGCCAGTTTGAATGTGCCTTTACCACTCAGTACAAATAGACCTTTTCTCCAGGATTATGCTCTGACCAAAAAACAAAACCAAACAAATTTATCCAAAACACCCAGTTCTGCAAGTTTGCAGCAAAAGCCGGCTGTGGATGGCATCAATTTCCTAATACCCATTACCTCGCCAAGAAGTCTAGTGGTCAATCCAGCATTTGACTTGATAGGATGTGTGTTTGTCATACAGATTATTTAAACTGGGAGGATAAAGAATTTGCAATGAAGGGTCATTCTTAAATTATATGTCTCTTCATCCTTGGGCAGCATGACATCACAAACATGGAGCAACATTAATTCCCCCTATCTCCATCGCAGAGCAATTATATAAACCTTTAAAAGGTTTTATTCTCATTAATATTTGTAAAGTCGTCTTTAGAGTTTGAGTGCTCTCATGCTGGAATGCTTATTTAGCCCATGATTAAGAAGTAGTGGAAAACACCATCAATTGTTTTTGTTTTTAAGTTCTTTAAGGGCTGTGCACTTTCCCCCTCCAGCCTGGAACACACTTCTCCCCTTCTTTTTAATTTTTACACTATAGCAAGGTATCCCCCCTCCTTTATTACAGTGGTACTGGATTTGTGCTAGCATATGGGGGTTTTTGTCATCTGAAATGCCTCTGGGTGTTTGTCCCTTGTGGCAATGAAAAACCAGCATGTGTTTGTGTAATTGACAATAACAATTATGCTGTCTTTTGAAGTGAGGTTGTAACCTACCTTCCTTTTCCTTTTCCTGCAACCCAAACAGGTGCTTTCTGGAGGGATGCAACAGAACAGATTGATCACAGGGCACAGATCCTGACTCAGTTTGAACTACACTTGTGGGTTTATCCTATAGGTTGTACGTTATGCTTTCTAAGTGCAGTACTGTGTGAAATCCAGGCAGGGGGGGGTGGATGAGAGAAGCGAATGTTAGCAAATGTAGCAGCTGGCTTGAGATCTGCCCCTAAGTTTAATGCAAACTACCTCATAAGGAGGAAGTCCTGGAGTCTTAAAAACCAGTGGTATGTACAAATAGGCTTCCAGGCTTCTGTATATGAAAACACTGTTGTTAAAGAAAAACAGAAATCCACATAATGCTGCTCTAGCCCTGACCTATTGGGGGGGGGGGAATGAAAAACTGTACAGCCCCAGGAATCTCAGCTCTGACCGTAATTCCAGTAGGGCAGCCTTGGTCAGGTTGCTTTCCTCTCTGCTTACAGTACCTACCTCTAAGGGTGTTGTGAAGATTGACTGCTTTGATTTTTGTCAAGGAGAAAAAGCACTTAGGCATGTCTTCTTGTTTTCTCATAAGAAAGTTGCCGTCTTCAAATAGCCCCCAGCATGCAGCAAGTGTTCTGACATATCTCTCAATTCCTTTCCTCCTTGTGGCCTCTGAATAGCAAACACCAAACAGGACACACTAAGGAATTAACTCAACAATATAGCGGACAAGACTATTCCTAAGTTTAAGGAATGCTGGAAGCATTCAGTGTAAGGATGTAAGAGTTGTCACAGGAATTTACTACTTCTAGTAGTACCACTAGTATTTAGTTAATGTCAGGGCCACATGGCTAGACCCACAGGGCTTGAGAAAGGAACTGAAGCCTAAGAAAGCCCAAGGTCCAGCTGTGGACTAATGGCAGATGGACAGTATTTTATTATTTATACGAGCCCTGGCCAGCCAAAAAGTTCATGCTATCTTTCAACTGGAGGGGCTGATGTTACACACTCTTATTGCTCCTCTATGCCTGAAGAGGGCTGAGCCCATAAAGTAGCACACCAGGCTAAGCTCCAGTCTTGGTCCCTGAAGCTCTTGGTTCAAGTTCTGGAGTCCAAAACAATAATGGATGTACTCCCCAGGTGTTGAACAGAACCATGTTTTCGTAGTTAAGATGCCTTCATTGGAAGCGATGGAGAAGGAGCTATATTCTCACCCAGTAAGGACTGTTCCTTATTCTCGACTTCTAGAGCTGTTTCAGTCTCGTTCTCCAGTGCCAAACTGCATCCAATGCAAACTTGGCCAGCTTTAGAAATTCCATTTTTTTAAAAAAAAGCATTCTGCCATGACAAAGATATGAATCATTGTGCTTGGTAGTGTAGCTTGGCCCAAGTAACTTCACCTGTCTGCCTCAAAAACACCCACACATCAACTCACCCCAAATTGTGAGTGAGGAATATTTAAAAATACCTACCTCACAAATGGAAAAGTTGTGAGGTGTAGTAAATGTCTGTAAAGTGCTTTGGAATCCTTAGGCGTGTAGAAAGACAAAGTATTGTAATTAAATAGCTTTGCTCTGTTTGCTATGCTACCATTTGTGAAGAATCCCTACCATTACCACCACAGTAGGGGAGGGTTCAGGCATGGAACAGGTGTTCCAGTCTAACACAGAAAGCTTTGAAAATAATAAACAACAATGTTTTTGGAGACTAACGCTTTATTATTGCTCTTATTTTTGTGAACTCAAAACCATGCCCTCTCCCTTTTCCTCCAAAGATCCAGATGTCTTGAAATAAAAAACAAAACAAAGCAGAGCATTGTGATTGCTGTCTAACCTTTTGGTTAAGTTAATTGTAGGTACTGACCTGGTTATTTAAGTGTTTAATATCTATTTGCTGTAAAGTTTGTACATTTTGTAAAACTTTTCTTCCTCAAAGAAAAAAAAGTAGATGTCTAATATCGTTGTACATCGGATTCTTTTATACTCCATCATTTGGCACAAAAGTGTGGTTTTTATTTAGAATAATAAAATGAAAAACTCGAGAGTGTGGTGCATTGCTCATAGTTTGTGGTTGACACGCTATGGAAATATTTTCAGATCAAATGATAACAGAGGCTGCTCACCTGAGTCTTCTGCCTATGCCAAAGGATTTTGCTCTGGGTTACTGGTGCTCCTGACTTCTGTAAATACCTTGCACAACGAGAGGCTGTTTTGCATGCAGAAGGTTCCAAGTTCAGTCCTGAGCATCCCCAAGTAGGCCTGCAAGATAACTCTGTCCGCAACCCTGAAGAGCTGCTTCCAGTCAGTGTAGGCAGTACTGCGCTAGGTGGACAAATAGTCTGTCTCTGTATAGGGCAGCTTCCTTTTGTTTCTATATTCATACATACAGACTTGTAACTGTTATATTTTTGCCAGTATTGGGGAAAATGTTTGGGTCTTTCCACCCCCTGCAAAGGAACCAATATGTTGGGTCATTTCTGATCAAATTGGGTTGGAATTAATTTTTCCTGCCTTGGCCTGAAAAACCTTTGTCAGGGCTGTTCATTCCCTTTTAGATAACATTCGAATGCAAAAGTCAACTCAATGTGTTATAAACATCCTGCTTCCTTGTCTTCCTTCCCTAAACTTTATCCAAGTATTTTTTTTTAAATCCAGATGTTCACTTATGTCCTTCAGCCCTTGGATAAGAGTGCCATTTTTAAGTGATTTGTTATCTTCTAGCAGTTGTAGTAACCTCTTTCACCTTCTGTTCATAGTGTTCTGAGATTATACTTGGCCTGGATCTGTGCCCCCATCACAATTCTTGTAATAAAGGCCAAAATGGCATTACGTAGGAAATGCTGAGAACATTTTGCTCAGCGCTTCCTCACATGTCTGACCTTGACCTCTAGGAACATGTTCCTTCCTATAACCACTTAACTCTCACTTTAGAATGAGGGATCTCCAGATCACATACCCATTTACCCCATGTTTATGTGGCAGATTCCATTATAATATTGGCTAAAAATTAGGCAAAGCTAAGTCACCAGCAAACTAAAAAGCTCAATTTGATAGAGTCTATACCAGGGGTAGGGAACCTTTGGGCTTCCAGATGTTGGGCTCCCATCAGCTCCAGCCAACATCATCAATGGCCCGGGCTGATGGGAGCTATAGTTAGGAAATCTGGAGGGCCAAGGCCTGTTCACATTATTATTTGAACATTTTGGCAGCCAGGCACCCAAACCCCACCAATTCCCACCTCCGTATGTTGGCACCCACTTCATGGTTGTGTAATCCCTCATCACATGCAAGGATCCAGTTTTTTTCATGCCTTTGCAAATACGTTTTCTGAGCTAATGATACCATGCTAAAATCTGAGTTCCTGGTTTTGTGAACAGGCCCTCAGATCCTCAACTTCCATTTTTTAAAGATTAGGCACCCCTGGGCTGGAACCCTGTGAATAGGGTTAGCAGAAGCTTCTTGATTCAGTGACCGGAACTGCAATGCTCCTGGTTAACTCAGGAACTGAATCATCACCTTTTCTGACTCTACCAGAAAGGACAACGGAGTTTACCCCAAGCCAAAACTTCAAGGTGGGAGTGCATTCCCTTGGGAGATAAATCCCAGGCACCAGCATTCCCTCAGGAGAGGTCCGTAGCCCCAGCATTTCCTTCCCTTCTCCAACCTCAGGCTGGCATCCCTGGGTGTAAATGTCTCTGTGGTGACATAAATAAAAGGCTGCCTGTGCACAAACTGCTAGAAGGGAGTTGTTGGTATCCTGGTTCCTTAGCCACAAGATGCACATATGTTGGATGCACATGAAAGGACCTTGGCAGTCCCTGTCTCACCCTTGCAGGGGCAGAATTACAGTCTTTGTGCCATCTATTTAATGATCAAGACACCCTCATGTTTTCAGAATGTAATTTTCACTCAAAACTCTCCACAAATAAGAGGAAATTGACAGAAATCTCTATCTTCCAAATAATCATAAAATTACAGGGTAGCAGAAATCAGAACATTTATTTCCATAGTTATTTTTTTGAGGTGGGGGATTGGATGTGGGTTACTAGAAAACACAGGGCACAGCAGCATATAATCACCACATTTCACCCTGTATGGCCCTGCTTTCCCAAGGTTTCAAGAAGCACTGATGTGTATGCAGAGAGGTGCTTACTGAAGACTGCCCTTTGCTAGCGAGAGAATGTCTGAATACACAGGATCGTGTTGAGGAACCACTGCAATAAACGAAATCAAGCGCACTTTTAATTTGGCAAGGTGTTCTCTTTTGCTATGACAATGGAATGTTGGGTGTTAGAAGAGGAACCTTCGGCCCCCTTTCGATCCATTTGGTCTTTGGGGATGTACCTGACCACAGCAGAGATGAGCTTCCCTTTGAAGTTCTTGCTCAGGAAGTTGTACAGGATGGGGTTGACCACGCAATGGAGAAGGGTGAAGCAGTCTATGATATCGTAGAAGAAGTAGAGGAAGTCCAAAAAGTGGCAGTGGAGGAAGATGCTGGTACCTTCGAGCGTCAGCAAAAGCAAAACCAGGTGGAATGGCAGCCAGCTCACTAGGAAGACGGCAATGTAGGCGTAGATGACGCGGCAGTGCTTCCTGCTCTCAGGCTTGTTGCTGCGCTTGATGTGCCTGGCTGTCAGTATGTTGAAGACTGCCATGATGGAGAAGGGAATGAGGAACCCAATGAAGGCAGTGAGCAGGGTGAGAGTAAGGGCCCAGATGTCGTAGGTCTCCAGGGGGGCCATGAAGAAACATACTGGCTCAGTGCTGTCAATTAACTCCATGTGGGACACCTCTGGCAAAGGGACGATGGCAGCCAAGGCCCATATGCAGCAGCAAGCAATGCGTCGCACCAGGTGCTGGTGTCGGTGCCAGAAGTGGGAGGAGGTTGTCAAGGACACATAGCGGTCAACGCTCAGGCAGGTGAGAAAGAAGATGCTGCTGAACATGTTGGCAAAGTAAAAGTAGTGGGTGAAGTGGCAGAGGAAGCTCCCCCAGAGCCAGGTGTAGTCAAGCATGGCTTGCAGCATCCAGACCGGTAAGGAGAGGATCACTCCCAAGTCTGCAATGGCCATGTTGAAGATGTAGAGGTTGACCAGGTTCTTGTGGCTTCGGGTCTGCCAATTTACCCAGATCACCAGAAGGTTCTCCACCAGCCCCACCACAAAGATGATGAGGTAGAGGACAAAGAGGAACACCCGCTTCACGCTCTCATCCAGCCCCAATCTGCAGTAGCTGAAGGTGTAGTTGAGCAGGTGGGCAAGCTCTGTAAAGTTGTGGTACTCTCCGTATTCATTAAAAGGCAAGAGGTGGTCGGGCTCTCCCATTTTGGGTCAAAAAGTTAACTGTAAGAAGAAATGGTGGTGAGACTTCAGTACTAGTAGATCTGGGCTGATTTTTCCACTGAACCAAATTAAGGAGGAGTAATCAATACCGGAAAGTGTGATATGCATTGCTCATTAGCACAGTTGCAACCCTTTGCTATGAATCCACATCAATTCTAAGTGTGTGGGTGTGTGTGGGTGTGTGTGTGTGTGTGGGTGTGGGTGTGTGTGTATGTGTATGTGTATAGGCTCTGAATTATTAAAAGAATAGGTTGCTTTTTTTTCTACCCATGTGAGTCACTAGGACTCCTAACTGATTTGGGATTTTAAAGGTTTACTTATTTAGATAAGAAGAATGTCTAGTCCAATATTCCTTTTCCTATCATGTAAAGGGACGTGGGTGGCGCTGTGGGTTAAACCACAGAGCCTAGGACTTGCCGATCAGAAGGTTGGTGGTTCGAATCCCTGCAACGGGGTGAGCTCCCGTTGCTCGGTCCCTGCTCCTGCCAACCTAGCAGTTCGAAAGCACGTCAAAGTGTAAATAAATAAATAGGTACTACTCCGGCGGGAAGGTAAACGCCGTTTCCGTGTGCTGCTCTGGTTCGCCAGAAGTGGCTTAGTCATACTGGTCACATGACCCGGAAGCTGTACGCCGGCTCCCTTGGCCAATAAAGCGAGATGAGCGCCACAACCCCAGAGTCGGTCACGACTGGACCTAATGGTCAAGGGGTCCCTTTACCTTTACCTATCATGGGAAACCATATACCCATGGGAATCCGGCAAACTTGGCATGAATGCAATAGTTCTATCACACTCATGTACCCCATTCACTGCCTTTGATACCTGAAATGAGAGGCCTTCAGTGAGATGGGTAGATAATGACAGCCTTATCCTCCATGAATTTATCTCAACCACCTTGAGAAACCATCCAAGTTGATGGCCATTACCACAACTGGTGCTGGCCAATTCCATAGTTTTAGTGTGTGTGTGTGTGTGTGTGTGTGTGTGATATTTTAATGTAGTTCTATGTATTTTAATCAAAGGCAACTGTATTTTCATAATTGGTTTTATTCTTGTTATTTTGCCGTTGTTTTTTAGTTTCTTGTGACTCACCTTGGTATTTCTTCTTGAAATGAAAGGTGGTATATAAATTCTTTTATTAACTACGATGACTAAAACTCTGCACGGTGTGACGAAACTCTTTCCCCCTGTCCTGAATCTACAACCCTTCAGCTTCATTAGTTCTAATATGTGAGAGGGAGAAAAACGTCTCTTGATTCACTTTCTCTACACAATGCAGAATTTTATATGCCCCTAGCATGTCTTTCTTTAGCTGCCTTCCCCTGTAAGTTAAAGATGCCCAAACACTGTAAGCTTTGCTCACATGGGACTTGCTCCAGCCCTTTCATTATTTTGGTTGACCCCTTTCTGCAAATTACTGTATTTTTTGCTCTATAAGACTCACTATTTCCCTCCTAAAAAGTAAGGGGGAATGTGTGTGTGTCTTATGGAGCGAATGCAGGCTGCGCAGCTATCCCAGAAGCCAGAACAGCAAGAGGGATTGCTGCTTTCGCTGCGCAGCGATCCCTCTTGCTGTTCTGGCTTCTGAGATTCAGAATATTTTTTTCCTTGTTTTCCTCTTCCAAAAACTAGGTGCGTCTTAGGGTCTGGTGCGTCTTATAGAGCGAAAAATACGGTGTATTATACTACAACAGCAGCTTCCATTTAGGCAAGTGTGGTCGGTCAAAGTGCACCGGGCAGACGGCCCTCAGGCCTTCCATCCCAGAGTTATCCTTTCCCCAGTAGACCTGCGACTCAGTGGCAACTGAGAACACTGTGCAGCGACAGATGAGTGTGTGCCTGAGGAGCATCACTGTCACAAAGCAACACGGGGCTTTGGAGAGGAGTGCTGGCTGCTATTGAGAGAGGCAGAGGGAAAAGTGAGGCAATGGCAAGGAAGCCAGAAGAGGCAGAGGATTGGCAGGCTAATTGAGGAGGTTCAGCAAGAGAGCGTATGCCTTGCGTAAGGTACCAGGCTCAATTTCGGGCATCTCTAAGGAAAGGATCTGGGGAGAGAGTTTACAGCACTTAGCACATTTATATATAAGCAGTGAATTAGCTGTTAATTCATCTCTCTCTCTCCATCTCTCCTGACTACTTACCGCACATTGCTACAGTTAAGCTACAAACCACTCTAGAATTACGATTCATTTGATTTAATGCTCAAAGCTAAATCAAAAGGCTTACAGAGATTATAATGCTGCCTCTTCAACGGGGTATGTAGATAACTCAGTAAAGAGCAGCTGTTAGTGAATAGGTTTAGGTACTTACTCCCAAAGGCCTTGGCTAAGGTGAACTATAGTTCCCAATATAGCCCCCCTATTGCCCTTGCAACCTGACACCTCCTGCCCTAACTGTTCCCCTAAGAAAAATTTCACCGCACACCACTGGCCACTGGGTTGTGTGCACCTGGGTTCTACTCAAAGTAGACCCATTGGAATGAATGGAGGTAAGTTAGTCGTGCCCATTAAGGTCAATGGGTCCACTTGGAGTAGGCCTAACATTCACTACAGCTCATATTTCCCAACCATGGAATTCTGCAAAGTGCAGCTCGGGGATCTCTACCAAAAGATTCTCAGAATCATGGTTCTCAGAATCAATTAATTAGGATTCTCAGAATCAAGATCTCACGGAACAATAGCTGGGATAGCTCAGTCGGTAGATCTGAGTTCAGGTCGTGGGTTCAAGCCGCACATTGGGCAAACGTTTCCTGCATTGCAGGGGGTTGGACTAGAGGACGATGCTCGTGGTCTGTCCCTTCCAACTCTACAATTCTATGCTTCTAGGAACTCCTGAAATTAATAAGGAAAGCCACAACAGTTCAGCCATATGCACACAAAGGAACAGTGCTGTAAATATTCCCTCAGTATAGCTTTTTTAAAATCTCCCCTTGTCTCTTTAAATGCAGATAGACCTGAATACTGGAAAAAATGGTATTAGGAAACTGTGGATAATATAATCAATAATATCACAGAATTGCAGAGTTGGAAGGAACCCTAAAGATCATCTAGTCCAATACCCAACAGTGCAGGAATATGCAGCTGTCCTATACAGGGATTGAACCTGAAATCTTGGCATTATCAGCACAAAGCTCTAGTCTAACCAATATAATCCATAATCAAACAGTTGTCGTCCTACCCATCTCTTAAGAGACTTAAAGGTAAAGGGACCCCTGACCATTAGGTCCAGTCATGGCCGACTCTGGGGTTGCGGTGCTCATCTCGCTTTATTGGCTGAGGGAGCCGGCGTACAGCTTCCGGGTCATGTGGCCAGCATGACTAAGCCGCTTCTGGCGAACCAGAGCAGCGTACGGAAACGCCGTTTACCTTCCTGCCGCAGGGGTCCCTATTTATCTACTTGTACTTTGATGTGCTTTCGAACTGCTAGGTTGGCAGGAGCTGGGACCAAACAACGGGAGCTCACACCGTCGCGGGGATTCGAACCGCCGACCTTCCGATGAGCAAGTCCTAGGCTCTTAGGAATACATCATTGAGCTTGTATGTTAAAATGCCCCAGGTTTAAATAAGGGTGGCTGCTAGACCACATTCATGCACTGTTATGTATGCATCTGTTTCCTCACTAATGACATTTATATTTCACATTTCTGCACATGCACTTGGTGCACCTTCCAATATAAAACTATGACTTACTCCAGTTGGCTGTTGATTCTCCAAGGTTTAAAGGCAGTCCTGCAATCTGCAATCCTTTATCTAGAGATGACAGGGATTGAACCAAGGACCGGAGTGCTGAGCTACAGCTCACATGGGCAGCTCAGAAAACAGTCAACATTATTTTTAGCGCCCATTCTGAAAATATCTTCAGCAATCTTTCCCAGGCTTGCTTCGCATGAGAGCCTTTAATTGAAGATGGTGCCAGAAAATACAAGCCTGGGACCTTATACGTGCAACCTGCACTCTGTGCTGCTGAGCTGTGACCGTCAAGTTTTCCCACACTAATACTGATTTTGGAAGAGGCTGGTTCTCAGACAAGAGAGCACTGATTGGTTTGTTCCTAGCAACAGAAAAACCTTTTATTAAAGCGGTCCAGATGACAGCTTTTTATAAGATCAGATGTGTGGTCGGTGAAGGGTTGGCTTTTGAGTGCCAGACAACTCTTCCTTTATGCAGGAATAGGACCAATTCCACACCATAAACTTAAAGCAAATCCAACACACACTTAAAGCACTTGACTTCCATCAAGAAGACGGATATGATGGCCATCTTCAAATACCTCAAGGGTTGTCACATGGAAGAGGGGACAAGCTTGTTTTCTCCTGCTCTGGAGGGTAGGGCATGAGCCAATGGCTTCAAGTTGCAAGGAAGGAGATTCCAACTAAACATCAGGAAGAACTTTCTGACAGCAAGAGCAGTTCGACAGTGGAATGGTCTCTCTTGAGAGGTGGTGGATTCTCCTTCATGGAGGCTCATAAGCAGAGGTTGAATGGCCATCTGCCATGGATGCTTTAGCCGAGATTCCAGATGGCTCCTTGAGTTCCTTCCAACTCTACAATTCTATAATTCCATGATCAAAGAATCCTGAGAACTATGGTTTCCCCTCACAGGTGGTGCCGGATTTAAACAAGCTATAGCTTAGGGCCCCACTCTCTTGGCCCCCCCAAAAAAAATTTAAAGAAAAAACACACAACTGGATGTACATTTCCAAAATACTGTATAAGATAAAAAACAAATAAAACCTACATACAGCAACAGTGTTTTGTGCTGTGTAGGCTCCTATTTGTTATGTGCAAATGGCTTTAAATACCTATCAGGTCCTCGGTGGAAGAAGATTGGAAGAAATTTAAAGATTACTTACAGAAATATTGTAAAATTAATGAATGTTAGAAAGATGTTGGAATGAAGTTACATGGCTTTAGCAGAAATGCTATAAAGAATTAAGTACAATAGATTGTAAATGGATTAAAAGGAAAAATAAGGTTAGAATGTATTAAGATAAATTATAGGACAGAAAATTGAGGAAGATGGAAAGGATTTGCTGAAACAATTAATTGAAGTGGAATACAAAAAAGGGAGGTGTGAGGAAGTCGTTGAAACAAGTAAATGAAAGATAACAATATTGAAAGTATTGGGTGTGTTTTCTTAAATGTTTTTGTTTTGTTTTCGCTATTGTATTGTATTGTTTTGTTATGTTTAATTCTTTTTCTTTTCTTTTTGTAACTTTTTAAATTTTAATAAATATCATTTTAAAATAAATAAATAAATACCTATCAGGTCCATAAATTACCATATAGCATATATTTAACAACAAAAAACAGGGGCAATTTGTTGTTGACAAAGGACAGCTGGGCATATAAAGGGCCCCATTACCTTCAGGAGCTTAGGGACTCATCAAACCTAAATCTGGCCCTGCAGGTGACCGCAGTGCCTGGAGACAGACAGACAGGTCTGGACTGCTCTCTGCCACTAACTCTTCCTGCTCACTAAGTCCTGTTACCTCTTCAGCTTCTGACACCTCCTCCTCCTCCCAGTCTGTCACAGAGCTATAATTCCCAACATCCCTAACAAATTGCAGTTCCCAGGATTCCTTGGGGGAAGTCATGCACTTTACTTGTGCAATGGATGCGCTTTCAATGTATGGTGTGGAACTGCCACAATTCTGAAGTAGGTTCTGGATAGGTGAAAGGAGAATTCGGTACATCTCAAAGGCTCACTTTTATCAAATAAAAGGTATCATGCTGCAGACGGACAAATGTTATCAAGAGAGTTCGAAAGAGGCTTTACTTCCCTTTTCAAGCACACATTATTTTGACTCAGACACTTCTGGTCAAACAGATTTTGATGCAAAGTCCTGCCACACCTGCTTAACGGTGGGACACGCAGCGATGCCTCTCAAAATTCCTTCTTTCACTCTCCCCAAAGGGACAACAATCACTGCCTGCCTCCAGCCTTAGAAAAAGATTCATAACTTGGCAGCCACTGCTAACAAATAAATAAAATAACTCGCACTTTCTCCAGGCATTTGGAGGAAGGAAGGGAAAGTTGCTGCTTCTTTAAGCAGACGGAAATCTGGCATCTGTAACAGAGGTGTCTCTTGGAGAGTCTCTATACAAGCTTAGATGCTGGTGAAAAGTTTTGTTTCTGGAGAAGAGATGGGAAACCTGAAGTTTATTTCTATGCATTGCTTACCTTATTGGAAGCCAAAGACGATCCTTTGCTGCGCTGAGATGATGGACCTCTGGTCTGAAGTCTCTCAACTTGGTAGCTCAGACTGTCTATTGGTGCCGTCTTTCCAGGAATGTGTGTTTGCTGCTGGCTGCGCTGCCTTGCTGCTGCTTTTCCTCCCTCTACACAGGAAATGAGCATCATAGCCTGCTATCCTGAGAGCACAGGCTTTGGTGTAAAACGAGCTGTCAAACACGGTCCCATCCCTTGGACTTCCCTTTTCTTGAATGCAAGCAGATTTGGCTCAGATGGCCTGGCAGGCACCAAGGATAGATAACAGTCGATTCAGAGAGGCCCGTGACAACTTTCGAAGAACATCCGAGGATGCAGATTTTTCCTGAGGTGGATTTCCTTTCTCTGAACTGCTGTTTCAAAGCTTGCCTCCCTGGTCAAAACCACAGCCTGCAAAGACAGGGTGAGCTGGAGCATCCATAACAATGCAACCAGAGTGCACTGGGTGTTGCTATAGAGTCAACAAGAATGTCCCCTGTGATTCCAGCTGCAAGTCGTTTTCCTTCTCTTTGGCCTCTGTTTCCCTGTCTGCAAAATGGGAGGCCAATAATGATTCCTTGTGCACTTTATGCCAGGGGTGGGGAAGCTTTGGCCCTCCAGATGTTGCTGAACAACATCTCCCACCAACACCAGCCAGTATGCCAATTGTCAGGGCTGATAGGAATTGTAGTCCAACGACATCTGGAGGATCAAGCTGTCACAGACCGGCTGGATGGAAAGGAGTGGTGGGAGGCAGCAGTTGGGGAACCCCCAAGGGAACCTTCAAGGTAAGAAGGATCAGAGCCAGAGGACTGGTGGAGGGATGATGATGAGTGGTCAGAGAGGAGACAGCAGACTGGGAGGAGGAGGAGGTATCAGAAGCTGAAGAGGTAACAGGATTTAGTGAGCAGGAAGAGTCAGTGGCAGATAGCAGTCCAGACCCGTCTGCCTGTCTCCAGGCACTGCTGTCATCTGCAGGGCCAGATTTAGGTTTGATGAGGCCCTTAGCTACTGAAGGTAATGGGGCCTTTTATATGTCCAGCTGTCCTTTGTCAACAACAAATTGTCGCTGTTTTTTGATGTTGTTGAATATATGCTATATGGTAATTTATGGACCTAATAGATATCTAAAGCCATAATGGGATCAAAATAAATAAATTATGTATTACATGAAATCAATCAGAAGGCATAAGACTCATACCCTTCGTCTATGCTGCCTGGTCATCAGTCTACAAGCACTCTTTAATATTAGATAACAGGTACAACAGCTTGACCTACATTCAACTGAGCTGCACTGCAGTCGGCAGCTGCATGCTACATGTTGCCATGCAACCCGTCCATGCAGAATGTAGGTACCCTAGATATAGAAATGAGCAAACCAGTGATATTCTAGGAAGCAGACTAGCAGGCGGGGCCCATTACTTACATCATAGGAGCTTACACAACACAAAACACTGTTGCTGTATGTAGGTTTTATTTTACAGTGGTGCCTTGCAAGACGAAATTAATCCGTTCCGTGAGGCTCTTTGTATAGCGTTTTTTTCGTCTTGCGAAGCAAGCCCATTGACAGCTTGGCGGATTAACGCTATTAGCGGTTTAGCGGCTTTTAGCGGCTTATCAGCTTAGCGGATCAGCTGATAAGCAGCTTAGCTGCTTAGAAAAAGGGGGGGAGGGGAAAAAACCTGCAGGAACTCGCAAGACATTTTCGTCTTGCGAAGCAAGCCCATAGGGAAATTCGTTTTGCAAAGCGCCTCCAAAACGGAAAACCCTTTCGTCTAGCGGGTTTTCCGTCTTGCGAGGCGTTCGTCTTGCGGGGCACCACTGTATTTGTTTTTTGTCTTATATTTTGGAAATGTACATCCAGTTTTTTTCCCTTTAATTTTTTTGGGGCCCCCCAAGAGTGTGGGGCCCTAAGCTATAGATTGTTTAGCTTATTCGTAAAACCAGCACTGGCATCTGCAATGGATCCTCACATGGGCGGATTGACGTTGCCAGCCTTCATGTCACATTTGCAGGTATCTTTGTAACAGGAGTTGGTCAGGAGCGCTGCCTGAAGCCAGCTCCTTATGATACCTGACCTGATGCTCCTAAGTTTAAAATACTACTAGATCTTGTAGAGGGGTCATTGTGGCCCAAGGGTAGGGTACATACTTGGTATATTTAAGGTCCCAGATTCAAATCCTCTTTCATTCCAGATGGTAGATCTGGGAAAGACCTCGGGTGGGGGAGGGGAGAGGAACATCTGTATTTTGATTTATAATTGGAACTGCATTTCACCAGAAAAGCTTAGCTTTTCAAAAGTGTGATGAGGTAAGAAAGACTTGTTGATTGGAAGAGCAGCAACATGCAGAGATGCAATGGTCCATCTCATTTGAGCTTGATTAATTCAGAAGACTCTTTGCTCCGGGTTGTTCCTGTCACACCTGGTCTGGAGGTGTGGCAGAATTAACTGTCCCACAGTGGAAGCTGATTGGAAGGAGCTAAGGCTCATCAGCCTCCACAGTGGGCAGGAACCATTGATTATGTACTTCACAGTTGTCTCTTGGCTTGCAGAGTCTGGTAATCACTCACGTTGGTCTCCTGGAGAAAAGGTGTAGTGGAATAAGAGGGAAACCTTGCTGGATCAGGCCAAGGATCCATCTAGTCCAGCATTCTGGCCAACCAGATGTCTCTGCAAAACCCACAAGCAGCATATAAAGCAGGCATGTCCAAAGTCCACTTTGGGGGCCTAATCCGGCCCTTGTGGGAGTTTATTTCCAGAGGTAAAATCCTAAAAAAAAAACCCTCAACAAGTTCAATCCTAAAAAAAGCTCAACAACTTAGGGCTAAAATCATAAAATAAGCTCAACAATTTCAATCCTTTTTCTTTTTTTTTAGAGACACATACAATAAAAACCATAATAACAATAATAACACAATTTGACAATTCAGATTTGAATACACTGATATACCTACGACTACACCTTTTTAAACAATATTTTCCCACCTCTCTCTCCTCCCCCTACTTCCCACCACTATCCGCCTTATCGCTTAAATATTCATTCCAGATTTCTTCATATTTTACCATTCTTATTTTGCATCGACATGCAATTCGTTCATATGTAGCTAGTCTGTCCATATTAGCAATCCATGTGCTCAATGGAATCTTTTTGCGGCTCTTCCAAATCATCAAAACAAGTTTTTTTTGCTTCTAATATAGCATGGTACATCCATTATTCTTGACCCCCTGAAATCTCCCACGTTTCCGGAATATAATTTAGAATTAAATTGAGTTCCCCTAAATAACATTTTCTTTTTATTACCTTTGCTTCAATCCTAAAAAACGTTTGGCCCTTTGGTCGGCCCTCATGGCCCTTCACGTCATCAAATCTAGCACTCTTTGAAAAAAGTTTGGAGACCACTGGAAAATGGCCTTTTTCTGGCGATTGCTCTCCAGCAACTGGTATTCTGGAGTCTCAGAACACTGGAGAATCCATACAGTCATATAATCCATATAGTCTGTATATCAGGGATGGGGAATCTGAGAACCAGGGGACAACGCCAGCTCCCCCAGTCCTTTCCATTTGGACCTTGAAACTCTCCCCAGGCTACAGACCTCTGCAAATTTTCCTCACTCCCTTGCAAGTGCCATGTTATAGGGGTAAACTGAGGAAACCCGGGAGAGTTGGCGGTATGATGTTGTGTAGTATGTCCTAGAAAGCAAATGTTAAGTTATTAGGTGGGGACAGACTCAGAGCTAAGCCCAGGGCCGCTAGGATTGTGACACAACTAATCAGCAAAAAGTGATGGCTCTGCACTTTCTGGCAGGGAAGGGGAGGTGAGGAGGGGACTTTGGCTTGGCTCCAGCAAGGGGCCAAAAGGCCTTTATGTTAGAAACAATTGCTGGAAATCTCCATTTCAGGCGAGGTCAACAATCAGATCGGAAGGAAGGCTCGGCTGGAACAGGGAAGTGCACTTGCACAGATAAGTCAGGCCTTTTAAACAATAAACCAAGCCTGGAAAACAGGTATCCTGGGTTTGCGACAGAACAACTGCCCCAGGAGCTGGCACCGACTTATTTAACCTATACCTTTGACTGTGTCCCCTCTCCCCAACCCCTCACAGTAATTGTCCACAATTGGGACTGGTTTGGAGAACACTTGAACTGCTATGTTGGGCCTCGTACGGTTCCTGCAGGCTGAGGAATCACTTTATTTCTCATGACTTGGTTCCGTGCAGCTGAGGTTAGATCTACACAGGGAATGGGGCAGAATTCTGCAAGGGCAAAAGTGGACTGCGTCATTTTAGACAGCTTTGTAGCTCCTCGCTTGAGGCTCTTCTGGATCCAGAGATCAGTTTCCTCTCTGTTTGGAGTAGAGATAAAATGAGAAGCCTTTTCCGTTACAAAAAAGCTGCTTGAGAAGGGTCCTTTCTCCAAGGCCCTGACAGACGGCAGGTTATATAAACTGCCTTCAGGAAGAGAGAAAGGAAAGGGCGATAAGAGAGGCTGAGGAAGGCGACTTCATTTCCAAGCCTTATCATTCACCCCACTCCCATCCAAACTGAACCTTGTCAGCACTTTGGTTCCATGTGAAATCTTGCAAAGGAATAAGGTCTCTGGCATCCTCTTCGAAGTGCATTTTCACACGTGCCACCTGGTGGGGCAGCCCCCTCCCCAAATGGCCACTGAGAGGGGCAGATGGTGGTGGCAAAGGCAAACTGGCCGAACCCCTAGGCTGGCATGAGTATTACGCTGCCAATGGGGCAGTCAGCTGGGGACATCCATGGTCACAGATCCTCTTCTGAAAAAAACAATACATTTACACAACAAAATAGTGCCTATTCCTGATGTTTAGCATCAGGGCAGCAGAAGCAAAAATCCATATTACAGTGGTACCTCGGGTTACATACGCTTCAGGTTACATACGCTTCAGGTTACAGACTCTGCTAACCCAGAAATAGTGCTTCAGGTTAAGAACTTTGCTTCAGGATGAGAACAGAAATTGTGCTCCGGCGGTGCAGCGGCAGCAGGAGGCCCCATTAGCTAAAGTGGCGCTTCAGGTTAAGAACAGTTTCAGGTTAAGTACGGACCTCCGGAACAAATTAAGTACTTAACTCGAATGAGCAACTACACATGCTCAGAGTTTTCCTTTTCCTCGAAAGCTGTTTTGTATCTTTCATAACACTATTAGTCCTCCAGCGTATCAGGAATGCTGAAGCTGCTGTAAAGCATGGAATGGCAATATGTATATTATTCTTATTTATTAATTAACTTTGTTAGTCACTCACAACCAAACGAACAACCAAACAAAAAACTCCACATGGATACATGAAAACCAAGGGGGTGGGGAGAAATACATTAAAAACATTCCACCCACTTCTGAAAGTCCACAGATAACCCAAAGGCCTGGTTACAGAATAAAGTTTTTGCCTGGCACCTTAAGATATCTAATGAAGGCACCAGGCGAGCCTTCCTGGGGAGAACATTCCGCATATGGGGGGCCACCACAGAAAGGGCCTGTTCTAGGGGTTCCAACCTCTGGACCTCTCATGGAGGAGGGGCTCAGATGATGACTGTAGGTTCACCATCAGTTAAGATGTGCCCTAGCTTTTCCATTCAGTCAGCCATTATATTATTGGTCTGATCAGGAAAAATGTATTTTTTCAGATAATTACCATCTGGTACGGAAAGCCAGTACAGTGGTACCTCTGGTTACGTACTTAATTCGTTCCGGAGGTCCGTTCTTAACCTGAAACTATTCATAACCTGAAGTACCACTTTAGCTAATGGGGCCTCCCGCTGCTGCTGTGTCAGAGCCGCACAATTTCTGTTCTCATACTGAAGCAAAGTTCTTAACCCGAGGTACTATTTCTGGGTTAGCGGAATCTGTAACCTGAAGCGTATGTAACCCGAAGCACCACTGTAGTTGTTACTAGTTTGTCCATACTCTGATCAGATTCTGTCTGGCTCCATCCATACATTCAGCTGCCATATTCTGCCTTGCTCTGCTACAGTCCATTTGCCTCTTTGTGCCCATCCCCACATCTGCTAGTCTCCTCCAGGCTCCACCCTTCATCTGCCTTGGCTCTGCCCCGTGTCCCAATCTAGAGGACCATCATCATCATCATCATCATCATCATCATTTTAAAAATGGAGGTTGATGGCATTGCCTGGTCCCTTGGAGCTCAGGCAGTAAGGAAGAGCAGAACCTAGAAGCTACAGGATGGCGAATGGTAGATTGGGAGAAGATTCTGGCTAAGACTGATGTCTCAGTGGCAGGGATGGACAAATGTCTCTGTTTTGTTTTCTTTCAGTTTCTCATTTTCCCAGTCTTCAGTTCTCCACATTGCTGCATTAGTTTGCATTTTTTAAGTCCTCGTGAATATTCACTAGCATTTTATTTCAGATTTCTCCTAATGGGCACAGTTTTACATGCAATTTTGTCTAATACACACCTTTTTTGGGCAAACAATTTCCCCTAAGATAAAGTATTTCATAAGCTATCTTCACAAATACGTACCCATTTTTATGTGTAATTCCCCTAATTTACACATACTTGTAAACATTATTTCGTCAGAGAACTGAATCACAAAATTCAGAGAAATGCAAATTTTGGAGAATAGCTGTGTTTGCATGTTGTTTTGGAAAGTGGAAATTATGTAGATTCACACTGAAACCCCAAGCAAAGCCAATTTCTCTCCTCTCTCCTCAGAGCCAGTGTGGTGTAGTGGTTAAGAGCGGTAGTCTCGTAATCTGGGGAACCGGGTTCGCGTCTCCGCTCCTCCACATGCAGTTGCTGGGTAACCTTGGGCTAGTCACACTTTTCTGAAGTCTCTCAGTTTCACTCACCTCACAGAGTGCTTGTTGTGGGGGAGGAAGGGAAAGGAGAATGTTAGCCGCTTTGAGACTCCTTAAAGGGAGTGAAAGGCGGGATATCAAATCCAAACTCTTCTTCTTCTTCCTCTCCTGACTCAGCAGTGAATCTTGATCAGGGTGAGGGACATGCCAACCCCTAGATGTTGGGCTATGACTCCCATCATCCAAGACCATTGGCCATGCCGGTGGAGCTGATGGGAGCTGGAGTCCAATGACAGCTGGTGGGTCACAGATGTTAATAGCCACCCCTGATATTAATTTTCCCAGGGGGACACAAAGAGCAAAAGCTCTTGGAGCAAAGTAGAGGAAGCCCACCATGTTTGCTTCTGCCTCCTCATCCTGAGATTTGAGTCTTTCTCCTGGGAAACCCTAAGAAGAAGGCAGGCTGAAACTGTTTGGCATTTCATTGGGGTGGAGTGAAAATGCCACTAAATCAATCAACCCATTTCTAAGACCTTTTGTAGATTTTCTTTTCTTCTTTTAATTTGGTGGGGAGCCAGTGGCCACCTTATCTTTAAAAACCCCAAAATGTCTTAAAATATTACCCCGTCTCAAGTTTCCGAGTATCCCGCACATGATGGATGCGTGGTCTCAAGAAAACTTTCAGCCCAGTTGTAGCTTAAACCCTAAAACTTCAAGTCAAACTCTCTTTAAACCTGCCAACCCTGTACAATCCCAGTCCCAGTTTTGTGAAGATAGCACAAATTGTTGTTACATCTGTCATAAAGGTAAAGGGACCCCTGACCATTAGGTCCAGTCGTGACTGACTCTGGGGTTGCGGCACTCATCTTGCTTTATTGGCCGAGGGAGCCGGCGTACAGCTTCCGGGTCATGTGGCCAGCATGACTAAGCCACTTCTGGAGAACCAGAGCAGTGCACGGAAACGCCATTTACCTTCCTGCCAGAGTGGTACCTATTTATCTACTTGCACTTTGACGTGCTTTCGAACTGCTAGGTTGGCAGGAGCTGAGACAGAGCACTGGGAGCTCACCCCATCACGGGGATTTGAACCACCGACCTTCTGATTGGCAAGCTCTAGGCTTTGTGGTTTAACCCACAGCGCCACCCACATCCCATACATCTGTCATAAGGGTGTGCAAATATGACAAGTTTCGGGTTTCTATATTTTCAGTCTTTAAGTTTAGTTCCCCTCATTTTCAGATGAGCCTGTGTGGGTTTTTCTTTAAAAAAGTCCACGTGAAAATTCTCCAGCATTTTAGAACTTCTTCCAATGCACATACATTTGCATGCAATTCTGCATAATAGAATGTATGTCGCTAATATATGTACATACTTTACTCCAGCATATGCATTGTTGTACAGAATGCGTGGCTGGGGAACCGCGTTGCAAAATCTGGAGAAATAAAAAATTCAAAGGATATCTGTTGTTTCGCATATTGTTTCAGAAAGAGCGGTTTCCTTAACTTTGCCTTTAAATGTGAATTGAATCAAATTGCACCCCCTGTCCCTAGTCCCTCAGTCACAGTTTCCCCTGCTTGGGCAAAGCAAACTCGTCTAAACTGAAATACTCTGGACCCAAAGAGGCAATTGTGTGTTGCGGCTTCTCAGTCTGCATTTGATCCTGCTCCGCCCCCCTCCAGGCAGCCCTGCTTCGGAAGGGAAAGAGCCAGCTCCCGGTCATCACATCAGGTTTTATGATTCCTGTCGGTAGTCGCTGATGCCCCTAAGGTGCTTTCGTCTCCTGCTGTTCTGTTTCCTCTGCACTTCTGTGGGCTTCCTGCCCCTTCCGCCAGTCCATGCGGCCTCTGCCCGCCGTGCCCCGATGATCTTCCTCCCATTGTCTTTGTGGCATGCCAAGATTCCCGCACTTCAGCCAGGGGTTCCTGGAAGAAGGCCAGATGGGCGAACTTCCCAGCGACAGCAGCAGGATGCGGCATCCCAAAGCCACATTATGTGACACAGGAGGGCAGAACGCGCAGCACAGATAATGAATGGCACCAGTTCCCAACATTTGCTGCACCAGCATTCGGATACGGAGAAGGGTTGTGTATTCGCTCCTACACTGTGGTAATAAGAAAAGGCAGAAAACCTGCTGAAGTATAAGATGCCTGTTGCATGCATGTTTATGAAGATGTAAGTCTTGGTATGTACCTTCCCAGTAAGTGCAATTTGGATTGCAGCTTAAGTATAAGTGTATAAGACGCCTCCTCTTTTTGGGGACTCCAAATTGAGAAAATGGAGGGAGATTGACCAGAGTTGTTGAGCTTTTTTGGGTGGGGATTGCCCACAGGCGCTGAGCTTTTTTTGAGGGGGTGCTAAGTGTGTCCCCCCCAGTTTGCTTTTTGCAAAAAAACGCTTACCTGCAGGATTGCCACAGCCAATCACACACACATCGGCGAAGCCACCAATCATATGCATGCTCCTCACAAGCAAACACCAATCACACGCCCAATCGCCGCAGCAGCCAATAGCCAGCGGACCTTGCCGCACACACCAATCACCTGCAAAAACAACGCTGACAATCTTCTGCTCGTGGCAGCCACCAATCGCCCATCCCACCTCTCCACTATCTGTGTATAAGACAACCCCATTTTTTTTGCATAATTTTTAAATAAAATAATACCGTCTTATATACAGAAAAATATGGTACATGCCAGTTTTGTATTGGCTACATGCACATAATCCTGGAAAGGCTTCTTCTGATGCTCTGCCAAGCTAGGTGTGCTTAAACTTAACTAAGGCTGCTTTGCTCAGCAGAGTATTGGGCAGGCTGTCAGGATCCCTAATGAGCATAGCTGTCAACTTTTCCCTTTTCCTATGAGGAATCCTGGGATGCGGGTGGCGCTGTGGGTTAAACCACAGAGCCTAGGACTTGCCGATCAGAAGGTCGGCGGTTTGAATCCCCGCAACAGGGTGAGCTCCCATTTCTCGGTCCCTGCTCCTGCCAACCTAGCAGTTCGAAAGCACGTCAAAGTGCAAGTAGATAAATAGGTACCACTCCGGCAGGAAGGTAAACGGCGTTTCCGTGCGCTGCTCTGGTTTGCCAGAAGCGGCTTAGTCCTGCGGGCCACATGACCCGGAAGCTGTACGCCGGCTCCCTCGGCCAATAAAGCGAGATGAGCGCTGCAACCCCAGAGTCGGCCACAACTAGACCTAATGGTCAGGGGTCCCTTTACCTTTACCTTTATGAGGAATCCTATTCCCCTTAAAAAAGGGGAAACATTGACAGCTATGCTAATGAGGCTGTGGTCACCCCCAAACTGTCAGTATTTTGTGAGTTGGATCTGAGTGCGCACCAAAAAATTAGGTTTATGCCATTGATTCCATTGCTCTGTTGCCCTTGTGGAACAAATCCACTTAAAAACAAACAAACTGACTTTTGTGGTTAGGAAAGCGATGGGGAAATTCACATGGGATGAGTGAGTGATTAATGGGAAGATGCACAACCACACCACAAGCAAATCAGGATGAATTCCGGATGAATGCTGATTGCCATATGACCTCTCAACAAACAAATCAGAACAAATGCTTGATAAAGACATAATCTAACCTCGCTTTGAAGCAAGTTCTATCATGCACTTCCCTGTGCAATTTTCTATTGCTTTCTTTATCACAACAAAATTGTTTTTTTTTGGGGGGGGGGAGTGGGTTTGTTATGTAAGACCTCCCAATACACTATAGTTGCAAGATCTGAATTTGACCGTATGTGATGAATCCCACCCATGAAACTGTGATAGTCTGGAAACACCATCTAAGTGTAAAAAGCACTTAGCTTTGGCTGGGCTGCGGAAACCCTACACATACTCAGCGCCTTGGAAGTTTGCCTCCCGGAAATCCATGCAGTACTGAATTGCACTGTAAAAAATCAAAACACCTGGTGGATAAAGGTAAAAGGGTAAAGGGGACCCCTGACCATTAGGTCCAGTTGTGACCGACTCTGGGGTTGCGGCACTCATCTCGCTTTATTGGCCGAGGGAGCCAGCGTACAGCTTCCGGGTCATGTGGCCAGCATGACTAAGCCGCTTCTGGCAAACCAGAGCAGCGCATGGAAACGCCGTTTACCTTCCCGCTGAAGCGGTACGTATTTATCTACTTGCACTTGACAGGCTTTTGAACTGCTAGGTTGGCAGGAGCAGGGACCGAGCAATGGGAGCTCACCCCATTGCGGGGATTCGAACCGCCGACCTTCTGATCAGCAAGTCCTAGGCTCTGTGGTTTAACCCACAGCGAATTACAAGCAAATTAAAACAATAACAGCATCCCCTCTTGTAAACAGTCCTCCAAGAGGCAGGAGCTTCAAAGGGCAAATCACTTTTGCCTTCTGCTTGTAAATGAGAACATTTGGACACACCTGACCTGATCACTTTCCAAGCGTTCAAAATAGGAGAAGCAATTATGCAAGGAAAAGGGGCATCATGCAACAGGCGCCAGGACCCTAACCATTGGTGGCTGCTGCTCATTTGGGCTGGTAGGGCAGAAGGCAAGGAAGCCAACAGGAGTGGACCCCAGAACCAACGACAAGCAGAGCAGACTAATTCTACCTTTGTCCCCATGAGTTATACAAGAGACACTTTGATACTATGGAGGAGGAAGTGGACAGATTGTGCCACCTGCTGGATTGGTTGCAGGGAAGAAATGGAGGAAGTGAGAGATTTTACTTTCTTGGGCTCCATGATCACTGCAGATGGTGACAGCAGCCACGAAATTAAAAGACACCTGCTTCTTGGGAGAAAAGCAATGACAGGCCTAGACAGCATCTTGAGAAGTAGAGACATCACCTTGCCAACAAAGGTTCGTATAGTTAAAGCTATGGTTTTCCCAGTAGTAATGTATGGAAGTGAGAGCTGGACCGTAAAGAAGGCTGATCGCAGAAGAATTGATGCTTTTGAATTATGGTGCTGGAGGAGACTCTTGAGAGTCCCATGGACTGCAAGAAGATCAAACCTCTCCATTCTGAAGGAAATCAGCCCTGAGTGCTCACTGGAAGGACAGATTGTGAAGCTGATGTTGGGAAAGATGGAGGGCACAAGGAGAAGGGGGTGACAGAGGACAAGATGGTTGGATAGTGTTTTCGAGGTTACCAGCATGAGTTTGACCAAACTGCGGGAGGCAGTGGAAGACAGGAGTGCCTGGCGTTCTCTGGTCCATGGGGTCACGAAGAGTTGGACACGACTAAACGACTAAACAACAGCAACAAACAAAGTGGCTGGATGGAGATAGCTGGAAGTTGCTATGGCAGTGCCCCATTCACGCTAACGGACAAGCCTCCCTGCACTCCTTAGAACACCTGTAGAAAGCTGCTGCGATTCCCAGCAGTCCATGCAGAGCGGTTTTACAGATGCTCTCTGCAATGAACATGCATAGACTGGGATGCAGCCAACTAATTCACACACAGAGCACATCTCGAATGCCTAATTTTTTTTGAACCTCCAGTTCAGGCATCCCCAAACTCGGCCCTCCAGATGTTTTCCCTAGCTAACAGGACCAGTGGTCATGGATGATGATGATACTACTACTACTACTACTACTACTACTACTAATTATTATTATTATTCATACCCCGCCCTTCTGACTGGGCTTCCCCAGCCACTCTGGGCAGCTTCCAAAAAAATATCAAAATACCGTAATACATCAAACATTAAAAGCTTCCCTAAACAATTCCCTAAATGATGGGAATTATAGTTGCCAAACATCTGGAGGGCCGAGTTTGGGAATGCCCACTCCAGTTGTTGCTGCAAACCTCAAAATGGTCAAGAAGAATCTGCATTGAAATGTGACTATTCACACACACACACACACACACACACACACACACACACACACCAGAACAATAATGACATTAAACAGATAAACTCTTTTCAGTGTTCAGGCTTTGAGTGCCATTGCTTATGTAGCCAAAACAGCACCCCCCCCACACACACACATAAGAGGGAGGTATTGGCAGGCCCAGGGGAACAACAAAGTTTCCAGAAGTACAAACAATATTTGGAGGGGGGGGAGATCAGGGAAGGGACCCCTCTAAATGACCCAGTGAAGACATTCCATGCTCAGGGAGTGTGGAATGCTGACTGCTGAGGTGGGTGAGAACAGAAAACCAGGATGATAGGTGGAACAGGGCACAAAGTACATTTTGCTGCAGGGGGCACTTCTGTTAGATAGAGTAAGTGCACTGCCTTTGCAACTACATTTGCCCCAATGCAGCTAAGGCAGGCTTCCTCAGCATCGGCCCTCCAGATGTTTTTGGCCTTCTTCTTCTTTGGCGGTCACTCTTAGCTGAGTAAGATTGTCTTCCATAGACATGGTTTTAACATTGAGTCCGTAAGTGACTGTGGAGGCCAATTCTGGACCCACACGTCCTTCCACAGTGGGGACATTGGTTTCCGGGCAGAAGTTAATCACGGTGTGGATTTGCCACGCGTGCCTTCCTCCTAGCACGTTTCCCCCTTGCATCCTGAGTTCGAGTGTCTTCAAACCCATGACACCTTGGGTAAAGGCTGTTCTCCAACTGGAGCGCTTGCAGGCCAGTGTTTCCCAGTTGTCAGTGTTTATACCATATTTTTTTAGATTTGCCTTGAGACAGTCTTTAAACCTCTTTTGTTGACCACCAGCATTACGCTTTCCATTTTTAAGTTCGGAATAGAGTGGTTGCTTTGGAAGATGATCATCAGGCATCCGCACAACATGACCAGTCCAACAAAGTTGACGTTGAATAATCATTACTTCAACACTGGTGAGCTTTGCTTCTTCCAGTACACTGATATCAGTTTGCCTGTCTTCCCAAGTGATGTGTAAAATTTTTCGGAGACACCGTTGATGGGATCTTTCGAGGAGTTGGAGATGGCGTTTATAAGTGGTCCATGTTTCACAAGCATATAGTAAGGTTGGTAGTACAATAGCTTTGTAAACAAGCATTTTGGTTTTGGGCCTACAACTCCCACGATCCCTAGCTAGCAGGACCAGTGGCCAGGGATGCTGGGAACTGTAGTCTCAAAACATCTGGAGGGCCGAGATTGAGGAAGCCTCAGCTAAGGGCTACAACAGGCATGAAAGCTGGGCTCTGGGTGAAGAACTGCATGTACATATTAGGTCCTCCACATGCAGATCTGCTTCCCAGTCCAGCAGCTTATGTTGATTGTTGCATTTAGCCATTTTGGGAAAGCTTCCCTGCTACGCAGTTTGAGAAGGGGAGCAAGACGCTTATCCCTCACCGACACAACTCTGCCAAACAGCAGATTGGTGAGATTTCTTTTCCATATTAAAAAAAATCAGCGCCCACGAGCACAGCCTTGGCTTCTCTTTATATACTCTGTTACAGCAGAGCCGTTGTCACTGATGGATAGCTGAAGGATGGATAGATTGCATTGCTAAGAGGAATTAGTGATGCCATTATAATGAGCATGCTTCTTTTAATGCCGCCAGGAACTTTAGGAACGAAACTTTCCGCAGCTCTTTTGGATGTCGTTTCACTTCTTTTGGGCACTAAATGTGCTACTTCTAACCTCCAGCAGGTGGTGCTAGCGCATCACAGACAGCCCTAGTCCAAGGAACAGAGAACGTTGACTTTCCCTTGAGAAATTCATAGCATCTTGCAACTCTGGTTCTTTTAATTAAATGATCTATCAAATGAAGCAAATATTTTTCTCCAGAACCAGAGTAGGCTGGGGTGGCTCTGTGTCCTTCTAACTCCGTATCAGATCCAGTTCCTTGCTTCCTCCAAACAAAGGGTGTTTATTTGCCTAGATTGGGGCTTTTCTGAATCAGGCGACTGTCCTCCCCCCCCCTTTCTGAAGGTGACCCTGACCCTTCTGCTTAGATCCGGGATGGACATCCTGCAGTGCTCCAGATGTTGCTGGACTAGGACTCCCATCACCCCTGACCCACCTCTGGCCTGGCTATTCTAGGAACCCAGATGCTCTCTCTAGAAGCTGTTAACTGAAAGCAAAAGAATCAGCTGAATTGATGTCTTTAAAACAGGGGTCGGCAAGGTTTACCTCGCCTGGGCCAGTTCACTCCCCCAGAGATCCGTCCATGGGCTGGATTGCAGGTGCGCATGAGTGTGTGCGCCTGCAATTTCTGGCATCTGCACAGACACGATTTCTGGCGTCTGCACATGCGCAGATGCAATTTCTGGTACCGTGGAAGCGAGTCCCCACGCCGCGCTGGTTTAGCATAGCGTGCAGGGACTTGTTGAGTGACTGGCTCGGTTTGGGGGCGGCTTGTGGGCTGGTTAAACGACCCCCGTGGGCTGCTTGTGGCCCATGGGCCTTAGGTTGCCTACCCCCTGCTTTAAAACACGGTCCAAACATTTGGTATGGCTTCTTATGCTATTAGTCACCTTCCCAAGAACTTTCTGAAAGTACAGGTTGGCCTGGCTCTTGTTTCTGTGACGCTGATGATGTGGATGACAGCTCTCTGTTGTAAAGTACCCAGTCAAGGGAGAAGCTTCATTTCACTTCACTCCTCATTGCAAGCCAACTTCACATGTTCAGTGAATGTGTGTGTGTGTGTGTTGAAACTGTACCCCACCATGCTTGCTCCCAGACTCCAGAGGTCTGGATGGTGCCTACCTCAAAGGGCAAGCTTTGCAGGTACAATCTCATTTAACACAATTTGGAAACTAGGTCAGAGCAAGAGCAGTAGTAGTAGTAAGGTAAAGGGACCCCTGACCATTAGGTCCAGTCGTGGCCGACTCTGGGGTTGTAGCGCTCGTCTCGCTTTACTGGCTGAGGGAGCCGGCGTACAGCTTCCGGGTCATGTGGCCAGCAGGACTAAGCCACTTCTGGTGAACCAGAACAGCGCACGGAAACGCCGTTTACCTTCCCGCTGAAGCGGTACCTTTTTATCTACTTGCACTTTGACGTGCTTTTGAACTGCTAGGTTGGCAGGAGCAGGGACCGAGAAACGGGAGCTCACCCTGTCACAGGGATTCGAACCGCCAACCTTCCGATTGGCAAGTCCTAGGCTCTGTGGTTTAACCCACAGCGCCACCCGCATCCCTAATAACAATAATAGCATTTGCACAGGAGTGGTTGAATTATCGGAGGAAATGTGTGCATTAAACACACACACACACACACACACAAACACAAACACTTAACTCAGGGTTTATTCACACTATCTCAAATTTTACCTTGTAGCTTTGCCTCTTTCTGCATTTTGGGGGCATGAGGGTGACATCCTGGAAACCCACTTTTCAGCTAACTGATAGTAGCATAGAAAGGTTTTCTAAAACCATTACATGCCGCTGTCCCATATAATGTGTGTTTGCCATATAATAGATTCTGAGTTACCTCCTCTGTGCCCCGCCCATGTCTCACTCACCAATTATCAACCCTCCTTGCCTCATTTCTTTTTCGTTGTTGCTGAAGTTCATTTCCAGCTTTCCCTTTCTCTCATTTCTGGGTGCATTTACCTAGGAGGAAGTCCCTTTGCACTCCATGGGGCTTACTCCCGAGTAGGAGTGCCTTTGACTGGGTTGTGGTAGTAAGGGATGCAGTCTGAATTTCCCTTTATTCACTTGTGGGAGGGGGGCTGTTGGGAGACCCTGGAAACACACACGTATAATGTGTGTCTATGAATGTGTCCCCTGTCTATGAATACATTCAGAGCGGACCACTTGCATGGCTGCTATTGCTGATAGCAGTGCTGACCGCTGAAAACACATTGTGAGGTGGTTGTGGATAATTTTGATATTAAATATAGTTTAAGCGTGGCAGCAATATAACGGGGCCCTGAAAATGCGAGAGAAAGAAAGCGAAGCAGAGTGCGTGTTTTTTTCTTGTTTCTGCCAGAGAAAATGGCAGAAGGGAGTGTCAGTCGGTTTTATGGGCTGCTTACAGAGGGTCCATAAACAGGTGGTTGTTTTTTTTAAAATGAGCAGCAGTATGACTCTAGATTTGAAATACAAACTGGCAGAAAATGTGGTCCCAGTACAACAGAATGAAGGGATTGTGAATTAAGTTTGCAAGACACACACTTAACCCTAGGGGGCAGCAGAGGAAAAGGAATTCAACCAACTGTACTTTTGATTTACAGATGGCATTTCCTGCAGCAGAAAACAGCAGAGGCTTTTATTGCACATGAAATACTAATATCATTTATTAAGCTTTTGTGGACTAGACTTCACATCATCAGGAAACTGCAATTGGGAATATTTCCTTGTGCC
Organism: Podarcis melisellensis; assembly: GCF_964234715.1. Taxonomy (NCBI): domain Eukaryota; kingdom Metazoa; phylum Chordata; class Lepidosauria; order Squamata; family Lacertidae; genus Podarcis; species Podarcis melisellensis. Next base: position 7,586,649 of record NC_138529.1, read on the forward strand.
AAAGGCAAGAGAGTGCTCGCTCCCAGGACTGATCAGTAGTCAAATCAAAGCAGCCGTCTCCACAAAACCTGGTATGACAAATAAGTTGGCAGGATTAGGACCCTCTGCAGCATCCCAGTACATTTGAAAAATGGGGACCTTAAATCTTAGAGAGAACTTCAACCCGGGAATCCACAAGGTGTTGGTCTGTGGTCCGCTGCTGCCACCTAATGGCAATGTAATGCAATGGCAGATTTTATTTTATTTTATTTTGTACAAAGTGATAAAAGTTAAACAGAACTATTAGCTTATGTGAGTGCTTAGGGCGGGCATGCCCAAACTTGGCCCTCCAGATGTTTTGGGACTACAACTCCCATCATCCCTAGCTAACAGGACCAGTAGTCAGGGATGATGGGAATTGTAGTCCCCAAAACACCTGGATGGTTGAGTTTGGCCACGCCTGGCTTAGGGCTTATCCACACTTACAGGACTGTGCTTAAAAACTCTGTATCAAAGCAGCTTCTATTTTGCTCCAGATCTTTCCTGGTGAAAATCCCCTCTTTATTGCTCAATTGGAGCAAAAATCCATTTGGGTTTTCCATGGACTGCAGTTTGCTTCGATTGACTTTTAAAGAGCATATTTTTACAGAGACAGCTCTTCAGCAAAAGAAGGATGCTCAGACGTGGAGCTTTAAATTGCAGAAAGAGCAGAGGAAAAATAAATGTGGACAAGCGCTTAGTGTTCTTGGTTTAAGGCTCCACCAAACTGACCTTAATGTTCAGGTTAGCCAGCATGCAATAGCTGGTGGGCTGTGCTAGACTTGGTGACTCACTGTCAGTAATGCATGGTAAATGTTAGTCTTACTCACAGTAGACACATTCAAGTTGATGAACATGATGAACTCGGGTTCATTCAGTTCAATGAGTCTACTCTGAGTAGACAACCTTAATTGGAGACAACCCTAACTGTAGTGGGATCTCTACTGACTGGCCTAAAAAAAAGGTAAAGGACCCCTGACAGTTAAGTCCAGTCACAAATGACTCTGGGGTTGCAGCACTCATCTCACTTTACTGGCTGAGGGAGCCGACATTTGTCTGCAGACAGTTTTTCCGGGTCATGTGGCCAGCATGACTAAGCCGCTTCTGGCGAAACCAGAGCAGCACATGGAAACGCCGTTTACCTTCCCGCCAGAGTGGTACCTATTTATCTACTTGCACTTTGACGTGATTTTAAACAGCTAGGTTGGCAGGAGCAGGGATCGAGCAACGAGAGCTCACCCCGTCGCGGGGATTCGAACCGCCGACCTTCTGATCAGCAAGTCCTAGGCTCTGTGGTTTAGACCACAGTGCCACATGCATCCCTTACTCTCTGGCTTACTTCCTGGGAATACAACCTTGTTCTCTTTTCTTATAGGGCTGGGCATCTCTGGCAAGGCCAGGGGTACACAACCCTTTTGCAGGGGGCTTGGAGTCCGCATTCACGTCCGCCAACACTTCGGGGGCTGCATGCTACTAGGGGGCATGGCCTCCCCCCCCCACATATTCTCTCTCTTTCACACACATGCAGAACACAACAACATGGCAATTCCCACCATCACCATAGCCGATCTGTGCAGACAAGGTGAGGAGGAGGAGAGGGATGTTACTGTCTCATTACTAGGCACCAAATGATGCATCTGAGGTCCAGGAAGGATTGCTGGTCCATTGGGGTGCTGGGATGGGCAGAAAGGCTTAAACTGCATTTACTTATTCCTTATTTTTTACTTTTGCCAAAATCAGTGAGGTCATGAAGGAGGCTGATATAATGTTCCGTGTTTAATTTTTCAGTCCCTTCCTCCAAACATGTAATTTGTCTTTTTCACAGCTGGGTTGACATTTTCATTGAGCTGTCCACCCCAAAATCTCTTTTCCACCAGTTCAGACTCTTTAAGTGCACATGTGAAGCTAGGGTTTGTCCCCCCCCCCACCTCAATATCTCCCACTTTATTCTTTCTTACACTGAACCTCGTTTGCCATTTTCATGCCCATTTAGCATTTTGGGTACATTATTTTGGAGCCCTTCACAATCTCCCTTTCCCCCCATCGCCCCAAACAATTTGGTGTCATCTGGTACCACCAAGTCCCCATCTTATCGAATTCAGGATTCCCCAATAATAGACTGAAGGGATATTATCTGTTTGGATCAGTGCTTCTGCCAAACACTTGCCACTGCCTGCCAATGCATGTTAGCTACATTTCTTACACCTTTGCCATGCCGGGGCTGAATCCACCACGGACTTTGACTTCCAGGCATAAGCTGAACACATGTGAAGCCATCAGCCTGGTTCTTCAGACCACAGATGAGAGGAATGCTGTTTCTGAATGTAAAAATAAAAATCCCCGCAAGTAGAAAACAAGCATATCAGGGTGAAAAGCTCTATTCCAACTTTCACTACTGTTCTACTTGCAGGGAGGAGGATGTATGGAGAGGGTCATTCTAAAATGCAATCACCTACCTGCAGCCTGCCATGTGGTACAATCCACCCTATGCTTTCGTTTTGCTACTGGTCCCTGTCTTTGTATTATCTGTACAACTCACTGTGTAGTATTACTGGTATTATTTTGCAGATGGGCAGACTGAGGCAGACAGCCCGAGTAGCTTGTATGTAGCGGGGGGAAACTCTGCAATCTCAAAAAGCTTTCTCATTAAACTAATATCAAGGAGTGAGTATGTGCATGGAAGCCTCCAATTCAAATCCTGCTGCCACCACCATGAATTTACTAGCTGGCTTTGAGGCAAGCCATTATTCCATTAGGCTCAGTCCTTGCCCTTGCCCCTTTCTGCAATAGGGAGATAATAATACTTGCCTACATTGGAAGGCTGTTAAGATGTTAGTTGTGCAAGATTTAAGAATACATGGCATATTTACATACTGTTGTAGGGCCCAAGAGCCAGGCTGCTCAACGTTTTCCTTAAAAACGTGAGCATAAAATTTAGCCGCTTTTGCACATTTCCGTTTTTATCTTTGACTAAAGGGGGCGAGGTGCGTAGTTTTAAAGCACCCCAAACTGGGGCACCCTGACTGTTTTCCTGCTTTCTCTCTCTCTTTCCTATCAGGAAACCGGGCAGCTGCTTTCCTGTTCTCACAGGCCGGAAAATGCGGAGCTGAATGTTCTGTACCTGCCTCTAGGACCTAAAAGACGCACGGCTTTGCCAGAGCTTGTAATTTCGCTTAATTAAAGGAGTGATAAAGGATTCCGGCAGCCTCCAATTAAATGGCACGGCTGGGCGGAGGCAGAGCTTAAGGTATGTGTGTGTCCATGGGATTGTCACTGAGGTCAGGCTGCCATTTCCCTAAGCTGGGCCAGAATGTGCCCTGCCCATTTTCTCACACTGGCATCACAGCTGACACACCCTCAGGGCAAATGGGACATTTATCCTGGCGCCAGATCCAGGCCCTTGCAGCACCTGGGCATCCCCATTCCCCCAATGTCCTGGCCAGTGCTGGATTTACGTATAAGCTGAACAAGCTATAGTTTAGGGCCCCACTCTCTTGCCCCCCCATTTCACTATTAATATACTTCTTCTTAATTGTATTTCAGTTCAACAACTACTTTGATAAAATACGTATTTTGTTATGTGCAAATGGCTGTGGATACCTATAAGGTCCATAAATTAACCATATAGCATATATTCAACACAAAAAAACAGTGACAATTTGTTGTTGACAAAGAACAGCTGGACATATCAAGGGCCCCATTGCCTTCAGTAGCTTAGGGCCTGACTAAACCCAAATCCGGCCCTGGTCCTGACCCACTGGGGGAACAAGCAGGGCTGATGCACCCAATTTTACACACACACACACACACACACACACTCTTAATTGATTGATGGGTCTCATAAATCTACCTGTTATTTCCATTCGAATTAAGAGAAATGTAACCTCCCACTTCTTTATTTTTAAATCACAGATAACTTGCAGCAGCAGATACACACCTGATATTTAAAGCACACCCCCTGCACATTTAAAGCATTTTTAAATTATTTAAAAATAATTATTATTAAAAAGTCCTCCTTCCAATTTGATAGATGGCTAGCTGGGGAATTCTATGGGAAGAGAACTGGGTGGGTGGCGATGTGGAACCTAAGCCAGACTTGGGCGGAAATATGAGTGTCTTCTTAAAGACATTTATATCCCACTTAATTATTCACTTTTCTAAGCAGTGTAGATAAGAAACAATCCACAGAAAACGGGACAATAAAATAATTTTTAAAAGTCATGAAACTGAACACTCCTTTAAAAATACCTGCAGGGACAAAGAAGTCTTAGTCATGTGCCTGATCTTCAGCAAGAAGGGTGCCCATGTAATCTCACAAGTGGAAGGGAGTCCCACAGGCTTCGGCCCACTACACTGAATGAGCAGAACAGAACAGGAATTGGTATCCAGATGGTGCAGTAAGACTTCTAAGAGTTGACCCTACTGCAGAGGCCTGGAGCAAAGAAGCTATGCTAAGTGTGGGACCCCTATGCCAGCTCAGGGGAGCTTTATGCCACCCTCCAAGAGCTGAGTGGCAGCACGGGCAAGTCCTTTGGAGAAGAAGGTCCCTAGGCTGTGCAGACTACCTTCCCGTGGAGCTGAGGGAAACAAAACCAAGCCCTGCTCTGTGTTGCTCTGCGATAGCCTGCCTTTCACACCAGTTTCTGAAGCATGGTGTGAAAGATGCTTTAAGATATGGATTGTCAAGGTCTCCTTTTGTAAAATACTACCAGAATGTTCAGCCTTGGAATGGAGCTGCTTCTCCTGTCGTTAGCTTACCACAGATGCAAGTCCAACACTTCCAGCAGTAAGATGACCTCTTTGGTCCACTGACTTGCAACATAGAATCTGCAACCTGAACCTATCCACATTTGCTCAGGGAGTGAGCGGTGTCCTCACACCCTTGGAGAGCTTGACAATATTTCCCTGGGTTTTCTCGTTTCCTGGGAACTATAGCTCTGTGAGGGATCTTCTAACACTAAGCACCCATAATAAACCACCATTCCCAGGATTCGTTACGGGAAAGCCATGATTGAATAAAAGCCTGGTGTGGATGTGAGCCCTGAGCTTCTAGGATGAAGCTGGTGGATGGCTAGAAAAACAGACAACAAGGGGGTTAAATGTTAGCTATGGACAGGTAGAGAGAGATGAACGAAAGTCACCTGCTATCTCACTGAGAGGTATCACTGGGCATGTTCTGAACGGAAAGGTGTCGGAATGGAAAGGCAGACTTTGGACTCCCTTGTCCTCCACCCAGTTGGGCTGAGGAAAGCCTTGTGAGTCGGGTCTTTATTGCTGAGCTTTCGAAAACACAGGCTGCCTTCACAGCACAATTCAGCATTTTTGGCCGGCTTCCAGGCACCTGAGCCAGGTGGGGTGAGGCACCTTTGCCTGAGCAGGCCTGAACAGAGAGAAGAGGCAATTCAGCAGGCGATTATTAGTTCTCAAAATAAGAATAGGGCTTTGTTGTTAGAGCTGGGCGGCGGCTCTTCGAGCAGCAAGGGAAACTGGGGAGGGCAGGCAGTGGCTGGCTGGCTGGCTTGCAAGCATTTGGGGGGTTCTTGTTGTTGTTTAGTCATTTAGTCGTGTCCGACTCTTCGTGACCCCATGGACCAGAGCATGCCAGGCACGCCTGTCCTCCACTGCCTCCTGCAGTTTGCTCAAACTCATGCTGGTAGCTTCGAGAACACCATCCAACCATCTTGTCCTCTGTCGCCCCCTTCTCCTTGTGCCCTCCATCTTTCCCAACATCAGGGTCTTTTCCAGGGAGTCTTCTCTTCTCATGAGGTGGCCAAAGTATTGGAGCCTCAGCTCCACGATCTGTCCTTCCAGTGAGCACTCAGGGCTGATTCCCTTAAGAATGGAGAGGTTTGATCTTCTTGCATGGGACTTTCAAGAGTCTCCTCCAGCACCAGAATTCCAAAGCATCCATTCTTTGGCGATCAGTCTTCTTTATGGTCCAGCTCTCACTTCCATACATCACTACTGGGAAAACCAGAGCTTTTACTATACGGATTGGGGGGTTCTGCCTAGGCCTAAATACAGTGGTGCCCAGAAAATAAACAAATGGAGCCCCAGAGAGGAAGGAGTAAAGACAAGACAAGGAGTTGTCTTAGCAATAAAGAGGGGGTAGGAACAAAGTGTATAAGCACAGAGGCTGTGAAGGCAGAGCCAGTTCAAGTTATGGACATTGTAAAGTCCTCTTGGAGATGTTTGCCTTAGGGTTGGAGAATCCTTGGTTCCAACAGACACCCTGTGGACCCAGGCCAGAGAAGACTACCAGCTCCCTTGGGTGCTCTTTTCTCCCAACTGTTCCTCATGGTCCAGTGATCTGCTCTGCAGCAAATCCTCTGGCTATGGGGCTTTCAGTATGCTAGAAAGTTCCAGAAATATTGCCACATCGGAAGATTTCTCTTTAGTAGCCGAGTGGTGGGCCAACCGTACAATTATCACCTCAGAGTTCACAAGGAGAGAACTTTCTCTCTAAAATTAGTAAATGCTGTCAGGTGGGACAGAGATTGTGAGCCTTTGGGCAGGGGCTGTCTCACCATACTAATTTGCGAGCTGCTCTGGGGGCCTATTTTGGGCTGGCAGGCGGGATGAAAATGCTTTGAATCAATCGAACAAAGAAGTAAGTGGCCCAGAATGTGAAATCTGAAAGGGTATGGTTATATGTGAAGACTAAACCGTGCCAAGAACATGAATACTCATCTATGGAATTTGAATGCTTATGTAGACATTTTGATAGCTGCAGATGTTCATGTACAGTGGTACCTCGGGTTAAGCACTTAATTCGTTCTGGAGGTCCGTTCTTAACCTGAAACTGTACTTAACCTGAAGCACCACTTTAACTAATGGGGCCTCCTGCTGCTGCCACGCCGCTGGAGCCCAATTTCTGTTCTCATCCTGAAGCAAAGTTCTTAACCCGAGGTAATATTTCTGGGTTAGCGGAGTATGTAACCTGAAGCGTATGTAACATGAAGCGTATGTAACCTGAGGTACCACTGTATTTTAAAATTATTTTCCTGTAGTATGGGAATTAATGGCAGGGCAACAAAAGTGGACTTTGTGAGTCTTTATGGTTGCTTAGAGGCTTATATTCCAACCCTGGATGGATAAATACCTGTCATCTATCACATAATAGTCAGTGAGGACCTCACTGCCCTGGCTATATCTGAAAATATTTCATATATACACCACTTTTATATGGATACTTATTTTGACACCTGGTGGGTTATATTAATATATATGTTTAACATAAGATGAATGCATGGGTGGATATTGTACTCTGATGGGGTGTTTTTTAGTTCATATATTATTTCATTTCATTTTGTTAAATTTGAAAGAAGAGGAAGAAGAAGAGAACCCAGATACTTGAAATGGTCTTTGGATCTTGTACATGTAATTATTTTCAGGCAGCTGTGCATTTGCCTGCGGGTTTGCATCAGACTAGCAAGCTGCTCTGAATTTGGAACTTACAACGACAATGCAAATATGGTTCTTTTGGAGATGCCATTTTGCTGTCTTGAGAAGTATGTTTGGAATGAAAGAGGTTTGCAAAACCAAGTCCCTTTTCTAATCTTGGATTTCAGTCCGGAACAACCCAACCATCCCAAATAGGGCCAAGCTGACATCTGCCCATGTGCAAAAGGCAGGCTTGCAGAAAGACTGCCTTGAGTGGCCAGGAGAGACAAAACAGGTGAAGTTTTACTGGCTGTGATGAAAGGCCCCAGAAAGGAATTTCCTCCAAGGTCAAATAGGCTAGAGACAATTTGTTATCTTCTCTTGCTTTCCACTTCCTTGAATCATCTGGAGCCAAATGCTCTGCAGAAAGTGGATCCATGGCAGACATATGTTGTTGTTGTTTAGTCGTTTAGTTGTGTCCGACCCCCTGGACCAGTGCACGCCAGGCACTCTTGTCTCCCACTGCCTCCCGCAGTTTGGTCAAACTCATGCTGGTAGCTTCGAGAACACTGTCCAACCATCTCGTCCTCTGTCGTCCCCTTCTCCTTATGCCCTCTATCTTTCCCAACATCAGGGCCTTTTCCAGGCAGTCTTCTCTTCTCATGAGGTGGCCAAAGTATTGGAGCCTCAGCTTCACGGTCTGTCCTTCCAGTGAGCACTCAGGGCTGATTTCCTTCAGAATGGAGAGGTTTGATCTTCTTGCAGTCCATGGGACTCTCCAGAGTCTCCTCCAGCACCAGAATTCCAAAGCATCCATTCTTTGGCGATCAGCCTTCTTTATGGTCCAGCTCTCACTTCCATACATCACTACTGGGAAAACCATATAGACAGGCAGACCTATAGGAGTGGACAAACCAATGGGGAAAGGAGTCCCCGATGGAAGGAAATTTGAACCCCCAACTCTGTGCCACCTGCGACAGGGACAGAATTCTGAGCAGCTTCTAAGATGGAGCTCGCAATGGGTAACCCTTTTGGTATGCACACAAGCTCAGAGTTGAGAGCAGCTGAGGGGGAAAAATACCAGTTTCTGTGAGGACAAGGCGAAAATGTTTGGCCCAGGGAGCCTGAAAACAACAACAGCAACAGCCCAAAATGCCCAGAAGCGAATGACTAGATTTGGCCAGCTGTTTAGCCCTCTTTGCTGTGCTTTTGGGGTTCATTTTCTGCTTCCCCCACCTGGCCTACGGCAAGACTTCGTTGCTTGTCTTCTCCTATCTTGCTGACCATGGGCAACAGAGCTGGTTCGTTCTAGCTGTGCAAGCGGGGCGGGGGCCCCCTGAGTCACAGCAAAGCTCCTGACTCAGCTTGTCCTTCTTACAGAGAATGCTTGGGTGGGCAGGGAAAGGGGAGGGCAATGGCCGGCTGCCAGGCTTTCTGAGTCACGGCAAGATTCTCCACGCCGTGCCCTGCGGGGCAGGGCGGGTGGTTACTTCAGAACCCCGTAAACGACCAAGCAAAGCTCTGTGCTAATCCCAGAGGGAGGGGCCTGGATCCTTCATTTGCCAGGCTGTAGCTTGATTGACCAATCAGTGGGTGCCAGGTGTCCCCAGGTTTGGAGAGGCTTCTCAGGCTGCTCTAGTGCCACGTCCCTCCCATGAGCCGCCGATGCATCAGGGTGCACATTTTAGGCCACCGCACAGTCCCACAACCAAGCCTTCCCTTGATATTTTAAGCCCACTCATAAATCACGACCTGCAATGTTTGCTGACACCAAGGATTTTGGCTTCACATGTTGCTTTCCCTGGCAAAGGTCATGCTTGTTCTGCTGCTTTTTATCCTGGGAAAGATGGGGGGGGGGGAGACTTGGTTCTGAGCCATAGATGCTCTTCTCATGTATTGTCTTTTTGCTTCTTCAAAATGGTGCTGGCAGAGGAAAGAGGGCCTTGCGCTCCTGTCACAGTGGGGCTGCAGGCACAACTCAAGTCTTGCCGTCCATGACACTAGGTCTAAAACTCAACTACCTGAGTGGCTTGCAGTTGCATGGAGCGGGGTACCTGCATCTCCCCACCTGCATGGCAGCCTGAGTGCAGATGGAATGCACTCTTCTCGGGGGCTGTGAGTGGGGAGACACACCTGAACCCTCCCAAAACACCTTGGTAAGGGCTGCACATTCAGGGTGGCAAAGCAATGGCATCTGGAATGTCCAGCCCTGCTTATCTATGTTTGCTGCGATGATTTGGAAAGTTGAACTATTTCCCACTGGGCCATGTTGAAAGAGGCTTTTGCACCATGAGTACTGCTTGTTCCCAAGCTTCTAGGGCAGGGAATGCCCTCTTTACAAGCTGTTCTGCTTATGCAGAAATGGCCTGCTGATACTCCAGCCTCAACAGCTGAAGCAGCTTCCCTCTGCATCACACCCAAATAAGGAAGGCGGCTCTGGGAACCCTTGATGATTGGCGGGGACAAGGGCCAAGCTGCTTGGCCTGCTTTGAGAGCGATGGCAGCGTCTGGGTGTGGTGTGAACCCAGCTTTCTCGTTCCCACTCACCTGATGTGAGGAGATGCTCACTTGGCAGCTGTCTGTTCCACACCCAGTAGTAAATCTCTGCAAAAGAAAACACCAGGAATTCACGTCCCACCCCTGAGTTGCCTTGCCTGCAGAAATGCTCGTAGCAGACGAAGCTCATGATCTATTTTTCACCTTGCCCATGCACCAAATAACCATGGTACTGATGTTGTTACTTAGCCCTCCACCAATAGCCAGAGACACAAAAGCCCTCCACCAATAGCCAGAGAGACAAAAGTGCAACTCCCTGGAAATGGGCTGCTGAGAATCTAAGTTGTGAGAAACGCCCCCCACCCCTGACACATACACTCTGCTTCATCTGCTGCTGCTTGGAATCGGGGAGGAAGAACAGTAATCCCCCCCCCTTGATGTCCACCTGTCTCGTTGCAAGTTACCTCTGTTATTAGGAAATATGCACAGAATCATGTTGTGTGGGAAATGAGCCCACTAATAGATGCTTGCCATTTAACTATTTGTTGCTTATCTGAGATCAGTAGACATTGCTGTTAGCAAGCAGCTAGTATCTTACTCATCTGACCAGTACAACCATGATTTGTCCGGTCACCAATACTGGGGTCTGAAAAAGCTAGTGAATTCCAGTTTCTTCACAGCTCTGCCCACTGGACCTCCAGAAATTTGTCAGGTTCACTTTGCTCTGACTGCACCCCATAGCCTTGGCAGGAGAGAAGCAGGATTCTTGCATTAGAAAAAAAGGGTATCGGTTGGGGTGGTGTAGAGCAGGCTTCCTCCAACATGCAACTCCCATCATTCCTGACCACTGGCTATACTGGTTGAGAGAGAGGGATGGGAGTTGGGCACCAGGTCAGGGAGGCCTGTTGTAGAGACTTCCGTCAGTCAGGAAGGTCTAAACTAGTAGTCAACAGTTCTCATGAGGGGAAGCATTTTTCCAGAGAGGTCTGGAACCAAAGAAAAGAGACCATCTCATCCAACAAAGTCTACAATATGAGGCCAGTTCGGCCCTTGGCCTGCCATTTGTGTAGCCATTTTTTCAACCACTGCAACTGTTCTACAGCAACTTGATGTTCAGCTGGGAAATGTTGTGCAGGATGTGAAAATTTCCACTTGCTGATTCCTGCAATTAGGCTGGCGTGAAAGGCACGTGAGCAAGCCAAGTGTGGTCCTTTTCCCCATACGTATTGGCAACTCCATGTGGAGAGGTGTAAGTGACCCTGGAGTTGTGGCCTTTGCCTCTTTCCTAGAGCCTTACATGCCAGGAAATGTTTTCTCCCCTTAGGGGAAAGAGTGTAGCTCCATGGATCGCTTCTGCCTGCCGCCCACCATGCAAAACATTCCAGATTCCTTGCCATTTCCAGCTAGGACTGGGAAATACCTTAGTCTAAAACCCTGGAGAGCTGGGACTGATCCTTATAGACAACACTGAGTTCTGGGCCAATGGTCTGACAATGTATAATGCAGTTTCCTGCCTAAGTCTTTTGCACCACTCTCCAGAAACCTTCCACTGAGCCCCAAATCCCCTGCTTTCCCACGGCCACTCTTCTCGCCTCTATCCCACTTCCCCCTGTCAAATTGCTTTATCTTTCACGCTTAGCCATTTGACTGGGGTATACCCACCACCGCCACTCTTGCATTTAAGCCCCCTCCTGTTGAGTTTGGCTGCTGTTGAGACAGCTAAGGGGTGTGTCTAGGGCATCGTTTCAAAAGCAAGAACTGGCTTGCCCTGATTTGCAATTGAAGATCATTCCTGACACACCTCAAACTTGTCTCTTCATATTTTCACACACACACCCCTTGCAGCCTTCCTGCCTTCTTAAGTCCATTTGCTGGCACTGTAACAAGAGGCCTTTTTTTTTTTGTACTGTGATTCATGCTGCAACCCTATACTTACCTGGGAGTAAGCCCCATTGAATTCTGCGAGTCTTAGTTCTGAGGAAACCTGCATAGGACTTGCACTGTAAAGTTAATTTTTTAATCGCATCTTTATGTCCATCTTTAAATCAAGTAATTTCCCCCCATAACATCTTTATTATCTGCTGTCATCTCTTACGCTTTACAAAATTACTGATTTTTTTATTTATTAAAAAAACACCCTATAATGCATGTTTAAGAACCTTAATTACAATTTAGCTTATTTTGGAGCAGAGACTGCAGGAGAGTGAGAAATCACACCCTACATGGTTCAGGATGCCAACTTTTTGAATTAGCCCTTGCTCAGGTGCTTATAATGGCAGCTTGATCTGCTCACATAAGCAGTTAATAGTGCTTGTCCCCATCTCTGGGGGTGTGGGAAGCTTTCCTGCTGATTTCTGAAGCTGTGGCCAGGGGTCCAAAAGCATTTCAATATTATTATTTTTCTGGTCAGTTGGCAACATGACACATTATAATCCAGGCAGAAAACAGTTCTGAGTTACAACTGAAGAAACAAATCAAAGCACCCTTATATTTAACATCTAAACCAAAATTTGTTAGGGTGTGCCCTGCACTAAAATGTTCTAGAGTGACCTAATAAGTTAAAACATGAGTAAAGCTAAGAAAATGCGTGGAACCCATTGGTGACATGATGGGAGATCTGTGGGGACCCGATGTTAGCTCCTACAAGTGTACAAAGTAAACATCAGGAAGAACTTTCTGACGGGAAGAGCTGTTTGACAGTGGAACAGTCTCCCACAAGAGGTGGTGGGCCAGGGGTAGGCAAGCTAAGGCCCAGGGGCCAGATGCAGCCCAATCACCTTCTCAATCCGGCCCTCAGACGGTCCGGGAATCAGCATGTTTTTAGATGAGTAGAATGTGCCCTTTTATTTAAAATGCATCTCTGGGTTATTTGTGGGGCATAGGAATTCCTTCTTTTTTCTTTCTTTTCAAAACATAGTCTGGCCCCCGACAGGGTCTGAGGGACAGTGGACCGGCCCCCTGCTGAAAAAGTTTGCTGACCCCTGTGGTGGACTCTCCTCCCCTGGAGGTTTTTAAGCAGAGACTGGATGGTCACCTGTCATGGATGCTTTAGCTGAGGTTCCTACATAGCAGGCGGTTGGACTAGATGACTCTCAGAGTCACTTCCAATTCTACGATTCTACAGTCCAAATGAGAGCTATAAAAACTCGGAAGCAGAACTGTATTCAAAATGTGAAATGCACTGTCAGACCTTAATATGCAATTCTGTTTACAGCCTTTAGAGGGAGCTCTAGGCCATGCAACACTCCTTGGAGAGCTCCCTCGGAAGCTTCTCCCATGGCAAGATACCTTTAAAACTGAGAGCAACAATGAACCACCACGAAGCAAACTACATTGTGTGGGAAGACCTATTAGGTTGTATTTGGTTCATAGTAATTAGCCTGTCAGTTTGGTGGGTTTTTTTTTTTTTTAAGCGCAAGATTGCAGAGGACATCCATCCAGATCAAGATTCCTTTCTGCACTAGCTTTAAATAATGTTTTATGAGTGCTCGACAACGCATTGCAGAATGGTCAATTTTTCAAAATGTGGAATTACAGAAGTATAGCTCTCTGTGTGTATGTGTGTGTGTGTGTGTGTGTGTGTGAGAGAGAGAGAGTTTGTGAAATTGCTAAAGATGTTAGTCTCCTTCCACAAACCTCTATACTCCAGCATTCATACAGCTATTGCTAAGAGCAGGGGTGAGCAAGGTTTACCTTGCCTGGGCCTGTTCGCTCCAGCGGAGATCCCTCTGTGGGCCTGATCCTGCACACACTTGCAATTCGGCATCTGCATCTGCGCAGACGCAATTTCTGGTGTCGCGAAAGCGAGTCCCCGTACTGCACTGCGCCGGTTTAGCGCAGTGGGCGCAGACTCGCCGAGCAGGTGGCTCGGTTTGGGGGCGGCTCGTGGTCCAGTTAAACGATCCCCGTGGACCGCTTGTGGCCCATGGGCCTTAGGTTGCCGACCCCTGGTTAAGAGTACAGTGGTACCTCAGGTTAAGTACTTAATTCGTTCCGGAGGTCCGTACTTAACCTGAAACTGTTCTTAACCTGAAGCACCACTTTAGCTAATGGGGCCTCCTGCTGCTGCCGCCGCGCCGCCGGAGCACGATTTCTGTTCTCATCCTGAAGCAAAGTTCTTAACCTGAAGCACTATTTCTGGGTTGGCGGAGTCTGTAACCTGAAGCGTATGTAACCCGAGGTACCTCTGTAATCTATAGCATTTCCCCCAGTGCACAAAGGGCTTTAAAATTCAACCCTGTGAGGTAGGCTAGAATGATAGCTGGTTCTGACAATCCACTTGGTGGAAATAAACCTGCTTGTGTGAGCAGTTAGGGTGAGTACTGGCAAAGTCATTGTATTTCTCTCTTGGATGTGTGGGCAGGCTGCTCATAGTAGTGCTTCCAACAGAATCTCAAGGTCAAGGTCACCTGGTTGCTCAGGATCCCCCGCCCATCTCAATGCGATGTGCTCTGACTGGTAGCAACACTCTGGAGTCCCAGGGAGACGTCTCTCTATCATCCGCTGCCCGATTCTTCATCTTTTTAACACTGGAGCTACTAGGGGCTGAATCTGAGACCGTCTTCAAGCATTACATGTGTTGTGCCCGTGAACTACTCGTCCTCCTGGTACAAACCTTTACTGTTTTGTACCAATGGGGAGGACCCACAGTTTAGTAGCAGAACACACAATCTGCATGCAAGAGTTTCTGGGTCTAATCACTAACATCTCCAGCTGCTAAACAATCAACGAGCGCTGGGAAGAACCAGCTGCCACCAGGGATGGGCTTTGGTAATATGGTGCCCCAAGCGAAGAAAATATCCTCCCCCCCGTGCCCGATACATCTTATTTCCACAGTAATTTCTTTTGGTACAGTTGCTTTTTAAATGGATCTTCTCAACAGGCTCACTGAAACTTCACATTATTTGCAAACCAGAAATTATTATGTTGTTTTGGGCCCCTTTGTTTAGTGTCCTGTGCAGAGTAACCGTTTGACTGCCCTAAATCTGCAAAAAATAAAATAAAATTTTAAACAACTTTTCGTGAAAATTCATCAGTATTTTAGTGTGGTGTTCTGCTAATAAGCAACTTTCTGTATGTTGTTTTGATACATTTTTGCAAGAAACGTTCTCTAATGAAATGCACTTTGTTATTTTCACCAATATGTTCATTTTAATGCATGTTTTAAAAATGTCAGTTGGTTGGAGAACTGCATCGCAAAATTCAGAGAAGTGCAAATTTTGAAGGATGCCCCTCTTTCAGTTCTGTTGTTTTGTTAGGTGCGATTTTGCTACATTTGCCTTTAAATATGAGTTGAATTTAATCTATCCCTCACCCCTATCTAGAAGGGACTGTTTCCACTTACAATACCGTCCAGCTATACCTATTTTCTTATTTTGTGCTGTATCCTGAATTTGTATCCTGAACTGGGGCAGACACATCCTCCTAAGAGTAAAAGGTTTGTTTTTGTTTTATTATGTATTTTGTGTTCTCATTTTGTATTTTTATGTTGTGAACCACCCTGTCATTTTCAGACGAAGAGCAGTATACAAATGTAATAATTGATAATAATAACCATCTGGCTGGAATATATAGCGCCCACCCCCCCTTGAAACCTGATTGATAGAACGGGGCAAACTTCTAAATCTATTTCTTTGACTTTATTTCTACTTTACATCAGGGAAGTTGCTTTTTCTCCATTTCACCACCCATCATAATTTTAACCTGTCTTGTAGGGAGGCTGCACAAATTAATTAATGTTTATAAAGCACTCAACACTTCTCATACAAAAGGAGCACGGTGTAATTAAGAATGGCTTCTGGAGAATGTGAGTAAGCGAAAGTCCCCAGGGAGGAGCAAACCTGCTATGTTCTACATCTTGCCCCCTCCGTGTGCATAAAAGGCCATGCATTCCAGTGGGATTACTCCTGTCTGTTTAACAATCACCCTCCGCATGGTGTCTGCTGGTTTGCCCATTTGGGGATGCTCTTTTTGGGCCAAACTTCATTGCTCCAAGGCCTTCCTGGAGTGCAGTACCGCAGAGTACAGTAGGGATGGATGAATCTTTCTTTCTCTCTTCTCCCATTCTAAATTCAGTTATCCACATTTCTGTGCGCTAGTTCCATGTATGTGTTTTTATGCAAACTTTCCCCTAATGTACGCTTTTTTTGTACACACTGTTTGGCTGGCAAATTGCATAGCCAAATTTGGAGAAGGGCAAAGTTCGGAGGATAATTGTATTTCAGTTCTTGTATTGGTTCAAAAAAATGTGGATTAAACACTTTCTCATTTCAATGCTCACGAAACCAAATTTCTCCCGCATACCAAGGTTTTCAGGGGAGTTAGATCAACTTTCCGAATATGCATTATTTTTTGAATATTAAAAAGAACTTCATATACGTAGAAAATTAGTACCTTATGAAAAAGTTGTAGTGTAGCTCAAGCTTTATAAAGGAAGAGCAATAATAACTCAGTTATTATTATTATATATATTATACCTAGATCTCTGTTTAGCCTTGTTTCATGGACTGATGAAGTCCTGTGTGACAAAACATAGAACTGATCACACACCGTGACTTGTATTGGAACAATTTACTGCAGTACCACCACCCTGTTGGGAAATTCCACATGTTTCGATTTTTGAGGCAGTGAGTCTGGCATAATAATATTAATACAATAATAGCCTGCAAGGTGAGCTATGATTTGAACATGTAGTACTTCATTTTTTCTGAGACAGCTCAGTGATTTACAGCCTGACCTCCCCTTTCTTTGTGACACAAGTGCCCCAAGCCAAGGAGAATTATAGGTCTTGAATGGGCTCCCTCCAGGGGCAATACGAAACCATTAAGTAGGCAATACACACGCACATGCTCTTGGCATAAGTTTCAGCCATTTTGATGGGCCTGGAGAAACATTTCTTATGGCTGCCTAGCAACCATCACTTGCATTGCTGTACTCCAGACAAAATGGCACCACCAAAGAAGGCAACAGCTATTAAATAAATTTCTAGTCTGTCCCGTCATTGACCTCTCCCTGCATGAAGAAACTCACTGAAGTGATGCAACCCTGGACACTCTAGGCTGACGGTTCACTGTAGGTCTTTGAGTACCTGTTCATTCATCATGCTCTTCCATGGCCATCATCTAGTTTTCTTCACAGTGGGCTCCTGCTTTGCAGCTGGTTCTCTTATCTTCCACTGGGCCATGAAACTACAGAACAACATTTATAATATTTGAACTACTGACTGACGGTTCTGATTCTTTCAGGAATAACACCCCTCCATGTTGATAATTTTGAAGAGGACATTGCTTCAAACTGTGAAGATTTTAAAAATGTCATGCATCTCTATGTTCTTTTGTGTGGAAGACATTCTCAATGATAATATTCTTGAACAACCGTTAACAAACACCAACTAAGAGTTTCCAGACACTTCTTCTCTAAGAGTTTTATTTACTGAAGCATAAGGTTGATCCCCCGAGGGGTGGTGAACTTCACTCTGGTTAAAATTTGTTGAAGAACCTCAATATCTACCAAATTTTGAAATTATACTGTCGTAGGCAGATATAGAGAAAAGCGATGGCAAACCTAGACAGCGTCTTAAAAAGCAGAGACATCACCTTACCAACAAAGGTCCGTACAGTTAAAGCCATGGTTTTCCTGGTGGTGATGTATGGAAGTGAGAGCTGGACCATAAAGAAGGCTGATCACCGAAGAATTGATGCTTTTGAATTATGGTGCTGGAGGAGACTCTTGAGAGTCCCATGGACTGCAAGAAGATCAAACCTCTCCATTCTGAAGGAAATCAGCCCTGAGTGCTCACTGGAAGGACAGATCCTGAAGCTGCAGCTCCAATACTTTGGCCACCTCACGAGAAGAGAAGACTCCCTGGAAAAGACCCTAATGTTGGGAAAGTTGGAGGGCACAAGGAGAAGGGGACGCCAGAGGATGAGATGGTTGGACAGTGTTCTCGAAGCTACCAGCATGAGTTTGACCAAACTGCGGGAGGCAGTGGAAGACAGGAGTGCCTGGCGTGCTCTGGTCTATGGGGTCACGGAGAGTTGGACATGACGAAATGACTAAACAACAAAGGCAGATATAAACACACAGCTATTGAAATTATACTGTGATAGGCAGATATAAACACACACATTTAAACACACAGCTATTGGCCCGGAAACCTTAGTTCAAGTTAGTTCAAATACAAGACATCTTTACCAGCGTGACAACTTGCTTTAGCATATGAATGTCCCTAAAGCCAAATATTATAAACAGAAGGTGTGCTTAAACAGTGTTTGAAAGGCTGTAAATCACAGTCAAGTGTCTTTCACTAACTCTCCAACTCAACAATGCAATCTGCCTCTTCTGCTTTATCTCTTCACCCACACTACAAGCAACAGTAGTCAGAAAGAATGCTATTTGCATTAATTTTCATGCGGATTTTATAAAGTCACATCTAGCCTCACCCATTTTGGAACCTTGAAGCAGAAATGAAATAGTCCTCCCGGTAACTGGCGTTCTGATTTCTCTGTCCCAGCTAAAACGTCAAATTTGGTGATAGTAGGGCAAATGTCTGTGTGTTTATCAGCACTGTTGCTGGAGTGCTAGCTGTAGGGCAGGAGAAATGGACCCATATCTACGTAAGTACCATCCTGGGTTCAATCAGTAACTGCCTCCTCTTTCTTTTGCCCCAAGGTCTAGTAACTTAGGTTTAGGGCAGGAGAAAGTAGCAGCAGAGGTGGTTACAGTGGTGTAGCGTGGGTTATCAGCACCCGGGGCAAGGCAAGTAATTTGCGCCCCCTAACCCATGGATTTGACCCCCTAACCCGTGGATTTCCCTAACCCCCAGATGTTGCGCCCGGTTCGGCCGGCCCCCCCTGCACCCCCCACGCTGCGCCACTGGGTGGTTACTTCTAAGCCACCTGCTGGAAATTGTTGCCAACATTCCTGACCAGAAACAGGTTAAAAATGCTTGCTGCCATCAGGGCCAAGAATATGCCAGCATGGATAATGAGCACAGTCAAGGAAGCTGTCATGGGCAAGGAAGGCTTCCTTCAGAAAATGGAAGTCTTGTCGAAACGGGAACAAAGAAGGCCGCAGACTTTACCAAAAGAAATGCTAACAGACAATAAGGGAGGCAAAGAAAAGAAGGGGGAAAGAATTTGAAAAGCACATTGCTAAAAACATTAAGATCACCACCACCAAATCTTTACATACATTAGTAATAGGAGACAAGCTAGGGAGGCAGTTGGACGTTTGGGTGACCAGGGTATCCAAGGTGTGTTATGGGGTTTTGGGGGAGGGGGGAGATTGCAGGGAAGCTAAATGAAGATGAAGGGTAGGGCAGATCCATGTACCTGATGGGTGGGGTATAAATAATAAAATGTTGATGATGATGCACACCCTTGATTAACAGAGCTATGCAGAAGGAATTCTTTTAAGCATGGAGACTTGAAAAGGCCCAGTTGCAATTCTGTCAATTGCTACCAAGCTACAGTCACTGTGTTTGCAGATGGGCCAATTTGCAGCCCCACACAAGTGAGCAATGCTGAAGAAGTGTGTAGGAGATGTTGGCTATGGGAGCTGTTCCAGACTGCGAAAGCATCAAAAAGCAAGAGGAGCTTACCCAATGTAGCAAACAGAGCATGAAAGATTGATGGCAACATGAATAAATAGGCAAGCAAGATTGCCCATTAGTCCTTTAACGAAAGGAGAAAGACGCGTTTAATTGAACAGAGAACTGACACTTCACTTGGGCGTAACCCTTGAGGATCACACCCACTCTCTTATTTTAGGAAGGTGTTGACACCCAAAGATTGCCTTCACAGCATTCCTGCATTGGAAGTGACCCAATGGTGAGATGAATGTGCGTGTTGCAGATCACAAGGAAGCTACAGAAGGTGTCTAGAGAGGGAATTCCCTAGAGAAAGAGAAGTAGCAGTGATAAATCAGTGGCAGTTTCCAGAGAGACCCAAGATCAAGTGATCTCCAGGATAAGTGATAGCTGGATGACACCACACAAACAAAACTTGCCAGAACGACACATCTTCTGGCTTCAGTTTTCAACCCAAACAGCTTAGATTTTAAAACATACCCTCCAACAACTTGAGTCCCAAAACAGAGACATGCATCTTCTTACCTGTGCTCTTGCATGAGTCACATGACTAGGGTGAGATCATGGAACCCAAAAGATGCATTTTGGGGGAGCCATGCTTGCACGTACCCCAAACGACACATTTTAGGGCATGACGTGATATTGCAGCCTTGGAAAAGCACTTTTTTCGGGGGGAGGGAAGAGTGCTTTTTCTGGGTGAGATCTCAGTGCAAAATCACATGAGATCACCGCACCCAAAGTGGTCACCGTGCTCTTTTGTGAGATAGCGGGATTCCCCATTTTCCCCCGGGACGCTTGCAGGGGATGTTAAAATGCTATTTTATACATAGTCCAGTGTACATCTTATTGCTTTATATATTTTTACTCCCTATGACTGACTTTATCATGTTTGTTTTAGCCATGTGCACAGCATATTATGAAACAGAAAACCAACCTTCTTCCAGGAAACGGTTCAAATCCAAATATAGCATGCTGCTTTAGACATTATCGTCATTGTTACCATCACCACCACAATTTTCACAATTTTCCACAATTGTTACCATCACCACCACAATTTTCAGACATGGGGGAAGTGCCCCTTGCACTTCCCCCATTTCTGGCATCAGTTCCCACCAATCCTTGATCAAATAAGAACGAGCTCCGCTTTTACCATCACTGGATCTCTGCATGTGCTCTTGCTGTTAATGTTCAGGTTCTTTGGGGATGCCTTAAATGTTGACTCCCTGCTGAGCTTTCCTCATTCCTTTTCCTGGATCTTGACTTGCTTTGTGCCCTGGGCCTTGTCCTCATCCTAATTTCTCATGGTGCACTATCCATTTTACCCTCACTTAACTCCAAAGCTGCTTTGTTTTTAAGCAAAGACTTATGTCGAGTGACAATGAGGCTGCACTGGAAGAGATGGCAGGGTATTTTATAGCTGTAGCCTCAAGCCCAAGGAATACAGTATTTTTTTCTCTATAAGACTCACTTTTTCCCTTTTAAAAAGTAAGGGAAATGTGTGTGCGTCTTATGGAGCGAATGCAGGCTGCGCAGCTATCCCAGAAGCGAGAACAGCAAGAGGGATTGCTGCTTTCACTGCGCAGCGATCCCTCTTGCTGTTCTGGCTCCTGAGATTCAGAATATTTTTTTTCTTGTTTTCCTCCTCCAAAAACTAGGTGTGTCTTGTGGTCTGGTGCGTCTTATAGAGCGAAAAAGACGGTATTTCCTTAACAGTGAAATGAGAGAGAGAGAGAGAGGGAAACACACACACACACACACACACACAGAGATGGTGATTGCTTGACAGAGAACCCATGTCTCACTATTTAAAGGCTATGAGGGTTAGGATAATCTGTTAAAGAACAAATAAATTCTAAAATTATATGTTGCCTGGAATTGCTCGGTAATTATGTCATTAATCGTGAATTAACTGCAAAATATAATCCGGCAGTGACTGGTATTCAGAGATTTACTAGATCTGCTGCTCAGGATTGCTGCTCCAAAGTCCCAAATAGATGTAAATATAATGTCATGAAGACTGGCTGTGGAGCAAAAGAAGAAGCAATATAGCACTGTATCAGCGGCTGGCCAGGCCGGGAAAATCTTTGGATCAAGAAGACAATGCAGGGTCCAGCAAGCCTGCCCTTTTGCTTTGGGGTTCGGACAGCGGCGGTTGGTGCCCTTGGAACCAGGGGGCAAAAAACAGAGATCCTATTAATAGGTGAAATGACAGGCAAAGCCACCTAGTGCTCCATATCCTCCTCTACAATGGCAGTGCTGAGACAATGGAGAAGGATGTTGACAGCAGGGACTGAAGAAGAAGAAGAAGAGTTTGGATTTGATATCCCGCCTTTCACTCCCTTTAAGGAGTCTCAAAGCGGCTAACAATCTCCGTTCCCCCCCTCCACCACAACAAACACTCTGTGAGGTGAGTGGGGCTGAGAGACTTCAGAGAAGTGTGACTGGCCCAAGGTCACCCAGCAGCTGCATGTGGAGGAGCGGAGACGCGAACCCGGTTCCCCAGATTACGAGACTACCACTCTTAACCACTACACCACACTGGCTCTCCTGCCTCCTGGATCAGATTTAAGAAAGAAGGCAGGCAAGTAGAGGGCAGCTGGGGCTGACTGAGGTTGGTGGAGCAGTGCCCCATTTGTCTGAATGGACCAGCCACCACTGGCTTTCAGGAAGTGCAAGTCTCTATTGCGAAGCGCTGCTAACATGAATTGCTGGTGTCTGTAACTGTAACTTTGTTGATTTGCATGTCCTATTCTCTCATCCCTCATTGGTTCAGAGAGATGGGGGCAAAGTACCTCCCAAATACTGACCCTGGCCTTTCCCAAGGTGCACAGGAAATCTACAGAGTATGTTCCCCAATCCAGCCCAAATTGCACATTGTCAGGAGTATTGGCACACCAGTGTTACGCCAAAGCAGTGGGAGGTTGAAACCAGTTCAGAGTATGTCTACATCTGATATACCTTTGTTTTATCTGTTCTTGACTGTCTAGTTTTTATTATTATTAAAACCCAAAAAAATCCTACAGAGGGAGAATGGTCTTCCTAAGCTTCCTTGCTTGTCATCACATAGCATCAATACATTTTCAAGCTCGTTTTGTAACCGTGGGTGCTAGAAACTTGTTTAAAAAAATTGGGTGCAGGGGAGAGATTGTGGGTTTCTCAAAGTTTTGAGAAGTAGCAAGACATGGAATGTTCCTTTGAGATGCTATCAAGTACCTCCTCAGCTGGGGTGGCCAGGTTCTATATTATTTAGGGCTGCTCTGTCCTCCAGGAATAGTAAGCCAGGACCTGGAAGTGGCAACCTGAGCCCCTGGTTAGATCTTCGCCCCATTTAATCTGTGATAAATGTAGTGCCACCTACCATTAAGAGTTTCACAGTTGTGAAAGACGTACGCTTGAGTGATGTAAGGTCACCAGTAAGGAAGGAACAAATGTGCTTCCTCACAGATCCATGCATGTGGCAAGTTGGCTGTGGCTTTTCCACCAGGGGTGTGACTGTCAAACATCTGAAAATTTGGAAGTTCATGGGAGGAACCCTGTTATGTTTTATTTTAATTTTAAAGTGATGGATGAACCTCCAAACCACATGAAAAAGCCACTTGATGGGCCATAGGGAGCAGCGTAGGAGAGCCAGCGTGGTGTAGTGCTTAAGAGCAGTGGACTCATAATCTGGTGAACTGGGTTCGCTTCCCCGCTCCTCCACATGAAGCTGCTGGATGACCTTGGGCTAGTCACATTTCTCTGAAGTCTCTCAGCCTCACTCACTTCACAGAGTGTTTGTCGTAGGAGAGGAAGGGAAAGGAGATTGTTAGCCACTTTGAGACTCCTTAAGGGGAGTGAAAGGCGGGATCTCAAGTCCAAACTCTTCTTCTTCTTCTCCTCTCAGCTGGCAGAGATGGAGATACACCAGTGTAGTAAAAACTGTTTTTTGCTCTCCACTGGTGTTGTCAATGGGATGAAAAGGCCATCTCTACTTCCCACCTTGCCTATGGTGAAATGGCAGAGCAATGGATGTGGGGATTGCTCCACCAGGAGATCTCACCGCCACCACCATAGGATTGTCCCACCCATTGAGTAAATTCATATGCATAACACATTAAAACATTAAGGAGGTGGACCGCCAGTTTGAAGTTTGGCAGAGGGGGTGTTTATGTCTGCCTTTTGCATAGTAAATGCAAGAGAAAGCAATTGCTGATTCAGTGCTATATTTGCACCAACCTTCAATCGGACCTGGGGAGGGAGAAGGGGGTATCATTTGGTTCATGGGGATCGGTTCTATGAATATATAACATAGCTAAATGAGTACAGTGGTACCTCAGGTTACATACGCTTCAGGTTACATACGCTTCAGGTTACAGACTCCACTAACACAGAAATAGTGCTTCAGGTTAAGAACTTTGCTTCAGGATAAGAACAGAAATTGTGTATCGGCGGTGCGGTGGTAGCAGGAGGCCCCATTAGCTAATGTGGTGCTTCAGGTTAAGAACAGTTTCAGGTTAAGAATGGACCTTCAGAAACAAAATCCAGATTTACCCTAGAAATGAATAAGGGGATGGGGCAAGTTCTCCATGAGGAAAGGCTGCAGCATTTGGGACTTACTGGTTTACAGAAAAGGTAAGAGGTGACATGAAAGAATTTTATAAAATCATGCATGGCATGGAGAAAGTGGATAGAGAAGAGTTTTTCTTAACCTGTGAAGACCCCATGAAGCCGAAGGCTGGAAGGTTCAGGAAAGATAACGGAACACACTTCTTCACAGACTTAGATGGCTCTAAAAGAGGACCAGACAAATTCATGGACTAGAAGGCTGTTGGATCAATCCATCAAGCTCCGATGGGTGATTTAGAAGGATTGGGTGGAAAAAGGGTGTGACAAAGGCATCAATGGCTGGGAATCGCAGGTGGGCAGTTGCCGTTGTGCTCATGTCCTGCTTACAGGCTTCCTGCAGGCATTTTGTGACAACTCTTCTTACCTTCTTTATGTTTTGATCGTAATATGTCAACACTGTCATTTGAATTCAGATTCTGAATCCACACATAGTTTTTGAAGCCAGTGCTCTCTTCCTTATGAAAACATGAGCGTGGGCAACATTCCTAATAAAATAAAGAAACCAGTGTATATATAGCACTTTTGTGTCAGGGAAGTTTTTAATATGTGACATTTTTGTGTATCTTTCATCTTTGTTGGAAGCCGCCCAGAGTGGCTGGGGAAACCCAGCCAGATGGGCGGGGTACAAATAAATTATTATTATTATTATTATTATTATTATTATTTTGTATCACGGTAATTATTACAACAGTCTTGTAGGCCAATATTATTAATGCCCTCCTTACATTTCAGGGATTTGTTTTCCCTAAGTGTGTCCAATAACTTTGCGGCTGAGGTGAAGCTTCTCAATTCATATTTTTACCACACCTTGGTTAATGTTTGGCAGGCCCACAGGGGGCAGGTGTGTGTGTGTGTGTGTGTGTGTGTGTGTGTGTGCCATGAAACTGCTTCTCATCCTGGATCTGAATGCTTCCAGAGAAGATATATTACTGAAGTAAACTGAAAAGGTATTTGAGCTGTTTACTCAGGGACATAATGCAATGTGAAGACAGCATCAGGCAGGCAGCTGCAGTCTTTGGCTTCTTGGCTTCTGCAACAGGAAAACAACATCAGCCTGCAGGTGGCATTGCTGGAAAATGAAGAATTCTCTTCATGCTGGTGCATGTCAGACATTGTATCACTTGGCTAATGAACACGTTTCCTTCCCTCCCTCCCTCTCTTTCTCTCTCATACATGTGGTCACCAATTAGAGGCCACAGTGCATTCTTTGTTACACGTATCACGACAACTCCACCAAATCTCATACATATTTATTCACTGACTGACTTAATTTATGCCTCGGCCTTTGATGCAGAAGGTGCCTTGTGCAAAATAATAAAATGCAATTAAGCTGTCCCGTCCATTAAAACCAATTAAGCTGTCCCGTCCAATTAAAGCGTGCAATTTCTTTCTATTTATTTATTTTGATATTTATACCCCTTTGATTGGGCAATTAGAACCACATGCATATTTTCATCCTCTTTTCAGAAAGGTTCTCCCTTTCCCTATAATTTGAAATACTTCCCTCCCTAATGAATATCGCTCTTTAGATCCTTTCCCTCTTCCTCCCCATCCTTTCGGGAACAGCCCCATTGCACTAGCAGATGCCTCTGTGTGGGTTTCCGCTAGTGGGACTAGTTAGCTGAACTCTTCATCCCTTGCAATATTCCCATCCCATGCGTCCTGATAATGGGAAAAAGCCCTATGCTTAACACATACCTCTAAGCCTTCCTAGAGCATGGTGTTTGCTGCCAAACTTTCAGGCACTGTTGTGGGGCAGCCACCCCTGTCCACAAACCCCTAATTTCCGTTAAGGTGATTTGACTGTTCCCTTTCCCTTTTACCCCCTCGAACTCCTCTGACATATAGTGCAATGTAATGACAATTAAAACTACAACGACGACACCTGGGCTGTAGGCATGCTGAATTTGCCCACAACTGTGACAGTTGCCTTCCAGCTATACATCCAAAACAGATAAGCTGTCTCAGTGTAGTGGTTATGGGAATGAGCTACGAACTTGGCCATTTCCTTCCTGGGTGGCCTTAGGTGAACAATCTTTCAGCGTCAGCCCCCACCCATATTAACATAAAACACTTCTAGCCACCATACTAAATGTCCCTTGGGGTCTCTTCCAACTCAACTATTCAGTGATTCTGTATTCCAATACAGTGGTACCTCAGGTTACATACACTTCAGGTTACATACGCTTCAGGTTACACGCTCCGCTAACCCAGAAATAGTGCTTCAGGTTAAGAACTTTGCTTCAGGATAAGAACAGAAATTGGGCTCTGGCGGTGTGGCGACAGCAGGAGGCCCCATTAGCTAAAGTGGTGCTTCAGGTTAAGAACAGTTTCAGGTTAAGAACGGACCTCCGGAACGAATTAAGTACGTAACCCGAGGTACCATTGTACTTAGGATGCAACCTGTCCTATGGGCATAGGACTTCCAGAGTTCTTTTAGGGCCTAAAAGAACTAGATGTGATGTTTAATTTCAGGTAAGCATTTCATGTTCCTGATTTTAGTTCTTTAAATAGCAGCTGTGAGTGACGTTGGGGAGGACTAAGACCGGGACTGAGGAATGTGGGAGGAGAGAGCTTAAAGTCTTAAGCCTTTATGGTGCCAATGAAAATCCTCCCCACCTCTGCCACTGAAAAGCTGTTCTTTACTTGTTGTGCCTATGGGAACTTCCCTACTACGACAAATAGCAGCTTGGTCTCTGGTGAGGGGCTGGGTAGTTGCAAGTGGTGGTTGTGTCATGGAGAAAGGGGTTAAAGCCCTCTCCCAATACAGCATGGTCCTGATTCTGATCACCCGTTTCCTGACATACACACATAGCACTATTTAAAGAATAAAACAAGGCATGTTAAATGCTCACATTAAATGCCACATCTACTTTACCCCTGAGATGATGTATGCAACACCCTTTGAACACTAGGAAAAATAGTACAGTGGTACCTCGGGTTACATACGCTTCAGGTTACATACACTTCAGGCTACACACTCCGCTAACCCAGAAATAGTGCTTCAGGTTAAGAACTTTGCTTCAGGATAAGAACAGAAATCAGGCTCAAGCGGCGTGGCGGCAGCAGGAGGCCCCATTAGCTAAAGTGGTACTTCAGGTTAAGAATAGTTTCAGGTTAAGAACGGACCTCCAGAACGAATTAAGTACTTAATCTGAGGCACCACTGTACTGCCCAATAGACCACTGAAAACTTGCCCTAGGGCTTGTTCACTACCTCACTAAGAAAACCAGCTACTCTCTTACTCCCCCCCCTAAAAGAACATGCCTCCTCCCAAAGAACCCTGGGAACTGTAGTTTATTAATGGAATGGGAACCATAGCTCTGTGAGGGGTAAACTATGATTCCCAGAATTATCTGGGGTGCATGTGTGTGGCGGGACGCAGGTGGCACTGTGGGTTAAAGCCTCAGCGCCTAGGACTTGCCGATCGAAAGGTCGGCGGTTCGAATCCCTGCGGCGGGGTGCGCTCCCGCTGCTCGGTCCCAGCGCCTGCCAACCTAGCAGTTCGAAAGCACCTCCGGGTGCAAGTAGATAAATAGGGACCGCTTACCAGCGGGAAGGTAAACGGCGTTTCCGTGTGCGGCTCTGGCTCGCCAGAGCAGCGATGTCACGCTGGCCACGTGACCCGGAAGTGTCTCCGGACAGCGCTGGCCCCTGGCCTCTTAAGTGAGATGGGCGCACAACCCCAGAGTCTGTCAAGACTGGCCCGTACGGGCAGGGGTACCTTTACCTTTACCTTTATGTGTGTGCTGTAAATGTCTGGTGTGAACGTGACATTACTGCTAATTTTAAAACATCTATTTATTTACTATATAAGAAGACTTCTAGTCTGTTCTTCATCGTATGAAGGTCATGAGTTGCAATACCACAAAACAGGGTGAGCTGCAATGCCCTAAAATTATAAAAAGCAGATTTGAATACAATGGTAAGCGCAGACGAAATGCAATGTCTCCTTAAAATACACCCAAGTGAGCCATGACATGGGCTTTTCATGTTGCAGCACCACCAGTAGTACCAAATAATTCAGTGGCATAGCGTGGGTTGCCCGCACCCGGGACTGTGTGAAGAGGGGGTAGGAGTGAGGGAAATGGATGGAGGACATAGGATTGTATTCAATTGCCTAACAGCGTCCACATCACCCAGGAGATCACAACCACAGAGATAAGAAAATAAGTTGTTTCATTGTCTGGAGAGGTCACTTCCTGGTTTGCATGGATAAACCATTTTCAACAGAGCCCAGCGATGGAAGGTGGAGTTGTATTGAGACAGCACCGGGTGCACCCCTAATAATTTTGCGCCTGGGGCAGCTGCCCCTGGAGCCCCCCCTGCCACTACACAATTGAAATATCTCATGAAAGCCCAGGGCCAATGGTTGAATTTTTCACTTGGCACTGGAATAACAAAAGCTTCCATTTCAGTTTCATTTCCCAGGAAGTGGGGGGCATTCCATAGCAGGGACCTACCAGGGAGAAAGTCGTGATGTTTGCATCCCCCCCCCCCAATATAAAAATATTGCCTAACTTGGGATGAGTGTGTTTGTGTGAGAGAGACTATTCTGCACACGTCTAATTGTTGTATGTATACATGCTAATTTGAAGGAGGCTGATCTATATCATCAAAGGCTGGTTTCAGATTGCATTGATTTGAGGCACACACCACGCCTGGCTAATCTGGCAATCTTTTAGGCCTCAGCGTATGACAAAGTTGTGCCAGAACTCTGTGCAATTTCTCCCCAGCATTTTTTTGATATAGGGCACATTGGATTTATCTAGCAGGGAACTGGGACAACTGGAGGTGGCCGCAACTTCTGAAAGAGAGGAGTGGGAGGGCTTGTTTTTGGAGAAGCTTGGGGAATCTTAGATAAGGAGTTTTAGATTAGATATCATTCCTAATTAACTGCCATTGGTTAAGTACAAAGAGATTTTTTTTAAAAAAAGGTAAAGGACCCCTGACAATTAAGTCCAGTTGCGAACGACTTTGGGGTTGTGGCGCTCATCTCGCTCTATAGGCCAAGGGTGCCGCCGTTTGTCCGCAGACAGCTTCCGGGTCATGTGGCCAGCAGGACTAAGCCGCTCCTGGCAAAACCAGAGCAGCGCATGGAAATGAGGTTTACCTTCCCGCCAGAGTGGTACCTATTTATCTACTTGCACTTTGATGTACTTTTGAACTGCTAGGTTAGCAGGAGTGGGAACTGAGCAATGGGAGCTCACCCCGTTGCAGGGATTTGAACCGCCGACCTTCTGATCGACAAGCCCTAGGCTCTGTGGTTTAACCCACAGCACCACCCGTGTCCCTACAAACAGATTAATAATGATGCATATCCCCAGAAAGAGAACTAACTTGAAACCTCATGTTTGATCTCAGTGTTCCAAATGTTCAGAAGTGAACATGTTTTGACCACATGGAATATCCCTCCCTGCTGACAGGGGAGAATAAGGAAGCCCCTGGGCATGGAGAGCTCTCAATGTCTTGGAATTGATGGCCCGCACTTTCTGAACCTCTGCATACCGTTTGAAATGTGTCCACACGACTTAAATTTAGGCAAAGGCCTTGTGATACTTCATTTCCCTTCCTAATTGTCCTCGTAAATTTACCTCAAATATCCTGAGATGGCTAATACAGAGAGCTGATTTGTGTGTGCGTGTGTCTGTGGCAAGAAAAATAGAGATACCTATTGATAGTAACAGCAAGGCACCATTAGGCAAATACGCTTAACAAGTTGCTACGATGATTAATGAAATATTTAATGGATAGCAGCTCTTGAGCTCCACAAGCAATGCTCATGTGCAAGAACAGGTGTTACCTGTAAGCTACACAAAGTAACGCAGACTTACTGCAGTAAGAAAACCACATTCCAGGCTCAGAGCTCACTTTGTTCTATCCGACTGCTAACAAATGGTTGTCCTAGGTGTTGGCCTTGTTTTCCTGAACGGGCTCCTTTGATCACCTCTTGAGACCCACCTCTTCATGCTTCTTCGTTTTGGCCCAACCCTGCAATTTACCAGCTCTGTTACATGGCAGCCTGTATATGTGGCCGCTTTGATGGGACGCGGTCAGTTCCCTGCTCACAGAAAGGGCTCCAAAGTTTTGCATTGTGTTTGTAGAGGTATATGCAAAACAGATTCCCACCCAGGTAGAGCATCTCATCATCTACAGTTGCGTTTTTCATTCCCACACCACCAGTGCTGACGCTTTTGCTTATCTATTTATTGCTGTTCTCTTTACGTGATGGAATAGTAGATGGGAAAATATAAGATTGTGTTCACACAAAGTACTAAGCCATCTAGCTTAGTTTCATAAGCCATACTGTAACTAAGGTGCACTCTCACTTTGCTCCCCACTTCAGGTGAGTAGGTAAACAAGCCATGAAGGGAAACTCAATGCCTGAACTGAGGATCATGGTTTGTTTCTCCCTAAGAAGATATTATTGCTAGCCAGCCTAAAGCATCATTGTTAGCTTAGAAGAAGAAGAAGAGTTTGGAGTTGATATCCCGCTTTATCACTACCCTACGGAGTTTCAAAGCGGCTAACAATCTCCTTTCCCTTCCTCCCCCACAATAAACACTCTGTGAGGTGAGTGGGGCTGAGAGACTTCAAAGAAGCGTGACTAGCCCAAGGTCACCCAGCAGCTGCATGTGGAAGAGCGGAGACGCGAACCCGGTTCCCCAGATTACGAGTCTTCCGCGCTTAACCACTACACCACACTGGCTCTTAGCAATTGTGGTTTGTGAGAGTGAAATAAACCGGGATCCAGAGAGCAGATGTCACACAAATAAGCCACCCTTTTCATGGTTTCATCCAAAGGGAGTAACAAAGTGGGAATGCTCAGGCTGCGAGCACCAGCTTGCGCACATAATGGCTTATGAAACCAAACATTATGTGTGGATGCAGCCCAAGAAGGCTCCTGTTTCTTTTTGAAAGCCAAAGAGAAAGAGTCATGAGCTACAGGTTCCCCTCATCACAGGGGCGAACAAAGGCTAACTGACACCCGGGGCGGAGCAAACCGCTGGCTGCACATGCGTGGCGCCGCTATGTACGACGCATGTGTGGTGTCACTACCTGCGCTGTCGCATGCATGTGCTGTACATAGCGGTTTCCTGCCAGCGCCAATCGAGCACCGTATGGATGGTGGCGGGATCCTCTGCTCACAGTTGCAGTGGCGGCGGAATAATAATAATAATAATAATAATAATAATAATAATAATAATAATTTATTATTTATACCCCACCCATCTGGCTGAGTTTCCCCAGCCACTCTGGGCGGCTTCCAATCAAGTGTTAAAAACAATACAGCATTAAATATTAAAAGCTTCCCTAAACAGGGCTGCCTTCAGATATCTTTTAAAGATAAGATAGCTGCTTATTTCCTTCGCATCTGGTGGGAGGGTGTTCCACAGGGCGGGCGCCACTACCAAGAAGGCCCTCTGTCTGGTTCCCTGTAACTTGACAATGAGGGAACCGCCAGAAGGCCCTCGGAGCTGGACCTCAGTGTCCGTGCTGAACGATGGGGGTGGAGACGCTCCTTCAGTTATACAGGACCGAGGCCATTTAGGGCTTTAAAGTTCAGCACCAACACTTTGAATTGTGCTCGGAAACGTACTGGGAGCCAATGCAAATCTCTCAGGACTGGTGTTATGTGGTCCCAGCAGCCACTCCCAGTCACCAGTCTAGCTGCTGCATTCTGGATTAATTGCAGTTTCTGGGTCATCTTCAAAGGTAACCCCACATAGAGCAAATTGCCTCCGCTTGCAGCTGTAGCGGCAACGGAGGGATCCCACCGCCGTCCGTATGGTGCTCAAGCGGCACCAGCGGCGAACCGCTATATACAGTGCATGTGCAGCGCCACTACATACAGTGCATGCGTGTGACACTGCACATGTGTTGTATGTAGCAGTTTGCCACCCGCACCACTTGAGCGACGTACGGATGGTGGCCCGATCCTCTGCTTTCAGCTGCAGCTGCGAACGGAGGATCCTCCACATGCGGCTGTGGTGGAGCAATGGCTGCTCACGCCGCTGCGCCTGGGGGTGGCACGTTGAGCACCCCGTGGGGTGCCTTCTTGTCACCCCCCAGACATGGCACCCAGGGCACACCGCCCCCGCCCCTCCTTATGACGCCACTGCCTCATCAGTGCTGCAATGATGTAAGTGATGATGGGAGCTCTGTCAAGAATTGCTAAGCTGCAGAACCCAATGGAATAAGTAAGGGTGCTGCCTTATGCCGAGTCAGACCACTGGTCCACTGAGCTCTGTTTTGTCATCTGTGCACACAGGTGGTATCAGCTCTCCTGGATCCTACCTGGAGATGCTGAGAATTGAACCTTGAACCTTTTGCATACAAAGCACACGCTCTAACACTGAGCTGAACCTCGGGATGTGAGCTGTATTTTTATTTGTTAGTTTTACTTATAGTAAACCCCTGCTGGATCAGACCGAAGATCCATCGAGGTGAATGCTTTGCTTTTCACAGTGGCCTCTGGGAAGCCCAGACACAGGGCGTGAAGACAGCAGGTGCTCTCTGGTTACTGCTCCCTGGCACTCAGTGGCGTATACTGCCTCTGAATGGGTGTGTCTATGTGTGCATCCACAGTGCCACCATAACTAGGAGAGACTGATGGAGCTATCCATCCATGAATTTTGCTTCATCCCCTGAATTTTGCATCTAAGCCACTGGCCATCACTAGAACGTGCCAACCATGTACAGTCCTCAAAATAGGAGCCAATTAACAGATTTCGGGTAAAGGCTGAGAGGGGTATATTTTGGGAGACGGGGGCAAACAGGGGCAAGCGAATGGCAGCAAGTGGGAAGAAGGCACTTCTTATTTTAGCTAGTTCCCTGAAAGCATTCAAATCCATTTCTTAGATTGTAAGTAATTGGGGGCAGTGTTAACTTTGATGAAGTTTCCAGTTGCACAGGGCAGGGTGAGGATATATAAGTTGCCTATAGCGTTTGAGAGGCCTTGCGTCAGGTAGTCACATTATGATGCCTTCTGCACCTTTGCTTGCTGAAAAGGGTGTGTGTGTGCGCGCGGCTGAGCACATATGTACCAAGTGAGCTTGTGATCTCTTGATGCTCCCCAATGCTCAAGGGAGATCACAGCATGCCCTACTTTTCTGGCCTCCTTGAAAACAGACATAGCAATTGAGCTGGGAATTAAACTCAAAACATTTTCCCCTGCAGCCACCTACTTGTGGTTGTGTGATTAGCATAGATTTGGGGTGTGTATACCACACACAAAACAAAACAGATCTTCTTTCTATCTGGCAAAGATGCAGCCTGGAACTGCTGTGTGCCAACCCAACTCTTGGCCATTCCCAGAGTGCCAGCAAAGATATGCAGTCAATATTGCATGCATGGATCAGGATCACTCAGATTTGGTGGCCGTCAGATGTATTCTAAACCTGTGCAGAACTGCAACCTAAGACTGTTCCTAAGTGGGGTGCTCTGAAGGTGGCATTTCATTTTCTCCTGCTTTACTTTTTTTTTTATAAATATTTTATTAAGTTTTTAATAAACAAATTTCCACTTTCAAATACATACTTCCATGAATCCAATGGACTCCCCCCATCTCCCGGGCACTGCATTCCCTGTGTAACCAAAACCTCAGCAATTTGTTAACTTGTTTTATACATAACAATATATCTTCCATTTTATCGTGTTATCTGATGTGAACATTTCAATACAATTGCATTAATTTTTAATTTCCACACAATAAAAATATTTCGTTACCTCACTTCTGTCTTATAGTGTCTTATTTATCAATTCATAAATTTGCCGATACTGAAGCTATACCTTCCTAGAGAGGAGCATTTTTTAACATTCATACAACTTATAATGCTTTTTCAAATAGTCCTTAAATTTTTCCCAAACTTCCTCCGTTTCTTCTTCTCCCGAGTCTCGAATTCTGCCAGTCATTTCAGCCAGTTCCATATAGTCCATCAGCTGCGTCTGCCATTCTTCCAATGTGGGTAGATTTTGTGTCTTCCAGTGCTTTGCCAACAGAATCCTCGCTGCTGTAGTAGCGTACATAAAGAAAGTTCTATCTTTCTTGACCATCCTCTGGTCTACCATGCCCAGAAGGAAGGCCTCCGGTTTCTTAGGTAAGGTGAATCTCAGCACCTTTTTTAGTTCATTATGTATCATTTCCCAGAAGGCCTTCACTTTCGGGCAGGTCCACCAGAGGTGTAAGAATGTCCCTTCCTCTTCCTTACATTTCCAACATTTATTATCGGACAGGTGATATATCTTTGCAAGCTTGACTGGGGTCATGTACCACCGGTATATCATTTTCATAATGTTTTCCTTCAAGGCAGTACATGCCGTGAATTTCATTCCGGTGTTCCATAACCTTTCCCAGTCTTCAAACATAATGTTATGCCCCAAATCCTGTGCCCACTTTATCATAGAGGATTTGACAATCTCATCCTGTGTGTTCCATTTAAGCAGCAAGTTATACATTCTCGAAATTAGCTTAGATTTTGGCTCAAGCAACTCTGTTTCTAGTTTCGATTTTTCTTCCTGGAAACCCACTTTTTTGTCTGCTTTAAAAACTTCCTGGATTTGAGCATAATGCAACCAATCTCGCACCTTGTTTTTTAACTTTTCCATACTCTGTAACCTCCATTTATCTCCAATTTTTTCAATTATTTCCCAATATTTAGGCCAGTGGGCCTCCATATTGAGTCTTTTACGTGCTTTGGCCTCCATCGGTGAGAGCCACCTCGGAGTTTTACTCTCCAATAAGTCTTTATATTTTGACCAGACCATGAAAATTGCCCTTCTGACAATATGGTTTTTGAACAATTTATGAACTTTAACCTTGTCATACCACAAATATGCATGCCACCCAAAAGCATTATCAAATCCCTCCAGGTCAAGGACGTCGGTGTTCTCCAATAGAATCCAATCCTTCAACCAGCAGAGGGCTGCAGCTTCATAATATAACCTCAAGTCCGGCAGGGCAAACCCCCCTCTTTCTTTCGCATCTGTTAGTATTTTAAACTTTATTCGGGGCTTTTTGCCCTGCCAGACAAATTTAGATAAATCCCTCTGCCATTTTCCAAAACATTCCACCTTATCCACGATCTGGAGGGACTGAAACAAAAATAGCATTTTCGGCAATACATTCATCTTTATAGCAGCTATTCTGCCCAGCAAGGAAAGTTTTAATCTTGACCATGTTTCCAGATCTCTTTTTATCTCTGACCAACATTTCTCATAGTTATCCTTAAATAAGTTCAAATTTTTGGAGGTCAAGTGCACCCCTAGGTACTTTACTTTTTTAACCACATTTAGTTCTGTTTCTTTTCTGAACTCCTCTATTTCAGTAGTTGTCAAGATTTTTGCTAGAACTTTAGTTTTTTGTTTATTCAGCTTGAATCCCGCCACCCGACCAAAATCAGAAATTAATTCTAACGCTCTTTTAGTACTAGAGGCTGGCTCCTGTAATGTTAATACCAAGTCGTCTGCAAAAGCTTTCAGTTTATATTGTTTCTCTCCGACCACAATTCCCTGTGTCAACCGGTCGTTTCTAATCATGTTCAGTAGCACCTCCAGGACTGAAATAAACAACAGAGGAGATAGAGGGCACCCCTGTCGTGTCCCTTTTTCAATTTTAAACTCCTCTGTCACCACGTTGTTTACTATCAATTTGGCTTTTTGTTCTGAATAAATTGCTTCTATTCCATTTTCAAACCCCCGCCCTACTCCCATCCTTTCCAAATTTTTCTTCATAAACAGCCAAGAAATGTTGTCAAAGGCCTTCTCCGCATCAATAAAAATCAACACCGCTCTTGTGTTTGAATTAATCTGTAAAAACTCCAAAATGTCAATGATGTTTCTTGTGTTGTCAAATAAATGCCTACCAGGGAGAAAGCCTGCTTGGTCCTTATGAATCACTTCATTTAAAACTTTCTTAAACCTACTTGCCAAAATGTCTGCAAAAATTTTGTAATCCACATTTAGGAGTGAGATAGGACGGTAGTTTTTAAGTTGAGTTTTTTCAGATTCTAGTTTTGGAATCAACGTGATGAAAGCTTCTTTCCACGTTTCCGGTGCCTTCCTCCCCTCCATAATCTGGTTACAAACTTCCAGCAATGGTTGTGTCAATGAGTCCTTCAATACCTTATAATATTTGGAAGTAAGCCCATCAGGTCCCGGAGATTTGCCCAGTTGGAGGTTCTGAATGGCGCATTCAATTTCTTGGGTTGTAATATTACAGTTCAGGGTTGCTCTCATTTCCTGGGGTATTTTTTGTAATCCATTAGTTATAACAAATTGGTCCACCTCTAAGCTTTTTTGTGGCCTTTGAGAGTAGAGTTCTTTGAAATATCTCTGAAAGGACCTTCTAATTTCATCGGGTTTCTGAACCATTCTCCCTTCAATCTCTAGATTTGTAACTGTGTTAAGTTTTTGTCTCTTTTTCAACTGCCAGGCTAACAATTTTCCACATTTGTTTGCAGATTCGAAGGATCTTTGTTTCATTTGTTTAATTTTCCATTCCACCTCTTGATTTATCAGTTTCGAGTATTGTGCCTGGAAAAACTTCACTTCTCTCAATACTTCCTTTGATTTAGGCCTGGATCTCAGTTTTCTCTCTCCTTCTCTTATTTTCTCCAAGATCTCCTGCTTTACTATTTGATTTGGTAACCTTTGAAAACACCCACCCACTCTTTGCTTGGCTTTGATGTTGTAGTTTACATGTGCAAGACTGAAGCACTTGAGAAAACAATTTTCACAATCTTCTCCTAACATTAGCACCTGTTTTAGGGTGACAGGGCTGACGGAGCAGTCCTGCAAGCCAGTGCAAAGCCAAAACAAGCATTTAGCATAGCATGAGACCTCCCACTCCCCCCAAGAGTATTCTGAATTGTTCTGGAGGAAGGACCACCTGCATTGCTGTGTCCTACATACTGTCGATAGAATGACTCAAGTCTCTCTTTGCACCCCTGCAGTGAAGCAGTTGTCCTTCTTTTTCCTCTGAAGGGTTAATGCGTTCTGACAACATTTCACAAGGCTCTCCCACTGGTCCTTTCTCAAGGGGAAACCCTTCCAATGTCATGGATGAGGCGCAGAAGCCACTTATTTATGGTGCCATACCGCACCGCTTCTGTATTGCTTGAAGGTCCAATGTCACATGGGTGGGGCTAGACAACACTGGTCCTTCCCACCCAATTGCCACCTGGCTGGGATCAAGGCCAGCAGCCATGTGCTGTTGTGTTGTTGACACCAGAGTAAGATTAAGCCATGGGATAAGGAGTTCCCATGCTATTGCTGCACATAGGAGGGGCCCCTGATACTGGTCTTGATACCTGATTTCTTCCTACTGTCATCAGCCCTTGATTTGTGGCTCCAAGTACATGCTCTAAAGGTCAGCCTACTGAATCTATATTTAGAGGGTCTCAGCCACAGAGAGCCCAGTAATTCACCATAATACTCTGTTACCTTCCATTCGTGTACTATGTAGGAGATACTAGCCTGGCCCTATAGAGATAGAGGGGCTGATTTCTCTGGCCAAATGTGCTTTCTCTTCTCCTTTCTGCATTACATTTTATTAGATTGTGAGTCTGTGCGCAAGGATTGTCATAGCCATATCCCTGATGTTGTACATTCTTCACTTGACATACCGTATTTTTCGCTCTATAAGACGCACCCGACCCCTCTTGCTGTTCTGGCTTATGGGATAGCTGCGCAGCCTGCATTCGCTCCATAAGATACACACACACACACCCTTACTTTTTAGGAGAGGAAAAGTGTGTCTTATAGAGCAAAAAATATGGTAAGTTCAAAACTGTCTGGACCCCCTTCTAAAACAAATTTTTTGGTCAACAATATTTTTACTTAGATCTAGTGCTAGAAGTCACATAATTTGGTTTGCACTATTTAAAAAGGGCCAATTTTGGATGCTGGTTATGACAAATGTCTGCTCATAAAATTTGCAGAGCTATGTAAGTCCACATTGCTTGCGTTATCTATAAATCGGATTCAGGAACGTGAGGGTTGTGCTCTTTGAAGCTCGGCTTGAAATAAATCTGTGCCCACATGAGCAATAAATTGTGGTGACATTTGGTGCTGATGATGTAAGTAGTCGAATGGGGGTCATTGTTTGGGCTTGGTTCCCTTGGAATGAGGCTTTGATTTGCCCGCACAATTGACTTGACTCATTGCTGATTGCAAAGGTGTGGTAGCATCTACCAAGCTCCACCCTAGTCACAGCCCAAAGATAAGATGTCCCTGTGGCTCTCTTTCTTGCCTCTGATAGGAACATCTAAAAGGGTTGCTTCACCCAACCCTATGTCTACTTATTAATTAGTTTTCTTACATTCATATCCCACATTTCTTCAGTCATGTGGTTCCCAGGTGATCTTCTACCCAGGCACTGACCAGATCACATATCTGCTTGGTGCCTTCATTTATTTATTTTTAGTTTTTAAAACTGCTTTATTAATTTTCCATTAAATAACAATCAACAGTAGCAATCCATGATCAAAACAAGTAAAAATAAAAAATAAATAAAAATACAAACACAACAAAAAAGATGAAAAAGATAAAAAAAGAAAAAGAAGAAACTAATTTTTTTTCCCAATACACAAAATCCTTTGAGGTCTACAAACCATGTATTACATAATCTATACACAAAATTCCTGGAAAGAAGTTTCCTTCATAATTATACTTTTCTAATTTTTGCATTTTTTCTGTTCCTCTGTATCCGTTTGTGACCATTATTTGCTTTCATTTGACTTCCCTCAAACTCTTTGAGGTTTCTATACATCTCTTACTATTATGTAATCTGTATTTAGTTATTAAATTAAATGAGCTTTCCCTTATATCTGTGAATTTAATCAAGGCACAGCCAAGTGTTGTTGTTGGAACAATGTTTTGTCAGATATTTTTAAAAACAGCCATTCTTTTTTAATCTTGTCTCCAGACTGGTTTCTTATTACCGTATTTTTCACTCTATAAAACGCACCAGACCATACGACGCACCTAGTTTTTGAAGGAGGAAAATAAGGAAAAAAATATTCTGAATCCCAGAAGCCAGAACAGCAAGAGGGATCACTGTGAAAGCAGCGATCCCTCTTGCTGTTCTGGCTTCTGGGATAGCTGCGCAGTCTGCATTCGCTCCATAAGACGCACACACATTTCCCCTTACCTTTTAGGAGGGAAAAAGTCTTATAGAGCAAAAGATACGGTAATTCTGTCATTTTAGCCAATTCAAGGTATTCGCACAGCGTCATTTGCCATTTGTTTTTGGTTGGTATTGACTTATTTTTCCAATGTTTAGCTATTAGTATTCTGGCTGCTGTTGACGTGTAGAGAAACACTCTTTTATTTTCTTTTGAAATGTTTGCTAATGAAATGCCTAATAAAAATGCTTCTTGTTTCTTTAAAAATGTACATGTACTCCTTGGTGCCTTCAGACCATATCTAACTTGCACCCAAAAAGACTCACCAGTTGAGTTTCCTATTAGAGGGCCTGCCTACATAGGAGCTTCCCATGTTTCTGGCATGAAGAATGAAAAGTTTGAGAAGTCAGGGGGGAAAGTACATTGACCTTGAAAAGTGTTGTATTTATATCAGTGTCCCATACTTCCTTCAAATACCTCTGGGGCCTGTTTAGCTATAAAAGTGTTACAGTATGATGTGTCCTCAAACTGTTCCCTAGCTCTATTATTATTGTTGTTGTTTAGTTGTTTAGTTGTTTAGTTGTTTAGTCGTGTCCGACTCTTCGTGACCCCCTGGACCAGAGCATGCCAGGCACTCCTGTCTTCCACTGCCTCCCGCAGTTTAGTCAAACTCATGCTGGTAGCTTCGAGAACACTGTCCAACCATCTCGTCCTCTGTCATCCCCTTCTCCTTGTGCCCTCCATCTTTCCCAACATCAAGGTCTTTTCCAGGGAGTCTTCTCTTCTCATGAGGTGGCCAAAATATTGGAGTCTCAGCTTCAGGATCTGTCCTTCCAGTGAGTACTCAGGGCTGATTTCCTTCAGAATGGAGAGGTTTGATCTTCTTGCAGTCCATGGGACTCTCAAGAGTCTCCTCCAGAACCATAATTCAAAAGCATCAATTCTTCGGCGATCAGCCTTCTTTATGGTCCAGCTCTCACTTCCATACATCACTACTGGGAAAACCATAGCTTTTACTATACTGACCTTTGTTGGCAAGATGATGTCTCTGCTTTTTAAGATGCTGCCTAGGTTTGTCATTGCTTTTCTCCCAAGAAGCAGGTGTCTTTTAATTTCGTGGCTGCTGTCACCATCTGCAGTGATCATAGAGCCCAAGAAAGTAAAATCTCTCGCTCCATTATCATACTAGGCTCAAAACCAATAAATTCAAAATAACACACTGGAACAAGCGTATCTGACTGCAATACAGTGGCACCTCGGGTTACAGATGCT
The DNA here is from genome assembly GCF_964234715.1 of Podarcis melisellensis. NCBI lineage: Eukaryota > Metazoa > Chordata > Lepidosauria > Squamata > Lacertidae > Podarcis > Podarcis melisellensis. The sequence continues at coordinate 7,627,137 of NC_138529.1, forward strand.
TCAGGTTACAGACACTTCAGGTTACAGACTCTGCTAACCCAGAAATAGTACCTTGGGCTAAGAACTTTGCTTCAGGATGAGAAGAGATATCGTGTGGTGGCAGCGGGAGGCCCCATTAGCTAAAGTGGTGCTTCAGGTTAAGAACAGTTTCAGCTTAAGAACGGACCTCCGGAATGAATTAAATTCTTAACCCGAGGTACCACTGTATTCCATACACCAATGTGTCAATAAAAGTCTGCTTTCAAAAAGTTTGCAAAGATGGGCATTGGTGGGCTGGAAATGGCGGATACGGTTGCAAAACTATTTTCCTAATTTATTTCCCCACTTCTCAAGACTACTAGGCATTATGCCTTAGTTTTACTAAATTCCACGCTCTCCCCCCTCCCCGCCCAAGGTACTTCATTTTTCCCTTTTTTATTTTATTGTAATTTTTTATTGTTAAAATAATTCAACATTAATACACATACAAACATACATTTCATACAACATACCTACATACATACAACATATCTACAACATACCTACACTCAATCCCATAGATAATTCCTTTTCCCACCACCATCCACCACCCCTCACCCTTTGTGTTAGACTTCCAATCTACTCAATTGCAATTTCTTTCTATTACTTTCTTTCACACACCTTTAACCTAATTTCATATTTCTTTTTCTATTACACATTGTTATCCATCTTATTTAGTATTCCAATATTTGAAACGAAACTTGTTTATTGTAATAGGAGTTCTGATTTTTCGATATTGTTTTGCAAGTATCTTTTAAACACCTTCCAGTCCCTGTCTGCCTTCTCTTTTGAGATCCTTCCAATTTCTCCCATTGTTTTGGATATATTGTAGTGCTCCAATAATTTGGCAAGCCACTCTATCTTTGTTGGTACAGTACCAGACAAGACCTTATATTTATACGCAACAGTAGCTGCAAGGCTATTGACTGCGAAAAATTGGAAAAGTGGTACTGTACCCGCCCAAGGTTCTGCTTTGGTTCTATTGATATTTCTGTTGGTGAGGAGACTTTCACCCCAAGCGCAGTGCCTTCCGTGGATCCAAGCTGTGCCTCATACATCTCACACCCAGCCGATACACAAGAAGGAGAGCCTGGAAGGCAATGAGAAGAGGGCTCTTTTTGGGTGTATCAGCTGATCCACATACTGAATGTTTTGATACAATTAGGGAAAAGCCAGGAAAAGGCGAGGAACAAAGCCTTTCTGCACGGGGAATGCCACAGCCTGCATTCCAACAAAGCAGGCATTTTAGTAATAATTACTCAGTGCTAATGATGCTAAGGATTACTGTGTGGAACAGCGGAAGGATTGGCATGAACTGTGGATCAGCGGAAGGATTGGCATGGAAGTTCATTTGGAAAATTTTCACCACAAATCTCCCTCGCCCTAGGTTCTGAGGCAAGCATGAGATTCATCAGTTAAAGGGCCAGTTCTTCTATGACATAAGGCAAACTGCGTTGATTCAGACCCAAGGAATAACAAGTGAAACTGGAAAGCCAGCATTAGGAATAAAACATATTTATAGGCCTCAGATGACTTTTCAGGCAGTTTATTCTTCATAGAGAAAATCGACAATTCAAAAGGGGTGATGTTTTCTGAAAGAGCGGTGCCCCCTTAGGGGGAGGGGAATAACTTTTTCCTGTGAAATCACAATCACTTCCTTGTTCCTGAGAAAGCACTTGTCCAGAGAGAAATTGCACAAGGCATGAGACAACAGATGGCCTCCTTTAACATGGTTGCTACAGCAGGTGATCTGCAGTACATTTTATTTTGCAGACACATGTGTCCTACAGGTACATTAATCAGTTCTCCACATTTCCCCATCAGTTTGCTTTTAAAAACTCCTCATGAAAATTCATCAGTAATTCAATGTGAATTTCTTCCAATATATGCAATTTTGTAAGCAAATTTGCCCAATGCACACATTTCTTTTACAAGACAATTTCCGAAAAAAGTGCATTTTAAGTTATTTTCACTAATATATGCATTTAATACACTTTTTACATTAATATGTGCATTTTTATACACATTACCTGAATAAAGAGCAGCATTGCAAAATTCGGAGAAACGCTAACAGATTGTGTTAGAATCATAGAATTGTAGAGTTGGAACGGGCACCAAGGGTCATCTGGTCCAACCCCCTGAAATGCAGGAATTCTGCCCACAGCCATCCCTGGGTGGGCTCAAACCACCAGCCTTCTGGTGAACAGCCAGACACACTGACCCATTGCACCGCTAGGGGTAGGTTTGCCTTTAAATGTGAACTGAAGTGAATTTCTCCCTCATTCCTAAGGTAAAGTAAAGGTGAAGGGACCCCTGACCATTAGGTCCAGTTGTGGCTGACTCTGGGATTGCGGCGCTCATCTCGCTTTATTGGCCAAGGGAGCCAGCGTACAGCTTCCGGGTCATGTGGCCAGCATGATTAAGCTGCTTCTGGCGAACCAGAGCAGCACACGGAAACGCCGTTTACCTTCCCGCCGGAGCAGTACCTATTTATCTACTTGCACTTTGATGTTGTTTTGAACTGCTAGGTTGGCAGGAGCTGGGGCCGAGCAACGGGAGCTCACCCCGTCGCGGGGATTCGAACCGCCGACCTTCTGATCAGCAAGCCCTAGGCTCTGTGGTTTAACCCACAGCGCCACCCGCATCCCCCCTCATCCCTAGCTGTGCCTTAAACAGCAATTTGAGCTGAAAAAAGCCCTGAGTTTCATAGATGACTAGGGACTTGATCCTAAATCTCCCACACTTAAAACCAGCATTCTGTTGACCACACAACACTGGCCACTTGCCAGTTATTCCCTTTTGCTAACAGAAGAGGCAGAAAAGCAACAACCGTATTAGGAAGATGTTATCAAAACAGAAAATAACAGCTAGAAGTCAGTTTGGGAAGAGGCAATTTGTACCACTCACAATGCTTGGCCTAATTCTGTGAAATCCCCAGGATAAGGACTCGAATCCATACAGTAACATTTGCCTAACTCCACCAGTGGAAATGCAATCTATTTAATGCAGAAATTTAGTTTACTGATGCTTGGAAAACAGCCAACACCTTTGGGGTTTAACATGGACAGTAGCAGTTCTTGGTTTCCCCACTGTGAAGATCAATGAAGCGCTGGGAGTCCACCAATCAGTTTTTCTTCCATTCAGTGAGCTAGGGATGGGAGATGAAATTCGTGGAAATGCTTACAGGGACATAGATTGGGCCATAAGTTTAGAAGCACTACGCCCTGGTGAAATATTCATCGCATGACACACATATCAGAGCCCTTAGCAAGAAAGATCTGCCATCATAAGCATCAGCCTAAGATGCTGATGTACTTGTTACCCAAGATGTACTCATTTTGCCTGAGAAGTTAGACAATACTGCATCCTCCAGGTGGATTTTCTTGGGTTGGGCTGCAGGTCTCTAACCTTCCCGCCCTCCCAAGCCTGAGATCCCGTTAAGATCTCAGTCTCTGAAAACCTTGATTTGATGAAAGCCTTTACTGATGGATGCAAGAATGTTTATAGTTGAAGCTGCCATCTTGGAAATACACATGGCATGTGACCGAGCTTATCTATAGGTGATTCCACTTTCAGAGAAAAGGTGCAAACATCAGGGAGAAAAGAGAGTACAGTGGTGCCCCGCAAGACGAACGCCTCGCAAGATGGAAAACCCGCTAGACAAAAGGGTTTTCCATTTTGGAGGCGCTTCGCAAAACGAATTTCCCTATGGGGTTGCTTCGCAAGACAAAAAAAATCTTGCGAGTTCCCGCGGGTATTTTTCACTTCCCCCCCTTTTCCTAAGCCGCTAAGCCGCTTAACAGCTGATCGCTAGAAGCCGCTAGACCGCTAATAGCGCTAATCCGCTAAGCTGTCAATGGGCTTGCTTCGCAAGATGAAAAAACCGCTAGACAAAGAGAATCGCGGAACGGATTCTTTTCGTCTTGCGAGGCACCACTGTAGTTGTATTGGGAAAACAACAGTCTTATAACACCTTAAACAATGAAACATATACACCCACTTTGTTTATGCTGTAACAGACTACTAAAAAATGAGTACATAGAACATGTCCAAAAGTTCCGAGTACATTGGACTGGTCACTCCACTCCATCTAGTGGGGGATGAATGAAGAAAAGCACCATCTTGAGAAGAATACAAGAAAAGATCAAAGGCAGCCAAAAAAACCTCAAGTTGTAGATGTCCTCCAGTGATACTGTTTAGGAGAGCAAGTGAAAAAGCAACAACCCCTCAATTAATCTATGCAGGAACTCAAAGCATTCATCCTAAGCAGGTAGGTTTACCCATCCGACGGAAAGCTGCTAATGAGGAAATTCCAGAGCTTGGGTGAAAGGGCGGTGTGCCCCATTTTGCTGCTTGAGGCAGAATGGGAAGCGCTGCCCTGCCCTGCCTGTGCGTAAATGTGAAGAAGGCTTTGTTTTGCATTCACCTACTTGTGAAGCCATTGAATCCATAGGAATGGAGAGCAAGGCCTGAGTCGGTGATCTAAGAGAGCAAGGAGGTTAATATGGGGGAAATGAAAGGGGGCTTTAGGGTCGCGAGGTCCTAAGGCCATTTACCCTACCACAGAATCTTATACATGTCAACCAGCTGCAGTAAGCCTTGCTGACTTTAATGGGAATACTCTCCCAGATACATGTGTATAGGATTGTAGCCTTAGCGTTTCAATAGGTTAGTCCCAGCAACTTGGTTTTTTATCAGTATTAGTTACTTGTGTTTATTTGCATTGCTTGTTTTTTTTTGAATTGATCTTATTTATTTTTCTTGTCATTTTATGTTTAATTGGAGCTGTAAGCCTCTTTGAGGGCTAGTATAGTGGAAAACCAAGATAGACCTCTTTTAAACAAAGATTTCCAAGCACTGTAGTGTCACTGAAGGAGAGATGCTGAACCATTGTTTTGAGATTTTTCAAGACAGCAATACCCACTGAGTCTCCTGGCTCCCTTTCAACTGTATGGGCTTATGGAGCCTGAGACTTGGGTATGTTGCAATACTGTAACTACAGGTGTCGGAGCAAATATCTTCTAGCAAGCAGGTTTCGGTTTGCTCTCTTGCAGACTTCCAGTGCCTCCCTTGGTAAGTCACAGAGGGATTAACCTGCAATCTCTAAATGGAAGCAATTACATTTCCTACCTCCACAGTTTGATGACACGATAATTGTATTGAAGAAGACAATGAAGTATTCCCTTGCTAAGGGTTTCAGGGAGTGTATAAATAATTATTAAATTTCGCAGGCGTGGTGCAAAAAAGAAAGAGATCAATAAAAACAATAACTATGCAAACATAGAGGAAACTCGCAGGAGGAATGAATGAACTTTGCCTGAACGAACAGGTTCAAGCTGGCATTTATTTATTTTTGGTCGTCTGGGTCACAGAGTGGGAAACACGGAATCTGGAAAGTTGACATTATTTAGTGAGCCAATTGCATTTATTTGAAGAAAGGAAGCAGCCAGGGGTGTTGCTAGGTTCTTGGAGTACAGGCCCTGGGGCCCTGACATATATTTACATAAAACTGTATGACACAAATTTTGAGGGGCAAAACTCAAGCCTGGTTCTTCCAGTTAGGGCTTGCCCTGTGCCAGAGTTAGCCAATGTGGGTGCCATCCAGTTGTCACACAACTACAACTCCCACCATCCTTTACCAGGAAATTGTACTCCAGCAACCTTCGCTTCTGAGCTATGGAGTGCCAACAAGATTTTCCTGGGTATTCTATACATGCATTGGGCCTTTTGTGCTATTCACAATTTGTTGGCAATGTCTGTTGCTTACATACATAATAAAGTATTGCCCAGTGTTTAACAGAACTCTCCCTCATTCACACACCCAGCCACAAACACCACCCATATGCATGTCAGGGATGCTTTAGCTGTGATTGCTGCATTGCAGAGGGTTGGACTAGATGGCCGTGGGGGGTCCCTTCCAACTCTATGATTTTACCTGCTTCCTCACTCCATCTATCTGTCTATCTGTCTGTACTTAGCTGTCCCCTGTCGCCAGTCAGTACCATCCATACACAATATTCAGCAACCACAGATCAACAGAATCTGTGCTCCAACTAGAAAGCAAATTAAGAGAGTGGGCGACTGAGGTCTCAGTGAGGCAAGTGGGTTCGGTCACCTTGTAAGCAAATTTCTAAACAAAGGGGGAGAGGAAGTGGAGGAGAACCAGGATCCTTGGACTATCCTCTAACAAATTATGTGGCTGTTCATTCAGGCAGGAAAAGCTAATTTGTGCCCGGAGCCTGGCCACTGAGGTAATTCTGTATGCCCCACCTAATTTTAATCACAAAAAGGTTTTCCCACTCACAGTGGGAAGATAGATAGATAGATACATTTCAAGTTTTAAGGAACAGATATAATCCAGACTTTTAAAATTAGCTCTTTCTTTTCCATTTTTCTATGCAGCATATGCAACTAATATGTAAATGTCCATACAGTGGTACCTTGGGTTAAGTATTTAATTCGTTCTGGAGGCCTGTACTTAACCTGAAACTGTTCTTCACCTGAAGCACCACTTTAGCTAATGGGGCCTCCCGCTGCTGCTGCGCCGCCGGAGCACAATTTCTGTTCTCATCCTGAAGCAAAGTTCTTAACCCGAGGTAATATTTCTGGGTTAGCGGAGTCTGTAACCTGAAGCGTATGTAACCCGAGGTACCACTGTATTTTTATTCATGCCATGCTTTGATATTATTCATGCTATGCATAATGAGCAGCTTTAGGCAAATAGGCACTTTCTTTCGAGGGGGTTTCAAGGTTACCCTGGTGAAGAATTCTGAAATGGTATTTATTACTCTACGCTTTTCCTTCCACCTCCAAATGGCTCTGGGCAATGTAAATGGATCACACCGCCTCCTCTTATCCCTGTAACAAACGCTGCCGTGAGATCCTGGCTGGTGATGACTAGCTCAAAGTCACCTTCATGGCTGAGTGAGAATTTAAGTCCAAGTCTTGCTGATCCTAGCCTAACATTCAGGGCCAGGCTGAAATGTGGGCAGGCAGGGAGGGCATGATTTGATCGGGGATCTGGGAGACAGGTGTGCGTGAAATTAGCTAAATTGCAGAAGAATCTTAAGGATGTTTGTGTGGACTTATTGGCTTATATCTTATAGCGAAGACATATCATCCAAGTGTCCCTATTTGCAGGGACAGTCATCCAGGCTTCTGATTTGATACCAGAATGTCCCTGTTTCCCTCACCAAGCTCAGGGAGGAGAACGAGCCAGCGCCTGTCCTGAGCGGTGGTAGTGGCAGTGACAGCTGCTTCTCCATGGCTGCCACTGCCAGCCTCGTCTCTCGAGCAGCTTGTAGTGACTGCTAGAGAGTGGGTGATGTTAGGAAAACGCCAGGGAACAGCATCTTTCCCTCTGAAGTGTCCCTCAGGATGATTCATCACTCTTCTGTCCCGAGTCGCTACTGCAACATATATCCAAAGATATAGGCACACAGAAACATAGCAGAGTTCAAAGCAGAAGCTGGACTTCAGGTGTATAATTCTACGCTGATTTATTATGTTCAAAATCGAGTGTTACGGAACAAAGAAATCATGGTTCCTCTCTCCGTCTCGTCCGAGAGAACAGCAAAAGCATAACACAACGGAAAAGTCTCATTGAACTTTCATTCTCATGATTCCAACAGTGTGGAATGTCAACACAGACATATGATGAAAACAATCACACAGCAACGGGAGGAATGAAATCCCAACAGGTGAGGAAGAGAGGCTGTAGCCGCCAAGGCCCAGCCTTGTGTGTGTGTTTATTATTATTAAAGATCTTCTTGACTTACAAAAGTGTGTGCAATGTCTCTCTCTCGTATCCCCCCCCGTGTAACATTTTTACAAATCGGTTTCATCTGTTGAGACATTAGGAAGGAAAGGGGAAAAGAGGTGTGTGTGGGGGGGGGGGGGAAAGATGGGTAGGGGTGGGGTCAGGTGGTGATGTTTCTATTTTACTTACTATACGTAGGGTTTGGTGTCAGCGTTGCTTGTGCTGGTTATCTGCTGTCACTTGTGTTCCTTTGGTGGTGAGAGAGGTCCCGGGGTTGGCCTAGGGTGTGGCTGTTCATTTGTGGTTGGCTGTGGTGGTCTTTGTTTTCATGTGTGAGTGGGGTGGGTGGGTGTTTTGGATCAGGCCCAGCCTTGTGTGACATACTGGTTCTGAGGGGCAGGCAGAAGGCAGGGTCAGCCAGGGTGGGAAGAAAAGGGGATTGGCGGGGAGCAGAAGGAATCTTTTTTTTTTAATGCTTCATGCATTCACATATAATCTTGCCCCCTTCTACAATTTATTTATTAGTGTGTGCTTTTCTTTTTGTAAATCTACCAAAGAATCAAATCAAATCAAATCAGGATTAAGCGGTTTCCTCAGGGTAGTGGAAGGCATGTGTGCTGTGTCCCATGGGTGTAATTCCAGAGATAGCCCCATCCCTGCCAGGTAACAGCTCAGCATGCCTTAGTGGCCCACATCCTTATTCCTCTCTCATCCTCATCATCATTTTTTAAAAATTCCACTCCTCCTATTGTAATTAGTAGTTGGTGATGGGGAGTCCTTGTGTCAGGCTGGCGTAAAGTTGCACTGTTGATGGGGGGCACGGATCAAAGGGATACTCTGGGAGACCGTGTCAGTAATAATAATAATAATAATAATTTATTATTTGTACCCCGCCCATCTGGCTGGGTTTCCCCAGCCACTCTGGGCGGCTTCCATAGAAACCAAAAATACACTAAAATATCACAGATTAAAAACTTCCCTGAACAGGGCTGCCTTAAGATGTCTTCTGAATGTCAGGTAGTTATTTATCGCTTTGACATCTGATGGGAGGGCGTTCCACAGGGCAGGCGCCACTACCGAGAAGGCCCTCTGCCTGGTTCCCTGTAGCTTTGCTTTTCACAATGAGGGAACCGCCAGAAGGCCCTCGGCGCTGTACCTCAGCGTCTGGGCAGAACGATGGAGGTGGAGACGCTCCTTCAGGTATACTGGGCCGAGCCCGTTTAGGGCTTTAAAGGTCAACACCAGCACTTTGAATTGTGCTCGGAAACGTACTGGGAGCCAATATAGGTCTTTCAAGACCGGTGTTATGTGGTCTCGGCGGCCGCCCCCAGTCACCAGTCTAGCTGCCGCATTCTGCAGTGTGCTCCTCTGCTGTCCTGGTCAGATTGTAGCCATAATCCCACGCCGTGTTAGTCACTCTGCTGGCACATTATGGCCTCACCAGCATTATGTCTTCCCCATCTTTCATGCCACCTGTGTACCTGGCATTCCATTGGCAGTAGTTGCTGTGGCTAGGCAGTGTTGTTTACCTGACCTCCTGTTACCAGCATCGTTGTGCTTTACTGGGAGGCTGAGGTGGTGTGGAGGTTGGTGTGCTGCAATTTCACAGGCCGAGGGAATTTGCTGCTCCTGCCCCTCTCCTTCCCAGGAAGACACAGCAACTCTGATGGCGGGAGGTCAGGCCAGTGCACTCCCCTTGCCATGCTGACCATGGCAGGCTTCCACTAAACCCTACAGCCCATCAGCCAGTGGAACCCAAGCTCATGAATTCACTCTAAGCAAAGGGAAGTGAAAAGAAACTAAAGTATACAAGGAATCATGAAGTGTGGGTGGTGGTGTTGAACTTGAGGACTGTTCTGACCACTACACCATTGGAGCTCCAATTTTTACTCTGTGATGCTCAAACCAGTGCATAAGAATGGTTTAGATATCATAATTAACTTGTGCACTTTTGATGTCCCTTTGTAACATTCATGTTGGTATGTGTGGGTGGTATAAATTAGCCAGGGCCTGTACAATTAACATCTGTATTAGCTGTATTCTTCACTGTAAACATGAAAAAAGGGACAATACCATCTTGGCTGTTGCCTTGCTACTGTTGGGCAAACATTGAAGAAACAAGAATGATTTATGTTCACAGTCTTTGTTTCACTGGGCTTCTGCTACACCAGAGTGTGCCTTTGAGAAATCACCACATTATGTGCTCATATTCTCAGTGATAGCTCTGCAAGAATGGACCTTAATTCCTCATGAGCTCAAACAAGCACAATCACTTAGGCCCTTTAAATGGGTCTGCACTCTTTCCTGGTTAATATAATTTGGGGCTGTTCTACTAGAGCAGTGCTGCTGGGAACCCTTTTTAAGCCTGATGGCCACATGGTGGGCAGTGACCAGAGACAAAAGTGAGCAGAGCAACGGTTGCAGCTCTTGCCACTATTCAGTAATGGCTATGTTGTTTTAGTTGGATTGTTTTATCATGCATTTTAATTACGGCTGTTGAATGTTTGTTGTAACAGGTTTCTACACTAATTAGAAGCCTTTTTTTTTTTTTGCACTGAGCAATTTAGGAATGGAGCTCCGCTGTATTCTGCGATGCTCACGATAATGACTTAGATATCATAATTAACTTAGGTGTATTTGACGCAGAGAATTTATAAAGGTTAAATATTGATTCCAGCCACACAAAAGTTAGCAGTTTCTACACAAACACAAACACCTCTCCGTCCTCTCTGCAGGCGAGCGAGAGGCATTTTCACAGTTGTTGCTTGGCAAATTCCAGCTTTACAAAAGCGCACTGTGTAGGGGGAATGGAGCAGGGCTGTTGGGAAGGTGGCCTAGGGAGAGTTCTGAGGGCCAGAGAGATAGGACTAGAGGGTTACATTTGGTCCCTTGGTCTCGGGGTTCCGCACCCCTGCATGAGGGTCTCTGTGAGTTTTGTGGTTTATCTCTGTGGGTTTTTAGGTTTTAGTATTATTATGACATGCATCTTGCGTGTCGAGGTCCCCAGGTCCACCCCAATAACTCACACATCACACAGAAATTTTTGTTTAAGATTTTTGGCATAATTTTGGCCACAACTGACATTCCGCACGATGCGAAAGTCAGAATGGGGGAATACACTTGGGGGTTACGTGGAGCAGGGAACCTGCCCTCACCCCAAATGCAACCAGGAGCTCATTGCTATGGCCCGAGCCCCCTTGACAGAGTGGACATGCAATAGTTAGCTCCCAATTCCTTTAACGGAATCCCTTGCAGCAGCAGCATTAGAGGGGCAGGCACAGCCAATCCATGCCCCTCAACCAACCAAACCATAAACCAATGCCTAACCGCAACCTTACAAGTTGTGACGATTTGCTACGCAGTAGGCAAAAACCAAATGGCCCCAGCCAATCAGCCAGATGGACAAAATTCCTACCAGGCCCTCGCTCCAAAGCAGACGACCCCATGACAGGCATAGCAAGGTCAAAGCGAACAACCCTATTCTAGGGAGGGAGGGACGGGCAATCCAATGCACGGGCGAAAAGAGGAAGCCCTAGCCTCGTGCAAGGAGTTTTACTATTTCTGGCTGTCAATCAATAAATGGCAACATTAACTTCTTCCCAACAACAAGGAAGCCCCAATTGCATCAGTGGCCAATGATCAATTAGCCCGCCCTCCAACTTTGGAATGTCCTGGCGGCCCCCACCGCAACACGTGCTCTCCATGAAGGAGAACACACTTTTTCAAAGGTGTTTATATTGCATTTGGATTCGGATCTTTAAGCATGTTGCAATCTGCTTTGTGGAGTCTGGTCTCAAGAAGCAAATCATAAATCCATTAAACAGATACAGTCCTAGCTGCTTTAATCGTAGCCCCAGTGTTTTGCAATAGATAGGTTGGCTTTTACTCCAAAGAGTAAGAGATGGCTGAACGCCATGCAGCATAGAATCTTATTTCATCCCCAGGTTATGATTTCTTACATGTCCTCTTTTGCAGTCCTGAGCAAAGTCTGGAGTGTGAGAAACTCCCAAGGAAATGTTTTGCACCTCAGCCCCTTGGGTTTCAACATTTTCTTTTATGCCCAATGTTACTCAGTGACTTTATGAAGAAAATCAGGAAACTGGTTTGAGATCTGCTGAGTAAGTGTATTTTAATCCTATTCAAATTTGTCTCCTAAGATGTCCCGCATGATACTATCCTTCCACTGGATCCTTCCCTATCTCTTGCCATTTCACTGATGCAAACTGCATCTAGCACAGTTATGCGGTGGAGAGTGCCGTGCCTAACAATTAAAATTACTGGGCAACAGCCTATAAAATTATATGGCAGACAATTAAAAATGGCAGTATATTCCTGTGTCGACTCCCTTGGGAACTCCCAGCAGTTATGTCTTCAGTTGACCAACCAGGATCTAACGAGCTGATTCTATTTTATTTTCACATGGTAGGTTGTGCAAGGAGAGAGATCAATGGCATCTCCGCCCTTCAATCTCAAAATGGCATAGCTGACAGCCAAGTAGAGCAGTCCTTGCCTTTCCAACGGTAGAAGAGGAACGTTTGGGTGTGTTGCTTGCAAAGGATGTATTCTGTGATGTACACCTTTGATGTACACCTTCCTTTTGGGGGGGAATCCGAACTCCTCCATCGCTGTGTTTTATTGCAGGTGCATTCTGCAATATGTTCTTGACACAATAATAGCGCACTGGTGGATTTACTCTGCTTTAGTTAGTTCTGCGATGATTCCTCAGTGGTACCACATTATTGTTGTCTATAGTGCAACAAAAGCAGGGAGGAAAAAACCACACCAAACATTGCGCTACAAAAAGTTACAGGATTTCAGCAGGAAGTTATAGGACATACACTGATTGGAAATGAAGCAGGATGACTGCCCCAAAACCTCTGAGGGCAAGAGGTATTAAAAGTGGGATCATGTAATAATAATAATAATAATTTATTTATACCCCAGACACTCTGGGTGGCTTCCAACAAAATACAGTGCTACCTCAGGTTAAGTACTTAATTTGTTCTGGAGGTCCGTTCTTAACCTGAAACTGTTCTTAACCTGAAGCACCACTTTAGCTAATGGGGCCTCCTGCTGCTGCCGCTGCCGCCGGAGCCAATTTCTGTTCTTATCCTGAAGCAAAGTTCTTAACCTGAAGCACTATTTCTGGGTTAGCGGAGTCTGTAACCTGAAGCGTATAGAATCTGAGGTACCACTGTATTAAAATACAGTGGTACCTCGGGTTAAGTACTTAATTCGTTCCGGAGATCCGTTCTTAACCTGAAACTGTACTTAACCTGAAGCACCACTTTAGCTAATGGGGCCTCCTGCTGCCGCCGCACCACCAGAGCCTGATTTCTGTTCTTATCCTGAAGCAAAGTTCTTAACCTGAAGCAATATTTCTGGGTTAGCGGAGTCTGTAACCTGAAGCGTATGTAACCTGAAGCGTATGTAACCTGAGATACCACTGTACAGTAATCCATCAAGCATTAAAAGCTTCCCTAAGCAGGGCTGCCTTCAGATGTCTTCTAAAAGTCTGGTATGTACAGCTGTCCAAATTACATGATGAGTACAAATTGTCATGATTGTGCGATAAATAGGACCCCTGAAGGGGTCCTTACTGTTGTGGTCATTTCTTTTTGTGTATGCTGCTTTAAAATCCATAAATGAATATAAAAAGTTGTGCACTTGTTTTTTTTAAAATAATTACTTTGCAAGCTGTATACATAATGCAGGTTTTAGTTTTAGACATTTTAGTGTTTCCAATAGATTCCTGCCCACCTCTAGCATGTGGCCCCTGAAATATTGCCCATGAGCGAATGTGGCCCCAGTGTTGATAAAAGTTCCCCACCACTGCTACACGGTGAAACCATAGGCCCTAGTTCAAATTTTGCAGCTGTCAAGGATTCTCCAAAGTAGCCTGGGGCTACTCACTCATCTGTCCATCATCAGCCCTGCTTCTGATCTTCAGCAGGGCTGTCACCAGTATGTAGAAAAGTGACATACATTTAAGAAAGATAAATGTAGCCTTTGCAGGGTTGTTGTAATCATCCTTGGGGTAATGGGTGGGACCCAAATTAGCATTAAGGAGTTGGCTCCATTAATGTGATGGGTTCCCTTGATGGCCCAGAGCTGATTTGGTGGGCAGGGGCATGATGGGAGGAGGAGGGAAAACCCCGTTGTACTAGTGGGGCTTGTTGCTTGGGCTCCCACTTGTGCAAACATTTAGTTGAATTTGGCTCAATATGTCTGAATCGATAAGGAGATGCAAAAAACAAGTCCTAAATAAATGTTAAGCGTTTGCATGAGTAACAAACGTGGTGCCTCTTGATGTTGCTGGATTACAACTCACAATACCCCCAGTCATCCTGGAAAATAGAATGATAAATTCATAGAATCATAGAATCATAGAGTTGGAAGAGACCACAAGGGCCATCGAGTCCAACCCCCTGCCAAGCAGGAAACACCATCAGAGCACTCCTGACCTATGGTTGTCAAGCCTCTGCTTAAAGACCTCCAAAGAAGGAGACTCCACCACACTCCTTGGCAGCCAATTCCACTGTCGAACAGCTCTTACTGTCAGGAAGTTCTTCCTAATGTTTAGGTGGAATCTTCTTTCTTGTAGTTTGGATCCATTGCTCCGTGTCCGCCTCTCTGGAGCAGCAGAAAACAACCTTTCTCCCTCCTCTATGTGACATCCTTTCATATATTTGAACATGGCTATCATATCACCCCTTAACCTCCTCTTCTCCAGGCTAAACATGCCCAGCTCCCTTAGCCGTTCCTGATAAGGCATCGTTTCCAGGCCTTTGACCATTTTGGTTGCCCTCCTCTGGACACGTTCCAGTTTGTCAGTGTCCTTCTTGAACTGTGGTGCCCAGAACTGGACACAGTACTCCAGGTGAGGTCTGACCAGAGCAGAATACAGTGGCACTATTACTTCCCTTGATCTAGATGCTATACTCCTATTGGTGCAGCCCAGAATTACATTGGCTTTTTTAGCTGCCGCGTCACACTGTTGGCTCATGTCAAGTTTGTGGTCAACCAAGACTCCTAGATCCTTTTCACATGTACTGCTCTCAGCCCAAATTCATAGAACTGAAAAGTTGGAAGGGATTACAATGGTCTTCTAGTCGAACCTCCTGCAATGCAGGAACCTTCTGTTCTATGTGGGGCTCAAACCCATAACCCTGAGATTAAGAGTCTCATGCTCTACCAAGTGAGCAATCACTAATGATAGGAGTTGGAGTCCACAATATCTGGGCTATCATTGTTTTAGCAATACACCTGCTCAAATGAGCTTCTCTGGGGTTCAACAAGATGTGGTGTATAGAGAGTTGGACTTGAACAAGATCTGAATCATAGCTTAACCAGAACTCTGAGAAGTTCCCTGGGCTACCCTGAGCTGCTCTCCCTTCTTTTCACAGGGTTGCTGAGAGAATAAAATGGAGAAGCATTTTCTCTGAGGGATTCAGAGGAAGAGTGGGTTATGAATGCAACACATCTTTCTATATTATGCTTGCACTAGCCTACCATCGTACAGTCCCCATTGGAGTATTTGTAGTGCCATATCACAGACCTGGATTTGCAGAAAGTCAGGTTGGGGTAGGGGAGCAAAGGGGGGGGGGACTGAGAGGAGAAAGTGATGGTTTAAAACAGGCTTCCTCAACCTCGGCCCTCCAGATGTTTTGAGACTACAATTCCCATCATCCCTGACCACTGGTCCTGCTAGCTAGGGATCATGGGAGTTATAGAGATCTGAAGAGATTTGGAAGGAAGGAACTTCCACCTTATTGAATTCCTCCCATGGATTTCAGGAGCATTGAACTCCTTTGGATTTTGGCTGCACGATGTAAAAAGCACCCAGAAAAACCATCTTTCCAAGGGCACAAGACACTCTGTTGTGTGTTGCACTTTGAATGAAAAAACTTGGGGCTCATCCACATTCCCCCTTATCCCACTGCTTTGCCCTGGCGAAAACCATTCTTTAATGCTCAATCAGAGCAAACAGCAGTCAGGTTTTCTGCAGTTTTCCATTTGTTCTGATTTAAAGCCAAAGAGTGAATTTTCTCTTGGAAAAGAGCAGGGCAAGGGAGAAACCACCCGAGCCCTTGCTTTCTACGCATGGGACCAGTGGAAGTATGGATGACCCCTAGCACTGCATAGGATATCCTTCCGTTGCTGAATTAGCAGCAAAGCACAGATCTTGGGAAAGTTTGTGTTTGTGCCTGCATATGTATGGTTTTTTTTTTTTGTGAGATGCTGGTTGGGAAGGTCAAGGACAAGCTTGACAAGGGGTAATTAAAGTATAAATTAAAATGGAAACAAGCAATTAGCCTTTTCTCTCTCTCCTTCCTCTCCTTTCTGCAGAAATATGCAGCCACTCAAGAAATGACAGGTAGTTAAGGTCTCATTGGCACTGCGGTTTACACACACACACACACACACACACACACACACACATTAAGAGGAAGGGTCAGAAATCCTTAATATTGCCAGCAGCACCCCTGTTAGCCACTCAGGGCCAAATTAGATATTTAAACACCAGTAAACCAACTCATGATAGACTGAGCAGTCCTACTGAAGTTAGTCATGCCCATTAAATTCAATGGGTCTGCTCTGAGTAGGACTAAGGTTGAATACAAGCCTCTGCTTGTAGCCTCAGACGGCTCTCCAGTCTACCCTGGGTGGGAGGATTCCAAGTGTGTGTGTTAGAGAGAAAGAAACCATGTGGGAAGCAATTTTAAATGGAGAAGCAGGGGGCATGAAAATTGCACCTTTCTAATGCTGCTGCTGCTGCTGGGATCATGTAATAATAATAATAATAATAATAATAATAATAATAATAATAATAATAATAATAATAATTTATTTATACCCCGCCCATCTGGCTGGGCTTCCCCAGCCACTCTGGGCGGCTTCCAAAAAACCACCGAAATACTATAATGCATCAAACATTAAAAGCTTCGCTAAACAGGGCTGCCTTCAGATGTCTTCTGAAAGTCTGGTAGTTGTTGTTGTCTTTGACATCTGGTGGGGGGCGTTCCACAGGGAAGGCGCCACTACCGAGAAGGCCCTCTGCCTGGTTCCCTGTAACTTGGCTTCTTGCAGCGAGGGAACCACCAAAAGGCCCTCGGTGCTGGACCTCAGTGTCTGGGTAGAACGATGGGGGTGGAGACGCTCCTTCAGATATACTGGACCAAGGCCGTTTAGGGCTTTAAAGGTCAGCACCAACACTTTGAATTGTGCTCGGAAACGTACTGGGAGCCAATGTAGGTCTTTCAAGACCGGTGTTATGTGGTCTCGGCGGCCGCTCCCAGTCACCAGTCTAGCTGCCGCGTTCTGGATTAGTTGTAGTTTCCGGGTCACCTTCAAAGGTAGCCCCACATAGAGCGCATTGCAGTAGTCCAAGCGGGAGATAACCCGAGCATGCACCACTCTGGCGAGGCAGTCCGCAGGCAGATAGGGTCTCAGCCTGCCTACCAGATGGAGCTGATAAACAGCTGCCCTGGACACAGATTTGACCTGTGCCTCCATGGACAACTGTGAGTCCAAAATGACTCCCAGGCTGCACACCTGGTCCTTCAGGGGCACAGTTACCCCATTCAGGACCAGGGAATCCTCCACATCTGCCCGCCTCCTGTCCCCCCAAACCGGTACTTCTGTCTTGTCAGGATTAAACCTCAATATGTTTGCCACCATCTAACCTCCAACCGCCTCCAGGCACTCACACAAGACCTTCACCGCCTTCACTGGTTCTGATTTGAAAGAGAGGTAGAGCTGGGTATCATCCGCATACTGATGAACACCCAGCCCAAATCCCCTGATGATCTCTCCCAGCGGCTTCATGTAGATGTTGAAAAGCATGGGGGAGAGGACAGAACCCTGAGGCACCCCACAAGTGAGAGCCCAGGGGTCTGAACACTCACCCCCACACCACTTTCGGAACACGGCCCAGGAGGAAGGAGCGGAACCACTGTACAACAGTGCCCCCAGCTCTGAGCCCCTCAAGATTGTCCAGAAGGATGTTATGGTCGATGGTGTCAAAAGCCGCTGAGAGATCCAGCAGAACTAGGAAACAGCTCTCACCTTTGTCCCTAGCCCGCCGGAGATCATCAACCAGTGCGACCAAGGCAGTTTCAGTCCCATGATGAGGCCTGAATCCCGACTGGAAGGGATCCAAGTGGTCTGCTTCTTCCAGGCGTGGCTGGAGTTGTTCAGCAACCACTCACTCAATCACCTTGCCCAAGAATGGAAGATTTGAGACTGGGCGATAGTTGGCCATCGTGGCTGCATCTAAAGATGGTTTGTTAAGAAGCGGTTTAATAACTGCCTCTTTCTTCACTGTCTCCACTCCAAATTGCTCCCACCTGAAGTGCCATTCCCTTTTCTCAGGCTGGATGGGAGAAAATGGCTGACAAGGTCTGATTCCTCGCAGTGAACCAGGGACGCTCCTTGTCCCAAACAACCAAAAATCTTATAGCACCTCAAAGACTACCACCTTTATTCCCTGTGCATTTCTGCGGCCACAATGAATAAGCTAGCCTTTCCAGTGCCATCACTCTTGGGCACATAGGTATGGTCTTTGTGCCTCTGCTGGGTGACCTGATTTGGGGCAGTAGCCGTTTTAGATTAGGGTATGGGCTGTCTATAAGCAAGGACGAGCCTACCATCCAAGGCTTGTCAGGGTGTCATGCCATTGCCTGGATGGGCTGTGGATGGTTGATGACATGTTGGAGTGGTTTTCACTGGGAGGTGCAGGTGAGCACTACTGCTGCTCTGTCACCACTTGTCAGGTCTGTCAATCGGAGGACTAAAGCTCCAGTTCGACAGCTTTCTGGGCTTATCGCAGTGAATGAACTGTAACACTTACCTGAATAAGCGCATTGTGATTCAATGTGAATAGAATTTTCAACAGTTCATATACCAGCTGTAATGCTCCCTGACTTGTGATGAGTCAAGTATCCCATTGTTCTACCTTTTTCTCTCTCTAACATTAGGGATGGGCAAATCTCTCTATTTTAGTTTCTCTCAGTTTCCAGTCATAAGTGCTGTTTCCCACATTTCTGCATCAGTTTGAATTTTTTGTCATAATCCTAATACATTTTTTTCGCATGCAGTTTTGACTGATATGCCTATTTTGGCAAGTTATTGCCCCAACAGAATGTGCTTTTGTATGCTGTTTTTACTAACTTTTGCATTTATGCACACTTTCCTCTGGTGTATGCATTTTTTGTGTCCATCATTTGGCTGGTAAACTGCACAGCAAAATTCAGAGAAGTTCAAATGTCCAAGGAAGTTTGTGTTTCTGTTCACATACAGTTTCAAAAAATGCAGATTAGGTAGATTAATCTTTGAATGCAAACTGAAGCAAATCTCCTTCCCATCCTATAATGTATTGCGGCTTTTTCATTCTCTTAAATAAGGCAGTTCTTCCTGCATTCCTGCTGTATCCAGGCAGATTGAAACATATGGGATTTGGGATTGCTCAAACCTTTGTCCTATTTAAATTTGAACTGTGCTGCATTTAAAATGGTAGACTCCTTGGGGCAGAGCCTACGGGACCGCCTCTCCTGGTATGTCCCACGGAGGACCTTACGGTCCTCAAACAAAAACATATTGGAGGTTAGGCTGGCCTCAACCAGAGTCAGGGCTTTTTCGGCTGTGGCTCCGATCTGGTGGAACACTCTGTCACAAGAGACTAGGGCCCTGCGGGACTTGACATCTTTCCACAGGGCCTGCAAGACAGAGCTGTTCCACCAGGCCTTTGGCCAGGGCACAGCCTGACCCCCTCCTATGGTAATTCTCACAGAACCCTAGCCATTAATTTGCCATTAATTTGATTTGAACTGATTTTATAATGAATTGATTTTAGAATGCTGTCTTATTTTACTGTTGTTAGCCACTCTAAGCCCGGCTTCGGCTGGGCAGGGCGGGATATAAATAATGTATTATTATTATTATTATTATTATTATTATTATTATTATTATTATTATTTTATGCAAAGTGACATGCACACTGCTAGAGCTATATAGATAATCGTGCTAAAAGAAAGATGGGATATAACATTTTAAAATAAAGAATAAATATACACCATGAATGAATGAATGAATGGTTGCTGCGAAAATAAAAGTGATTGAGGGGAGAAAAGAATCAAACATGCCACCTTGAGCTCCTTGGAGGAAGAGCTGGATAAAAATGTTGTAAAGCCCACAAGAGGCCTGGCAAGTTCTTTCCTGCTTGGCTGAATATTGTCATTTATTTGGCGTTTCAAATTGAGGAAATGTCTTTTTCTCTAACCAACCTCCCGCCCCTTTGAGAAATATGAAAGTCAGATTTGATGTTGGATTTATTTCTTTTATTCCAAGAAGAAATGCCCAGATGTGTGGTGCAATTGTGGGTGTGTGTTTTTATAAAAAAAGTGAACTCTGCATGTCAGAAGGTTAATTTTGGAACCCTCTGAAAGGAGCCATCTGCCATCAAGTTTCAGAAAAGGGAGTGATGGGGATATCTCAGCCAGGGGATTATTTTCCCTGCAGGGCAAAAGAATGTCAAGGGAACCTGCCATGCCCTGCCATTCAGGCAAGGCTCACAGAGAAATCTAGTCTTAGTTGACAGAAGGGTGATGCAGGTAATCTGGGGTCGCCAGGAGTTCACTGTCAAGTTGCAGGTTCTTCTCCAGCTCTTTGGGGTGTGTTTCAGGGAAGGTCAGTTTCTGGCACAGAGCAAGAGGGAGGGTGCCAAGCACACCTAAGCTCAAGAATACAATATAAAAAAATGACTACTTTTTTTCCTCCACTCCCCTGTCACCCAGCCAACTCTCCGAACGGATAAAAAGGTAGATCTTCCTCCCTCCTGCCAGAGGGGCTCAGTCTCATTCATTACTGGGAACTCTTCCTTGGAACTTCACCGCTTACACTACCACCAAGACAACCTCTCCTCTAGCCATGTCTCGCCAGTCCTGTGCCCGGAGCATTGGAGGAGGGTTTCAGAACAAGGGTTTCAGTTCCAGCTCTGTCTGCTTTGGGGGTGGAAACAAAGTCAGCTTCAACACTGCTTCCATGTCCCGTGGATGTAATGTCCGTAGCGGAGGCGGTGGCTTTGGCAGCAGGAGCCTGCATAACATGGGGGGCAGCAAGAGAATCTCCTATGGTGGATATGGTGGCGGTGGCTTTGGCGGGGGTTTTGGTGGCGCCTGTGGCCAAGGGGCTGGGGGCTTTGGAGCTGGTGGTGGCCTTGGCGGTGGCCTTGGAGGTGGCTTTGGCGGTGGCTTTGGCGGTCCAGGTGGACTTGCAATCTGCCCTCCATTCCCAGGATGCCCACCTGGAGGCATCAAAGAGGTGACCATCAACCAGCACCTCCTGCAGCCCCTCAACCTGGAGATAGACCCCGAGATCCAAAAAGTGAGGACCGAAGAAAGGGAGCAGATCAAGACCCTCAACAACAAGTTTGCCTCCTTCATCGACAAGGTGAAATGATTTCTCTTTCCTTTTTGTTTTTCAGTATGAGGGCTTTTTGTCTTGTGTCTGTACTTAGTATTAGGTCTATCAGATCTGGTCTGATTTGTATTTTTTAAAACAACAAGAACAATGAATTTCAAGGCTGAAAAATGTGAAGCCATTTTAAAAGCGTTATTTTGCCAGTTTTGTTACGATTCTTTCTAATTTGCCTTGTTACAAAATCTCAAATCAAGAGGTTTTATATTTAACCTGTATACTTCACGGAGGCGTGGTCAAATGTGAGTCCCCAAGGGTATGCCAGTCCTGAGTGTTTCAAGTAAATAGGAACAGAATTGAATATATATATACTTCTCAGGATGCCCTGGGGGTATGACCTGTGCAAGTATGTACTATTGAGATGCCCATTTGCATAATGTTGTCAGTACTAATCAGTAAGCAGTGAAAGATAATCTGGGGAAAGGTGGGCATATGTTTCTTCCCCAGGACAATCCTGGACCAATAGCCAGAAACTACCATGTTCATCCTTTAGTGACCCTACAGATAGGAAAGGGTAGAAGCTATTTTGAATCCCACTAAACTGAGGGTGTTAGATGTGCATTGAATGTACAGCTGACCTGCATCATACGTGCATCAGTGATGCAACAAATCCTTGTTCCTTCTTATTTCCTTTTCTGGTCACCTCCTCATAGCATCCCTCAGCCGCCTATTGTGACTCAAGGGTCTTGGAGAGGCTAAAAAGTAGTGGCTGCAGTACAGAACACACAACTGGAAGGTCTCCCTGCTTGTGGGCAATGCAAAGGAAAGCCTAGAATGGAGGAAGGAGATGCATAAGTGGTGTTAGGAGAACATAAGGAGAACATAAGTGGTGTTAGGAGAAAGCAACATCAGCAGGCAAGTTTGGACTAATGGCCATGTCCAGTACTCCATAAGAGGATACTGGTCAGAATCCAGCACCCGTTGCTGTGGTTTCAGTTATCCAGGAGTTGAGCAATGTGAAGAATACCTGGATGCTTTAAAAGCCCAGAAGCTGATGGTCACACCCTCATCATTATACAGGCAGTGGCCACATCCTCATCTCCAGAAAGCAAGGGCAGCCTGGCTTGTATGAGAAGGAGCAGGGCTCTTGCTCTTTAGAAGGAAACTGTGAAGGTTGGGTCAGATCACATGTGGCATAACTGAAAGTGGCTTTAATGCGGCTCCTGTAGCTTTGCGCATGAGCCTGAGTGGAACAGAGCCACTAACAGTAATGAGACAATGGGCAGGTGTTGTTCTCTATCCTGTCAATTTGCTGGCACTGGAGGGAGAGATTTGTTGACACCATCATCTCTCCAGCCCTGAAGGTTAATAAATTTCCTCCACTATTTTAAAGATGAAAAGAGGGATACTCATTTTGTGCCTGCAGCCGCACCTATTGCTAGCTCAGGAACACTGCTAAAACACCCCTGTCGCCACTATTCTTTGCTTGATGTATGTGCGTCCATTGATTCTGCATTATCCCAAAGTTAAACAGTAAGCTGGTTCTTCTGGTTAAAGATATGCTAAAACAGCCTGACTTGTCTCCTAGAATATATTACCTACTTTTCAAAATTAAGCTTAACCAATTGCAACCTTTGAAATAGCAGGATGCGCATTATGCCACTGCCAACCTTGGACAACCTGGTACCTTCCAGATGTCCTGGACTACAACTCCCATTATCCCCAACCAGCACAGCTGGGAGTGGGTGGGAGTATTGATTTAGAGCATCTGGAGGCTATCAGCTTGATGAAGGCTTCTCTACATATGCACATATTATGTTAATACATGGCAGTTCCTTCTGACATTGTTGGTTAGAGTGTGGTGCTGATAATGCCAAGGTTGCAGGTTCAGTCCCCGTATTGGACAGCTGCATGTTCCTGCATTGCAGGGGGTTGAACAAGATGGTCTTCAGGGTTCCTTCCAGCTCTACAATTCTATGATTCTATTATTTAGCTTCAAAGAAGCAGAGAAGAGAAAGCTTGCTCTATAGAAATTCACATTAGCATCATTTTTTTTTAAAAAAAAAAGGAACTCCAAGCTCTTCAAAAAACCAAAACAGGGACAGAACAGGAATAGCGATTCACCCCAGAAACTTCCTTCCCCTTTAAAGGCAATTAGAGTACATGATCATAATAACCCTTTCTTTCTCCACCCTTGTTCTTTGTTTGGTTCAGGTCCGTTTCCTAGAGCAGCAGAATAAGGTTCTGGAGACCAAGTGGAAACTCTTGCAAGAGCAGGGCCAAGGGACTGGCATCGGTCAAAAGAACCTTGATCAGTTCTTTGAGGTCTATATCAACAACCTCAGGAAGCAGCTTGAGTGTCTTCAGAATGAGAGGAGAGGCCTGGAATCAGAGCTGAAGAACTTCCAAGATCTTGTGGAGGATTACAAGAACAAGTAAGGGATTATAGAACCAAAAGAATTGGGTATCAATAAATGATCTTTCCCGCCGGTGAAATTGAAGGTGGATGGGCCAGGACCAGACTACCTATTTGAAAAGCCAGACCTGGCTTTTGCTGATGCTAGGATGACAGAAAATAGAAATATCAACTTTCAATTTATTTATTTCTTTTAAACAAAAGCGTATATACCCACAATTAGATAGATGTGTGTGTGTTTGGTTTTCCTCTTAGCTTTGGCACTCAACAATGAATGTTCAGTGCCAGTGAAAAGTCACAATTTGATCATGGTGTCATGCTTCTGGCGGGACCTAACTTCCTCTTGAATTTGAATTCGACCCCAGTAGAAATCTGATGGATTTAGAAAGGGATTATTCTATTTTATGCTCCCAAATTCTCTGTGAGACCTTCCCTAGATCATTCACTGAGCAGAATGTGGAGTTGAACTTGAATCTCCAAGGTCTACTTACTATATCACACTGAATTATCTGATTCACTGTTATATATGAGGTGTCTCACGAACATAGTATACATCCTGTGTGATGTACAGAGTAACCAGGGTTTTTTTAAGGTCTTTTTTGTAAAATCAAGTGATTGTATCTTTTGGGGGCTCTTTGCACCTTTATAATTATTGCAGCTAAGGTGAAAAACTATGGTTGATTTCCAATAACTCCTAATGTTGAAATATATGATTTTACAAATTGTTTTTGCTTTTCATTGCTCAAGACTCAATGAAGTTCAGTAACATGATTACACTACACTATAAGTGGGCAGGGAATACCGTGGGCTTCAGATGTTGCACACTAGAACCTCCATATTCCCTAACCATTGGCCATGCTAGCTGAGGCTGATGGGAATTGTAGCTCAAAACACCAGGAAGGCACCACACTGGCTATGTCTGCTGTAAATCCTAGCAAAAATGGTGACCCACAGCTTGAATTCTGACAAACTGATCCATTGGGCAGCCCTAAGGTATGCATTTGGTGGCACTTGAAAATAGGTACTGTAATTTAATAAACTCTTGAGCCAGGAAAGTATGTTGTAAATCAGGATGGTGTTCAACAGAATCTTTGTTTGTTTGATGCCAAAGAATGTAGAATGCCTCTTGGCAGAGGACAGTGTCTGAAGAATGGAAACAATGAAGAATGTTCTATGAGTTATAAACCTAGGATATCAAGTAACCCACAAAATTGGGGACTGGTAATTCTCTTTCACTTGCAGGCCAAGCAAATTCACAAGGCCTTTGACTGTTAAGAAAATCTAGAAAGAAGAAGGCGGGGCTAGATGTCCTTTGCTCAACCCCACCCCCTCCTGATCTAGATTTTCTTTAAAAAAATTCCGGACCAAGATTTTTTAATCAAACAATGCTTTGGAATAACAAAGCAATATTTCACACATTACTTCTATTTTATTATTTTCTGTTGCATCCAAGATTTCAGTTTCTTAAAAGAAATTGGAACTTTTTTTTTTTACAAGAAATTGGGGAGTGCAGATAGATGTTGGAAAAGACACACAAAACTGTGCAAATAGGAAAGGCAAAGTATTTAAACCTGATGTTCTTTCTTTGCACTGACCAGATATGAGGAAGAAATTAACAAGCGCACGGCAGCAGAGAATGACTTTGTGCTCTTGAAGAAGGTAAGTGTGCCACTCTTCCTAACTCCTTTGCAGTGATTCAGAGGTGCAAGTTGCTATTCACAAACTGGCATTTAGAAGAACTGTGTGTGTGTTTGTCTACATCATTGTGTGCAAAATATAAACTTCTCTCTGTCCTTTCCGTTAGGATGTGGATGCTGCTTACATGAACAAAGTAGAATTGCAGGCGAAACTGGACTCCTTGACAGATGAAATCAACTTCTTGAGATGCTTGTACGATGCTGTAGGTAGTCTTGCTGAATTTTTGTTTTTTTAAAAAAAGATATCTATTAAATTTTTTTCAAGAAAATCCAGAGAATGGAAAGGGAAAAAAAGAAAAAAAAATTAAAACCACTCACAGTTTACAAACCTTATTTTCAATAACCTATTTCCACGACTTCCCCGCATCTCCCCTTCTTGTATTCCATTTCCAATCGTTAGTTCAACAAGTTCTTATCCCCAATTTTTAACCTTATTATATATAATTCATTATCATATTTAATTCATTTTATATATCCAATTTTAACTTATATACATTAGTCTTTGTACATCAGTACTCCTTCTTAAAACCTTTTTCTAAGATCGACCCAAATTCCCTTCCACGAATTCCCCATTTTTATTCTAATGACAAAACAAAATAAAAAGAATCAGAATATAATTGTACACCCTTTGGATTCCCAAACCCCACCCTCCCTTTCCTGGTTTCGATCCCCAAACCAATGTCCATCAGTCCATCTGCTATCAGCCTGGAGACCTCACGTCCGAGGCTCTTAATTCTCTCTCAAGTCTTGCTGAGTTTTTGTGGCCTCCTGGGAGAACACTAGAATGATGCGAATTTTGGGGTGGAATTAAGAGTGAGTGACAGGTAGAGAGTCATTTGGGAAATGGCAACTGGAGGAAGAGATATGGAAATGAGGGGTGGAGATTAGAGAGGTAATGGAAGCATATGTAAAAGAGTTGGGATTGCTGTTATGAAAGTTAGGCTAGTCTAAAATGTTAGATTAGGAAATTATACTGTATCTGATGACTACCTGTTTTGGGTATCACATTGCTTAATTAAGTATTAGGGGTGTGCACAGGCCCTAAGTTTCCCCTTCTACCTGTGCGCTTGTAAAAATTCCAGTCTGCTTCTGAGTCACTCTGTGCTGTCTCCGCTTTGATCTGTAATTCATCTCCTGAGCTACTCTGTCTAAAATGAAGCTCACAGTTTCCCCATTTACTATAATGGGAAATCTTTTATGTTCTTCATTGCTCTGCAGAAGGTGCAAAAGTGCATTGCATCCTCTCCATAAGACATCCTTGCAATGCATAAATCCACATGCATGCAACATCGTCTGCTGTTATGTCAGCAATTTGACTAGTGTACAGTGGTACCTCGGGTTCCAGACGCTTTGGGTTACAAACTCCACTAACCAGGAAGTGGTTGCTCCAGGTTAAGAACTTTGCTCCAGCATAAGAAGGGAAATTGTGTGCCAGGGGCGTAGCAGTAGCAGGAGGCCCCATTAGCAAAAGCATGTCTCAGGTTAAGAACGGTTTCAGGTTAAGAACGGACCTCCGAGAACGAATTAAGTTCTTAACCCGAGGTACCACTGTATTATAACAGCTAATTTCCATTTCCAGCTTTTGGGATGCCAGAAATTTCTAAGCATAGTTTTTAGAAGGACAGACCTTTTGCAGGTGTGCCAATATGGACTACCACATCCATTAGTCACCTTTAGAAAAAAAAATAGACAAATGCTTCTACCATGGGGAGAGGTAAGTGATAAAATCAACATTTATGGTGAAAAAACATGATGTGACCATGGCGCTGTCTACATATTTATTTATTTAAGGTAGAGGTACTCTACACTTTAACCAAATGGACTCCCATGGCAGCTTACAAAAATCAGTAAATCGATTTCTTTGGCAGGAATTGAGCCAGATGCAGCAGACCGTTTCTGACACCTCAGTTGTCCTCCAAATGGACAACAACCGGAATCTGGACTTGGACAGCATCATTGCAGAGGTCAAAGCTCAGTACGAAGAAATTGCTCAGAAGAGCCGAGCAGAAGCAGAGTCTTGGTACCAGTCCAAGGTGAGTTCTCAGGCCTATCAAGCCTTGCCAGTCTAAAATGACCTCCTTGAGCAAAAACCAAATCCAAACAAAGAAAGGAACTCTTGTTGTTCATTAATGGGAAAGGCCAAATACACATAAGGCAATGTATTCAACTAGGAGTGATCCGACTTCAGCTCCGTGTGCTTTGCTTTATTTTAACTAGAATCCCCATGGTTTTCCAATGTGTCTTACATTCGCAAAGCAAGAGTGTGGGTTCAAAATCTCTTGCCAGCTGAGCCACAACAACCCTAATGAAGTGGTCCTGTCTATGCTCATGAACACACAATGTAGTGCTTTGCTGGAACAGGCTAAAGGCCCCCATTATTTACAAAGAAGCCCAGCAAACAGCAGTTGGAACATAGGTAGCTGCCTTATAGTAGCTCTGATCATTGGCTCATTTGATTGAGTATTGTCTACACAGAGTGGCAGTGACTCTCTGAGGCTTACAGCAGGGGTGGAGAACTTGTGGCCCTCCAGATGCTATTGGAGTCCAACTTTCACCAGACCCAGCCAGCAGGGCCAGTGATCAGTGATACGGGGAGCTGTAGTCCAACAACATTTGGATGGTCACAGTTTCCCCACGCCTGGTTCATAGACTTCCCCAGCCCTATATGTAGATCCTGGGAGTGATCCTAGGACCTTCCACATCCGAAGTATATGTTCTACCACTGAGCTCTTGCCCTTCCCCAAGGTGCTATGTTGTCCACTGGAAACTGGCTAGTAATCTACCAATATTGCTTCAAAATCACTTGTAGGTAAGCTTTTAATCAGGCTAGTCCACCAAGAATTGCAAAAACACTCCTTTCTTTTTTGGGGACAACCTTGGAAGGGTGTCAGAGGGTTTGGCAAAACCTGAGCCATTGCTCAGCTGGGTTTTTGTTTGAAGAAGATTTATCTTCTCTGACATAACACAATTTGACCCCTTTCTTTCTGTATTCCAGTATGAGGAGCTGCAGCAAACTGCTGGGAAACACGGTGACAGTCTCCGTGACACCAAGGCCGAGATCTCTGAACTGAACCGGATGATTCAGAGGATACGATCTGAAACAGATAATGTGAAGAAGCAGGTAAGGCTGGAGGAATATATGCAAGATTAACCCGAGGGTGGAGGGGGGCAGAGATTTTTATTGGAATTTCACAATCTGGTCCTCTTAGTCCTGTGCTGTTGTCTTAACTGCAGGAATTCATTTAGTAACACAACTCAAGGCAAGCCAAGAGATATCAGGCCTCTTTGTTTGGGTGTTACCTCCTGACCTTGCACTTCAAAAAAATATGGCACTCACAAATGGTTCCCAGTGGGTGTAGGGGGCCGCTGCATCCAGGAGGAATGGTGCTGCTGGTATTAAAAATAAAAATGATATTTCAATAATCAGTTTTTCGAATGCCTTTCAGTGTGAGAAGCTGCAGGCTTCCATCGCAGAAGCTGAGGAACGCGGTGAGCTGGCCCTCAAGGATGCCAGGGACAAATTGAATGAACTGGAGGTTGCCCTGCAGAAGGCCAAGGAAGAAATGACCCGTCTCTTGAGGGAGTACCAGGAGCTGATGAATGTCAAGTTGGCGCTTGATATTGAAATTGCCACCTACAGGAAATTGCTGGAAGGAGAGGAGAGCAGGTGAGTGTGATGCACAGGAAGGAGGTGTGTATCTGGACTTTGCTGAAGAGAAGACAAAAAATGGAAATCAAACTGGAGCTTTCATTGCATAACCGCTCCCCCTTCCCCTTGGGGAGGGGGGAGAGGGAAGGCCATGAAATGTTTGACTGAGGCCAGCAGTTAAATTCTAAAAAGGTGAGGTGCCAAGACTGAAGCCCACTTGGGAAGGCCGGTCCACGAGATCAGAAATGTAAGGGTGGGCAATGTATACCCATTGGCGAGGAAAGCATGTACCACAGTGATGGGGAATCATAGGATCTACAAACATTGCTGGGCTACAACTCCCACCATTTCTGATGGCTGTCCATGCTGAGAACTGTGGTCCAGCAACATCTGGTTGGCCATTGTTTGCCCATCCCTGATGTACTGCATACTGTGCACACATGTGAACTGGTCTGGCTCAGATTAAGCCATGGTTAAGCTTGATGGAATGGTAAGAGCTGAGGTTAGGCTGTGGCAGTGCAAATCCTGATTGAGAGGTAGGTGGATGTTGTGGCAAGAACAGGGGAAGTAGGGACAGTGGCGTAGCGTGGGTTGTCAGCACCCGGGGCAAGGCAAGTAATTTGCGCCCCCTAACCCAGTAGTGGCAGAGAGCTGCGCTTGCGAGCGCGCTCCCCAGATGTTGCGGCCGGTGCGGCTGGCCCCCCCTGCACCCCCACGCTACGCCACTGAGTAGGGACATTGTTAGAGGGTGGCTCAGGCTACTGGAGTCCTGGGTCTTTTGGGGGGGGGCTGGTTCTATCCTCCTTTTAAAAAAGACTGATCTTTTTTTGTTACTTTACTTACTGCAAAGCTAGACCCCCAGCCCTCTGCCATCTTTCCTTGCCCAAGGCATCTATCCAAATATTTTCATTTTCATTTCACTTTTAATTTGTATACCCCCTTTCTATATTGCTATATGCAAAATAAACAACAAAGATCATACCTCTTACAACAATAAAATCCAATGAAAATAAGTTATAATAAGAATATGAAGCATATAAAGAACACCTGCAATTTTTACTACTACTACTACTACAAATAATAATAATAATAATAATAATAATAATAATAATAATAATAATAATAATTCTTG
This sequence comes from Podarcis melisellensis, assembly GCF_964234715.1. Classification (NCBI taxonomy): domain Eukaryota; kingdom Metazoa; phylum Chordata; class Lepidosauria; order Squamata; family Lacertidae; genus Podarcis; species Podarcis melisellensis. The sequence continues at coordinate 7,657,224 of NC_138529.1, forward strand.
AAGTACGTAGCAATTCTCCTGGTTGGGAACATCACAAACAAAGGCGCATATCATTCTTCTGGGGTTGCCTCTGCTTCCAGTGCTGGGAGAGGTTTACAATGTGGACTGTGCAGCTGCAGCAATCACTGGAAATTGTGGCAGGCTAGTGTGAGCTGAAGGATCATGCCTATCTGAATTGCAAATTCTGGAAAGGGTGTCCCTGACTCTTGAAATGAAGGCTGTCTTTCTGATCATTCCCACATTATTTACTAGGGATCTTGATGGCCAAGCAAGCAGCTGCGCCCAGGTCTCCTGTGTCCAACCCTATCTGCTCTCCGCACTGCACAGCATTCACTTTTGCAGTGCCTGATGATGAAAGCAACAAAGGGACTTGTTCATTATTGTTCAGTATTTTGTGTATGAATGCCCAATTGAATCTCTTGCCTAAACATCAGGTTTTTTCTCTCCTTCACAGGATGTCTGGAGAGTGTCAGAGCACTGTGAGCATCTGTAAGTAGTGACTCTGTACTCAGCTTTTAAAATTAGTTGCACTATCCTATAACCAGCTGCTCTGGAAAATGGCATGCGCTGGCACCAGTGTGTCTTGATGTGGTTTTGACAACAGTGGATATAGTAGATATGCACCAAGCTCTTAAGCACCATAAATAAGGACACAGAAGGAAAGTTGTGGATGCAGAATGTGGAATCAGGGCTGTGGAAGATCCCCCCTTGCGCTATCCTGAACATTTTTTGACCACCACAAATGGTGCAACTCTAGTGTGCTGTAGTAACATGCCAGAAAGAGGTTGAAACTCAATAAAGTCAGGGGTGATGATCTGGAGGGCCACGGTTTCTCTGTCCCCAATTTTAAATGTTACAAAAATACCACGTGGGAACAACTTTTGTATGTGATGCCGTGGTTTTCATTGCTTCATGCTCATGGGTTGATAACATTTGTAACTTATTCAAAGCAAGCCAATGAACTTCATGGCTGAATGGGGATCGTTCTGAACCCAGCATCTCTTTAGTGCAAGGATGAGGAATTTGTGGTCCTCCAGCCGCTGCTGGACTGTAACTCCCATCATTCTTAACCATTCTTTGACCAAAATGGTCAAAGGCCTGGAAACGATGCCTTATGAGGAACGGCTAAGGGAGCTGGGGATGTTTAGCCTAGAGAAGAGGAGGTTAAGGGGTGATATGATAGCCATGTTCAAATATATAAAAGGATGTCACATAGAGGAGGGAGAAAGGTTGTTTTCTGCTGCTCCAGAGAAGCGGACACGGAGCAATGGATCCAAACTACAAGAAAGAAGATTCCACCTAAACATTAGGAAGAACTTCCTGACAGTAAGAGCTGTTTGACAGTGGAATTTGCTGCCAAGGAGTGTGGTGGAGTCTCCTTCTTTGGAGGTCTTTAAGCAGAGGCTTGACAACCATATGTCAGGAGTGCTCTGATGGTGTTTCCTGCTTGGCAGGGGGTTGGATTCGATGGCCCTTGTGGTCTCTTCCAACTCTATGATTCTATGATTGGTCATTGTGGCAAGGGCTGATGGGATCTGGAGTTCAGCAACATTTGGAAGGCCACAGGTTCCCTGCTTTAGTTCTAGTTCAGCACTTAAGCCCTTACATGCCACAAACTTTCTCAATTGACTCTCATCACATGGATGACTCCTTGGCCCTGGAGGCTTCACTTGTCTTATTTTAAGATGCAAAGTAGCTGGGAGCTTTCTTTCTTTCTTTCTTTCTTTCTTTCTTTCTTTCTTTCTTTCTTTCTTTCTTTCTTTCTTTCTTTCTTTCTTTCTTTCTTTCTTTCTTGCCATCTCTTCAGGCGATGGCTTGCATGCTCCACTGGTGCATTCCTGGGACAGAATGCCCTGGAACAGACGTGAAATAGCGCCACCCCCATGCTCAGTGCTAGAGAACTACATTCCAGGCATTAATTGGCCACATTAGTCCATAAAACCACCACAATGCTAACCATGGTTGTCTTCCTTTTTAGCTATGGTTGGCTCCTCCTCTGCTACTTCTGGCGGTGGATATGGTGGCGGATTTGGAGGTGGATTTGGAGGTGGAATGTGCTATGGAGGAGGATCTGGTGGCCTTGGTGGATTCAGCTCTGGAAGCGGAAGAGGTGTTTGCAGCATAGGAGGTGGGGGAGCTTGCTCTGTCGGCGGAGGATACGGAGGAGGATATAGTTCCGGAGGCACCATTGTGAAAAAGACCACCACATCCTCCACTTCCATCAAGTCTTCAAGCAGGAAATAAGAAGCAACAGGTGCAGTGATGACAACATCAGCATGGATGAAAGAACCGTTTTTCTGAAGACCTCTGCAAAGCCACCCTGAACAGAATCTTGGCGCCTTTCAGAAAAATGGACTGTGCCCCTTATGGCCCTTATGGCTGCTCTCCCAGGATATTTTTTAAGTCTTGCATTGTTTGGGTGGGATACAGACTGAGTTAGCTGAACTTAAGTACCATTGAGTTCTCTGAGACCTGTCATTGCTAACTTGTCTCATTTATGTCAGTGGGACCTTGGTTCATCTAATGTTGTCGGTATCCAACCCAAGCAACCCAACCCAAACTTAGTCTGTAACCCACCCTTTGTTCTCAACTCATTGTTGACACATTTCATGCCCCTAACGCAATTAGGTCTAGTCAACAGACGTGTATGTGAAGGCTGTGTTTGCATGAACAAGGGCAAACAGTATTAGGTAGTCCTATAGAGGTTATTCTAGGCAACGTGTGCCTTGCCTTTGTACCATTCACACATCTTTTATGTAGAGCAGTACTCTGCCCTGTGTCCTACAAGGAGGAATATCTCTATCCTAGATATCCCAGAATTCTCATTGGCTGTGCTTCAACTGAGGAGACACTTTTATCTCTTTGGTGGATTGAAACACCTGGTACAGCTGGATACGGTTCACACAAGAAAACAATTCTAGGAGTCAGGTTATTTCATTCTCATAACGTTTAAAGAGTACTGCTATTTTGTCTACATTCTATCTCCTCCGAATGAAACCTGATGAGGAAATAATGTGAATTACATCAAAAACTGCTTATGGGAACACAGCCTTCATGTTTTGCTCATTCATGCAAATCAGTGCTATTTTTCTAGAAAAAAAGAGGTGCTGGAACTCACCATAAGCACCTCCCTCATTCTCTTAAATGGCAATGGTGCCCACCTGAGAGGTTCTGGAGAGTTCTGGCTGGGGAAAAAATGCCCTGATACAAATGAATATCTTTCCAGCTACTCTCCTGTGATTACCTGCCTGTGGTTTTGCTGAGTCATAATGGTTACTTACTTAAATGAATATGCAAAATACCTGCAGCTAAAAGGTTGGGGCATGTGACCTTGCCAAAGTTACACTCCTTTAAGTCCCATTGACTCCAATGAGAGAGCTTAAGCATATGCTTAAGTCATTCCTATTGAAAGCAAGACGGCTTATCCAGATTTAACTTTAGCTGCTTTGTGCTCCACATTCTGTCTTTCTTTTTGTAATGGCCTTGAAAATCTTTTTGTTTTGGTGGTGATTCCTTTCCTCTCGCGTGTGATCACTTGCAGCTCATTAAACTCTAAGTGAAGAGAACAATGGTGTCTTCTGGGTTTTTGCCAAGAGCTTTTATGCTGGGATAGTAATCATGGAAGCCTTATGATGGAGGATAAGGCCTTCAATGACTACTAGCCATGATGACCTTCTTCTGCCTCCATTGTGAGAGATAGTATGTCTCTGTATACCAGGAAGTGGCAAATTACAAGAGAGGAAAGTGTTCTTGCACTTGCGGGTTTCCCATAAGCTTCTACCGTCTTTCCCCAAAAGTAAATCATCCCCTGAAAATAAGACCTACTTCCAGTTTTGCTTCTCGCTGTAATATAAGGCATCCCCGAAAATAAGACCTCCCCGATAATAAGACCTCCCCCGAACATAAGGCCTCCCTGGAATCAGTGGCGTAGGGTGGGTTGTCAGCACCCGGGGCAAGGCAAGTAATTTGCACCCCCTAACCCATAGATTTGTGCCCCCTAACCCGTGGATTTGTGCCCCCTCACCCTAACCCCATATGTTGCGCCCGGTGCGGCCGCCCCCCCTGCACCCCCACGCCACTGCCTGGAATATAAGGCCCCCGAAGCTACTGTAAGGCGTCTGATTCCTCTGGACCATAGCAGCGGGTGCCGCCACACAGATCACTGATTGGCCGCAGCGCAGCTGGAGCTGTTCAGGCTGTGCAAGGTCTCTTTAAATCAGAGAGCCCGTGCCGCCGCCAAGACAAGCTGCCGCCTGCTGCTCGCTCTGCCCTGACGGAGTCTGGCTGACTCACAACTAGACAATAAATGAGTACCGTATTCTTCTTCATGGAAAAATAAGACAACCCTTGACAATAAGACCTAGCGCATCTTTGGGAGCACAAATTAATATAAGACACTGTCTTATTTTCGGGGAAACAGGGTAGTAGCCACTGTGAGAACAGTTTCTCTCTCTGTGTGTATGTCTCCATTCTGTGCTGGAACGGAATATGGGGTTGGGGTCCATGCCCATTGCAGGTGTGAACTTGACAGCCAAAACGTCCAGTAACAGGCCAAGCAAGGCAGAGGGAGGTGGAGAAAGGGCTTTAGAGAGGGATGGCAGAATAGGAGGCTTTGGAGGGGGGCAGGGAGGTGGAGGCAGATGTAAAACTGGGAGGGCAGCCAAGGAATTGATGATGGAGGGGACGGGGCAAGATAGACTGAAAGGGACTGACACATGGCATAGAGCTTGACAATGGGAGGATCTTCTAATCTGGAGTATATCTAGACCACAAGCATTGGACCCGGGCCTATCTGTGACTCCAGATTCCTTAATGCCCATTAATCACCCTGTTCAAAATAATAATAATAATAATAATAATAATAATAATAATAAATTTTATTTGTATCCCGCCCTCCCCAGCCGAAGCTGGGCTCAGGGCGGCTAACAACAATCAAAATAATCCAACATTCTAAAAACATTCATTATAAAATTAATTAAAATCAAATTGATGGCAACCATTAAGCAAAATTCTGTGCAGATTGCCAGAGGAGGGGGTCAGGCTGCGCCCTGACCAAAGGCCTGGTGGAACAGCTCTGTCTTGCAGGCCCTGCGGAAAGATGTCAAGTCCCGCAGGGCCCTAGTCTCTTGTGACAGAGCGTTCCACCAGATTGGAGCCGCAGCCGAGAAAGCCCTGGCTCTAGCTGAGGCCAGCCTAACCTCTCTGTGGCCTGGGATCTTCAGGATGTTTTTATTTGCAGACCGTAAATTTCTCTGTGGGGCATACCAGGAGAGGCGGTCCCGTAGGTACGAGGGTCCTAGGCCGTATAGGGCTTTAAAGGTTAAAACCAGCACCTTAAACCTGACCCTGTACTCCACCGGGAGCCAGTGCAGCTGGCATAGCACCGGGTGAATGTGATCCCACAGCGAAGACCCCATAAGGGCAAATTAGGTAGTTTCCATTTAACTGCAATAATTATCCAATTTGCCCCTCTATCCCTAATTTTCAGAACCCTCTCAAATATCATTTTCTAGGATTTTTCGAGAATAGCCATGAAAGTTAAACTTGTGGAAAACTTTGTAGCGTGAATGGCCCCCAAAGCTGAAGGGCATTTCCATTCAAATGGTGTTTGTGTGCCACGTCATGTGATCAGTTATATGGGGTGGGGCTTACCTGCTCCCCACGTACTTTATTCAAGTTGGCACCCCCGGTAGAACATCTGAGATTGCAGCAGCATGGCTGAAGTAGAGTCATGTACACAGGATTGCGTATGCAAGGGAGACCTTCCCTTAAGTGGGAAACCTCATGCTGATTCACCTTTTGCTGAGATGGCCAAATGAACGGCTAGTGTCTCGCCTTAGTTTTGTAACTTTATGCTACCAAGCACTTAACCACCACCCACAAGGAGCAATGAAAGACGTGCGGCTTCCCTCAAGGAACTCCTCCCACTGGCTTCGCAAACCTAGATTTCAGTTTCCTTTTACACCAAGTACACAATGTTCTTGCTCTGTTAGATGATCAGATAGAAGCAAGGAAAATGGGACAGTGACAAACCACCGGATTTTCTCTTAGCAGAACTATGGAATACAGGGGTCAGCAAGCTTTTTCAGCAGGGGGCCAGTCTACTGTCCCTCAGACCTTGTGGGGGGCCGGACTATATATTTTTTTTTTGAGGGGGGGAATGAACAAATTCCTATGCCCCACAAATAAGCCAGAGATGCATTTTAAATAAAAGGACACATTCTACTCATGTAAAAACACACTGATTCCTGGACCATCCACAGGCTGGATTTAGAAGGTGATTGGGCTGGATTCGGCCCCCGGGCCTTAGTTTGCCAATCCATGGAATAGAGGAAAAAACCTAGTAAATGAAATCAGAGGGAATGACCTCTTGCCAAACAGCAAAGCAAAAGTTACACAAACATGAGTAAGTGCACATATGTTTATGTACATGAAGTGTACACTAGTTGTGATAAGATTATGGGTCTTTTCTCCCACGTGAGCAACAATGGAGGAGTGGGATTGAATTGACAGCTCCATTTGCAACTTTCACATGTACATTGGCTTTGGAAAACAGGTGGAAAGGTCAATCAATGGCTAATTAATCTTGAATAATTTTTTCAAGACAGTGTATGCGAAATTCAATGTCATACTGTGCTGAACATTGTGTCAGCGCAAACATTGCAGTTTGACAGATGGAATTATCCCCCTTTCCTCGCTCACATTGTTCTGGGGATTCTCCTGACCCCAAAAATTGTTTGGGGGGCATCAGAGGGGGCACAGGGAGGGAAGAGTGGTGGAAGCCATTCTATATCTTTGAGTACTAAATATGAAGTTTTGTCACTTTCTAAGAAGCCTTATCTGTCTCTGGACAACTTGAAGCCCTTGATGAGAGAGAGAAGAAAGTCTTCTCAGCCAGCTTAATTGCTGGGATGCAGAACATTGTGTAGCTTTTTGCAGTGCCTTTGAGCTATGGAAACACTAAACTAAACTAAACTAAACTAAAAACTAAACTAAACTAAACTAAACTAGATGGCCTTTTGTACTTTGAAGGTCATCTACTGCATTTAGCTGCACATAGGATAGGTGTTAGGGATGCGCTGTGGGTTAAACCACTGAGCCCTGGGCTTGCCGATTGGAAGGTCGGCGGTTCGAATCCCTAGGGTGAGTGCCTGTTGCTCGGTCCCTGCTCTTGCCAACCTAGCAGTTCGAAAGCACATCAAAGTGCAAGTAGATAAATAAGTACCGCTCCCGGGGAAGGTAAATGGCGTTTCCGTGTGCTGCTCTGGTTTCTCCAGAAGCAGCTTAGTCATGCTGGCCACATGACCTGGAAAAACCGTCTGCGGACAAACGTCGGCCCCCTCAGCCAGTAAAGCGAGATGAACGCTGCAACCCCAGAATCGGCCACAACTGGACTTAACTGTCAGGGGTCTTTACCTTTTAGGTTAGGTGTTACCAGGTTAACTGATTTATTTACAGCATTCACAGGGCTCTTAATGAAGGCTCTTAATGAAGGCCTCTCTAATTGAGAAGGGGGAGGGAGGCTGAAGGCTGAGTTGTCCTTAAGTGAACTCACAAGGTCTGAATTACAGTTTTCTTAGGAAACAAGGAAGAAAAGGAGGGGCTGGGGGCAAGAATGGGAATCTACTAATGAGTTCTCTCTCTCTCTCTCTCTCTCTCTCTCTCTCTCTCTCTCTCTCGTTTGCAGAAGTAGCATGTTACTTTCCATGTCCTCCTTGTAGATCTGCATTTGTATACTACCAATTCTTCCATTGGTTGGTACAAAACATCCAAATCAAGGTTGAGCCTTAAGGCTGATAATCATAATAAAATCTGAAGTTGTCTGGAGTGATGCAAGAGACACATTATCTCTAAGTTGATTCATTCGCTTCTTTTGATATCGGGTTCTTGCTGACTTAACACCTTCCGTGTTCTCTAAGGCCTGGGAAATGAGTGTTGCTGTTTGATTGTTTTTTAAATTAGTGAATCACTTACATGTTCTTGGTTGTTGTTGGTTTTTTTGCATCTGTTGTAGGGTGTGACAGCATTGTCACTGGGACAATGCCATTCACATGTTAGGGGATAAAATAGGATGGTGTCCTATGAAAATAATGGTAAGTGTATTTGTATTAAGGGAACAGGGGCTCCCTCAGTCCTCCTCATATACACAAGAGCTGCATTTGCAGAACGCACCACAAAATCATGGGGCTGAGAGGTTTTCCAGAAGTGTGGCTGAGCCCTAAGTGTACCTTTACCAAAGGTGTCATTGGTTTTGAAGACACTCAAACTCAGGGCGAAAGGGAGAAACGTGCTAAGAGGAAGGCATGCTTGGCAAATCCACACCATGATCAACTCCTGCCTGGAAACCAATGTCCCCACTGTGGAAGGCCGTGTGGATCAGGAATTGGCCTCCACAGTCACTTACGGACTCATTGTTAAAACCATGTTTATGGAAGACAATCTTACTTGGCTATGAGGGATTGCCAAAGAAAAAAGAAAGTACATGCTGCCAATATGAGCTAAGGGTCCTCCACATGTTCCCTGGAGCCTGTGGATAAGGCTGTCAGTCTAGAAACCCATTATACAGACATTAAAACTCACTGTAAACATCCATAATTAAAATACACAATAAAACTATCTCATTAAAATATCAAAATATAAGTATCCATAATTAATGCCCACAATAAAACAATCCAATTAAAACAAGATGGCTTTGAAAACAGGAGACTCAGGTTGAGTTCAGGTAGCTAAATATAGCTGCAGTCCTAAGGGAATTTGGAGGTGGTTCAACCAGTGCATTCTGTGCCCTGCTGGTCTTGAACTGTCAGGGCAGAAATGAAGGTAGAAGAAAACTTTTGCCCATTTCCTGAAGTCAAATTTTAAAACAATATAAATATATATATATTCTTCACCCACTGGAAATGGAGGAAAAGATGCCCCCATTACATCCCCTTTGGAGAGGCTCAGTGGATGTCAGGATGCTGTCAGCGGCTCCTGGCTGGTTCCCCAGGAAAGTATAAAGACAAGGAAAAATTTATTACCGTCCTCCCCCCCCCCAATCTTTACAGAGAGAGGCTATAGAACCCAGCCTCTTCCATAAACACCCAGGTCCAGAGTGAATCTCCACCTCCTGTCTCTCCCACTTCCTCATTCGTCATTCTCATCGTCTCCTCTACGGGTGCTGCTATGTTCCCTCTGTCTTTGAGCTCTTTGTTCTCCTACTTTTAAGGCTCGCCAGATTCTGGGAGATGGAAGGTCTGGAATGCTTTCTAATGAGAATGTGTCAGCTGGGTGAAAATCTTATACAGTGGTACCTCAGGTTACAGACGCTTCAGGTTACAGACTCCACTAACCTAGAAATAGTACCTTGGGTTAAGAACTTTGCTTCAGGATGAGAACAGAAATTGCTCAGTGGTGGCGCGGTGGCAGCAGGAGGCCCCATTAGCTAAAGTGGGACTTCAGGTTAAGAACAGTTTCAGGTTAAGAAATATGTGATAATTATTATGGACTGGTTAAGTACAGCCTGGGATGTGGATGGTCTCCTGATCAAATTAACAAATGCTGTATGGATTAGAGAAATGAGACAAATGGAAAGTGTGGCAATTTTGTGGCAATACGTTGAAGCACAAGAGGAATGAAGAATTCAGCCATAGACATTTTTACAATCCAAAAGGAAATAGATAACCTACACACACTCATCATAGAAACCGGAGGAAGTCATTCTTAGTCAGGAAATCGGGATTATCTCTGTTGTAATTTCTGATTCATCACCATCATTTCCACAATCAATTTATTGTGTATTTTCAAAAGCGCTTAAGTATTGATGTGGGACAAAAAATCGAGGGGGAATTCTGATTTCTCTGTGCAGGCTCACAATCTAAAAAGAAAGGCACGGGGCCCAATGAGAAGAGGGCAGGAGAAAATGAGGAAAACTCTGCGCCAGCTTGGAGAAAGAGAGAGGAAAAGAAAGGGAAAGTGTTAAAAATATAGACTTTCCCACAATGCACTGGCGGAGGTAGCTGCATGGGCGCCTGGAGCAATGGCCATGCCGGGCACCGGGGGTGGGGTGGGGTGATCCGTTGTGTGTGTGTGGGGGGTGTGAGCCCCCTGCAATGTGCCTTTTTGTCGCCCCCCTCAGAGACGACACCCGGGACGGGTCGCCCCCCTTCCTACTCCTGAATGCTAACCCAATCATAGTAGACCTATAGAAATTAAAGGCCTTGCGTTAGGCATTTTATTTATTCATTTTATGAAATGTATATACTTCTTGATTGTAATAAAATCTCTGAGTAGGATTAACATGGTCTACAACCCCCAAAATAACACATATATTTTAAAAAAATGACACTTTATTAGCCCTCTGTTGCACAAGGATGCTATCTTAGAGCACTGAAAGGAATCAAACAACATACAATTGCTTACACGGTTTAGTAATAGGATTGATTGCATGCAGACCGTGTTTGTTATTGCTTGCTTGAAATATACTGTATTGCTGAACAAAGTGGGTAGTATTTGACTAGGTTTTACGCAGAGTGGACACACTGAAATTAGTGAACATGATCAAGTTAAGTCTATTCATTTCAGTGGGTCTACTCTGAGTAACACTTAGTTGACTACCACTCAGATTTCTACACCTCGCCCCCCAAAACCAACAACAATGTACACACCTTATCTACCTAACACGAAGATGCTCCTGTATGCCCAGATGCAGAATATTATGTATGTTTAGCACAAATTGGAGAGGTGTTTCAACTCCTTTTAGTGCTCCAAATACTCTCCTGTTCTTGGAAATGTGACATTTATCTTCCCAGGCAGAGCACCCCATATGTGCCAGATTCCATAGAGCTCCTATGCAGATGGAAAGGACACCTCCAGAGGCATTGCCCATGATATTAAAATACACAAGAAGGGAATGCAAATGAAGGTATTATATGTGCATCTGCAAGAAGAAGAAGAAGAGTTTGGATTTGATATCCCGCCTTTCACTCCCTTTAAGGAGTCTCAAAGCGGCTAACATTCTCCTTTCCCTTCCTCCCCCACAACAAACACTCTGTGAGGTGAGTGGGGCTGAGAGACTTCAGAGAAGTGTGACTGGCCCAAGGTCACTCAGCAGCTGCAGGTGGAGGAGCGGAGACGCGAACCCGGTTCCCCAGATTAGGAGACTACCGCTCTTAACCACTACACCATGGGTGTATTAATCATCAAGGACAGAGAAGAAGCACTGACCTGCTTATTCATGTACAAACAAGGCTTCAAAGAGTCTGATTGGTTCAATAGAAAATAATGCCAAGAAATTCTTTCTTTCTTTTTAAAAGGACAATATTTAAAAATGGTTATTTTCTTAAATCTGCATTATTATTATTATTATTATTATTATTAGTGGGAGGGGAGTTACAGCAAAAATGCTATTTGGTGAATTCAATCATTATTACCTAATAAATAATGTCTGGCGAAATCACAGCAAATTTTAATTTGTATATTTAATGGAGGTTAGTAAAAAGGAAAAAGAAGATGAAGACATGGCTCATGTCTTTGAAAAACGATAACTCAGCTTGTTACAGCTTAGCTCCTGCGTGATGAATGCATTTCATAATAATAAAAAAAAGTACATTTCACAATGACTTTCTTCACAATGTTGCCTTTGCTTCATAAGCAGCTAGGTGACTGCTAGGTCCCATTTTCAGGTGGCCTGAATAGCAATTTCTTTAAGCCCGAAGTTTACCATCCCATCTGTTTCACAATTGTTTGCCCATCTCTCCATCAATGACCCATCCAATCTTTCTAATCTACCTTCACACTTTTGACTGCTTCTCTTTTTTCTCTCTGTGACACATATACATTCATTTATATGTATCTTTTAAAAACGTTTTAAAAAAATTGTTTGCTTGGTTTCCCCCCACAGTCAAGTGGTATATAAATTTTATGAAACAAGCTAACTCAGATTCTAAAGTCTAGAAATTGGCTGAGCACAGCATGTATCTTATGGGATTCCTACATGTGACCTAGAAGGAGACAGAGACAGACAGAGAGAAGAAGTAGAAACAGTTTTGTTCTTAGTGCATGGAAGTTCATGCTGCAATTAATCAGGCCATCTCGAAGGTCCTGCAGAACAGTTGATCCTTTCCCTTCTGCTGTTTTAGCCCATCCGTTCTTCTTGCACTTTGCCATCCACAATCTACCATCTCCACCAAAGCAGAGGGTTGCATGCCTCAGTCGCCTCTTTGTTTCCTTATGCCCACCATCCAAAGTAAAAAAGAGAAGTGTCCTCCATGGATGTCCATCATTTGTTCATCAGCATGTGATCTCCATTCTCTTTTAGCTGGTGTTGCCCGTCTTAAGATTCATTCAGTGTTGCTGCTAGCTCCTTGGTGTAAAGGAACTGCTGCTGTCCCAAGGAGTTTTAGGGATGCCCATGCGAGAAGAGCCCAGACAGATCTGCTCTGACAAAGCATTTTGTTTACCAAGGTGATGAAGATCCTCCGTGAACTTCAAGTTGAGAAACTGCTCTTAGGGAGCCAAAGGCAATTTTCCACATAGAGGCAGATTTAGGGTGTAATTGCGGGCGTGCTTTTGGGGATTGTGAAAGGCGTGCTAATGCTTTGCATGCTGCAAAGCGGCTGCCTGCCATGGAGCTTTGCAATTAGAAATGCAGATGGAGATACTGATAGATAGGACCTCCATTGAGAATTAAGAGTGATGCACTGTGTCAATTAAAGAGCCTACTCCCCAGACAAAATAATCAAGCTTAAAGTATCTTAGTCACTGCAAAGACATTGTGCCATCATTGGTCATCATCATCGCCTTCTCTTCCTTTGGCAGTGAAGGGGTGTGCTAATGGGTAGGGTCAGTGTTTGGAAAATTGAAGATGAAGATCTGTCAACCACACCAAGTTCATGAGCACAATACAATGATATCCTTCTTCCCGCCCATGCAAACTCAAGCCCAGCTCCTCCCTAAAGCAGATATAAGGCAGGCTCTTTCCAACTCCGGATCCAGAGGGATTTGCTTCCCTTGGGCTCTGCACATCTCTTCATCTCCTTTTTTTTGCATTGCAACCTCTGGGCTTGATCATTTTCTCTGCTCCTCGTTCAACTCTGTCACAGTGATGTCTGTCAAAACCAGCAAAGTGAGCCGCAGAGGCTACAGCTCAACTTCTGTTATCGGCGGTGGTGGTGGTGGTGGAGGAGGAAGTAGAATTGGCTATTCTTCATCATGCCAGGGATATGGTGGAGGCATAAGAGGCCAATATGGCAGCAGGAGCCTCCATAACTATGGCAGTAGAGGAACAAGAATTTCCTATGGACGAGGCTATGGCTATGGCGGTGGAATGGGTGGCGGCTATGGTGGTGGGATCTGTGGTGGAGGAATAGGCGGTGGTTATGGTGGCGGAGGAATGGGCGGCGGCTATGGTGGTGGAGGAATGGGTGGCGGTTATGGTGGTGGAGGAATGGGTGGTGGTTATGGTGGTGGAGGAATGGGCGGTGGTTATGGTGGCGGAGGAATGGGCGGTGGTCCTTTCGGTGGTGGTTATGGTGGTGGAGGAATGGGCGGTGGTCCTTTCGGTGGGGGAATTGGCCCTGGTGTTAGTGGTGGAGGCATTGGCAGTGTCCAAATCGACCCAAGTCTTCTGAGACCAGTTCGTGTAGATATTGACCCCCAGATCCAGCAAGTGAAAAATCAGGAAAAAGAGCAAATCAAGAGTCTCAACAATCAATTTGCTAGCTTCATTGACAAGGTAAGCTGCCAGAAAAGGAAGTGATGCAGTCTGACTGATTTCACATAATGCATGTTGTCTGGGAAAGTGCAGTTAATTTTTGCTATGAACAGTTGAGTAACGTCTGAAAATATGGAAGCTTGAATTTTGAGATTTACATTATGGATTAGATGGGATTTAATTGCCACGGAATATTTTACTTAAATTCTGAAATCATGAGTTCTTTGCTTTATTTATTTATACATACCAGCATTTATATCCTACCCTTCTATATGCATATGTATCACTCAGGGCAGTGATACTTATATATCACAATATCTGTAACAGCCTCCTAGTTAACTGTTTACAAGCCATTAATGTCAGTTAAGGCCATTTGCAATGGCAGATGATCAGGTTGTTGAATATGTTTGTGGCATGAAACAAAGGGAAGAACATTTGCTCTGTTCCTCCCACCCACCCAATATTAAGAAAATTAAGAAGAAGCAGATGTCTGGAGTCTTTGAATTAACCAGCAGATTCACCAAGAGACTCCAGGATAGCAATAGTATGTTGCTACTTTTTTATTGGTGTTGGCTAAGACACAAGTGATATTCATTGGGAGAAATGTGTGTGTTACAGGTACATGGATGTATATGGTTTCACAAGACATATGAAATGGAAAAAGTTTTAACCTAAGTGTTAAGAGCTGCCCAAGGAAGTGTGCAGAATTGGCCCAATGGGATGCATTGAGGCTTGACACACAGGACAACATGCCATTTAAAATTGACGTTGCCTGAAACTTGGCTTCAAGCAAAATTCAAAGGGATTTCGGGAAGCTCCTCTGCTGAAACATTGGATTGTATCCAGTGATATTCCTGCTCAGAGTAGATCCATTTAAGTCAATGGATATGACTAACTTAGGTCCATTAAATTCAATGGATCTATTCTGAGTAGGACTAGCACTGGATATAACCCAAAGCAAGGATTCTAAGGAAGCAAAAAATCTTTTGGTATGACTAGCAAAACTTCTCAGCTGTGAGTTGCATGGCTGTTAAAACTAAAGTAGCTTTTTCGTATTTGTCAGGCGAACCTGGTGCCCTTCAGATGATGTTAGACTTCATCTCCTATCAGCCCCAGCTAGCATGGCTAGTGCGAGGGATGGTGGGAGTTGCAGTCCATCAACTTCAGTCCTAATATATGTCATATGAAGCTGCTGCTGACTCAGACCACTGGTCTATCTGGCCTAGTGTTGTCTATTTTGATTGGCTTAGGCTCTCCAGGGTCTCAAGTAGGGGTGTCCCCAGTCCTCCTACCTGATATACATTAATTACAGATGGCAACCTTTGACTGTCTTACATGCAATGTCATATCCCTGACATTGATCAGGGGGGGGAGTTTCCCCGCTGCTTCTGGATTGAATGAAGAGAGTAGTATACTACATCTTCACTATGATTCAGGAATGACCCTTCACATGACCCTACACAAGGCAACACTGCCTGGAACTCTTCTATCCCTTTGGTGCAGCTACCCACCTACCTAGTCATCCTGGGGCTGATAGCCAGGGCTATGGTGGCCTGTTATTTGTGTGGTCAGAATAGGATTTATCTAGGGTGAGCTTAAGATCCACCTCTGTGCACATCTTTTCCATCTGTTCCTCACTGTCATGTCTCTTTTTTGGTGTGCTTCTCTTGTGGATGATTTGCTGTCTGGTCAGTTTAAGGGTGGGTATGGTGGACATAAGTGTAGAATATTTGGTGAGCACCTTGAGGCATGTGGGGTGAAGGAACATAGGAAGCTGCCTTGCATTGAGTCAGAGCATTGATCCATCATATTCAGTATTGTCCACATTGACTGGTTGAGACTCTCTAGGTATTCAGACAGGAGTCTCACCTAGTCTTACCTGGAGATGACAGAGATCTTTTGCATGCAAAGCAGATGCTCTATACTGAGCTATTACTTCCTGAAAGTTTGAGATGATGTGGGAGAACACGGAACTCAGTCTAGGTGGTCCTCTTACTGGTGAATGCAGACCAAAGAGCAAGTATGGACTCCTCAGGCTGCCATTAGGGCATTGTGGCTGTGGCAAGAGCTGATCCACTCTGGTGGGTTGCTACCTCAAGCCAGGGTGGTGTTGCCCAGATAGAAGCAACTGTAGTTTACAGTGCCAACACTGGTTTATTATTGCACAGCTACATTTTACGGTCACCATAAAAATGACCTTTCATCCCAGTTTCTTATGTTGTGTCATCATTTGGGCAGCAGGCACTGATCTGTGGCCCTGCTATGAGAACCACAAAGCATAGTTCTAAGGAAATGGTAAGGTTCCACTGGCCCACAGAAACTGAAAATTGTGAGTGTTTCCAATTCTGAAATTATTAATTCAGAGTAACAACAAACAGGGGAAGCAGAGTGTAATTTGGGGCTTACCCAGGTTGCCTTCATGTGGCTCCAGTAACCTGTGAAAGAATGGACTTTGCTGTTAGCACCCATCTCCAATGTGCTATGATGCCGAACCTCTTCAATGTCTTATACATCTTCCATTTCTTGGGTTTCAGGTCCGGTTCCTAGAGCAACAAAACAAGGTTCTGCAAACCAAATGGCAGATCTTACAGCAGCAAACCCAGGGCCGAGGCCCACAGCAGAACCTGGATAGTGAGTTCCAGCAATTCATCAACGGCCTGAGAAGCCAAATTGAACGAATCCGTATGCAGAAGTCACAGCTGGCATCAGAACTTCAGAACATGCAGCACCTTGTAGAAGACTACAAGAACAAGTAAGGAACAACCAAAAATGAAAGGTGCTTCGTCACCACTATTTGTGCTTCAGGGGGAGATCTGCCGTTAATCATTAAGTGACTTTGGTTCAGAATAATGAAATTGTCCTCAGCTCCAGGGCATTCCAAATGAGTGCAGGTTGCACTCTGCACTACAACCTTCTGCAGTACAACAGAAGGTTGGAAACACTAATCTGAGTAGCTGTGTGTGTGTGTGTTTCTCTGGGGGATTTGCAATGTTCAGCTTGTGTGGTTTATTTTAATACCTTGGCATCTTATACACTTGCAGTTGTCTATCTCAGTGAGCTCATTGTGACCTCTTTTTTTCTGGTTTAAACAGGTATGAAGAAGAGATCAGCAGGCGCACATCTGCTGAGAATGAATTTGTGGTGCTGAAAAAGGTGAGAAGTGGCGCTTGGCAGCATACTGTAAATAGAGAAGGCATCGTGGTGGGATAGAATTGAATCAGGCATCAGAATGTTTTCAAGCCATTGCATAGAAATGTTGTTTTCTCCCATATGTCAGGGGGAAGTCAAGGCTACAAGTACAGCGGAACCTCGGGTTGCGAACACAATCCGTGTGGGAGGCACATTCACAACCTGCAGCATTCTCAACCCCCAGTGCCACATCTGCGCATGTGCGTGATGTAATCTGGCATTTCTGCACATGCACAAATCATGATTTAGTGCTTCTGCACATGTGCAAGCACTGAAACCCAGAAGTAACCCGTTCTGGTACTTGCGGGTTTCAGTGCGCCCGTAACCCGAAAATGCGTAACCCGAAGCGTCTGTAACCAGAGGTACCACTGTATAGGCCTTCTCCCTGACATATTAGCACAAGTTGGCAAATGTGCTTTCCCCTTCCCCATTTAATACTCACAGTATCCCTGTGAGGTAGGTTAGACTGAGAATCTGTGACTGGTCCAAGGTCACCCAGCAAGCTTCATGGTTGAGTGTGGATCGAAAACCTTTTCTCCCAGGTCCTGATCTGACACATTAACCACTGCACCACCTCTGGTTCTCTTGAGCCAGCAAACATGTTTAATGGCCTTTTGGAGAACAACTGAACCCTACAAGACACCTATCACTCATCTTTAGCTCTCACTGGAGAGCTCTTAGTAGCAAATTATACTGGATCTATAACAGTTCAAAAGGTCAATCATAGAAATTGCAGGGGCACACTGCAAAACATGGCAGCGTAGATTAAACTGCGGCTTCCTATGCATCCAGAGTAATTTGTTAAAAAATCCATTGTTTCATTAATAAATTGAGAGGAACTGTTGGATTAAGCCTGCTTGGCAGCCCCACCCTCTGACCCAGAAGCCCTTTCCCCCTACAGCCAAATGTGTGGGGAATTCCTGGGGTTTCTTGGTGAAGAGGGAAAGAAATCTGTGCGTGCTAGGAACACCCTGCCTTTAATTATGTCTTCCTATGGGAAGCAGAGTCCCTGTTGAGTCATCACAGCTAAACATCCCAACAGGAATGGAGAATAAAATGTTATCTATGTGGACATGCCTAAACTCTTGTATGTTGTGCCTCAGTCAGTGATAACACTCTGTGAAGCTTTAAAGTTTGCATTCCCCATAATCTCTCTTCTAGGATGTGGATTGTGCCTATATGACCAAGACTGACTTGGAAGCCAAAGTGGGTGCTCTAGCTGAGCAGATCCAATTCCTTAGACGTATCTTCCAACAGGTAAGGAATCTATCCATTCCATCTGCTAGCTAAGAATACTCTCTCTTCTACCATCACCCACTGAACCCACATTCAAAGGAACTGAATTCCCTCTCCTTAAAATAGATGAAGGCATACATGGGAATGTTACTTACCACTCCGCATAGTTTTGAGGGAGGGATGCAAGGAACCAGAGCAAAGTATGTGATAGTCACAGAGGACTAAAGGACTAAGATGGATAGCCCCAGAAGCCTCACTCCATCCTGGTGATTCTCTACTTTCCTTGACTGTGCTGAACTTCCTCCCAGCCACCACAATTAAACTGGGATGGGGATATCTGTGTTCACCTTAGGTTGGATTGCTCTATGCCCTGCACCTGAAACAAAAAGCTTAATCAGTGTAACAGCATGGCAAGTTTCAAGTTTGTTTCCCCCCTTTTCCTCTCTGAGATCTAGAAACTTGCATTCTTTTTTAAGAAGTGAAAGCTATGAAAAAGCACGAAAGCAATTACAACCCAGACACATCAAAATCATGCTTGTGGAGACATAATTTATATTAATTAGTTCAAACATAATTGATATTAATTGGGGTTTTTTCCATGAGTGGTGAATCAGGGGAGAAATGGCACAAATGAGGCAGATTGCAAGTCTTGCTGATTGATGGCTTTTTGGTCCTTTAACAGGAACTGTCTCAGGTCCAGATGGGTGGTCATGACACCTCTGTGGTGGTGAGTATGGATAACAGCAGCCACTTCAACTTGGAAGGCATCATTGATGAAGTACGAAATCAATATGAAGAGATTGCCCGGAGCAGCCGAGCTGAGGCTGAAAGTTGGTACCATAGCCAGGTAAGGAATCAAGCAAAGAGGAAACCTGACATGCCTTGTGGTTTCCTGGGTTTTCTTTCTATTGCAAGGGACCTGAGGGCAGATCACTTTTTCCATGGGACCCCTGTGAAGGAAGGAAAATCACTGCAAATCTCGAACCGAGAATTCTTAGCTCCTTAGCCAAACTAGAATATTATTTGGAGGTGGGGGAAGCCATGACATTTAAAATGGCAGCCACAATTCCTAGTCCTATGCTGAAGCCATGATAGTCAAACTGGTGTAATGATATCAACATAGGCTTGTAGCATAGTGAGAAGTTCTCTGCAGTTTGCTGCTTCCATCATGAACCAGGGATGGATTTAGGGCTGTGTGAGCAGTGTGCCTGCGCTGAGTGCTGAGACAAAGGGGTACTGGGCTTTAGGAAGGAGTCACGAGGCTCTGACAGGGTCATAGAGTTCATCTAGTTAGCACCTTCATGATTTTGGGAAGGAGGTACGAGGACCCTGGGATCCTGCCAGAGCCCTCACACTTCCTTCCCAAAGAAGGGCACCTCCTTGCCTACCTTTGGAAAGGCACTGCAAGGACTTAAGGGGGCACCAAATTCTGGCCTCGCACAGGGCACCATAGTACCCAAATCTGCCCCTGCATGACCCCTGTGCTTGGGCTAATGTGTTGTGGTAGAGGGACCTTTGGATGGGACCTTCTCACCTGCCTTTGGAAAGGAACTGCAAAGACTGAAGGGGGCACCAAATTTTGGCCTTTCACAGGGTACCATAGTACCCAGATCTGCCCCTGCATGACTCCTGTGCTTGAAGCTAATGTGTTGTGGCAGAGGGACCTTTGGATGGTATCCATCATTAGAAAATTGCTGGAGGAATTTTTGCTTTGTTTCTTAAACACAACACTGTTTCTGCCCAACAGTATGAAGCTCTGCAAAACACAGCTGGAAGACATGGGGACAGCCTGACTAACACCAGACATGAGATTCAAGAGCTGACTAGGAACATTCAGAGACTGCGTGGGGAGATTGACCGTGTCAAGAAGCAGGTATGGCAATGAACATTCCATTTGAGCAAAGGCTGAAAAGTGTCTTCTTTTTCAGGAGGTCCACATCACACCACATGGGTGTAAAGCTCATCTTAGCTATCAGATGGGCTTTAGCTCAATGATAGCTTGTGGAAGCTCCTAGTCCAATCCTTGATAATTCCAGGTCTAAGTATTACTTGTTGTCTTAGACCTTGGAAGCGACCAAATGCCTCTCTTGAAACTGATGGTATTCTGACTCAGCAACTTCATACATTTATCTCTGAAAGATGCCTGATGCCCATTATTCTCTTTTGGAAATGCCCCTCCAATCTCTCAACACTCTGCAATCTATTAAGGATGGCGGTGGCTTTGTTCAACCGTTGCATCAGATCAGGCAAGCACACAATGCAAATTGCATTGCCTGTATGTAAATTCAGGCGTGACAGTGATTGAAGTTACATTTCCCTGAGAAGCCTGGGTGGTTCAAGGGACATCATGTTGCAATTTGAACATGGGAGGCTTTTAGGGTGGAAACGTTTTGGCTTTAAACCAAGTCTTATCTGTAAATCTTGGGGAGCTGCAGTCAGTCAATTTGGACCAGCCTGGCACCCTTCTGGACTACAATTCCCATAAACCCCAGCCAGCATAGCTAATGGTTGTGGATAATGGGAACTGTAATCTAAAACCATGTTAGGGAAGGCTTGTGTAAGCAGTACTGACCTAGATGATCAAATGATCGGAGTCTGTATAAGGGAGTTTCCTATGTTTCTCAGCTTTAAACATCTGAGCGAGAAGGGATGCTGACTCATCACTTAGTGGATTGTGCAGGCAGCAGTAGTCGTTCTGTTCTGAGTCTTGTCTCCTGCCTAAAAGGAATCTGGCAGAAACTCTGCTCCACTGCACCCGTACACATGCCTTGGAGAGGAAGAGCTCCTTTCTGGGGAGGACCTTGGCTTACAACTGTTGCTCAGCAATGGACTCATGATACTCTAATTCAAGATGCATGGATGTTGGAAATGTCAGCACATTCATCTTGGCTACACGGAGGCCACATGGAATAGCCTCTGTGTGGTGCCCTCTCCAAGCTGCTGCCTTAATGTGCAGTATAATGTCAGAAGTGTTGCTCCATATTCTACAGAGAGTTCTCAGTTTCTCACACATCAACTGGTGCTAGAAGCCGCCACTCTTCTGTGGAAATGTGCTAAGGTGCCAAGTGTCAGCTGAGATACCTTAGTACAGGAAGACTGGAAAAAGCACCTGGAGGTAGACTTACCAAAAGACCCCAAATATTGCTTAATTTTCTCCATTAAATAATGACATCTAACATACCAATAAGTAGAAAAGACATGTGTTGGGAGAGCTGAACTTGATCCCAGGCTTACCTGGACTCAGCCTCTGAACCTGTTTGGAATATCAGGATTCAGACTTGAAAGAAATGGCTCAGTTCAGGCAAAGTTTTGGTCCCCACCACTGCTGAGCACTCACAAGAAGTCTTTCCTCCTGATGTCATTGGACTCCAACTCTCATCAGTCTCATTCAGCATGGCCAATGGCCAGTCCAGCAACATCTGGTGGGCAACAGGTTGGGAAAGGATGCTCGTGGCATTTTGAAATCATCTTTCAGGGCAGTGACGAAGGCTCCTATGCAGTTTTGAGCCTCAGCATCTTTCTTTTTCTAAGATCATTAACAGGGCCATATCCCTTGGCACTATGGGTCCAGGCTGGCCTATAAATCCCATTCTTTGACCTGGAAACAATTATCCCTGATGGGTGCTCAGATCAGGGATGGATCAGTCTGTTCCCAGCCTTTGTTCCTAAATTCAAGGTTTCAGGTGATAGACAGGAATGATGAGACAGATATTCAGAGATTGGACTGAACAGCTGTCAGAAAAACCTGGGCTTCTGATGTAATCCCTGCCTGGGAGGCTTGTTAAATAGCTGGGTAGGTAAACAAAGCAACAAGGAAGGCTGGGATTGCAAAAAGTCCATCCCAAGGTCTCAGTCGTAGTGGAAACAGAAAAGTTTTTATCTTTCCCTTCTTCTTGTCTTGCAGTGTGCTCAGCTACAGTCAGCCATTGCTGAAGCTGAGGAGCGTGGCGAGTTGGCCCTCCGGGATGCTAGGCAGAAACTGGAAGAATTGGAATGTGCCCTGACAAAGGACAAGGAAGAGTTGGCTCGCCTATTGAAAGAGTACCAAGAACTGCTGAACGTCAAGCTTGCTCTGGACATTGAGATTGCCATGTACAGGAAACTGCTGGAAGGAGAAGAGAGCAGGTGGGTGACCATTGCAACCTTCCACAGAGGGAATTTTTTTTCTTTGTAGGTTAACTGGACCGAGCGTCTGCAAGCAGCATCTGCCTATATTGTGGGTTCAGGAAGGATTCTGCAAATATTTGAACATTCATAGAATGCTTAGTGGCATATTGGACATCCAAATTATGGGGAGCAAATTTGTTATGGCTCCAGAAGGAATGTCCTTGGTGGTTTTATTGTTTGTTTTGTTTTGTTAATTTGTTATGCCTCCTTGGTGTATTGTGTGCTTTCCTTTACTTATTTTGATGACGTTGCGTAGCACTCTGCCTCCTCTGCTTGTTTCTCATTGGGCCGGATTATATGGATTGATTTGCAGGAGGGAATTTTGGGGGGTGGGGTTGGAGGATGGAAGGTCTAGCCTTGTAAAATGGGCATAGGACTACATGGCTTTTGGGGTCACTTGTAAGTCGGGCCTAGTAATTCTATGACTCACAGATGCTAGACAGGACTACTATTATCTGCTGACCCCACTCTGCCTTTTAAGTCAGGCTTCCTCAA
Source organism: Podarcis melisellensis (assembly GCF_964234715.1). NCBI lineage: Eukaryota > Metazoa > Chordata > Lepidosauria > Squamata > Lacertidae > Podarcis > Podarcis melisellensis. The sequence continues at coordinate 7,680,004 of NC_138529.1, forward strand.
ACTTGGCCCTCCAGATGTTTTTGGCCTACAACTCCCATGATCCTTCGCTAGCAGGACCAGAGGTCAGGGATGATGGGAATTGTAGTCTCAAAACATCTGGAGGACCGAAGTTGAGGAAGCCTGGATTAAGTGATCGTACTTGTAGCGAAAATAAGGTTTCGTTTCATTTTGTGACCAATTTTTCTTATTCCTAAACAGGCTGAGTGGCCAAGGATCCCAAGTCCATGTCTGTAAGTAGCTTCCATGTTCACCTTCACTGTTTCAAACATGAATTATTTTCAACATGAAAGTGTATGTACTGAACCTGTGTTTCCTTTGCAGCTGTGAGGAGTTCCCAGTATGGCGGCGGCATGGGAGGAATTGGCGGCGGCATGGGCGGAATTGGCGGCGGCATGGGCGGCGGCATGGGTGGAATTGGCGGCGGCATGGGCAGCGGCATGGGCGGAATTGGCGGCGGTGGCGGCATGAGCGGCGGCGGCATTAGCGTTGGTAGCATGGGCGGCGGCATTAGTGGCGGCAGCATCATAGGGGGAGGAATGGGCGGTGGAAGTTGTGGCTATGGCGGTGGAAGCGGAGGTTATGGTGGTGGAAGCGGGGGCTACGGAGGTGGAATCATAGGAGGAGGAGGCTCTGGAGGCTCCTGCATAGGCGGTGGTGGATACTCTCAAGGTTCCGGTTCCGGCTCTAGCACGATCATTAGGAGAACCACCACAAGCAGCTCATCCATCAAAGGCGGAAGGCATTAAATGTCCCAGCTGGTTCCTAAAAGGAAAGAAACATCTTCTAGCTTCTTGTGGCATCAGCGCAACACCTTCAACCCCACCCTGGTAATACAGAAAAGAACAAACTGTGTCCTTTAAAACACAATGTTGTATCTATTTTGCTCCCCAAGAAAGCACCATTAACCTTACCATCTTCCATCTTGCTTCTGTCACCTGTTGCTTAGTTGTACAATGGTGGAAGATAGCTGGTAGAGAATGCTAATGAAATATGCTGATGGTGTTGCATTTTAGGATATCAGTTAGCAGAGAGGAGCTGGAAGGGGGAAGGGGAGGAGTGTGTTTCTTTCAGAGTATGCTGTACATTTTTTGGCTTTTTATGGTGGCTGCCAGTTCATGGCATTCTGTATTGAAGTGGCCTTTCCTTCTCTTTCTTGAGGCTTCTTCCAGTTGGTTGTTCTCTCCAGGTGTTGCTGTAGTTCCTTGCTTCCCAAAAGACATAATTTGTCCCCACTGTATTGGACTATGTGCTGATGTTGGACCAGCCAACATTGATAATGTTAAGTCACGATTGCTCTTATCTGCCTAGAAAGAGAAAAGAAAATAGAGCATTTCCTCCCTTGAATCAAAGTCATGATTTAATCAATGATCAGGCGGCCTGATTGTGGCTCCAGAGCAACAAGGTCCTGTACAACACTGAGTAAACAATCATTTACTATAATGGTGTCATTGGAAAAGCTATCTCATTATCAAAAGTACATTCTTGTGTCAGTTTTGTGAATTACATTGCACCTGTCTTTATTTCCCATGGTTTGCTTCCCAGGTTGTTGGGAGGTGGCCATTTTCAATAAACTGCAGTCAAGTCATATGTGGTCTTGATTATCATTTACTTATTGGTACATTTCATTTAAGGCTAAAACGACTTTGGAGGGGATCTTGTACACTGTCAGTTTTTAGCTAGTGGTCATGGCCTGATCTAAAGTGGGTTGCAAAAACAGCACTGCCACTATACAAATGTATGGCAAGAAGTTCAGAAAAGGGTCTCCAAATGCAAGTTAAAAGGTCAGGAAAAGGCTGGAGATTGCTGTCATATGGCATCTCTGAAGCTGAATTAGCTTTCAAAAAACTCTTGCAATGAAATCCTGTGCATGTTTACTTAGGAATTAAGGCCCATGGGACAAACCTGAACAAGCGTTTATAGGATTGCAGCTTCCTTTCTCCAGCATTCAGAAATGCGGGTGATGTTTGGGTTACACATGGATTTAGTCTGGCCAATTAATACTTTTGTTTCTTAAAATTAAGCAATATAATTCATGATTTAAGAACACAATCCAACTAAAAGCTCAGAGTGGCAGAAACGATACTATCAAGCGTTGACCCAAGGATAGGAATCCACCTTCCAGCCTGTCATTGCAATTATAACGAGTCTCTGGATCACAGCATGCTTCATTACATTAGTTCCCAAGTGTCACAGGTGAGACTAAGAGGTGTTCCTAATGCTGGTTGTGAATATGTCCTGGGGGAGAGCAATCTAAATAAATTAAGCATTCCCTTTCAAAATGAAACAATAGTAGCCACTTAAAGAACCACTTGCTACTCACTGGCTCACCTGACAGGAAGAGGCTAGTTTTGGAATAGAGCAGGCATCCCCGACCTTTGGCCCTCCAGATATTTTGGACTACAATTCCCATCATCCCTGACCACTGGTCCTGTTAGCTAGGGATCATGGGAGTTGTAGGCCAAAACATCTGGAGGGCCGCAGGTTGGGAATAGAGGCTTTGGCTTTGCTTTGTCTGTGAAAAAAGGGAGCTCTGAAGCCCCTATGAACACCCTTTTACATGCCCTTGCCTTTCAAAATCGACAGCAGGAGGGAATCACCATGAGCCAGCAGAATCTAGTAGAAAGAGAATCCTGGAAGAAAACCTAGAGTCATTCCTTGAACTATGAAAAATACCATGTGTGCCAAATTCCTCCTTTTGAATAAATTATGCAGGCTGCTACATTTTGCATAAATGTTGCAAAGTATAATTTATTCTAAATTTGCTTTCTGAAGACTCAGAATTTCTTCTGAGATTGGTTTTTTTTTTTTTTTGGTAAAGAATAGAGTGGCAGGGGGTAGACAACAGTATGTAGGTGGAGACTCAGAGCTATGGGAAAGGGGCCAAGAACTATGGGGGGCTATGAAGGCTGACCCTCTAATCACTGGAACCTCTTCCCAGCTTCTGGGAGTCTATTCACATAGATTAATTAGATGGCAAACATCTAATGTGAGCACACAGGGAAAGCCTATGTCTGGAAACAGCATCAAAACAGAAGGCAGTCATGGCATCTCAACTGTGCCTTTCCATTATAATGTTATATTATCCATTAGGAGACATGAAGTGGATGAGAACATATTGGTCTCTTACAAACAGTGTGAACAGGTCAGTCCAAATGTTAACAGGATGGCAAATTTATCATCATCATCATCATCACCCCCAGAGTTTCATGGACAGCTTGCCAAAGACATCCCAGGTATTTCACTGGCTAATCGTTTGATGAGTTCACTGCCATGGCAACAGCCACAATGGATCTGTACATTGTAATGTAATGGGTGGAGGCTTGCTGATGTCATCATGGAAAGTGTGAATGAGGAATAAGTCTGCCAGTCTGCTAGATAAGAAAGGCAGCTGCAATACATCTTCCCGGTTTAAACTGAAACTGGCTAAAAGTGTGTGTGTGTGTAACACAAAAACTGAAAAAAGAGGGAATGCAATTGTTACAGATTTTTCTTTTCGTACTACAACCATTACAACAATCCTTTTCTTCTTTTAAAAGTAACCACTAAAAGTAAGCAATTATGCCGATAGCATAATGATAAAGCCATCATATAAGCAATACAAAACATCATCATCACCATCATTATTATTTTATTTAGATTTCTTACTTATGCTTCCTCGGGACGCTGGTGGCGCTGTGGTCTAAGCCACAGAGCCTAGGGCTTGCCGATCAGAAGGTCGGTGGTTTGAATCCGCGCGATGGGGTGAGCTCCCGTTGTTCGGTCCCAGCTCCTGCCAACCTAGCAGTTCAAAAGCACGTCAAAGTGCAAGTAGATAAATAGGTACCGCTCTGGCGGGAAGGTAAGCGTGTTTCCGTGAGCTGCTCTGGTTCGCCAGAAGCGGTTTAGTCATGCTGGCCACATGACCCGGAAGCTGTACGCTGGCTCCCTCGGCCAGTGTAGCGAGATGAGCGCCACAACCCCAGAGTCATCTGCGACTGGACCTAACGGTCAGGGGTCCCTTTACCTTTACCCATGCTTCACCATAAGGTCCCAGTACAAATGTAACAAACAATTTCTAAAAGCAATAACAAGCACTTTTACCAGCATTTAAAAGCAAACCAGAAAAACCTGCTTGGAAGGTGCCCTCTATTTGCAGGTCTTTTCTGGTCCAGGTCTGGGGTAAAGAAAGGAAAGACGTGGCCTTGAAGTTGTCTGTCAACATTTATTCCGAGTAGGTACACAGGTCACTTGGCCACAGTTTTCCCCACTATGGTGAGATGTACTTATTCCTACAGGAGGCAGTGATGGCTGCCAACTTGGATTAATCTAATCTTTTAAAAGAATTAGCTTTATCCTCCCTTAATTTATCTAATTCTTTCAAAAGCTTAGATTAATCCATTGACACTTTTGCTCGGCCTCCGCAATTGGAGGCGGTAATGGTTCTGAATACCAGGTGCTAGAAGCCACAAGAGTGAAGAATGCTTTTGTGTTCAGGTCCTGCTTAGATTTCCCTTGGGGGCATCTGGTTGGCAACCGTGAGAACCATCATGTGGCCTGATCCAGTAGGGCTCTTTTTATGTATTTGGATTTGAATCTTAGAAATTATTAATAAATGTGCATCTATTCATCTAAATCAGCACCTGCCATTTTGATGCAAATCTGTGTCCTCTTTTGCCCTCTCTTTGTGATGATGCATAATTGGCCACAACCTAACAGGTTACACCTCTGCAATACTGTTTCCTGCAATAGATAAATTCTAGACCCCACCCTAATGAATCCAGCCTGTTTATCCTGTCTCTTACCACACTTCTTCTCCTATATATGCACCTACACCTTCAAGTTGCAGTTAAGCCTGTGTGATTCTCTACATTTCTGCTGGTTCATATGGTTCAGTGTGCCCAGATCTTTACTGCTCAGACTGGGTGATACTGACCTCTGTCACTTTCCCATCTTGCTCACAAACAGTCCTGGTTCATAGAGTCCCAGGATGACAGAGAGAGAAGGAAGCAACATACCATATAATATTCAATCTTAAAGTCACAAAGACTCAGCATTTTTGCCTCCTCCTTGGACTCTAAGTGAATGATGTCTCTTCCACACTACACATTAAAATCTTAGTTAAACCTCCATTTAAGTCCATTTTAGGGGCCTAATCCTGCCTGCCGGTCAGAAAAAAACCCTCAACGACCTTAATCCTAAAAGAAGCTCAACAGCTCCAACCCTAAAGAAAGCTCAACAGCTTCAGTCCTAAATAAGGTCAACAACTTTGGTTGGCCCTTTGGTTGGTCCCCACAGCCCTTCACTTCATCACTTCATCAATTCTGGCCCTCTTTGAAAAATGTTTGGACACCACTGACCTAAACTATGGGTGTAGGATACCTAAAGTATGGGTTTTTGTGACAGGACTCATCCCTGACCCTAGCATGATCCAGTCCCTAGGCCAACTGCACACTTCCAGGCTCCACCTCAACCTACCAGAGACATTTTGCCACGGCCTGCTAGCCTCTCAGGCTCTGCCCTGACCCCCAGGGTCTGTATCTCTGAAGATTTGGGCAATAATATCCAGACCGCCACCACAAGCCCTCAGTCTCCCTGTAACCCAAGCCTTAGCTAACAGAACACTTGAATCTAGCTGATTCATTTCATGCCAATCTGCCCAGATGCTTCTCCACCTGACTTAGGGTTGCTTGGTCCACCGAGATCCTAAGACCCAGAGGGCAGAGGCTATAACAAGACGGGGTGGAGAACCTGCAGATATGTTGCTGGAATACAGCTCATATCATCTCTAGCCATTAGCCATGCTGGCTAAGGCTGATGGGATTTGGAGTCCAATACCATCTGAAAGGCCACAGGTCCCCCTTTTCTGAAGTAAGGGATGCTGCCTGATAGGTTATGGAGTGGAGCCTGCTGGAATAGGGCAGAAGCCTAGCTTAACCTGACAGGAAAGAGAACCTGGTAGATGAAGGGAACAGATCCTGGCTGTGTCTGGTGCATCAGAGGTTGGAGACTGATGAGTATGGTGTGTGTGTGTGTGTGTGTGTGTGTGTGTGAAAGCTAACAGCAAAGGTTATGAAAGCTGAGCAGAAATGATCCTTGTGGTCCCTTCCAACTCTGCAATTCTATGATATTGGTGATTCTCTGACAGTTTGCAGCTATGATAATCTCTTTGTCCCAAGGGTGGAGATGCTTTCCTAGCTTTTGGAATGAAAGCAACCACAGCACAGAGTCGAAGAGTTTGGCAATCCACCCCCCCCCAATGTTGCCTAAATACCTGCACAACACTTGCCAAACGAAAGCAAGCATTTCCCAGTTGCCTAGGCACCACAGGCACACACCCTACTCTTTGCACTATGTTGTAAGGATGCTGTGCAGCCTACTGAACTACATGGACCATTAGTCTGACTCAACAGAAATCAGCTTCCTATGTTCCTTAGTCAAGCTCTAAACTCTTACATGGCCTTTCATTTTTTCTAGGGCAGGGGTGCACAAACGTTTTTCAAAGAGGGCCAGATTTGATGAAGTGAACATGCGTGAGGGCCGACCAAAGTTGCTGAGCTTTTTTAAAAATATATACTGATTTTTTAATACTGATTTATACTGCCACGGGGGCCAGATTAAATCGACCGGCAGGCCCAGATTAGGCCCCCAAAACGGACTTTGGACATGCCTGTTCTAGGGTCAGATGAGCTAACCAAAGTCCAGAATGGGGTCAGACTAGAGTTGCAGGACCTTGGATAGCTCCAATCGGACTCTACCTGCCTGACTAACCACCACCAAGTGTTTGTCATAGTGGTGGTAGGTAATTTTTGATTCTGGACTTAATGATCTTATGAGAAGGCCCTATGTAGTTGGTCTTATGACCATTGAACCTCTTTATGTGCTTTTGGCTACAGTAGAATGATCATTTCAAGCCTTTTTCAGCAAGGTGGAAGGAGAGGGTCCTGTGGGCACCTGCAAAGTCTTTGATGGGCCCATGTGTGCCCATGGGCACCATGTTGGCAACCTCTGCTTTAATATTATATTGAAAGAAACCCAAACAATTCATTTATACATTTACTACACACACACATGTACAATATCAATACAAAAAACATACAAAATTATCATTCATGGTTTATGGTATTATAGGATGGTTTTATTGGATGGTTTGTCCATCCTATAATAAACAGTCCCCTAAAATAAGTTACAGTGGTACCTCACGTTAAGTACTTCATTCGTTCCGGAGGTCTGTACTTAACCTGAAACTGTTCTTAACCTGAAGCACCACTTTAGCTAATGGGGCCTCCTGCTGCTGCCGTGCCGCTGGAGCATGATTTCTGTTCTCACCCTGAAGCAAAGTTCTTAACCTGAAGCACTATTTCTGGGTTAGCAGAGTGTGTAACCTGAAGCGTATGTAACCTGAAGCGTATGTAACCTGAAGCGTATGTAACCCCGAGGTACCACTGTATAGCCATTTTTTAAATTATTATTTCCTAATCATATTTTTCAGAAATCCATGCTGACTATTGGTGATCACAGCATTCCTTTCTAGGTGCTCACAGACTGTTTGCTTAATGATCTGCTCCAGAATCTTCCCTGGTATTGATGTCAGACTGACTGGGCGGTAATTATTTGGGTCCTCTCTTTCCCCCTTTTTGAAAATAGGGACAACATTTGCCCTCTTCCAGTCTGCCGGGACCTCACCTGTTCTCCAGGAATTCTCAAAGATGACTGCCAGTGGTTCTGAGATCACATCTGCCAGTTCTTTTAATACTCTTGGATGCAGTTCATCTGGCCCTGGAGACTTGAATACATCTAAACTAGCCAAGTATTCTTGTACTATCTCCTTAGTTATTCTGGGCTGTGTTTCCTCTGCTGAATCATTTGCTCCAAATTCTGCAGGTCGGGCATTATTTTCTTTATTGGAGAAGACTGAGGCAAAGAAGGCATTGAGGAGTTCAGCCCTTTCTAGTGCTGTGGTCTAAACCACTGAGCCTTGGGCTTGCCGATCCAAAGGTCAGCGGTTTGAATCCCATATGTCAGGAGTGCTCTGATGGTGTTTCCTGCTTGGCAGGGGGTTGGACTCGATGGCCCTTGTGGTCTCCTTCAACTCTATGATTCTATTCTATGATTCTACTACATGAGAGTAGGATGATCCTAACATGGTTATGGGCCCAGGAATCGGGGCCACAGACCCAGTGCCAACAGAGCTGTACAGTTGTCTGGTTTCGCACAGACATTCTAATAAATAGGAATGGGGTAAGTGTCCCTCTTCTCACACATGCATTCGTTGCCCAGAGATGGAAGGAAGGAGAAGTACCAACGAAAGAAGAATGGCAGACGAAACTGATGGGGTATGCAGAGATGGCAAAACTGATGGGGAAGATCCCAAACCAAGTATTTTTAAAAGAAAGACTGGAGTAATTTTTTAATTTATTTAGAAGACCACTGTAAATAGTTAAAATCACTGGCGGGAATGTAATGACACTTGTAATGTGGAATTAACTATGGTAACTATGGATATATAACAGATGGACAATGGTAAAAGATGCAGTAAATTTAATCTTAAATATGGAAACAAATTAAGGGACGCAGGTGGTGCTGTGGTCTAAACCACTGAACTAGAGCTTGCCGATCGGAAGGTCAGCAGTTCGAATCCCTACGACTGGGTGAGCTCCTGTTGCTCGGTCCCAGCTCCTGCCAACCTAGCAGTTCAAAAGCACATCAAAGTGCAAGTAGATAAATAGGTAGCGCTCCGGCGGGAAGGTAAATGGCATTTCTGTGCACTGCTCTGGTTCACCAGAAGCGGCTTAGTCATGCTGGCCACATGAGCTGGAAAAACTGTCTGCGGACAATGTCAGCACCCTCGGCCAGTAAAGTGAGATGAGTGCCGCAACCCCAGAGTTGTTCGCAACTGGACTTAACTGTCAGGGGTCCTTGTCCTTTATCTTTATGGAACCCATGGAGGGAGGGAAGGAGGACTCAAGGTTCAAAAGAACCTTTTATTTTAATGCTTGAAATGGTTAAGTTAAAATGTATAAAATTGTGAAAAAACCAATAATATTCTTTTTTAAAAAGATAATTAAATAATAATAACTTCTGAATAGAAGGGGGAGGGGCAATATACTTCACAAATTGTCAACCACTCCCATAAATTACCAATGAGGGAGGGATAGATTTACTTGACTGCAGTAAATAGTAGAAAGAAACTAAAGGGGGGGGGGGAATAAAAGCTTTCTGAATGTTTATAGCTGACAATTTAATACCTATGTTGGTCATGAGTGACAAGGATGATGAAATATGGATTTCAACTAGAGGCAGATACTGTGTTAATTATATAGGGGTAGGCTTCTGGAGTTAAAATGTTTGCAAGGTGAATGTCTGATAATCTCAATGAAAGTCATTTTTTGCATTTCACCCAGACCCACTAGGTGTGGACATATTATTTAGTGGGTTTCAAGAAAGGATGGGCTGGTGCCAGACTAACCAAGCCTGTGAATAGTTCAAATTTCTTTCATTTCACTTCTCCAACCAAGCCCAGCTTCTGAAAGCCATATAAAGGAAGACTCAGAAAGGATTTTGGACTGTTCATCTCTCTCTACGCCGCCACTTTTATGCTGCAATGAGTCGACAGTTGAATGCCAGAGCTTTGAATGGAGGGAGGGGGTTTCGTGCTGGTTCTGCAATTGTTTTTGGAGGGGGCAGGATCAGTGCCTCCTCTCCTAGCCGAAGAAGCGCCGGAGCAGCAAGTGGAATTGGTGGCATTTACAGTAGAAGCCTTTACAATCTGGGGGGTACTAAGCGCATATCCCAGAGTGTGGTTCCTGGAGGTGCACATCGCGGAGGTGGATTTGGTAGCAATGCTGGGGTTAGTTTTGGTGGATTTCCTGGTGGTGGATGGGCCAATGGCAACTTTGGCAATGGAAGGAATGGCCCTGGGTTTCTTTCCCATCCTCCGGGGAGTATCCCAGAAGTCATCATTAACCAGAGCCTCCTGGCGCCACTTAACCTGGAAATTGATCCTGAGATCCAGAAAGTACGCAGAGAAGAAAGAGAGCAGATCAAGAACCTCAATAACAAATTTGCTTCCTTTATAGACAAGGTAGGATCTTTGAGCTCCTGTGTTAACTAACTGCTTCTTACTGTTGTTACATATTACTAAACTGTTACTAAATTCCTTTGTCAAACAGGAAATATTTAGCAGTACTCCAAATTGATATGCCTGTGATTATGTTAGTTCATACATTTTTGAATTATATATGATTTATCTGCCTCTTCCCCCCTTCGTGCAAACACTTTACGATTCTTATCTCACTTGTCATCACCAATGGACACACTGACGGTTATATAGGCATCTACTTTGGCCAATTATTATCAAAATTTGGGAATGGGTCAGATTTCTTGGATTCTGCCTGTCTTTTCATTATGGCAAATTAAAATACGGTAAATGAAAAATAGACATTTTAGTAGAAACACTGAACCTTAATTCACAGAATGGGGACAGATGGATGATTTAATAAGACTGTCCTTTTTCAAATTGATTTCCAAATCTAACGAAGCTTGGTGATGTTAAGGAAATGGGCTCTTTTCAGTTAGCCAGTGTGGTGTAGTGGTTAAGAGCGGTGGACTCGTAATCTGGTGAACCGGGTTCGATTCTCCACACCTCCACATGCAGCTGCTGGGTGACCTTGGGCTAGTCACACTTCTTTGAAGTCTCTCAGCCCCACTCACCTCACAGAGTGTTTGTTGTGGGGGAGGAAGGGAAAGGAGAATGTTACCCGCTTTGAGACTCCTTAAGGGGAGTGATAAAGCGGGATATCAAATCCAAACTTTTCTTCTTCTTCTTTACATTTGTAAGAAGATCTTCTAACAATGTATTCTGGGTACACCCCCTGTTTCCATTTCAGAGAAAACAGCATGTGGTAATATCATGGCATGATGCATTTGGGTTGAGGTTACTTTTTGGACAATTCTTAAAACCTGCTGTGATGATAGATAGATAGATAGATGATAGATAGATAGATAGATAGATAGATAGATGATAGATGATAGATGATAGATGATAGATAGATGATAGATAGATGATAGATAGATGATAGAGAGATAGAGAGATAGAGAGATAGAGAATATTGAAAGGCAACTCCATAATGTAACACCACTCCATAACACATATCTTGACAAGTCTTGTGGGAGCCCAACGAACTCTCAGCGTTGTTCTTGCTGGGGGGGAACAAAATGCAAAGCTCAAGGAGGATAAATAAACAAAAGGTAGAGCAGCTTCTCGTTGTTCAGGAAGGATGTCTGAATCAAATTCCATACTCTAATATTTGTAAATTAAAATTCATAGTTTTCCATGTAAGCCAGAGGAAATTTACTTGGCCATTTTAGTGTAGGGGAACATGGGTTGCAAGCTACATAGTAAAGCAATCAGGTGGTTTCTTCAGTGTAGACTGGATGGGACACACAATACACCCCAAGACTTCCTGTGATGCTGCTTCCTATGTGCTAGAGAAGAAATAAAATTGAAAGGAAAACTCAAGGAAATTTTCCTAATTTGATTCTCTTCCCCCAATTTGAAAGCTTTATGATTGCTTATGATGGCATGCGTCTCCATCCAGCAAGTGATATCCATTTGCAGAAGTAGACATTTGTGTGTGCAGCCAGTCAATGGATATTAACATCTTATTGCTCATGCATACTGCAGTGTTTATCCAAATCATATTGAACAGAGAGTGAGACCACTTTCATCCAAGGCCAACAATTGTTTCTGCAACCACAGCTGAATCAGGAACAGGGTGTTTAGAAAACATCTTGTTTATGCATCTAATGTCACAGTGTGGAGTGTTCTGTTAAGGGTTCCAGCCAGCCATGCCCTTTTCCAGGACTCCATTCCATTTCCTCTCCCTCCTCTCAGGAAGTTTTCCATGCTCTCTTTCAATAGCCAGCATTTTGTGGTCACTCAGAATACTGTCCTCAATGTGCTGCTTTGGAAGTTCCCTTTTCCACATGGTGTTCTGATTTTTTGTGTGTGTGCTTTTGCAAAATTGGGGTTCCCCCATGTGTGCAGATACTACCATCTACAGCATGGATGGAATTGTTTTGACTACATAAGGATTACCTTTGCAATTACAGTGGTACCTCTGGTTACGTACTTAATTCATTCCGGAGGTCCGTTCTTAACCTAAAACTGTTCTTAACCTGAAGCACCACTTTAGCTAATGGGGCCTCCTGCTGCTGCTGCGCGCCGCTGCGCAATTTCTGTTCTCATCCTGAAGCAAAGTTCTTAACCCAAGGTACTATTTCTGGGTTAGTAGAGTCTGTAACCTGAAGCGTATGTAACCCGAGGTACCACTGTAATATCAGGAATAGCCAATATTGTGACCTCCAGTCAGATGTTGCTGAACCACTACTCCCACCATCCCCGAGCATTGACTGTGCTGGATGGAAATTATGAGAGTTGTGGTCCAACAACTTCTGAAGGGCATCACATTGTCTACCCCTGATAGAGAGTGCCCTGTCCTTTAGAGTCGAAACCTGAATTTGGGCATTTTGGACCTCAAAATTTGCACTAAAATATTCAACAGTTCAGTTTCTTTTCTTTTGTGTCATGTGACATTTTAGTACAATTGCTCTCCATGCTATGCCTGGAAGGGCTTAGAGCTGCAGTGCGACTACCCTTGGCCATTCCTATATGCATGCTGAAGCTGCTCACCAGTGCTCTGTTGGGTACTTGCAAAGACACTC